>NC_134545.1:104243728-105494562 GCF_050624435.1 Tenrec ecaudatus | reverse complement strand
GCCCACCAGCAGACGGATGATCATTACCAGGCAGCGCTGTCATTTTTGTCGGAACTGGACCTGTGGCTGCAAAACCAAACCAAACCAATAAATCCGAGAAAGCTCGAGTCAATTCTGCGTGACAGACACCCATGGGGTATTCCCTAGTTTTACCCTAGTTACACTCTGATCCCGGGCCCAGCGTTCACTCCTCAGTATCTGTTTCCTCTCTGGGAAAAACAGACTGGGGTGTAACCTCCTTCAGAGAGGGAGGTCTATGATCGCTTACACTGACGCACTGGGTAAGGTGCCCACACTGAGCTAGTGCGATATGAACATCAGTCACTGTCCCACCACCAGCACCGCCCACACTGCCCGCACCACCATTCCCACCTTCTTTTTCCTCTCCTTGTCCTTCCTCTTCTCCTCCTCCTTCTTCATCATCTCCCTTTCCATCTTCTCTTTCTCCTCCTCCATCATCTTTATCTCTGTCTTCTTCATCATCATTTCCTCTTTGTTCTTCTTCAGCATCTTCATCTCCGTCTTCTTCCTCATCTTCTCCTTCATCATTTTCATCTCCTCCTTTCCCCTTTTCTCTTTCTCCTTCATCATCTTCATTTTCTCCTTCTCCTGCTTCAATTGTATCATCTTCTTCCTCTTTCCCTCCTTCTTCATCATTTTCTCCATCTTCTCTTTCTCCTCCTCCTCCATCATTTTCATCTCCGTCTTCTTCCTCATCTTCTCCCTTTCCTTCTTCTCCATCATCTTCATCTTCATCTCCATCTTCTTCTCCTTTTCCTCCTCCTCCTCCATCATCTCCATCTTCTTCTTCTCCTTTTCCTCCTCCTCCTTCTCCATCATTTTCATCTCCATCTTCCTCATCTTCTCCCTTTCCTTCTTCTCCATCTTCTCCATCTCCATCTTCTTCTCCTTTTCCTCCTCCTCCTTCTCCATCATTTTCATCTCCATCTTCTTCATCTCCATCTTCTTCTCCCTTTCCTCCTCCTCCTTCTCCATCATTTTCTTCTCCATCATCTTCATCTCCATCTTCTTCATCTTCTCCCTTTCCTTCTTCTCCTTCATCATCTTCATCTCCATCTCTTTTTCCTCCTCCGTCTCCTCCATCATTTTCATCTCCATCTTCTTCCTCATCTTCTCCCTTTCCTTCTCCATCATCTTCACCCCCATCTCCATCTCCTTTTCCTCCTCCTCCATCATGTTCATTTCCATCTTCTTCCTCATCTTCTCCTTTGCCTTCTTCTCCTTCATCATCTTCATCTCCTTCCTCTTCATCATTTGCATTTCCATCTTCCTCTTCTCCTTCATTATTTTCTCCATCTTCTTTTCTTTCTCCTTTCTCTCCTCCTTCTGCACCACCTTTGTCTCCAACTTCTCCCTCATCATCTCCTTTCTCTCCTTCTTCATCTTCTTCCTCATTGTCTCCATCTCCTCCTCCTTCATCATTTTCATCTCCATCTTCTCCTTCATCTTCTTCTTCCTCATCTCCTCCTCCTCCTTCATCATCTTCTCCTTTCCCTTCTCCTCCTTCCTCTCCATTGTCTGTGCCATCTTCTTTCCCGTGTTCGTCTACTCCTCCTTCCTTTTCCCTTTCCCCTCCTTCTCCTCCATGGCCCCTTTCTTCTTCCTCTCCATCTTCTTTTCCATCATCATCATCATCATCATCATCATCATCATCATCATCTTTACGATGGTTGTCATTTTCTCCTGGGAAACCAGAAGAGAAGTGGTTAGCATTGGTGTGTAAGCCCTTGTTACTTGAAAAAAGGTTGGGGTTACTTGAAAAGCCCCTGCAGGGTTACTGCAAAGGACAGGGAGCATACCTGGAGAGGAAGCTGTTTTGTCTGAAGTGGACGTTGTATCTGCAAATAAAGAAGAATCCAATTCAAATTGAGTGGAGAGAAAATGCAGTGTTTTAGTTTGCCCAACAGTGTAGATACAATGACCTTTAAGAAATCAGTGGTTGAAACAGAAGAGAAAGTGGGTAGAACTTTCACAACAGCAACCTGGTTTCAGTGTGTCTATGGGAACATGCTGCTGGGTTGGAGTCTAGCTGAAGGCAATGCAGATGCCTCCAGGCAGACAGTGGTGTTGGGTCCCCTAGTCTGACCTTTCATGGGCATATAAGATCAAGACCAAAGCCACACACCCTAGTAGAGGCATCACCTCCATGTCTAAAAATGAACAAAAAGAACATGGGGCTCAATTTCTAGTGAAGAAGACACTTGGGGATTATATTGTAGGCAAAATGTTCATTTGTCACATGGAAGAAGGGGAGCTGGTCACATTTAATCTTAGCAATGATGAAACATACAACTTTCCTCTAGTTCTTAAATGCTCCCCAATACTCCCCCCCACTATCATGATCCCAATTCTACTTTACAAATCTGACTAGACCAGAGGATATACACTGGCACAGATAGGAACTGGAAACAGGGAATCCGCGGCAGATGATTCTTTCAGGACCAGTGCTGAGAGTGGCGATACTGGGAGGGTGGAGGGAAGGTGAGGTAGAAAGGGGGAATTTATTACAAGGGTCTACATATAGCTTCCTCCCTGGGGGATGGACAACAGAAAAGTGGGTGAAGGGATATGTCAGACAGTGTAAGACATGACAAAATAATAATAATTTATAAATTACCAAGGGTTAATAAGGGAGGAGGTGGTGGGGAGGGAGGGGAAAATGAGAAACTGATAGCAAGGGCTCAAGTAGAAAGCAAATGTTTTGAGAATGATGATGATGACAAATGTACAAATGTGCTTAACACAATGGATGGATGTATGGATTGCCATAAGAGTTGTATGAGCCCCCAATAAAATTATTTAAAAAAAATAGAAATATGGTAGGCAGAAGAATACTACCTGAGGCAGCATGCTTTTCTGCAGAGTTTGAAGATGCATGTGCATATAAACAGAGAGCAGGTTACTGCACAGCAAGTGAAAGGACACCTGAGTGTCATTTGCCATTGAGGTTGATTTTGTGGCCAAACTGGCTGCCAAGTGGACTCCTTTTCTCAGTGGGGTTGCGGTGGGTTGGCATAGAGTTGATGCTAACCCATAGCCACCCCATGGGAGCAGGAGAACTATTCCAGAGGGTTGTTAAGGCCATTACCTTCTGGAAACAGATCGCCTCGCTTCTGAGACTCTTGTGGATGAGTTTGGACAGTCAGCCTTTTGGTTGGTGGTTACATGCTTGCTTAATTATTTGTACCACCCAAGACAAGTCCATCCCATCAACTTACACAGCACAATGCGAGACTCCTTCCTCCATGGGAAGCTCACTTCTGCAGAGAGTGACGAGGTATCCATGCACAATGAGAAGAAGGATCGCAGGGCCCGGCCCCAGACTATCATGATAAAGCCAAGATGGCGACAAAACAACTTACACTCATGTTTTGGTTTCCCAGAGTGTAGGGGAGTTATGTTTACTTAATCCCTTGTCTGTTAGGTCTACGACAGCCTTTTGAAAAATGGTCAGGAGGACCTAACGCATGAACTGAGCACACACACTGCCGGGAGAATGGCACTGATTGACCCACTGGATATGGGCTAGCCTCAAATCCTCAATTTGGGAAGAATGAAATTTCTGTGACATGCAATAAGTTGACCAAAAATATAAATAAATAAAATGAGCCATGCTGTCCTAGTGAGCAGGACTTCCAGGTTCCTCTTTTCACGGAAGCTTATGTGAGGCCAAATTTTTTATCAAGCAGCCTAATTTGCCAAGGAGAGTTCCAAGAAGGGACATTTAATGGGACAGCACAGAACACTTTACCTGGGGCAGGGGTCACAGCTGTTGACACCGAAGCTGCAGCTGAATAAAAATAGAAAATGAAAAAGGCAACAGTTAGACAGCTGCGTGTGATGTGCGTGTTTCTAGAAGGTGAGGAGATGGAAAGGTGGCCCTCACTGAGCAGTAGGACTGACCAGCCACAGTGTCTTGCTATCCAGGCAAGCCTTCTTCCCGTGCCCCCAGGTGTCCCAGCCTCCGCAAGCTCCAGTCCTCTCACCTCACTCTAAGAGGTGGAAAAGGTAACATGTTCAGAAGGCCACAGTCCATGACTCTCCACGGTGTGTGGCTGATCTCAAAGAGTCTATAAATGGAGGATTCCCACCCCTCCCCTTCTCACCACCAGATCAACACTTTGAGGCCATTAGTCAGTCCTTGGGAGAAAGAACAGGTTTTCTATTTTACAAACTGGAAAAGTCTAGGGAGCACTGAGACTCTGCCCTGCAGAGTCATTCTGAGAGGGAACTGACTGCAGGGCAGTGAATCTCTGGTTTTGAATTTAGTTTCTCTCCGTCTTTCCCTCTTCCAACTGGTGAGAGGCAGAGGAATTTCAAACTGGGATCTCCTCTACGTGGGCTGTTCCAAGATGTAGACGAAGAAGATGGGAAGGGGCCAACAAAGCCCATCTGGCTCTTGTTCTGAACTGTAACCTGCAGCTGGAGCTCGGCTTTATGGGCAACAAAGGCTGTACTTTGCTGTCCTGGTTGCTGACTCGGATGTCTTATTTCTCCATTAGTATTAAAAGAGAGAAAATAACTTAAGTGTTTAGAAACGACCTTTACCAGGTGAAGGGGCCATTTTTACATGGACTGGAGCAAGGAAGAGGATCCTTTTTATTGGCCACCAACCCACTCAAGAGTAAGACACTCTATTTGTTAAGTCATTGATCTCAGAGTCCCTCCAGAAACTCCTGAGATAGTTTGAAGCATCATTCCCTAGAAACTATTCCACAAGAAGTGGGTTACTTGCTATCTTAGCCAACTATGCACCCTCGCTGCCTGGGTCCAGAGCTCGGTCCATTTTCAACAGGGCTGCTGGAATATCGAAGGAGGACCAGTTACAGCCAGCCTGGCAACACTCATTTGTAAGTCTCTTGGAGAAATCCCCTCCATGGACTTGAGTGGGCAATTGCATTAGAGCGGTCCTGCAAACGATGAATTACGCATGGATGTTGTACGCTTGTGCACTTTCCTCTTGGCTTGTGCATTTAGCTGTGTTTCCCAGAATTCATTCACTGTTGGGGGACCTATGGAGGCCCTTGATGACTCAACTCCACATAAATGTGTGCAATAGAAAATTCAAAAGGAAAGATTATTAAAGGTCAAAGAATTTGGCCAGGACACAAACAGTTGCTTAATGCACTCGTAGGCAAACAAAATACAATCATTTATAATGAAATGGAACCCCAAATGGCATTAAAATGATCTGCTGACATGGTTTCAGCACTCCTTGAAGACGTTGGAAACCAGAAAAGGCAATAGATCAACTCCTACTAAATTGTTTTACTGGCTTGTTTTCTTCCCTCTGTGTGGTAGTTAGATCATTCTATGTTAACTTGAAGATGTAGAAAAGTGTAAGGGTGGAATTCAGCTTGCCAATCAGGTCACTGTCTGGAGCTGCCTCCGTGGGGGTGTGGCCTTCTCCTAAGGAGGACCCGGACTCTCCCTGACTCTCTGAGAGCTGCTGGAGCCTGGCCACGTTTCCACTGACCATGGATGCATAGGCCTCTGTTCCCACTGGCCTGGGCTTTCCTGAAGTCTGCATCATTGCATGTGGCTGCGTGAGTCCGACAAGGGACTGATGGACTAGTATCTGATTTATGGACTTGATTTGGATTGGGCTGGGATGATATTTCTTGATATATAGTTACTTCTTCATATAAAACTTTTTTTTTCTACATAGATGAGTATCTCTGGATTTATTTCTCTAGTCAACCCAACCTAACACACCCTGTCTCTAGTGCACAAAGACCATGGGCTTTATTGATTTAATGCACAAATATTGACCGATCATCTACCATGTGACAGTCGACTGTACTTAGCACTCAGGTAGAATAATCAAACCAGATACGGTGCCTGTTCTTACGGAGTGAACCATGCCTTAGGAAAGACAGGTAGGATCAAATGAATACACAACCCATGCAAATTTGTCATCGTGACTGTGCGGTGTGGGAAGAACGCATGACATGAGGAGAACCTCCAATGAACTGACCCCACATGGCCAAGCCCGCCCCTCTCCATTCTGCCCCCCCCCCTCCTGCCTGGCCCAGAGTCTGGGCTACTAACATCAAGGTGGGCAGTTCAAACCCAGCAGTCATTCTATGGGAGAAAGATGAGACTCCTGTAGAGATCTAGACCAGGGGTCCTCAAACTTTTTAAACAGGGGCCACTTCACTGTCTCTCAGACCCGTTGGAGGGCTGGGCTATAGTTAAAAAAAAAACTATGAACAAATTCCTATGCACACTGCACAGATCTTATTTTGAAGTAAAAAACAAAATGGGGCAAAACCACCTGGTGGGTTGGATAAATGTCCTCGGTGGGCTGCATGTGGCCCACGGGCTGAAGTTTGAAGACCCCTGATCTACAGTCTTAAAAACACTCTGTAGGAACTGTTCTATCCTGTCTTACAGGGTTGCTATGAGTTCGAATCAACTAAGTGGCTGTGTGTGTGCACGCGTGTGTGCATAGGTGCACTATTATTGAGGAAGAAGAGGCCTTGACAGGCACAGCAACTTGTCCATCATTGCAGAAATGGTTAGGGTGGTAGCCAGAACTGGGGTCTAGGTTCTTTGCCCCCAAATCTTGGGATGCTGCATTTGACTCAAATGTTTCAATGGCCACAGGATTCAGAGAAACATTGTGCTAAACCACGTGAAAAATGGCCCTGGACTGCAGGGCTCCTCAGAGCCTTTCCTGAGCTAGTAGCCTGTGAATCTTCAAGAGAGGAAGATGGCATTTCCCCAGCTGTTTAGCTATGCAGTCCGTTTAGTTCAGGATGAGTGTACTGCACTGTGAAATACATTTACGAGATGTGGAACTCTATTATTTTATGGAGGTTTTAAAGTTTTGCCAGAGCTCTCTGAAGTCCTGTGACTTAAATAGCAGCATAGCTTACTGAATACCCACATGTGTGGGCACTAGTGCGCATGTGAGCAAGGCCCTGTCACTACGGACAGATTCAGAGATCAAAGAGGAAGGGAGTAAACTCGGTGCCCTGTATCTGGAAGCCGTGTGATTTCTATCTGCTACATTTACCATTTCAGCCAATGAATCTGCGAGCCTCTTGTATTAGTTTGCTACGGGCTTGAAATTTAACTGCATATGAAATATAAACTCTAGCCCTGGCCAGATTCAAGGCAACCAATAACACAAAAGGCTTAAGTAAGTAAGCAAGCAAACAAATGTAATTACCAGGTGAAGAGGTCACTTCCGTGGCTGATGCTGGAAGTGGCAAACAAAAGACAATATAAGAAAACATCTAAACATAAATCCTACCCACAAGCCAATGCGGGCTTGTCTTATGCGTCTCTATGCGTCTTTTCAAAAAAGCCCTCAACGAGATGGATTGACACAGCGGCCGCAGCAGTGACTCGAGCAGAGGAACAATGGTGAGGATGGCAGAGGACTGGGCAGGGTTTCCTTCTGTCACGCACGGGGTGCTGACTCCACGACACCTATGTCTAAGCCCGGGCACTAGGTATGTGTTTGGAGAATGCCAACAGGATTCAAGCAAACGAGACCTGGCGATCTACTTCTAAAAATCAGTCAGTACAAACCCTACAGAGCCCATCAGTTGGACGGCAGCCAAGCACAAGGGTGGTCTATTGCTGGGCAGCTTTTAATTTCTTCCTGTTGTACGTGGGCCCCGATGACTTAGGGCTAACTCAACAGCAGCCTGCAACCATGGAACCCTGATTTCTTCCCACTCATCTCCAGGTCCCCTGCAAGAGTTACAGTTCTGGCAGCACCCTCAGGAGAACTCCAAGAGTAAGTACCTGCGCAAATGACCCCGGCATCTTCATGATGGCCGCAATTGTGGATGGACAAGCCCCGATGTTGACACTGGCCCAGCGTGTTCTCGTTGCCTTGGCACTGCACGTCATCTAGCAGGATGCTCCCTACACCCGCCCCAAAGTGGCCATTCCCCAGGGCACTGATGCCCGCCCCGCAGTCCAGCTGCCGGCACACAACGTGGGCAGCACTGGTGGTCCAGAGGTCATCACACACGGTTCCCCAAGCTCCGTCATGGTAGACTTCCACTCGCCCTTCGCACCGGTTGCTCCCATCCACCAATCTGATGACAGGCAAGTCTGGAGAAGACCCAGAGATTATTTGAATGTGGTTAGTGTTCCTGGAAGGTCATTTCTAATGGGGCTTTTCTTTAGTTTCTCATATAACCAACTGTGGAGTCACCTAATCTGGTGTCAATTTAAGGATTGAGAATGGAGGGGTGGAGTCTAGGCTGTCAATCTGGAGATAGCCAATGAGACTTCTGTGTGGGCATGGCCTTCTCCTGGAAATTCTGAGAAATCTGGTACTTCCTACTTGGAGGCTGAAGATACCTCTCTCTCTGCTACTCCCTGGGAGACATTGCAGGAGGAAAGCCACTTGGACGCAACCAGACCTCAGAAGCCAGGGAAGCCACAGAGAGACGCCTGCCAGCACTGAGATATTTCCAATGACACTGGATCCAAAGACTTCCTACCCACTGGTTTGTAATCTTCTGCATTCGGCATCTTGCATGTATTTTTTGAGTCTGAAGAGGACTTTATAGATTGATATCAGAAATATGGGCTAATATTGGACCTATGGACTTGAGCTGGACTGGGCTGGGATGTTTCCTTAGTGTTCATTTGCTCTTGTATATAAATATCTCTCTTATACACATATGTGTGTCCATGGATTTGTTTCTCTAGTCTAGTCTAGACTAACATATCAACCTTGAATTGAAGTACACTAGAAACTCTTCCCTTGTGTTCTAGATGCCATAGGAAGAAGTCAAATTAGTGCTTACAATGGCAGGGGCCAGCTTTTCCTTATAGGCACAGATTGCCCCATTATTTCCATCTTTGAAAATATGGGAAATTTCAAGGTCAAGGATATGTCTTTATTTCAGAGCCCAGTCATCTACAGGCTAGACATTAGTTTAGGAATATGTATAAGGCGGCTTCTCATGAATTATTTACTTTAGGACAAATTTGCCCATGGGCCCATGTTCAAAATTACAGTATTTTTTCCAGAACCAGAGCCCGGATCCGTGACTGTCTGGTTTGATGAGTGGACACGGAGGTCTGTATTTTCTCAGGCCTGGCGGTGCTGGGCTGCTAACTTCAAGGTTAGTGTTTTAAGTCATCCAGCCACTGAATGGGAGAAGGATGAGAGCTCTCTGCTCCCATAGAGACTTGTCGCTTCAGAAACAAGTTCTGCAGGTTTTCTAGGAGTCAGAATCAGGCAGTGAGTTTTTGTTTGTTTTGGCATAAGCCTGGATCCAGGTGACCACCATCAGCTGTAACCTCAGGGAAACCACTAGAAAGAGTCAATAACCACCAAAGGAGGCAGGACGGGGTGGGTGGGGGAGGATGAAAGGCTTACCAACTGTCAGAGCCATTTCTGCCGATTCTGGGGCAACTCCAGCAGCTACAAGAGAAAGTCCAGGTAGCAGGTTAGTGGAGGTGAGTATGCATAAAGGGCTCATGGGAAATGAGTTGAGTGGACAGATGGATTGCATCTGTGCAGGCTCCACTCTCCAGTTCAGAACATTCCAGCAAATATCACACCTTCACAGGAGGATTAGAATTTCTGAAGGCTGAGCATCACCGACCAGGCAGCCTCTCTGAATCTCCCTCCACCCTATGGCGCTGGCACCTTCAGGGGTAGATCCTGATTTATCGGCACTAATTGGAAGCCTCTACCTCAGTGGTTCTCAGCCTCCCTAATGCCGCGGCCCTTCCATACAGTTCCTCATGTTGTGGTGACCCCCAACCGTAAAAGTATTTTTGTTGCTACTTCATAACTAATTTTGCTAGTGTTATGAATTGGGCAACCCCTGTGAAAGGGTTGTTCAACCCCCAAAGGGGTCGCGACCCACAGATTGAGAACCGCGGCTCTACCTGACCCTGTCCTGAAGGAGCCCTCAACAGCCCCTCAGACGCTCGGAGGCTATAACGAGGGGTATTTGGTACCACCTTGACTCAGTTGATCTCATCCTGTGAAATGACAGCTTGTTCTAAGCAGCAAATGTTAAATATTCAATATAATTAACTGTCCAATTCATCGCCATCCAGTTGATGCTAACTTATGCATAACCACCCTATTTCGGGTTTCCAGGACCGTAAACATGGGAGTGGTTCGTGTATCTTTCTCTGAATTGTTGATCTGACGCCTAACCCACAGTGCAACGAGCCGTGTTCACTCAGGAGATCTTCCTCCATTCATCTTATAGGAGTCCTAGTAGCGTCATGGCTGTGCACTGGGTTGCTAAACGCAAAGCCAGCAGCTCAAACCACCAGGTGCTCTGAGGGAGAGAGACGGGCTTTCTAGTTCCAGAAAGAGTTACAGGCTCGGAACCTCACAGGGGCCGTGCTACCCTGTCCTGTAGGGGGCTTTGCGTGAGCACACTGACTGGATGGCGAGTGAGCCCCGAAGTCGGATCCCTGCTCGGGGCAAACGCAGCCAAGGGCTCTGCTGGCACCAAGCCAGAGGCATTGCAGAAGAAGGCCTGACCGCGGACTTCCCAGAGGCCAGAGCCGCTGAAAACCCCTGAAACCAGGGTCTCTGCGGACCTTCCTGGTCACCGTTAATGGGAACTGGCTCCGATGGGGTGGGTCTTCACTCCCCATCCACGTTGTCTCCTGAGGGGAAGCTCAGCAAGGAGGTGGGGGCCGTGTTATTCAGTAACGAAGTGGAGTTTGAGAGCTTTCTTCTTACTGGCTTGGCATAGGACTGTCCCTAGAGGCAGGGGTGCCCCTGGAGACCTTCAGCAAACCGGGAGAGCAGTCGACGATGGCTCTCTTGGGAAATGCCGAATATCCTCAAGTATAAGCCGAGTTTTGTCAGCACATTTTAAATGCAGTTTTTGTGGTAAAATTAGGTGCCTCGCTGATATTTGGTTTGGCTTATATGCGAGTATATACGGTACCTTGATGGCAAATTTACAAATAGAGACCTCTGGAAAACCCATCCTTAGAAATTCAGAGCCAGGCCATCGCAGGGCACAGGTGGGGGTGAGGACTGCATTGCTCTCTTTCAGTCTCAGGCCCAGGGCAGTGGGCGGTGGCAGACAAGCTTGGTCAGTGACTCTTCTCACCTGGAACTAGACTGACCACTGTCCTGAGTTGCCTGAGCCTGGAGGCTCCTGGGATACAGAACTCTCATTGCTAAAAGCAGGTCCATTCCAGGTAACCAAGGACAAATTGCTCCCCCTAGCTGGGTCCCCCAGGCCATTCACTGACAGTCTGCCTGGTGGGCTCAGCTCTGTCCCTTGCAATGGACACCTGATGCAGGGGCTCCAGGTACCTGAGCAGACGGCCCCGGCGTCCTCATGGTGCCCACAGTTGTGGACGAGGAGGCCCAGGTGGTGGCACTGCCCAAGGTTGCTTTCGTTGCCAGTACACTGCACGTTGTCGAGGATGATGGGGCCTGAGCCAGGACCAAACAAACCGTTCCTTGGGGCTGCCAGGGCTGCCCCGCAGTCCAGCTGCTGGCACACCACCTGGGCTGCGGCCAGGCCCCAGAGGTCGTCACACACAGTGCCCCAGGTATCGTTGTGGCGGAGCTCCACGCGGCCCTCACACCTGCTCTTCCCATCGGCCAGCCTCACCTCGGGCAGATCTGTAGGGGCGGAGAGGCAAGGTAGTGTGAGCCGGTTCCCTATCACCAACCGAGATGCCCTTCCAGGCAGACCGTGGTACCCAGGCCTGCCCTGGCAGTTTGGCTGGCGCTGCCCAAGGAGGTGACATGTGCAGCAGAAGAGAGTCTCTTGGGTTTTGTACCTGTGTCTGAAGTTTAGCACACACCTGATAGTCATTTCCCTCACTGGGCAGTTTCAACATGGAATGCGGACCACATGGTGGCTTGTAAAGCGATCACCCGGCTTTGGGAAATACGAAAACCCAGGGTCCGTGGGGACCCACAGCGACCCGAGGGGGCAGCACAGGGCGGCCCCTAAGGTTTCCAAGGCTGTGCTCTTTCTGGGAGCAGGTGGCCTCCTTTCTCTCCCATGTGGCAGCTGGTGGGTTTCAGCCACTGACTGCTCAGTTAGCAGTTGGATGTTTTAACCTCCTGTGCCACTTGGGCTCCTGGAAAAGACGTATACAGCTGACCCTTCCAAAACACAGACTGGCACTGCTGGGGTTCATGTTTACACAGATGTCCCCCCGCTTGGTGCTAGTGTGGTGAGCTCAATGCCAGGTGATGCTAATCCTCTCTGTGAGCAGTTTGCCTCTCCAGTGACTCACGCATCAAGTGACGTGAGCGCCACCAGCCTCTTAAGTGGGTACTTGCAACACCAGAGCGCCAACAACAGTAGCACGGAGAAAACAATCCGCCTCTCCTGGACCCCAGACGTTCACACCCCTGCTGTTGGAGGCCCAGCTGCTTTAGAGGTCAACTGCACACTTCAAAGGACCTGGCTTTCTTTCTCTTTTGACTATCATTGCTGGTGCTGTTTCCCTAAAAGTTAATTCAAATGAGGCGTGGAAGTTTGGACCATTTTCCAGTTCAGTTCGCACAAAGAATAGAGTGACATTCTCCAAGCAAAAGTCATTTCAGTCTACTGAAATGAAAAACAAAAACAATCAAAACCCAATCAGAACCAAATATTTACTGGGGGGAATGACGGAGGTGCTTGGGGGTAGTGTTGGTGTTGGTGATGGTGTTGGTGTTGGTGTTGGTGTTGGTGATGGTGATGGTGGGGGGCAGAGACCCAAGCAGGGGGAGATAGGTCACCATTTCTGCAAGGTGGTAAGGAATTGACCGAAGGCAGTAAAGAAGAATGTCAGACTCTGAGCCCTCAGAGATGGGAGCTGGTTCATGGGGTCCCTTTTACGAGGGGTTCACAAGGGCATTCTGGGAAAAACCTTAACAAAAAGCCTGAGGGTAGGATGTTGATGAGGGTAGGTGGGCTTGGAGACTGTGGGAAAATGGCTTGGAACTTATTTAGGAGAATTTTAGCACTAAGAGGATACCTTTATCCATCCCTCCATCCCTCCATCCACCCAATCATCCATCATCCATATTCTTCTTTTTTATTTAGCAGTTGGTTCTTCCCCTGAAAATCCCCCTAAGCTAGAAGACTCCATCGTTACGGCTTGTCTGTAAGACCACAGCTTTTATCCCACAGGCGATTCTCATCCAAGAGAACCAGGGGCATGGCAATCGTGTTTGCTGCCCTTCTGCTAGCCATAGATGGCTGGGCTCTAGCCCCAGAAAAACAATGACAACCTGTAATAATATGAAAAGTACCTATTGGGTGTAACTGGTGTGCATGCTCCCCAGGAGTCGAAGAAACTGTACATGGCAAAGAGAAACAAAGAAAAAGAACATTCACCGTGAGTACGTTGCAAACGAACACACCGGACTTCCATTGTCTTCTCAAATACCATCTAAATCACATAAATGAGTATGTCTCTTAAACAACCCCATCTGATCTCGAGTCAAGTAATTACCTTTTAAAATGTGGATGTAGTGTTGAAGGTGTGTGCGTTATTTTGATTAAAGATAAGAAATTCAAAAAAATAAGATTCATCCTGGGGCGATAATGATACAATCCACTAAGCACAGGACATCTTGTCTGCACTCTGGGGCTCTGGTGAAGCTGCAGGCTGGTGAGAAGCTCCTGTCACAGGGTCCCCCTGATCCTGCCTCTCTTATCCTCCCTGCTGCCACTGCCTCTGATGTGGGAGTCACTGCGTTGGGCCAAGAGCTGGCCTTGCTGAGTTCTGAGATGCAACTCTTTGAAAGGATCACACACCAACCTCTTACTGCCAAGACCACCTCTCTCTGAAGGCATGAGAAGGAGTCCTGGGTCTTCGCCTTCTGGGAGACTTGGAGCTCAGGGCTTTCTCAAGGGAAGTTAAGGCTTGTCAGGGATGGTCAAAGTGAGGGGTGGGGTGGGGGTGGGGTGGTCCCTGTACTAGACAGCGAGTCACCACTCAACAGATAAGATGGGCCTGAACTCATAGGTGCCCGGGTGTCCAGCACTGGAGGACTGTGCAGGCATAGAGATAGAAACCAGGATGATTAAGCAGTTCAGTCTTTCCGTTACCAACTTTTTTCTGCTTTGAATTATTTGGTGATAACATGTGTTTTAAGTGATGGAAGCCGTGCTGAAACGGAGGGAAATGATGGAGGTACTATGAATTTTGATGCAATTATATGGGCACATGTGTCCCAAATGGACTCTACTGGTAGGACAGGTGGCCAGAGGCTGGTTTCTTCTGATTCACACAGTTCCACTACAACTGGGCTGGCAGCTTCCCAAGAAACCCAAGAGGCTGAACATGTAGGTGTGTGCTGTATGTCTCACGGGCCACAGAGTGTTAAAGATCGCTGACTCAGTTGAAATGTGACACATGTCAGAAGGTGAGCTGGCCCCTCTAGGCTGTCCTGGCATGTCCATGGCAGGTCCAGGAGGTGCTGGACTCACCTGAGCAGATGACACCAGCATCTTCCTGGTGCCCACAGTTGTGGTTGAACCAGCCACCATGTGGGCATTGCTCTATGGAGGATTCCTTTCCTGTGCAGTTGACATTATCCAGGAGGATGTGCCCGGTCCCGGGGCTGAAGCTTGCTCCTGGGAGGACAGAAACAGCTGGGCCACAACCCAGCTGCCTGCAGACCACGTGGGCATCCTGGATGGACCAGTTGTCATCACACACGGTTCCCCAAGTGTCGGCGTGATAGACCTCCACCCGGCCCTCACATCTGTTGGACCCATTGGCCAGCCGCAGGCCCAGACCTGGGGGGACATTCCAGAGAAGAACTTCCGTGAGACTCCTCTGGAAAGGACACCAGACGAGCCATCTCTTCCCTGGACGTTCTACATGGATAATGAAGATGAACAAATCCACTTCTCCCTTTACTTTACCTTTGTTTTGGGCACCACTCGGTGTGTGTGTGTGTGTGTGTGTGTGTGTGTGTGTGTGTGTGTGTGTGTGTGTGTGTGTGTTTGTGTGTTTACAGTCAAGGCTGATTGAAGAAGTGGGTTGACTCACTGGTCAGCTGGACCAGGGGTCCATGTCACCAAACAGCTGACCCTTTCTCTATCCAGTTTTTTACACTTCCTGGGCTTGCTGGCCTTTCCAAGAGAAGATATCATGCACAGACGAGTTGCTGAGTGTGTTTGCATGTGGGTCTGCTTCTCTGTGGGCCCTTGTATACACTGATACAGTGACAATAGCTAAATCCCCCCCATCTGCTTTGTTCCCAGCACCAAGGGCAATGCCATGTGTAAAGATGCTCTGGGAGGCCCACGGGCTTCATTAAGGGCTAACTCTCATGTGAAAGAAGGCAGTGGAGTAAAAGGAGGAAGTGAGGGATGCATTTGGAACACCACTCAAGTGAGTTCTTGGGTAGAGCTCAGGGGAGATCTGGGGTCATCAAGGTACTCTGGTCTTCCTTGACATTGGTCCTCATGGCCAGCTCCATGGCCTTGCTTGCATTTCACAGCTTCTCCCTCCCGTTCACTTTCACACCATAGCTTTCTAGATGAACCTAGGTATCATCAGCCATTTGTACCTTCAGCCCAAGGCTTGCAGAAATCTGAGGAAACGGCTAGTGTTTCCAGCAGGATCACCTTCTCCTATAGCAAGGCTGGAGTGACTCTGAAATCAAACTCTACAAAGGAAAGGCAGGTGAAGATAAAAGAAGATTACCTGCTGATGGAGGTGCCCCTGTTGGCTTTGCAGAAGATGCTGTGGACAGAGAAAGCAAATGAGAAAAAGATAACTGTCTTGGGAACTATCAACCTCCCAGGCAGCTGTCCAGGGATCCGTTACCTTGTGGAATTCCAATACCCACTTTCAGGCTCAAAGTCGGATTCCTTCCCTATAGCCTTTCTTTGTGGGTGATGGCAATGGATGCAAGCTCTGGAGAGGCAGGGCATTGAGGTTCATAGAGCGTAGCCTTGGGGGACCACTTGCTGCTCACTGCAAGCAACTCTGGGCTTCCTTGTATGGCTCAGAGCAAATTGTCTCTGTCCCACCTCCTCTCAGCAGATTGTACCTCACTGATAATGACCCTACTGTGGGAAGGCCATGGGCTTAATTTGAAAGGGATATCTATTGGGTTAATCACAGCGTCAGTAGAAAGAACCAGAGCGATACTTCCTGTGCCTCTACGGTCAACACATCTGCCAGGACCAGAACCACTGCCCAGCAGTGTCCTGGCCTGGGAAGAGTTGGGTTGGGCGATAATGGCCTGGCTCTAATCGGTGTGCCCCCCGCATCCACCATGGCCTCAGCTGCTCTCCGTAGAGCCATCCATGGAATCCCAGGGCAGAGTTAGGAGGTCGAGCTACTCCCTCCCTCCTCATCCTCACGCAGAAGAGGAAACTGAGGCAGGTGTGGTTCTGAGATTTGCTCAAGGTCCCACAGCGGGCAAGCAGAGTCAGGATAGAAGGTCCTGGGTCTTCGGACCCTAAACCACTGCCCAGGGCGACTTTTCCAAAGCAAGTCACCGCTAATCCATGAAGAACAGCTGGGAATTACCTAAAGTTGGGTCACTCCCAGCAGCTGACGGTGTTGAAGAAGACAGACCATCTATAAAAGACATAAATGAAAAGGTGCCGGTCATCATTCCCTTCATGTTTCTTAGGCCCGAGAGGGAGCATTGTTCATCTGGCTCAGAAAGGTTTAACACTTTGTTCTGACAAGAAGCCATGCACAATGTGGCCACCTGGTTAACAATGATCCCAAATGACCTCAGCTACAGCCACCGATGCCCTGCATTGAGGGGGTTATCTTGACCCTACTGCCAGACCCTGAATGTCTTTTGTAACTTTTGTTGCTGCTGTTGTTTTTTGCTGAGTGGGCCACAGTGATGGTCACTTGTGGCTCCTATCCTGCCTGTCGGTCTGATTGCGTAATTCTTCCTGACTGGGTGATTAGGGTGGTGCGCCTTCTACTTTGAAGAGTTATTCATTTATTACAGTAGAACGTCAAGATTTATATCTAGTTCCCTTTCTGATTCTGGGTATTTTTAGATAGGCACAGGCAGGAGTGGATTAGATCGTTTATTGTTTCTTTGAATGCTGAGCACGTTTTTGTCAGTTTTATTGCTACTGTATCTATTTCTATGTAGTGTCTATTTCTGGAAAGTGCCTCTGGCTTTCCTTTACAGCGGTGAAGTAAAGTGTCCTTTGGAAAGGGAGCTTTGTGAAGTGTCAGTGTAACAAAACCAGAATCCACAGTGAGGAAGGGGCAGGGGTTACAGCGCTCAGCTGCCAACCAAGAGGTCAGTGTTTTGGACACACCAGCAGCTCCATAGAAGAGTGTGGCAGTCTGCTTTCCTAAGGATTATCGCCTAGGAAATGCTATGGGGCAGATTGACTCTGTCCTATTGGGTAATGGACTTGAGGCTAACAGCGTTTTACAAGAAAATGATAGTGGGGCAGCGTGGGGACACCGCAGGGATTCTGCAGGTAGACAGTGGACAGACTGCAGGACACTTTTAGTCGTCAGATGCGATCAAGTCCCTTCGGACTCCTGGCAACTGTGTAACAGAACGAAACACCACCTGGCCTTGTGCCTTCTGCACAATTGTTCTTATGTTTGAGCCCATTGTTGCGGCCACTGTGTCCATCCATTTGGTCGAGAGATTTGCTCTTTTTCACGGCCCTGCTATCTTGCCAAGCACGGTGTCCTTTTCTAGGGACTGGCTTCTCCTGACAGCATGTCCAATGCACCTGAGGCGAAGTCTTGCCTCCTTTCCTCCAAGTTGCATTCTGGGTGTACTTTATCCCAGGCAGACGTGTCTGTTCCTTTGGCAGCCCAGGGTACTGTCAATCGTCTTTGCCCTCACCATCCTTCAAAAGCATCGATCCTTTTTCGGTCTTCTTTATTCAAGGTCCAACTTTCACGTGCACGTGAGGCAATTGAAAACACCATGGCTTGGGTCAGGTGCGCCTTAGTCCTCAAAGTAAACTCCTTTCTTTTCAACACCTTAAAGAGGTCTTGTGCAGCAGATGTATCCAATGCCTCACTTGATTTCTGGTGTGTCCATGAGCAGTCATTGACTGGTGTGTCCATGAGCAGTCATGGTGTGTCCATGAGCAGTCATTGTAGATCCTGGCAAGACACAATCCTTGACAACTTCAATCATTTCTCCATTTCTCAAGATGTTATCTGTTGGTCCAGTTGGGAGGACGGACACCTTCTGGTCCGGTGACTTCCCCAGTGCTCAAGGTTTGGGGTGGTGGTGAGGATGAGTGAGAAGGAGGAAGACCTTCAGTAAGATGGACTGACACGGTGGCTACAGCCATGGGCTCAAACATAACCAGGAGGCCGGCTCAGGGCTGGGCAGGGTCGCCATGAGTCGGAGGCAACCCAACAGTACCTAACAACAACAATGAGGTTCAGTGGGGGTGGACTCATAGAGCTGGGCCTTCTTCACCCCCCCCCCTCTGCGTGATTCTGACCTTCAGAGCTGAGCCCACCTGAGCAGATGACGCTGGCGTCCTCATGGTGGCCGCAGTTGTGGGAGAACCAGCCACTGTGCAGACACTGCCACAGCTTAGCCTCATTCCCCACACACTCAACGTCATCCAGGGCAATGGGTCCCAGGCCACGGCCGAAGTACGCCCACCCGAGGGCTGACACCGCCCTGCCGCAGCCCAGCTGCTGACACACCACGTGGGCATCGCGCAGGTCCCAGCCGTCATCACACACGGTCCCCCAGGTGTCGTTGTAGAACAGCTCCAGGCGCCCCTCACAGCGGTGGCTGCCGTTGCTCAGCCGGAGGGCCACATCTGGGGATGCACACACACTGGTCACTGTTCTGGGGGGCTGCCCTGGGCGCTAGAGGGACTCAGGAGCGATTCCTTGGGGTTGACTACGGTTGGGGCTCCATCCCTCACACTTGGGTGGGGGGAGCCATGTGGGTTAGAGGGGGCCACTGAGGCGCTTGTGTTTCATATCAGTGCACATTCTTCCTTCAATGCTTTCAAGCTCTTTCTCAGGTGGATTCATGGTCCATTCCCAAGGCCCCAGCTGAGATGGACGTCCAACCAGTTTCTCCGAGTCACAGCCTGGGCGAGACCACTTTAACCCTTTCAAGCTCCTTGTGTCCACTTGACCCGGTCTGCCTATCCATCAGTCATCAGCACCCAACCTGGACGGAAATGATCGAAGGACCTACCGGTATCGTTTTCGTTTTGCACGAGGGCCTCGTAGGAGGCATGGAAGCCAACGTTGGTGATGATGGCATCACTGTGGAAGACCACCATCATGTGGTTTGAGGAGGAGGTGAAGATTGGGGTTGTCCCCGAGCAGAATCTCCCCAGGGAGAAAGACTCGCTTTGTGGGCCGTCGAAGACTTCGATGAAGTCATATGGACAGCCATAGAAATTCTCCATCCTGTGGAGCGAAACCGTGTTAGTCACACTCGGTCCAGCGAGGCTCTCCTCACCTCGCAGTACGTAATGCCCCAGTTGGTTCTGAGCAAGGGGTGTGAAACCTGCACCTCTTCACATGGGTCAGAGAGAAAGGGAGCTGCTTGCCTGGGCAGTACACAGCCTCTTGTTTCTTAAAGATCTTTCAGTTTCTGAAGTTTTAATCCAGTTTTTTTTTCTGCATAACTATTACAGATAATAGAATTTCAGTGGTATTAGATGGTTAAGGAATGAAAAGCCAATTTATTTCTGGACTCGTCCCCCTTTCTCTCAACTCCTTTGCCAGACTCTTTTTTCATTCCCTCCAGGGATGGTCTATGCACACGTGTGCTGTTCTCATTGTCTGGGGTTTTCGCTCGATCACTCCAAAGCAATACACACCCTTTGTGTGTGGCAGCAACATATGGACGTGCCAGATATGATCTCCTGGGCCTCCTCCCAACCTTTGCTTCTACATGAGGGCTGCCAGGACTATCTATGCTCTGTGAGAATAAATTAGGTCACACGAGACCCCCATTTGCAGACCACTTTCCTAGGATTGCGGGGTGAGAAGAACTATCGCTTAATGATTTTGAACAATGCAGTTGAGTGGGCCTCCAGAAGCCCACCTCCCTTTTGGGAATTAAATATGGATGATGACGGTGATGTGTGTGTGGGGGCGGGGGTGGGGAGGGACCATCAGCGAGACAGGTGCATGTGGCTGAGTGAAACCAACGGGAGAAAGAGGAACCACGGACTCACTTCACTACTTCCAAGGTCAGCTTGACGTGGGCCCTGGCGTCCACTTGTATGTCCCAGGCACACACCACATTGGTGGGGTAGTTTTTGGGGTACCAAGGGCTAGAGAACGAGCCTGAATTGTTTGTGAGCAAGCCACCACAGGAGAGATTTCCATCTGCAAGAAACATGGAGGAGGTCTCATCAGAAGATGACCTTGGCTTTGGCTGGAGCTTCTAGAAGGGTGGAGCGGTAGAGCGAAGGCAGAAGCTAAGGAACCTCGATCCTAGGATGGCTCTTGCTGGTAAGCAAGTGTTAGAGACTTCCCTGAGCACCCAGTGCTGTCCTCTCGCAGATGAAGATGGTTGTGTGTCCTCGTAGGGTTTGCACGGGGAGAAAATTCTAAGGGCCTTTTACACGTGTTTGAAAGAAGGAACTCTGTGAATCCCTGTGCACCCAACTCATAAAAATTCTCTGCCACCGAGTCTGTGCTGACTCCCAGGGAGCCTACGGGGCAGAGTAGAAGGGTCCCCTTGGGTTTCCAGGCCTACAGCTCTCGATGGGAGTAGTAGCCTCATCTTTCTCCCGCAGAGAGGCCCCCTGCCCCACCAGGCACCCATGGGTCCAAACACCCATTTTAACAAAAAGAGTGTGAAGACAAGAGCAGGCAGAGAACCCGTTCTCAGCACGGTGACTCAGTGGAAGAATTCTCACCTCCCACCGAGGAGACTTGGCTTTGACTCCCAGCCAGCCCACCTCCCGTGCAGTCAAAACCTGTTTGCATGTTTCTGTGATGCTCAACAGGGTTCATGGGAACTGCCCAACTTGGAAGAAAGGCCTGCCAATCAGCTTCCAAAACCAGTCAGTGGATTCAGTGGAGCACAGCAGCCCTGTCCACCCACAGTCATGGACGTGGTGCAGGACTGGGCAGTGTCTCGCGTTGTTCGCCTTCAGGAGTCAGAAGCCAACCTGACAGCAGCTAACAACACAGCTGTGTTATATACAAGTCCTAACGGAGATCGAGACCAACCGGAAGCATCTAGTTTATAGGTGAGCTGTCGCATTTGTCAAGAGCCCTCTGTAGTTGCTCCATTGGTTTGGTAAGATTCATGTAAGTTATACTTGACTTTCTGAGTTCTGAATGGTACCTCTACATCAGTGACATCTGTCGGTGTTATCAGGCTGTATTTTGTTGTTCTGTGAGCAGACTAAGTCAAGGAGCGAACGCTCAGCTCTTGGAGGCAGCTCTCCCCTGCCTTTGATATTCGATTCTTGGTAGCCCCAGAGAGACCTACTCCTCGAACTGTAATTTAACAACTCTAGTGCCCAGGCAATTGGAAAGCATAGTGATACGATTTGGCTCGAAAGGTTCTCTATAATGGACTCCGTAATTAGACAAACGGATTGACCTAATTTACAGTTACTGTGATAACCCCCCTTTCCTTTCTGGTACAGTTCCCACTGGCCTTCTTGTTAGTGTTTTTCATTCCACGAAAGGTGGACACAGGTACAGACATCAGGGAAGGCCACTGCCCTTTCCGCTCTGATCTAAAGGCTTGGCACAAAGACACTGTACATTTAGGCCCAGAGAAGAAGTGTGCTGATGGAAATTATTTTTATAGTTGTCAATGTTTCTTTCGAACATAAGGTTACTTTTTTCATTTGAAAAATGACTTAATTGCTTACTTAATTTAGAAGTAAAGTTAAAGCAATACCATTCGATCTTATTGAGGGCATAGGGTTTGTCAGAAGTCTTGAATACTCTAATAGGGTTTGCTTCATTTTGTTTTTGTAATTGGGTCTATTTCCTAGGCGTATGCCTGACTTTTAAGAAAGAAACAGCTCGTTGCACAGTATTTGGCTACAGAATGAATGAGCAGTAGTTCATGATCCAAATAAGTATGTAGCAGTATCTCCATAAATATTTGGCAAACCTGGTACTAACTGAAACGCTTTGAACTGGCTTTCCTGTTTAGGATTGTGACTGTTTGTTACCTACACAGATAATGTGTCCCAAACTCACTGCGGTGGAGTTCATTCTGACTCACAGTGACCCTGTAGGACGGGGTACAACTTCCCCTGTGAGGTTTTGAGGCTGTAATTCTTTATGGGAATAGAAAGCCTCGTCTTTCTCTGGTGGAGCAGCTAGTGGTTTCAAACTGCTTACCTTGCGGTTCACAGCCCAACGTTTAACCTCTATGCCACCAGAGCTCCTAGCGAATGCATCCAAGGATATATAACTGTTTGTAGTTGGTGTCTTTTGCTTTTTAGATGCGTAATTCTTAAATGAAATTAAGCCTGAAAATAGAAGCCCTCTGTGCTGCGGCTTCTCAGAGAGGAAAGGAAGGGCTGGCATTCATTCACCGAGTTACAGGATGCCCTACAGCGAAAAGGAAGCAGGCTCACAGGATGAGAGCGCTTAAGCAGAAGCAGAGCCCCTGCGAGGAGGCTGCCACCGCTGAGTCACAGAAAAAAGACTGGACTTCAACACAACTGAACTGAAATGATTTTTGTGCTCTCCAATGGACAGAGAGGACGACGTACCCCAAGAGCGTGGGCACTATCACGCGGGTGTGTGGATGCCAGGGCACACCTCCTGTGGAGTCCTGTCTTGGATTTCCACTCGTGGCACCTCCAGGGGCTTGCTGCCCAGCGATCACTACTGGTAGCTACCTGCCTCTTGTCAGAAGACACCAAATTCTGGGAGGCCCTGTCCCTGACATTTGTATTTCTAGTGAAGCTAAACTTCTCTCCCTCCCTCTCTCCCTGCCTTCTGCTGTCCCCTTCCACCCCCACGGTGTCATTCCCAAGGGGCTGCACTGCTCTTATTCATGAGCAGCAGAGAATTTAACTTGCGCCCCACCCTTAGGATTAAAGACTGAGCCGGCCCCTCCACACCATGGACCTAGCAGCTAGGTGAAATGCATGGAAGAGCAATACCTGCCGCTTCTTCTTTTGAGTTGCCATCGATACCTAGTCAAAGACAGAAGAGAAAAAGGAAAGGTGGATTGAGTCAGGCAGTCATACAGTTCATTAACACCTCCCCTCCCCCAACAAAACAGGCATTTGCTTTCATGATCCAAGATCGTGTCTTCTGGGCAGTTGGGAAAGTTGGGTCAAAAAACGATCAATGTTGGTTAAAAGATTGACGGCCTACTTCAGTGCCCCCCTGGATGGAGAGGAGGGGCTTGGATTGTCTGTCTCACAGTGGCTCAAATGACACGTGGTATCCTTTCTTATTTAGGGTGGTTAATGGGCTGATCAAGCCTTAGTTACCGAAGAGGAAGAGTCAGTGCTGAGCAGTCTTTCAGGACATAGCATGGAGAAAGAAACAAGGGTGATTGAATGACCCTTGGCTCGGCCTGTGTGGTTTGTCAATGCAATCAGGATGGTAACAGTACCTGCACCGTCCATTTGTCAGTTCGTGGTCCTGCGTTAGTTCGCATGTTGATGCCATGCTAGACGCTACGCTGCTGGCAATTCCAACACCAGCAGTGTCACCCATAGTGGACAGCTTCCCAGCAGTTCCCAGACGAAGACAAACTAAGCAGAAAGACCTGGAAATCTATTCCCAAAGCTCAGCCGATGACTGGCCTCGCGGCTCGCGGCGGAATATTGTCTGGCACAGTGCAGACAGGTGGGAGGTGCTAGGACGAGCAGCCGCCACAAGAGTGGGTTCAAACAGCCAGTGATTATGAAGACAGTGTTCAAAGCTATTGCCAGCGAGTCAATTCTGACTTATGACGACTCTGGGAGGGTTTCTCAGACTCTAATCTTTACGGGGAGCCGTCAGCCTCATCCTTCTTCTGCACAGCCGCTGGTGAGTTCGAACCCTTGACTTCTCGATTAGCAGCCCAACGCCCGCCCAAGTCAGAGCCAACGCCACGGCGAATCCCGCCAGCACCATCTCCTTCATACAGAGGATGTGAGGACCGGCTGAGAAAATGCCCGTGCTGGGTGAAGCGTCCTCAACTCCCGTTCCGCAGAGGTGGGATTGTCATCGGCACCAGGGGCGGGGTGTCAGGGTAGAAGCCCTTGTTCTGCTGCGTTCCCACGGTTGCTCAGATGAGACCTGGAGGCCCAGACCTCTCAAATGAACTCTGATGATTTCCCTTAAAGGGATGGTCTGGAGCCTGGAGCGAGGACCCCTTTCAGATACGCTGCCTGCAGGTGGACTTCCCCCCTCCTGGCTGTGTGTTCAGTGCTCACCTGAGCAGACCACGCTGGCGTCCTCATGGTGACCACAGTTGTGGGAGAACCAGCCATTGTGTGGGCACTGCCACACCTTGGCCTCGTTGCCCACGCACTGCAGTTCGTCCAGCATGATGTGGCCGGTGCCGCCGTCAAAGTAGCTCTGAGCTGGGGCCGACAGGGCCTCGCCACAGCCGAGCTGCTGGCAAACCACCCCGGCGTCGCTCAGGTCCCAGCTGTCGTCACACACGGTGCCCCAGGTGCCGTTGTAGGAGATTTCCACCCGGCCCTCACACCGGTGGCTGCCATTCACCAGTCGCAGAGACATATCTGGGGAGACAGGAAAACGGGTCTTCTCAGCGGGGTTGTCGCTATCCCCGAACTTGGCTCCTTGGGGAGGCCCCTGCAGGTGGGGAGGGTTTGCCACACCTGGACACCCTTTCCCACATGGGACTGTTGGCCTCTAGGCAGATGGGCCTATGTCCCAATAAGCCTGGGCCAGTTCTGGTTTGTGAGGAGCCTAGGCGGCACAGTGACTGAGCACTTGCTGCTGACCAAAAGGTCTGCAGTTCAAACCTACCAGCAGCTCCTTTGGGGGACAGACCGGACTCTATCAAGAGTTGAACACAGGGAACTTGAGGGGGATGATTTGAGCTAACAGTGCGGAATTGACTCAGGGACACAGAACACGGAGTCCTGGTTAAAAGCGGTTGAAGGTCAACAAGAGTCTGCTTCTCATTCGGCGTTCTTTCTAAACTCTCAGAAGTATTGTACTTGGATAAACAAAATGTGCACCCTAATCATAAGCCTTGGGGAGCTCAGGAATGAATGCCCCCTGTGTCCTGCTGAAGCGGTGGGGTGCACTGAAAGCTGTTTGCATTGAGTCTGTTTCTACTCCATTCTGCTGAGCTCTGTATTGAACTCTGGACTGTGAATTGCAGTTTGAAGATAGCTATGATTATTATTCCCGCCCCCCGCCACCCTGCCAGGATATTTTTCTTTTGCAATATGATAGCATAAATCAATTAAAAATAACATTTTCCTCTTTGAAAAAGAACAGTGTTGTTTTTTCTGGATTGAGACAATCATATTATCTCTTTCCTTTGAAACCAAAGGAAGCCCTCGCTTGAGTCCTCCAGCTACATCTACGGCCAGAGCCGGACACGAGGACGTGAGCCCTCTGCTTCTTCACCTGCATCTTCAGCTGGGGGTGCGTGTCGTGGAGTGGCGGTGCAGGGGACTCTGCAGGTGGCCTTAGCAAAGCCTTTCTTCTCTGTCAAGGAAGGAGCACAGATCAGGTCTCACCCCTCCCCGGGCTGTTAGGGTACCTACCACTGCTGTCCGCGTCTCGCTGAAGGGCCTTGTACAGGGCCACAAACCCTTTGTTGGTGATCATGGCGTCGCTTCTGAACACTGCGGTCATGACGTTTGACGAGGAGAGGAAGGTGAGCTCAGACCCAGCACAGAATCTGCCCAGGGAGAGTGAGGCCACTTGCCGGCCATCGAACACTTCAATGAAGTCATAAGGGCACCCGTAGATGTCCTCTAATCTAAGAAGGCAAAGCAAAGTGCAGACCCGTCTCAGCCGGAACCCAATGTCTGTGGAGCATCCATCCGGCCAGCAGCTGCATCCCGCCGGCCGCCTCCTTTGCCAACTGCTCATCCCCGTCGCCACCGAGTCCAGGGCCTCTTACCTCTTAACGGTCTGCCTTCCACCTCCCTGCTTGGGACTGGCTCACTGTTGGCTTTCTTAAGCCCTCACCTGGTTCATTTCACAGTTTCCCACCCTCACGCCCTGCCCCCGATTTCTTGGCTTTCAAGCACCCCGCCCTGTGCACTCCCAGTAAAGCACGCACTCCTTGGCTTTCCCCACGAGGCCCTCTTCGCCTGGCCTCACCTAACTCCAGGTGAACCTTCTTGCACTTTCACCTTTGTCACGTTGCCTGCTTTACAGGCATATTGGTCAACATGCCTGGCTCTCAAGGGTCTCCTGGCGTGCACCTGCCCATTCTTCAATGTCAGTGTCACCTCTGTGCAGTGCTGTCCCTGACTCACCCTTTTATCCCCCACCCCCCATGCGTACCCCAGTGTGAGTCAGCCCTCCTTTCTCTGTGTGAAGGGCATGGCCTTTGTGGTCACAGTACTTGAATTTATGGGTGGCCACGGTCGAGTTACCGGACCCACCCCGGCCCCTGCTTACAAATCTTTAGAATGGAGATAACCATGTGCTTTCCAACTGCTGTCCAGTCAATGCCCATGCACAGCCACCCCTTTAGGGTTTCCAAGACTGCAAGTCTTTCTGGGAACCAACAGCCTCCTCTATCTCCCTTGGAGTGACTATTGAGTTTGAACTGCCAACCTTGTCACTAGCAACCCACTCCCTAACCCACAGTGCCATCAGGGCTCCTTCAGATGTACACAGCAAGGCTGAAACAGGATGGCGCAAGTAGCATGTGTAGGTGCTTGACGGTGTAGGTACCCTGTATGCGGCATATCGCCGGCACACAGCATCACCACAGCCTGTTGGCTGTCTGTCAATGGGGTGGGTGGAGGCTTGTGTATCTGAATGGGGGGAGGATGAAGTGTCTTACTTTAAGGACCAGTCCTAGCATTTTCTTGGGAGAGAGCTATTTCGGTCGAGGAAGACACACTGATAACCCATTTGAGGAGTGAAAAGGGAGGTGTGCGGGTGCTGTCTGATAGGAGATAAGGGGACGAGGGGGGGGACAATATGCTCCATATAAAACATGAAGAGAATCGGGGGGTGGGGATGAGCAGGAAAGAGAAGAGAGGGAAGGTTGCGTCTCAAAGGGGGCCAGTGAGAAAGTCTGAAGGACGGGGTGGTTCACACAGAGTTTTGAAGAACAGAGGGGACTCTTTTTCAATTAAAACAATTTTTTTCATTCCTATCACGCATGCTCTATTTTTCTGTCATCCAAAATCATATCTGTTGATCCATGTCTGTGTGTGTGTGTGTGTGTGTGTGTGTGTGTGTGTGTGTAGAATATGCATTTGGCCAGTACTGGACAGAGAGGAGAGTAAGTCATTGGAAGGTGCTCTAGCAAGACCACCCACCTTGGGCAAGGAAAGGAAATTGAAACAAGAAGTGATCACGAGTACAAACCTCCACCAAGGTGAAGAAATCCTAGTGGGGACTTAGCACGGGAGGTAAGCTGAAGGAGAAGATGGTTCAAGTACCAAGTATGAAATCTTAAAGCACGGTGACCTCGGCTGACACTGGTTTACAGGTGGTACCGTGAACAGCAGTCCACCATCCTGGGAGGATCAAGCACACAGGGCATTCCACCTGTAGAAGAGGAATCTGAGTAGGGACATCATACAAACTCTTGAAGAAAGGAGGAACCAGAGGGAAGAGTCAGGACCAGCTAGTGTGAAAGAAGAACAGATCTGGGTTCAGTGGGAGGGAGGGCCTGGCTGGGAGGGAAGAGGTGAGGTCTTCATGGGTGGCTCAGGCCAGCTGAGGCCTCATGGCCAGGGTTAGGGATGTTCAAGTCTTCTTCCTTCCAGTAGGAAGTTGAGTTAACGGATTAAGAAGGCTCTGCTAAGCTCGATGGCTGGTCCAGTGGTAGAATTCTTGCCTTCCATTTGGGAGACTCAGGTTTGATTTTTGGCCAGTGTTCCCTCAAGTGCTGAACAGGCATCAGTGGGGTTTCCAGACTAAGAAAGGCCAGGAGGAAAGGTCCGGTGATCTCTTTTTAAAATCTCCAACCAATGAAAATCCTATGGTCACTAAGGAACCCGAATAGAAAAGCCAGAGATAAATGCAAGCACACCAGTCTTCAACAAAAGGCCCCAAAAACATTAAATAGGAAAGAGACGTTCTCTTCGGCAAATGGTGCTGGCAAAGTTGGCTCTCCATCCACAGAAAAAAATGAAACAGGATGTGTACCCCACTCTCAGTACAAAAATGAACTTAGATAACAAACCTAAATGTCAATCCCAAAGCTATAAGGATCATCGGTGAGGAAACAGCAACAACCTGGAGGGCCCGATGGCAGGGCATGGACCTACCATCAAATATACGGAGGGAACCACACACAGTAGAAAGCCAGAGAGATGACCAGACCTATGAAAAACAAGACACCCATGTGCAAGAAATGACGTCAGCAAGAGTGGGGACAAACCCATGAACTGGGAACATTTTTTTAGCAACAATACAACAGCTAAAGGACTAATCTTTAAAGTCCATAGAATACCACAAAACTTTAATAAGAAAAACAAAACACATGATCTGATTAAAAAGTAGGAAAAGGTCATGAATAGATAATTCACCAAAAAATGACATCCAAACGGCTAACACTTGAACAAACGCTCATGGCCACTAGCCCTCTGAGGGATGTAAATGAGAACAATGATGAGACCCACCTGACCCCAACCCTGGGCGCCCAATCCAAGCCAAGCCAAGCAAAGCACCAGCAGATGACAAGTGCTGGGGCGGGTGCAGGTGGGTCTATACTGCTGGTGGGTCTGTGATACGTGCAGCCATCATGGAAAGCGGTTTTTCACTACCTAAGACAACTGGGAATAGAAATTCCATATGAGTCAGCAAGATGTCAGCTGGGTCTAGACCCGAAAGGAATAAGAGAAAAAAATATGAACAGATATCTATGTCCTCTCATGTTCATGGCAGCCCTGTTCACAACAAATCACCCACTTGCCCATCAGTAGAAGAATGGACAATGAATCTGATACATAGACCACGGAATACAATGCATCACTTAAAAGCAATGATGGAACCACAAAGCACCTCATGACATGGGTGGAACATTATTCTGAGGGAAATTAGTCAACCACATAGAGGCAGATATTGTGTGAGACCACCTCTACAAGGACACGCACCAAGTACATGCTGGCTTATCAAAAGGAACAGACTGTGAAGGCTCCCAAGGGAGGGAGGGTCAAGGTGGAAGGATGACCTATGCACAGACTTGGTTGTAAAGGAGGATGGAGGTATAGCAGAGGGAAAAGAGAACTCAGGGGAGCGGGTTGATGGGAGATTTGAACTGTTGACAGCAGAGCTCATAGTGTGAAATATGACCTCCACTTAGTCCATTAAACAAAGCCCCCAAACTACGATGGTCACCATGATCCCATCCTGCTGTGCCTGGGGCTACCATGAGTTGAGGGCTGACTCCATGGGAGCTCACCATGTGCTCAGATGACTATTCCCCCATTCCCCTAAAATGTGAAAAGATGTGTCCCCCACAAGATGTGGGGGAAGCATGGATACAAGTGGAATTAGACCCTTAGAGTCGAGCAGGGCAGAGGTACTTACGTCAGAGCTGGAATCAGCAGTTCGATGCGGAAGGTCTCAGGTAGGTGGATCACCCAGACACACTGGACATCAGTGGGGTAGTTCGTAGGGTACCAAGGGCTGGAGAAGGAGCCCGAGAGGCTTGAGATGACGCCACCACAAGACTTACTTCCTCCTGCAAGGACAGACAAGGGATCTGGCGCTGTCTTCATCAGACCCCTTTCTGTACTTCCAGGAGTCGCACCCAAAGTTCCATCAGCCTCAACAGTTTGGCATCACAAAATGGGATGGGGGGAATCATCCTGGTGGCAGACATAGTTGTCGCGTAGACGGTTTGGACACGTGCCCATGGCACAGGGGGCGCTCAGCCTACACTTCATCACTGTACCAGTTCAACTCAAACGTGGGTAAACCACCCATGGCGAAGGCGTCACCCTCCCCCCATGGCTTCTAGAACAGACAGAAGCCTATTCTGCCTCTGTGAGTTATCAAAGTGGTCCCTCAACTTCATAACCCAATGGGGATATTTTCAGCAAGAGAGCGTTTACCTTGAGGGACAAGGGCTTGAGACACGGCAGCTGTAAAAGAACACCAGAGAAAGCCAGGAGAGAGTTTAACACCATACAATCGTCTTATGCTTAAGTACAAAGAAATTAACCTATTGCTGCTACTCTTGGGTTTTAATACGATGCGTGCACATGTCTACCTTTCCCTCCCTGATCGGAGATGGAGCCTCTCCCCTAATCTCAGCTCCGTCACAAAGAAATCCCAAGCAGTGTTTAGTCACGGGGCTTGCTTCCTCTTGAGTGCGCAGGTTCACTAAGTCGAGGCTGTCCTGAGACGGACATTACCGACAGCGATGTGACCAGGCTATGACCACATCCCTGTGTCTGTGGAAACCAATGGAGGCCAAAAGCCAGAAAGACACAAACCCAGGAAGCCGAAAGCCTACCTGAGGGTGTGGGCGTCGCGTCTGGAGCCCAGTCTCCGGCATCTGCACACACGAGAAGTCAAAATAAACGTACATTAGAAAGTCAGAGTTACCCATCTCGGGGATCTGCATATGACCTCCTCTCTGGGGGATGGGCAACAGGAAAGTGGGTGAAGGGAGACTCCGGGCAGTGTAAGATAAGATAAAATAATAATTTATGAATTGTTAGGGGTTCATGAGGGAGGGGGAACGGGGAAGGAGGGGGAGGGAAAAAGGAAAATGAGCTGATTCCAGGAACCCAAGTTGAAGGCGAATTTTGGGAATGATGAGGGCAACGAATGTATGAGGGTGCTTTACCCAATTGATGTATGTATGGATTGTGATAAGAGTTGTATGAGCCCCAATAAAATGATTAATAAATAAATAAATAAGATTAAAAAAAAGAAAGTCAGAATTGAGTTCCCCGAGGGCAGAGAAGGGTTAGCGTTTGAGGGCGGCCAGGTCCTGAGCTGTATGAGAAATGGCATATGTTTGCATTCTGGGCAAGCAGACCCCCACCTGGCAGGGGCCGGAAACAGACACCCATGTGTTGCCGGTTATGTTTGTCTCTGAGTGTTCTCTGTCTATCTGACTGAAGGGACATTCATCTGCTGGACCGCCTTCCTTCTTCCCTTCCCCGGACAGGACACGGTCTCTGTCCTCCTCTAAGGCACCACCGTGGCTGGAATAGCAGAAGTCCTGGGATGGGAGCAGAGCCCACCTGAGCAGACGACGCTGGCGTCCTCATGGTGGCCGCAGTTGTGGTCTGACCAGCCCGAGCTGGGGCACTGGCCAAGCTGGCTTTCACTTCCCGAACACTGAATGTTATCCAAGAGGATGTCTCCGGAGCCAGGGCCAAAGTGGGCCTTTCCTGGGGCAGCGATGGCCCGTCCACACCCAAGCTGGCGGCACACGACCTCGGCTTCACTCAGGTCCCACAGGTCATCACAGATGGTGCCCCAGGCCCCTTGGTGCAGGATCTCCACGCGGCCTGAGCATCGACCTGAGCCACCCACTAGCCGCAGCACCGGCTCATCTAAAGAGAGCAGAATTTTATTTTTGGTATGTGGGGGTGGTGGTGATGGTTAGATTTTGTATCTACTTTGGTAGGCTAGGATTTGCAGTGGTTTGCCAAATATGATGCAACCAATCACCCTCCATTCTAGGATATGATGTGAACAAACAGTCGAAAGTGGAGTTGACTGTGGGGTGTGGTCTGAATCCAATATGTATGGATATCGCATTTGTCATCCTTTGTCCTTTGATTGTTGAGACATGAGCCAGCAGCCGCCTAACCACCTGACCTGCAGATTTTGGGATTCAACAGTTCCTGCAATCCCGTGAGCCAGTAGCCTTGTGCCTGACATGGCCAATGCTTGGTTGGTCAGTCTTAAACCGATACATGGTCTGGATTTCCAGTGTTAGCACCCACATTTCCTCTCAGGTCGGTTCTCAACCATGCTCTGAGAACTGCCTTACTCAGACAACAGCACCTCCAAACGGCAGCCAGGGACTTGCTGCCTGGTTTCTGGGTGGCCTCCAAGAGTGGCTGGGGCTTCTGCAGAGCCCCTGAGCATCAGAGACCCCATGATGGACAGGCAGTGTGTGGATAGGGTCAGACTGGGCCTGGCTCTGGAATGATTGCCCGTAAGGCCATGGCAGGAGTTCCTGAGCCTCTCACTTGGGGGCTCTAGGGTTCACTGGTGGAAACAAGAGACTTTTTCTTCCAGGAGGGTTGGTCCCTACCTCTTAGCCCTCTGGACAGCCACAGGACCCTTCCTGTTGATGCTATGCTGCTCCAAATGGATTCCAACTCATACTGACTGAGTAGGACCGACTCAAAACTGCCCCCCCCACCACTTTACGGGGTCAGATCATCAGATCTTTCTGACCACAGAGTGGCTGGTAGATTTGATCTGCCAACCTTTTGTTAGCCTTCCAGGTGTTGCATCATGGTGGCAGCAGGACTCCTTAGACCCTTCACCTCACCCCAAAGCAAACTCACTGCCAAGGAGGACATGCTGACTTGTTGAGAGGGCATAGGTCAGAGGAGAACTGCCCCTGTGGGTTTATGAGACTGTAACTCTTTACGGGAGCGGTCACCAGGATTTGCCTCCCAAGAAGTAGCTGGTAGATTTGAAGGGCGACCCTTTCCAGTAGCTTCCAAGTGCTAACCAGGACTCCTTAGAGAGGGGTATGCTGGCAGCTTACATCCAGGCTGCACAGCGGTGCCCTCGTGCTGCTGCCCATAAGGCCCTCTCTGAGGGACAGCCAGCGGGCACAGAGCAGGCAGCAGGTGCCAACTGTGGGCATCTTTCAAAACCGACCCCAGATCTTAGCTAGGAGGGGAGTCCCTCAAATGACAAAGCTTCTCTTGTTGTTTGGCCTTTTCAAGGCCACCTCCTCCCACCTGAGTCCCCTTCGCTCAGTGGGATAGCGTTGAACAGCGCGTAGAAGCCGATGTTGGTTATCATGGCATCACTCCGGAACACCACGGTCATGATGTCCGAGGAGGAGAAAAAGATCACTGCGACCGGGGCACAGAACCTCCCCATGGAGAGTGACGCGATCCGGGGGCCGTCGAAGATTTCCACCGAGTCGTAGGGACAGCCGAGGACGTCTTCCAGTCTGGAAGGAACAGGAGTGGGGGGTTAGCAGCAGCTCAGAAGCTTTCTGGGTCCGAAAGGCCAGAAAAGCATGATGGTCATCAGCCAAACCCATCCCAACCTCATTGCTGTCCGGTCAGTTCTGACTCATGGAGGACCCTCATGGGACAAAGCAGAACCGACGAGCTCCATGGAGCCTCCTCGGCTGTCATCTTTGGGATTTGGGAATGAACTTGTAGGCCGTGAAAGAATCCAAGTCCAGTTCACTTTTACTTTTCCTCCTGTGTAACCACTCAGACCAATGCTTAGGTCCAACAGACAAGGTATCTGGAGGGTCCTGAAGGCTGAGACCTTTTTCTCTCTCTTAAAAAAAATTCCTTAATTTTATGTATTTATTTTGGTTTTTATCTCTCTCTCTCTCTCATCAGTTACATAATCTCCTGTCAACTTGTGAAGGGGTGGAGTTTGGCCTGTTAATCAGGTTGCAGCTTGATGACCTCATTTAGGAGGTGCAAACAGAGATCAATAGCTCACTGAAGGCCAGATACATCCTCTCTGCTTTGTCTCCTTGGGAGACATTTCTCTTGGCAAGCCACATGGAGCCATGCTAATGGAGCCAGAGCCCTAGCGCTGGAGGAGCCACGTGAAGACCCACGTGAGATGCTTCCACTGCCACTGGATCTACAAGACTTTCTCCCCACTGGCCTGTGATCTTCCTGCATTCAGTGTCATTGCACGTGTCGCATGAGTCTGAAGAGGAATTTATAGAGTGGTATCAGACTTATGGACTTGATCTGGACTGGGCTGGGATGTTTCCTTAATGCACAATTAGTCTTTGATATAACGTTTTCTTATCCACAGATGAGCGTCTATGAATTTGTTTCTCTAGTCCACCCAAATCACACAATGCATTTCTCCCACAGCTTGTGGAAGATAACTATAGAATGGGAATAGAACTTGTGGAAGAGCAGTCACAAAGAGAGACATGTTCTATGTAGTTGCATAGCCCATCAGATCAGAACAAATCAGTAGCAGTGTCACATCAAACACACATGATGCACGTCTTTCCCCTACGCTCCTTCCCTCCCTCTCTCATAGTTTCTGGTCCCTTCCCTCTCCCTTCCCTCATCCCTGCCCCGGGCCTCCTTGTAGTCTTTTTTTTTTTCTTCTTCAGCGTTTGAAACATTAGGGTTGTATTTTGTTTTTTTTAAAATCATTTTCTTAGGGGCTCATACAACTCTTACCACAATCCATACATACATCAATTATGTCAAGTACATTCGAACATATGTTGCCATCATCATTCTCAAAACACCTGCTTTCTACTTGAGCCCTTGGTATCAGCTCCTCATTTTCCCCCTCACTCCCTGCTCCCCCTCCCCTCTGAACCCCTGATAATTTATAAATTATTATTATTTTGTCATATCTTATACCATCCCACATCTCCCTCACCCACTTCTCCGCTGTCCATCCCCCAGGGAGGAGGGTATATGTAGACCTTGTCATCTGTTCTCCTTTCTCCCTCCTTGTAGTCTTTAAAGTCTTGTCCTTTGGTATGAAGACCACTTTTCTTTCCTTTGTGCTCCCTTATGATAATGGCATCATAAAATATTTATCTTTATGAGACTGACTAACTTTGCTAAGCAACATGTTCTCTAATTGTGTCCATGCCTTGAGGTGTTAGACAGACATGCCATTGTTATTTAAGGATGCATACTATTCCATTGTATGAATGCACCAGTCATGGCTGTTGCCTTGGTGGAAATAGATCTCCAGGCCTTTCTTCCGAGGTTCTGCTGGGCGGGTCAGAACCACCCAGCTCTGGGTTAGCGCTTGTGCCTGCTGGGGAGCTCTGCGATGAGCATAGGAATGACATATTGGAATGTGTTTAGGATTGCACATTTGTACATGAACGATGAATTGGCCGGCTCAGGTGCCGTGTTTTCAGAACAGTCATTGCTATTTTACCTGAGGAACTGGGCAGGCCATGGCTACAACAGCAGTTTTAAACCCACAGTGGCTTCGGCTGATTACACCCTACACGGACCATTAGAACACACTTGGGTAGGCTGCAGCAAATCAGTTCTTGATAGCCGGATCACCCCCGAGGGCCAGCACACAACAGATATCATGCCAAATTTTCCTACTCCCTGATCCACAGTGCTTTCTATCCCTAAGTTCCTAAGTGAACCTAAAACTTATAAAAACAGAAACAAAAACAAATACAGCAGCAGATAGAAGGATCCTTGGTCGGCATTTACACTGTCTGTGAAGGGAGGTCCCTGGGTGGCGAAGACCACGTGCCCTAACCTACTAACTACTGAAGGTGAATTCTTGAACCCCACTCAGTGGCACTGTGGAAGAAAGGCCCAGGACCCGCCTTTTTCTTCACTTTACCTCAATACTATAGCCAAGAAAACCCAATGGGGGCAATTCTCTTCTATGCCAGATGAGGAGGTCTGTGTCCTGGCACTAGGGTGGGTTTGGAGTTTCCGATGAGTCAGGACCTGGTCGCTTCTGGAGGTCTGGGTTCAGGGTTCTCATTGCCAGAGCTCACTGTACCCTTAGAGTTGTGATATTAACAGGGATAACATGTTTCTAGCACCTTCTTTGGCTCAGGGCATGTCTACCTCCCTGTGCTTGGCATAGTCATGACTGGGCAACAGCTGGATTGGTATAGCACGCCACACTTCCCCTGCATCTGTAACACGTCGTGCACACAGAGAAAGGCTCCTTTCACAGAGTCACAGGTGGACGAAGAGCTGCCGGGCTTTGCCATCAGCCTCAGGCAAGCTGGTTGACATGGCTCAGCCCCTGTTGCTTAGTCTGGGGAGACAGTGAGTGCATCGCTCTCTTAGGGAGGCGTGGCACACAGGCAATGGTACAAACGCCAGCTACTGGTTTATGTCAGGGAGGTGAAAACTGGGGATGGCTTTGGAAAAGCTAAAGGGAAAAGAGACCCCAAGCAGACGACGACTGGCACCCAGTGTAGAAGGAAGGCACCCCGGGGCGGGGAGGTTACGAACTGGGCTGCCAGCTGCAAGGTCAGCAGTTTGAGACCAGCAGGCTTTCTCCTCCCACCGAGTGACAGTCTTGGAAACTCACGGGGGTGTTTCTGCCCTGTCCTACAGGCTCGCTGGGAGTCCACCTCGGCTCCATGGCAGGGAGTGAGTGTATAATGGGAGGATTTTGGCAAATTGTCAAAAGAAAACTGATTGAAATAAGGGTCCAATCAAGTAAGTTGGGGGGGGGGCAAGCCCCCAGGTATTGAATTCTTCACCCTAGGAGTAACTCATTGCATAGTGCTATGAAATATACCAAAGCTTCAACTTAGAAACAAAAGTCAAACTCACTGACCTCAAGTTGATGTCAATTCATAGAGACCCTACAGGACAGGGTGGAACTGCTCCCTGTGCGTTTCTGAGACTGTTTACGGGAGTAGAAAACTCCGTTTTTTTCCCCAAAGAGCCACTGGTGGATTTGAACTGCGGACCTTGTGGGTTTCAGGCCCACGGGTAACCACTACAGAACTGTATGGGCTTCTCGTCTTGCCCCTCAATATTTCCCCCAGGAGGAAACAGCTTCATTACTACTTGAGAAGTCAGCATCCTCATTCCGACAGATTCTGATAAAAATGATGATCTTACTTCAAGCTGGGAATCATGAGTTCTATGCGGAATTTTTGATTCACATGAATCTCCCACACACATTGAATGTCGGTCGGGTAGCTTTCTGGATAACTCGGACTCGAAAATGAGCCCGAGAGACTGGAGATGACTCCACCGCAAGAGTTCTCTCCTCCTGGAATGACAGGAAAAGGGAGTTGGGATCCAGCCACATGCGCGATCCATGGAGTCCCAGTGCCGCCCAGCGCGCCCCCAACCACTGGTGGCCTCTGGGTGAGGGCACTCTGTCTGAATTTCTCTTCACCACCATATGTGCCTCATTGGGCAGGAGACGCCATCCATTTAGTCCTTTCAAAGAAAAGGCTGTATTTGTCCTCTCTGCTCCCTGTCGACTGCCCCCCCCACTATTTACTTATTTATTTTTTACCAGGAAAGGATTCTTGCTTGCTGAAAGAAATGCTGTGTATGTATACAGCGAGAGATTGGGAAGGCAAAGCGCCAAGTGGTGTGTCTTCATCTGGTGGCAATCTAGGAGGGTTTGGGGAGCGAGAGACTCCAGAACAACTTTGGAGTCTGGTGAAAGTGGGGACAAGGGGGTCAGGGAGATTTTGAAGCTTCCTTGAGCTCAGGCCAGTGAATGATGGCCGTCCTCATGACCTACTCTGGGTCACTGGCGTTTCCTTTCACTTGGTCCCCACTCTGAGATGGAGTTGATAGGTTTCGGGATGCACAAGCGTCAACCAAGGCCACAGTGAACCCCAACTCCCTCCCATTGGCTGCCGTCTTAGTACAGCTACAGAGACATGCAAACACACAGACACACACATTTACTCTTAAAGCAGCAGGAGACAGGGAGAAGGAGCGGACGAGGGAGAAGCACATCTTAGAAGGCATTTGAAAGTGCAGAATGCTTGATTGACCTAGTCATTATATGATGAAGCTGCTTAATATCTCTGTGCCCCACCCAGGCCAAGTTGAATTGCTTATAGAATCCCACAGATTTTAGATTTGTCCTGCTGAAGCACTAGTGGCTATTGGAGGGAGGTATGGAGGGAGAGAGCAGGAAGAGAAAGGGAGGGGCTGGTGGGAGAGGGAGAGGTGAGAGAGACGGAAGTGGGAGGAGGAGGAAGAGGAGGAAAGGAGTAGAGACACTCCCAGCTGACCTATAGTCCCTCTGCTGATTGCTTTTGGAGGTCACCATAGCTGTGACCTCCTGGTCACCATGACACTGAAATCCCTGTCAGTAGCAGATGATGGACAGCTACTTACCTGCTGCAGTCTGTATCCTGAGCAGGCAGGCTCACGTGAACTGAGTCACATACTCTTAAAGCCTGTGACTGCCCACCTACAAACTCTGGCTGAGCAGACTCACACTTCCCCTTCTCAATCTGCGCCTCTGGTTCAAAAGGTCGGTATTTTCAGAGTGACAGAAATGCCAGTGCCATATCCCTCAGCGAGACTGGGATAAGGACCGAGGGGCTTCTCCATCCAAGGGCCCTCACTGTTCTGGTCTCTTAGGGAAGTAGCCATCCTAGAACCAGTGTGGGGCCAGAGAGGCAAGTCCCTCATTCACACCAAGCCAGTCTTTCCCTCTGTTTCATCCTGGCCACACAACCTGGTGACTGGCACCATGACTCTCTTAGAATGGAGTTAATTTTTAATGTGAAACAAGTGATCACCTGTTACATGATCCTGAGGTGCTGTAGAAAGACCTAGAAAGGAGAGAGGAAAAGGAGATAACGATGATGTCCAAGGGAAAACATTTAGCTTCATGCACAAGGTAGTGAAATCTAAAGGGTTTCCTAAGAGGCATTGAGAGGTACTGACTGCAAGCTGAGAAAACGCTGCTAATGCGGACTGAATGTTCTCTAGTCTATTGTGAGAGAGAAAAGCCCACGGACTATTCGACATCCTGTCACCTGGTAAGCTTCTAAGTTTGATGGGCTCGGTGACTGCATTGGCTGATGGAACATGGCCGAATTGACGCTGTGTTAAGAGACTGCCTTGTTGTACTTTGTGTCTCTGGGAACACTGGTTCACTTCTGGAGCTCCGAGCCACCTTGTAAGAAGACTGACCATTCCACTGGAAGAGCCTTAAATTCACGTGCAACAAGAGAAGACCTTGACTGCCCTTGGCCGCCCAGCTGTCCCCACTAAGGTACCAGGTACACGAGTGAAGCCACATCAGACCAGCCAGCAGCTGAATGCCACCAGGTGGACTTTTTCAATACCAGATAGATCAGAAGAATCTGCCAGCTGAGCCCTGCCCAAATTCTTGGCTCACAAAACCATGACCTATAATGAAATGGTGGCTGTTTTAAACCTCTGACTTTGGGGAGAGCATTAGAGAGCCAGCAGGAGTCCTTTGGCTCACCATTATCTCCCTCATCTCTCCCTCAGCCATGTGTCATTTAGATGAGCTGAATTCCATAAAGATAACTGCACCTTCCGTTGTGTATCAATTGCCCTTGGTCCTGAAGCTTTGACTTTAGTCCTCCCTCTGCTCTCACCCCAACACATCATTGTCACTCCCTCCGGCCCCCTTCCCCAATCACCCAGACACATCAAAGCTTTCTCCAGGCGAGCACTCCAAGGAGAGGCAGCAGTTGGTGGGGGACTTGTGTGCACTCAGAGACTGTGTAGGACAGTCAGGCGCATCCCAAAGGCCAGAGACGGGCTTTGGAAACTCCAGTCGTGCTGCTTTTCAGCCGAGATGACTCGGTTAGGCTGCTCGCCCTCTCTAATCAATACATTGCGTTATGCAGAACTGCCAGCCTCCGACTGCTGCTGATCAGACCCTGGAAGTCCCCTGCAGGAAGACAGAAAGCCATCCATTCCTTTCCAGAATCGCAGCTCTGACTGGGCCTATGTCGGCTGGATGCTTTAAAAAAAAAAACTTTAATTTTATTTTTGGCTTTTATAAATATTGTTCAATCATTAAATGATCAGATCTTTGAAAGTGGACAAAGACCATAAGCATCCAAATGGCATGCGCTTGGGAGCCCTAGAGAGGAGTCCCACCACTGACCTGCTGAGCGGCCTGGGGAAAGTTACTCAATCATCCTGAATCGCAAGGGTAGCGTTGGCAAAATGTAAAGTACAATTTATTTTTATTTTACAGGATTGCCATGAGAATTTACAATAATCTGAGTAAGAGGCCCCCCATCTTTGCTCCACTTTCACCTAGTGTTCGGCACCTGTGTGGTTAATGAGCTCTGAAGGCAGTGCCGGGCCGTGGGTTCAACCAGGCTGCTGGCCCGGGTCTACCTCTGACCTCCTAGGTCTCAGTTCTCCTAGCTGAAAAATGAGACTAAAGAATCAACCTCCAGGGGCTATTGTGAGGATCCAATGAAGTGAGTGTGACGGGCTCAGAACAGGGCGTTTTGAAGTACTTCAGATCATCCTCATCATGGGCACTGTTATTAGAATGGCACCTGGACCAGGAAAACAAAAAATGTAGACATACCTGGGGCAGTGGGCAGGGGCAGATCACCAGCATCTGAATGTGTAAAGAAAGGCAATTGGTCACCATCTTTAGCCACTCCAAAGTGTGAGATGTTTGAGTGATAAGACTGTGAGTCTCTACGAGAGGCCAGAGGGTCAGGGCCTTTCCTGGCATGGGGCCCAGAGCACCCCCTCACTGGGCAGGCCCAGCTCTCCTGTGGACATCTCTTGAGGGATGAGGCACATGGGTCCGGTCCTGCCGCATGGCAGACAAGCCTGAATTACCCTAGGTACCCCTTTGGCTAAATCACCAGGAACTTGTTAAAATTTGGGTCCCTGCGTACCTTTCCAAACCTAGATCGTCAATCACGATCTCTGGGGATGGAACCCTGGAACCTGCATCGATGATGCCCCAGGCAGTTCTGTGCACCCTCGAGCCCCCTCCCGTTCAACCTTGTTGCAGTTGGGCAGGGAGGCTTGGAGTGCAGGGCCTGGCTTGGAGTGGAAGCTGGAGGGCCATCAGGCAAGAAGGAGCAGGCAGATGGCGATGAAAATTCCATCCAGGATTCATGGTTGCCAAACATCTCCAACTACCATCAGAAGCGAGCAGCCTGACAGGGGAGGTTACCTGAGCAGATGACGCTGGCGTCCTCGTGGTGGCCACAGTTATGCTCTGACCAGCCTGAGTGGGCACACTGGTCCAAGAATCGCTCCATCCCTGAACACTGGAGGTTGTCCAGGAAGATATCCCCCAAGCCCGGGCCGAAGTGGGCCTCGCTGGGGGCAGCGATGGCCTGTCCACATCTGAGCTGTCGACACACGACCTCGGCCTCACGAATGTCCCACAGGTCGTCACACACGGTGCCCCAGGTCCCTTGGTGGAGGACCTCCACACGGCCTGAGCATCGACCTGAGCCGCCCACTAGCCGCAGCTCCGACCAGTCCCCTATAGGCAGAGATGCGATTCGTGAGTCCCTGAAGAAACTCCCTTGGGGCCCACCAGCCCCTCAGAGGGAAACAGAGGCACAGGAAAGGGGGAAAATGGTGGTCTTGGGCCTTGGGACTTTCTCTTCACATTTCTCATGTGTTTGTGATTCGCAAGATGTGTTGTCTTTGGCTCATTTAATATCAATCATCTTTCGTGGTAGCCCCAATATTATAGCCACGATGTGAAGAGATATGGCCCCTGCCCTCAGGGAGTATTAACCAGTTGCTGTCGAGTTGATTCAGACCCAGAGTGACCCTATGCATGTCAGAGTTGAACTGGGCCCCACAAGATCTCAGTGACTGAGTTGTTGGAAGTGGACCACCAAGACTTCCTTCCAAGGCAAAAGCCCTCCAGCCAGGGACTCTTAATGGAGTCTCCTTACTAGTGTGGCGTGAACACTAGGACAACACACTCCTCCACATTGTGCAGTGAGGGGAACGCAGGGTGCCATGCGTAGAATAAGGGACAGGGGAATTCTGGAGAAGACCTTTCTGGAAAAAGTGGGAAAAAGCTAGTCAGGGAAGAGTTGAACCAGATGGACCAGCATATATTTTTAAAAGCCCCGAAAATCTAAAAAGCCATCATCTCCTGTATGTGTGGAGGGTGGGAATCCCAAAGTAGACTTTCCGATGCATCTCAATGCTGTGAAAATCTGCACTTCAGAAAAAACCCGATTAAGCCCACCTCCATCGAGTGGAATTCTGACTCACAGTGGTCCTACGTAAAGTTTCCAAGTCTGTCGCCCTTATGGGAGCAGCTAGCCTTGCCCTTTCTCCTTTGGATCTGCTGGTGGATTTGACTGGCTGACCTGGTGGTGAGCAGTGCACTGCCTAACTGACAGTGTCACCCAGGTCCCTTTTGTTAGGTCCAGAGGGGGAGTGAATCTGGAGCTGGAACAATACACAGCTCCAGGGTTACTGAGAACTTGCTCCATGTCCCCTCAGCAAAAGACGTGACCTACCTGGATTGTTGACAAGTGATTCTTCAGCATCTGTTAATATAGAGGATAAATATGTGAGTGTTTTTGGAGACATCCTTTCTTTAATAACAAAAGACACAGACTTTAGTGTTCTTAAAACAAAACAAAACAGACCCATTACCATCGAGTTGATGCTGACTCTTATTGACCCTGTAAGAATCTATTAGTATGATGTGGGAAAAGCCGGTCCCTTTAAATAACTTAGTACTGGGAGATTCACATAGAGACATAAGATTAAGCTACTCTTTGGTTGCTAGTTTCTTACTACATTATGAGAAATTGACTTGGCGGCTGGTGACTCAATATGAAGGGTGGATAATTTATAGTAGATAAATTTAAGAGTGGCTAGTGGACTTGAACCACTGACCCTGTGGTCAGCAGCCCAGCATGGAACCCTGGGTCCCTTTGCAAAGAGGACCAGGGCTGTGCCAAGTGGCCCCAAAGCCATATGTGGATAGAGCTCTGGATGCTGGTGTTGCTTAAGGTAGTTTGGATTTTATCTGCCCCAGGAGGACTCCTTGTCCACCCTCTCCTTTGTCCTTGCCCCAAAGCAGCACAAGGTGGGGACATTCAATCTACTGGCAGACGTTCCCAGAATGGAGACATGAAAAGCCTCTACTCGAAGGGGGATGCCAGAGAAGTGTTGTCTACAAGAAGAGTGTAGTTAAGATAGGAAAGTGGAGGAAAATGTCAATATTCAGGTAAGGCAGGGGGAGCTCCCCAAAGCACTGGAGGGGAGAGGGGGAGGGAAGTGAGAGAGAGAGAGAGAATTAGGAGGATGAGTCCTGGGGGACGGAGCACAGAGAACAGTGAGCTGAGAGAACCGTGGAGCCAGAGTGAGCCTGATGGAAGGAGAGATCACAACCTGACCAGAAATAACCTCAAAAGTGCAAAGGCCAAAGAGGAGCTTGGAATGTCTGTTCAAACTATACTGTGATTGGAGTGTCTCCACATCAACTTTTGATTCATAAATGGCCCCATGTGACACAGCAGAACTCTCTGGTAGGGTTTTGCTTTAATTCCATGGATTATGCCCCATAGGGTTTTGAAGAAAAGATCAAAACGATCAAGGAGTTCATTTCACTCAGATCCACGACCAATGCCCATCGAAACAGCCATCCACAGGCTGCAAAAGACCTTTTAAAATGTTCAAAAGCGAAGATGTCTCTTTGAGGTCTGAGGCATTTCTGAGTCAAGGCGTGGCATTTTTAATTGCTTCATACCCCGCGAGAGCTGGGCAATGAGTGGAAAGACGATCGAAGAAGAGTCGATGCCCTTGAACGGTGGTTTAGTTGGTGCAGAATACGGAATACATGATGGGTGGCCAGAGGAACACACACATCTCTCTTGGAAGAAATATGGTCAGAATGCCCCCTAGAAGGGAGGCTGGCAGGACTTGCTTTCACAGACTTTGCTCCTGTTGTCAGCAGGGACCTGTCCCTGAAGAACATGACATCATGCCTGTACAGCAGAGAGCCAGCAACAAGGACGAAGAACCGTCAGGAGATGGATTGACAGCGGCTGCATCAATGGGCTCCACCATGACCATAAATGTGAAGGCGGCTCAGAACCTGGCAGATAGTTGTCCACGGGGTCGCTTTGAGTCAGAATCAGCCCGGTGGCATCTATCGACAAGAGCACTTTCTCGGCTGCTGTGCAGTGGTTTACAAAGTCACATCTAACCCTTAAGACCATTCTGCCAAAAAGCAATTAGTCTCTTAATTTTACTAATGAAGGCACCAAGTGTTCATGCCTTTAGGTGTTGCCCAACCAGCACCAGCTCTGAGATGAAACTCGGTGTGTCCGGCTCGGAATCTCTTAGCTTTCCTCTACCCCTCTGGTTCTTTCCATGAACGACCGGTCTACAAATTACTTTAAAATGCCCTTAAGACAACATGCCACTTTCACATGTCTAGTTCTGAAAATCACACATTCTTTTGGTAATTTTCATTAGCAAATTAGGTTTTATTCTGAGCCGTTCTCAGTTAAGACATTGACTATTAACAGGTACGGCAAAGATCCTTGTCCCTGGTGACTCTGAATGACAGAGTGGTCTAGGAATTGCTCTGGGACAGGAGGCGACTGCCCGAGAGGGGAGGTTACCTGAGCAGATGACTCCGGCGTCCTCATGATGGCCACAGTTGTGTTCTGACCAGCCCGAGTGGGCACACTGGCCCAGATAACGCTCAACACCTGCACACTGGAGGTTGTCCAGGAAGATGTCCCCGGAGCCTGGACCAAAGTGGGCCTTCCCAAGAGCAGAGATGGCCCGGCCACACTCCAGCTGGCGACACACCACCTCAGCTTCATTCAGGTCCCACAAGTCATCGCACACGGTGCCCCAGGCTCCTTGGTGGAGGACTTCCACACGGCCCGAGCAGCGGCCCGAGCCGCCCACCAGCCGCATCTCTGGCCAGCCTCCTGGAGACAGAAACCTGGTAACTCTTGCCCTCTGGGGGCACTGCCTACTCTCCACACACTAGGTGAGCCCACTTCCACTCCCTACTCCAGCCATTCCTGTTAGAGATGGAGGTCCTGGTGAAGGAGTAAGTCAATGAGCCAGGCTCCTGGATGGAAGCCGATGCGTCCTTAGGATGGCCAAGAGAACACTTAGCCTAACCTTCCTTCAGCTATGTAGTGCTGGTGTTGCTTAAGGTAGTTTGGATTTTATTTGCCCCAGGAGGACTCCTTCTCCACCCTCTCCTTTGCCCTTGCCCCAAAGCAGCACAAGGTGGAGGCATTCACTCTACTGGCAGATGTGCCCAGAATGGGGACATGAAAAGCTTCTACTTGAAGGGGGCATATGCCAGTCACTCTTGACTCCATGCCCAAGAAACACTGTAACAACAAGCACAGGGATTTGTAGCTTTTATGAAGCAGGGGTGTGTACGTGTGCATGCTTATGTCCTGTCACCCTAAGTGTAACTTAGGAGAGCATCCGGGCACCAGCATCATCGACAAGGTTGGAGCGACAAAGCCACCTACTCCAATCCCACAGCTGCGGGGTAGCAGATCTCAACTCAAGTGTCCTGACTCCAAAGTTTCCGATTTCCCCCTGCCCTCCTAGCTGACTGCATTTGACGTGCCCCCGACACTGCTCCTGTTAGGGATGCATGCTCTCATTAGGCCGACCACGTAAAGGACGCAAAGAGGTCCCCTACAGAGACCCCTGTAGGTGGCCCAGGCTTTGAGGACCACAGGCACACAAAAGCGAACTTTGTTCATTCAGGGGTGCCAAGGCCAAAAGATCCCAGGGGGGTTGAGTGGCCCTAAAGGTCTTGGTGGAGTGGATGGAAGAGCTGTGGGGAACTCTTGGTCCGTCTTGCTTCCCATGAAGCAGGCACGCATGCGGGAGAGAGGAAATTCCACCTGGTAAATGAAGACCGGTGTTCGCAGGGCTTACCTGGTCTCGCTGCAATGGTCCTAGGTGTTTCTGTTGGGATGGCTGTGGACACAAGAAGAAACCCTTCCATCAAAAGTGAGGATTGGGGCAAATCAAAATCAGCATTCTAAGATCGTCCCTATCAGTGTCAAGGTTGTAGCCGATTCATTTTCCCAGTAAGCTACAGCCATCAAGAGGGACAGCTGAACTCTTCTAAAGTGGGCGTTTTGCGGTTCCTCAGGTGTGCAGGATCGAACAGAGATGTTCTCTTTGCCAACCTTTCCCTTGAAACACAGAAACATCTAAATTGTGCTGTTTTGTGTTAGAAACGCAAGTGTTTCCAAATCCCTGTCCTTCTGGGAAATTCAAATAGCCATCGGCTCCTGCGGGCTTCTGCTCTGCCAGCCTTCAGATTAGACGAGTCTCAACGCCGTTGGTAAGAGCAGAGACGTGGGAATTAAGCGGCAGTTCTGGATAGGAATATGAAGCCATGCAATTGTTGGTCTGTGGACACGGTCCCAATGTGGACGGGCCTGAGCCTGGTGTAACAACACGCCTCAGGGCCCCCTCAGCTGTGGTAGACTCACATAGGACACCTGCAGGAGGGGGCTTCAGAAGGCTAGTAGAACAACCTCATGACCTTTTAATTTCACTTTTCCATGATTTTTTTTGGAAGCCCCCTTATGTGAGAGACACCAAAGCAGGGTAGTCAGGAAATGGGGAGTGGGGACAGAGGAGATGGAAGCATGAACGAGGACGAAGATTAGCATTAGATGAGACTTACTGATCAGGTGTGGGGTCTGCGAAACCGCTTCTACAAATGCAAGGAAGCCACGGTCAGTCACTGCTGAGTGCCCATTGGGAGGGGGCTGCCCATCCACTTTACGACATCCATTTTTTAAAATGACGTTTTTACTGTGAATTAGTTGGGGGTTGGCTTTACATTTCAGACTATCAGTTCTGCATTCAATGGTTCATCAACCCTGCCTACCCGTATTCTGTCCTAACTCCCCTCCCCTGAATTTTCTTCACCTTCCATGGGTCGTCACCCTCCCTTTCACCCAAGTCAACCCCTGTCAAACTTCTAGTCCGTTCTCCATTTTCCCACCCTTACCCTGCTTCCCGTGGGAACGTCCAGTCTGTTCCTTGCAGTGTGCAGGCCTTTCGCTTGGTTTCCATCCTTCCAGAGGTGATTCATCCAATGCTTCTCCTTTGTGATTGACTGACTTCACTCAGCACCATGTTCTCCAGGTCTGTCCATGGCATGAGGGGCTTTGTGGTTTCGTCGCTGGATTGTAGCGATGCAGTGTTCCTTTGTGTGTATGTTCCAGAGCCGCTGCATCATTCTTCTCCTGACGGTCCTCTGGGCTGTTTCTGATTTCTTACTATCATGAACAGGGCTGTGGCAAATGCAGGCATGCATATATCTGTTTGTGTCGTGGTTCTTACTGCTTTAGGGTATACACCCGGCAAAGGTGTTGCAGGATCAGACAGGATTTCTATTCCCAGCTGTTTGAGGTGGCGCTTTGCACCATGGTTGTGTGGATTTACAGACCCACCAGCAGGGCATGAAAGCTCCGATCCCTCTGAACTCCCTGTAGCATTTGCTTCTTTCTGTCACGTTGAAGCGGGCTGGCAACTCGCCGCGGCTTTGATTTGGTGGCTAATGATCACGAGCATTTTCTTAAGTGTTTCGTAGCCATTTGGATGTCATTTTTGGCTAGCTGTCTGTCCTTGCTCTTTCCCCACTTTTTACCTGGCCCTTGCATTGTACAGCTTGTTCCTCCAACCTGCCCAATGGTAAGAATCAGCTTGGTGCTTGGTATAAGCACAAGGCATTGCTCTGAGCAGAGTTCAGACAGCATGCTAATCATTTGTACGTCCAGGAGCCCTGCCTCTTTCTCTTTAGTGGTAACTAGTGATGGCCCATTGCTGGATGACCGAAGGAAAGTTACAAAGTCTCTTAAGCTCAGTTTTTTTCATCCATAAAAAGGGGGAAGACTCATGGCTTTCTGTAAGGATTAGAGGAGCTACTATCTGCAGAGTTCTTAAAATGCTTCCTGGCATAAAATTGGCGTTCAAGCAATGCTCTCTCTTATGTAGATCCTTGTTGTTATTGTCACACTCTCTTGTCACTCGCCAACACGTTTGCGTTTCTAAGACCAGGCCATTCTTTGAAAGTCAGCACCATGAGAAAGTAGAGGATGGCCACATCAGCTCAAAGAGTGGAGGGCAACTCCATCCCTGCACACCTGCCAGATCGCATCTTACCTAACAGCCAACACAGCGAGAATCAGGGCCCAGCCAAGTTGAACCAGCACCTTAACCATTGCTCCGCCCCGACTTCGGTGTTCCTTATCACCAGATGTACGCAGTCAACTCAAAAACAGTCACAGAGCAAGTCTTTCACGAATTTCCTAAGTGCAAGATGTCAGATGTCGAGGTAGTTGGTAAGTGAGGACAGGCTCCGCTCCCTTGAGCACACCTTGCACTTTGCCGGAAACCCATGCCTGCACTTCTGTCTGCCTTCTCACGGCACACCAACGCACCCCATCTCTGCTATGGCTCATTCCCCATTGCGTTTTCTTTTTTCTTGGAAATGCTTTATTATTTCAATCAACTTTAAGCACATACAATGGGATTTCTTTTTTTAAATAACTACTTATTTTATTTTTTAAAATCATTTTGAGGGCTCATACAACTCTTATCGCAATCCATCCATCCATCCATTGTGTAAAGCACATTTGTACATTTGTTGCCCTCATCATTTTCAAAATATTTGTTTTCCACTTAAGCCCTTGGCATCTGCTCCTCATTTTTTCTCCTTCCTCCCCACTCCCCCCTCCCTCTTGAACCCTTGATAGTTTATAAATTATTATTTTGTCATATCTTACACTGTCCAACATCTCCCTTCACCCACTTTTCTGTTGTCCAGCCCCAGGGAGGAGGTTATATAAAGATCCTTGTAATTAGTTCCCCCTTTCCACCCCACCCCCACTCCACCCTCCTGGTATCACCACTCTCACCATGGGTCCTGAAGGGATCATCTGTCCTGATTTCCCTGTGTTTCCAGTTCCTATCTTTACCAGTGTATATCCTCTGGTCTAGCCAGATTTGTAAGGTGGAATTGGGATCATGATAGTGGGGGTGGGGGGGGGAAGGGGCGAAGGAAGCATTTAGGAACTAGAGGAAAGTTGTATGTTTCATCGTTACTACACTGCACCCTCACTGGCTCGTCTCCTCCCCGTGACACTTTCATAAGGGGATGTCCAGTTGCCTACAGTTGGTCTTTGGGTACCCACTCCCCCCATAGGTCATTCTTACCTTTGGTAGCAGAGTAGTAGTAAGCATTGAAGTTTTTCCCGATGTTGTTGAAGTTTCGGAAGTACACGAGGGTCATCGAGTTGGAGGAAGATGAGTAGGTGATGTAGGAGCCAGTACAGGTCTTCCCCAGGGACTTCGTCGAGGACGGAGGGCCATCCAGGATTTCAAAATATTCATTGGTGCAGTCAAGGCTGTGGGAACAAACACCTGTGGGGGCCTCCCAGTCTGCACATCAGAAGATTTCAGAGGCTCACTACGAGATAGAGCCAATAGCTCTTCACTGCAGAGTTCGGGGCCAGGGAGGAACAGAGCAGTCACTCACCCCCTAGTCTGAACGCCTTTCATTCTACTTTTTCTCTCTAAGAGCCACCGGCTTAAGGTTGTGGGGTTTTCACTAAAGGAGAAAACAGGAGGCTGAAGCTGATATTACAGGTGACCTCGCAACCTGGGGTCAAGACAAACAGCCAGTTTCACTGGGCCCATCCCGTGCCTAGAGGACGTGGCCTCAGGTCCCATTTGTAAACTTTAGGAGGACGTCACTACTGACTGCTCCCAGCTCGCTCTGGGGACGTCACCTGCCTGCCAGCGTTGCTCCGTATTGTCCAGTTCCCACCAGGACTAAGCTCAGGAAATCACCACCACGACTCAGCTCAGGGAACCGTCAGTTCTGAGTCACTTTTTAATTCCCCCAAATTCAAGAGCCATCAATACTTTAAATTGCTCCTGGGTGCTAGATGTTCACCTACGAAAACACCAAACCTTGGGCATTTACAACATGAAGGCCATGAATTCCTAGTTCATTAAGTCTTGGGTCAAGCTTGGCGCCTTCATCTTTCCCCAGCAGTAGGCCTGGACACTCGCCTTGGGCATACATGTGTGCTAGTGTGCGTGCATGCACACACACACACAAACACACACACACACACACACATACACACACACACCCCTCATAACTAATCATAGCATACATCAGTGATTCTCAACCTTCCTAACGCCGCAACCCTTTCATACAGTTCCTCATGTTGTCGTGACCCCTCAACCATAAAATTATTTTCATTGCTACTTCATCACTGTCATTTTGCTACTGTTATGAATGGGGCGACCCTTGGGAAAGGGTCGTTAGACCCCCCCAAAGGGGTCGCGACCCACAGGTTGAGAACTGCTGGCATACACAGTGAACATCATTTTAATAAAAATTGTATGAAAGTGCACAAAATAAGTAGCATTTCTATAATGAATAATAAACACAGGTAAGCAAAAAAATTAAAATTATATAATTTACAGCAACATCATAAAGAAATACCTATAAGGAGGCTTTAAAATGTTTGTGAAAAAGTTCCACAATATTTTCATTGTTTTCCCATGAACTTCTGAAGCCCCCTAAAAATGTCGAGAATTTGTCTGCTGGAGACAAACAGCTACAACAAACAACCACTGAGAGCTAATTGGTAGGGAAGAAGTCCCTGGGTGTCAGCAACAATTTGCACTCAGCTGCTAACAGAACGGTTGACAGTTCAGATCGCCCCAAGCACACTCCGAGAGAAAGGCCAGACAGTCTTCTTTCTTAAAGATGATTCAAATCTCACTGCCACAGAGTCAGTGCTGCCCCACAGGGACCCCTTGTGGCTTTCTGAGAATGCAACCATTTCTGGGAGTAGAAAGCCCAGTGTTTCTTCCTGGGAGCTGCTGGCGTTTTTGAACTTCCGACCATGCAGATCGCAGCCCAATGAGTAACCACAGCACCTCCAGCGCTCCTACGGATGACAGCCAAGAAAGACCAATGGAGGCGCAGCTCTAATCTGTAATACACAGGGTCGCTGCCACGAGTTAGAATTGACTCGGTGGCACAAAGCAACAATTAGGATGCACAAACAGCCACTGTGGAGCGTCACATGGCATTTCCTTGAAAAGCTAAGCACGCATTTTCCGTGCAAATGAGGAATGGGACTGTTGGGCATTTATCCAAACATTTACAACATGACAGTTACCCAAAAACCCGCACCTGAGTGTTCAAACAGCCTTATCTATCATGACAAGCTAGACGCAACCCACACACCCTTCATGGGGGGGATGGTCAAACCACTCAGGCGCCCATCCCCTGGAGTGCACCTCAGCAGTAAAAAGGAACAGATGACTGATCCAGCAGCAAGTGGGTCAGAAATAACACGCAAAAGATTCGCCCACTTTATATCCACACCAAGAACCCACTGCCACCCAGCCATTGCTGACTCACAGCGACTCTGCAGGACTCGGGCAGAACTAGCTGCTTCATCTGCTCCCTTGCAGCGGCTGGTGGGTTCAGTTGGCAGCTCAATGCTTAATCTACTGCATCACCAGGGCTCCTTCCAATCCAGCCCCATTGCCATCGAGTTGATTCCGACTAATAGCAACCCCATAGGTCAGGACAGAACTGCTCTGTAAGGGCTTCCCAGACTCGATCTTTCTCCTGCTGAGGGATTGGTTGGTGTGAACCATGGACTTTGATTCCTTACTATTATTTGTCTTTCACATTCTCCAAATGACAGAACGCTAGCAACGGAGAGCAGATCAGTGGGGGGAGAGCGATGGCGGTGGGGGCTGGTGAACATAAAGGGGAAGGGATCGCTCTGTATGGTCACAGCACAGCACTGTATCCTGATGAAGCGACAGTGACGTGAATCTGTGCTGCTGAGTAGGTTTCCAACCCACAGCGCCAAACCCCGCCCGATCGTGCCCCAGCCTCACAGTTGTTCTTATGTTTGAGTCCACTGTTACAGCCACTGTGCCCGTCCACTCCCCGAGGGCCTTCCTCTTTTGTGCTGCCCCTCTACTTTACCAAGCATGATACCCTTCTCCGGGGACTGGTCTCTCCTGACAACATCTATATGTAGGGCATAATCACATAGGACTACCCCCCCCCACACAGACACACACACACACACACACACACACAGAGAAATGCAGGTAAAACTGGTGACTCCAGTGTGAGGTTGTGGTCCAGCCAACAGTGTTGAACCAGTGGCTGCTTCTCAGCTCTGATATCTTATCGGTGTTACACGAGTAGTCTCCACTGGGAGAAGTTAGGGGAAGGGTACATGGGGGGTTGCTAATATCGCATGCACTTCATTGACTGACACTCATTTTTGTGAGTAAGGTTGGTGACACAGCCGAGGGAGGACAGGACTGGGTCTCTGAACGACCCTGTGGTGGGTGCGGCCCACTTACTTCAGATACGGGAAGGCGAGCAGAATGTGATCCGACGCGTTCGCCTTGATTTCCCAGATGCAGGTGATGTTGTTGTGCATCTCGTTCTGCGGCGGGTTCCTAACCACTCCAGAGGAATTCGTGATCACGCCGCCACACGGGGGTTTGTCTGCATGCAGACAGAAGGGGACTGAGCACCGTAGGCTCCCACTGTTTGCATCGTTCAGTTGACCCTTCCTGCCTGGCCCCAACCCCCACCCCAAGTTTCTTTGGTCATCACTTTCTGAGTGTGTCTTGGGACAGATCAAGCATGAACTAGGATAGACTGAGTATACACTGTGACAAAGTTCTGCAGGTTTAAGGAATTAGGGCCTGGCAGAGGCTGGAGTTTGAAGCACCCTGCACCTCTTTTGAGAATTCTACCATGGATATAGACTGCTCAGGAGAGCTATGACCGACGACCAGCCAGAACCGTCCCTCCAGCTACTCCCCAGAGGCGAATCCTGCAGCCTCGCCTTTTGTGAGGTTCCCACTGAGAAGAGGTCGGCCCTGATGAAGGCCAAGCCTTTGTGGAATTGTGATGGCAATGTCACATCCACATTCAGTTGGAATTTTAATATTGGGAAGAACTTGCCTTGAATCATCCACACCAACTCCCACAAATACTGAAAACCCTCCGTGTCCACCTCAGCCACCCTCCTGTCTGTTCTTTTGTTTCTCCATCTGCCCGTCTATCCTGCCTGACATCCAGTCCCACATGGAAGGGTCCACCCACGACAATAGAAACAGTTGATTTTTCTCCATCAGATCAACTGGTACGATAAGAACGGCATCCACATCCTCTGTGCAGAGGTCCAAGTGGCCTGGTCATCTAGCTGTGGCCCTTTTCTAGAAGGACCAGTTAGGCTTTTAGCCCTTTATTGACAAGCAAGGCTAAGAAAAATGCCATGGGGCATTGGCAAGCCCAAGGCATAAGGATAGAGGAAGGAACAGAGAAAGTGCGGAGGAGGAGGTGCCCATCACGGCAGGTAACTCTAAATGATGGCCCTGGACAATCTGCTGAATTTGGATCAGAGGCCTGTCCTTCACTCATGGTGCCCCTGCCAGGGGACCAAGAAGGTTGGCATCATTGACTCTGGATGTCCTCCTCTGACTAAATGGAAATGGAATGGAAGCCATGAATGGATGGATCCTCGTGACTTGGTCTTTCACTCAGAACACTGGCTCATAGGGGTTTCTTTGAAGAATCCCTTCGGTGCTTGAACTAGAGGATGATGAGTAGAGTAGCCAAGGGCACAGAGTCTCACCTGCAGGTGTTTTCGCCACCAGGTCAGCCGACATAGGACCTGTCAAGCACACAAAGGACATCGAGAACATCAACTGGCTAGAGGTGCACAGCCCTGTGTACATGTGAGTACCCCCTTGGAGCGTTGAGCGTGTACATTGTATGGGTTCCTCCTAGCACTGCTGAAGGGGAGTCTCTGAGAGTAAGACCTGCAGGGAGGGGCTCAGCCTTAGAGGTGTTGCCCTCTTGTCAGACATCCAAATGAGATTTCAAATATAGAGGGAGTATTTTTTTTTTCTAGAAAACCAAAGATATCAGATTCTGACCCTTCTGTAGCCTCTTCCAGGGACCCAACTTCAGAATAGGAAGCGACACTGATTCACATTTCATTGACTCCTTGAACTTGGTGCTGACCTAGGACCTAAGGTTGCTGTGGATCCTGGCCTCCGCCCCATCATTTCTCTCAGCTCCATACCATCCAATGGAAAGCATCCTTCAGGACCAATCTATTCCCACCTTCTGGAGTTGACAAATCAGGGGAGTGGGGAGGGGAAGCGGTGTGTGAATGAAGCGTTTTAGGCTTTGTCAGTTTAACTTTGCTCATGACTCACTCTTAGAGCTGGCTGAGAGCATCAAGGGGCCCGGAGGTTTGATGAGGGAGAATGTTTACTGGTGTGGAAAACTCTGGTGTTGGGTTGAGAGGATGGGAGAAGGCCACCCGCAAGGGAAGCTCTGTGGGGCCATGCTTCCTTGGTTCCTACACCATGAACAAGGCTGAGGCAAAGACGATGTAGAAACAGAATCAAATCACCTAGACTTTGCCCAGGTCTGGCCCACCTGTCACTCAACCACTTCCCTGCTCCTAGCTCATTGTCCCTCCCACCTGTTGCCATGCTCAGAACTGACACCCCAACAGTGCTGTTCAGAACATAGAATGTGCTTCTCATTGTGGAAAATGTGTGGGCTGCAGGAGAGGCGAAAACAGAGCCGGGCTGGATACTTCCTAAGATGCCACCCAGCTCTCCCATTGGGCAGCTGAGTTACCCTCTTTCTCGGGGAATAGGGCCCATCCCTCTATGGGGCGGATACACTGCAGATAATCAGCATCGGCTCCCTTACCTGGTAGGGCGCTGGTTGAGTTTTCAGTACCTGTAAGTGTTAGAGAAGAGAAAACCGGCTGTGAGCAGATAACACATGGGTTCATTTTAAGTAGTTTTTTCTACCCTGACACTGAGAAGTATCGCCTTGGGAAGCCTAGGGCAGGTCTGCTAGGGGAAGGAGCAGAGGCTTACCTGAGCAGATCACACTGGCATCTTCACCGTGACCACAGTTGTGGGAAAACCAGCCAACGTGGGAGCATTCTTCCAGGTGCTGTTCATCACCTGTACAGTGCACATTGTCAAGGAGGATTTTCCCAGCACCTTCCCCGAAGTGGGCCTCACCCGGGGCCGATATGGCCCGACCACAGCCCAGCTGCCTGCAGACAATGTTGGCTTCCTGCAGACCCCACAGGTCATCACATACGGTTCCCCAGGCTCCCTGGTAGAGAAGCTCCACTCGGCCAGCACAGCTCCCTTGGCCTCCCACCAGTCGCATGGGCGCCCAGCCTCCTGAGGAAGAAGAGGAATCAAGTGGTGATATTTATTCCCAAATGCCTAAGACCCTACTTTCCCACCTGACTCAGCCTGGCCACAAGGGGCCTCATTTTATTCCCAGGTGGGTCTGCTTGTCCAAAAAACCCCAAACTGTCTGCCATCGAGTTGAGGCCGACTCATAGCAACCATACAAAACAGGGTAGAGCAAACTGTCCCTGTGCATTTCCAAGACTGTTACTCTGCTTGGGAATAGAAAGGCCCGTCTTTCTCCCAGAGGAGCAGCTGGTGGTTTGAAACTGCTGACCTTATGGTTAGCAGTCCAGTTTATAACCACTCTCCCACTAGGGATCCCAAGGGGCTTAGAGTATCTTCTTTGTCAACAACCTGTTTTAAGAAACCTTGCTTGTGGTAGGTTGCTTACAAACATGGTCACAACTATCCCCTCACCTATGTCCTTGCTCTTTACAAGGTGCCAGGATAGCCCAGGAGGTGGCTGAAGTCCTGGGGCACCCATGCAGAGCTAAGGAGTCCTCCAAAGGCTCAGCTCACCCACGGGGCGTGCTGAGACCATCATTCAGTCACTTGAGTTCAAGTGGGTCAGTGTGAGCTAGCCCGTCGCTTCTGTTGCTTCAGATAACAGCGAATGGCCAGCCTGCCATTGCTTTTCATCATCAAATGAATGAAGTTGTTCAGAAGACAGGATCCCCCGCCCCCTACCGAAGGCATGTGAAGTCATAGCCCTACCTGGAGATGCAGAAGGTGGTGGCTTAGCCACAGGTATCACTGTTGATGTAGGATGTACATTCTCAAGGGCTAGTGATGGGTAAGAAGGAAGGACTGGCATTAGAGAGTAGTTGGAACATTTGGAGAAGATAGCTCTTTCTGGGGCTGCCTGTCTTCTCCTAGGATTCAGCATTCTAAGGCCAGTGACCCAATAATCCAAAGGGATCCATTTAGGGCTTGTTGGGAAGCCACATGGCTCTAGTAGCCATTAGTACAAACAAGTTCATGGACAACTGACTACACGAGGGGTTATCAGTTGGCCACTGTATCTCTCTTCTCTGTCCTCTCCCCACATATGCTACTGCCGTGGCTGTATTCAAACAAAGCACAGGAGGCCACCCAGCAGATCCATGGGGGGGAGGACAGAATCAACTCTGACATGCCATAAGGAAACCTTTTAGGGTGAGATAACACATCTGTATACAGCAACAAAATTTCATGAAGCTTGACCTTAAGAATTTGATGGCATGTGAATCGACCTGTTTAAGAAAACTCAGACGGATTGATGGCTGAATAAAGAGAGATGGAGAGATGGATAGATATGTTTATCAAAGCATCCAGGAAGGGTTTTTTTGCTAAATAATTCAAGCACTACTATGTCCCAAACTGAAGCCAAACTAACTGCCATCAAGTCGATTCTGACGCATGGTGACCCCGTAGGACAGGTTAGAGCTGCCATTCTGTGTTCCTGAGACCATAACTCTTTGAGGGAGTAGAAAGCCTCATCTTTCCCTTGGAGAGCAGCTGGTGGTTTCAAACTATTAACCTCGATGCTAGCAGTCCAACACACAAAAACCACACCACTAGGTCTCCTAAGCATTGCTATATATTTGAAAAATATATAATAAAATGTTAAGAAAAAAGTGCTCCTCAATTTCTATTACAAGACTCACTTTTCTGCTTTTGCGCAGCAACCTTGTGTTTTTATTTATTTTTATTAATAAATCATTTTATTGGGGCTCATACAACTCTTATCACAGTCCATACATACACCAATTGAGCAAAGCACCCTTATACATTCGTGGCCCCCATCATTCTCAAAATTTGCCTTCCATTTGGGTTCCTGGAATCAGCTAATTTTCCTTTTTTTCCCCTTCCCCTCCCTCCCCGCCCCCCCTCCTTCTCCATGAACCCTTAATAGTTTATAAATTATTATTTTATCTTATCTTACACTGCCCGGCATCTCCCCTCACCCACCTTCCCATTGCCCATCCCCCAGAGAGGAGGTTAACCTCGTGTTTTTCAAAATGGCACTTCCCTATGTCAGTGGCCAGTCCATGTGGCCACTTGTACTTTCCCTTTTAAAGCCTGTCAGTGGTATGGAATTTTAGGGAGCAGGGACTTTATTTAATAAGCTTGCTGTAATGAAGAGGAGACGGAGGGCCAAGGCCATTTAGCTGGTGAGAGGCCAACCCTGGATCGAGATTCTGGGAGCCCTGGGCTGTTTTCACCCCAACACTTGCGAAGGTCAGCATGTGACTGTAGAAGGAAGCTCTCATCAACACTAGTCAATATTAACCAGGGGCATATTCATATCCTTATTCAATTTTCTGTAGTATTTCTATTTTAATGAAGAGGAGACTGAGATCAAGAAGGATGACATAACTTGGCCGAGGGCACACGTGGGTGATCATAAATGATGTCTGTGTGCTCTATTAGCGAGTAAGCCCCATAACAGAAGAGAGACTAATGGCTCCATCACAGTTGTGATCCAGCACTTGGCAAGGGTTTGGCACATGGTGGACACTCGGTCAATATGTGCTGAATGAATGAACGAGTGAAAAAAATTGGAATCAAACCAAGATCTGACACGAAAACGCATCCTATTTTTGACATCACACCAAGTTGAAATTATGGCATCAAATGTAAACTGTGGTCCTACCTGTAGGCAGAGCATCTGGGGAATCAGCACCTGTCGATGTGAAGACAGATTGATGGTTCATTCTATCAAGTCTTGATTCTAACAAATTCCCTCTCAAGTTGATGCCAACTCATAGTGACCCTATAGGTCAGGATAGAACTGAACCTGTGAGTTTCTGAGACTAAAACACTTTATAGGAGTAGAAAGCCTCGTCTTTCCCCCATCAAGTCTTGATTGGTGGATGTTTATTGGGAACACCCTACATTTAAGGCATTATGGGAAGCAGAAGAGGTAAGAAGCAGAGGTCTCACTTCCAGGAATCTTGGCATTTCATGGAAAATGGGGGCATGAGACAAGGCAGCAAACGCTGATTGTCCAGGAGAGGCACAGGAATGAGCACTTTTCTGGAACTTCCTGGGGTTGAAGGAGGAGGCGCAGGGGTGAGGTCAACTGGAGTGGCAGAAATGAATGGGGTCAAGACTGGCTCCAGGCTTTGTAGGGTCTTCACACCCAGGAAAGGCAGGTCTTTGGACACAAATTGACAAAGTAAACCTGCCACCTGGACGTTACACATGAAAATGTTTCTGGGGGGCAGTGGGGGGTGACAAGGGATTTAAGTGGTGGGGACCATGGAGAATAGGAAAACCCATACCACGTCCCAAAGAAGCAGCTCTTTCTTCTATCCAGTCAGTGAACACAATGGACAAATTCATGGTTTTGTTCTGGGATTTTCTCCCCAAGGAATGTAAGAATTTTGACTTTGGTGCCAAACATTCTGATTTTTAAATACTAGTCTAGCTTGCATGTTCAACCTGAACAGGTTGCGTCCAGTGCGGAGGCCCTCTGCAAGTCTTTGCCGTCAAAGGATGCTCAGTCCATTGCATCGCCTTGGAAGGGCACTGGGAACTCATACTGGCCCCTCGTTCCCAGACTGAACTCTGAGGAGGGGGGGGGGGTGTTTGTGTCTCTGGGTGTGTGGGTGTGTGGAAGGGGGAGTAGTAAGAGGATGATGATGATGAGTAGTTCTCCAAATGAGGAGAGCCGTGAAAACCAGTCACTCACCTGTGCAGATGACACTGGCATCCTCCAGGTGCCCACAGTTGAGTCCAGCCTGGCCCTGGTGCACACACTGCCCGAGGTGGCTCTCACTGCCCACACACTGCACATCATCCAGCAGGATCTTCCCAGAACCTGCCCCAAAGTGGGCCCCTGTGGGGGCTCCCACGGCCTGGCCACACTGCAGCTGGCGGCACACGACGGTGGCATCGGCCAGGTCCCAGAGGTCATCACACACGGTCCCCCACGTGTCTTGGTTGAGAACCTCCACTCGGCCTGAGCACGTCCCTGTGCCGTTCACCAGCCTCACCTCCATCCATCCCCCTGGGGAGACACAGCAGTGGGAAGAAAGGTCAGAGTACTTTCTTAATCCTGTTCTATCAGGCCCTTTGTAATACTACTTCCATAATACTCACATCTTCCACAACACAAATATTCTAAAAGATGAAGAGTATGACAGTGAGATGACGATGATGGTGGTGATGATGGCGATGAGGATGAAGATGGTGATAGTGGCAATATTGATTATAAGGACACGTATAAAATTATAATGGTCAGACTAATATTCATGAGTTTTTCTCCATCGCAGGCTCGAATCAAAGTTCCTTACAAGTTTGGCTTCCTTGGCCCTCACCATTCTTTGAGAGTAGCTCAGTTACTTTCTTCTTCTAGCTGTTGAAGAACAGAACTCTGAACCTTCAAGTGATGTGCTCAGATTGAATACCACCTCCCTCAAAACCAGCTGGCCACGAGGAGCCACATGTGTTTGGGATCAGACCGACAGACATGCACACCCTGCCATCTTCACTGCTCCCTTGTTGGTTGATGCTTAGGGGAAGCCCTTTTCTATGTGAACACATGTGGTGAGTGTGGCAGAACTAGCTTGTGTTGTAGATTTGTTTGAGCAGTTAATGCACTACGAGTTATACCAATGCACCTGTGTCACTGTTCATCACATTTTGGTGCTTCAAAAAATGTTGGGGCTTTCATTTTCTCAGAAGTTACCTGATAGGTGTGTATGTGTCCGGTGTGCTAGGCTCCAGAGTCTATGGTTGTAGATGACCAGTCAAGTGTCAGCAGGGACAAGCAGAAGCCTTCGCTGTCATTATCCAAACCAAAAATCTCACTGCCATCAAGAGTAGAAAGCCAAGTCCTTCTCCTGCAGAGTGGCTGGTTGGTTTGAGCCACTGGTCTTGCAATGAGCAGCCCAGTACTTTGAATCACAGGGTCTTTGGGAAATCCTAAACCCAACTTCAGGGACACATGGTTGAAGACCGAAGGTTAGTTAAATATATAGTGTCAGTTCATGACTCAGTTTATCCAGAAGCCAGTAGAGTTAGTCCTTCAGCTGCAACAAGCAGAGGGCCTCCTTGTTGGAGCCATGGAAATGTTGACAGTTGTTTCACTCGGTACAAAGTAAATGACTATGGTCCATCTACAATCCAGTATATTCATTTTTATACCAGGGCGGAGTAGTGGTTACACATTGGACTGCGATCTGCATGGTCAGCAGTTTAAAACCACCAGCAGCTCTGCAGGAGAAAGACTGGTCTTTCTATTCCCATAGATAGTTACAGCCTTGGAAACCCAGAGGGGTCACCATGAGTCAGCACTGACTCACCGCAGGGAGTTTGGTTTGGGTTATTGTCATAAAGCATCATTTTGAGGATTTGGTATTGTTGCTGCTGTTGATGGAGAAAGGGAGTTCTGGAAACACAAGTAGCCAAGGCTCACAAAAGTCATAGAGGGGCCCAAGCAGCAGCTGAGACACATGAGATCATGTCTGTCTGTGTGCTGGCTATGGTTGCAAATAATCCATCACTTGTCAGTAGAGACAAACAGGTACCCCAGTCATGAGGGTACCCCTAAACCCTTCTGAGAAAGAAACATGCTTGGACACAGATACAGCCTAGTCACAGTCAAATGCGCAGTAGCATCAGCCCTGCCTCAGTTCCTTAGAGGCACAATCCCTCAAAGGGGCATAGTCAGTGCTTCACGCAGCTGCAGCTCTAGGGAAGGCACTAGCCTAGTGCTCGGCACACAGCTCCCTGCCCACGCTCCCGGTAGCACAAGCGCAGGCTCACCCTCAGGAGTGGGAGTTGGAGAAAGAGAATTTCTGGGGAAGGAGAGAGAGATAGGAAATAAGTGAACCCAGCAATAATCAGTCTCACCTGATGGGGCATATGATGGGGTGACAACTTCTGGCTCTGTGGTTGGGGTGAGCTTGAGAGAATCGTCAGCCCCTAAAGGTGGAGAGAAATTCACAAGCTAAGGCTGACTGGGCTGTTTACAAATGAATTCTCACTGACTTCTGAGAAAATGAGCTGGTATTTTCGAAAAGGTCCCAAGGCGGCAACATCCTGGCAAAGCCAGGCTCCTCCCACTGCAGGTGATGCCAGAGTCTTATGAGTTATATCGGAGCTTAGGAATTATTCACCAATAAAATAGGTTTACTGGGAACATCTCTTAGCAGCCCAGCCAACCAACCAACTCAATCACCCACCCACCCACCCAACCAACTAACCAATCAATCCAACCAACCAACCCAACCAACCAACCAACCAATCAATCCAACCAACTCAACCAACCAACCAACCAACTCAACCAACCAACCAATCAATCCAACCAACTCAACCAACCAACCAACCAACCAACCAACCAACCAACCAACGAACCAACCAATCAATCCAACCAACCAACTCAACCAACCAACTCAACCAACCAACCAATCAATCCAACCAACCCAACCAACCAACCAACTCAACCAACCAACCAATCAATCCAACCAACCCAACCAACCAACCAACTCAACCAACCAACCAATCAATCCAACCAACTCAACCAACCAACCAACCAACCAACCAACGAACCAACCAATCAATCCAACCAACCAACTCAACCAACCAACTCAACCAACCAACCAATCAATCCAACCAACCCAACCAACCAACTCAACCAACCAACCAATCAATCCAACCAACCCAACCAACCAACCAACCAATCAATCCAACCAACCCAACCAACCAACCAACCAACCAACCAACGAACCAACCAATCAATCCAACCAACCAACTCAACCAACCAACTCAACCAACCAACCAATCAATCCAACCAACTCAACCAACCAACCAACTCAACCAACCAACCAATCAATCCAACCAACCCAACCAACCAACCAACTCAACCAACCAACCAATCAATCCAACCAACTCAACCAACCAACCAATCAATCCAACCAACCAACCCAACCAACCAACCAACCAACCAACCCAACCAACCAACCAATCAATCCAACCAACCAACCAACTCAACCAACCAATCAATCCAACCAACCAACCAACCAACTCAACCAACCAACCTAACCAACCAACCAACCAACCAACCAACCAATCAATCCAACCAACTCAACCAACCAACCAACTCAACCAACCAACCAACTCAACCAAGCAATCAATCCAACCAACCAACCAACCAATCAATCCAACCAACTAACCCAACCAACCAACCAACTCAACCAACCAACCAATCAATCCAACCAACTCAACCAACTCAACCAACCAACCAACCAACCAACTCAACCAACCAATCAATCCAACCAACCAACCAACCAATCAATCCAACCCACTAACCCAACCAACCAACCAACTCAACCAACCAACCAATCAATCCAACCAACTCAACCAACCAACCAACCAACCAACTCAACCAACCAATCAATCCAACCAACCAACAAACCAACCAACTCAACCAACCAACCCAACCAACCAACCAACCAACCAACTCAACCAACCAACCAATCAATCCAACCAACTCAACCAATCAACCAACCAACCAACCAACCAATCAATCCAACCAACCAACCCAATCAACTAATCAACCCAACCAACCAACCCAACCAACCAACCAACCAACTCAACCAACCAACCAATCAATCCAACCAACTCAACCAACCAACCAACCAACCCAACCAACCAACCAACCAACCAACCAACTCAACCAATCCATCCAACCAACTAACCAACCAAACAAACAAACAAACAACAAAATGATTAGATTGAGACTTTCTAATGAAACCCGTTTGGCACAGCTAGTATTCAGTTTCCTGAACCTCTGGAAGTCTGTTTTGGCCTGTTGACTGTCCATGACATATCCCTTGGGTGTGTGGTGAAATGATTGCTCAATCTTCTAGACCTCGAGGAACTCTACCATGACTTAACAAAATGACTTTACTTAAAAAAAAAATAATACCCCAAACAATAACCAAGCGCAGGTGGCCTAACCTGTGAACATGTCAGATGGAGGAGCAGCTTCAGGCTCTGCAGTGGGACTGGAGGTTGAAGAGCCACTAGCACCTGATGGTTGAAAGAGATGGAAAGGCCAAGACCTATGAGGTGATCTGAAATGTATTGCTCAGTGGCTTCTGTTAGCATAGGCTGAGGGGGACTGTGATGACATTCTGGGAAGTGACAGCTGTTCACCTGTGCAGATGACACTGGCGTCCTCCAGGTGCCCGCAGTTGAGTCCGGCCTGGCCCTGGTGCACACACTGCCCGAGGTGGTTCTCACTGCCCACACACTGCACATCATCCAGCAGGATCTTCCCAGAACCTGCCCCAAAGTGGGCCCCTGTGAGGGCTCCCACGGCCTGGCCACACTGCAGCTGGCGGCACACGACGGTGGCATCAGCCAGGTCCCAGAGGTCATCACACACGGTCCCCCACGTGTCTTGGTTGAGAACCTCCACTCGGCCTGAGCACCTCCCTGTGCCGTTCACCAGCCTCACCTCCATCCAGGTTTCTGAGGAGACACACAGAGGGGAGACTCTGGGGACCTGCTCTCCATTCTCTGGGAGGGTTTTTCCCTCATTCTTTCAAGTTACTAGATAGTCACGCACCCTCGTCATAGACATGCGTAGTCATGCAAGCCTCTTGCTCCGCACATCCGTAATGGCCAGAACAGTCTTCCACTTTCCACTAACGTGTTATTTTTCCCTTTCAAAAGATGACACTCTCTTAGGAAAACTCCAGAACTTCTAAAGGTTCTCCTGATAAGATTGTTTTATCCACATGCCCACACCTGCCATGGACCCACAGAACAGAATAGCGAGAAGCATATATATTTAAGGAAATAGTAAATTAGATGACCCACAGGTGGATCACACCTGAATGGACCCCTCTCATTCAGAACCACGCCTGCCTCAGAGCAACGTGGTCCCAAGGCTCCACGAATCTTTCGTTATGGTTTTACCTTGGGAAGGAGCCGGTGGACAGAAGCCAATAGGAGCTGCTTGTGAGGTGTCAGAGCCGCAAGAGGCCACTGCCTTACCTGTTACGGTCTTAATCTTTGCGGCAGTCCCATGCGGGATGGGATTGAGCTCCCATTTGATGGATGAAGTGGCTAAGACTAAGAGAGAATTATTCACAACCCTACAGCTTGGAAGTGACCCTGTACTCTACCTTTGTTCATTTCTCATGACATTACCTATTGGTCCAGTGTGAGCATTTTGCTTTTCTGGACATTGCGTTGTAATCCATACTGAAGACAGCAACCCTTGATCTTCATTAAGTGCTCCTCACTTTCAACAATCAAGGTCATGCCATTTGCATGCCACAGGTTGTTAATAGCCTCCCTCCAAGTCTGCTACTGCAGTCTTCTTCATATATGTGCACGCAGACACACCCACATCCACACCCACCACATACATGCATATAAGTATACACAGTCTCATTTTTCTTCCTTAGAGTAGCCGATGGGTTTGAACTCTTGACTTTATTGGAAGCAGCTCACTATGCTGCCAGACTTAATGATAACATATGAGGGGGCTTCAAAAATAGCCATGGAAAAAATCTGCTATACTTCAATTACATTTTTCCTGAACTTTTTGGAGCCCTGTCCTATGCATGAACCACAGAATCCCTGGTTTGAATATTTTTCTTATTAACATTGTGCAGAAAACTCTCTTAAAAGATGAGACGTGAAGCAAAGGGCTTCAGGAGCCGGGTGTGTTTCAGAAGGATGATGTCTTGTCATTCTCATTGGAAATTTTACAGGCTCATGGGTGTACTGTAGTAAAGAAAACCACGCACTATGCTTAACCTAGACCAAAAACACTCAGTTGTCCATCGAATCCAGCCCAACACATGGCGACCCCAATGTGCATCAGGGCGAGTCTTTCCTCTAAGGCACCTGGGGTTGGACTCAAACCTCTAACCTTCAGTTCAAGGCAAGGGAATCAACTATTTGCACCACCCGGAACTCATGTGCTCAGCCCAGTGTTTCCCACGCTCACAAGCACGTGTGTGTGTGTGTACAGTTCACCTGAATTTCTCCTTGAATGAGTGGCTCTGTGAATGAATTCTCAGAACACCTTTCAGTGAGAACTTGTCTTGAGAGAAGCTGGGGACTCAGAAAAAATGCTTACTACTAAGTTTAAACTTTGGTTCTTATTTCTGGAAATATGAAACACCTTATAAGATTCAGTAAACATACAGGTTATAGGATTTCAATGCAAAGTCAAACTAGGCACATTTGTATGTATCTATTTGTGTCGGGTCTCCCTCAGGGTCTATGGGTACAACTGTTAGTTCAGTAGCTACAGTGAAAGAAAACATCCATTAGTCACAAACACCTGTAGTCACATCAAATGAACAAAACTGCAGCCGAGTCACAGGAGTCCGGAAACTCCAAATCCATGCTGAGTGCTTCTTGGCAAAATGCAGTGTAAGAAACCACTTCAGCTTCCTGATCAGTAGGGGGATGGCGGGGGGGGGGGGGGAGAAACTAACCTGATAATAGATAGGGAAGAGGGCTGTAAACCAAGAGGTGACTCCCTCCCCAAATTGTCGTAATTCTCCAAAACCAAGGAATATTTCCTTATTTTACAGGAAAATATCCATTAACATTAACAGTTGGATAGTGAGACTAAATTTAAAAAATTTGTTACAACAGTATCAAAACCCATAAATTTATTAGGGGTAGGTCTAATAGGATATGATCAACATTTCTCTGTAGAAAGGTACAGGGACTGACAAGTTACACAAAAAACATACATAGATGCAGAGATACACGGTCTTGATGGATCAGACAACCCGGAGTTGTTAGGATGTCAGGTTTCTCCAAATTGATCTAGTGATTCAAAGTTGCTCCCACTTAAAAAATCTTAGCAGATGTTTTTTATAGAAATTGACAAGCTGATTTTAAAATTCATATGAGTAGCAAAGAATCTAGGTTACTCACTATTTTTTGAAAAAGGAAAAAGGAACAACCCAGTGCTGGAGGACGCACACAACCCACTCTCAAGACTGGAACTGCAGCTACAGCTACCCAGTCAGTGTGATGCTGGCGTGAAGGTGGGCACGAAAATCAGTGGAACACAAAAGGGCGCTCAGAAGTATGTGGTGATTTGACTTTTGACAGAGCTGCTGGGGTAGGTATTTCAGTGGACACACGTGAATCTTTTCCACAAAGAGTGCAGAGCAATTAAACATCTACCTGGAAAAATATAAAAGAGCCTCCACTCATATTATAACCGCATTATCAAATCAACCAAACAGGTCCTGGAATAAAACAAACAACTTAGAGCTATGAAGCATCTAGGAGAAAACAGGAGAAAGTCTGCAAAATCCTTGATTAAGTAGAGCCTTTCATTTATTTTTGCTTATTGTTATTATTTTGGGCTCAAAGAGTGTTTATTGGTGGTGCTGGTGAGACAAGGGGGATATGACAGCCCCCGTTTTGGAGGCTGCATTTATCATCGAGGTGGCCACCTCCAAAAATAAACAGACTCTGAGGCAAAACTCGCAATGTAGAAGATCAGATTTATGACAATGAGAAACTTGTGGTCATCAAAAACACAGTTTATAAAGTAAAAGGATAAGTCAGAGTGGGAGAAAATATTTGCAAAGCAGATAGCTGATAAAGACCTTGTATCCAGAATGTATAAGTAGCTCTCTTGAGGCACAACCCAAGGAAAGATAAATACCCGTCAATGAAAAACCGATAAAAGATTTTGAACAGACACTTGACTAAAGACTCGCGGCTCATAGCAACCCTAGAGTACAAGGAAGAGCTGCCCCTTTTGTGCAACAGTAACTGTTTACCAGATTAGCAAGCCCCCCCCCACCCCGTCTTTCTCCCCGAGACTGGCGTGGTTTCGAACCCTTGTTCTTTGGGATCACAGCCCAGTGGGTAACCACGACACCGCCAGGACTCCCAAGCACAATCGTGATGACAGTATCTAAATGCTGGCGTGTCTAGGTTAGGGAGCCACCGTCATTTGGTTTATGATTCACTGTCTTCCCTGAACTATGAAACGTTTCAGGTAAGTATGTTCTGATGCTAGGATGTGTGAGCAGTCTAGCCAATCGCCCCAGGCCTGGAGGCCAGTGTTGCTTCCTTCCTGTGGACCTCAGGGGGTTCTCGCTGTACAGTTCCTACCATACTTGTGAGGATTTGCATATGATCCCCAAGACCAACTATACATCCTCTCAGGAAGATGCCTACCTGGTGTGCTGAGCTCAGGAGGATGAACACTGCGGCTGGCGGGGGCTGGGTCATCTGCAGGTAGACCTAGAATAACATAGAAATGGTGATTAAGATCGACATTTGTCTCCCTTGGCACAGACACAAAGAGACCACTCCACCAGGAGCTGCCAAAAAGCCACCAGCGATGGCACTCCTTAACTAAAACATCTGACTGGCCACCAGGATTCTGGACCAGACACATGCTCATAAAGAATAACCGGTTTCCAGCGAGGTTGGGCTTCAGTTCTGGTTACACATAGAAAGCTCTCGTGAACCTGCTGCCTCAAAATGCCTTTCCCCTCTTTCACGCCATAGCTACTCAAATAAGTCATTGAAGAAGGCAGCAAGCGTTTGGAAATCTTATGTTCCAAAGGATGCTCTTCATCTTGAATGGGCCCATGGAGGGCATTATGCATAAAATGTCTTTAGTGACATGAATCAGACCCATGAACTCGAATCAACTCCATGGTAACATTCAACGGCATCTGTAACCCCCATCAGGATGGTACCTCTATGGTGCTGCTGCTCTTACCTGATAGGATGGTTGGTAGCTTTCCGTTGTCTGTGGACACTGAAAAATGAAAACCTCTCTTAACAAGATCAGGCATCATCTGTTTGCAAGCTTATGTGATACTAACGTATCGGTACAAAGAGGGGCTGCTGGCATTTTCCAAAGGGATGCCTGTGTGAATGGATCCATTCATTGAGAATTCTCTGAACACTCTCTAGCAGGATTGTTCTTAGTTCAAACAGAAGTTTGAACCAAGAAGGGTCACACAGCCTGTCCACACACACGCTGCCTGTCCAGGTGGTCACTCATTTAACTGCCCCAGTGCTGTGTTAATGGCGAGGGATATTGATGAGGACGATAGGTAAAACCCTCCCCATTCCATGAGCTTAGATTATAGGTGGTGGGCGGGGGAAGAATACAGTGCAGAGGGTGGCAGTGAGCACCATGCACTATGGTTAGATCCATTCCTCGTGAATTTCTACTTGTCTTTACATCCAAAGGTTGGAGAGTCAAGTTTACCCTGAGGTGCCTCAGAAGAAAGATCTGGTGATGCACTTCTGAAAAATCAGCCATGGAAACCCCTGCGGAGCCCACTTCCTCTCTGGCGTATACAGAGCAGGACTCAGCTATGTGGTAACTGGTTTCAGGGACTTCGAAATGCTGGCTGGCATCTACAGTGCATGGCACCCATTCCCCGTGCTTTTAAGCTCATGGTGCAATGGTAGGGTGGCGAGTGCCTTCTAGGATGGTGGGGGTTGAAAGAGCTGTTGGCAGAAAGGGAAAACAAACCACGAAGGAAAATGGTTCTTGCTGTTTAATACTTTCATCTGTTTCAAATTTCCGGGGTGGGGTGGGGTGGGGGGAATTCAACTGTCCTTATAAAATTCATCCAACACGGAGACGTTTGAAAAGAACGAGCAGCTCGGCCACAGGACCCTAAGCAAGAGCAGCCTGGTCAAAAGGCTGCCTGTTGTGTGATTCCATTTGTACGGGATAATCCAGAATAAGCAAATCCACAGAGACAGAGGACGGATGAGGAGCTGCCACAGCGCCTGGGGTCAGGAGAAGGGGGAGGTGGAGAGACTCACAGCAGCCACACGTGCAACAGAACAAAACACTGCTGGTCCTGTGCAGCCTCATCATGGTTGCTCTGTTTGAGCCCATGGCTGCAGCCACGGTGTCAATTCAGCTCATCACAGACCTGCCTCTTTCTGCCGCCCCTCGTTGTATGATGGCTTTGCCCACAACAGGTCTCGCCTGTGAACGTGTCCCAAGTATGTGAAATGAAGCTCCCTATCCTTACTTGTGAGGAGCATCTGGCTACGCTTCTTGTGAGACGGATTCGTTTGTTCTTTTGACAGTCCCCGACACTTTCAAGATTCTTTGCCAACACTGTAAATCGAACACGTCAATTCCGCTAGGGTCTTCCGTAGTCTCTGCCGGGTTTGTACATGCATACGAGGCCACTGAAAACCTCGGCTTGGGCAGGTACACCCCAGTCCTCACAGGGATCTCTTTGCTTTTCCACCTTTAAAGAAGAGAGGCCCTTGTCCAGCAGACCTTCCCAATGCAACACATCATCTGATTTGCTGGGTGCCGCCACGTCCACGGCATGGGGTTTTCTTTTGGGAGGGGGATGCAAATGTTCTAGAACTTATAGAGATAATGGTCACACCGCGTTGTGAATGTGCTAGATGCCACACAAGTGTATCATTCTGTGGCATCTGGAACATTTCTGTTCTAGAAAAGATGACCGCACGGCATGGTGAATGTGCCCAGAGTCACAGATTTAATCCTCGCCACTCCTATCCTCATTTCCCAGATAAGAAGACAGAAGCATGAAGAACTAAGGAAACTGTGCAGTCAGACAGCTGGGAGGGGGTGAGATTGGGACCAAACTCAATCATCTCTGCCCCAAATCTCTCTGAGCCCTGCTCTGCCAAGCAAGGGAGTGTGTCACCTGGATTTGAAAAAGATCCTTACTGGGTGCCTTGACACGAGGGCTCAGCTTTGTAATATGTTTGCTCTCTTTCTTGCTATTGCTCCAAGTTGGACACAGACCAGCAGGCCAGGAGTACCCACGTGGCATTTGTTTAATCCAGCAGCAGAGAGGCAGAGCATGATGCTAAAGAACACGTGCTCTGGCAGCGGGGGCCGTTGCTCAGGGGGAGAAAGACGCAGACTCTGCCCCAGGAGGGTGACAGGGGGTGTCATTAGGGGAAACAAGTGGGTAGACACCCAACTAAAAACATTTTTGAAGTTGGCCTTGAGTTGACTGTGAGCAATGGGGGAAGAGCCACGGACTTGGGAGCTAGGATACGTCTGGTCGGGCCTACCTGGTGGCGTGGAATGCACAGCAGTTCCAGGAGATGTAGGGGTTGAGATGGCCACAGGGAGAACTGAAATTTAAAGACCTGTTAGCAGTGTGTAACCACTCAGTCACTCGAGAGAGCTCCCTGAGATTTCCCCAAAGGCAGTTTTATGTCAACTCTGAAGTGACCACTCTGCGAGGAACTGAAATGCTCGAGACTGCAGTCTCCTCTTGGCTGCTCATCCTCAGTCCTGTTAACCTCCGCCAAGCCCATCCTGCCTTTTTCCCAGATTCAGTGCCCCAGTGCAGCTCTGGGTTGTTTTATAGTGTTGGTCTCAATACAGGCAGACCTCAGAGAGAGTTCAGGGTTGATTCCAGATCTTCACACTGAAGTCAATATCACAAGAAAAGGAATCAAAAAGGGTGTTTTTTTTGTTTGCTTGTTTGTTTGTTTTTCAGTGCCTATAAAAGTCATGCTTAGCAACGAAGCCCACATGGAAGAAGCACACCAGACTGTGTGATCATGAGGTGCTGAAGGGATCAGTTATGAGGCATCAAAGAACAAAAAAATCATATCATTGTGTGCTCACCTCCATGATACGATCATTGAAGATAAATGGGTGCATACTCAAATGTGGCAACGAAAACTGATGGTGTCCGACTATCAAAATATAGCATCTGGGTCTTAAAGGCTTGAAGGTAAACAAGCGGCCATCTAGCTCAGAAGCAACAAAGCCCACATGGAAGAAGCACACCAGCCTGTGCAATCACGAGATGTCAAAGGGATCAGGAAGCAGGGCATCATCAGAACAAAAAAATCATATCATTGTGAATGACAGGGGGAGTGCAGAGTAGAAACCCAAAGCCCATTTGTAGGCCACTGGACATCCCCTTACAGAAGGGTTTCGGGAAGGAGACGAGCCAGTCAAGGTGCAGTGTAGCAACAATGAAAGATACAACTTTCCTCTAGTTCCTAAATGCTTCCCACCACCACCCCCACTATCACGATCCCAATTCTACCTTGCAAGACCAGAGGATGTACAGTGGTACAGATAGGAATTGGAAAGACAGGGAATCCAGGGCAGATGATCCTTCAGGACCAGTGGTGAGAGTGGCGATACTGGGTGGGTAGAGGGAAGGTGGGTTGGAAAGGGAACCCGATTACAAGGATCTACATATGACCTCCTTCCTGGGGGGATGGGCAACAGAAAAGTGGGTGAAAGGAGATGTTGGACAGGGCAAGATATGACAAAATAATAATTTATAAATTATCAAGGGTTCATGAGGAAGGGGGGAGTTGGGCGGGAGGGGAAAAATGAGGACCTGATACCAGGGGCTTAAGTGGAGAGCAAATGTTTTGAGAACGATGAGGGCAATGAATGTACAAATGGGCTTGACACAATCGATGTATGTATGGATTGTGATAAGAGTTGTATGAGCCCCTAATAAAATGATAAAAAATTAACAAAAGAAAAAATAACATGGGGGGAAAAGTCATGCTTAGGCTATAGTCTATTCAGTGTGCAACCAATGCACTGTTGTGGTTTGATTCTGATTCAAAGCGACCCTATGGGGCTGACCAGACCCACTCCACGGGGTTCTTGAGGCTGTGAGTCTTTATGGAAACCAACAAGTGGCCGGTGAGCTTGAACTCTCACCTTTACGGTTAGCAGCCGGCACTGTGCCCACTGTTCCTTCAGCGTACAACAGCGTGGTGAAAACATCTGAACTACTGTGAGAATGTTACCAGAATGGGACACAGACACCTGAAGTGAGCTCATGCTGCTGGGAGAATGGCGGTGAGAGGCTGGCTCCACGCGGGATGGCCCAAAGCCGCCCCTTTGTGAAGCTTGCATCGTCTGTGCAGTGCAGTCAGGGGTGCAGACAACAAGGTGCGCTTGCATTCTTCCGAGCGGTTTGTCTGACGGCCCAGACCAGGGGTTGGCCCACTTTTGAGACCCACGAGCCAGTCCCGGCCCTCACAACAATTGTTGGAGAGTAATAAATTTATTTTTACCAACAATTGAGTTCACCACGAGCTGAATAATATCCTTTAAGCAGTTTCAGTTTTCCTTCAGTCACGTGTAGCACCCAAAGAAAGTTGCCTTTGGTTCAAGAGCCGCAGCTTGCTGACCCCTGGTCCAGCCCATCAAGACTCCCTGACACTTTCATTGCATTTTAGAGCCTGTTTTATGACTGGAATTTCTCCCGGTGTAACTGTTCTGCTGCATCCGACCTCTCAGGTCCTCACAGGGTCCCACATTCTCCCTCGCTCTCCAGACGCCATATTGGTTTGGGGAACGACTGGTGAGACCCAGGAGGAACAGCCACAGAGAAACGGCAGGAGGCAGATGATCATTACTCCTGGTTCTGCATCTGCTTGGGTGGCTCCTCCTCGTTGACCCCCTCTTTTTCTCTCTATTCACTGTCTGCACCCCCAGACCTCAGCAGATGTTCTGAGTGAGTGTCCATTGCTCTGTCATAGAGCAGTGGCAACCACGGAAGTATTTCTTGCTTGGAAACTTTGGGTAGAAGCTGTGTTTTCGGCAATGGGAGGGGTTTTGAGTGAAATGAAAACTAGTTTTGAAGTAATATTGTCTTTGATACAACTAGTGGGACACATACATCCTGAGGGTCTTGTGCCAGGGTTGATGGGATGAGATACATTTCTTTAGATTTAGGCAGTTCTTCGCCTTCCCTAGAAGATGGCAGAAAATGGAAGTTGGGCACTACAGGTTCCCTGGGGTCACAAAAGGGTTTGTAATGCAGTGTGATCAGCAGAACACTGAGCCCTAAAGAAGTCATATTTGAATCCTTGGAACCTGGGGATATGAGGAATCAGTGTTTCCAATTAGCTGTCTTTAAAGTGGAGACATTAGCCTGGATTGTCCAGGTGGTCCAAGGGCGTCACAAAATGCTTAAAAGTGGACGAGGGAGCAGAAGAGGGGTCAGGGCTGGAGAGAGGTGAAGATGTTCCACTGCCCACATTGAAGATGGAGAAAGGGGGCAGGGAATGCAGGTGACTTCTAGCAACTGAAAATGGGTTCTTTCCTGCAACCCCCAGAAAACCTGCAGCCTGGCCACACCTTGATCTGAGCCCCGTGGCCCGTGTGGGACTTCTGGCCTCTCTCCACACGGCCAGACAATAATTTGTGTTCTTTCAGCTCCGGGTTTAGGATAATTGGTTGTAGCAGCAACAGGAACCTCATGAGCAAGCATCAAACGTGACCAAATGATGCTCCTTCCAAAGAAAACAGGAAGCATGTCATTCATGAAAACGAAGAGAGGCCAGATAGTCTCAGAATCAAACGGAGGCTTAAGGATACAGGCTGACCTCGGAGGGTTGTGAGTTCAGTCCCGCACCTCCGCAATAAAGCAACTGTGGCTGTAAAGTGAGTTGCATGCGTTTTTAGTTTCCAGGAGCAAATAAAGAAGTTATGTTTACAGTAAATCATAGTCAGTTAAAGGAACCCTGGTGGCACCGTGGGCTGGAAGTGGGGCCTCTAACTGCAAGGTCATCAGTTCATATCATAGCCCCTCCCTCACGGGAGAAAGATGAGACTTTCTTTACCTCTAAATATCTACAGTCTCGGAAAACCCTGGGGGCAATCCTGCTCTGTCCTATAGGGTTGCTATAGGGTCGCTACTAATCAGAACCAATTCGATAGCATTGGGTTTGGAGTTTTTAGCTGATTAAATGTGCAATAGAATTATGGAAAAAGTTTAAAATACTGCGATAATTAACAAAACTTTACACAGAATCATGAAGGGAGCACATGATGTGGGGAAAATGGCACCCAGTGACTTGCTCAAAGCAGGCGACCACAAGCCTCCTGTGATAGGTACATTTATTGTGCCAGCCTGGCCAATGAACACATGTGGGATTAATAAGGTTGAGATGAATGGCTTGGCGAGCCTCACCTGTCTGTCTCTTGCGCTCTGATGATTGGACCAGTGTGCAGCTGCCTTAGATAGTTCTCTGCCTCAACTTGTGAGCTACACTACCTGTGGGACACCCAACCCATAGACCGTGTCACTATAGTTTGAGGTTCCTTTGAGATCTGCTTCGCCACACTACTGGGGTGTACATCGCTTGAGCTGGGGTCTGTCAGACCCTGTTATTGGGCTGACAGTTGGTGACCTGGCCTGCTGTTTGCTCTCTGTGATTGGTCAGTCTATATTGCTCTACAGAAGACTCAGCTGTCTGCTTCCTTGACTGGCACCTAACAACACTCATGAGTTGAAGGAACGCCAGTGTATTAACCATATCACAGAAGTGAGTTGAACTGAGCTCTCTATACTGTTCTGTGAACTAATCATCTATTGATTTTATTATGTTCTATCTATATAAAAAGTATCCTGGTTTTGTTTCTCTAGAGAACCCTGTCTAAAACACCTTCCATTTGCAACAACAACAAAAAGCAGTGTTTTCGAGGTCCAACAAAGTGACGTATGTCTGTGATTCCAAACTATGTTCAAAGTGGTTCCTAATATTTTTCCAATTTTGAAAAAGAAGCTGGTGGCTCTGTTGGGGTGACCCCTAAAAATCACATCCTTATACATGGAGCGATCAGGGGGATATTATAATGAGCCCCCTCAGTGAAACAACAGCATAACCCTCTCATTGACTTTTCTCTTTTGTTTAGAGGGAAACTCAAAAGCATGCCGAGGGAGAGAGTACACAAGTCTTACCTGATAAAACGGTGACTGCATCCTCGTCACCTACTGGTACAAACATGGGAAACATTCTTGTATCATTAAATGGAGTTGCTTTTACTTTGCCCACTTACTGGTTCTCAACATGTCTTTAATTATGCGACAGATGTAATATATAAACCTCAATGCAGTCAAGTCCTGGTGAGATAATAAACAGGCCCCGCCCCCATTGTAATCCCTCCAGTCCCATTGCCATCACGTCAATTCGGACTTCTCATGATCCCAGGTATCAGAGAACCGGGTACCACAGGGTCTTGAATGGCTGTGACGTTTCAGAAATAGATTGCCAGATCTTTCCCCCTTGGTGCTGCCAGGTAGACATAATAGGCTTGCAGAAGAATTTCCTGATTCCATTGCTTTGAGGAGACTCTCCTGGGTGATGCTTGCTCATCAGAAAGCAGAAGCAAGTCAACTGCCATTGGAAGTCAGGGCTACCTGACTATCCTGGGCTGTGCTTTTCCAACTGGGACCAAAGCAGGGTCACCACTACATGCCCACCTCTCATCCCATCCCTTGGCTCCTGAGCACCTCGTCAACATCATACATTCTCTCTAATATATCAGTGGCCATTTTTATAAGCCTGTAATAGACATTCTATGACTGGACTTTCCCACAGATTTCAGATGGCTTGCTGTAAGACACATTTCTCGGCACAGACAGATCAAAACAAAAAGAAAAAAAGTAAAGACTAAGGCTAGGAAATAGGAAAATGGTAAAATCCAACCAATCAACCAACAACACCCTACGCTACATATTTAACTGATCATTCAATTAGGCTTTGAGCTTCCTGGGGTTTGAGGTCTCATGGAAATCATGGTGGATAATGGAATTCTCATGGCGTCAATGCTATCCTCCTAAGGGGAGTCACAAGAGCCCTGGTGGCATCATGGTCATGAGTTTGGCTGTTGACTGAAGCAAGCTATTGGAAACCACTGGCCGCTCTACGGGAGAGAAACACTTTTTTCTACTCCCACAGAGGAGTGGAGTCTAGGAAGCCCACAAAGGCAACTCTACCCTGTCCAACAGGGTTGCGATCAGCCAGAATCGACTTGATGCCAGTGAGTTTGGCCTCTTTTTGTAAACAATGTTTTACTGAAACACAGCCAAGCCCATTAGGTTATGAATTGTCCAGAGCCACTTTTGTGCTACAACCATCAAGTGTGAGTGTGTGACAGGGGCCATCTAGCCTAAAATCCCACAATATTTACTACCCCGTCCTTTGCAGGAAACGTTTACCGAGCCCCGACTTAAAGAACAAAACACACAATAACCACGTGGGCAAAGCCCTTAGGACAGGGCTAGTAAAAGCACCCAGGAAAGAACCAAGATGCAGGCTTTCTGTGAAAAGGGAGCCAACTTTGGTGGTTACCCAGGAAGGGACAGCAAGGGGGGCAGATGAAGCAATAGACCAGAGTGGACAGGACGGAGTGGCTTTGTCATTCACAGGAGGGAGAACTCAGAGGAGGGAGGATTCGCAGAAGGGAGAAGTCAGAGGAGGGAGAATTCAGAGGAGGGAGGGCTGGGTAGACTGGGCCAGGGATGTCTGATATGCAGTTTAAACTGTTGAACACAAAAGAGATGTTCAGAAACCTGCCTCCCCCCACACCTAATTAACAATAAAAAAATTATTAAAAAAAAGTTGATGCAGACTATCAGTACATGTAATCTATCAGCAGCTGTTTGAATTTCTCTTTGTGAAAGGAGTGTAAGGGACTTGCCCAAGTTCACGTTATGGACGGTTCAGGGATAAACCTTGAACTCCCTCCCTTCTGCCACCAAACTTGGTTCTTTTCTCTCATCCCAAAGCCCCACCTTGGCTAGGTAATGGCCCAGTCTTGAACAGACGATTCCTGTTGGCTTTATGAGTTGCAAGACTGACTGGTTTCCTAATGCATCACTGGGCTGATGGTACATGTCCAATACCTGTTCTCTGGTCTCCTTTCCAATTTTGACTGAGCAGTTCCAATCAGAAACTGCTATTTTAGGCAAAAAGGATCTTTGACAAAATAAAGACTCCATCCGGTAACTACACCATGAAAATCCCTCCTATCTGGGGACACTGGCCACGATTCCTCAGCATCCTCTGTAGGGAGAAAGGATGGGAATTCGGTGCCAGAATGAGAAACAGCTAGAGCAGTTGAACCAGCGTCCCCACACCCCAGCACCCTAAGGGTTGTCAGGGAAGAACACACTGGACAATGTGTAAGCTATTAAAATGACACACCAGGGGTTTCCTGTGGCATAGTGGTGGACATAAGGCTGTAGAAAGACATTTCACTGAGAAAATGAGAATGCCAGCATCAGGGAATAACCTTCAGGGTGGAAAGGAACATAAAGTTAATTCTTGTGAGAGTGATCCAAGAGCATTCCCCACTCCAACATCGTCAGAGGATCAGAATGGCCCAGGAAGCAGAAATGGAAAACAATGGCCGCCAAGGGTGACAACAGGATCCCTCCCACCCTTGGTTCCATTTCTCCTTCTATTGTCTACCTACTACCTGCCCAGGTAGTGCACAGAAGGGGAAGCTGTCAGGTTGATAAAGTAAAAATATGGACTTACCCAATCCAGGCTTTACGTGCTCAGTCTCTGTGAATATGTAGGAAGAGAAAAGATTTGCTTTAATGAAAGACAATTGTCTCCAGAGATGCTTCAAGTAAAGAAGAAAGAATCAGATTCCCTCCATAGAGAAAGGTTAACCCCTGCCCCCACCTTAGCAGATGGCTTTAGTTAATTATCAGATGAGAGGGAGAGATATTAGCACAATGTGGCCGACATTGCAGGTTCAGTGCAGTATGACATGTTGTTTTACAGTACAGCTGGGAGACACCTCCAGATTGGGAGCAGCCAGCTGCTCCGCACAAGGCACAGGTAGGTAGAACCCAAGGGCTTCACAGAATCGACCGCTCTGACAGCACTCTCAACCCAAACCCAAATGAAGCCAACCCAAACCCAATGGGAGGAAAAGGCAGGGCGAGGAGGCAGGTGGGGTGGGAGAAACAAACAAAACAAATGGAAGCACATCCAAACACACAAACACACACAATATTGACTCATTTACACTGACTGGAAAAGTTGACTGATGACATTCATGTCCTGTCACTGCCTGAATTCACCAGACTCACTGTCAAGGCAATTCTGACTCATGGCGACCCTACAGGACAGGGTAGAATGACCCCTGTGGGGTTCTGAGACTGTAACACTTTAGGGGAGTAGAAAGCCCTGGCCCTGACTTTTTCCCTTGGAATAGTCCTGGTGGTGCAGTTGGACTGGGGTACACAAAATTAGCAGTTCAAAATCACCAGTCCTCCTCGGGAGAAAGACAGGGTTTTCTACTCCCATATACAGTTACAGTCTCAGAGACTCACAGGGGCATTCTACCCTGTCCTAAAGGGTTTCTATGAGTCAGTATTGACTCAATGACAGTGCGTGTTTCTCCCTCCCTTGGAGTGGCTGGTGGTTTTGAACTGCTGACTTTGTGGTCAGCAGCCCAACGCATACCTACTGTGCCACCAGGGTTCCATTGGTAGTAGGTAGACTATTGGCCACATGTAGTGGTGGGAATTCATTTGTATGTCTAGACTAAGAATATTTTCTCCCCACAAGGTGACCTTGGGCAATGTCAGGAGATATTTTGGGTTGTTCCGATGTGGGGCGGTGGCTGACAGGGGTGTCCTATTGACATTTAGATGATGGAGACCAAGTACTCTACTCAACGTCCACTGCCCACAGGGCAGCAGCTTATGACAAAAGATTACATGGGGTTGCTATGAGTCGAAATCAACTTGATGAGAGTGGGTGGGTACGAACGGATGACTGCAATTACCACTTGGCTGAAGAGTTATGCATCGCTCATGGACAGGGGTGAGACTGTGCAAAGCATGACATTGCAAAACATCTCACGATGCGGCTGGATTTGGAGGACATGATGCTGAGTCGGTCTGACTCATAGTGACCCTCTCAACAACAGAACAAAGTACGGCCTGGTCCTGCGCTGTCCTCACATTGCTCTTCTGTTTGAGCACATCTAGTGAGGTGAGTCAATCACAAAAGGACAGACATTTCACGAGAGAACACTGTTTTAAGAGAACAAAGAAAGGTAAAGAGTTTCCCTTCAAAAGAAGTCCACTTGGATGGGTACAAAGGGGTGGGGGAGGAAGAGCCAGGAAGGCAAAGCAATAGGCTAAAGGTCGAAAGGCATTCACTTGAGTTGAAGATGAAGCTGATATACTACAAGAGAGAGAAGGGGAAACAGAAAGTGTGGGAGGGGTCAGGGCAATCTAGTGGGAGGCGTGGTCAGTTGTTGAATATAAAAATGATGATCTGAAATGGAGACCCCCCCCACCTCATTCACAATAAAAAGTTAAAACAACAACAAAACCCGAGTTGTGGTTTTTATACCTGGACTGAGCTCACAAGCAAATGGACAAAGCTCAATGCTAGTCTAGTGTAGGAATTACTTTTCTCCCCTCTGTTAGAACGAAGACTTTCTGGGAGAGAAACCTTCAGGTCTTGTCCCCACTTTCTTGTGAAGAAGGGTTGATTCTCGGTGGGCGTTGGAGGTCACCCCGCCTAAGTTCTTTCCCACCAATTACTTTGAAATCCAACACGTGCAATGCAGCCGCCAGTTCTCCTGCTAGATAAACCCCATGTTCAGGATGGATTCTGGAGCCTAGCTTGGATTTTTCAAATTACCCATAGTCCCTTGCTTTCAGCTCCTACAGGTGGTCCGAGGCTGTCAGCGACTGCCCAGGCGCTTTGCTAGTGGAATTAGAGGCTACGGAATCTGGGAAATAAGAGGCACTTGCTTGGAGGGGCCGATAGCCCTTACCTGGGCAGGGAGCCCTTACCTGCGCAGACCGCGCTGGCTTCTTCTCCAGGACCACAGTTATTGAGAAACCAGCCTGCATGAGGGCACTGTCCCAGAAACTGCTCTCTTCCAGTACACTCCAAATCATCCAGCAGATACTTGCCCACGCCTTCGCCAAACCGGGCCTCAGTGGGGGCTTCAAGGGCACGCCCACAGCCCAGCTGCCGACACACCACATGGGCTTCATTCATGTCCCACTGGTCATCACAGACCCTGCCCCACTGGCCGTGATAGAAAACTTCCACACGGCCGGAACACTGGCTGGGTCCGTTCACCAGCTGCAATTGTGGCCAGTCTTTGGAAGACACAGAAACACCGCATGTTAGGAAAAGATCGAATTCCTCCTCATCAGCCCGCTTGTTTCACCATGCAGCAAGTGCCTATTGAGCTCATACGGCCACAGTGGGGGAATTGTGCCTGATCTGACCCCACCACACTGGGGTGGACCACTAAGGGTGTGCAAGGGGAGCAGAGCAACGAAGTCCCCGAGTAATCCCAAAAATAGACTTTGGGGGCAAGGAATGACACCTCTTCAGACTCGACTGGAAAGCACTCATAAAGATCAACAAACAGACCTTGATCTATTTATTGGCTTTTGTGCTATTTTGTTTTTGTGTATATTATTGTCTTTGCATGCCTAGCTAAATAAGATAGGCAGGATAAACAATTCGGAGGGGAAATAATGGGATCAGTGGTTGAGGGGGGTGCATGGGAGATGGGAGCCAACAAACCCATTAATGAGGAAGCAACAAGTGATCTAAATCAATCACAAGGAGGGTGTAGGATGCCTGGTAGGGCTTGAATCAGGTGCAATGTAGCCAAGAGTAATTAATGAAGGCCAAATGAAGTTCAAATGTGATAGTGGGACAAGATAAAAGTAAAAGGAAATACATGAAAGAGCTAGGAGGCAAAAGCCACTTATAGAGGTCTAAATACAGGCACGCATATATATATATATACTTATATATAATCATAGGGACATAGATCTATGTACATATATTTATATGTTAAGTATTAAGGTAGCAGACAGACATTGGGCCTTTACTCAAGTACTCCCTCAACACAAGAACACTGTTCTAATAAGCAATCATTCTGTGATGCTCACCTTTCTGACATGATTGCTGAAGCAAATGTGGTGAAGAAAACTGATGGTGCCCAGCTATCAAAATATATAGTGTCTGGGGGCTTAAAGGCTTGAAGATAAACAAGCAGACATCTTGCTCAGAAGCAACAAAGCCCATATGGAAGAAGCACACCAGCTTCATGGGGTGTCGATGGAATCAGGCATCAAAGACCAAGAACAAAATCATATTGATGTGAATGAGGGGTAGTGCAGAGTGGAGACCCAAAGCCTATCTGTAGACAATTGGATATCCTTTCACAGAAGGGTCACAAGGAAAAGACAAGTCATTCAGGGTGCAGTATAGCACAGATGAAACATCTGACTTTCCTCTAGTTCTTTAATGCTTCCCCCTCCACTATCATGTCCCCAGTTCTACTTTACAAATCTGGCTAGACAAGAGCTTGCCACACAGAGAATCCAGGACCAATAATGAGAATAGTGATACCAGGAGGTAGGGGGTACGGTGGGGGGAGAAAGAGGAAACCTATCACAATGATCAACATATAACTCCTCCCTTGGGGGGGGGGAATGAACAACAGAAAAGTGGGTGAAGAGAGACGGTGGTGACTGTAAGACATGAAAAAATAATAGTTTATAAATTATCAAGGGTTCTGAGGAAGAGAGGGAAAAATTGAGGAGCTGATATCAAGGACTCAAGTAGAAAGAATATATTTCGAAACTGATGATGGCAACATACGTACAAATGTGCTTGATACAGCAGATGTATGGATGGATTGTGATAAGAGCTGTAAGAGCCCCCAATAAAATGATTAAACATTATCATTAGCATGCTTACAAAGATACCAGTGGGGACCCAGATGGCCAGGATGGCAAATATCTATAAATACATGTATTGCATGCACTTTATTCGTGTCGCAGTGGAGCCCTAGAGGCGTAGTGGTTACTTGTTGGCTGTGAACCACAGGTCAGCAGTTCGAAACCACCAACTGCTCCATGGGAGAAAGACAGGCTGCTTAATCCCGTAAAGAGACAATCTTGGAAACCCACAGGTGCACTTCTACTCTGTCCTGTAGGGTCGCTGTGAGTCAGAATTGATTCGATGGTGGTGAGTTGTTTTCTTTCTTTCTTTCTTTTTTTAAATTTTGCCTACAAACTTGGAAGATCAAACGAGTACTAATGAAAGAAGGACTGCCTAGGAAGTTCCGTGTCTGATTGTATGCGTCACAAGTCACTCTTTAGACATAAAAGACTATTCTTCCCAAATAGACATTAAGTTCCTTCCGGTCACAAATTAGTTCTTCTTACAGCCTTTAGGACACTAATAGGTCCCTGGGAGGCACGAGAGCTTGGATTCGATTGCTAATCTCAAGGCTGGTGGGTCAAACCCACCGGTGGTGCTGCGGAGGGCAGGCTTGACAAGCTGCTTCTGTAAGGATGACAGCCAAGACACCCTGATGATGACATTCTGCTCTGTAACACGGGGGTCACCGTGAGTCCGAATCCACTCAGTGGCAGTGGGTTTGGTTTGCATTGGGTTTAGAAGTCATACTACAGACTGAGTAACCTTTTCATCGATTGAATCATGATCTCTTGGTGAATTCAGAATGCTCTAAGCTTATAATGACTGAAGATGAAGTATTTAAAAAATGCCACATATCCCAAGCGATGACAAGGAGTGGGGACACTGGCAATTCGAATATGCAGTATTCTATGCAAAATAGTATTCTTCTAAGCATTTCAGTCGCTTTTCAGAGGAGCAAGCAGAATACTGGAGATAACTCTCAGAAGCCTCGCCAGGCCTTTAGCAGCCCTCTCCTGGGCTCCGGGAACAACCTTTCACACAGGCCTCCCACTCAATGACCTCTATGACGTTCAGGTGCTTCTGACTTAAGTAGATTCACTCAGCAAACATTTATGGAGAATCGATATAAAGCTTGGTGCTGGGAGATAGGTGGTTTTAAAAATGAGACAAAGTCTTACCCTCTGTTCAACTACTGGACAAACACCAGTTCCAATAGCTGACACTCATGCTCTGAACTGTCCCGGAAAGAAAATGAACTTGCAAACTCCTTCAGAAGTGCCATTCACCTCTCAAAACAGCGTGTGACGTGTTTCTGAAGCGTTTTTCTGACGGCCTCTGAAGCGTTCTCAGATATCCCCATACCTCCTGAGCTTCCGTTGCGTTGAATTTCTACTCCTTATTAGGCACTCAACTGCCATCAGTCAATGCTGACTCACTGGGACCCCTGTGGGATTCTGAGACTGTAACTGTTTATAGGAGTAGAAAGCCCAGTCTTTCTCCCACGGAGCTACTGGTGGTTTTGAACTGCCAACTATGTGAATCACAGCCCAACTTGTAACTTTTCCACCACCAGGGCTCCATTAACACACAGTAGCAAATATTAAACCAAACCGAACTCACTGCCAGCAAGTCAATTCCAACGCATAGGACTCTATAAGACAGACTAGAGCTGCTCTGTAGGGTTTCTGAGACTAAATCTTTGTGGGAGCTACCTTGTTCTCCTGGGAAGCCGCTGGAGAGCTTGAATCACGGACCTTGTGGCCAGCAAGCTTGACGCTTAACCCACTGCCACCTGAAGGCTCCCTAGCAAGTATTAACTCGTGTTGAATGGCGAGTGTTATCTTTTGGGTGGTCTCTAGTGAGGTGAGACTAAGCCAGGATTTACGAGTGAGAAGACTGTAGATTTCCAGGTGAAATGATTTCATTTGCAAGTATCTGTGTGGTTGTTAGTCTACTTACTTTAAAGCACGTGGCTCACAAAGCTTCATCAAACTGGGACATACAACACTTTGACTTACCTCCAGGAAATGGAGTTAGGTCTTCAGCATCTAAGAGCAGAGAGAAAGGTATGAGATGTCATTGCAGGACAGTTGTCTGCCCAAGTTGATTGGGAGAGGGTCAGTGTGCACAAGGTGGCCTCAGGAAGCAGAGGCTGAGCCACGGACACTCTTGGGGTAATGTCTTTGGCAGGTTCTTTCTGATCAAAGGCAAGAGAGAAATTGATCATGGATTTGGGCAGTCGGTGAGAGTAGAGGTTATTCTTTTAAATTCGATTATTGGCGTGAACAAGCACCCCTTATGGGCAGCAAGGTACACTGTGAACTGGTCAAGTGCTCATCAGAGTGTATTCCTGTGGCCTTTAAAAAAGGCCTTCAAAGAGAGAGGGTGGGAACACTAATGAACAAGGCAGGGTGTGCCTCCTTCCAGTCAGCAGGAAAGGGGAGGCAGCCGAAGGCCACCCACGCCGGACATTGTTGGGCTTTTCTTTAGCTCCCTCTCACCTCTGAATGACAACTTATTACACCACGTTCATATTTCTCAGATACAGGTGAGCAGCGACACAGAACATTTTGGGGAGAGAATGTTCTTTGTGTGGTTACGGGCCCCTGTGGAAGCTCTATTACAATCGACCGAAATGTGGTTCTTACCCAAAGCTCCTGAAGCATCGGAGTCACTCTCTATGAGAAAGAAAAGAAATCTGAATGTAACTTGAGTCAGTGAAGGGTGATGGCAAACCTGGCATGTTCTGCGCTTGTTTGAAGGGTCAACTCTTGCCTGGCTGCTACAGCTGCCGTGAAAAGGTACCGTCTAGCAGGATTATTACACGTGGCTATCCCAGCATGGTTTAAAGCATTGCTATGATGGAAGGAGCCCTCTGGATTCTTTCCAGTGTCTGCTGGAATACAAACATTTTAGTCTAAACGTCATGCCAGGAATGCCCAGTCAGCTCAACTAGGGTTGCTTTTCTGTGCTTCTCCACCCAAGGGTGGGGCAGGGGATATGCCAGAGGGACACCTTCCTAAAAGACTGATTTTGCAGATGTCAAGTATTTTTTTTCCTGATTTGTTTATCTATCTATTTATTTATTTAATCATTTTATAGGGGGCTCGTACAACTCTTATCACAATCCATACATACATCAGTTGTGTCAAGCCCATTGGCACATTTGTTGCCATCATCATTCTCAAAACATTGGCTTTCTGTTTGAGCCCCTGGTATCTGCTCCTTATTTTTCCCCTCCCTCCCCGCTGCCCCCTCCTTCATGAAGCCTTGATAATTTATAAATTATTATTATTTTGCCATATCTTACACTGTCTGATGTCTCCTCTCACCCACTTCTCCACCGTCCATCCCCCAGGGAGGAGGTTATATGTAGATACCTGTAATCTGTTCCCCCTTTCTCCCCCACCTTCCCTCCATCCTCCTGGTATTGCCCCTCTCACCACTGGTCCTGGGGGGTTCATCTGTTCTAGATTCCCTGTGTTTCTAGTTCCTATATGTACCCGTGTACATCCTCTGGTCTAGTTGGATATGTACGGTAGAATTGGGATCATGATAGTGGGGGGCGGGGGGGAGGAATCATTTAGGAACTAGAGGAAAGTTGTATGCTTCATCGTTGCTACACTCATCTTCTCCCTGCGACCCTTCCATAAGGGGATGTTCAGTTGTCTACAGATGGGCTTTGGGTCTCCACTTTTCACTCCCCCTCATTCACAATGGCAGATGTCAAGTATTTAAACCATTGTTTTTGTAGTAAAATAAATGCGATCTTATTATTCTTCAAACATAAATGTCCACATGATATTTTAGATAAGAGGACATCTCAGCTTAGGGTGGGCAGCCTTAGCCTGTGCTATTTGGGGTCTTTCAGAAACACTAGACTCTCCACAACACACTGCCATCGAGTTGACCCGGATTCATAGTGACCCCATAGCACAGAGTAGAGCAGCCCCTGTGGGTTTCTGAGACTGCAGCTCTTTACGGGAGTAGACAGCCTCTTCTTTCTCCCTCAGAGTGGCTGGTAGCTTTGAACTCCTGATGTCATAGGGGTTAGGAACCTAACACATCCCCGGTTTACTCCCAGGGCTCCTTGAGAAACTCTAGAAGGGACTCATTTCTTGTCATTCGTTCTCTCATGTGGTCAATTGCTCATTTCCTCCTCGGGACTGGATCCTGGGCTCTCAGCATTGCGAGGGGAGAGTACTGAAGGAAGCAGACGCAGTAAGGGTGGGTTTGGGTGATGGAGGAAGGGAGGACTGGAGCTGCATGTGCAAGAAGACTGAGGTTCTCTGTATCTGAGGATGGGACAAGGGGTTGAGGTGTGTGATTGTACTGAGGGAGCCTAAAGCTGGGAAGACACGGCACCGACTTGCAGAGCACAAAGGTAGCTTGCCCAAACCAAGCCAAACGCACTGCCATGGAGTCTACTGACCCACAGCGACCCCCTGGGGTTTCTGAGACGGTAACAGTTTATGGGAGTAGAAAGCCCAGTCTTTCTCCCTTGGAGCTATTGGTGGTTTCAAACCACCGACCATGCAGATTGAAGCCCGGTCCGGAACCACCACACTACCAGCACCTTGGAACCTTTCAATCCGGCCTAACCAAAACCCCAACCAAACTCAAGCCATGGAGTCAGTGTCAACTCATAGGGAGTGTAGAGTAGAGGGTAGGGTAGAGCTGCCCCTGTGAGTTTCTGAGACTGTAACCACTACTAGGAGTAGAAAGCCCTGTCTCCTCCGGCAGAGCAGCTGGTGGTTTTGAACTGCTGACCTTGAGGATCACAGCCTATGGAAGAACCCTGGTGATTTAACAATGTTTCCAGGGTGTAGGTGGGCGTTGTATTGGAGGTCAAGCACCAGATGCAACATCCAGCGACTTGGTTATTTGTTGTGTGACTTTGGTCAAGTACTGCGCCTCTTTGAAGCTCAACTTCCTTATCTGGAAAAATGATGGGTCCTAAAACCAGGCCACCCTGACTGGTTGTGAACGTGCTCAAGGCCAGAGGCCGAATGCTTTGGGGGCTCTTCACAGATTCCATACGACTGGACGCGGGCCGCCTGACAGGTTAACGTTGTTGTTGGTGGTGGTGTTGTTAGGTGCTGTGGGGTCAGCTCCTCCTTGTTAAGGGTCTATGTCAGTGTTCCTCAAACTTTTAAAACAGGGGACCAGTTCACTATCCCTCAGACTGTTGGAGGGCCGGACTATAGTTTTTTTAAAAAACTATGAACAAATTCCTATGCACACTGGATGAGTTGGCTGCTAAGCAGGACAGGCAGCGGTGGCAAAAACACCTGGCGGGCCGGATAACTGTCCTTGGCGGGCCGCATGTGGCCCGTGGGCCGTAGTTTGAGGAGCCCCGCTCTATGTACAACAGAAGGAAACACCGCCCAGTGCAGTGCCAGGTAAACATTACACTAGTCTGTAAATAATATAGGGAATAATGAGATTCTTCTCCCCCCCCCCAAGCAAATGACAGACAGAGGGGACCATCAGATCAAAGTACTGGAAAAAATATTCAAAAGCTAGAGTAAGGCTAGACGAGGGAAAGGTGCCACAGACAACGTTGCCTGAGTCAGGAAAGCAATTCATTATTCATGACCAATCGACTATAAATTAATAAATAATTATTAAAACAAACCAATTTCAACAGGGTTTCTCAGCTCCAGTGCAGCGAAATTCTTTGTGGCGAGGGCTGCCCTGGGCATTACAGGCGGTCTCTACACAGGAGATGACCAGAGGTGTGACAACCAAAATGTCTCTAGATATTGCCAAATGGTTCCTGGGGGCGCTATATTGGGACTGAGGGTACTTAATATTTAAATTATTTGAAAAGGAGTCCTGATGGAGTAGAGGGTTATGAGTTGGGCTGCTAACTTCAAGGTCAGCAGTTTGAAAACTACCAGCCGATCCGAGAGAGAAAGAGGAGGCTTTTTATTACAGCCTCGGAAACCCGCAGGGGCAGTTCTACCCTGTCCTAGAGGGTCCCTATGAGTCGGAAGGGACTCGCTGGCAGGGGGGTTAGGGCTTGGTTCTACTTCTTAGAGAGGTACCGTCTCAGGATCTACAAGGTCGCTATGAGTCAGATTCAACTTGACTCATAGTCACGTTGACTGTTTTTTGTTTTAGAATATTTTAAAATTTTGTTTAGAATATTTGACAGGTTTTTAAAAAAATATTTGTAGAGGAAGAGTTATAACGATTTGCTAACTGGACTATTTTCACCTGATTCCTTCCTCTCCAGGGACCCGGCCTGAAGACATGCCACTGGAGATGGTGAAAGGGTTTACCAATCCAGCATCCCTGGGGTACCAGATGGGCCAAATCTCAGGACTCAAAAGTAGCATGGTTTGGCTGTGAGAGAGGTCTTAAGGGACCACAAGGTTGAAGGGATTGGAGCCAGCCTGTTCCTTCAGGCTGGTGGGAGGCCTGGGGATTGGCCTTCTCATGACCTGACCGTTCAACGTGAGCTCAAGCCCTGCCAGGGGCAAGGTCCCAATCAGCATAGCCCAAGTCTGGTCTCCTCCATCACCAAGCAAGTCTGCTGCTTCTGACAGAGGCTGCCACAGCCAGTAATTCCTAAGTCAGTCTCTGGGCCAGAGAGGTTTTGTCCACTGCTGGGGGTCTCTGAGTTATGCAGCTGGTTAAGTGCTCAACTCGTGGAGTATACGTTGATGATTGACACCCGGTGGGCTGCTCAAAAGGTCCCAGTCTTGAAACCCCCGTGGGCACCATTCTGTTCTTCACACGTGAGTTTGCCAGGAGCATCGGCTAACTTGATGGCCATCGGTTTGGTTTGGTCTGGGCTCTGCAATGCCTTCAATGATCATTGTCTATGGAAAGAATCGAAAACTTTTCTCTTGATGGCTCAGAGCCTGCTCCCAAGTGCTTTGAGCTGGGAGAGAAATGGACAGGGAAGTTGGGCATATATTCTCTCCAGTTCAACCAGAATGCCCGCTGAGGATCAAGGGGGTGGGGCTTCCTCTTCTTGTGTACTTCCTGGCTCTAGACCTTGACCTTTTGTCTCAAACTGGTTTGTTAGAAATATGACCCCTCTGGTCTCTAGGAGGCCCAAACCAGACTCCACGCCCCCCCCACTACCCCCACCCCCCAAAACTCACCGCCATCCAAATGATGCCAACTCACGGGGCCCGATAGGACAGGGTAGAACTGCCCTGGTGGTTCTGAGACTGTAACTCTACCTGAGTAGAAAGACCCATCTCGCTCCCACGGGGTGGCTGGTGGTTTTGAACTGCTGACCTCACAGTAGCAGTTAACCGCTAAGCCACCAAAGCTCCTTGTTTCAAAGTAGTAGATTTCTTTCAAAGCAGACTACCAGGTGTGACATCATTGGTCACTTGCTTTTACCACTTTGAAATGACAGGCTAGTGGATCTGAGAAATGGAGGTGTCTCGTTGCCACGGCAATGCTGGGGGAGGGGAGGCGAAGGCATCATTTGTATTATTGAATTGATAATTGTCTAAGGGCCTGACGGGGGAGGATGGGAGACATGGGGAGCTAACAATGATGGGTATGAGAAGAAAATGTTCTGGACTTGATTCTGTGGATGATGATACAAATCCTCTTAATATGATTAAATGGTATGATATGTGAAGTATAGGCCAATGAAACTAGTGAGGGAGACAGAGAGAGAGAGAATCTTAAAGAGATGGATTAACATAGTGGCTGCAACTACGGTCCCCAATGTAGAAATTTGAGGATGGTGCAGGACCAGGCAGTAGTTTGTCCGTGACAGCTAATGTTAACAACAACGATGATTTTGATTCCCATGTTGCTAGTAACAGGCTCAGTGATGCATCAAAGGCTACATTAATGAAGGTGGGGCGGTCATCAGAGGACTGGCCTGGCAGCTTCCCTGGAGTGAGACCAGTACAGTCATGTGAAACCCTCAGCCCAGCAGGCTCTAATCACTGTTGACCCAAGGCTCTGCCATTGCCATCTTGAAATTCTCAATAACTTTTGAGCTTGGGAACCTTCGCTGATCTCGTGCACTGGGACTTGCCAGTCAGGGAGCTGGTGCTGTGGCTGGACAAAGTCTTTCTGTTTTAGATGCAGAATCTCCCCCAATATTCCTACCTGTGGCGTCTCAAATAGCCACAAGAGGATTGGGATTCTAGGTGAGTGTCTTCTGCTTCCTAACTTCCATGGACCTGAAGGATCTTCAGGACCTTCAGGAAGGATAGCTGAGCATCCAAGCAGACAGGGGCTTTCTTACCCATCAACTAGGACATTATAAAGACAGTCTCTTGTCGAGGAGAGAGGAGGAGACTCAAGGCACAACTGGGAAAAGATACAGAACAACCTCCCGGAAAAGACGGAAATGCATTTACCAGAGCAGACGACGCCGGCATCTTCCCCGTGCCGACAGTTGTGGGCGAACCAGCCGGGATGGGCGCACTGCCCCAGAGAGGCCTCTGTCCCGGAGCACTGCACGTTGTCCAGAAGAATGGGGCCTGAGCCCTGGCCGAACGCTGCCTCTCCAGGGGCAGACACGGCCGTCCCACAGCCCAGCTGCCGGCACACCACCTGGGCTTCGCTCTCACCCCAAAGGTCGTCGCACACCGTGCCCCACGTGCCTTCAAAATACACCTCGACACGGCCAGAACACCTTCCAGAACCTTCCACGAGCTGCACCGCAAGCCAGTCTTTGAGAGAAAGGCAGCCCCCCAGCCCCCACCAAAGGGTTAATGGATAGCGTTTTCATCGTCACCACCATTGAAGCGATCCCGAGGAGCAATCCCTGAGCTCCAGGCACGGACGTCTCTTGTTTCCCACGCTATCTTGTCTTATCAGAGAGGGAAGGGGAGCAGCAGCTCCCTTGGGGGGGTCTCATGGCTAGTGAGTGGCAGGCAGGTTCCTGTCCAATCAGACCTTCTAGGGGGAGCTCAGGATTATATACACTGAACCAGAGCCTATCAGGCATCTCATGGCTGTGGTTTCTGACGTGTGCTGTGTGTGACGAGTGGGTTACAATGCCTGCTGCCTCTATGGGGGCAGAGCCCCTAATCTTTCCAGGAACAGATGGCCAGCTTTGTTCTCTCAAGGAGCCTGGCTGGGTTCGAACTATCCCCTTGGGGTCAACAGCTGAATGCGTGACCACTGCATCATGCAGCCTCCTTGTCTACTGTGTTAAGAACTGCACTGTGTGCCAGCACTGAGGTCACCTCAGACTAGTTAGGCAGAAGCAAAACTGGAGTGGGCTTATTTCTGGAGGCGACAGACTCCTGCTGGGGGTAGGGTCTCCACCCGTGGGGGCCATCTCAGTGCTGGGGAGTGGACATCACCTCTGCCCTGCAGGCCTGCCTTCCCCCAAGTCAGAAGGGTGTTCCTCTGCTGGAGACTCACCTTCCTGCTGCTCCGAGGGTGCTTCTTGGGCGACGCTTCTCTTAGTGCGTTCTTTCCATGGTCTGTCTCCAGGTCCTCTGGGGTCCCTCCTGGAGAAAACTGGGGGACAGTTCAGGTTAGAGTCTGGAGTCTAGAGCAGGATCAGGATGAAAGAACCCCACCCACGGGTGGGCATTGGCAGCAGCTTCCTGTCCCCCACACCGGACCCATTGATGTACAGTCTGAGCAGAGGAGAGCCTGGGAATCTTTAATATAACAACCCAAGAAACAGGTTCTAGCATCACCTTTCCTTGTGCGTCGGCTGCGGTTGTGTTTGATCTCAAGTCTTTTCCCTTTGACATGCTTCCTTTTACTCAGATGTAGGTTTGCACCTGTGACCCCAACTTGTTGCCAGACACGCTGTGAGAGCAAAGAGTCCTGGTGGCTTAGGGGACTATGTGCTGGACTGCTAACTGCGAGGTCAGCAGTTCAAAGCCATCAGCCACTCAGAGGGAGAAAGATGAGGCTTTCTACTCCTGTCAAGAGTTCTAGTCCTGGAACCTACAGGACTCCGACTTGGCCTCCGTTAGGCAGAATTGACTCAGTAGCAGGGAGTTTGTTGCAGATGTGGGAGTGAGTAAAAGTGCATTGCTACACCATCAAAGAAACCTTTATTAAACAAACCTATCAGAATAAGAAGCAATTGTTTCTTGACATGTCTTCCTTTGGTCTACACACTTCAGAAAGTGGTGTCTCTTTCTCGCTCACCTTCCCCCAAGGTGCTCCGCAATCTTTGATTTAAAACACGTCAAAACGACAGTATCAGCACCCTTGGGGACTCACGTCACAGTTCTTGGCAATGGTCCTTGACGTTTGGGATGAAAGAGCAGTTGGCAGGGCAAGGTGCTAGCCCTGGGGTCTGGAGGGAAGGCTTCCTACTGAAGTCATTGTAGGACAGTGCTTGCTACCCTGGAAGAACGAGAACCTGTATTTCCAGGGTCGGGGGAAAATTCCTTGGTGCAAATTTTCTCACCAAGGTAGATTTACATTTCTGACTAGGTCTTCCTGATAAGCCCTGTGATCATACTGCATCTTTTAAGGTATCTATCAAGATAAGTAAGCACTTTGGAATCTCATGAAATAGTTGCCATAACCTGCTGAGCCGACCTCTCTGCCCTGAGGGGGACTGTCCCTGTAGAGTCACTTGAAGGCCACTGTTTAGATGGCATCGTATTTGGGAAGGTGGCCCATCTAAGAGGGCAACAAGTGGATGACTGAGAGAACTTGTCAGCGGCCATCCACCAGTCACAGAGACATGTGAAAACACGCGTCGTTTGGAGTCAATGCGTGCATGTGTGACCTGGAGCCTGGGTGGCAATGCCTGTGGCTGACCCTTGGTTGCGCCTCATCAGCTCCAAAACCAAACTCACTGCCACCGAGTCCATACTGACCCCTAGTGACCTCCTGTGGGTTTCCAAGACTCTAAACATTGATGGGAGCTCCCTCAAAGCTGCTGGCGGTTTTGAACTGCTGACCATAGGGATCAAAGCCCAATGGGTAACCACTAGGCCACCGCCACCAGGGCTCGGCATCTTCAGCTAGCTGCGGCTAATACTGAGTCCATACGGAGACACTTTCTGTAGTTGACAGTGTGCAGAGGCACTCAGTCTGAGGTTTTAGCTTGGCTGATCTTTCCTAATATCTTCCGGTTTGGCTTTATTTTGATCTTCATCAGAAGGTCATCCTCTTTGGCCAAGCTCAGCTTTGGGAAGGACGTACACAGGCAGTGAGGGAGGCAAGGAAGACCCACCAAGCCTTCCATCAGCCACATCAAGCCTGTCAATCACTGGGTGACAGATGTCCTGGGTGTATGTGCCACTGTGCCCCTGCTAGAGCCTCCGACCAGCTCTCAACAATGAAAATGATAGTTCCTGCTTTCAGGGTGCGTCCCTAAAAGGGAAGGAGACAGATTCAGAGATGAATCCTGTTATTTGCTGTGAGAAATGTAGGCGTGTGGGAGGGAAAGGAGGGCCCAGAGGAGCAAGAGCCTCGTGATGTAGAGAGACCGCGGCGGGCCCACAGGAACAAGGGCATCGTGTTCAGTGGTTCTACTGGACAGACACGCTGGGAGGTGAAGGCACATGGCATGTTCTGGAGACTACTAGCAGTGAGATGAGGGCAGGATACTGACCAGGAGGCCGAAAGGTCAGCAAGGACACTGCTCATGGCAAAAGCAGAACTGACTGAGGAAGAGCGGGACAGGAGAGTCAGTCTGGAGATGTAGGGATAGTCTCTGCAGAATATCTCATGATGCCAACTTAAGACTGGGCTAGAGGAAGGGGCACAAAGTAACAATTGGGGGTGAGCTCTGCCTTTATAAATTGGTGAGTGTGAAGAGGATTCAGACGGTTGTGGGGCGGGGGGCGGGTTCTGCACACAAGCTCCTATGAGGCGGTTCCCTGAGCAGGTCTGCCCTCGCCATGCTGGCTGTGGAATGCTGACTAGTTATGCCAGGAGATTGCCAAGTAGACCTTGGGTAGACCAAATGGTGAATGTGTTCCACTGCTAACCTGAAGGTTGGCCATTGGAGTCCCCCCAGAGGCACCTGGAAAGGAAACCTGGGGGATCCACTTCTGAAAACCAGCCGCTGGAAACCTGATGGGGCCCGGGACCACTCTGACACACATGGAGTTGCCCTGAGTCAAAGTGGGCTCACTGCCCACTGGTTTAATGCAGAGCTGCTGGCTGCTAGCTAAGCCTCCAGGTTGCTGGTGTGCGTAAGCCACACAGGCGTGTGCCTTTGGACGGCAAAATACTTTCCAAGCTTGTGCCTTCTCTTCAGTCATTTCTAGGTCCAACTGGTCCCACTGATAAGAAATTGTAGGGCTATTACTTTGAGCGAGACCTAGATGCTGTACCTAACACTTACAAGCTCTTTGTAACACACACTACAGGATCTTCCAGATGCCAAAGTCCTCGTGGTGCCCCACTCCGGGACTTGCGTAAATATGTAAATAGCCAGCTTGGCACATGACTGGTGGGCCTGGAAGAGCCAGACCAGCAAGTTTCTGAAGAACTTCCAGAAGAGCCTGATGCTTCCAGACAAGGCAACTCCGAAAAGCGATTTTTCATCCATGTAAAGGGTGCTTATTTGTCCCTTGCTCATTACCATAACATCAGACGGGACATTTGTGTGTGTGTGTGTGTGTGTGTGTGTGTGTGTGTGTGTGTGTGTGTGTGGTGATAGGGAGAAGACCATTCCCCGACACTATTTCAACACCCTGTGACTCAGATACTTTCCGTAAAGCTGTAGGTGGTTCAATAGACCACTGAGTTGCCAACAGGAACTATGAAAAGTGGAACCGTGAAATAAACTTGAAAAGGTTGCTTGGGACGGACTGTCTTGGACTTCCTTTACTAGACAACAGGACACTATTCTATGGTTTTGAAGCAAGGAGAAAGAGAATCAGATTTTTTGAACAGAGAAGTCATGAGGAAGATCACATCCCAATTGGTGGGCAGGATGGATCAAATGGTGGGAGAGGCCAGGGGTGGAAGAGTCTGTGAGCTGGGAGAGGAGGGACTAGAACCCTGAGCCGGTGTTGGCAATGGAAGAAGAAGGGAGATGAAGTGTGTGAGCTGGTCAAGTAACATGATGTGGCGGAAGGGCTGAGAAGGGGAGGTGTCAGAGCACACTGTTCCAAGTCCCACGGCAGGAACAGGAGTCAGGAGAAGGCGGTGCTGAGCCAGGAGGGGGTGCTGGGCCTCACTTGGAAGCAACAGGCACGTGGCTCTGAAAGTCACACATGTCGTCAAGGGTAGAGAAGGGACTTTGGAAGGTAACCTGGCCAGCGACTAGAGATGATTGCTGGAGTCATCAGAGAGATGAGCCCTTGGAGGAGAAGGGAATGTTCACGGGAAGAGACAGAGGAAGCTGGAGGAAAACCGGCCAGGGAGAGCATGGCCCAGGAGCAAAGAGGCGTTGAAGAAGGCTGAGTTCCAGACATCAGGGAGCAAAGATCCGGGTGCAGGGATGGGTGTTGGTGTGACCTCTATGGAGAGGCTGATACTCCAGAGACCACCCAGGCGGGTGAGGAAGGCCAGCGGACATTCTGCCCCAAAAAGGGCAGCTTCCCGTTGGAGCTGAGTTGAAGAGAGAGAGAGAGAGACACACGGGGTGGGGGTGGGGGGGCGGAGACAGGAGGGTGGAGAGAGGGGAATGAGAAGACAAAGGCAGGAGGAGCAACTCCTGGAAGGAGTGACGTGTCCAGGGCAGGGTCCGGGGGCAGGAAGGTTTGAACTGACCCTCGTTTCTCAGACCGGAGCAAGTTGCATGACAGCAAGACTTGTTCTAAGGGCGGAGGGCAATCTTCCCCGCTGTCAACTGCCCCCAGCTCCCCCTCCGTAGACATGAGGGCAGCTTCCAGCAGACAGGGTGCCATTGCTCGAGGGAGGCTGGGTGAAGAAAAGCGTTGGGTCTGTATGTCAGGGAGCATTTCTTGGTCTGTGATAAAGAATCCAGGATTAGGGAGCCATTTAAAAATGGAGCAAGGACAATAATTCTGCGGGTCCCTCCAGCCCCCATGGCTCCAGAGTCTGTACTCAAAAAGACAAACCAAAAGGTAACAGAGTTGCTGATTCATAGAAGCAATCATACTGAAGGGCAGGGCGTAGAACGGCCTCTTTGAGCTTCTGAGATGTAACTTTCTAAGGGAGTAGAAAGCCTAATTTTTTTTTCCTGGAAGAATGCCTAGTGGTTTCAAACTACTGACCTTGTGGATAGCAGCCCAACATACAACCTGCTACACCACCAGGGCTCCAGTCCAGAAGTCTATAGTCCATTAGAATTTGAGATTCTATTCCAGAGTTTCCTCCTTTGATCAAGATTTTTCTCTAGAAGCCTGGAAACTATTGCCCTGAGATAGACTTTAAACATTAAACCCCAGATATTTCCTGATGTCTTTTTCACACGAAACAAAAAGTTTAGCTAAACTAGTTTAAAAAAATCACCTGCCTTGAGCATTATGCTCTCTTAAGAACTATGTAGAAGGGAGCAAAGTGACAAGAGCAACTTGGAAGGTTGTAGGAGCATGGGGGGGGGGGTGAGTTTATGTCAATGAGGGCGGGGCAACTCAGAGAACGAGCACGATGGCACAGTTCAGAGAATATCATGCATGTCACTGAGTTGTACATGGAGACACAGTTGAATTGGTACAGCGTGGGCAATGTCTATTCGCAACAACAACAAAGCACGTTTTAAAACAGAGAAAAGAATCCTTTTTAAATCATGCAAATAAAATTAAAAAGCCTGCAGCAGGGAGGTAGCTGATGGGCGAGTGGGTCGGGTGGTGAGGTGAGGACGAGCAAGGCTACCTTCAGGATGGGAGCGAGGAGCACCAGGTGCGTGACAGGCATCGGTTCTGCACATGGATGTGTGCATGTATGAGTGTGTGTGAAGGAGGACCACCTGCCTGAAGCGCTGTTGGCCTAGCAAGCCATGTCAGCTCATAGCGTGCATGGGACAACACGCAACTGTGAGGACCTTGCTGAAACCAGACACCAGGACTTTCCATCCTCAAGATGGTACTTGGGATGGAAGTCCAACAGGACGAGAACGCTGAGTGAGATCTGCGAGAATAAGAAGGGGAGGCGGCGGTGAGAGCATGGGGCCTTGGAGTCTGAGCCGGTCCAGTATCTTAGCTGAATGGATCGTAGTTGATTGTGATGTGGCTTTATAGACAATGTTAACTATTTAACTTGGAGTGTGTTGATCAGATAAATTCGACACCAGGCAACTATCGCATTTTCAGGAAAAGTCCCTCTTTTGTCCGGTGGTCAACAAGTTGCCCTTTGTCCGCATTTTGATGTGAGTCACCCTATTACCAGTGGTCTGCAAGTCTCTCAAATCCCTTCTTGTATCCACTCGGCCCGCACTGAACTGCGATTGTATCCTGGGGTGCCTGTTCCCAGAAGGCCTCACTAGCCCCATTGTCTGAAAGATTTGCGCAATCAGTGTGAGGAAGCTAAAAAAAGCCTCTAAGGCCATATCATATCACTAATCCCTGGCTCCTGGAAGCTTCGGTGTGGTTGTATAAATTGTGGGGTGACGTCCACTTTGTGGGGGAGAGGGGAGGCTAGTGCACGGGCATGGGCAAGTGGGTTAGAGAAGGGGGCGAAGACAAAGGAGGCGCCAAGGAGGCAGAACGAAAACGGTCCTGTTGTAACTGATACTTACAAATGGTGCCCCCCGCTCGACTGAGCCATTCCAATTCCACTAGATTTGGAGGAGATTATAGGAATGGGAGGGAAAGAACCCTATAATCCCGCTCTGTTTATTTGGAGTGGGTCTCATTCGTGGAGACAGTATAACATTCTTGCTTACTTATTTCTCATTCATGACCTCCAAATATGTATGGGGTGCTTTCTATCATGTCAAGAACTGTGCTAAGAAATGGGACCATAGGAACACTAACCTGAGTCACCAGTGGGACCAGTAGCCACACTGGTACTCGGTAGTATGAGTGCAAACTTCAAGAAAGTAGAAGGCAAGAGAAATGAAGAGGTGAATACTATGCCAAGTGAACTACGAAAATGTCCTATTTCCTTAATTTTGGCCACTGGGATTTGGTTTTTTGGTGTGATGGAATGTGGGGAGAGGGACATCAGATGTCAAAATAAGAGCTGAGATGGATTCTGTTCTCAGGGACCCACTCTCTGCTGGTCCCACCACAACACCAAGTAGTTATCAAGCATGTAGGAGCTTAAGACAATTGAGGAGTTCTAGGGTGACTGTCTTCCAGCTCCAAGAAATGATAAACTCACTTATCTCAGACCAAGGGTGGCCTCTCCATCCCACCTCACATCTATCCCAAATCCTCTAGGGACTTGCTTCTGAACAGATTAAAGCATAGACCAATTCCACCAGCCCAGGGCAGCAATAAACTATAAGTAAGACTCTCAGGGGTGAAGTCGAACTCATTAAGATTCAATCCATATTGGTCCAGGGGTCACTTTTAACAAAAGCTGATGTTGAACACTGCCAACACCACTGGTATCACCATCAGCTTTTTAAAAAGTAGAACAAATATGAATTTTGGATTCTCAGTAATTTCCCCAAAGTGCTATCCTTCAGAAAATCCAGAAGTTTTGGTGTCACCAATACGTCTCCAAAGTACTTGATTTCATAATATTGACATGCTAGAAGAAAGAAACTCCTTGCCTGGAATACTGGTGTTTTAACAAAATCGTAAACCTACCATATATACTCGTGTATAAGTCGATTTTTTCCAGCACATTTTTAATGCAGTTTTTGTGGTAAAGTTAGGTGCCTTGACTGATATTTGGGTCGGCTTCTACTCAAGTATATATGGTATTTATTGAAACCTATGCCTGAGAAGTTGAAAAGGGGAAAATCCCTTAGATTCTTGGAGGAACAGAAGCAACAGGGCAAAATGTGATCTCGTGGCCCAGGTTTCCACTACTTCACCATTTAAAACACAAAATTTTGAATGTACACTATCGATCACATTTGATTCTGTGAGTCCGAGGCAACTTCGGCCGATCAAATATTAAGTGAGCATTTTCTATTCCCAATACCCTCTCCCAAACAATCTGCAAGCACCAGCTCATTCGCTCCCTGCAACACCCTAGGGTCTACCCTCTTTTTGCATGAGAGCAAACTGAAGTCGCAGAGAGAAAGGAAATCTTGCCTGAAGTCACACCCCCAGAAAGGGCTGGAGTGGGGTCTTTCAGCTTCTGAAGCCCACATGCCCAAGGCCAACCTTTCCCTGAGACAGATGCAAGACCCATAGTCCAGGAATCATTCAGCTCATTCATCCCATCCTGTTAGTGTTTATCTGTGCTTCTGAGTAGATTCCGAGTCAATTGGACGGAGTACAGACCAGAGGTTCTCAACCTTCCTAATGCTGCGACCCTTTAACACAGTTCCTCGTGATGTGGTGATGCCCCAAACATAAAATTATTTTCATTGCTACTTCGTAACTGTCATTTTACTACTGTTATGAATCGGGCAACCCCTGTGAAAGGGCCGTCCGACCCCCAAAGGGGTTCCAACCACAGATCGAGAGCCACTGGTAGAGACAGAGTCAAACTACCCCATAGGGATGCCTATTCTGTAATCTTTATGGAAGCTGATCTGCAAGCCTTTGCTTGTGTGGTGTGGCTGGTGGGTTTGAACATGATTGCACATGATAGCTCCTTGAATTCTTGTATGTTTCATAACAAGATAAGCCTATCTGTCTTGGAAGAAGTATGGCCAGAGTGCTCCTTAGAGGCAAGGATGACAAGATTCCATCGTACATCTATTAGACATGTACAGGAGAGCCCAGTCCCTGCAGAAGGACATCATATTTGGTAACATGGAGGGGCGGTGACAAAGGGGAAGGCCCTCAACGAGTTAGACTAACACAGTGCTGTGGCAATGGGTGCAGGCTGAGGAACAGTCGTGAGGATGGAGCAGGACCAAGTAGTATTTTGGTCTGTTGTGCATAGGGATTGGAACTGACTTGACAGCACCTAACAATAAACAACAACAAGTGTAATAAATACATTTCCACAGTCGATATAAACATATCTGTACAAATAGTTTGCAAATTTTTAAAAAGAGTTTGACTTTATCTTATAGCCAATCATGATTATTAGGTTGAGGGGCTATAATTTGCCTTTGCAGTTAATGAAAGATATTTTCAAGTGCTGTGTGGTCAAGAATATTTCCATATTTCCATTTGTTAGTCCAGGTAGGAAAACTCAGTAACAAAGGAAGTTCAATGATTTCCCAACACCACAAAATAATGGGGGGCCGGGGAAGTGAAACAACACAGATATTTTAAACTAATTCACTTCCAAACTCAATGAGGACTTCCTTAGGAGGCACAGACATGTGTGTCATCATATACGCCAAGACCAAGAACCCCAAGTGGATGAATCTGCCTCTTTGTGGAAAGATACAGATTTCCAGAATTGGAGGAAGCCCAGCAATTCTTTGAGTATCCCTTTCAGGACACTGTATACCGAATTCAAAGCCACCATGGCTGCAATTCAATACCTCTAACGCCAAACACCAAGCCACCAGCCGCAGAATACCACACAACTCTCACTGGACAACCCGTAGGCCAACATTGCCTCTGTGGCCCATTTTGCTCCCGGATCCTAGAAACAGAACCATGTTGGGAAAGAGCCATCCACCAGGGCTCTGTTCTCCGAGACTAAACCTCATGGAAACTATACGGTCCAAGCTCCCTCAAATCGATCCCTGTGGTCACCCGTACAACATCTCATCAGAGGTCATTTGTCTAATCTCATTTTAAGCTGACCAGCCGTGTGCCAGCGGACTCTGGGCAGATCACCTGACTTTCCCTTGCAAGGCCATAAGCCGGCACAAAAATGGCCCAGGTGCCTCAGTACCTGCTCCGTGGGGAAGAATGACATGGACGAGCAGCAGCCAGGGCAGGAGGGCTTGGCAGCCCATGGTGGGAGCGCTTCCAACTACTGGAAAATCCAGACGATCGGCTTTTATAAGCTCTCCAGGTGGCCCCCATGGGGCGGGGCGATGCAACCTGATGCTCTTCCCAGACTTCCATTGGCTGACTTTCAGCACGGCTCCCTGCATTGACACTTTGTGTGTAGATGGAAGGTGTTGCTCCGAAGGATGCTGTTTATATACACGCACAGGCTTAGTCCAAGCAGAACGTGTTTCAACACCTCTGCCATCGGTGCGTGACTGCAGACACGTTCTCTCAGTAAACGCCTTGTTGGAGTCTTGCTAGAATGCCTTGGTGGGGGGCGGGGAAAGGGGTACAGTCTTCGAGGGCATCTGCTGGGTCAGTGTCATTCCAGGCAGAGAAGTGATGGTGGCTTCGTTTTGGGATTCCCAAAGGATCATCTGGATGGATTTTCTCCAAGGACACAGGATGCTAACAGGGGCTTACTAGAAGTTTTAAGAAAATTGAAGACTGCATCGGGGAGGACAGGGCCAGGAAAGTTGCAGTGATGATTTTCCCCCCATCATGACAGGGCACTTCTCATCCTTTGAGGATAGCCAGCGCTGTTCTACAGACTCACTGGGAATTGAACATCCACCCACAGTTCTGATCGAGCCCCTTCAGACTTTGTTTTGTCCCCAAATCAAAGGCCACTTATAAGGAGCATTAAACGAGTCCCTTGTTGTCGGAAGGTGCCACTGAGTCGGTTCCCACCCGTGGTGACCCTACGCACAGCAGAATGAAACCCTGCCCGTCCTGCGCCATCTTCATAATCGTGCCTGTGTGTGAACAGCTGAGTCCCTGAAGGACATCCACACTGCCCTGGTAGGAATCCAAGAGCAAAGAATTTTGGGGGGAAGAGTGATAAAGATGGAAACACTGTTTTTTGGAAATGTATAGGCCTAGATGGAGGTCGAAGGGCTTCATATTCTTATGATGTTGTAGCAATACTTTTTGACTTACCCTCACATTTGCCATCTGGGGAAGGTTTGACTACCAATCAGCTGCATTTTTGTGGAACACTGGGATATTAGGAGAGGGAAAAAGACAGGGCTCTCAACTCCCATAAACAGCGACAGTCTTGGAAACTCACAGGGCCAGTTTGATGCTGACCCATAGACTGGCTATGAGTCCGTATGGCTCCATGGTAGTGAATCTGTTTGATGTGATGGAGCAGTAGGCTGGACCCTGAGCTGGGAACCACAAGGGCTGCTGATGGAAAATACCAGCGGCTCCTCCAGAGAAAGACAAAATTTCTACTCCCTTAAATAGCTAACAGCTCAGAAACCCAAAGGGCCAGCTCCACCCTATCGTGTTGGGTCGTTATGGATCACAATTGGCTTGATGGCAGTGAATTTTTGTTTTGTTTTGAGTTTACTGAGATATTGAAGTCAGAAGAAAAGGCAAATTATGGGCTTGTGTTGGGTTAGTCAGGTGGAGCCCCCTAGCCTTTTCAAGGGAGAGAGGCCACCAAGAGCTCTGTATCTCACCGACGGTATCATGTCCTTTAACATGTGGGCATTCTACTGGTGGCAGACACTACTCTGTTCCTATTCAGTTTTTAATGCCCACGCTACATCACTCCTCCTTTCTTGAAGTTTCCTTTATTCCTCAACTTGATTTATTATCTCATCCTTCAATTCTACGGCATCCTCTTGGGATTTCTACAACATGCAATACATTCTGCCTTCTCACTAGTTACTAGTGGTCTAGCCCTCGTTGTCCCTCATCTTGTGAACTTGGGGAGTTTATAACATTGCTGGCTCTCATGCCAGTCTACTGCTCTGCTGGGATTGAAAATCCAGTCCAGTGGGCACACAGATAATGCTCACAATTTGGGGGGTTCTTAGGGAAGTTAACAGGTTACCACAAGCCAAGATCAGTAAGGATATAGTCTTTTACCCACAGCAGAGTCTCTCCTGAACTAGCAGCCAATTCTCTCTCTGTCTGGATCTCAGGTTCTCAGCCATGTGGTCCTTTGGTCTCTGGTCTCCATGGACCAGGAAGCCTGCCCTCTGCTCTGTCTCATGATCTCCTTGCCTTGACTTCTGCTCTCTGTATGGCATAGCCTCTACTCCAGTGGTTCTCACCCTGTGGGTCAGGACCCCTTTGGGGGTTGAATGACCCTTTCACAGGGGTTGCCCTATTCATAACAAAATTACAGTTATGAAGTAGCAATGAAAGTAATTTTGTGGTTGGGTGTGGGGGGGGGGAGTCACCACCACATGGGGACCTGTATTAAAGGGTGACAGCATGAGGAAGGTTGAGAACCACTGCTCTATGGCCTCCCCTACTGTAGACACAGGGCTCTTGAATGTGCTCCACTGGTGGCTCTTCTCCATTCCCGGTCCCAGGAAGCCTCTGTTTCTGCTTCTGAGCTGACCCTCGTACACACAGGGGAGTGGCTTCTAAAACGGACCAATCTCCCCTGTTAGTGTTGTACGCATTCCATTTGCATGGTCCCACCCAGTCATTTGGCGGGAGTCACAGAGACTCCGCGGGTAGCAGAGCCACCCTAAGAAATCCCACTTCACAGGACGGGGAGGATAACACTAGGGAGAAGAGGCACACCTCGGAGTTACCAACCACCTGAGACCCAAAGGGCAGAATTGACCCAAGGTCAAAGTTCTGACGGGTTAGACAGGAGGGGGAACGTAAACTGAAACAGTGGGAGGAAGGAGGCCAAGGGGTGTTACACTGAGGAGGTTGCAATGAATGCGATGAAGCAAACATAGGAATTATTGAAGGTGACACTGTCACCCAATTCACAGTGAAAAGTTAAAATTAAAAAAAAGATTACAAGGAATAGATCAAGAAGCAAAAGGAATATATCAAGAAGCAAACAAACAAACTGTAGAAACAGACTGCCGTGTCTCTATCCCGTGGAGCGGCTGGTGGGTTTGAACTGCCATCCATTGGGCTGTCACCTGAGGGCTTTCACGGCTGCTCAACCAGGGCCCTTCAAGGAGATCAGGCTGACGTAAACATGGGGGAGTCATAGAAGCAAGGAGATGGCTATTTCTCAGTGGGTCTTTATATTGGAGACTTGGAGTTTTTCTGAGAATCCCAATGGCATTAAGTCAGAGGACAAACTCAACCATAGGGAGCCAGGACAGGGAGAAAAATAGGCACAGGAGGAAAGAGGCTTTCTGCTTTTGTAAGGAGGTATCGTCTTAGAAGCCTACAGGGGCAGTTCTACCCTGTCCCGTGGGGTTGCTTTGAGCGAGAATTGACTCGATGGCAGTGAGTTTGATTCTTTTTTTCCTGGTTCTTCCGAGCTGGACTACTAGCACCCCCTGAGGACCCATGGCATGCATCTCACAGGGTCGGGTGAATTATCTAGGCTATGGATGGAAAGCGCCCAGTCGGGGGCTTGCAACGCAAGCAGGAACTGTTGCTCCTAAGCAGTATTACTAAGAACAATGGCTGTCACCATCCCAGGCAGTTGATATCAAATTACTCAAAATGATATATGTGGAAGAATTTTGAGATTTTTAAAAATTAAAATAAGTGTTGAGGCATTTCATTTTACTAAAAATTTTTTAAAAATAAATTGATCCATCTTTAACATACTGACCATACATATTGGAATTTTGAGTAAGTTGAGCCAGCACAAGAAGCTTAGTACTTGAAGGGCGCTGTACCACACTGCATATTCACATACCTGGAATGAGTTATATGAACATTAAACAAAATGACCTTTGGATTGAACTGCCATGGAAGACAGGCATCCTTTCATTAAAGCCCTCAGTGAGATCAGTTGAGCGCTGCCTAGAAAGGCCAAGTTCAGGCATCAGATACTCTCCGTGGCCAAGGCAGTCTGTTGCACGGTGACCGTGCCTGGTGCCTCCAGACTTGTTGAATCCGAAAGGACAGATTCACAGATTTGTAGAGAAGGGCAGGGGCCATACCCTCCATGGCCAGCCTGAGATGGCTCACAGGTTTCCCCAACGGAGACGACACTGTTATTTTGATCTAGTTCTCATTGCAGTGGCCCTGGGGACATCCCACCCACAGGATGTTTCCCCAATCTTGGGGTTCCATATTTCAACCCAAGGAGCCATGGGGCTCACACTCCTGGATGACAGTTGTCATCACTTCAAGGGCTCGCCACTAACAAAATCACACAACAATCGGGCACCTCCCCTTCAGAGGAGTACCACCTGAATGTCATCCCAGAGAGAGCAGTGGAGAAGGCAGTTGGGCAGCAGCCAGGCCTCCCAGGTTCTGTGAATATGGAGCCCGTACAAAGGTCTTGGGGGCTGATTCAAGGGCTCCTACCATTTCTGTAGTGCTCTAATCAGACATTAGGACGGCTAGCTAGGGCAAGTGTGGAGGCATGTTTAAATTGCTCTTTCCCCACCAGCACTGAAGGACATGTTCCCTTACAACTTCCATTCATGAATTGTTTTCAAGGGGCCAGCCTGCCCGGCACTTAACAACTGCACTCTCTCCACCTGTCTTGGGGACACATCAGCTTCACCGGTGACTCACCTGGGGACCCAGGGCTAGTAAGAGTCTGTTGATAGAAATCCAGTTGGCCTGCCTCCACATTTCCAGGTCTTCTTTCTAAGAAGCAAACAGAGACAGCAACAAGTGCCCAGAAGTTTATCGTATAGACAGTGTGGGGAGAGGAGACAGGTTCAACCACAGAGCGACGCTGTCCTGGTGCAGGCGTTGTCCTCTACCTTGGCACGGCGCCGGCACCTGAATGCCTCCCAACCATTTGTCGAAGAAGCGATTGAATCTCATTATAATGAAAAGACATCTGGGAGGTGGCAGCATTGTGCTTCAAATCTGCAAGGGTCTCATCTAACCCAGGGCCAAGCACCGAGACTCCAGGTGGCCGTGGGCTCTGGCTTCTGAGTGCACGAGAGGACAGAGAACACAGGAGGAGGGGCAAGCGTTCAGGGTCTTCAAAGGTGCTGCTGCCCAGACCTGCTTTCCCATCCTGGGTCTGAACTCCAGTGCTTCCTGGTCTTTCCCAGGCCTGTCATACGTGGCGCACCTGGTTTCTGGACCTGGACACAAACTCTAAACCTGGGGCCATCAAACTGATTCAGACCCCTAGAGAACACGTAGGTCAGAGTAGAACCAGCCTGCAGGCTGAGCCCAATCGTCGTTCTACAGGGTAAAGCCGAGGCTGCCTGTCCCTGTAGAAATTTATACTCTCAGATACCCACAGGGGAAGTTCCCCTCTGTCTTCCAGTGTCACTAGGAATCAGAATTGACTTGATGGCAGTAGGTATTTTTGTTTTGTTGTTTCATTTTTATGAGAATGGATGAGCGCAACTTTCTCCCTCGGAGCAACTGGTGAGTTTCCACCTTTGGGTTAACAGCCAAGCAACTGCTCTGCCACCCAGGGCCCCTAAGTCCCCAAGTTCGTACTTCTCTTTAGCTTGTCCTCCTGTGCCCCAGTGCAAACCAGCAGCCTCTTCACTTGGAGTGTGGCAGCGCTTCCTGACCCAGCTCCCAGCTTCTCCTCCATTACCCTTACACAGAAGCCGGAGGCAGCTCTTGAAAATGTACATCAGATCATGGCAATGCCAAAACCCACTGCCACGGAGTCGGTTCCAACTCCCAGTGACCCAAAGAACAGAGTGGAGCTACCCTATAGGGCAGGGGTCCTCAAACTACAGCCCGCAGGTCACATGTGGCCTGTCAAGGACATTTATCCAGCCCGCTGGGTGTTTTTGCCCCATTTGGTTTTTTTTTTACTTCAAAATAAGATATGTGCAGTGTGCATAGGAATTTGATCATAGTTTTTTTTTAACTATAGTCCGGCCCCCCCAGTGGGTCTGAGGGCCAGTGAACTGGCCCCCTGTTTTAAAAGTTTGAGGACCCCTGCTAGAGGGTTTCCAAGACTATAAATCTGTATGTAAAGAGCCCTCATGGCACAATGGGCCATGCATTGGGCTGCTAACCCCAAGGTCAGCTGTTCAAATGCACAGGAGGAGAAGATGAGGGCCTCGGAAAGCCTCTACAGGGTCCCCTTTGAGTCCAACCAAGTGGACGCCGGGCTGTTTAGCATTCTGGGTTTGCTAACCTTCAGTGCTCCCTTGTCTAGTCCCAAGGAAGTCATGGTTGCACCTGGCACGTCTCCTCTCCACCCCACTCAGCTTGTTCACTTGGAGTCTTAGTTTGGTTCTCTGTCTGGAGTCCTGGTGGTACAGTGGGTTAGGTGTTAGTCTGCTAACTACAGTCAGTGGTTCAAATCCACCAGTCGACCCTGGGGAGAAAGGTGAGGCTGTCTGCTCCTGTAAAGGTTTACAGACCCAGAAACCCTGTGCAGTGTTGCTATGAGTCAGAATCGACTCAGCGGTGGTGGGCTTGGATTTGGGTTTAGATGAGTCTGCAAAGAGCTGGCTTTACTGAGTTCACCCTGTGTTTCTCCCACCACTCCAAGCATTCTCTAAGCCGACCTCTCCGCCCTCACTCATATCATACATGTCAGCCACACCAGTCATAGATTGTTACAAGTTTGTTACTGTTTCCTTGTCCTTAGAAAACAAAACCAAGCTTCTTCCCCCTCTCCCCCCACTATCATCATCCCAATTCTACCTTACAAATCTGGCTAGACCAGAGGATGTACACTGGTACAGATAGGAACTGGAAACAGGGAATCCAGGGCAGATGAACCCTTAAAGACCAGTGCTGAGAGTGGCCATACAGAGAGGGTGGAGGGAGGGAAGGTGGGGTAGAAAGGGAGAACCAATTACAGGGATCTACATATAACCTCCTCCCTGGGGGACAGACAACAGAAAAGTGGGTGAAGGGAGTTGTCAGACAGTGCAAGATTTGACAAAATAATAATTCGTAAATTATCAAGGATTCATGAGGGAGGGGGGAGCAGGGAGGGAGGGGGGAATGATAAAGAGTTTTAATAAGTCCCCAATAAAATGATTAAGAACAAACAAACAAGTCCAATTGTGTGGATTCTGCCTCATGTACTTGAGAGTAGAGTTGTACTCCACAGGGTTGTCAACGGCTGGGCTCCTCTTACGTGGTGCCCCTAGGTGCGTTTGAACTGCCAACCTTTGTCATCAGTAGCACAATGCTTAACTGTTTGTTCTCCCCGGGGCCCCCACCATGTTGTAACTCCCTCCCTCGTGCCCAGTGGAGTGCCAGTATCAGTCCTGGATGCTTTGGTAACTTGGGTTTGGTGATAAGGTGGTTTCAGGTTTGCACACCGTAACTCACACCACCTCTTTAGCATGCTCAATTGGAGTCAGCCACTCCCCCGGGTAAGCAGTCTGGAGTCCGGTAAGCAGTCTACAGGGAAGTTAGGGGAGATCAGCTCTCTGGGCCAGACTCAAGATTCCAGGAGAAGCCCAAGTCCTTCAAAACGGCCTCTAAGCTCTATCTCAATTTGTGCACAAGGCCAAGCCCTGCCACGGACATTTGCAAATTCCAGGGGAGGAAGAAGGGTTGCTTCCAGAGAGAGAACACAGCACCTCACCAGGCCGGCTGAGGTCCTAAGGGAGCCACCTTACATTTTGCAAAACACACGAGAGACACTGCCCATGAAGAGGGTGATGTTTGGAAAGAATTTCCCCAAATTGGAAAGGGCCTCTTGATTGCAGGGGCTTGCCAGCAGGGCTTGTCTGTCACCGGCCCATACCAGTGCAGGCTTCTCGTACTAGTGGATGATGAACCCCCAGTGATCACTTGGAATCCCCGAGGCCCCGCCCCTCCTAGCCCTCAGCCCTCTGCAATAGCCTAACAAATGCTCAATATACAGGAGCTATGACTATGGTTAATTTTGGTGGCATGTCTCAATTCAGGCCCACCTGGATGTATGGGGTGTTGACAATGGAATGGTTAAGCCTGGCCTCTCAGTGCTTTCCTGGGAGAATTTCCCCACCGTCACAGGAAATATAAATCGTCTTATCAGGCAGATTTGTGCTGATATCCACCCCACTCTATTTCCTGGGAAATCTAACCTCAGATTAAATTTAGATTGGGGCTTTTTGTTTTCTCTAGTTTTAAATTGGATGACCTTGAGCCAAACGCTGGGCCTATCCCTGGCACACCGGCTTCTCTGTCTACAAAATGGTGCAAAGCAGACAATCCCCCTCTCAAGGGAGGATGAGAGAGGGGGGTGGCAGGGGCCCACTGCAGTGGAGGGTCCTACTAGGCAGGTAGCTCCTCCCTAGGCACTGGGACCTGAGAAGCAGCTTCTCTGAGATCTTCTAAACACCTTTGACAGGTTGACGATGCTACCACCTGTAACTGCAAAACCCGTGTTCTTATTCATGCTCCATTCACCTGCCTCAAGATGGAAGCGGCCTGACCTAGAGTCCTGCCCCCAAGCTGTGTGTGTGTGTGTGTGTGTGTGTGTGTTGGGGAATTGTTCCTGGCTTTGAGCGCTTTTGGATCTTTTCCTCTTTAAGGAGCGCAGGTTGCACAGTGGGTTCGGTGCTGGGCTGCTAACCGAGAGGTTGGCAGTTCAAACCCACTAGCCACTCCGTAGCAGAAAGAGGAGGCAGTCTGCTTTCACGAAGATCGCAGCTTTGGAAACCCTATGGAGCAGGTCTACTCTGTCTTAGAGGGTAGAGATGAGTCTGATGCAACTTCTGGTTCTTTTTTGTTCTTTGCTCTCTTCAAGCAGTCTCTCTCTCTCTCTCTCTCTCTCTCTATCTATCTCTCTCTCTCTCTCTCTTTCTTAATGGGATGGTTCCACCCAGTCCCTGCCTCATCTTAGCCCAAGTCACCATTGATTCAGCCTAAATGGCCACGGATGGAGAGCAGGAGCCCTGGGACTTGAACCCAGAACCAACCCCTTCTCAGAGGCCACCGTTTTCATCTTAAAACGAAGGAGCCAGGCTCTAGCTCTTCCTGCTTCTTGTCATGGCTCCTTTGAAACCCTAACTACTGGTGTGACCAGCTGTCTTGACCCCAGACTCTGAGACTACTTGTTAGGGATCTCAGGGTTCACAGTGCCTGGAGGTTGTTGTTAGTTGCCGGTGAGTCGGCTCTGACTCACAGTGGCTCTGCGTATAATAGCATGAGTTACTGCCCCGTCGGAGGCCTTCCTCACAAGTGCTAGGTTTGAGCCCATTTGTTGCAGCCTCGATGTCAATCATTCTCCTCGGGGGTCTTCCTCGGTTGCTCTGACTGTCTGCTTTCCCAAGCATGATGCCTCTCCCTAGGGAATGAATGCTCCAAAGTATGTGAGATGTACCTCCTCGGAAACAGATCCGCTCCTTCTTTGGGCCGCCCCCAGTACTTGCAGTCGTCTTCATCAACACGATTCAAACGCATCCTTTCTCCTCTGCTCTGCCTTATGCATGGTCCAGGTTTCACATGCCTGTCAGGCAACTGGGAACACGGTGGCTGGTCAGGCACACCTTGGTCTTCACAATGACATCTTAGCTCGTGACACCTCAAATAGGTCTTGCTCCTTCCTCCGCCTCACTGATGTCGCTTCTGTAGAGAACCCAATCTAAGGCAGCCATCGTCTTCGATCTTCATCAGTAAGGGCTTCAGGTCCTCTTAGCTTTCAGCAAGCAAGGTTGAGTCACCTGTGTCTCGTGGATTGTTAGTAAATCTTTCTCCAATCCTGATGTGTGTTCTTCTTCAAATAGTCCAGTTTCTCAGATTACTTGGTCATCATATAATGGACTAAGGGCAGTGAAAGGATACAGCCCTTACACACCCTTTTCCTGATTTTAAACCAGGCGGGAGCCCCTTGTTCTTGTTGGACTGTGTACAGGTTCTGCATAAGCACAGTTAGGTAGTCTGAAATTCCCATTCTTCACGGAGTTATAGTGTGTTCTAACCCACAGCTGGCTATTTTTGCATAGTCAGTAAATCTTCCTGGCACTTTCTGCCTTCAACCAAGATCCATCCGACATCAGCGATGTTATTTTGTAGTCAGCATCCTCTTCTGAATCCAGCTTGAGTTTTCTGGTGGCTCCCTGTCGACGTACTACAGCTGTGGCAGCAGTGTCTTCAGAAACATGTCTCTCGTGTGCCATTGGAATGCTAGTGTTTGTTAATTTCCACATCATATTGCGTCACCTTTCTTTAGAGTGGGTCCAGATCGGATCTCTTCCATTATGTGGCTCTGGTACACACCTTCCAGATTTCTTGGCATAGACAAGTGGGTGCCTTCAGTGCAGCATCTGTTTGCTGAATATTTCAATGGGCATTCCATCGACTCCTGGAGTCATGATTTTGCTAATGTCTTTAATGGAACTTGGACATTGTCTTTCCATACTGGTGTTCCATCGACCTCTGGACTTGACTGAACACTGACCAATTCTCTTTGATAGCGCAGCTCCATGCCTGCCTTCTATCTTCTTCTTCATCGACATTTGTCATTATGAGCCGGGGGAAGGGCTACAAAGCAGATGAGCTGTGTTATATTTGATGCTTCTTATTTTGTGTCACTGTATTCCTCATGATCCCTTCAATGTAGCATCACCATTCCACCTCCATGCTGCGTTTCCTGTGTCCATTCCTCCTTTCCTAACCTTTCTGAGTTTTGTCCACATGTTAAGTGCTGTCTCCTTGATCTGGAATGTTCCATCACCTTAAGGTGTGTGGGGGAGTTAAGTCTTTGTGTCTGTCTGGCCAGGCCAGGTTTCTCAGTGGTTTGACAGGTACGAGCTATCATTTCCTGTAACGAGAACTCCTTGAAGGTGTGGTCTGCTTCCAATATCAGTTGACCCTGTGGGAAAACTGGCTTGGCTTAAGGCTGCATCTGACCTATCTACCCTCTGGGTCTTTGGATTTGAACCAGCAGCCAGTCAATCCTGGAAGTTGTCAGTAGCCTGCTCTATTACATGCTGGCTTTGTATGAATTCCCCTCTGCCACCATAAGCCTGACCTGGACCTTGACTTCATTCTCCTCTGCAGCCAGACGTCTGTCACCTTCTTGCTGATCTTGGGTTCATCACCCCTGCAGCTACACAAGCCAAGAGAATCCCCTGGCCTAATAACTGACCGACCAACCCCACATTGTCATTTGGTAGGAGGTGTAAGAACAATGGCTCGAAGGACCATATTCAATAATTCACTGCATCACACACATTGAATGACTATACCATTTCTCTCTACCTCTTCACCGGCAGAATTAACCACCTGGTAAACTGTCTTGCCAGTGAACTAGTTGGCATCTCTCTCCTAGAGATGACTAATTTTGTCTTTCTGCCTCATATGTCCATTTTCGGCAGCTCACTTCTCAGATGGGACATGTAGCAACGCGGATGGGGAAACTTGACTGAATCTGATGTTCAGTAGGGCAGAGGACACGATGAGCCAAGAACGGAGCCTGGCTTATTCAGGATGGGACCCTGCTGAGTCCTGCCCTTCCCTGATAGGAGATCATGACAGGGAGCACAGACCTACAATCTTGACCATGCATGGCGCTATGGTCTCTCAGAGGAGGATCTGTTGCTTTATTTCAATGCAGGCTTCACCAAGATTGACCGGCAGTACAGAGTCTCCCACATACAGGAAGGCCACCCTTCCCCCCCATCTCCTGACTCCTTTGGTTGCAGCCGGATGTGCCAAATCACCGTTGGGTATGCCTGGCGCCATCTTGATTCCGGTCTAATGCGGGAAGTTGTTATTTACAGATAAGGGAAACCACAGTTCACACACCCCTTCGGTATCTGATGGCATCTCAGCATTGCTAAATCACTTCAGCTTTGGTAATAACCCATGGAAAGTTAAGATAATCTCCAGCCTGCTTCTCTAAGGGACGCCATTAAGCCACGGAGCTCACGCATAACTCAGCTACAGGTACCTCCAAGTTCAAGGGAAGAGGGTCTGTGGCAGGAGCGTGGGCCTAGTGGTGCCACCAGTGGTAACAGAGAAAATCCAACCAACCAGTTTCAAAGCTGACACGAGCAAAGAAGCATAGAGTTGGTTCAGACAGACCTATGACGGCTTGCCATGCTGTGGAGCACACTTGGTTCTGTTGGGTTTTCCAGGGTGGGAGCTCCTGCTGGAGGGGTCCCTCGTGTGTTTGAACTGCCAGCTGTTCCGCTAGTTGTTCAGGGCTTAACCATTAAACTACGTACGCAAGGACTTCAGTTTAACCCTGAAAAGGATACTTTTCAAGGGAGAATAATGGAGGGCAAATCTCTACACACAGCAGTAGACTAGTGGTAGGTAGAGAATTTCAGTGGGGCATCTTTGGGGGGCGATGGCAGTGTCCCCAGCTTTCCCACGGGAGCAGTATCATCACATGCCCATTCCCCCAAGTTGGCAGTGGATGGGCTCACCAGGAGGGGAGAACACATGACCTCATGGCCCTCATCCGATGCGGCTTCCTTGAGATTCACTCCTCCCTGGGGAGGATCTAAGGTGATCCTAAGGTGCTCGTCCTGGAGAAGTCTTTTCTTTACCCATCCCTCTCACAGCCCAAATGTAACCTGAGGCCCAGGCCAGTCTGCAGCAGTCAACGCTCAGGCTAACCCTCGGGGCCGGTAGACACACTCAGCAGGAAGCATGCAATCTAGAGTCAGCTCCTCTCTGGAAGAGACACAAGGAGCCAGCCAGATGGCAAGACCTTATAAAATCGAGAGGTGGCAGAGAAAGAACCTTAAAGCACCAGTGCTCCCTCCCCTAACGGCAAAGCCCTCTTCTGTGTCCTCTTGCCCTGTCTGAGGATTCTTTGTCCTCCAAGTGCCCCTCATGGCCACAGGGAGGGCCTCACCTCCTGCCCACAGTGCTGCAGTCTCGCCGGATCTAACCAGCCAAGAGTTGCCTGCTGACTGGACCTGACGTTTGCTTTGCCTCCCCCGCAATCTCCCCCATGGCTGGCAGGCTTTCACTTTGTAGTGCTGTTTTGGCTAAAGAAAGGGTGCTTTGTTGCTGTTTGAATGGATTTGTTAATCTGTTTGACAAATAGATAGATAGATAGATAGATAGATAGATAGATAGATAGATAGATAGATAGATGCATTTAAATCATTTTACTGGGAGCTCTTAAAGATACAACATTCCATAGTTTAATCACATCAAGTGGTATTGTACAGTTGCTATCACAATCGGTTTCTTTCTACTTGAACTCCTTGATATCAACTCCCTTTACCCCCTTCCCTCCCTCACCCTACCCCAACCCCTTATTATTTTTCTCCCTGTAATAGTTGTTTTATTTTTACCATGTCTTATACAGTCCAATATATCCATTCACATAAATTCTGTTGTGCAATCCCAACTATGGTTACACGGTCATCAATACTATCAGCTCCCTGTCCACCACTCCCCTCTTCCCATACACTCAGGGAACCATTACTCCTGTTACTGTTTCTAAAGGGTTATCTATCTTGGCTTTCGTGTATTGAATGATCTTAAATATATAAATGAACATACACAAATCTAGCATGATTAATGAGGTAAAACAAATAAAAGCCATAATAGTAAGGGGGAAGTATTAAAGAACTAGAGGACAGTTATGTGGTTTGTCAGTGTTACACCGCACCCCGGATTCATCATCCCTTCTGTGTTTGGTCTTCTGGTGTTCATGGGAGAAAGAGGAGGCTTTCTAGTCCTGTAAAGAGTTATAAACTCAGAAACGCTCAGGGGCAGTTCTACCCTGTCCTAGTGGGTCACTGTGAGTCAGAGCCAACGCAATGGCAGGCAGTGAGTTTTTGTTATGTTATTTTTTATGTGTTAGGGATCTTCTGTAGCTTCCATGCCAGTGGGAGGAGCAAGCAGACACTAAGCAGGGCAACTCAAAGTGCTGGGAGGCCGTGGTTCTAACGCGGCTTTCAGGGTAGAAGCATCCCAACGTCTTGCTACCCAGGCGTCTCTCCAGTCTGACTGCACTGAGTTTCCAGAGGTGGACCCCAAGCTCCAGCAGTTTATGAAGCTCCCTGAGCGAGTCCAACGCACCCCCACTGAGAGCAGCTGCTGCGGGTGCTTGAAGGAAATCAGTGGGGGCTGATGAGGAGGGCTGGGGCTGGGTCCACGTTGGAGACCATCATCAGCGTGAGCCTCTCTGTGGGTACAAGCTTGGCCTTGACGCCTGGCTTTCTCTTGCCCTCAGCTTCACGTCGTGTGAGCGTTGGGGGGAGTCAGCATCAATTTTCATCTGCATTAAGCCTTTTTTTTTAAGGCTGAACATCTCTGGTGTCAAGTATCATTATCTTTAAGCAGCTGGAGTGGATGGTTGGTGCATAGGACGCTAAGATTGGAGAGGTAGACAAATAGGAGGAGGGGGGTCATCAGCAGGCTGAGCCTTCCATCCTTATAAAGACTGACAAGGCCTCATGGGCCTGAGAGAAGTGGTGACGTGGCCAAATCACCGGAGAGCTGTTCTCCACCCATCCTGCAGTCAACTGCATTCCGCGGTTCTCTTTCAAAAGCATGACCGATGGCAGGTATCATCCATCTTATTCCGGGGGGTCCTTTGGTGCCTTAAACGCAGACCTCACAATAGCCCCTAACTGGGCCGGTTGTGATGCGAGGAACATCTGTGACTGTCTGTTGGGTCCCCATGAAATTGACTAAGGAGCAAACTCCAGGCATTAGCATCTCCCACCCTAGCCTCTGGTCGAATATGACCAAGGAATGGGGGATTGTGGCTGCTGGAAGACTGGGATCCCGGAAGCGAAAGATGCAGGGGCGGAAGAGAAGAAGAGTGAGGAGAGGAAGTCAAATAAGAAGAACGGAAAGTCAGTCCGGATACTCGACGAGAGACATCCCTTCCAGGGTAAAGGCTCCCTGTTTCATCAGGAGGACCACTGCCCAGTTTCCCAGCTGTGGTGAGTGTAATCCCGGATTCCTTCTTTCCTTTGATAGCAGAAAGCAGCCACCTAGTGGGCCCAGTCTGGTGGCTGCAAACCCTACTCACAGGGCTGCAAAGTCTCAGAGAGAGTTTCCCTTTGTGAGGTTTCTCACTCTGAGTGGGGAAACGAGGAAGTTCCTTTCCAATGTACCTACCTCTCTGCCTTCCAGGATTTGGACCCAGTTCTACAAACCAGACCCACGCATTGCCCTTGGGAAGTACTCCCCCTTGGAAAAGGAGATCCTAGTAAGTGTTCCGAGGAGTCCCGGTGGGGTAGCGGCTCCTTGTTGGGCTGCAGTTGGCAAGGTTGGCGGTTAGAAACTGCCAGCTGCCCCGCAGGAGAAAGATAGGCCTTTCTACTCGGGTCACTATGAGTAGACATCGACATCACAGCAGTGAGTTCGGTGTGGTTTGAGCAAGTGCCCTGAGTTTACAAGGAGGCAGAGGCCCCCACTAAACTCCAGGCCGTGTCGCTAGGGGGAGCCAGAGGTTTAAAAACTACTGACAATCCTCTCCAACGGGCCAAGTGAGCCCACACTTGGCAGAGCTAGGAATCCTTTATTTATTAGGAATATAAGGGGTCATGGAAAAATTCCTGTACCATTGAAATCCCCTTTCCCACATACTCTCTGAGGCTCCCTTGTACACCTGTACGCCTGTACACCTGTACACCTGTACGCCTGTACAAAAGCTTTTTCTTTGGGCTCTTGTGTGTGTCGACTTGTAGAAGCCTTACAATGTCGCTGCAAAGAGAAGGCAATTCTTCTTTTAAATGTTTGAAATGAACTTGTCCTTAAAGACTCCGAGTCCACTTCAGTTTGACTTTGCCTCCTTTTAAAAGCCACTCAGACCAAAATTTAGATCTGATGGGGTAAGGAATCTGGAGGTGCCCCCCCCCACCTCCATGAAGCAATTTTAATTCTATTTATTTACTTACATTTATTTTTTGGCAAGACAGTTCTTTTGAGCCCATTGAAAGTAGGAAGTCATGTCAGGATTTGATTTGAAGATAGACTTAATCTGACACCCAAGATTCATTCTCTCTCTCTCTCTCTCTCTCTCTCTCTCTCTCTCTCTCTCTCTCTCTCTCTCTCTGCATAGAAGACCTAACACACTCAGCAGTGGAGGGAGAGCTAGCTCAAGACAGTTTCTTTCTGTGGGTGCCCCCATCCCTGAGCGATTGAGATTTTAACAAGCCCTCCCCTACTGTCCAGAACCTAGGTGGTACCCACACGATCTCAGCAAGAAGGCTTCTGGCTCGTAAGCAAGAGGAGGAACGGAAGATGCTGAAGGAGCTAAAGTTACTGTCCTCAGACTACAAACAGGCAAAGACATATAAAGCACAGGGTTTATTTCCTTGTTCTATCTGTGGACCCTCAGAAAAAATATGGACCGCAAAGGTGGTGGTGCCGCCAGGGGAGTTGACAATGCCACCCCGAGAAAGAGCCAACATCGACAAGCACATCGAGAGGATGAACTTTGCTCGAGTCCTGGGGAGTGGGCAGTTTTCACACTACCCTGAAAGGTTCAGGAACACTACACACTTGTCAGGAGCAGGCCTGGACCCATCGGCAAAAGACAAAGCCCTAGGCACGGAGGAGAACCTTGGCGCAAATCCCACAAAGGCTGTTGAGCAGCAGGAAAAGAAAAAGACAGAGGGCAAAGCCCCAGGAGGACAAGAAATAAAATTGAATGTCACTTTCAAGTCGGAAGAACCCAAAAAGCGTGCCCCCTGTAATGTGAATGAACGGCGATCCCTTCTCCCCACGAGAAAACTGGAGCGGTGCATCACTGGCCTAACGAACCGGTGCCTGTTCCACTCTTCTGACTTCCCTGGAGACCTGATGCTAATGAATCAGGATTTCATATCTCGGGGAACCCGCCCCAATGAGGTGATGAAGGCCTGCCCTCCCAGAAACACGGGCAAAACAGTTTCTCGCGATTATTAAAGTTTATTTATTCCCTGGGGTAACCAGGCGCCTGGCTCTTCTTACTCCTTCGAGCTCTGCCCTGACTTCCCCTGCTGGATCTCCAGGGGGCCTGCAAGGCAACACCTAGCTGCAGAATATTCCCACTTCCATGCAGCTCTTGGTTCTCACTTCCCACTCCTACCAATTCCCAGAGTGTCATTTCCCCCTCCCCTCCCCGCCCACCCGCCCCGGGTTTATTCCCACTGGCACCTGTATCAGTCATCTGCTGTGACATAAATTACCCCCAAGCTTAAGGCCTTCAGACAACAGTGACTAGGCTATAATTCTAGGTCACTTCATCCTTTCACGAAGCCCAGAGTTTCTGGTGTCAGCAGCTCATTTGACTCAAGGCATTCTTTCAGGATCCATTCCTCAGTCCCTGTCCACTGATGGTTGGGTCAGTCAACGGTGCTCGCCTGTTTCTCCTTTTGTAGAGTGTGAGAATCCTAGGACCACTTTTATCATTTGGCGGTCATAAGCAGACCACTTACTCCTATCGCCTTCTTACAGATGGGAAAATGGAAACCTTAACAGATGCATGACTCACCTGAAGGGATGGAGTGGATAACAATGCAAAGTCTTATATAAAACACCAAAAACAAATTAAAAACCCACACCCCAAACTCACTTCCATCGGGTCAATTCCAACTCAGGGGATCCTATAGGGCAGGGGGTCAAACTCAAGGAAAACGCGGGCCATTGGGTGTAACAGGCAAGATCCATGCGGCCACATCACATTTACACGTTTTGTAAAGTTTAGATTTTGAAGTGAGGATTCAGGAATATGGATAGGATAGTTAAACAGTATATAATTGCTTTTATCCAGATATTTATCTTATTTTTATGTATAAAACTAAAATGATTCTTTTTTTACCCGAAACTTGCCAGCGCTTTCCTCCTAGTAGTTTTCACTTACCTCTCATGTTGTGACCGGAAAATATAACAAAGTAACTAATGAAAACACAACATGCTGGACAGCTGACAAACGTGATGCACAATCGTAATGGCTTCCCTCTGAGAATGTGAACTCGCGCTGCCGCCAGGTATGATTCATAACAGCGCGACCCAGAGTGCTCTTTTTAACCTTTTCACTATTGGGATCTGTTTACATGACGTGACACTGAGAGTGGCAGACACATACATCACTTCCAAACGTTGCTGGAACTGAGTCAGCGCGTTTATACACGCCCACAGCCCCCCAGGAAAGGCACTGGGCCACGTGTAGACTCGGCTTCAGTAGGTTAAGGCTTAACATGGGAATTGTGTGTTCAGTATTGGCTCGATCTCCCTCAGCGCTATTTTCTTCATAACAATATTTTTGTATTTTCATTTTATTTCAGAGCAGCATTGCTGGCCTCAAAAAATTATGTGGGGGGCTGCATGCCGCCCACAGGCCACCAGTTTGACCCCCCTGCTCCAGGGCAGAAAATATCAAGTCTTAGAGAGCATGTGGAGAAACTGGAACTCTCCACATGCTTGTGGAAGGCAACATGACAGAGCTGTTGTGGGACATTCCCTGACGGCTCCTCAAACAACTAGAGGTGGAGCTGCCATTGTGCTTGTTAGGTGCCCTCACGCCAGCGTCAACCCATCGGGACCCTATGCACAGCAGAAGGAAACACTGCCCGTCCAGCTCCAGCCTCACAATTTTCTGATGCCTGAGCCCATTGTTGCTGCCCTGGTGCTAATCCATCTCTGTGAGGGCCTTCCTCTCCTTCGCTGTCCCTCCACTTTACCAAAGACAATGCCCTTCTCCACAGACTGGATTCTCCTAACAACGTGTCCGAAGTTTGTAAGACGAAGTTCCAGCAATTTCATTCCAAAGTATATGCCACCCTATTTATCTAAAAGACTTGACAGGAACAGACACGGGCACCCCCATGTACTATTCAAATAGCAAAGAGATGAATCCCACCCAAGGATGAATGGATAAGTGACATATGACACATGCATGCAATGGGATACTACTCAGAAACAAAGGAAAATAAGCTCCCACGGCATCATGCGTGGGCAAATCTAGAGGGCACATGTTGAATGAAATAAACCAAGCACACATAGGCACGCACACACACACACACACACACACACAAATGCTGTATGGTCTCACATTCATGAAATTATCTGGACAGGTAAGTTCACAGACACTAATGCTCATATGAATTTGCAACAACAATGAAAAATATATTTGCCTATATATGTGTGTGTGTGTATAAAATGTGAGTAGGCCTATCTCTCATTTGTCAAAAACCTAGTTTTCTGATATTTTTGCATTTTTAATAGTTAAAAATCTCCTGACTATTTGAACATTGACACATTATGAGGCGTGTGCATTTGGGAGTAACACTTGCTGACATGCAAGGCCAGAGTAACACTAGCTGTGATGTTTAAGGTTATGTGTCAGCTTGACTGTGGTCTGGCAGTTGTTTGAGTGTGTGATTTGGCAGTTATATAGCAGTACAGTCATTGTCCATCTGTGATACGATATAACTATGCTCCATTTTACATTAGCATCAATTTTCTTATAATCACCTGGTCTTTGGAACCTAACTGTTGAGTCATGAGAATCAGGTGTACACATAAGTTAAGGTGACCAGACGTGCCACTTTTGGCGGGACAGTCCTGATTTTTAACAATTTGTCCTGCATTCCATGGTGTCTTAAAAAGTCCCGATTTTTGGAAAGAATGCATGACAAGCTAGGATATATGGTGTTTGGCTGCCATGTGGCTTTTTCACCAGGATATGAGTTTTATCAATGGTGTCCCGCTGGTGTCCCGCTTTACCAATGTTAAAATCCGGTCACCTAATAGGTGTATATAGATATGAGTGTATGCACATACTCATTTATTCATGTATACAATAAGGAGCACAGTTACAGACTCCACTTAGACAAAACCAAACACCTTCCGGGATTGGTTTTCTTTGTTTCAAAGCCATAGTCTAGGTCAGTGGTTCTCAACCTTCCAAATGTTGTGACCCTTTAATATAATTCCTCATGTTGTAGTGACCCCCACCCATAAAATTATTGTTATGGCTACTTCATAACTCATTTTGCTACTGTTATGAACCGGGTGACCCCTGTGAAAGGGTCATTCAACCGCTAAAGGGGTCATGACACACAGGTTGAGAACCATTGGTCTAGGGGAACAACTTGGTCAATTGGTATAGTATAGCTCATAAAGTTTATTTTCTACATCTAATTCCTGTGAGTGGTGTCTTACATCCTAACTTGGTGAGATACCTTTCAGAGCTATCTAAAATACAACTACTAGTCTTTACTTGTCCAGAGCATAATACAGGAAAACAGGACACAAACAAGTAAAAGACAAATTAATGTACAGGATTGGTATTCTCCCACAATCTCATCTCAGATGGGGTCAGCTGACACTACTAACTTTTTTGACCAGGGTCACAATAGATGGATGCTGATAGACAGTGAGAAAATGTGGAACAGAACTTCAAATTCTAGAAAGCAGAAACAAAATCCCGACTCACTAGATTGGTTGAGACTGGAGGCCCCCCCACCACTGTTGCCTGAGGTGCTCTTCAAACGGAAACTAGTTCCTGAAGTTACGGGATAGAGAGGCTCACAAAACAAAGACTACCACCCACGAGTGCTGAGCTTCTTTAAAAACCTGCTAGATGAGACCAATGGCCAACAGTTACTTGAAAACAAAGGCAAGAAGGTGAGGGAACAAGGACATTCGATTAATGGAAACCGGACAACTTGAAATAATGGGAATGTTCGTGCATTGTGAAGAATGTGACCGATGTCACAGAGAAGTCTGTGTAGAAAGTATTGAATGTGAACCTAAACTGCTGGGTAAACCTTCAGCCAGAGCACAATGAAGTATTCCTTTAAAAGAGAAGAACTTTTGAAACTGATTGTAGTAGCAATGGTACAATTCTGCTTGATACGATTTAACTATGAGTTCCCAATAAAATGGTTTTGGAAAAAACAAAAGTTTAGATGGTTGCCTTATTTTTTCTTGAGAAAAACTCAATGTGTTGTTGTTGTTATTGTTAGGCACTATCAAGTTGGCTCCAACTCATAGTGACCCTCAGTCCTCACAACTGTTATTACATTTCAGCTCATTGTTGTAGGCACTGTGTCAGTCCATCTCATTGAGAATTCTTGCTGCCCCTCTACTTTGCCAAGCATGATGTCCTCCTCCAGGGACTGGTCTCTCCTGACAGCATGCTCAAAGTACCTAAGATCAAGTCTTGCCATCCTTGTCTCTAAGGAGCATTCTCTCAAGACAGATCAGCTTGTCCTTTAAACAGTTCACGGTACTTTCAACATTCTTTTCTGGCACCATAACTCAAAAGCATCAATTCTTCTTCAGTCTTCCAACTCAACGTAGTTGGGACTATTATCCCTGTTGTACAAGTGAGCACTCTGAGACTGGGAAATGGTGAATTACGTCTTTATGAAAACAATCTTCCTACAGGCAGGAGGATGGCAAGACATCAAGTCACGTAATTTGGAAGGGATAACAGTATACGTGGTACTCTGGTCCTTTATAAGGAGGGATCCGTTCCTGGAGAAGAACATCATGCTTCATAAAGAAGACAGTCGGCGGGGGAGAGGAAAAGCTGGCGACCCGATGGGACTCACCCGTCTGGAGCTCCTGCTGTCAGACCAGAAAATTGGGAGGTAAGGCGAAGGAAATGGGGAGGTGGAGTCCTGAAATTAGAACTAGGGTACCAGGGTCTCACCTGAACCCCTTTTGTGTGGGATTTCCACGCACAAAGCAAACCAAGAATGCTCTAAAGTGCTCTAGCTTTGGCGAGCCCACGGCACCAGCTGCGCCCTTGCCGGTAGCAGCGATTTCTCCAGGCTGATGCCTTAAAGGGGACAGAAACCTAGACATGAGGAGAACCCCATACAGGAGTTCTCCACAGGGTTGGCTGCCTTGAGCCCACAGCCTGGGGAGTGGCAGTGTCAGGTAGCCATAATTTAGAGTAGAAGAAAGAGGAGATTTTAACCTTAGGTAGATCGCCGCGTGGGAGAAAATAGGCGGAAAGTTGGAAGTCCAGGGAGCAAATTTAGTTCCAATTGGCCAAGAAGGAAACGACCCACTGGTAAGCTGGATCTCCCCTTCTGGGGGTCAGTCTGACAGCCCCCAAGTCAGAGCACATCACAAGCATAATAATAAAAAGGGTTGAAATATATATTTTTGGTTTAAAACTCAAACCCAAGCCTGGTTGCTCAGCTCCAAGTAGCACATAGGTGGGAGGCCCTTAACATAAATCAGCATAAGAAGAAATCCAGCTAAGGAATGCCTGAACTCAGCTACAGGGTCTGGTGATTTTTGCATAACAAAGACCCACTGTAGCAAGTGTCAGCTTCAAACAGCTCAGAGCTAAGGCTCAGAGACTGTGGGAGACAATTTACTTTGATTTTATTCTAGCTGGCCAGGGGAATTAAATAAATAAATAAATGGATGGATGGATGGATGGATGGATGAATAAATAAATAATGAGATCCTCTGATCTAGTAAGCAAAAGTAGACTAGATAGGACAATAAGCCCAACTTCCCTCTCAGTGATTCTACACATAGCTGGGGAGGCCCTGCCTGTCCTGGGTCCTAGACGGGGTTGTGGGAACACCCCCGCCCCTCCCCCCACCCCTGCTGCACAAGGCAGGTATATCAGTGAACTCCAGCACTCAATTGACGCCTGGCCACGGGTGCTATCTTGCCTCTGAAGTAATCCCACACAGCATCTGTGGAACCCTACCTCAAACAGGTACACCACCCACTACCTTGAGGAAGAGTTGGAACTCCTCCAGCCTCACGGCAAGGTGACCAAGTCTCAGTTATCTCCTTACCTACTCTCTATTTCTTCCCCCTCTATTCACTAGCCCTTCTGTCTTTCCCACCGCAGTCAGTCTCAATGAGCTCAGGTTTGTGTTGTTTTTTTCTCTCTTCTTTTTCCCTCTTTTCCCCGCTTCTTCCCTCTTTCTCCTCTTCTCTCCTATCATATGCTACTACTGGCTTCCAGGTCACTACCCTCCATTTAGGGCAAAACAACCCAAATAGCAGGAGGAGCTCCAGCCTGCCTTCCGTGGAAGTGCTTTACACCACACAAGGCAGCTGGGACAAACATCACACTGTGCTGCTGAGGAAACCTCTGTCAGACCTCTAACGCAATCTCATCAACTAGGGCAATTCTGCCCAGCACCACTGGGTCCCGGCATTAAAAGGGCACACCAACCTGCCATTGTGGGGCAGGGTCTAAACCCCTCTGGCCCCACATTCAGGCAATCAGGGATCAGCTATCTCTATAGTCTTTGTTTCCTCCTTCGCTCTCTCCTCCCTCTTTACCATCACAGCCAATATTAGTGAGCACAGTTGGGTTTTCTTTTCCCTTATTTCTCTTTGTGCTCTTTTTCTTTCTTTCCTCTTTGTTCTATTTGCTTCTCTCTCTGTTTGTATGATTTCCCCTGCTCCCTCTCATTCCTTTTACATGCCACTGCTGGTTCCCAGACCCCTGCACTCTGCCGAGGGCAACCCTGTCCTCACAGGGAGCAGCCCGACCCCTAAGACAGTGCTGCACATGGGACGAGTCAGTGCTACCCACAGCACAGCATGGGTCAGCTATTTCTTTAAGTATTTTTAAAATTATCTCTCCTCCTTCCTTTGCTCTTCTCTTTTTTCCTTCTTTCATGTTTTCTTCTTTTCTCCTCTTCTTCTAGCTTTTCTCTATTTCCTACCTACCACAGCCTTAGCAGATTTAGTTCTCCTTTTTTAGTTGTTTTTTCTTTTGTTTATTTTTTAAACTGTTTTCACTTTTGTTTACTCTGAGCATTTTAGTTGTGTGTGTGTGAGTGGGTGTCAGTTTGGCATTATTGCTCCAGCCTGTGCCTTCCTCTTTCTCTCTTTATCCTCTCCTTTAATTCACTTTCCTGTCACACACCACTAGCAGCCTCCAGGTCATTCCCCTCTGCCTAGGGTAACTCTGAAGGCCCAACTGGGGGAGCTCCCACCCACATTTATTGGCTTGGCAAGCAACTGGGGAATTCACGCTGGTTCTCTTCCACACACCAAGCAGCAAGGGGTTCTCCTCTACAAAGTGGGGGCATCACCAGCCTAAATCCTGAGACCCTACAAGTGACTGGGGGAAACGCCTGACCACCACTTGTGGGGCTCCACGCTACTGTGGGAACATCCACCCAAACTCAAAGGCGATCTCTCTGTTCACGGTAATTCCCCTGCCAGCTACAGAGCTCTGCACCAAGGAGGGTATACCCACATGCCCTCCTCAGTACAACAGTTTCAGAGAAAAACACCACAGGCCAGTCGAGGTGTTCCAAGAACTGTGAAACCTACTTAGAGATCGGCCAGGGAAGAAACCCCCTCATGGGCCCACAACAACCTGACTAGTGTCACATGAGAGGAATATCCAACACACATTCCAAGTAACAGAATACTGGATGGCTAGGATAAGATTGAAACCACAGGAAGATATAGTGATAGCCTGGCTCCTCAGGACAGCTACCGGCAGGTAGTTTATAGAAGTACTTATACGAACCCCCCCTAGAGAGCCCAGGGCTCTTCGATACAGAAAGATGGCTCCAGACTCCTCTAAAACAACACATAAACAGCAACCAGTTATAACAGCTTAAATGAAAAAGCAGGAGAAGCAGAAGACAATGCCGGAAGAAGTCATGAACCTAATGATGGGCATAGAAGAAGCAGATATTGACCTGCCACAAAAAGAAATTTTCAAAATGTTGCTTGAAGTCATAAAGGATATGAGGGAAGCAATGCAGAAAAAAGATGAAATGATAGAGGACATAAAGGCAAAGCACCAAAGGGAAATACAAGAGTTAAGGGATGAAATAACAAAATCCAGTGACACATTGACAGACCTTGCCAATAGGCTTGAGGAGGCAGAGAATCGCACCAGTGACCTAGAGGATAACCAAGCAGACCTCAGCAAACAGGAAAAGCAGTTGAATAAGACAATCAAAGAAGCTGAAGAAAACTTGAGCCATGTCTGATGCTATGAAAAGAAACAAGATTAGAATAATTGGACTACTGGAACAAGACACAACATAGAAGGCAACAGTGTAAATAGCAGGGAGATTCTTAGAGGAAAACTTCCCCGGCTTAATAAATGAAATTCAGGCAACCGTTCAAGAGGCTGAAAGAACACCAGACAGACTTGAATCTCAAGAAGTCACCAAGATACATACCTGTCAAATTATTCAACTATGAGGAAAAGGAGATCATAAAAGCAGCTAGGGAAAAGTAAACAGTCACATATAAAGCTACCCCAATAAGAGTATGTTCAGATCTATCAGCAGAAACGTTGAAGAAGAGGAGGGATTGGAGTAACATTTTCCAAAATGGAAGGAAAGCAATGCAAACCCAAGACTACTTTACCCAGCCAAATTATATATTAAGATCGATGGAGAAGTAAGAGTTTTCCCAGACAGGGACAACCTCAAAGAATACATAAAAAGAAACCCAGCCTTACAAAAGGTCCTTGCCGATCCAGTATGGGCAGAAGATCAACACTCACCGAGGGCAAATAAGAGACCATCACATAGAACAACTCCACCCATAGGGCAACAAAGAGGAAACAGCCCCCAGGATAGCATTGACTAGATAGTAGAAAGTAGGCAAACATAAGCCACTCACACAAAACAAGCAGATAAGATAGGTAGATAGGAAAACATCCAACACAAAAGGTATAAGATGACATCACAGAGTCCACAGATGGGTATAATAACACTGAATATCAATGGCCTGAACTCAGGCATTAAAATCAGAGGCTAACAGACTGGCTCAGGAAACATAACCCATCAATCTGCTGCCTCCAGGAGACTCATTTCAAGCTTACAGACAAAAACATGTTGAGAATTAAAAGCTGGAGAAAAATATTCCAAGCAAATGGTAATGCAAAAAAGCAGGGGCAGTGATCTTAATAGCTGACCAAATTGACTTCAAGATACAGGCCATAACAAGAGACAAGGAGGGGCACTATATAATGATCAAGGGAACAATAAACCAAGAACCAGTGAGCATAATAAACATATATGCACCTAACAAGAGACCTGTCAGATTCATAAATCAGACATTCCAAAAGATGAAAAAAGAGACCACAGCCTCAACAATTATAGTTGGCGACTTTAGTACAGCACTCTCTGAAAAAGACAGATCAATGGGAAAGAAACTCAACAAGGAGGTTACAGATCTAAATAGCACAATTGGATGACTTGACTTGATATATATTTTTAGAGCTTTTCAACCACATGCAAAAACTTCACCTTCTTTTCAAGGCTACATGGCACATATTCGAAAATAGACCACATGCTGGGACACAAATTGAACTTGAGCAAAATCAAGCACATAGAGGTTATAAAGCCATCTCTTTCTGATCGTTGCACCATATAGCTGGAAATTAACAGGACAGTGAAGAAAATAAGGTTAAACAATTGGAAGATAAACAATTTCCTATTGCAAAAGGAGGGGGTATTGACCCAGATCAGAGATGAAATCAGGAAGTTTCTAGAAACCAATAAGAACAAAAATATGACTTACCAAATCCTGTGGAATAGAGTAAAGGCATTTATCAAAGGAAGGCTGATAGCAATAAATGCACACATTAAAAAAGAAGAGAGACTTGTGGACGATATGCTGACAACAAAACTTACACCAATTAGAGCAGTCAACAGAACAACTCTACTAACAGAAAGAGGATAGATATAATAAAACTTAGAGCTGAGATACAGTAGAGAAAAACAAGAAAACTATGGAAAAATTAATGCTGCTAAACGTTGGTTCTTTGAAAGAATTAACAGAATTGATAGACCTCTGGCAAACCTAACCAAAGAAAGGAAGGAACAAATGACATTTTCAAGGATGAAGGATGAAATGGGACATTAAAACGGACCCTAATGAAATCAAAAGCATAATTACACAGTACTATTAAGGTCTGTATTCTAATGAATTCAACATTTTGGAAGACATGGACAAATGTTTGGAAACAATCCCTCCCTAGACTATCCCAGATGGATGTCAACAACCTCAACAGACCCATAGCAATGGAAGAAATAGACAATGTAATCAAGGGATTACCAACAAAAAATCCCCCAGGCCAGATGGCTTTACAGGAGAATTCTACCAAGCATTTAGGGAAGAACTGACACCAATCCTATACAAACTCTTCCAGAACACAGAAAAAGATGGAAAACTCCCAAATTCTTTCTATTAAGCTAGTAAAACTTTGATACCTAAAGCGGGCAAAGATGCCACAAGAATTGAGAACTATAGACCAATATCCCTAATGAACATCTATGCAAAAATCCTTAACAAAATACTGGCCAATAGAATACAAAAGCATATTAAAAAATAATTCAGTATGACCAAGTGGGATTCATACCAGGGATGCAGGGATGGTTCAACAAATGAAAGACCTTCAATATTATTCACCACATTGGCAGGAAAAATTATAAGAACCACATGATAATATCAATAGACGTGGAAACGACATTTGACAACATCCAACACGCATTCCTGTTTAAGACACTTAAGAAGATAGGAATAGAAGGAAAATTCCTCAATATCATACAAGCCATATATGAAAAACCAACAGCTAATATGGTAGTTAATGGAGAAAAGATGAAAACAATTCCATTGAAAATGGAGACCAGACAAGGATGTCCCTTGTCCCCACTCCTATTTAACATTGTACTGGAGGTCCTAGCTAACAACATAAGACAAAGGAGAGATATTAAAGGTATTCGACTAGGGAAGGAAGAGGCAAAATTATCATTATTTGCAGACGATATGAATCTATATACTGAAGATTCCTTAAACTCCACAAGCGGAGTGTTGGAAGCAATAGATGAATATGGCAGAGTGGCAGGATACAAAATCAACAAACAGAAATCCATTGAGCTGTTCTACACATCAGATAAGATCACAGAAGAGATGATTAAAAAGGTAATACACTTTACAATAGCCGAGCACAAATGGAAATACCTACGGATATACCTGACTAAATAAAAGGAAAGATTTGTATAAGGAAAATTATAAAATACTACTTCAAAAAATCAAGAGTGACCTCAACAAATGGAAGAATATCCCATGCTCCTGGATTGGAAGACTGAATATAGTAAAGATGTCAGTTCTGCCCAAGGCACTATATAAGTTCAATGCTATCCCAATATGAATACCACCATCCTTCTTCAAAGAATTGGAAAAACAGATTACCAACTTCATATGGAGGGGGAAGAAGTCCAGAATTAGCAGAAAACGACTCAAGAAGGACAAAGTGGAAGGGCTTGCTCTACCTGACTTTAGCACATGCTATATGGCCACAGTAGTCAAAACAGTGTGGTACTAGTATAACGACAGAAATTTAGACCAATGGAAAAGAGCTGAAGACCCAGAAATAAAAGCATCAGCATGATAAGGGCCCAAAAATATTAAATGGGAAGCAGATGACATCTTCAATAAATGGTGCTGAAAAAAATGGATATCTACCTGCAGAAAAAATTAAGCAAGACCCTTACCTCACTCCATACACAAGAATAAACTCAAGGTGGATCACAGACCTTGAGATAAAACCCCAAACAGTTAGGACCATTAATAAAGGAACTGGGACAAACCTGAGAAGCTTGGCACAGAGAATACACAGGCTATCAGAAATAGGGAAGGATACAAATACAGAGGAGTCACAAATAGACAAGTGGGATATACTGAAGATAAGACACCTGTGTACATTGAAAGAATTCACCAAGAGAGTAATAAGACAGTCCACAGACTGGGAAAACATCTTTAGCAATGACACATCAGACAAAGGCCTTATTACTAAAATCTACAATACATTGCAAGCTTGCAATAAGAGAAAACTAATTGCCAACTGAGGAGGTGGACAAAGGACCTGAATCGAAGTTTCACAGAATCTGAAATTCAAATGGCCAATAAACATATGAGAAAATGTTCCCGATCATTAGCCATAAGAAAAATGCAAATCAAAACAACTATAAGATACCACCTAACACCCTCAAAGATAGCCCAATTCAAAAAAATCAGAAAACAAGTGTTGGAGAGGCTGTGGTACGATAGGAACTCTCCTCCACTGCTGGTGGACCTGTAGGTATGTACAGCCACTATGGAAATTGATTTGGCGATTTCTCAAACAGATGGAAATTGAGTTACCATACGACCCAGCAATCCCCCTACTGGGCATATACCCAGAAGAGGCAGGAAACAAACCACGGCCAGACATCTGTACTCCAATGTTCACTGCAGCACAGTTCACAATTGCAAGGAGTTGGAAACAACCCAACTTTCCATCAATAGATGAATGAATTAAAAAACTGTGGTACATACATACAATGGAGTACTATGCATCGCTAAAAAGCAGTGATGAACGCATGAAGCATATTGCCGCATGGGAAGAACTGGAGGAAATTATGCTAAGTGAAGTAAGCCAAGCACAAAAGGATAAGTATAACATGAGTCTGCTGAAGTAAGTTTATATATTATTATATATATAATATACTATATATAATATAATATACATTGGAGGCTCTTACAGCTCTTATCACCATCTATCCGTCCGTCCATCCATCCATCCATCCATCCATCCATCCATCCATCCATCCATCCATTGTGTCAAGCACATTTGTACCTATGTTGCCATCATTTTAAAAACATTTTCTTTCCACTTGAACCCCTGGTATCAGCTCATTTCCCTGTCTCCCACCCTCCCTGCCTTACTGAGAGCCAAATGGAAGGTGAGCATGATAATGGGACAAGAAGAAGGTGAAAGGAAATAGAGGAAAGAAGTAGGAGACAAGCACTATTAATAGAGATATTACTATAGGCATGTACATATCTTAATTTATAATGACAGGTATAGAGGGAAGTGTACATATATTTATATGTTAAATATTAAGATAGCAGATGGACCTGGGGGTTCTACTCAAGGCCTCTTTAAACACAAGACCACTTTGTTCTAATAACCTGGTAATCTTTGACGCTCACCTTCCTGATATGATCACCGAAGACAAAGTAGGTACACAAGCAAATGTGGTGATGAAAGTGGATGGTGCCCAGCTATGTGGTCTTAAAGGTCTAAAGTTAAACAAGCAGCCATCTAGCAGGGAAGCAAATAAGCCCGCATGGAAGAAGCATACTAACCTGTGTGATCATAAGGTGTCTACTGGATCAGGTATCAGGTATCAAAAGATCCAAAACAAACAATTATGTCAGTGCAAAAGAGGGGGGTTGGAGTGTAGACCCAAAGCCCATCTGGAGACAATTGGACATCCCCCGCAGAAGGGTTACAAGGAAGGCATAATTCAACCAGGGTGCAGTGTAGCACCGACGAAACACACATCACTCCTCTAGTCCCTGAATGCTTCCTCCCCCACTACCATGGCCCAGTTTTGTTGTTGTTGTTGAGTTGCTTCTTTATTGAGAGGGTTGGGGAGCACCAAGGACTTTCCATTTTAATCTTCCTAGACTGGCTTTTTAATTTTCTTCTTTTTCTTAGTGCTGTTGCCCTTGCTGCTAGCAGCCGCCTCCTCGGGTCCACTGCCGGTGCCCCCCCCTTTCGTGGGGAGCTTCTTTTTTTTCTTTGGGATGCTCCTGCCCTTTGCTGCCTCTTGAACACTCCATGCAGGCTCCTCTTTGGGGAGAGATTTCAGTTTCGTCCTCTTGGGGAGAGGCGTCCCTTCTGGATCCCTGCTGGCCACCTCCTCCTTAGATCTCTTTGTCTTGGGTTTGGGGAGAACAGAGAGGGCTGGATCTGCCAATCCATTTCCCTGTGGAGCCTCCTGGGCCCTCTGCTTGTTCTTCTTTGGGGGCCTTTCCCCGTGGGTCTCCTGCCTGCGACCTCACACTCCTCAGGAGCACGGCTGTTTTCCTGAGATGCAAATGCAGCCAATCGCTTCTTTTAGATTTTCAAGAGTTCCTTCTCCCACTTCTCCAGCTTCCTACTCATCTCTACAGCGGCCTCCTCCACTGGAACCATTGCCCCCTCCATCCCATCCAGATTCTTCCGAGGGACCTCCCCAGTCTCCTAGAAGGAGAGTCGCTCCTCTTGCTCTCGGAGCTTTTCCCCGAATATACTTGTGGGCACCTCAGAGAAACAGTCAATCCGAGGGGCAATACTGCCTTTGCTTGTCAGGTATGGGGATATGTGGCCTTTGTTCTTGGCAGCTGCTAGGCCAATGAAGGTGGAGTGGAAAATGAGTTCGTATTTGGGGGTGTTTCCCTGGTCTCCAGAGCTCTGGAAGCTTGGTCCCTTTTGCTCGGCCCTGGAATCACTCAGACATCAGGGCTGGCCCATCAGAGCCAGTTTTACCTTACGAATCCAGCTAGACTAGAGTACACATACTGTACTCACTCACTTCCTCAATGGCTTAATCCTGGCTTCCTCTTACCTGGCCCACTTGTAATAATCTCCTATTTAGACTAAAATGCCCCAAGACTCTCTCTGGCCATCAGCCTGGTGCCTTGGGCCAGTGGATTCTCTGCCATCACAGGCCTGACCTAGCTGACATGGCCCTCTGGGGTTTTCCACTTGGGATCTCTTCTTTCTCTGGACACGCCAACCAGACTCCAGTGCCCATGGCTGCCACCACAACACGGTGCGGCCACACTTCTCTCCCCCCCTGGGTTGTCCCATTGCAAGCCATTGCTGAGCTCTGCCCTCCTACCATCTCTGCGGGAGTCTTCTTGGTCCTGATCCCAGTCTTGGTGAATTTCATGCTGGGGAAGAGGACATGCACCCTAGTGGCTAACCTCCTTGTGAAGCCAGGAGAACCCAACACCAGAGTTCGCAGACACCAGCCTCCATACACTCAGACCCTGGTTCCAGGAAGATGGAATTGAAGGTACCCAACAGCATCCACACAGGGATCATATTAATCATAACTGAGGGAAGCAAAGACAGAGAAGCTGAAGACAGCAGCCAGAACCAGGCCGGGGTTGACTGTGGGACACATTATCAATGGCATACGTCAGTTCAGGTTGAGGATGAAACTAAGTTCAGGGGAGCCCCAAACATGACCTTGAGTATGTCTCGAGAGCATCTCAGAACAGAATTGAGTCTTGGAACACTAACAACAGGACGCCTGATAACATGACGATGTGAGGAGCATCAGACACGAAGAGACCAAAAGGACACTAAGAAGACGGGAAAGAAAAGGTGGAGGTGGATGTGAGAAGAGATTCTGGAATTGGCTCTTAGCAGAGAGCAGCTAACGCGGCTGGAAGAGATGCTGAAGTCAAAGCGCTGAGCAGAAAATGTCAACGGGCAGCTCAAGAAGACAAAGCAAAGTGTTAACGTCAAATGTGCAAAGAGCTACCGTTAGCAAGTCCAAAAAGAAGACACACAGCATATTTCAAGGCGAAAGGACTGAAGAAAAAGGCAAGCTGCAAGTTGCAGTATTGAAAGATTCTCTGGGCAAAGTTTTGAACACTCCAGGAAATATCCAAAGGGGAAGAAAGGAGTACACAGAGTCACTTTACCAAAAGAACTGGTCAACATACAGCCAGTTGACAAGGGAGGCTGTAATCATGACTCAATAATACTAAGAACAACGTCTGAGCTCCATGAAGGATTAGCCAGAAACAAGACTGGAGGAGTTGAAGAGCAAGGCTGTCACTCGGAGATGCGCCTGACCCCTGTGAGGGTATTTTCAATCACCGTGGGTGTGTGAAAGTTGGACATTGACCACGGAACCACACAATCATGGATGCATTTGAATTACGACACTGGTGAAGAATAGGGAAACCACACACTGCCAGAAGAACAATGAGCTCCGTCTTGGAAGAAGTGAGGCTGGCGCACCTACTTCTCCCTTTCTTTGGACATGTTCCCAGTCCTTGGGGCAGGCCATCATTCTCCAAGAGGTGGATGGACACAGTGGCTGCAACAATGGGCTCAAACATAACCACAAGGGTGAGGCTGGCCCAGGACTGGACAATGTTTGCGTCTGCTGTGCGTAGGGTGGCTAAGGCCCCACCTAGCATCTAATAACTAACAGCTAACAGCAGCACCCTCCTCTGTCTGTCTGGAACACACACATCATGGGAACAGCTGGGGTGCAGGGGAGGAAGGCGGGAAGCCTAGCTGTCCCAAGACCCACAGGCCAAGCTCTGGCACCAAATGTGTCCACGGCTCCAGACATTCATGCAACAATGAGTCAAACACGGTTGGCACCAGAGCTTTCTCCAGATGGAATCTCTTGTCTGGCCTTCTATACATGAGCGATTAGGCCCACAGAACAAATCTGAGATTTGCGTTAGGGTAGAGGACACTGAATCTAGAAGGTTTTTACAAACGAGTTTGGAGTTAGGGAGTGAGTGTATCATAGAGGCTCATCCAAGCATTCTATCACTTCCAATTAAGCACACGTATAGACAGGTAGGGTATGCTGTCAGAAAGAATACCCCATGGCCTCGCCCTGTGGCTTCCAGAACCTTCCATGGAACAGAGCGATCATTCTCCCAGAGCCCTTGGGAAGTTTTCACCCAGCTAAAGAAGGAACTGCAAGAAGAAGGAGAAGGAGAGGCAGGAACACGGCTGTGTCATCTGCGTCCGTGCCGGAGCTTTCCAATGGCAGAAGCCGATCTCCACGTGTCCAGGACCCTGTGTCTTCTGGCTTTGGGTGTTATGTCCAGACGTGTCTTGGGAAGGAGCAGCTTTCATAGGGACCTGGGATCTACGTGTCTCCGACTGGACCACTGGGATTGTGCGTGCATGCGGTCTCCAGGAAGAATGGATTGTTAAGTAAGACCCAAGAGCTCGGGAGGAACAAAGGGGTGGGATCCAAGGCGGCAGTGAGTTTCCTGGGAGGTGGGAGAGAAGCCAGATTATGAGGTCTTGGGACACGTACACTAGGAGCGGGAGCTCCTGCAAACGGTGTTGGCAATGACAACTCTTGCCCTCTGAGCCAGTCTGAGAGAATGAGGGGGTTGGTGAGATGAGCAGTCAAGACCTTGGTGGATCAGGGAAGCTGGGGAACCCCACACATGAAGGCTCAGAGAATCATTCCCACAGACGCATCCCAGGGCTGGGGTGAGATGTTCAGCCACATGGGCAGCGGTGAGCCTCTGATCCTGCCAGAGTCAGAGAAGCTCAGCGCCCAAGGGCTCAAGATGGCAGACTTCCCATGATCCCTGCTGCCCCACCTCTCCTCATGGCTGTCCTGCCCCCCGCCCTCCCTCTAGACCAAGCCTCCAGGGTCCCCTGTGACAGACTGAGAGGGAATCCAATGCATTGGACTGCAAGCACCAGGCCAAGGCCGGAGAGGTCTAAGCAGATGGGGAGAGCTGAGCCTCTGGAGCTGGCATTGAAGATTTGAATCAGTCACCAAGGAAGACAATGGCCAGGCAGGGAACAGAGACCTGCCCCGGGAGCAGAGTCAGGGCACCCGCAAGTGACGCTGAGTCCATGCACTAGCTGGCTCAATCGTTGTTCACGACGTCCTTCTTTTCCAGTAGAAGGCCGCACAGGGTTGCCAAGGCAGTAAATCCTTATGGAATAATCCCATCACCTTCTCTTTCTCCCACAGAGCAGTGAGCGGGTTCACACCAGGGACCCGTAGGTTAGCGGCGAGCACTTAACCATTGTGCCACCAGGGCTCCTTGATCTAATGGCATGGATGCATTGCAATATACAGATGAGTGGTGGAGCGTCTGCCAAAGTGTCTCGGTGGATTTGTCCGTCCTGGTGACCTGTGGGCAGAGGTGTCAGGGAAATGAGACCGCAGGCTCCGTGGGGGACAGAGCCTCGATCTCTAGCATGGTTTCTGTGATGGAAACACTCCCATCAAGGCCAATGGAAGGCTGTCACGTGATGCCTCTACGTGTGGAACAGGGGAGAGGCAAAATCTCAGCCCACTGTGTAATAGACCCACCGGATGCCCGAGGTGTCTTGACCGCTGATGAGGGTAGGAGGGAAATGCAGTGAGCCTGAGGAAGGCAGGAGTGTGGCATTTTCCTGACACTCCCTCTTAACAGAAATTATGGGACTGCACGTTTCCACCATTGAGCTCTTTAGAGCGGCCATGGGAACAGCAGGCCGGCAACATAGCTGAGTGGGAATCCCAGGGAGCTGAGTGAAGGGTGGGCTTGCCAGCTGCCCTTCCCCCTGCCGTCACCAGATCCCAGGTGACATGTAGGCCAACGTGGGGCTGCCTGGGTTACGCTGCCACGTGTGCCCTTTGGTTTTGTTTGTTTCACAACTTCAAGGTTGGCGGCAGCCTACCTGGCACCATTTCTCCACCCGCACGTGCTCACTTCCTGTTTCCATGTCACGGTTGGTCATTCCCACAAGGAAACGTTCTTGCATCATTCTACCGCAGCTTCATAGACCCGAGTCTCAGCATTCCTGTCACATGCAGTGGACAAGGACAGGGCTCACATGGCTCACGTGGGGAGGGTAGCTGCTTTATTACAGTCATCTGGGCGCCATGCGCACAAGGCCCAAGGGGAGGAGATGCTGAATCCAACCACTGGGGGTTTGCACTGGGCTCACAGAGGCACACTGGGGTCTCTGGGGTCAGCACCCCGTGTCCCTGCTATTTGCAAGATCCTGTGTTGGACGACGCTTCGGGGTCCTTGAGCCAGGGACAGGACAGGCAGGCAGAGAGAATTTGGAGTTATCTAAAAGAAACAAGATCGTGCAATCAACCATTACCCTCGAGGGTCTTGCTGCATTGCCCAAAGCACCGCGCTGCCCCTCAAGCAGGTTTCAGCAAGGACGCGAGGTGCTTGTCTTTGTTCTCTCTCGAGCGCAGCTGAGAAGGAGCAACCCCTCTTTCAACCCCATGACGTCAAAGAAAAGAACGTGCCCAGAGAGACATTGCACACCCTTCTGTGAAGAGGACGAACAGGAAGAGAGGAGAAGGACTCTAGATTCCGACAGGGCTGGGGGAGTTGGACTCATAATGGGGTCTCCCACGGGTCTTTCCACAATGTTCACCTAGGCATGGTCTCCTCAATCAGGAGTCAACCAATCGGGAATGTGACTGACTCTTCTAAGGACACAAGCACTGTTCCTTCTCGGTCCCTTGTCTTTCAGCTGGCACAAGTCAACATGGCATCTTTGGTGGGGAGACCTTGAACCTCTCATTTTGCTGAGAGGGTGTGTGATAGATGAGCACACTCGCTCCTCTTTGATGGCGTTCATGCCCCCAAACTCATGCAATGCACAGGTTGCTTGGCTTAGCTTGGTAGGAAAGTCTAGTCAAGCTAGTTTCACTCTGTCTGGTAGACTCCAGAGAGGCAATAGACTAAGGCAGTTGATAAAACTTCTCAGCATTTTCATAAATGTAGGTCCTGTGAAAAGCAGTGGTGAGAACTCAGAAATCTGAATTTTTCAAAGAGACTCCTTTCCAAGTGTTAGGCAGGCAACTTGCGCTGTCACTCCCAGACGCCAGCACCTGTCCCCCATAGGAGGGAGTGTGGCTTCACAGTGGCCTCTCCGAGCTGCCCGCCAGATGGTGCAGCATGGCCCCACCCCTGACAGTGAGAGGCAATTTGTGACAGACAGAGACGCAGAACATTCTGTCATGTTCTCTCTCATTCCAGACATCACCTGGGTAACCTAGTGGGAGTCCTGGCCCTATGGCAGGTCGGAAGAGGCCAGGAGGCTGGAAACACAGAGTCCACATCAACCCTTGTGTGCTGTGTTTGGCTTTGCTCTGGAATCTAGGGAAATGTGGTTCCCATGTTAGCCGTCTATGCAGACTGCTCAGACATAGACATAATGTAACATCTTTTTCCATTGCCCATCACGTGATTCATTTATCCACTCCTCACCCTGAGACATAGTTGAGCCCTGAAGGTCGAGATCCATTCTAAGAGAAGTATCAGAGCAAGAAACCCGGGCGCTATTCTGCTTGGTCCTCAACGTGGAGGCTCGTGTGGCCACCAAAGGAAGCGAGCAGCAGAGCGAGGTCTCTCCACTGGACGAGGTGTCAGGAAGACTGTGGGAAAGGCTGCCCTGTGAATGGAGCTTCCTGAGCGGTGGGGAGAGGGCCTGGGGTGGGCAGGACACATTCCAGGCCGAGGCGACTCTGTCAGCAAAGGCACGGGCAGCTGTGTCTCCAGAAAGCACAGCTGGCTGTGCCTCACGCACATAGGAAGGGTGCTGGGGGCACAAGGCACCACCAGGAGAGACACAGATGCTGCTCAGGAAGGGATGTGAGAGCCCACAGCAAAGTACAACGTCCTGCAGGCGGTGTGCAGCCACTGCGGGGTCTCATGGAGAATGAAAGAGTCATCTCTTTCTGATGTACCTCATGGCAGGTGGAAGCTACAGTGTAAGAAAGATGGCCCCTGTCCCAGAAAACTATACCCACACCCACAGCATAGACTCTGACCCCTCACAGGAGGATAGGACGTTCTAGAAGGACCTTTGGAGGCAGCTTCTACTGGACGGCCTCGACAAAGGTCGTTCAGGGACCAAGACAGCTGGCCAACTGCCGAAAGGTTGGTGATGCTGCCTTTATCGAGGACTAAAGTCCTAATATTAAGGGAATAATAAGTCTCTCCAAAGCAGCTCCAGGCCCATGAGGGCTTTCCTGCTTCTTTGATCGACACCATTGGTGCTGCACCTTGCCAGTTAGAAAATCCAAAAAGGTTCACACTGGACTTTATTTTCTGTCTCTAAAATGCCCGTGCGTTTGAGCACTCTTGAAAGTATCTAAAAAAAAAAAAAAAACCAGCCTGGCAGGAGCAAATAAAAAAGAAAAAGGATTGTGTGTGTGTGTGTGTAGTAGGCCCAGCCAGCATGTTCATCTGTACTCTGTGCTAGGCTTTGTTTGTGTTTGGCTCAGGGAACCTTTCTGAACTATGTCCACCGATCTCTTGTCAACACTTGGAGATGGCAGAAAACAGAGGTGGGCACCTGCAGCTGGAGGGCCATCGGAATGTGGCGAGTTGATATCTATGTATATCCACAGTCTATCTGTTAGACTTATTGTTTGCTCTTGCTGTGGTTGGGTGCCCTTGCTCTCAGAGTTCCAACTCCCAGCATCCCTACGTACCACAGAATGAAATCTGCACGCTCCTCACTATTCCGATGTTCCAGCCTACTGTTGTAGCCATCGTGTCAACATAAGCATCTAATATATAATATGCGTGCTTGTGTGCACGCCATTAGGATATTCTAAAGGGTTTACAGTAATGTGCAATACAGAAAACACTATGTTTCCTTAGGTGGGTATGCCTGCCATCTGGAGGAAAGCCAGCCATTAGCAAAGAGAGATAATTTGAGGCCAATCATCTCCCAAAGTCTGCGGAGGTAGAAATGCTGGGATAAGAGTGTGTATGAAATGATAGACCCGAGGCCTCGTTCTGAAGAGGGTCGCTCTAAAATATTGTCGCTCCCTCAGTAGGGATAGCGGAGCAGAGCCTGATGCAACTTTATTCAACAGTCGCACCTCGAGGTACAGGCCCATCAGGGCACACCAGTGACGGTTGGGAAGGGACCATCTGGACAATACCTTGCAACTTACCTTCTAAAACACCACGGTAAGATGCTTCAAAGAGTGTCGTCATGAAGTTCAGCGTTCCATTGTACAATACGTTCACGGAGTTGGACAGAGTTCTGAAGGTTACAGAGTTTTGTCCACAAATGGACCCAAACATACGGAATTCATCGTCAAAGATGATCAAGCGTTCAGTTTTACAGTTGAGTCTACAAAGATAAGGCAGATTGGGGTTGTAGACAACTGGTCCCCACCAGCAGTCTCCCTCTGGCATGGATGGGAAGCTCGCTTCCTCTGCTCCCCTGGGAAAAGGCAGAGGCTAGTTGAGGATGAAGGCAGGGGACTCAATTAGTTTTGAACAGAACACAGTCACCCGAGACCCATCGAAGTCACACCCCTGGTGATGACTTAGTGGCCCCTGATGCCCCGCCCATGATTCAGGGACTTGGGCAGAAGAACTGTGTTCTCAGGGACTTGGTTATGTTTCCAGTCCCTCCTTCCCAGAAAGAACAACCAATGCCATGTGTGGTTGCTTCGGGCCTCATCCTGGTGTCGGAGTCAAAAACTATACTAGCGTGACTTTGGGGGTTTCTGTCCCCTCATATTCCAGGTGGGGCAGGAAGTTGGGAAACAGTCCAGCACTTCCACCTGCCCTCTCTGACTCAGGTGAGTAGAGATAGTATCCAACTCTTTGTAGTGTGGAGATAACTTATGTAGGAAATGCCATGTCCCCACCGCTCTGTCTTCCATCTAACCTCATGGCATGATTTGCACACCCTCAGCCCTATGCATTCACTACAGCTGCTTGTGCTCACGGAGGAGGCAGAGGCTCCAAAGGATTAAGAAGTCAATGGATGTGAACATCATACCAGGACACATACAGGCGCACCCTTTGTACCATTTCTTTGCTATGGACCACCTCCAAGTTATTTCTTGATGCTGAGGCCTATCAGATCGAAAATGAGTCTGTGTAATGGACAAAAGACCTTGTAGAGAAATCTCAGAAAGAGTTCATCCTGCCAACAGCCAGAGAAAGGGGGAACCAGTAAATGCCAGCTCTTTCATCTCTGGCCCTCTCCTCGGTCTACATCTCCCCTGTGGCCCAAACATAGTCTTCTGTCCATAGCTTTTAAAACTAAGATTTATAATCCATGGGGAAATATTTGGTACAAATCCTAATTATCTCTAAGGGTGTCCTTTACCCCCAAAGACCAACCGAGTAATGTGGTCTGGCCTGGAGCCCTGGAGCAGATCAGGAGCAGAGAGGCCTCAGTCAGACAAGTGGAATAACTTGACTAATTCATCACTGTGAGAAGTTCTTGATTTTGGTGTGGCATTGATGCAAACAAGGTTCCGAATGACAAGTTCTGCACACCCTTTCTGAAATAGAATTGCTGTATGTCATGGCTGCATTGGAAATGAGTTCTGTCCTGTTATCATTAGATTCATTCACCCAGATTAGAAGAGACAAAGTGTGAAGTACATGCAAACGAATGCTTGACATTCCACATACGGCTTTTTCCATGAGACAGCAGACGGTGCAGAAAGGAGTGAAAAATCAGAGAGGATGTCGAGGGGTCTTGGTGGCCACCTTCCCTCTCAAAGTGCATCCTGAAACATGAATGGGGGCTCCCCAGCAGAGGTCAGTGTGCAGAGGTCCTGGTGTGGGTGGGATGCACGCCAGGCCCAGCGGATGGTGTCGGCGCAGGAGTGGGATGCCTCCCGTCTGTGTGTCCAAACCATGATGGCACCTCAGAGCGAGGCACACTAATGGGATGCAGTGAAGAGTCCTTCAAAGGGAGCAGCCCCCAAAACATGATACTGAGGGATTTTGAAAAGGAGACTAACCTTTAACCCCAAGTCAGGGAATCATGGAATGGTTTATCACAGCAAGGGAGAAGATGTTGAATTGTGTTTTCAAATATTTGGGAGTATGGTGAGGGGAGAGTGGGGATTAGATGGCATACTGGAAGATGTAAAGACACCCTACTTCCTAGAAAACAGGACCTATACCAATAGCCACAGCTTGTATCCTGCACACTCACCGGAGCTCAGGAAAATTCAGCAAGATTTTCAGAGGTGGGGCCAACTGGATGGTCCACATGCAAAAAGGGTAGGTTGCATTAGAGGTGGTTATCTTCCCGGCAGACTTTGTGAGCAGGCCTCCACACCCAGTGTCTACCAACAGAAGAAGAGAGAGGTAAGGAGCTCTGGGACAGCTGCCGGCCACTGAGAGATTGGCTGTTCTCAGGACTCCTGTCTTGTTGATACATACCCCTGACCCTCCATCTTCACAAATGCAAGGAACCAGTAAGGACCCAGTCTGGTAAGCCAGAAATGAAAAGACCGTTCCTGTTTCACCCTTCTCGGGGCATTTTATGAAGCCCACACCCATTTGTGGTATCATTGACCTTCTACTACTAGTTGAAAAGACAAGCAATTTTCATTTCAACTAAATTGTCATCATCAAATACATTGAAATGTGGATGAGCAGAAAACCACATGCTCGACTTGGTTGTGCCCCGCTGAAGATGCTCCTCAACACCAGCTCAGAGAAATAGCAACATCTCCAGTTCTTCTGCCCTAGGGTCAAAGGAGGCCTCAAGAAGCCCAGGCACTTTCAAGAGGTTCAAGCTGCTCTTTGGACATGAAAGTTGGTTTTCCTGCTGATCAAGCATAGAACGCCTGATGCTATAGGGGTGGTGCCCGTGAGTGGGTGGTGGTGGGGTGTAACATCAAGACAACCTCGAGAGGGTTGGCCATGGAGGTGAGGTGGGACGTGGTCAAGACTGAACATAGACGGCAAAGTCAGATGCCACCTTCTTTGGGATCCAAATGGCTCCCAATAATATGACCTTCCTGCTGGGTTTTTTCATGCCAACTGAAAAGCCTAAATTCTCTATTCGAGGAAAGGGAAAGAGTAAAATCACACTGCACACCTTTCCCTTGCCGCTGTTGGGTTGTTTACCACTAAAATTATGTGTCAAGGAAACGAAGGTAAGAGATAAGTAACCTGTCCACGGGGAATTTGAATGCAAAGGAAAGGTGCTTATGCAGGAACAGGAGAGAGCAAGCTCTCTTTATCCCTGGGGACAATTCCAGACACTAGGAGAGGACACTGTGTAGATTGTCATGGACAGTGGCAGCCCTGTAAAGAACAGGAATTCCAGAACACTGCACGGTGTTCATGTGAAGCCTGTGTATGGACATCCAGAGAGCAGGGCTATCCAGAACGCTGCACGGTGTTCATGTGAAGCCTGTGTATGGACATCCAGAGAGCAGGGCTATCCAGAACGCTGCACGGTGTTCATGTGAAGCCTGTGTACGGACATCCAGAGAGCAGGCTATCTCCTTCCAGTAGACGCAGTCACTCGACATGGTAAGCAAAGAATGCAGCATCGGAATGGGAGACGAGCTTATTGACCCATGCACTTGGAGTCCATTCCAACTCCTAGTGGCCATAGCCTTGAGTGATTCTGACCCTTAGGAGCTCTCAAGGACAGAGCAGAACTGGCTACGGGGTTTTTCCGAGTCTGTAATCTGCATGAAAGAGCATATCCACACCTTTATTCCAAGAAGAACAAACTGCCCCCTTGTTTGCAGCAGTCCAGCACTTAAGTCACTGCACCGCTGGGATTGCTTACGCCACAACCAAGGGTGAGTAGGTGGAGGTGGAGGTGGTGGAGGTGGTTGGGGTGGAGGTGGTGGAGGTGGTGGTGGTGGTGGTGGAGGAGGAAGAGGTGGAGGACGGGGTAGTGGATGAGGGGGTGGTGGAGGAGGGGGTGGTGCAGGTGGAGACGGTGGAGGTGGAGACGGTGGAGGTGGAGGTGACGGTGGAGGTGGAGGTGACGGTGGAGGTGGAGGTGACGGTGGAGGTGGAGGTGACGGTGGAGGTGGAGGTGACGGTGGAGGTGACAGTGGAGGTGGAGGTGACAGTGGAGGTGGAGGTGACGGTGGAGGTGCAGTTGCAGGTGTCAGGGGCAATCTGAATATGGTGGGAGAGGAAGTGAGAAGGTACAAATATGCCAGCTTGGTTCCTCTTTCCTTCTGAGCAGCAGACATGCGCTGAGCACTCAGGTAGATTCTGACGCCAGAGGGGCACCCATATGAGGCTCTCACGTGGAATGAGACACGTGGAGCCTCAGTGTTCTAGATATTCGATTGTACAATTGTTTATCTCTGATGTCAATGGTGTTTTCTTCCCCATTTCAGCGCAGGACAGATATTCCGGACTCCTTACCTCACACAGGTGTAGAGTCCCAGGGAGAATTTGCCTGTCACTAAGAAGGCCCGCGGTCAGAGATCAAAGTTGAGCCAATGACCTCCATATGATAGCAAAGAGGAGCCGGTAAAGGAATCTGGTGTTGAACCCAGGATAGTGGGCTGAAGTTGAACCCTTGCATGGTCATGCCTAGTCCCTGTACTTGATCCCTGATGGAGTGGAGGTCACATTTTGTGCTGCCACCCCAAGGAGCAGGCGTTCCAAACCAACACTCTCTCCTCAGGAGAAAGTGAGGGCTTTGTACACCCATAAGCCATTACAGTCTCGGCAACTCAGGGGTACTTCTACCTTGTTCTGTAGGGAGCGTGGTTTTTACTGAGTACGTGGCCTAGGACAACACTTTCCAAAGACCTTGTTCTTTGATGCCGACAGGCCCAATGATCATGAATTCGCTGTGTGAAGAAAGAGCCAGATGGGCAAGAGATGGATGCAGAGAAAGACTGTGGGGATGGATGCTGCTCCAGCTGTGGTTACCCGCTGGTTTAGAACCTGCAGTTGGGAGCCAGCAGCCCAGGCTGACCAGAAGTCATTCTGTGTAGATGAGGCCCCAGCACCTGAGCAAGGCCACTCAAGGCACTGAGAAAGGACAACAGGAGCCCCTGAAGGTAGAAGGCCAACTTCCCCCTTGGAGCTCCCGGGAGACTTCAAGAACCTATCTTGCACACCCCCTAACCCTCCCCCCAATCACAGGTGGACAGTCTGGGGAGAAAGGCTGGTTCAGGCCAGAGGACTTCTTCAGAAGGTTCCCTCTTGGCAGTTGAGCACACTCATTTCTTCTCCCTTCTACACCTCTTTGTATAGTGGTAATGAGCCCAAGATATCCCACAAGACAAAACATTACCTGCTGACGAATTTGCTGCAGACAGGGGCTCCTCTGTGGGGACCAGAATATCTACAAAGTGGAAAATGGAAGCAGTCACTCAATGATGGTCTTCGTGTTAGGATGAATGGAGAGAGAGAGAACACGGGGCGAGGTTCTCAGGGGACAATGTCTAGGCTAGAAGACACATGAGCCCGGAGAGCCACCTGTCGCAGATCTGCTTGCTCTGCTTTGAAATGAGGAACTGATGCAGTGATCCAACAGGCCCCTCTGTCCCGAGAAGTCCATGCTATCTCCGTGAAACCCTTTCTTGAATCACAAAGCTTGAGACTCATGGCATGCTGGTTGGACCCCACTTTTGTGATCCAGCTGCATCCTGGTCGCATTTGAAAGCACCAAATGTAGTTCCTAGGTTTCTCCAGACTCAACCGGACTGAAGATTATGTAGCCAGTTTGTATGTTTATCTTTGTATATATAATCTATCTATTGTACATACTGTGTACGTTATTGCTGCAGTTGGGGGACCTTACTCTGAACTGCACAGCTTGATGCTCATGACATGCATCATGTGTGCAGCTTTTGATATCAAACTTCATCCTAGTTGCATTTGAAAGCAAATGTAGTTCCTAGGTTTCTTCAGACTGAACCACACTAAGAATAAAGACAGTGCGAGGCTTCTATTTGTGCTGTGGGTGAATCTGTGCTCACTGCGGACTCTGTAAGGGACAGCGGGGGGAGACAGCATTAAAGAAAACCTCATAGACACCTGCGCCTGGAGGCGAGAGCAGAGCTGCTCCTGGGCATCGCCGAGGCTGCCAATCCTGACCGGAGGAGAAAGCAGCTGTGTGGGCTGTGGAGCGGCTGGGGGGCTTCAACAGCTGATCTTCTGGTCAGCAGCCCAATTCACAACCTACTCGACCCCCAGGGCTCCATTAAGATGATACTGGTGTGAAATCTGTGATTTCCAAACTTTTCAAAGGAGGTTTCAACAGAAGCGGTCCAGTGGAGCTCTGTCCACAGTACTCGGTTGCAGGCCAGCTGAGACCACCCTCTGACCCCTTACCCCATCATTGACGTGGCCAGTTGGGCCACGCTTGTCAGTGCTCACCTACTGTTCCTAGCACACAGCTACACACGTCAGTAAATGAGAACACTGTTTGGAAAAGAGAGGCTCAGACCAGTCTTTCAACAGGGACTGCAAACATAGGGAACATGTGCAGCAGTCTCCCACCTCATTTCTGACATACCCTCACGGCTCCCACAGTCAAGCACAAGAGGACAGACCTGCTTACAGAAGCATGCCACTCAAGTCCAGTCCAGAGGAGACCCCCAATCCCCATTCCCATGACCCAGGCCACTAGCTTAGTCACATGGTGCTCAATACCAGGATCAGGATCTAATTAATAAACTCTGAACTTCAGTCTTGACAACCGTGCTCATCAACGACACTCATTCCACATTATGGGACAACCATGATGACTCAGGAAGGGACCTTCAGAAGAGCGCAACCCTCCCCCCTCCACTCACCAGCTGAGTAGCTATGGTAACAGCCTTCGAGTGAAGATGGTTCAGTCTCCTCACTCACGTCATACTCCAAGATCAAGCGGTTGGAAGAAGATACGTAGGTAATATTCCGGTCAAAACAAGAATACCAATGTTGAAGGGGTCCATCAACCAGATGCATACTCTCTTGAGAACACTTGATTCTGTTTCATCAAATAAAAGACAGTTGGGTTATTGAAAATGCCTTCCCTCTGGAAATCCCATCCACCCCCCCCACCCCCCCACCCCGCAATCAACGGAAGTCCCATTTCATCTCTTCCCCTAAGAAGAACTGAAAGGCCAGTCAAGAAAAAGGGAAAGACAGTCTATTCGTTCTGAGCAGATGTCAGTCCACCCAGACCTGCGCAGCCCTCCTAAAGTAGCTCCCTTCAACTGAGATGCTGTTGACCTTCAAGTGTCCCATGATGCCTATCCTAGGGCTCTGGGATCAAGGATAGGAGGGTTGCTTGCAGGCAGCTGGCTGAGTTTCAGCTTTCAACCTTGAGAGAATCGTCAATGCAGTGTTGTGTTGCTTTAAGTGTCCGGGTCAAAGCATCTGACATGACTCGGTGAGTTTCTGTTCACTCAACTCCCAGGTGCTGCAGGTCATGGACATCCTGGCCCAGCAGTCCCACCTGCCCTCTCTGGCTCATGGTGAGCAAAGACAGCACCCATTTCTTTCTAGTGTAGATGCTACAGGTGAGAAGCCTTCGCTCCTGGGGAGATCCCAGTCTCTCTGTCTTCCATCTACTCCTCCCTGCATGACCTTCCCACTCCTCAACCGTGTGGCCTCACCATAACTCCTGGTGCCACTGCAGAAGCAGAAGGCTTTGAGGCTTTAACGAGACAACTTGTGTGAACCTCTGATCATCACATGGTGCCCTTTGTCTATTGGTCCAGCTCCAAGTTATTACTTGATTCCCAGGACAATCAGATCCACAGTGAATCTGTGTAATGGACAATGGGCCATGGACAGAAACCCCAGAAAGAGTTCATCGGGACAACAGAGAAATGGGGATGTAGGATAAAATCATCTAGTTCATCCTGGGACTTCTGTATATACATCTCTCCTGTTGCCCAAACATGGTCTTCTTGAGCAGGAGTTTTTGCAACTAGGGTTTATAATCCTTGGTAACAGATTTGGCACAAAGTCAAATTTTAAGACAATTGTATGTAAGGTGCCCCTTCCCACAAAGACCAGCTGAGTAATGCAGTCTGGGTTCTGGCCCTAGAGGAGAAGAGAAGTAGACAGAGGCTGTAGGCGGACACATTGCATCAAGCGACCAATCCTTCATGGTGATCGGTTCTTGACTTTAGTGTGGAGTTGATGCAAATGAAGCTCCCATCCTCAAAGTGTGAACGCTGCCCTGAAATGGAACTGCTGGGTTTCTGCACAGTGGCTGCAACGACGGATTCAATAACATCACACAAGAACTATTGTGAGGATGGCATGGGACCAGGCTGTGTTTCCTCCGGGTACACATGCGGTTACTGAGTCAGAACAGGAGAGCACCTGAGAACAACAACAGCAGCAGCAGCAGCATTGCTGTATTAGAAATTGCTTCTATGCTGTCATTACGTTCATTCGCTCCTTCAAAATCTAGACTTAAACCTTCAACATTAGCTCTCTCATCTGAGGAGAGAGAAAGGAATAGGGCTTCCAAGAGGGCATAAGGGTTTCCATGGGATCATGCATGGGGATCAATCAGGGAGGAAGTCCAGGGGACAGTGTGGCTGCCTTGGGGCTCATAGTGAATCCTGAAATGTGAGTAGCTGACCCCAAGCACAGGGCAGACAGCAGAGGTGTTGACGTGTGTAGGACGCACGCCTGGCTCCGCAGAGGTGTCAGCACAGAGTGAGGGGATGCCAGCCTTGTGTACGCAGCAAACAAGGCGGATCTGGATCACGTCCACAAGCTGCCTGACCAGAGAAAGTGACCGCCGGGGGAAGGCTGGTGATGAAGGACTGAGCACACGAGAGGGTCTCCACCGAGGGGTCAGCGCATCCTGCAAAGCTTGTTCTCAGCAAGCGAGGACGTGGCGGCCTGTTGTCAGATGAGTCCGACATTGGAGTGGAGTTGCAGCTGGGGCTATAGGATAAGCTGGGGAGGCTCACATCCCTCCTTCCTAGAACACTGCAGCCACTTCCAAAGAATACACATACATGGTGAGCACTCACTTGAGCTGGGGCACTACCAGAACAATTCTATGAGACGGATCCGCCTCGATTGTCCAGGAACATATGCTGCGGGGGATGGCTTTGAAGGATAGCTTCCCTGAAGGTTTGGTGATGACATGGCGACACTTAGGATTCACTGCAACCAGAAGAAGGGGAAATTTAGAGACGCTGGCAAGTCCAGTCCATGCACATTTTGCCCTTCTCGGGGCCCCTGTGCTTGTGGTCCGTCCTCACCCTCCATCCCCCCAAATGAGAGGAACAGTGTGAGCACCCAAGTCTGAACATGTTTGGGTTTCGCTCTTTGAAGAGCACATGTGAAGCCCTCACACATCTGTAGTTGCATTTCCTGTTTCGACCGCTCACAAAGAGAGGCAACTTAAAGAAAACATTCTCAAGGACATAGGGTCACGGAGAAGCCCACTCATCAAAGGCCTCTTTGTGCACCTTGAAAGATGCTCCCCTGTATGAGAACAGAGCAATGGCAGAGCGGTCAGTTCTCCTGCCTGATGGTGGACCGAGCTCATCACACACAGGGGGCACCTAGTCAGTGAAACACCTGCCAGACGGCTTCTACCGTGACTCACACTGGTGCCTGAGACTCCAAGTGTTCATTAAAGATGAAAACGGTAACATCACCCTCTGAAGTGCTATGAGGCCCGATGAGTTCACATGTCTAAGGTGCTTGGCCCACAACTTGCACTCTATAAACACTAGGCAAACACGTGATTCCTGAGGCTCCTGCATCTTGCGGAAACCTTTCTCCCCTAACTGCCCTCGGTACTCTTCATCTGTACGACCTTCAGGTCCTTACTCCAAACATAACGAAGATTTTCCGCTTCCTAAAATCCCAGACACTCTCAGGAGGCTCAACTAGCTCTTCGGAAAAGCAATTTGCTCTCCCTGCTGAGTCAGACTGTGCAGACTTGGCCTAGAGATGGCTCCTCATGACTGTGGGGGTGCTGTCTGTAGGGGTGGTGGTCAAGGGATGGCGTACCATAAGGGTAAGCCCTGAGAAGCTTGTCCAGGCAGGTGAGATGGGACCTCATAAGGACTGCTGTGTCAATGGCAACGTCTAGATGCCATTTGAGGTCAAAGTCTACCCGGTCCATGAACTGCCTGTGGACTCGTTTGCTACCTGGGGAAAGCCAACCTGTCCGTGTGAAGGGAAGGAAAGGGTGTAATACCACTGCCCATAGTTACCTTCATGTAGTGCGCTTGTTGGGCTGATCGCGGCTAAAAAGACACCTGAGTGGAGAAGTCAAATGGAGAGTTGTCAGTGACTCCTTTGTGAGAGAAACAGAGATGGCAGAGGAGGGTCTTGTTAAAGAGGAACTCGGAAGCAAAGGGAGAAGCTGGAGCGTGGACAGGTGACAACAATATCTCCTCCCTGGGATGATCACAGCCGCGAAGGGAAGGCAGAGAAAGGCTCACACAGAAACAAACTAACCCGCTCACCCACTTTCTGCTCCTTTCCTGACTCCACTCCGTTAACACACAAGGTTCCCCCGGAGTCAAAGACAGAGACACCAGTCTCACCAGGTGGCCAGCTAGTTGACTTGCCTGTGTTGCACTTTGTGTCATCTCTGAGTCTCACTTCTGAGCTGCCCCCTCACTTGTGAGCAAACCAGGCAGTTCACCACCCTAACTTTGACCCGAACTGTTTTCCTGGTAAAATCTGGAAGAAGGCTGATTATGAATTTCTGAGTAAAGCAATTGAATGCCGTGTCCAACACAGGAGAAATTATCCATCTTAACGATCAAAGCATTATCATTTCAGGAGTAGGTGTTTGGGAGTCACAGAATGGAAGGCAAACACATAGTGTCCTATGGTTGAATGGGACACTGTGGTCTGTCCTTGTCAGGAGGCATGTAGTGGGAATAAATCAACTATCACCAGAGTCTGGAATGCATTCCTGATCGGCATTTCATCACTTTGTGACTTTGGGAAAGTGAGTCACTCCCCTTCATCCTCAGCTGAAAATCAGGAAAAACCAATCCCAGGGGGTGAAGGGTGATGACCCACACAAACCCGAAGTCATGGTTTCAGTGAGTGATGCCGCCACCGATGTCCCATCTTACTGCTGCCCGTTTTAATATTTACTTCATGTCCCAAGTTTGAAGTTAAAAATGAAACTAGTGCTGTAGGAGCTGATTTGTAGAGTCCTCAACCAGGACTGACGGTCCACTGAGCTCTGGTCTCTGGGCACTGCGGCGCCAATGGAGTGTGTGGGTACCAAGGGAAGATGCTCTCAGTGGGGAGCATCCCCCAGTGCTGATCTGGGAGATGGAAATCAGAACCTTTCAGGAAGCTGGTCTCCGGGCAGAGCCCAGGGATCCCAGCAACACCAGGAGAACGACATGCTCTGGACCCACCTCAGCGGGAAGCGGCCTCCAGGCCAGCCTCACCTGTTGGACTGCTCTGATGTAGCCTTTTCTGCCCCAGCTTTCAGCTTGGAGAAGAAGCTGCTTCTCATCACTAAGTAACCAAGCTACCTTTGGACCACACTATCTAGAATCCCCAAAGGTCACTGACTCGAGCTGTGGCACCTCTCAGTCTACATCCATCACATTCAGCCCTTTCCATGCAATTCCATGCTCAGTCACTCTCAGGAAAGCCCAAGTGTCCTCCTTCTTCTGTCAAGAGGCCCAAAATCTCCCAGCCATCAAGTAGATGCTGCCTGGTTGTGACCCTATAGGACATGGTAGGACTGCCTGTGGCTTCAGAGACGGCACCTCTTTGTGGCAGTAGAAAGCCTCATCTTTCTCCTGCAGAGCAACTGGTGGTTTCAATCTGCTGACGCTGCCGATCACAGCCCAATGCATACCTACTGCCCCACCAGGGCTCTGAGAGGTTAATTGATTTGGCCAAGGTCACCCAGCCACAGACGGCTGCTTGAGGTCTTGGATACTTTCCAGCTTTTCTCCAGGAACAAAGACACGTGCAGTGCATATCCACCCCAACCCCGCTGCAGAGCCTCCAAGGACCCGTGGCCTCGGGGTCCTGCTGAGAGCATAGCTTTGGGACGGCCCAATCCACGGTGGTGACTGTGGGCACTGGAGACCAGCATGTGCCTGTGGACTGCTGACCTGCAGAGGGAGGCAGGCACGCAGGGGTGGGAGTGGGACATTGCAAGGGTCCTGGTAAGAGACGACAGCACTCAATGGTGTGGGGTTCCCCCCTGGGGCTTCTCAAGGGAAGCACCTGCCCTCCATGGATCCATGCAGTCTCATTCATAGCCAGGACCTCCACGTCAGCCCCTGCCAGCATCAACAGCTTTTGAAAATGCCTCCCCAAACCAGACCGAGTTTGACTCACCTGGGCCACTGCCTGCCTTTAGCCAGGTGGTCCACCCAGTAGCACCTTAGTCAGAGTTTGCATAAGGAGAGAGGGGATAGGAGGCCTATAGAACACATGTCATGAAAGAGGATCTGAGACTGGAGACAGCAAGTGTTGAAACCCAGAGGGCCACAGATGCCTCTGTACACCCTCCCCCAGCAGTCAGGGATGGCTGTACCTTTTCTTGGTGGAGGAGAGTATGACGGAGCTTATCAATATGGGTTGTCTCTCTTGGTAATAAGAGACCTGGATACGTGAGGCAGCAGAGAGAGGTCAGAGAAGAGGATGAGGAGTCATGAGTTACCTATTCCAAGGGTCAAAGTCCAAGGCAAGGCACAGATCACCTTCATCTTGACTTGTCCTGCTCCAGCCTCAGGAGTGAGGAGGCTCTGCTGGCCTGTGATATATAGAGCTGCCCCTGAAACCTGATCCCTCCTCTGCCCGAAGCCAAGGCAGCTCTGCTGCAGGTGAAGAGTGATGCGAGGTGATTGCTCGTTTCTATAGAGGAGAACATGGCCCACTGGCCCTGGTGCTAATCAACAAAGACTTCAAGCACAAGGCTTTTATGTCAATGTTCATTGTAGAATTATTCCCGATTGCAAAACGCTGGGAAAATCCTATCTTTCCACCCACAGATGACTAGACGTACAAAATGTGACCATCCATACAATTAGACCTTACTGAGCTGGGAGGAGAGTTGAGGCTTGATACTTGCTACCCCATGAATGCAACTTGAGGGCACTGTGCTGGGTGAAGCAACACAAACGTTCCAGAGCTTGCCTAGACCCAGAGAGGACAAAGTCAACTGCATGGAGATGGAAGTTTCTCAGTGCTTTCCAGAGTCAGGAAGGAGAGGGAAATGGGTGCTATCAGAGATGGAGTCCCCACATCTCTTTAGGGTAAAGTTGCGCACTCATTTGTCCTCATTGATGTCAATCCATTGTAAATACATAAGATTGAAAGGAGTGAGTGTTTCATAATATTTTTCACGATGCATATGTATATATAAATATACATGTATAAACATAAATATATGCATATAAGTATACATAAAATATGAGTGTATATATATATATATACACATACATACCATAAATGTAGACAGTGCAAGGTGATGAGCATCACCTGCTCAGGTGGGCCTCAAGATGTCCTGCTTCCCTTCTGGGTCAAGATTACCCATAGATGAGGCTCTTCTTCCCCGACCTTGCCTGCAGCCGACTGGCTCTGAATTTTACAGTCCAGGGGTTTCCTATCCATGATGCTCTGTACGTTTGTAATTAGACCCCGATGTGTGCGTTCTCTGCACCTAGACAGAAATTGATTGACTCACATAACTAAGATTTGACTTCAGGTTCCTCTGGAGTCACAAGTTCTGAAACTATCTGGGACCCACCTTTTTCTTTCTTCTCCTTTGTCCTAGGGGTGGTGAGCCAGCAGTTTTCAGGACCAAGTCTTTATTCTGTAAGAGTAAAGTCAGGGCTGCCTTCTGCCCCTCCTGACAAGTCCTGGGAGGGTCTGCTTTTCTGTGGGCTGATGGAGCACCCGGGCCTCATGCCCTTCCTTCCGTTCCCCAGGAACACACTGGAGGATGTGCGGGTCAGCACCTACCTGAGCCTCGTGCCGTGTGATGGTTTCTTCTTGTTTGTTTGTTTGTCTCCAAGACAAAGGAGTGTGACTATCACAATAAGCACCGGGTCGGGTGCTTGGGACACACAGAAAGCACCCCCATGGGAGTCTTGCTTTCCCGTGATCCTCATTGCTGGCTGCCTGCCATCACTCCCTCCCACTGCCCCTGGGTGGATGCTGGGCTCTCACTGAGGACTCAAGCTCCTACCTGCACTCTGTTCTTGCCCTTCCCTTGGTGGCCTGGCTCAGAGTCTGAGCTGAACTAGATTGTCCTTAGGAGAACACTGGAGGTCGCATGGAGCTTCTAAGCCTGCTTTTACCTTCCTCAAGGGTCGTGTAAGTCACAACTAACTGTTCCTCCCTCCAGGCCTGCAGGGACATCAGGAGCCTGGGCTTTGTGAACCAGGTCAGAGAAGGTGGTCTCGGTCTTGCACCTCCCTGTCCTTTGACGCCCTGAGGTTCCGCGCCTCCTCTGGAAGCCTGCTGTGCTTGCTGAGCTCTCCTGGCTCTGAAGCCAAACCGAGAAGCCACAGGCTCCCTTCCTCCAGAAGGAAACGACTGAGGTAGTGTTTATCCTCCCTGAACAAACCCTGTGCACTCACATTCGCTGTCTGGAGTCACGGGGAGCCTGGTCCCTGCACACGTCTGCTCACAGTCTCATGGGCCCTGCTTCAGACGACAAGTCTACCCGTCATGACCCAGAGAGGACAGGGAAAACTTCTTTATGTCGAGGACACATTCCCAGTGAGAGGAAGGACTTGTCCAGAGACTTGAACTTGCAGCTCCTGAGGCCGAGAGGAGCCAGACCATTTTCAGTGACTGGAGCCACCTCACAGGCTGAGAGGAGGCAGCACTGGATTCGGGTTTGGCCCTGAGTGGGATGAATGCAGGTGGCCGGCACCAGGGTCATGTGCAGCTGCTTTCCCGGAGCCCCTGAGGCACGGTGTGTGACGACAGCTGAGATACTGATGTTGTCAAGCAGTCTGCTGGCCGCTCAGTCAGGGCCCAGGACAGATTGTTCTGGGTGATGTGCATGGCTCAGGAGCTGAGTCCTCCTGTGGAGCTGCCCCTTTGGCTGCTTTCCTCCTCCCCCTGGGCACAGTGAGAGCACCAGCGTCACCTGTCAGGGGAGCCTCAGCATCAGTGGGAGCGCTAGAGAGCTCATCTCTGACAACAGCAGGCTGCCGCGTGCATCTCCAACGAAGTATTCTGTCCTTTCACTGCGGTGAGGGACCCTTAGGTGGGCTTGACCTCTCCTTGTGGTCACTGACCCTCTCCTTTACCACATGACATCCTGTGCCAGGGACTGGTCTCTCCTGATAACATGTCCAAAGTACATTGTGGTTTGGGTTGGTTGGTTGGTTTCCTCACCCCACTAGAGTTCTGAGAGCGTCACAAGAGATGAAGACGGTGTCCAGTGGGAAGGATTTTCGTTGAAGCAGCAATCCTGCCAAGAACGTCCTTCACAAGCACAGCGGTTCTGTTCCGTCCTCTTTCCCCTGCCTTCCTTCTTCTGTCCAGTGCCCGGGGACCAGGCAGAGATGCAGAAATCACTGGGGCTGAGCTCAGGTTATGGTTCCTCATTGGTTGAAACAGCGGGGGTTGTTGCTGTAAGCTGTGGGACATCGCTGAAAGCACATTGATAAGTGATTGATCCGGGTGTGTGTGGCCATGGTGCCCACAGACAGGCACGAGGACGTGGACAAGGGGCAGCATGCAGGCTTCTCATGCACAGCCTCTGCTGAGGAAATGGTTTCTCCCCAGGTCCAGTTGCAGGGTTCTGGGGTGTCTCTGCCTCGGACATGCTTGTGGGGTTTTGGAAAAGATCAACTGCTGGGCTCATCCCCTCGTCATTGCCGTCCATTTTGGATTGGGGGAGGGGTGGCACTGACACCCTCTGGAGGGAGGCTGCCCCAGGTGGCTCTGGAAGCAGCAGCTTAAGAACAGAAAGCACTGTCCTGGGGCCTCTGAGGGAAGTGCAGATTCCACCCATCCAGAGGCCCCGCAGAAGCAAGGCCTGGTGATCTCCGGGTGAAACACCAGCTGCTGAAACCGGTGGAGCACAGTTCTACCGTCACACCCGGGGGATCTCTGTGAGCTGGGAGCAGCTGCGCGGCAACTTGTTGCTATTGTGTGACTTTATTGCTCCTGCTGTGCCATGCGCCATTTCATTCCCGTCTCACTCTAGCGCTCTTGGTAGAGGCATGGCATGGCTATTTCCCCTTTGTAAATACGACCCTTGAGCTTGGGAAGGTCCAATTCATTCAATTGTTTGCATCACTAAGGATTTATGGATATTTATTTTATTCTGTGCGGAGAGGGTTTTATTTTTTTAATGTAAAAATGTGAACTCAGGCAGCATATGGACCCTTCCGCTCAGATGCGTGCATTTGGATACAAAGAATAGTGCGCCTCTTCTGTATTTCCTAGCCAGCCTCTTGTCTTCCAGGGAGAGATGTGTGTGCATGGGCTAACCGGTCGCTCCCTATACCGAACTGGTGAGAATGTAAATCTTTGCAGGCACCGACCGCCTCCTCCCTGCTGCCAGTGCAGCTCTTGGGCTAGAACTTAGGCGACATGATCCATTCTGAGTTTTCCCAACGCCATGTGGGGTTTCCAGCGCGGTCAATCTTTGGGACAGTGGTTAGAGTCATCTTTCTTCCAAGGAACTGCTCATGGGTTTGAGCCACCGACCTTGAGATGATCAGCCCAGCACTTGCTTAGCACGGCTCCTTGTTATTCTCCTCTGGACATACTGCAGAGCCGTTTCACCTAACAGTGACCTGTTCACTTGAAGAGACACTCCCCTCAGTGGCCGCGTGTCTCCATTGCTCCCACAGAGAGAGCCAACGTTCCCTCCTGGGGATCCCATGAGGATGGGCCTGACTTGAGGATGGGCCTGACCTTGGGTTGTGGGGAGCTGTGGCCTGATGGCTCACCCCAAGTGCGGCCATGTTTGTCAGCCATCTTGACCTGCCCACCTTTCTATGGCGCATGCGCTGGTCGGACTTACCAAGGCTCAAATACTGACTGAGTGCCCTGTCTGGCCCCGTCCCGCAGAGCTGCTGTGTCTGCCCAATCACATGCAAGCCAGCGTGAGCAGGAGTTCACCTCAGAACATCTTCATCCCCAACTGGGCCGGGAAATACTGGTGTCAATCCCAGATAACAGCCAGCAAGGTGGTGTTCACAATCCTTACTTGGGTTGTGGCACCGTCAAACAGGTATGCCTTGGCTTTCCCAGGCTCCTTCCTAGTGATCAAGTTTGCTGATTGTGACAGGCACCACACACATATCTTGCATTCTGGGGACCCAGGAGGTGGGGCTACAGTAGGATCAGGATGTAAGACGTGGACACCGTTGCCATGGTGTTGATTGTTCTGATGCATGGTAGCCCCATAGGACAAGGGTTTCCAAGATTGTTATTTCAATTGTCTCCTGATGGGAGCAGCTGACGGGTTCCAACAACCAATCATTCAGTGAGTGGTTCGTCATGCCCCCCAGGGATTCCAAGGAGTGGAAAGCTGTCAACCTGTCCTTGGTGCCACGACCTGGCTGTGGCCATGACAGATAGAGAGGAGGGTCTCTGACCTGGTCTGGAGGAAGGAAGCCCAGCAGACAGGATTTCTACAGGAGTGTCCAGCCAACAGGGAGCTGGGCAGTCCACCAAGCATCTCTGCAATAGACATTGCGGCCACCGGGGCAGCAGAAGAATGCACACCTATCTAACCTTCATGATTCTCATAAGGATGGAATGCCTCAAGGTCAGAGCCAATGCCTTCTTGACCGCTGCAGACCCACACTGTCCCCAGTACAACCATAGGCTAAGCTATAGGATTATTAACATCAATGGGTGTATGTGATGAGATGGGGGAAGGCCTTGGACCCACCCAGAGATGCCTCAGAATAACACCCCCCCCCTATCATATATTCTTCTTACATAAACAAAAACTTCTTATAAATCAAAACCTTAAGTCTGCACCAATTTTAACCACTCAGCTGCTAAGTGGAAGGTTGGTAGTTTGAACCCACCAGCTGCTGTGCAAGACAAACTGTGGCAGACTGTGCCCGTCAAGGTTACAGCCTTGACTCCGACCCCCAAATCCCTCTGAAGCACACGTCTATGCAGCAACACTGGGGTCACCTTGAGTCAGAATAGGTGGGAACTCCTTTGCTAATCATCCATATGCCAGACACAGAGCCGGAGAGATAAGAGAGGAAGGAGAGGAGGAGGAGTAGGAAGAGAAGAGAGGAGCAGGGGGCAGCGTGGGTGGGGGGCAAGGGGGAAGGAGAGAGGGGGATAAAGAATGGCTCCGCCGTATTCCTCTTGCAGCGTGAGGAAGTTAAGCCACTGGCTGAAGGCTGCCCAGGCATGCCTTGTAGAGCAAGGACTCAGAGGCAGGACAGGGGAGCCACAGTGGGGGGGAGTTTCATCTTTCAGGCTGCCCCATGTGGTGGGTTTCTAACCACGTTTGCTGCTGAGGTTGAGTCGGTGACGTCTCCCTCCACACAAGAGGGTTCCATTGGGGCAAGAGGAGTCCCTCTCAATGGAAATGTCTGGAAGACATTCCACTTCATCCTCAGCCAATTTCCATCCAAGTAACTCAGATGTGGACCATCATATAACTGAAATGAGAATGTCTTATTATGAATCAAAAACGTAAATCTGCACTCCACGTTCCTTGTTTGCATTGCGTTTAGAATTTAGTTGACTCTGAGACCATAGTCCAGCCTGGAGTCTATGAAAAAGTTCATGTTCATGTACAGAGGTAAACTGAAAACACTTCAACTTGTCTTCAAAGGGACGAGGAGTACAACATGGTGCTAAGATCAGCCCAAATCAAGACACTCCTACAAGAGCCTTCCTGGAAATTCAAGTCAAAATGCAGAGAGGGGACGATGTATGTCTCAGAGAAGTTGATGATACTTATGTTGGTAGATAAGCTGGGAGGAGCAACCTCGCATGGGAAGTAGGGTAGGAAATAGTTCACATTGCTGGTACTTTTGACCTCGTTTCTATCCAGCCCTAGAGGACCCACGCCATGTGTTATAGATTCCTGGGGCTTTAGATTGTGCTCTTTTGAGGCACACAACACCCTTCACAGGCCACACCTGAAGGATTTGATGTGAAAACCACACAAAGTGAATTGGGCTTGTGGTGGTTACATAATCTCCTGTCAACTTGAGCAAAAGGGTAGAGTCTAGTCTGTCAGTCAGGTCGTAGCCAATAAGGCCTCTGTGTGGGCATGACCTTCTCCTGAGGATTCTGGGAACTCCTGTCTTCCTCACTGGAGGCAGGACACACACTCTCTCTGTTTCACATTCTGTTGACAAGCCACGTGAAGCTATGCTATGGCAGCCAGAGACCTGGAGCTGAGGAGCCACAAGGACAGCAGTGAGGAGATGCTGCCACAAGACTTCCCCCCGCCCCCCACTGGCCTGTGATCTTCCTGCTTTCAGCGTCATTGCATGGCTGCGTGAGTCTGTAGAAGAATTTATGGACTAGTATCAGACATATGGGCTAATGTCGAACTTAAGGACTTGATCTAAACTGGGCCGGGATGTTTTCTTAATATACAATTATTCTTGGATATAAAACTCTCTCTCACACACATATGAGTGTCTCTGGATTTGTTTCTCTGGTCTAACACAGGCTTTACCTCAAACTCACTTGTAGATTTAAGGAACTGACATACTCACTTGGACTTAAGGTTGAAATGTCCTCGTGTGACAAGAAGCAGATGGCTGCTATCCCCAGGCTATGGACTTGGTGGTCACCAAACTGGTTTGGAACTCTTGCTTTGAGGTGGCCTGGGATGACCATATATTTACTATTTTAATGCCCTCCTTGATTTCTAATGATATGTATTAGTCTGGTAGGCATGATTCTACTTTTGTGAATGAGTGCTGTGGAAAGATTTTCCCTATCACCAACCCTCGCTGTTTGTGTAAATAGTGTCCAGTCACTTAGGAGTTTAATCTGTATAAATCAACAATTCATGAATTGCAGTCTGAAGCTGGCTTACACTTGTATAATTTCCTTTTCTCAACAATGTTTTAAATTCTATACATTGCTATAATAGTTAGGTTTTCTTGTGCCAACATAGATGCCATAGGAACATATGGGCAGAGTTTACCTGTCAATCAGGTTACAACTTGATTGGAAGGAGACTGAGATAAATGGCTTGCTGGAGCCCAGCACTTCTCTCTCTCTTCTTTCACCTTCCTGCTGACAAGCCACATGGAGCCACACTGGGACCTGCAAGAGCCCTGGAGATGCTTCCACCATTACTGGATCCACAAGACTTTGCACCCACCAGTCTGTGATCTTCCTGCATTCGGCATCATTGCATGTGCTGCATGAGTCTGAAGAGGGATTTATTAATTTTTCAAAATAAATTACTTTACTGGGGGCTCTTACAGCTCTTATAACAACCCATACATCACTTGTATCAAATACATTTGTTCCTATGTTGCCATCATCATTTTCAAAACATTTTCTTTCTACTTGAGCCCTTGGTATCAGCTCCTCTTTTTTCCCTCCCTACCCCACCCTTCCACCCTCGTGACCCCTTGATAAATTATAAATTATTATTATTTTCATATCTTACATCATCCACTGTCTCCCTACACCCATGTTCCTGTTGTTCGAACCTCCCCTGGCGGGGGTGGGGGTGGGATGGTGGGGTGGTGGTGGCAGTTATATGTCTATCATTGTGATCGGTTCCCCAATTCTCCTCTTTCTCCCCCCACCTTTCCCCTACTCTCATGGTATCACCACTCCCATTACTATTCCTGAGGGGTTCATCTGTCCTGGATTCTATATGTTGGGAGTTCTTATTTGCACCAGTGTACATGCTCTGGTCAAGTCAGATTTGTAAGGTAGCTCTGGGCTCATGATAGTGCAGTGAGGTGGGGGGAGCATTAAGGAACTAGAGGAATGTTGTGTGTTTTGTCGGTGCTATGCTACACCCTGGCTGACTCGTTCCTTCCTTGTGACCCTTCTGTCCTTCTGTGAGGGGATGTCCAATTGCCTACAGATGGACTTTGGATCTCCTCTCTGAACCCCACCATTAGCACCGATATAATGGATTGCTTTGGGTTTCTGATGCCTGATACCTGGTCCTGTAGACACCCGATGATCACACAGGCTGGTGTGCTTCTTCCATGTGGGCTTTGTTGCTTCTCAGCTAGATGGCCACTTGTTTAACTTCAAACCTTTAAGACCCCCGATGCTATATCTTTTAATAGCCGGACACCATCAGCTTTCTTCACCACATTTGCTTATGCACCCATTTTGACTTCAGCGATCATGTTGGGAAAGTGACCATCACAAAATATCAGGTTATTAGGACAAAGTGTTCTTGTGTTGAGGGAGTACTTGAGTTGAGACCCAATGTCCATTTGCTACCTTAATACTTAACATTTAAATATATGTACATAGACCTATATCCCTATTGTTATATATTAATATATTGTTATATATTAACATATGTACATGGCTATATATATTTACATATGTACATGGCTATATATATACACACACATCTGTAAATGTCTTTTGCCTCCTAGTTCTTTCCTCTATTTCTGAAGAGGGATTTATGGACTAGTATCTGACTTCTGGGCTAATATTGGACTTGTGGACTTGATCTGGACTGGGCTGGGATGTTTTCTTAATATACAATTGCTCTTTGATATAAAGCTCTTCCTTACACATAAATGGTCAATGAATTTGTTTCTTTAGTCAAACCAGCCTAACACAATTGGCTAAATGAATGACTCTAGCAGAATTACCACATGCCCTAGGAGGATGAATGATTATGTTCTCTATCACAAAAGGACAACCAGAGATGTGTCTAAATCACAGATAGAGGAATGGATTGGGGACTCACAAGTAATTCTAGCCCCAACCTAAGAATAATCAGTTCTTATGGCATACCTTACTGGATACTCGTCCTCATGAAGGGGTCATTGAAGATATGTGTGTGGTAGCAAAGCCTGCTGAAGAAACCAGATGGTGCTCAACTATCAGAAAGAACAGCATCTGGGATCTTAAAGGCTTGTCTTTAAACAACCAGCCATCTAAGTGGGGCATCAACTAAATCCTCTTGGAAGAAGCACACCAGTCTGTGTGATTCAAGGATGGCAAATAATAAGACCCAAATCCAAAGGAGGGAATGATCTCTGAGCTTAAGTTGTGAATAGTCAGTTTGCAGAAAGCTATGGATGATGGAGGAAGCTGGCTTAAACGGCATAGAAACGAAGAGAGAAACCGGGTTGAATACAGACCATTAACAAACTACAACAGAGCCCAGCAAGGACGGAGTTATTGGCTCCAGATCCACAGCTGGCCACTTTTTATTGCTGGAAGCCACTTTTTATTAGAGGGAGCTGGGGGGTGAGCCAAAGAGCAGGAAAGAGGTTTACAGGCAGAAGCAGGGGAAGCTGCGGGCATTTCAGGTATGAGCTGTCCGTGTGGCCTCTATGCCGTTTAAGCCAGCTCTCTCCTCTCTCACCTGGCTTTGCCCTCCCTCATCTACTCCAATACCATTTGCCTCACTTCCTTTGATCTCTGTTAGTCCCATTACCCCCAAATAAAACTTATTAATTAATACCCATGTTCTGTCTCTTAGCAACCTACCTATACCCTGTGGACTTTAACCAGGATCTATGCACTCAGGGTACAACCCATCATTCCCATGCTGCCTGATTGGCATCATTGTCTCCCAGTGATTTGGCATCTCTGATGTAGGACTGAATGTGGGTTAGGTAAGCGGTATCTTTATGGGAAGGACTTGCCTTTATTTGTTGGCTCAAATACTCGGATCTCTCAGCCCAACTGAGGATAAAAAGATTGTGAGACAAACAGCCAGGGATTGGAATCAGCTGGTTTGCATATGACTCAGCAACAACAGCATCAATGAGGGACAAGGGTAGACAGTGTAGATTCCATGTCTAGGCTTCAGCAAGTGCTACTAGTACCCTGTCCACAGAAGGTCGACAGATCAAGATGACTGACCAGCATGGTCGACACTTGGGGGGGTACCATTAGGTAACATCTCTCCAAACCCCATGATAGCTAATGGTTGAAGTCAGTTCCATCCAGGTGAGGAGGTGGCCTAGAGCAACGCTGCCTTTCTCGGATGGAGAATTGGGGCTGGGGATATCTCTTCCCTTGCTTCTGCGGGGCCTCTGGATGGGTCGAATCTCTAGGCTTCTGGTTAGCGACTGAGCACAGTAACTGCACTCCCCTCAAAGGGTCCCCAGGGCAGGGCTTGCTGTTCTTAAGATGCTGTTTCCAGAGTCACCTGGGGCAGCCTCCCTCCAGAGGATGTAAGTGCAACCCCCCCCCCCGCCCCATCAAAGGAGATTGTAATGACTAACCTAGCCATTCATCTTCTTAAACCCCCCCCCCCAAGGAATGTCCATAGCAGAGATACCCCAGAGCCTGCACCTGGAGATGAAGAGAAAGGATTTCATCAGCAAAGCAAGTGCATGAGATGGCCGGATGCTGCCCCTTGTCCACTTCCTAGTGCCTGGCTGCGATCCCCTTGGCTGCACACACTCAGATAAATCACTTATCGATGTGCTTCAGTGATGTCCCACCGCTTACAGCAGCGGTTCTCGACCTTCCTGATGCCGTGAGCCTTTCATACAGCTCCTCAGGTGGTGGTGATCCCCCAATCTTAAAATTATTGTCGTTGCTACTTCATCACTGTCATTTTGCTACTGTGATGAATCGGGCGACCCCTGTGAAAGGGTCGTTCGCCCCCCCAAGGGGTCGCAACCCACAGGTTGAGAACAGATGGCTAGAGCAACAGTCCCCACTGTTCCATCTGACGAGGATCCATAACTGAACTCGGACCCAAGAATTTCTCCAGGGGAGAAGGAGGGAGGGGAGAGGACAGAGCAGAACTGTGCTGTTTGTGAAGGGCGCTCTTAGCGCGATGGTGACTTCAATGAAAATCCCTCCCACTGGATACCGTCTTCATCTCTCGGGACGCTCTCAGGACACTAGTGGGCTGAGGAAACCAACCAATGCAAAATTAAATGTACTTTGGACCGGTCCCTGGGAAAGGACGTCATTTGGTAACGGAGAGGGTCGATGACAAAGAGGAAGGCACTCAATGGCCACGGCAAGGGACTCCAACATGACAGCTGTGAGGCTGGTGCAGGACTTGGCAGTGGTTGTTCATTCTGTTGTACGTAAAGGTGGCAGTGAGTGAGGTCAAGCCCATCCTAGGGTCCCTCGCAACAGTGAAAGGACAGGGCACCTCCTTGGAGATGCACACGGCAGCCTGGGGGTTGCAGGGTGCTGCTGTTAGAGATCAGCCCTCTACTGCCCCCACCGATTCAGAAGCTTCCCTGTCCAGGTGACGCTGGTGTTCTCACTATGTGCAAAGGTAGGAGGAAGGCAGCCAAAGGGGCAGCTCCACGGAGGACTCGGCTCCTGAGCCGTGTCCATCACCCAGAACAATCTGTCCTGGGCCCTGACTGAAACTGGTACTTCCTAGAGCTGAGGGAGCCCAGCCAAAGCCCACTTGGCAACACTGGTATCTCAACTGTCATTATACACCATGTCCCAGGGACTTCGGGAAAGCACCTACACTTGACCCTGGCACCCATCGCCTGCATTCATCCTACTCAGGCACTCAGGGCCAAACCTGCATCCAGTGCTGCCTCCTCTCAGCCTGTGAGGTGATTCCAGTCACTGAAAATGGTCTGGCTCCTCTCGGCCTCAGGAGCTGCAAGTTCAAGTCTCTGGACAAGTCCTTCCTCTCACTGGGAATGTGTCCTCGACATAAAGAAGTTTTCCCTGTCCTCTCTGGGTCATGACGGGTAGACTTGTCGTCTGAAGCAGGGCCCATGAGACTGTGAGCAGACGTGTGCAGGGACCAGGCTCCCCGTGACTCCAGACAGCGAATGTGAGTGCACAGGGTTTGTTCAGGGAGGATAAACACTACCTCAGTCGTTTCCTTCTGGAGGAAGGGAGCCTGTGGCTTCTCGGTTTGGCTTCAGAGCCAGGAGAGCTCAGCAAGCACAGCAGGCTTCCAGAGGAGGCGCGGAACCTCAGGGCGTCAAAGGACAGGGAGGTGCAAGACCGAGACCACCTTCTCTGACCTGGTTCACAAAGCCCAGGCTCCTGATGTCCCTGCAGGCCTGGAGGGAGGAACAGTTAGTTGTGACTTACACGACCCTTGAGGAAGGTAAAAGCAGGCTTAGAAGCTCCATGCGACCTCCAGTGTTCTCCTAAGGACAATCTAGTTCAGCTCAGACTCTGAGCCAGGCCACCAAGGGAAGGGCAAGAACAGAGTGCAGGTAGGAGCTTGAGTCCTCAGTGAGAGCCCAGCATCCACCCAGGGGCAGTGGGAGGGAGTGATGGCAGGCAGCCAGCAATGAGGATCACGGGAAAGCAAGACTCCCATGGGGGTGCTTTCTGTGTGTATTCCCAAGCACCCGACCCGGTGCTTATTGTGATAGTCACACTCCTTTGTCTTGGAGACAAACAAACAAACAAGAAGAAACCATCACACGGCACGAGGCTCAGGTAGGTGCTGACCCGCACATCCTCCAGTGTGTTCCTGGGGAACGGAAGGAAGGGCATGAGGCCCGGGTGCTCCATCAGCCCACAGAAAAGCAGACCCTCCCAGGACTTGTCAGGAGGGGCAGAAGGCAGCCCTGACTTTACTCTTTCTTTCTGCATCCAAAATATGTGCTGTTTGCTTTTTGATATATTTTTAACGATCATTTATTTGGGGGCTCTTCTAACAATCTATACATCAATTGTGTGGAGCATATTTGTACATATGTTGTCATCATCATTCTCTAAACATTTACTTTCTATTTGCTGATCCCTTGGCATCAGCTCCTCTTGTTTCCCTCCCTCCTCACCTTCCCACCCTCTTGATAAATGATAAACTATTATTTTCATATCTTACACTGACCACTGTCTCCCTTTCACCCAAGTTTCTGTAGTTTGTGCCCCCTGGGGTGTGGGGGTTATGTGTCAATCATTGTGATCAGTTTCCCCCTTCGTTTCCTCCTCACTCTATTGTCCCCCTACCCTCCTGGTACGGCTACTCCCATTTCTGTTTCTAAGGGGTTTATCTGACCTGGATGCCATGTGTCATGAGCTCTTATCTGCACCAGTGTACATGCTCCGGTCTAGTCCGAACTGAAAGGCGGGACTGGAGTCATGATAGAGGGGGGTGGGGGGTGCCTCAAAGAACCAGAGGAATATTGTGTTTCACTGGTGCTGTACTGTGCCCTGGTTGGCTCATACCTTTTTTGGGTTTTGGGTCTCTGCTCTGACCCCTCTCGTTCTCAATAATATGTTTTTTTGTTGTTTTATTTTGGGTCTTCTGATGCCTCTTTCTGATCCCATCTATACCTCATGATCGCACAGACTGGTGTGCTTTTTCTAGGTGGACTTGTTGCTTCGCTGCTACATCGCTGCTTGTTTAACTTCAAGCATTGAACACCCCAGATGCTATATCTTTTGATTGCTGGGAACCATTAACTTTCTTCACCACATTTACTTATACACTCACTACGTCTTCAGTGGTAGTGTTGTGAGGGTAAGCATCACAGCATGTCAGGTTGTAAGAACAAAGTGTATTGAGGGAGGGTTTGAGCAGTGGCCCCAAGTCCGTCCACTTCCTCCATGTATTGCCATGTAAATATATGTACATGAGTCAATACCTCTATCTTTATGAATTAATAGATTTACACATGTACAGATCTATGTTTATACCTCTGTCTATAGCTTTGCTTCCTAGATCTTTTCTCTGTTTCCTTTTACCTTCCTCCTGTCCCACTATCACGCTCACCCTTCTTCCTCTTAGTCATTCCTCTCAACTAGATTGCTATTGCTCCAACACCCCTAGGATCTCTACATCCTCTTCATTGTTGATTTTAGTTTCCTAGTGGCTCCTCTGTCTATGCCATTGTTTGCTCACCTCTCCCTCCCCACCACCTCCTCCTTCCCCAAGTCCCTCAGGAGCCATCGGTCCCATTGCTTTCTCCTCAGGCTTGCTTCCATGCCTATCTTATATAGGTAGGCAAAACAACAACAACAACAAAAAAGGGAAAAAAGATTGAATAAAAAGAGAAGAAAAAAAAACTAGCCCCCCCAAAAAGGAAAAAGCATACACAATTCCAGGACTGTCCGCCGACCTTTATGACTAGCTCCGCACCGATCCTGTTGGGTTCCAGGAACCACCCCTCTGGATCTGAAGTCTATTTGCGGGGTTCCTCAGGGGCTATGTGGGTTTGCTTTGCTCCCGTTGCTGATCTGTTATGTTTCTTCTCGGTTTGCCCCACTTTGGGCGGTGTGGGGTATGGGGTCAGACGGGGTCACTCCCCACCATGTGTCCCCAGTATTGTCCTCTGTCGAGGACTGCTCCAGTGAGGGCCTTCATGTCTCGAGTTGTCAGCCTCACGGTCCCCTCTGTGCCTTAGCAGCTCCGTGCAAGGATGTTGTTCTTAGAGCTTGGTGTGCGGGCTTGGGGACTAGTCCCTCGCTCTCTCTTTTTCCTTCTTATCTTGCTTTTCTGTGGGTGTGGCAGGCCAGGCCCTCTCCCCAGCCTGTAGGCTTAGTGCTGTCCTCTGCAGCGCAGACTTCTAGGAAACCGGTCAGTTTGGCTCTGATTGGGGCTGGCTCTATAGGCCTCTCTGTGCATGAGCTGCTCCATGTGGTTACGGTGCCCTCGGGGTTTGACATGCTGTGGTGAGGTCTGCACTCATACTCCCATCTCATAAACAGCACCCTCCCCCTGGGTGTATGGTGCTAGTGCCCTGCTCCCCAGTGCCACCATCTCCCTCTTTTTATCCCCTTTCTCCCTGCCCAACCTTGCCCCTTTTTTTTGTGTTGGTGCGGCATGCACATCCTTGGGTTTGGCCTGTCTCCTGCTTGATTTCCTGTCCCTAAACCCATATAGTGTGAAATGAGTGCCGTTTCTTCTATCCATACTGTGCTGACCACACGTACCTCAGTGGACTCACATTGTACTTGTCCTTTTGTGACTGGCTAATTTCACTTAGCATAATCTCCTCCAACTCTGCCCATGAGATGATATGCTTCATGCGGTCGTCGGTGCTTTTCAGTGACGCGTAGCAATCTACCATGTGCATGTGCCAGAGGTTTCTAATGCAGTTGTACATCGATGGAAATTTAGGTTGCTTGCAAACTGGCATTTCAAGTTACGCCACAATAAACATTGGCACACAGACAACTGGTCGTGGTCTATTTCTTACCTCTTCTGGTATACACCCAGTAGAGGGATTGCTGGGTCATCAGGTAACTCAATTTCCATTTGCTTTAAATATTGCCAGATTGCTTTCCTCAGGGCTGTCAGTGTGTACACAACCCCCAGCAGTAGAGGAGAGTTCCTATGCACCACGTCCCCTCCAACATTTGTTGCTCTCTGATTTTCTCATTTGAGCTATCCTCAAGGGTGATAGGTGGTATTTCTTTTTCTTATGATTAAAATTTTTTGCGTGTATATTTTCTTGGCACTTTCTTTTTAAAAAAATCATTTTTACTGTGGGCTTCTACAACTTTTATCACGATCCATCCATCCATTGTGTCAAGCAGATTTGTACATTTGTTGCCATCATCATTCTCAACACATTTTCTTTCTACTTGAGCCCTTGGTATCAGCAACCCATTCTCCCCCCTCGCTCCCCCATCCTTCGCTCCCTCATGAACCCTTGATAATTTATAAATTTTGTTATTAGGTGATATTTCATGTTTTAATTTGCATTTATCTGAAGGCTAATGATCGGGAGCATTTTCTCATATATTTATTGACCATGCGAGTCTCCTCCCTACTGAAATTTCTGTTCAGGTCTTTTTCCCACTTCCTCAAATGCACCCATTTGTCTTTCGTGATCATGTTGGGAAGGTGAGTGTCATGGAATGCCAGTTTAATAGAACAAGGTATTCTTGCATTGTCCCTTGCTAATTAACTGTTAAATTCTTCATTGTGTCTTTGTTCTGCTAAACCAGTTACTTGAATATTGTACCTCTTTATAGCTTCTGTCATTGTTCTCAGGTTTATTTCTGCATCTTTGATTATCTTGTTTGACTGTCTTTCCCATTTGTTGATGTCTGCCTGATTGTCCTAGGGAAAAAAAAATCACTGGTACGATTCTCTGCCTCTTCTAGTCTGTTAGTGAGATCTGTGATTTGTGTTTTGCGTCTGTTACTTCATCCATTTAGTTCTTGTCTTTCCCTTTAGTGCATGGACTTCATCCCTTCTGTGGTGGCTTCATCTCCTCTATCACTGCATCCTTATTCTGTGTTGCTCCCCTTGTATCCTGTATGACTCCAAGCAGCATTCTGAAGATTTCTTTTTGTGGCTGATCAACGTCTGATTTTGCTATGAGGATTGTTAGTTTAGGACTTTCTCTGCTGTTGCATTTCGTGGTTTTTTTTTTTTCTTGTTGAGGGTGTTGAGGTATGTTGCTGTCTGAATGTTGTTGTGGAAGAACTTGGCGCCATGTTGCTGGAAGCCTGAGGGGCTCTGAGCTCTTTCTCTGTGTGACTGGTAAGAGTGGTTTCAGGACTACCTGTGTCCAACTGTGGTAATAGGCCGGACTGCTGTGTAGGAGAGGTGCTGTGGTGACTCAGTGGCCAGCTGCAGTGCGGGACCTCAGGCGGTGGGTTGAGGCTGGCGACTATAGGTATGCCAATGGGCCAAGTTGGGGCAGGCTTGAAGTGCAGGCATGACCGTGGCTGGACAGTCTGGCCATAATTTTCTGTCTTTTAAAGACTCTCTGTGGAGCCCCAAACTGGAAGAGAAAGTTTTTGGCTTGAGCTGTGGCTCTCAGAACTTGTTGGCTTTTCCTATTTTATCACATTAATATCCCAGGCTGTGCTCCAGGGATTAGAGTTCGAATGTCTTGTTATGTTAATGCTATGCTAATGGATGGACTTCTGGCAGCTTACATTCAAAGTTACACAAAGGAACACAGCCTGGAATCGAAAGGGTTTCTTAAAAGTGTTTTTTTTTCCTTTTTATAATGGAATTGTGTGGTGCCCTGCTCTCGGGGCTGTGCCAGGCTGTCCACCAGGGAAGAGGCATCAGATGAGCTGAGTGGGTTTAGCTTGACTCTACATGAATTCTCACCCTGATTGCACTCCTGTGTCACTCCTGGCCCTCTCCTGTACAGCTCTGCAGGTTGTGCTTAGTGCATCTGCATTCCATCACAGGTATATATTCCAGGGGGGTCTTCAATTGCTGCAAAACAGTGTCTAATTAGCTGTTATTACCCATGTTAGCAACTTGGAGCTCTTAATTTTCTTGTCTAACAACAGGAGGAATTGGAGTGTGATCCTACTGGACCCCACCTTGACTTCTCTTGCCCCTGGCTTTAATATTATAGAACAAAGATTTGTACTGACAACTGATGTCTTGCCACCAATATAAAGAAGAAGTAAGAAATATTCAAGGCACAGACAGTTTGGGAACTTCCAAATCCAGTTGAAGCTGAAGCCAAATCAACCAGTCCCCATCTTAGTCATGTAAGTCAATATATTCGTATCTAGCCTATGAGAGCCCAGACATTGGGTTCTAATCAAAGCCACCCATGGCAGAATCCCTCCCAAGGATGTACTGGCCATTCCCCCAATTCAAAGTGAACTATAATGACAAAGAGATTAGCCTAACAGTTCATCATTTCCCAAACCCCACAAATGTGTCCATGGCACAGTTCCCCAAATCCATGCAACTGGAGATGGAAAGAAATTATTTCCTCAGCATAGGCTGTGAAAGAGAAGTCTGTGTGTTTCCCATTGTCCACGTCCTAGTGCATGTCTGTGGTGACCTTGGCCACACACTCTGATAAATCACTTATCAGTGTGCTTTCAGGGTGTCCCACAGCTTAAAGAAACAATCCCCACTGTTTCATGCAACATGCTATCAGGAGAGGCCCGTCCCTGGAAAAGGACGTCATTTGGTAACAGAGAGTGTCGGCGTCAAAGAGGAAGGCGCTCAGTGATAAGCATTGACAGAGTGCCCACGAGGGACTCCCACGTGACAACTGTGAGGCTGGTGCAGGACTGAGCAGTGGTTTGTTTTGTTGTACATAAAGGTGGCGGTGAGTTCAAGCCCACCCTAGGATACCTAGCAACAGTAAAAAGAACAGGGTACCTGGTTGAAGATACACATGGCAGCCTGGTGGGGAAAGTATGCTGTTGTTGGAGGCCAGTCCTCTACCACTCCCACTGATTTAGGGACTCCCCTGACAGGTGACACTGATGTTCTCAGTGTGTGCAAAGGTAGGAGGAAGGGAGCCATAATGACAACTCCATAGGAGGACTCACCTTCTGAGCCATGCAAATCACCCAGAGAACTCTGTCCTGCGTCCTGACTGAAACTGGCACTTTATGGAGCTGAGGGAGGCCGGCCACAGCCCAACTTCCAGCAGACTACTTAGCAATACCAGTATCTCAACAGTCACCACACATCATGGCCCAGGGATTTCGAGGAAAGCACCTACACATGACCCTGGCACCTGGAACCTGCATTCATCCTACTCAGGCACTCAGGGCCAAACCCAAATCCAGTGCTGCCTCCTCTCAGCCTATGAAGTGGCCATAGTCACTGACAATGGTCTGGCCCCTCTGGGCCTTAGGAGCTGCAAGTTCATGTCTCTGGACAAGTTATTCCTATGCACTCCAGCCAACAGTATCACCGGAAACGTACCCTGTATCATGAAGATTTTTTCACTGTTCTCTCTGGGTCATGACCGGTAGACGTATGGTCCAAAACAGGGCCCATGCAAATGTGTCCATATTTATGGTATATATATATATATATATATATATGTGTGTGTGTTTATGTATACACTCATATTTTATGCTTATGTATACACATAAATGTATGCTTATGTATACACACAAATGTATATATACACATTTATAAATACATATACATCATGAAAAATAATACAGAGCAGTAGCACCTTCAAGTTTGTATGGATTTACAATGAATGGACATCAATTAGGATAAATGAATCTTCAACTCTACCCTAAAGAAATGTGAGGACTCCATCGCCGACAGCACGCATTTCCCTCTCCCTCCTGATCTTGGTAACCACTGAGGAACTTCCGTCTCTATGCGTTTGCTTTACCTCCTCTCTGGATATAACTGAGGCTGTGGAATATTGCTGCTGTTTCCCTTGGCATAACGCCCTCAAATTCCATGTGGAATGTAGCAAGTATTGAGCTTCAACTCTCCTCCCTGCTCAGTAAGGTTTCATTGTATGGATGGTTACATTTTGTACATCCAGTTATCTGTGGGTGGAACAGTAGGATTTCCCCAGCGTTTTGCAATCGGGAATAATTCTACAATGAACATTGACATAAAAGCCTGTGCTTGAAGTCTTTGTTGATTAGCACCAGGGCCAGTGGGCCATGTTCTCCTCTGCAGAAACGGGCAATCACCTCGCATCACTCTTCACCTGCAGCAGAGCTGCCTTGGCTTCGGGCAGAGGAGGGATCAGGTTTCAGGGGCAGCTCTATATATCACAGGCCAGCAGAGCCTCCTCACTCCTGAGGCTGGAGCAGGACAAGTCAAGATGAAGGTGATCTGTGCCTTGCCTTGGACTTTGACCCTTGGAATAGGTAACTCATGACTCCTCATCCTCTTCTCTGACCTCTCTCTGCTGCCCCACGTATCCAGGTCTCTTATTACCAAGAGAGACAACCCATATTGATAAGCTCCGTCATACTCTCCTCCACCAAGAAAAGGTACAGCCATCCCTGACTGCTGGGGGAGGGTGTACAGAGGCATCTGTGGCCCTCTGGGTTTCAACATTTGCTGTCTCCAGTCTCAGATCCTCTTTCATGACATGTGTTCTATAGGCCTCCTATCCCCTCTCTCCTTATGCAAACTCTGACTAAGGTGCTACTGGGTGGACCACCTGACTATAGGCAGGCAGTGGCCCAGGTGAGTCAAACTCGGTCTGGTTTGGGGAGGCATTTTCAAAAGCTGTTGATGCTGGCAGGGGCTGACATGGAGGTCCTGGCTATGAATGAGACTGCATGGATCATTGCAGGGGAGGGTCTCTGAAGCCACAGGCAGTCCTACCATGTCCTATAGGGTCACAACCAGGCAGCATCTACTTGATGGCTGGGAGATTTTGAGCCTCTTGACAGAAGAAGGAAGACACTTGGGCTTTCCTGAGAGTGACTGAAGCATGGAATCGCGTGGAAAGGTCTGAATGTGATGGATGTAGACTTAGAGGTGACACAGCTCGAGTCAGTAACCTTTGGGGATTCTAGATAGTGTGGTCCAAAGGTTGCTTGGTTACTTAGTGATGAAAAGCAGCTTCTTCTCCAAGCTGAAAGCTGGGGCGGCGTCTATCAAAAGATATAGCATCTGGGGTCACAAAGGCCTGCAGGTAAACAAGCAGCCATCTAGATCAGAAGCAACAAAGCCCACATGGAAGGCACATGCCAGCCTATGTGAACTCAAGGTATCGAAGGGATCAGGTATCAGGCATCAAAGAACAAAAAATCATATAATTGTAAATGAGGGTGAGTGCATAGTGGAGACCCAAAGCCCATCTGTGGTCAATTGGACACCCCCTTACAGAAGGGTGGCAGGGAGGGATGAGCCAGTCAGGGTGCAGTGCAGCAATGATGAAATATAAAACGTTCCTCTAGTTCCTAAATGCTTCCTCCCCCCACTATCTGTGCCCAATTCTACCTTTCAAATCTGGCTAGACCAGAGGATGTACATTGGTACAGATAGGAACTAGAAACACAGGGAATCCAGGACAGATGATCCCTTCAGGACCAGTGGTGAGTGTTGGGATACTGGGAGGGTGGTGGCAAGGTGGGGTGGAAAGGGGGAACCAATTACAAGGATCTACATAAAACCATCCCCCTGGGGATGGACAACAGAAGAGTGGGTGAAGGGAGGCATCGGACAGTGTAAGACATGACAAAATATAAATAATTGATAAATTATCAAGGGTGCATGAGGGAGGGGGAGTGGGGAGGGAAGGGGAAAATGAGGAACTGATATCAAAGGCTCAAGTAGATGGTAAATGTTTTGAGAATGATGATGGCAACAAATGTACAAATGTGCTTGACACGATGGATGGATGGATGGATGGATGGATGGATGGATGGATGGACGGATGGATGGATTGTGATAATAGTTGTTCGAACCCCCAATAAAATTATTTTTTTGAAAAAGCTACATCACAGCAGTCAAACAAGTGAGGCTGGCCTGGAGGCCTGCTTCCCGCTGAGGTGGGTCCAGAGCACGGTATTCTCCTGCTGTTTCTGGGATCCCTGGGCTCTGCTCAGAGACCAGCTTTCTGAAAGGCTCAATTTCCATCTCAGAGAGCAGCGTTAGGGATGCTCCCCAATTAGTGAATCTTCCCTTGATTAAAACTGTCAGCCATAGGTGGTCCCTTCGGTGGCAGCATCACTCACTGAAAACATGACTTAGGGTTTGTGTGGATCATCACCCTTCACCCCCTGGGATTGGTTTATCCTGATTTTCAGCTGAGGGTGAAAAAGAGTGATTCACTTTCCCAGACAGTTGATGCCTTCCCACTACTTGCCTCCTGACAAGGACAGGTCACATTGCCCCCTCCTCCATGGGACACTATGTGGTTGGCCTTCCATTATCAGGCTCCCAAATACCTACTCCTGAAATGAAAATACTTTGTATCTTAAGCTGGTTGATTTGTCCAATGTTGGACATTGTATTCAATTGCTTTACTCAAAAATTCATAATCAACCATGTTCTAGAATTGACCAGGAAAACAGTTCGGGTCAAAGTTAGGGTGGTGAACTGCCTGGTTTGCTCACAAATGAGGGGGGAGCTCAGAAGTGAGAATCAGAGATGACACAAAGTGCAACACAGGCAAGTCAACTAGCTGGCCACCTGGTGAGACTGGTGTCTCTGTCTTTGACTCCGGGGAACCTTGCGTGTTAACGGAGTGGAGTCAGGAAAGGAGCAGAAAGTGGGTGAACGGGTTAGTTTGTTTCTGTGTGAGCCTTTCTCTGCTTTCCCTTCACGGCTGCGATCATCCCAGGGAGGAGATGTTGTTGTCACCTGTCCATGCTCCAGCTTCTCCCTTTGCTTCCGACTTCCTCTTTAACAAGACCCTCCTCTGTTTCTCTCACAAAGGAGTCACTGACAACTCTCCATTTGACTTCTCCACTCAGGTGTCTTTTTAGCCGCGATCAGCCCAACAAGCGCACTACATGAAGGTAACTATGGGCAGTGGTATTACACCCTTTCCTTCCCTTCACACGGACAGGTTGGCTTTCCCCAGGTATCAAACGAGTCCACAGGCAGTTCATGGACTGGGTAGACTTTGACCTCAAATGGCATCTAGACGTTGCCATTGACACAGTCCTTACAAGGTCCCATCTCACCTGCCTGGACAAGCTTCTCAGGGCTTACCCTTATGGTACGCCATCCCTTGACCACAACCCCTACAGACAGCAACCCCACAGTCATGAGGAGCCATCTCTAGGCCAAGTCTGCACAGTCTGACTAAGCAGGGAGAGCAAATTGCTTTACCAAAGAGCTGGTTGAGCCTCCTGAGAATGTCTGGGATGACGTGAGTGAGGAGACTGAACCATCTTCACTCGAAGGCTGTTACCATAGCTACTCAGCTGGTGAGTGGAGGGGGGAGGGTTGGGCTCTTCTGAAGGTCCCTTCCTCAGTCATCATGGTTGTCCCATAATGTGGGATTGTCCAGTGTTGATGATGAGCACGGTTGTCAAGACTGAAGTTCAAAGTTTATTAATTCGATCCTGATCCTGGTATTGAGCACCATGTGACTAAGCTAGTGGCCTGGGTCATGGGAATGGGGATTGGGGGTCTCCTCTGGACTGGACTTGAGTGGCATGCTTCTGTAAGCAGGTCTGTCCTCTTGTGCTTGACTGTGGGAGCCATGAGGGTATGTCAGAAATGAGGTGGGAGACTGCTGCACATGTTCCCTATGTTTGCAGTCCCTGTTGAAAGACTGGTCTGAGCCTCTCTTTTCCAAACAGTGTTCTCATTTACTGACGTGTGTAGCTCTGTGCTAGGAACAGTAGGTGAGCACTGACAAGCGTGGCCCAACTGGCCACGTCAATGATGGGGTAAGGGGTCAGAGGGTGGTCTCAGCTGGACTGCAACCGAGGACTGTGGACAGAGCTCCACTGGACCGCTTCTGTTGAAACCTCCTTTGAGAAGTTTGGAAATCACAGATTTCACACCAGTATCATCTTAATGGAGCCCTGGGGGTCGAGCGGGTTGTGAATTGGGCTGCTGACCAGAGATCAGCTGTTGAAGCCCCCCAGCCGCTCCACAGCCCATACAGCTGCTTTCTCCTCCGGTCAGGATTGGCAGCCTCGGCGATGCCCGGGAGCAGCCCTGCTCTTGCCTCCAGGCGCAGGTGTCTATGAGGCTTTCTTTAATGCTGTCTCCACTCGCTGTCCCTTACAGAGTCCGCAGTGAGCACAGATTCACCCACAGCACAAATAGAAGCCTTGCACTGTCTCTATTCTTAGTGTGATTCAATCTGCAGAAACCTAGGAACTACATTTGCTTTCAAATGCGACCAGGATGAAGTTTGATATCAAAAGCTGCACACATGATGTATGACATGAGCATCAAGCTGTGCAATTCAGAGTAAGGTCCCCCAACGACAGCAATAACATACACAGTATGTACAATAGATAGATTATATATACAAAGATACAAACTCAGTACATTCTGATGGCCATCCGCCTACATGTGCCAATTTTCCAACTCTCTATCTGACCTTTCCAACTGTTGACAAGCGATGGGAGGACCCTAGTTCAGGGAAGCTCCCTGAGTCAAATTCATACAAAGCCTACCACACAGTACAGATGAACATGCGAGCTGGAACAAAAACGCAGTGAGAGAGAGAGAGAGGGAGGGAGAGAGAGAGAGAGAGAGACAGAGAGAGAGACAGAGAGAGAGAGAGAGAGAGAGAGAGAGAGAGAGAGAGAGAGAGAGAGAGAGAGAGAGAGAGAGAGAGAGAGAGATTGATTTTTTTATTTGGTACTGCCAGGTTGTTTTTTTTAAGAAACTTGGGTGAGTGCTCTAACTTGCTCACATTTTGGAGATGAAAAATAAACCCTAATACGAACGTTTTGCATTTCCTAACTGGCAAGGAGCTGCTATAAGAAGCAGGAAAGCCCTCACGGGCCGGGCCTGGAGCTGCTTTGGAGAGACTTATTATTCCCTTAATATTAGGACTTTAGTCCTCAATAAAGGCAGCATCACCAACCTTCGGTAGTTGGCCAGCTATCTTGGTCCCTGAATGACATTTGTCGAGGCCGTCCAGGAGAAGCTGCCTCCAAAGATCCTTCTAGAACGTCCTATCCCGTGTGAGGGGTCAGAGTCTATGCAGTGGGTGTGGGTGTAGTTTTCTGGGACAGGGGCCATCTTTCTTACACTGTAGCTTCCACCTGCCATGAGGTTCATCGGAAAGAGATGACTCTTTCATTCTCCATGAGACCCCGCAGTGGCTGCACACCGCCGGCAGGACGTTGTACTTTGCTGTGGGCTCTCACATCCCTTCCTGAGCAGCATCTGTGTCTCTCCTGGTGGTGCCTTGTGCCCACAGCACCCTTCCTATGTGCGTGAGGCACAGCCAGCTGCACTTTCTGGAGACGCAGCTGCCCGTGCCTTTGCTGACAGAGTCGCCTTGGCCTGGAATGTGTCCTGCCCACCCCAGCCCCTCTCCCCACCGCTCAGGAAGCTCCATTCACAGGGCAGCCTTTCCCACAGTCTTCCTGACACCTCATCCAGTGGACAGACCTCGCTCTGCTTCTCGCTCCCTCTCGTGGCCACACGAGCCTCCACGTTGAGGAACAAGCAGAATAGCGCCCGGGTTTCTTGATCTGATACTTCTCTTAGAATGGATCTCGACCTTCAGGGCTCAACTATGTCTCAGGGTGAGGAGTGGATAAATAATCAGGTGATGGGCAATGGAACAAGATGTTACATTATGTCTATGTCTGAGCAGTCTGCATAGACGGCTAACATGAGAACCATATTTCCCTAGATTCCAGAGCAAAGCCAAACACAGCACACAAGGGTTGATGTGGACTCTGTGTTTCCAGCCGCCTGGCCTCTTCCGACCTGCCATAGGGCCAGGACTCCCACTAGGTTACCCAAGTGATGTCTGGAATGAGAGAGAACGTGACAGAATGTTCTGCGTCTCTGTCTGTCACAAATTGCCTCTCACTGTCAGGGGTGGGGGCCATGCTGCACCATCTGGTGGGCAGCTCAGAGAGGCCACTGTGAAGCCACACTCCCTCCTATGGGGGACAGGTGCTGGCGTCTGGGAGTGACAGCGCAAGTCGCCTGCCTAACACTTGGAAAGGAGTCTCTTTGAAAAATTCAGATTTCTGAGTTCTCACCACTGCTTTTCACAGGACCTACATTTATGAAAATGCTGAGAAGTTTTATCAACTGCCTTAGTCTATTGCCTCTCTGGAGTCTACCAGACAGAGTGAAACTAGCTTGACTAGACTTTCCTACCAAGCCACGCCAAGCAACCTGTGCATTGCATGAGTTTGGGGGCATGAATGCCATCAAAGAGGAGCGAGAGTGCTCATCTATCACACACCCTCTCAGCAAAATGAGAGGTTCAAGGTCTCCCCACCAAAGACGCCATGTTGACTTGTGCCACCTGAAAGACAAGGGACCGAGAAGGAACAGTGCTTGTGTCCTTAGAAGAGTCAGTCACATTCCCGATTGGTTGACTCCTGATTGAGGAGAGCATGCCTAGGTGAACATCGTGGAAAGACCCGTGGGAGACCCCATTATGAGTCCAACTCCCCCAGCCCTGTCAGAATCTAGAATCCTGCTCCTCTCTTCCTGTTCGTCCTCTTCACAGAAGGGTGTGCAATGTCTCTCTGGGCACGTTCTTTTCTTTGACGTCGTGGGGGTGAAAGAGGGGTTGCTCCTTCTCAGCTGCGCTCGAGGAGCGCTCTAGAGAGAACAAAGACAAGTGCCTCGCGTCCTTGCTGAAACCTGCTTGGGGGGCAGCGCGGTGCTTTGGGCAAAGCAGCAAGACCCTCGAGGGTAATGGTTGATTGCATGATCTCTTGTTTCTTTTAGATAATTCCAAATTCTCTCTGCCTGCCTGTGCTGTCCCTGGCTCAAGGACCCCGAAGCGTCTAACACAGGATCTTGCAAATAGCAGGGACTCGGGGGCTGACCCTAGAGACCCCAGTGTGCCTCTGTGAGCCCAGTGCAAACCCCCAGTGGTTGGATTCAGCATCTCCTCCCCTTGGGCCTTGTGCGCATGGCGCCCAGATGACTGTAATAAAGCAGCTACCCTCCCCACATGAGCCACGTGAGCCCTGTCCTTGTCCACTGCATGTGACAGGAATGCTGAGACTCGGGTCTATGAAGCTGCGGTAGAATGACGCAAGAACGTTTCCTTGTTGTGGGAATGACCAACCGTGACATGGAAACAGGAAGTGAGCACGTGCGGGTGGAGAAATGGTGCCAGGTAGGCTGCCGCCAACCTTGAAGTTGTGAAACAAAACCAAAGGGCACACGTGGCAGCGTAACCCAGGCAGCCCCACGTGGGCCTACATGTCACCTGGGATCTGGTGACGGCAGGGGGAAGGGCAGCCGGCAAGCCCACCCTCCACTCAGCTCCCTGGGATTCCCACTCAGCAATGTTGCCGGCCTGCTGTTCCCATGGCCGCTCTAAAGAGCTCAATGGTGGAAACGTGCAGTCCCATAATTTCTGTTAAGAGGGAGTGTCAGGACAATGCCACACTCCTGCCTTCCTCAGGCTCACTGCATTTCCCTCCTACCCTCGTCAGCGGTCAAGACACCTCGGGCATCCGGTGGGTCTATTACTCAGTGGGCTGCGATTGTGCCTCTCCCCTGCTCCACACGTAGAGGCATCACATGACAGCCTTCCATTGGCCTTGATGGGAGTGTTTCCGTCACAGAAACCATGCTAGAGATCGAGGCTCCGTCCCCCACGGAGCCTGCGGTCTCATTTCCCTGACACACCTCTGCCCACAGGTCACCAGGATGGACAAATCCACCGAGACACTTTGGCAGATGCTCCACCACTCGTCTGTATATTACAATGCACCCATGCCATTAGATCAAGGAGCCCTGGTGGCACAGTGGTTAAGTGCTCGCCACTAACCTACGGGTCCCCGGCGTGAACCCGCTCACTGCCCTGTGGGAGAAAGAGAAGGTGATGGAATTATTCCATAAGGATTTACTGCCTTGGCAACCTTGTGCGGCCTTCTACTGGAAACAAAGGACGTCGTGAACAACAATTGAGCCAGCTAGTGCATGGACTCAGTGTCACTTGCGGGTACCCTGACTCTGCTCCTGGGGCAGGTCTCGGCTCCCTGCCTGGCCATTGTCTTCCCTTGGTGACTGATTCAAATCTTCAATGCCAGCTCCAGAGACTCAGCTCTCCCCATCTGCTTAGACCTCTCCGGCCTTGGCCTGGTGCTTGCCGTCCAATGCATTGGATTCCCTCTCAGTCTGTCACAGGGGACCCCGGAGGCTAGGTCTAGAGGGAGTGCGGGGGGCAGGACAGCCATGAGGACAGGTGGGGCAGCAGGGATCATGGGAAGTCTGCAACCTTGAGCCCTTGGGCCCTGAGCTTCTCTGACTCTGGCAGGATCAGAGGCTCACCGCAGCCCATGTGGCTGAACATCTCACCCTAGCCCTGGGATGCCTCTGTGGGAACGATTCTCTGAGTCTTCATGTGTAGGGTTCCCCAGCTTCCCTGATTCACCAAGGTCTTGTCTGCTCATCTCAGCAACCCCCTACTGCTCTTAGACCATCTCAGGGGGTAAAGGTTCCATTGCCAGCAGTTTGTTGGAGTTCCCCCTCCCACTGTATGTGACCCCAGGTCCCATGGTTTGGCTTCTCTCCTACCTCCCAGGAAACTTACTGTCTCCTTGGGACCCATCCCACTTCTTTGCTCCACCTGAGCTCTTGGGGGGCCACCTCTCAACCTATTTTTCCCTGGAGATGGCACACACACAGGCATCCTGGTGGCCCAGTCTCAATCCCACAGGCCTCAGGTCCCTGTGGAGGACGCTCCTTCACGAGACACTCCTCACCCCACACACTAGACATGACACCAGAAGACACAGATTCCTGGGGAAGTGGGGGCCAGCATCTTCCATATGAAAGCTCCTGTACTCTCACCTGCTTTGGGTGGGGTCAAAATATTGCAAGGATTCTGAGAATCCAGTTTGTATTCCCTGGAAGATTCTGGAAGCCACAGGGTTGAGCCAGCCATCTGCTCTCTGCCATTCCTCCTGATAGCCCAACCTACCTGTGTATTGAACGAGTAGCAAGTTGTGCTTGGAAGGACCACGAGGAATCACTAAGCAACCAACCCCACACTTGCTTTGAAAACAGTCTTTTTTATTCAGATTGCTCCACCCTAAAGCAAAGGTCGGGTTTGTGCCACAGGCCCGCAAGCTCTGGTGCTAGCAGTGTGTGACTGATGGTTGCAGGGAAGTCTGGAGAGGCTGCCACATTTGGTCCCGTCACATGGCTTGTGGGTCTGGGAACAGGTTGGCTGCCCGCTATCCCTGCTGTGTCCCCGCCACACGCCTGTGCCTGGCAGACAGCGGTGGTGGGTGCTCTTGGGGCCTTTGGTTCTCTCTCCCTGCTCTGGCATCTGAGAATGCGGAGGTCGATGTCAGAGGTCCTGCCATGTGCTCACTTCCCAGCCTCACATTTTGTAGCTCAGCGGCCCGCCACTAGATGAGCGTGTCCTTCTCCCCAGCATGAAGGCCGCCAAGACCACGACCATGACCAAGAAGGCTCCCGCGAAGATGGCTCCCTGGGAGCCAGCCTGCTCCTTCAAGCCAGCCTGCTCCTTCCTGCCAGCCACCGACAGGTCTGGGGAGGAGAGGAGAGCACGGTGATAGCTTAGCTGGGACGAGGGAGGTGAGAAGCGGGACTGCCCAGTGGGTACACTGAGAATTGTGGTCTGATGGGAGGCCCCAGAGAGAAAAACCAGCAGGGATAGAGGTCCCAAGAGGGAAACTGAGGCTACATCATAGAGGACCATGTCAACTAGGTCTGGGGAGGCTGTGGAGCAGGAAACCAGGCCTGACCTCCAGGAGAACCAGCTGTCCCCAGGCACTGGGCTGATGGCAAGTAGAATGAACTGGGTCTGGGGCCGCCGGCTGCTGCTCGAGCCCATCTCCTCCACGGGGAGGCAAGCCCACAAGGGCCGGCTCTGCGTCTGGTTCTGTTTACCCGTTTGTTTCCTGACGCACACTGCCTGCACCGGTGCCGGCGAGCCCGTTCCGACCCGTGGTGACCCCTGATGTGTCGGGAGGACTACGCGCTCTCGGGTTTCCCAAGGCGGACGTTTCAGAACTGCCAGGCCCTTCTTCCGTCAGGACTCTGGGTGGAGTCCAACCTCCCAACCTTTTAGTTAGCAGTCGAGTGTGTTATTGATTTGTACCAGCCTGGCGCATGCCAGACTTCATTGCCTATGCCCCGGATACATGAATCTGGGAGGAGGGAGGTCTGAGTCTGCTAGACTTGGGGGACCATCTCCATCAAGGACGGGAAGCAGAGAAGTGTCAGAGGCCCTCTAAGGAGGGCAGGCATCTTCTTACTGGTGTAGCTTCATTTTTGCTTGGTGTTAAGAAGGCTCCAGGGGAGATGGCTGGCTTAATTTGCACAGGTGAACTCTGGGCCATGTTGGGGTGGGGGCAAGGGGGATTCATCCACCACCACCCCCCCCCCACGGGCCCAGTGTGGCTGGGTCCCATGGGAATGTGACATAGTACACACGACCTTTTCCACAGCCCTTGGAGGTAAGGATTAGTAGTTGCACCTCGCAGGTGAGGAGCATGGGCTGCTTAGAATCCAGAGTCCACAGGAATAGGGGACACCGGGCCCTCTGTCTCCTGGGTCAGGATCTCTAGCGCAAACGTCCACAAGTTCCCCTTCCACTGGGGAGTGGGCAGGAAGAACAAACACCTGTCTCCACAATCTTACCAGGCCCCGCGCCCTACAAGTGGGTGCTCAACTGAGGCTGAAAGATGAAGCAGCAGAGACATTGGAAGTCCTCAAGGGGCTCAAGGGGCTGTCTCCCCAATGGAGAGCAGGCTCAGAGGGTGACCACTTACCTAGGCTCCGCTTCTCTGGGGTGCGCTGTTTGATGGGGCCCAGGATGACATCCACCTTCTCCTGGTAGGCACCCAGGTCCCTCTTGGATCTCACCACACAGCCCCTGGAGCACCGGGAGGAGGGGTCGTAGGCCTTGCACACCACCATCTGACACCGCAGGTACACCGAGGGGTAGTGGTTGACGAAGTGGAAGGACCTGAATCTGAAGCGGGCCTTGTGTGGGGAGGGTGAGGAGTAGGAGTAATAGGTTTCATCTTTGGTGCACCTGGGGGAAGAGAGAGGCGGCCATCAGCTCGCACCAAGGACGGCCCAGCCCACCCGCTGCCCATGCCTCGTGCACTGCCTGCTCGTCTCCCCTAGGAAGGCAAGGCCCATCCGCTGTTAGTCACACGGACATCCTGACTATGGAGGGCAAGCTGACCTGAGTCCCAATGATGTCAGCCAGGGCCTTGCTACCTCTGTGCCTTCTGAGCTTGACTGGAAACATGGACCTGGGAATGACCGCGCTCTGGGTGATGATGACCAAGACGACCTCCCGTCCGCTCGGGGTTAGACATTCCGGGAAGCCCACCTGCTGGCTATGCTGTGTCTAGCTGCCAGCTGCTTCATCCCCTTTCATCCTCCCAGTGACCTTATGAGGTGGGCATCACGACCCCCATTTGACAGATGACAGAACTGTGACTCAGAGGCAATACCACGAGCATGCGGCAGAGCTGGCCTTGCCATCGTTGTCTGCCCAGCTCCAAGACCGGTGCCTTCGCCTCCCCACACAGCTGTCCACCCAACGCTATGACGTGCTTGGGCTTCGGGGCTGTGGGATTGAATCGTGCTTTGGCAGATACTCTGCTGGGGACCGCTGGAGAGTCCTCCAAGGCTCCGGACACTGGTTTCTCCGGTTGTTAACCAGAGATGACTGCAGAGACCAACCCCCAGTAATACAGCACACAACGCAAAATTGCTTCCAATGGAACAAACTACCGAATAGTAGCGACTTTGTCGGGGAAGAGGATGTGGCTGAGACTGAGCTACTGAACCATCTGATTCCCCAGAATCCTCAAATCTTTTGGTCTACCAATGTTTGTGCCATTGAAAAAATGATCCAAGTTCATCTGCCTAAGACACTCCTTACCCTCGGCGGACTAGGTCGTAAGTCAGAGATGTGAGGTTACTGGGATCCGGTGACGCCACACAGGTGTCTACAAACAAGGCCAAGGAGGCATCCGAGTGCTCGATTTCAGCCTGAACGTACAGTTCCTGGTTCAAGTCCACGTAGTACGGGGAGCTGGTCACAGGGTAGGAGAACGAGGGGGATGTATAAAAGGAGATGTTCACGTCGAAATTGCCGTACTGTATTTCCTTGACCTCGATAGTGTCATTGGCAATGTACATGATATCCACCCAGGTGTCCTGCAGCATCCTGCAGCTGACATGAATGTGCAGGTCCTTCTTCCGTTTGATGACGCCACCCGAAATGGTTGCTTTGAGGAAGTTGGAGTAGGCGATGGTATCCTTGTCAACCTAGGAGAGGCAGGCAGGGGACAGTCAGTCCAGTGCCACCTGGGAAGAAATCTGACTGCAACTGGGGGTGGTATGGGGGGGAGCAAAATGGGAGGGCTCAACAACTCTCCCCAAAGTCTTCCAGCTCGAAACAAAGATGGTGCAGACCTACTGTCATGGCTCCAGTTAATAACCTGCTGGACACCCAGTTTAACTAGCAAGACCCCCTTTCCCCACGTCCCTCTTCCTCTCCCTTACCAGGGAGACCACAGGGCAGGGCAGCTGTTGGCACAAAGGAGGTGCTCCTCCTGGTGGCAAGATGGGTAAATTCATTTAACCCCTTACTGTGCCTTCTAACTAGGCTGAGTTTGACTTCAAGACTCTGAGCCTTTCTTGCTTGTTTCACCCCCACTGTGCTCGTGGGGCCCTGGGGGAGGCAGCCCCATAGTTGGAGCTTGGTGGGGTCATGCTCCCTGCTGTTTGCTGGATGAGAGCTGGGAAGTTTGGTGTCTGAAGCTTCAGGCATTGTGACACCAATAGGAGTGAAAACTGCTGCCTGTCTCTGACCCCACAGGGCAGGGCCTTTTCTGAGACTCATACGGACACAGAGGGGCCATGGTGATGATGGGGTGTCCCACTCTACCTGCTCTTTCCCTCCCTGGGCCCTAGGTCATCTTCTGCTGTCTTGCACGGAGCAATTGCGGTCAGGAACACTGTTCCCTCATGCCATGGGCTGTGCCCTTTGGGGAGATGAGACCTTACACCTGGTGGCTGCTGAGCATCTTGCGAGAAGATGATATTGAAATCTCTCTTTTCCTAGACCTTGGCAAGGAGTCTGGAAGCAACAGTACCACCGAGTGTGTCAGGGGAGCTGAACCATAGGTCCAGGGGCCAGAAGGGAGGAGGGGCAGTGTTTGATGATCACCTGGCCTGCAGGTGCGGGAAGTGAGAATTTGTGGCCAGAGTTTCCTCCCAAATTCAGTGTGGTAGAAGGAACTGCTCTGGCCTAGGTCTGAGTCCCAGAGTACTACAGTGCTTTTGCAAGAACAATCAATAAAAGGAAAGCACATGGTCCCGTGGTGGTGGTGGTGGTGGTGGTGGTGGTGGTGGTGGTGGTGGTAGAGGTAGAAGCACCTAACCTTATGTGCAGCCTTAGAGATGCCAGAGGCACCCATCTATCATGGTGTTGCTCTGTGACAGTGTCGATGTTGTGGGGCTGCTCAGTGACCATGGAGGACATGGAGGAGCTTGCAGATGGACAGATGATGAAGCAGGGCCTTATGAGCTGCTTCTGGAACTTAGCTGATGAAAACTCCATGGATAGCTACCAAACTCACTGTCGAATTGATGCTGACTCGGAGCAACCCTACAGGACAGGTAGGGCAGTCCCTATGAGTTTGCAAGCCTGACTTTTTACAGGAGTAGAAAGCCTCATCTTTTGCCCATGGGGCGGCTGGTGGTTTAACTGCTGACCTGGCGGTGGGCCACCCAACTCAACCACTGCACTAGCAGGGCTCCCATAGAGAGCAACAGAATGGCCTAAATGAACCCCAAACCCAATGCATTGTGGGTTTCTCAGGCTGTACATCCTCACTGAAGTTGACTGTCACCTCACTTGTCCTACAAGTGGCTGGTGGAACAAACTACCGCCCTTCAAGTTGGCCACCCAATGCCTAGCTCACGATGGTTCCGGAACCCCTGGCAGCAAAAATAGAAGCCCCATGATGTCGAGCAAGGTAATGCTTCCCAAAGTTTGTGACGTATCCTGTCCAAAGCAAAACTCTGTCCCAGGTCCTTTGAGACGTTAGAGAAATTTCCTTCCTAAGTGAGAACGCGTCCCACTTAAATCTAATGATTTTCCAGAACGGAATATTCCAAGAGACTTCCATTTAGTGTTGGTGATTACAGAACTCTACTCTGAATATACCCCTTCCAGACAAAACATTTAAGAATAGGAAGTTTAACAAGAAACATGAAGTGCTCTTCCACCTCTTGGCCCTTCCTCTTCTGTCCAGTCCCAGTTTCTGCTTTCCACCCATACAGACAAGGGCCTGGGACAGGGGACAGCCTGACCTGCAGGGGGAGCCCGAGCCCACACTTGAGACCCACTGAGCCCACACAGCGATATGGCGTGGGTGCCTTTAAACTTCCTAAACAGAAATGTTCACATGATCATTGAGCTCATATGTCATCTCAATAAGCCCTATTAGTGGTGTCATGTTGTCCCTCGTTCATTCAATTCTGTTTATGAACATGAACATAATCATACAATCGACTCTGGGCTCTAGGGAAAAAAAAAAAACAACAACTTCACACCAGACTCACTGCCATTGGGTCCATTCTGACTCAGCCGTAGCTGGCGTGTCTAACCCCTTCTCCTCTGTCCCCACCGAGCACAACATGACACCTCGGCTTCTCAAGACATCTCACGGAAGCCACACCTCCTCTCTTCATCATTCCTCCACAGCCAATCAGAGGGAAGTATGGGCTCCTTTTAGACATAATTTATTTCTGTCTCCAAAGTTTATTAAGGTGGGATTCCTTTGTCCGTGCTCTCTCTTCACCTTCTCGTGTGTCCACTAGACTCTTCTGTCTCTTCTTCTCTCTGTCTCTTCTTCTCACTATTATTTTCCACTATTCTCCCTTCACTCTGTCTTCCAAGCTCCCCTCACCCTGCCCCCTTATAAGCTCTCATTCCAATCTAAATACCCAGGCAGGTCACGAACTCTAATAAAACCTGTTCATTGAAACCCAAGCTCTGGCTCTTCTTAGCTTTGATTCCGGTTCTGACACAATGGTGGCCCAAACAAGGAGAGGTATTTATGGTCAGGACTGTCCCAGCATTAACCTCCCTTCAGCCACTTCCCTGGCCGCCTCTTCCCAGGTCTGCAATTGCAGTTAGAAATCTTGCAACTACAAAAAGCTGGGTGAGCATGAATATTTAAGTACCTGCTTTATCCTGGGGTCATTTGCTCTTGTCAGCCCCAATAGGCCCTCATCTCAGAAGTCCACAGTGCGAGATTGACTCTCTCGCCTCGCCTTGCCTCGTGGGGCAATCAGAGGGGGATGCCTTACTGTTTTGCTAGCCCCACTTCTCCCTTCATGGGATGCAAGGTTAACAAATTTAAAGGGGATGCGCTTTGAAGTGAGTTATCCTCTCTAGAACTTAAATACTCACTCATACCCTCTCCCCATCTCTCCTCAATTCTTGCTAGCCCAGGAAAAAAATGTCCCTTCTGAACAATGGAATTCCTTTGACCCTTCAGACCATGCTAGACCACAGACAGCCTCTATGCCTGTGGGCTCACCCAAATTCCTTCAGCCCTGTTACCATGCCCTCCTCCTTAGAAATGTCTTCACTCTTTGCTCTAAACCCTCTAACTCCCACCTTGCCCCGTCTTCATCTCCTCCCACCACCTTCAAGCCAACAAGCTACAAGCTGAGACCCCTATCCTGCTACCACATACAGCTTCTGCAGCTCATCCCTCTCACACACTGTTTGTGTCATCCTTACTCCTTGTTCTATGCCCAGAGCCCCCTCCCAGCTACGCAATCTGCCACTGATCTGACACTCTCCCCTGCTTCTGGCACCGTCGCACCATTTGTGTTCTACTCTTGCCTGCACAGAAGCAGCTTCTTTGAATCCAAAGATGCCATCCTTAAACCCTGTTCCCCTCCACCCTCTCTGTAAAGTCGTGGGAGCAGAAGGGCTGGTAAAATGTCCACTCCTTTCTCAGATTTGTGATTTATCTGTTCTAGGAAGATGTCTGGAACATTCTGCCTCTGACTTGGACACGTATGTCAAGAGGTTGAAAATCTCACTCAGTCTTAAACTTACCTGGCAAGATATCTGTATTATTCCTGTAACTATTCTGTATCCCAGAGACAGGGAGAGCATCCAGGTAGAGGCATTACAGAGAAGCAATAGAATTAAGGTCTAGAACCCAAGAGAAAACCCGGCCTCTCGAAGACTTCTCATGACTTCAGCAGGGTTAGTCCTCCACGCTAGGTAATACTACATCACCTTAAGCACACCTGATCTCACCTAGCTCCCAACATGCAGAAAGAGCTTACCAATGTGCTGGCAATTACCCTTCAAAGCGCAATGGGCACATGTGGATCAATCAACGCTGGGTCACAAGTGGGCGAGCCATTGAGACTCTGCTTGCTGCCAGAACCTGACCCAGAATGCAGTCAGCGGGGACGCGAGGAAGCTGGTTGCCTTTTCTGCCAGAAAGTGGGAAAGACAACCTCTTCCACGATGTCTCCAGAGTGACCTGCTCAAGACACCTTGCTGTCCCGGCTCCTGGGCTCAGCTCTGAAGAAACGGCAGTACCGTCCAGGGCCGAAGACCAACGGAAACTACCCATCTGTGCCCAGGGTAATTAGTGCCATCCCAGGGGAGCCCATCTCTTTCCTTTCCGCATAGTTGACAAACTACTTTCGCACCCGCCACTATTCAAGAAGTCACAGGTGCAGTAGGACAGTCACCCCTCTCACACACACTTTTGTCTTATGCACACTCCTCACACCGGCTTCTGACTGTTCCAAACTGCCTCACCCCCTTACTTGGCACAGCGGGTCTTACTAAATTCAGAACAGAACAGTGAGCGCTATGCAATTGTCAGGGGCCTAAAAGGCTCAATACCTGATCCTTCTCTTGCAAGTACCGCCAGGCACCCTACCTGCCTTCACTTGCTCCCAAAGGCTCTAATGCCCTGACATCTCCCTCCCAATTGCCCTCCTTTCCTACCTGCCCGCGTTAACCCCGTGGGGGAGGGGGGGCTCACACCACCTTGGGCTGCTTTGCATCATCAGTCTGTTTGCATCATCAGTCTGTTTGCATCAGGTTAAAGACTCCTTGACATTTCCCAACATGCCTCAGTACCCTATCGCCCTCCAACACTTAAGACACCTAAAACCTGTCATCTCAAAAATCCTTGGGGCGGGTCTGTTGAGGCCACCCCCCTCTACCAGCAACACCCCAATTCTGCAGCTAAGAATAATTACATTTCTATCTATAAACCTGTCAAAGCTACTGCTCTCAAATAGCTCATCAGAATTACTGGGCTTATTTTCCCCAGCGCCTCTGATAACTGGTTTTATATCATGTGACTATGTAAGTTTTGTTGCTATCAATGAGTCTGGTTCTATATACTTCTTCCAAAAGAATGAACCACTGCATGCAGTTTCCTGGGTAAAGATGCCTTACATATTCGCTGTTGGTAATGAAATAGTAGATGAGACTGCACTCGGCGCCACATGCTCTCATTGCGCACTGAGTATACGCCTTGCCACATGCTGCCTAGACTTCTCTGGAAGCAGGGTTCTCATTTGAAAAAGCCGGCAGAATGTGGGTGCCGGTGCAAATAATCACAGATGGGAAATGTGTCCGGAGACTTTTTCAGTGCTCCAGATCACGCCGGAGACTTTGAAAAGCCCTCGTCAATCCATCCTACATCAATCCGTGCCCCTCCTACGGCCTCTCATTGTCATATGTATATTTTGTTTCACTGTTTTCAAATTTTTCTTGCAGAAAAGTGTCCGTGCCGTCACCAATCAGACCTACATGAATCAGTATATGGCTGGATTCCAACCCAGAAAGCACTCGCTGGACCCTGCTGCGAGAGGACAATTTTAGGTTGTTCCTCTCCTCGCCCGGGTCCGCAGTGACACTACAGTTCTCAGCCATAGCCAGTGTCTCTCACCAGTCCTCTGTCCCCGCTGAGTGGAATGTGACACCTTGCGAAAACTTTGCCTCTCTCAGTCACCGCTCTGCTGGTGCCACCGCGAATTGGGGGGACGTGCAGGCTCCTTGCAGCATAATCATTTATTTCTGTGCCTGAAGTGTCTGAACACGGGATTCCTTTGGTCATGAGCTCTCCGACTGTCATCCCCTTCTCGTGGGCCCGCATGTCTCCCTGTCCCCTCCTCTCTCTAGTGTCCCCCGCCTTACTTTTGACTCTTCTCTCAACTCCGTCTTCCGATTTCCCCTCACCCTGCGCTCCCTACTCTCATTGCAATCTAAGCACTCAGGTGGGCCGTTCGTTAATGATCCCGTTCATTGAAACCCACACTCTGCCTCAGCTTCCCTTTGGTTCCCATTCCAACAGGAAGGAGCCTGGGAAGGCCAAGGCATACCTGCTTGACGGTGCCGCAGCCCGAGTAGGGGATCGTGAACACCACCTCGCTGGCCGTCACCCGGGGTTGACACCGGTAGTTCCCGGCCCAGTTGGGGATGAAGATGTGCTGAGGTGAAAAGCCCAGGGACTGGAGGTAGCTCCTGCTCACGCTGGCTTGCATGTGATTGGGCAGACACAGCAGCTCTGCGGGACGGGACGGAGGCAGACAGGGCACTCAGTCAGTGTTTGAGCCTCGGTGAGTCCGACCAGTGCATGCGCCATAGAAAGGTGGGCAGGTCAAGATGGCTGACAAACATGGCCGCACTTGGGGTGAGCCATCAGGCCACAGCTCCCCACAACCCAAGGTGCCTGATGGCTTAAGTCAGGCCCATCCTCATGGGGTCCCCACGAGGGAACGCTGGCTCTCTCTGCGGGAGCAATGGAGACAGGCAGCCACTGAGGGAAGTGTCTCTTCAAGTGACCACCGTTAAGTGAAGGAAATGAGAGTGGAATTGTGGGACCAGGATGAGAAACAAGTCGGCAGTGGCCACCCTTCAGGCACTAGCCGCCATGTGTGTAAAACACTTTCAGTTTCTGAGAACAGCCTTTCACACCTGTGCTTTGTCTCTTGGGCCGGGGTGAGGCTCAGACACCTCCCCTCTGCCTCGTCTGGTTCATGACGGCCTTTTGAGGCTGGCAGACTCCAAGACCCAAGACCCACTGTCCCTCTTGAGACCTGATGAGGCTCCTCTGGTGTCTTCCTTTCCTGACAGCGGGACCCCGAGGTGCCCGGGGCACTTACTAGTGCTGTCGTTGGAAGGACTGGAGTAGTAGTCAGCGCGGAAGCCTCGCTTGGTGATGCTGCTGTCACTGATGAAGCGGACAGACATGAAGTTTGATGACGACGTGAAGGATGCACCGCCATCACACACCCGCGCGATGAGAGGGGAACTGTGGTAGGGGCCGTCGAAGACTTCTATGTAGTCGAAGTTACAGCCCCCTTCCAGCCTGTGGGACAGAGCACGCATGACCTTTATGTCCGTTCCGGGTGAATGCTGAGCCTCAAGTCTCAAGGAGGGCATCTGAGAGAACCCAGACAGGTTGATGAATGAGGAGACTGGCACCTCACCCACTAAACGGGTTGCCATTGAGTGGACGCTGACTTAGGTGACCCCGTGTGTGTTACACTAGAGCTTCAGCCCCATGTGGTTTTCAATGGTTCTGACCTTTTGGAAGCATAGCACCAACTGTTTTCTCCCGAGGTGTCTCTGAGTGGATTTGAACCTCCAACCTTGCAGTTAGTACCAGGCACTTAACCATCGGCACCACCTACATATGCTCCAAACCCAACAAACTCACTGCCATCGAGCCCATAGTGACTCATAGCCCCCCCCAACTGAGAGTAGAACCGCCTTTGAGTGTTAGAGACGGTAGCTGTTGATGAGAGTAGAAAGCCTCGTCTTGGTTCTGTGGGAAAGCTGGTGGTTTTGAACTGCCCGCCCTGCAGTTTAACCACCCAGTGTGCAGCCACTGTGTCCTCAAACAGAGCAAAGATGCCCCTGCCCACGGCCTGCACCCCTGCCTCTTGGGTGACACATATGACAACTGCTCTTCCGAATGTCCTTTGCCATCGTTTATGATAACAACACACAGCTTCTCCTAGGGCTTGCCAACCGCTCCCTTCCCCAGGGAGGCATTTCTGTAAGCCTCACCATGGCCATGGTTTCACACGGCTCGGTGCAAAAAGGGCAACAGGGAAAATGAAAACGAATGTAGAAGGCACCTACTATTTGTGTAAAAAAAAAAATATGGGACATCCTGAGGCGAAAGGGCCATCGGCGGCCTTCAGTCAAAAAGACCCAGCTCGCCACAGAGAAAAAATGAATATTCATGAGTTCCTAGGGATGGAACTAACTGGTGGAAGGTGTATTAGTCACTTCATGGAACCTCTCTAAGACTCCTATTTCTTATTTACAAACACTTCATAAGCCATCTATGCCTCTACCAAGAGCGCTAGAGTGAGACGGCAATGAAATGACGCATGGCACAGCAGGAGCAATAAAGTCACACAATAGCAACAAGTTGCTGCGCGGCTGCTCCCAGCTCACGGCGATCCCCCGAGTGTCGCAGTAGAAATGTCCTCCACCAGTTTCAGCAGCTGGTGTTTCACCCGGGGATCACCAGGCCTTGCTTCTGCAGGGCCTCTGGATGGGTGGAATCTGCACTTCCCTCAGAGGCCCCAGGACAGTGCTTGCTGTTCTTAAGCTGCTGCTTCCAGAGCCACCTGGGGCAGCCTCCCTCCAGAGGGTGTCAGTGCCACCCCTCCCCCAATCCAAAATGGATGGCAATGACGAGGGGATGAGCCCAGCAGTTGATCTTTTCCAAAACCCCACAAGCATGTCCGAGGCAGAGACACCCCAGAACCCTGCAACTGGACCTGGGGAGAAACCATTTCCTCAGCAGAGGCTGTGCATGAGAAGCCCGCATGCTGCCCCTTGTCCACGTCCTCGTGCCTGTCTGTGGGCACCATGGCCGCACACACCCGGATCAATCACTTATCAATGTGCTTTCAGCAATGTCCCACAGCTTACAGCAACAACCCCCGCTGTTTCAACCAATGATGAAACAGCATCTCCTGATGGAGGAAACCTGAACTCAGCGATTTCTGCATCTCTTGATGGACAAAAGGAGGAGGCGGGAAAGGGTTAACAGAACTGCGGTGCTTGTTAATGAGGATTAACAAAGTCTGGCTCCTAAGAAAATCCCTCCCACAGGATAACATTTTCATCTCTCGTGACCCTCTCAGTAACCCAGTGCGGTGAGGTCAATAAACAAATGAAAGCCACAAATCCACAGCCACCGAGTCCACACGGGCTCACAGCGCCCCCAGAGGACAGAGCGGAACTGCGCCATAGGCTTTCCCAGGGTATTATCTTTATGGGAGAGCCCTTGTGGTACCCTTGGTTAAGCGTTGGGATGCTAACTACCAGGTCGGCCATTCAACCACCCCCTCCGTGGGAGAAAGACGAGGCTGTCCGCTCCCATAGAGAGTGACAGTCTCGGGAACCACACGGAGAAGTTTTACTCTACCCTGTAGGGTCGACAAGGGGTTCTGATGTGCTCTAGGTTGGCCTTGGGCTGCTAACAAGGTCAGTGGTTCAAATCCTCCAGCGTCTGAAAGAAGAGCATGTCTGCTCCCATAATGATGGATAGCCTCAGACTCCTATATTGGGTCCCTATGAGTTAAAGTTCATTCAGTGGCAGTAGGGACTCAATAGCCGTGTGCTTGGTTTTAATCTTTGCAGAAGAAGCAGGCTGTCATATCATTCCCTGCTGGAGCAGCTGGTCAATTTGAACCAGTGACCTTGCCATGAGCCCAACGCCTCACCCACCATGCACCAGAGCTCCTTTGAGGTGAAGAGAAATCCAGTGACTTCCTGTGACCACACAGCAGATGAATGATGGTGCTGGGACTTCTCCCCCCACCCCATCTCCATGGGCTGCCCCCACGCTAAGTTCACAAAATTAAAAATTGCCAACCAGGCAACTGTCTCCCAGTGAGTTCCCTGGTCCATCGATTCCCTTTCCAAGGCCCGCGTGGTCTCTGTGCGTCTGCTCTGACTCAGCACACTTACTGGATGTCTCTGAAGATGATGGTCACGCGGTCGTTGTTCTGGACTTCAATGTCCCAGACACACCTGGCATTGTTTGGATAGTTCCCAGGATAGAACGGGCTGGAAAACTGCCCTGATGGGTGGGAAAGGAAGCCTCCGCAGGAGTAATTTGCTGTCGGGACAAAACGGAGTGACCCGTGAGACCAACTGCACAGGCCCTCGGGGACGATTTCTCTGAACGGTTTCTAAGACAGGAAATCAGCAGAAATGATGGGTGACTGGTTCAAGACCGTAAAGGGTCTTTTGTGAGGGAGGTGGGGCAGGCATGGGGTGGGGCACCCCCATCCTCATTCTTTTTCCTCCACAGTATCATCACCCCTGAGGGGGCAGGAGATGGCATTTCCAGGGCTCTTCTTCCGCACACCGGCAAGGGGCCTCAGAACTTACCGGATGGGCCAGTGGTGTTGTGAGCAGGAGCTGTTGGCAAAGAGAAAACAGACCGGTCAGCAACGAGGGAGCCCTGTTGGAAACTCCAAACCCAAACTCACTGCCATCGAGTCGATGCCGACTCAGAGTAACCCTATAGGATGGGGTAGAACTGCTTCTGGGTTTCCAAGACTGTGACTCTTTACAGGAGTGGAAAACTTTGTTTTTCTCCAACTGAGTGGCTGGTGGTGTCGAACTGTCAACCTGGTGGTTGGCAGCCCCCTGCGACACCACTTCCTGTGTCGGTGGAAGACTGATGCATGTGGAATCTCTCTGCTTCCTGTTCAATAGTTTGGCAAACCGAAAACTGCGCTGAACAAAGTAAAATCTACCTGGATATTGGCAAGGATTGGCCGTGAGTAATGAAATTATATTCGTGACAAATCTTGAATTGTCAAAAAATTTGGACACGTATGTCTTTTACAGCACCAACAAGGAGGCCTATTGGGAATCATGATCCATTTTTCCCCATCCATTTGACACACATTTGAGCTCATTCTTGCTCTGTGCCAGGTGCTGTGGCCATCTGGATTTGACAGAGGTCAACTGGATCCAAGCCTCCCTACCGGGAAGATCAGAGCCTGAACAGAGGCCATGCGTCCCATGCAGTGGGATGAGGCTCAAAGGGAAGTAGGGAAGAGGGAAGCTTGAGGGTTAGCTCCTGACCTGGACGGGGTGGAGAGGAGTGAGCAGGTAAGCAAGAAGGGCCTAGCAGGAAGGTAGCAAAGGTGTTCCAGGAGGAGGAAAAAGCAGGTGCAAAGGGATTGACTGAGACATGAGAGTAGCTGGCCCAGGTGGATGGAATCATGAGGAGATGCAGAGATGGGGCTCTGTTGGAGGTCGGGAGGGGACTGTGCTATGGATAGGGCTCTCAGCTTGCTCATGCTGATTTCCCTCTCTGCTGGGAATTTGCATTTCCACCCCCAGATTTGCTGAATCCCAATCTGAACTTAAGCAAGAACCCCAGGTGTTTCTCGTGCGCACAAAAGAATCAGATATAAACTGGGGATCTGTAAGAATCCCCTCAGGACCTGCTTAAACTAGATCCCTTTGCAGTCTCTCTGCAGTCCTTAGCAGGGAATCGAACCTGAATGGACCAGCTGGGAGCTCTGGCTTGAATGCAGTCAGGATGAACTTTGTGTTACGTAAAGGTGACTGGGGCTGGTAGGAGGGCCACGTGTGGGAGCCACAGTGGGAGGGAAGTGGAGGGGGATGGAATAAGGACCGTCAGGAGAAGGAGGGTGCTGGAAATTCTCCAGGGAGGTGGACAGGAACTCAGGAACACTCGACAAGAGTCATTCTATGCTGCCCTGAAGCAGGCTTCAGTTGGCCTTCCCCACCCAGGTCATGCTGTCCAGGAGAGTCGGAGGGCCCTACACAAGCGGCAGCCCCTCCTTGGACTTTAGCCTCCTGACCAGGCTTGCGAAGAGAGATGAGGGTTCCCCAAGATGCTCAAGAAACAGAGCCCAAGAGAGACCCAGGTTCTCCCCCCAGGTTGGGACATGGCTGCAGGATGACACACCTGCCCTCATGAAGCCACACTGGCCAATTTCTCCAAGAGTGAACCACCCACCCTGAGCCGCCCAAGGGGAGATGGAAATCTTGATACTTACGAGGTATGGTTCCGCTGAGCCCTGCAAAGGGAGAAAAGCAATATGTCTGTCACAGAAATGCGACCAAGAACGAGTGTGTCCTGAAGATCAGCGGAACACACCCAGGTGACTCACAACCTGACCTCGTGGGCCACCGAGTTACTGTCCCCAAGAGGAGACTTCACTGGGTCTCCCCCTCTGCTCCTGTGCCCTGTCGTTATTCCAGAGCCATCAGCACCAACCTACTGTGGTGGCTTTTGTTGTCCTGCCACTTGGTAGTTCAAGTACCTGTGGGGTCACCCATGGCAGACAGGTTTGAGCAAAGTTTCCAGACTCAAGCAAATGGGGAAGAAAGGCCTTCAATCTGCTCCCAAACAACCCCTGGGTTACAGCAGACCGTTGTCCGACTGGACGTAGCCACACCAGTGACCATGGAAACGGCACAGGACAAGGTGATGCAACACTCTGGGATACGCAAGTCATCATAGGTTGAGGCTGGCTCGCTGGTCACTAACAACATCAGCACCGCGAAGGCCCTAACATCGCATCCTCCGCTTACTCCTCTCAATTGCGGTGGGGAGCATGTACTATCATCACATCTTCCCTGAAGGACACTGATGCTGGAGAGGCCACCTCTAAAGGTTCTCAAACAAGTGGGAGAGGAAGGGCACATAGTGATCTGTGTGTGGCCAGCCTGATGGGCAAAGGCCAGAAACTGGCCGAAGATAAAGTGGCCCCTGCACAGCCTTCTAAAATAGACCAAGAGGGCTATGCTGACTACCTCCTGCCCATGCCCAGCCCTGAAGTGCACCCACCAGCAGCTGTATGTTTTCATCTCATAGGAAGTGGCAGGTCAAGTGTGCCGTGCCATGGCCTACCTGAGCAGATGACACCAGCGTCTTCCTGGTGACCGCAGTTATGGGCGAACCACCCTCTGTTTGGACACTGCCAGAGCATAGACTCCCTCCCTGTGCACTGCATGTCATCCAGAGTGATGGGGCCGGAGCCAGAGCCAAAATAGGCTCTGCCTGGGGCTGATACTGCATCTCCACAGCCCAGCTGTCTGCAGACCACCTGGGCATCCTGGAGGTCCCATTGATCGTCACAAACCGTCCCCCAGCGTCCATTGTGGTAGACCTCCACACGCCCAGCACAGCTGTTGTTGGGGGAGCTGGCATTGACTAATCTCAAGCTGGCATCTGAAAGACACAGGACGTAAGAAGTCACGGCCACGTCCCACGCCGAGCCTGCAAGGCCAACGAATTGCCAGCCCTGACCAACAGCATCAGTCAGGTAGTTCTCCTACCCCGCCGCCAGTATTTCAAAGGCCTGAAGGGCCACCCAGGGTGGACTGGCATCCACAGTGTCCAGGCAGAGGCAGCTGTGGGGGAAAGACCTGCGAATGTGCCAGTACAATAGCCAATGGAAAGCCTACGGAGCCAAGAGTTTGTCAAATAAGATGAGCAAAGCTGTCCTGTTGTCCGTGGCGTCGCCGTACATTGGAGCTGACCAATGGCGACTGACAGCAATGAAGCCTAGAGGCAGAGACCGCGTTGTTTCCATGGTGAAGCCGGGATGGGCTGTGCTGGGGCTTAGATGCTCTCATCCTTCTCAGGGGAGGGGCTTGTTCATCAAGGAGAGGTAGCTTACGCAGAGTCCCCCAAAGCTTATACAAGGCAATCCCAAAGCCAGGCTGCATCCCCTATTCCCCGAGCCACACTGCCTTGGCTAACCGCCTTCTCCTTCAGGAGCTCGCCGCCAGCAGTTATGATACAAGAGAAGGGACAAGCTGTCACTGGACCTTCTGCGGTTCCCCACGGAGACTGCCTTGGAGAGGCAAGACTCCCCACCCCTACTGCCTCAGCCCCCGAGCCGCGTGGTCGGGTCTGGTTGGCACTTACCACTTGGAAAGGAGTTGTACCAAGCAGAGAAGCCGGTGTTCTGAAAGCTAATGTCACTTCGAAATCGAACGGTCATTCGGTTCGAAGAAGAGGTGAATATTCGGCCGGTTCCATTACAGATCTTCCCCAGCAAGTTACTGCTATTGAGTGGCCCATCAAAAACTTCCACGTAATCATAACTGCAGGCACTCTGCATCTCCAACCTGGGCACAAAGATGGGGCCAAGGAGCTGAAGCCACCGGCTGATATAGAAATTCCCGTGGCTCCGGTATTTTCTAGATGAGCTGGAGCTCCTGTGTGATGCTGTTGGACCTGAGGGGCCCCCACACCCCCCACACCCCCCCCACACAGACACACACAGACACACACACACACACACACACACACACACACACACACACATACTAGCTCTTCCTTTCAAGCAAATCCACAGACTTCCCAATATTGCCTGATGCGTCCTGGTAGGGAATAAAGCAACGTCAGGCTGTGTTCCGGGAACCGGAGCAGAGGAAGCGCAGCCCAGGGAGGAGCTGAAATCACTGGGCGTCTCAGCCGGGGGGGATCCCACCGGGGATCCCACCCCCACCCCTGCCAGGTGACCTGGTTGGTACTCACTGAAGGTAACTGAAGGCCAGGTTTATACGCGATCTTGAAGCCACTACTATCTCCCAGATGCAGTTAGCATTGTTGGGGTAGAACCCAGGGTATGACGGGCTATTAAATGTCCCACTGGCGTTGAGCAAGAGGCCACCGCAACCTGGTGAAGGCCCTAGAGGAGACAGAGAGGGACAACCATCGGCTTGATGCTCCAGGGAAGCGCGGCAAACTATACAGGAAATGGCTTCAGGGTACAAGCATCTCAGTTCATAACAGGATTTCACTTTTCCTGTAAGCAAGTCCAGTCTCTCAGGGCTGCTTCTAAGCTACTAGCCATCAGCTCTCCTGCCCCACATCCAACCGAGCGTCTCCCCTCTGCCCCTTGGCTCCTGAACACTGACTCTCTCACAGAAGGTGGCCGGCATCAGAGGGATCACGTGGCCCGGAGACCACAAGTAGCAAGAAAGCAACGAAGACGTTGTCACTGTCCAATGACAGTGAGCTACGCCTGGGCCACGTGGGGGGGGGGCGCTCATGACATTCTCTCATCTCCCAGCATCCCCTGAGATGTCGCCACTTCCCGAGTGGGGTCAGGAGCAGCGAGGCTGCAGCAGGAGGCCTGGGTTTGTATCCTGGCTCTGCCTTTTCAGGGCCTGGATCTCAAGCAAGCGACTTAACCTTTTCTTCCTCCATGTCCACATCTAACAAGTGAGGATAAGCACTGGGTAATACATGAAATGATACGTTCACCCTCTTAGAGCAGTCACTGCCAAGGAGGGACGGTCCTCCTCTTGCTGCTTCTGCAAATGCGAGGGTGGAAAGCCTACTGAGGAACACTGCTTGGCTGGGCTGGATCGGACTCACCTGGGGTAGGAGTCGTCATTTGTGAAGCTGGAAAAAAGGAGATAGAAAACAGAGTTTGTCTTGGCGCCCGGGGTGCTTTTGAACAAACCATTCAGCACCCAGAGCCAGAGAAACGAGCGGTACCTAGGGACTGCTTCTATCCTGGAGAGTCGCCTAGAAGACTTAAGCCTTGGGGGTTAGACTGCCCCCCAAGAGAGGGAGGGGAATGTATCCTCACAGCTGAACGTTGAGAGGAGCCCAGCTGGAGTACTGGTTGTGCTTTGGGGTGGGATCCGCAAGGTGAGCAGATTAAAAGCAACAGCTGCCCTGCGGGAGAAAGACGGGGCTTTTCTACTATAATAAGAGTTAGGCTTAGAAACTCACAAGGGCAGTTCTGCCCTACCCTATAGGGTCGCTGTGAGTGGGCATCCACTCAGTAGCAGTGAGTTGTGTTTTTGGAGATCAAAAAGTGTATTAATCCCTTTGTTGATCTTCTTGCCTAATGATGTTTAGCATGAAGTTGCAGCAGCCCACCCACACAATTCAGGAGGTGAGGGTGGCTGGTAGAAGCCTAAAGCTTTGGAGAGTTTTCCTGCTTCCCAGGGATGCTTGTGGTGAGAGCAGGCAAGCACAGGAGACACCCTTTCTTGGAAGAATTCACAGGACCACCTCACCCACCCCGCCCCCACCCAATCAGGATCAATGGAGTCTGATGCCTTCTCCTGAGCCAAGGTGCTTTCTTATCAAGGGCTCAGCAGAGGCACTTTCCCCAATGGGCGAGCACAATCCTAATCCTCAGCCTCCCACCTTTCTGTCCCTGGTTCATGAGAAGCCCCTTGTTGGGGGCCATGAGAGATAAACATCCCCTCTGTCTACACAGCATGGGGTCAAATCCTTAATGGGACCCTGGCAGCAGATGCCTTTCTCTGCAGCCTCTGACATGCATGGTGCTGCCCGTTAGCCTCTGTTCCTGCCGGGCCAGCAAATGACAGGGAAGCACGGTAGGCTGTGGCTTTCAGTTGGATCCCCAGTTCTAATTGACCACCTGGACAAGCGGCAGCTCAAGAAAAAATTAGCAATGAATCTTGGCAGATGGCTAAAAAGAATTCAATGACGCAAGAAATAGAAAGGCATTTTCAGGAAGAGGGTCAGAGCTAAGAATTCTCTTCCTCAGCAAAGCCTACTCCAAGAGTGGAAGTTTTCCAGGTATCTGAGACCCACCTGAGCAGATGACACTAGCATCCTCACTGTGGTGACAGTTATGGGAGAGCCAGCCACCATGGGGACAGTTCCACAGGTAGGACTCGTATCCTGTGCAATTCACATCATCCAGGACGATCTGTCCTGAGCCCTGCCCAAATTGGGCACTTCCTGGAGCAGACATGGCCCAGCCACAGCCAAGCTGCCTGCAGACCACGTTGGCATCACTGGTGTCCCAGTTGTCATCACACACCGTGCCCCAGGAGCCTCCGTAAAGGATTTCCACACGGCCCTGGCACCAGTCACTTCCATTCACCAGTCTCAGGGCTAAGCCGGATTCTGTCCCTAGAAGAAGGCACGACAATTGTTCAACCATAATACCCACAAATGACGTCCAGGAGACAAGGATGACAAACTTTGAAGCTATGGCTAAATATATAGAATACTGGAAGGATGCTTACCAAAGGAAGGCGTTGTTTGCCAGTAATCTGAAGAGAAAGAGAAATCTGGTTAGAAAGGACTGGAGAGTCGGCATAGAGGCCTTTACCTGGAAGGACAGTAAGATTTGGGAAACTTGGCCCTCTACTGGAGAAAACAGCATCGTTGGGACAGTAGCAATGACACAAACCATGTTGCTCGATGTCTACACTAAGCCCTGGGGGGCAGGGGGGTCAATGCACCCAGAAGAATTAGAAACTCTGCTCTCAGAGAGTTCTGTGGTAAAAACATGCTTTTTCTGTGCATGGGGTGTGTAGGATAGGAGACATCTCTGTTCTCACACATATACGTATTGGTCCAGGTAAGGTTTGTCAACAGGGAAGATCCAAGAACATCACCTCTTTCTCCTCACCTAGCTCAAGGGAAGCTCTGCTTAGCAACCATGTCAGAAGCCAGAATGTTCTTGTCACACCCAACCAGATGAGCGGACCGGTGTGCCCTAGGATCCACGAGCCCAACGCCTTCCATGACCAGTGTCAGGAAAGGTCACGGAGGATGAAAAAGGGCCTTACTGACCCCTCTTCCAACTGGTGATTGTGGCTGTGCAGGTGAGCAGGGGTAGGAGGAACTCAAAACTCACCTGGAGTGGGTGTGGCCTGGGAAGCTGTGAGAGAGAGAGAATGGAATCAGTCACATGGTACACCAGATGTCACCTTGGGGAGCAAAGGGATAAGACTGAGCCAGTGAGAAACTCAGTCAATGGTTATCTGAGACAGAGGGGCTGGGACATCGGTCCTCCACCATCCTGGGAGAGGGTGGCACCAGGTAAAAGCTGAAGCAGTTTCTGTCCTTTATCATCTCAACTTGATGAGGCTTAGGCCTGAATTATGGCAGTCAACTTGCCCCAGAACCAGTTTCCACTCAGTTGGATAGACTGACAATGTGTTGGCTTTCAAGTTCCGCCTTGAACCATTAGCAGGCTTTGCTTGGGAAACCTCCTGAGACAAGCTGCTCTACCCAAAGCAGACTTGATGTTCTCTGTTCTCCGGAGGGATGTGTAGTCAATGAATCAGACCCCCTCCATCTTGGTCAACTGATTCTTATACTTATCTGTACTCTGAATCATGTTTCCTTCTCATTGACTAAGGTGACGCATCTTCATCCAATTGACTGAGTACAATTCTAATCCTAAGCCTTACACTTCTCTATCCTCGGTCCCTAAGAGCCTTGTGCTGGAGCTCCCAGGAAAGGGCACATTCCCCTCATCCACCCAGCATGGTGTTAGATCCTGAAAGGAACACCGGCACCTGATGATTTTCTTCTAACTCAGTGATGCTCGACCTGTCGATCGCGACCCCTTTGGGGTCGAACAATCCTTTCACAGGAGTCGCCTGATTCACAACAGTAGCAAAATTACAGTGATGAAGTAGCAACGTAAATAATTTAGGGTTGGGGGTCACCACAACATGAGGCACTCTATTATAAGTTGCGGCATTAGTTAGGTGGAGAACCACCTCCTGAACTCCTTACACGTAGGTCACATTCAGTGGAAAAAATATAAGAGAGGAAAATACAACTGCTTTCAGTGTGGTTCACAGGTCTAGATGACCATCTCAACACCTCCACCTCAAAAACAATTAACAGTGAATCTTGGCAGATGACTGGAAATGTGTCAGTGGAACAGGAGATACTAGAAAATAATTGACATATAGGGTGGGGATCTAGGATAAAATCTCTTATAAAAGAAGCCCTACTCCAAGAGATGGAGCTTAAGGTATGCTGGAAACCCACCTGAGCAGATGACACCGGCATCCTCATTGTGCCCACAGTTGTGGGAGAGCCAGCCACCGTGGGGACAGTTCCACAGATAGGATTCATATCCTGAGCAACGCACATCATCCAGGACAATCTGCCCTGAGCCCTGCCCAAATCGGGCGCTTCCTGGAGCAGACATGGCCCAGCCACAGCCAAGCTGCCTGCAGACCACGTTGGCATCATTGGTGTCCCAGTTGTCATCACACACCGTGCCCCAGGAGCCTCGGTACAGGACTTCCACGCGGCCCTGGCACCGGTCACGTCCATTCACCAGTCTCAGGGACAAGCCGGATTCTGTCCCTAGAAGAAGGCACGACAATTGCTCAACCATACCTGAACTTCAGGTTAACATCTGCCGCACGCCGGGCTCTCACTGAGGACAGTGACCTGAGTGGAAACTGGGTCACCAGATCCAGTGTAGAGCACGGGGGATCCTCCCCTTCAAAACAACAATCAGTGTGGTTCAATAGGGGACACAGGAAAAGGGCAGGGGACGGGTGGTGCTAGAAATATGATTCGAGCGGGAGAGCAGACAGTTCTCCCATTAACGACCTTCATTAAGTTGAGGTCCCAACACTAATATATGAAAACTTCAAAAATACTTTTTCTTTTTAAAATCATTTTACGGCAACTCACAAAACTCTTATCACAAACCACACATCCATCCATTGTGTAAAGCACATTTGTACATTTGTTGCCATCATCATTCTCAAAATATTTTCTTTCTACTTCAACCCTTGGTATCAGTGGCTCATTTTTCTCCTCCCTTCCCACAAGCTCCCCCACCCCCATGACACTTGGTAATTTATAACTTGTTATTTTTGTACTTTCTTCCACTGTCTGACATATACCTTCACCCACTTTTCTGTTGTCCATCCCCCAGGCAGGCGGTTATATGTAGATACTTGTAGTCAGTTCCCCCCTTTCTACCCATCCTCCCTCTACACTCCCAGTATCGCCACTCTGGTCCTGAAGGGATCATCTGACCTAGATTCCCTGTGTTTCCAGTTCCTATCTGTTTGAGTGTACATCCACAAATCTAGCTGGATTTATAAGGTGGAATTGGGATCATGATAGTGGGGAGTGGGGGTGGGGGGAGAGGAAGCATTAAAAAACCAGAGTAAATTATATGTTTCATCATTGCAATACTGAATCCTCACAGACTCTTCTCCTCCCCATGACTCTTCTGTCAGGAGATGTCCAGTTGCCTACAGATGTGCTTTGGGTCTCCACTCCACACTCACCCTCACTCACAATGACATGATTTTTTTGAAAATTTGAAATTTAAGAAGACCCGGTTACCCTACCGTGCAGAAATGGTAGTTGAAGGGGGATTGCCACCTCTCAGTTCCCTGAGTTATGATCTGCACAGACTTAACTCAAAACCCACGAATGACACCCAAGAGACAAGGATGACAAACTTTGATGTGAGAGTAAAAAATATAAGAATGGAATGATGCTTACCAAAGGAAGGAGTAGTTTGCCAATAATCTGGAGACAACAAGAAAGCTGGTTAGAAAGTGACACGGATGACAAACTTTGATGTGATAGTAAAATATATAAGAATGGAATGATGCTTACCAAAGGGTGGAGTGGTTTGCCAATAATCTGGAGAGAAAGAGGAAGCTGGTTAGAGAGGACTGGAGTGTTGGGCACACAAAGCTTTCTCTGGAAGGACAGTAGGGTTTGAGAAATCTGCCTCTGCTGGAGAAAACAGCCTCTCTGGACAGGAGCTATGAACACAAATCATGCTGCTCGATGAACACACTAAGTAATTAAGGGGGGTGGTGCACAAAGAAGAACTACACACTCTGCTGTCAGAGTGTTCTGTGCCTTGAACATGCCTCAGTCTTTGCGTTGGGTGTATGAGAGGAGACATCTCTGTTTTCTCATCAACAACTATTGGTTCAGGAAAGGTGGTATGTCGAGGATCCAAGAACATCACCTTCTTAACCCCACAAAGCTCAAGGGAAGCTCTGCTTAGCAACAACTTTAGAGGCCAGAATGTTCTTATCACACACAACACAAAGGGATCAGTGTGTCCTAGATTCACAGAGCACCAACTTACTAATTAGATTCCTACCCACGGTGACCCAAAAGGACAGGGTAGAACAGCCCCTGTGGATTGCCATAACTGAAATTTTATGGGAGTAGAAAGCCCCACCTTTCTTCCATGCAGTGGCTGGTGGTTTTGAACAGCTGACCTTATAGACTACAGCTCAACATGGAATCACTATGGCACCAGGGCTCCAAGAGCCTGTATTCACCTCTGCTCTCAGAGTTGACTTTGTTAGAAGCATCCCATCGCCTTTTCCATGGCATTTGACAAGGAAGTCTCCACTCTCCTTTCACATGTGACTTCTGATCCACACAAGGCTTCCCAACAGAAGAGAACATCAGCTCCTTCTACTCAGCAAGCTCAAGGGAAGCGGTGCTTAGCCACCATGTCTGAGGTGAGAATTTTCTCACCACACAAGAGGAGTGGTGTACTGTAGGTTCAGCTGGGACCACCTCCTTACAATAATGGTGTCACGAGGTCATGGAAAATCAAAAGTCACTTCACAGACTCTCTTGTAAGTAGTAATTGTGGACTGTGGAGCTTATCAGGGATAAACAGGAAACACAGAGCGCCAGGGAGATCAGACTTACCTGGCATAGGTGTGGACTGCGAGGCTATGAGAGAGAGAAAACCGAATCAGGCACTTTGTACACAAGTTTTCCCCTCAGAGAGCATACGTTTAAGAAGCTGAGCCAGTGATAAATTTGGTCAATGGTTATCTGATCCACAGAAGGTGGGATGTCGATCATCCAACTTCCTGTGAGAGGGTGGCCCCAAGTGAAAGCTAAGCAATTTCTGTCTGTCTTTTATCACCTCTTCACCATCTCAAAGAAATTCACTAGTTCCGAATAAAGATAGCCAACCTGACCCAGAACCAGTGTCCCACGCAGGTGGCCAGACAGTGGGTGTGTAAGCAGTCAGGCAATTGTCAGCATGAACAATGGTCAGGCCGTGCTTGACAAGCCTCCTGTGACAGACTGTCCTACCCAAAGCAGATTGATGTTCTGTGTGCTTGGGGTGAGTTTGCACGTTAAGAGCCTGCACCCCTCCAGGTTGGCCAACAGAGTCTTTGCATGCCTGCACTTCCCATCTAGGGGCTTCCTGATCATGGGCTGGCTGAGACACTCTCATTCTGGTGCCTGGGTGCCAGGCTACTCCTTAGCCTTCTACCCTTCCACCCTGCTTCCTAACAGCCTTGTGTTGGGAGCTCAGGGACGAACCAACTTACTGCCCTTAAGGCAGGTTCTCAAACCCATAAAGGAACACTGGGGCCTGGTGCTTTTCTCCTTAGCCCATGACACGCATGTCGCAAGAAATGAAGGGGTAAAAATTGATTTCTGCTTTCAGTTGGGTTCACTGTTCAAGTAGGCGGCCTTCATATTGGCGGATCAATGAAAATGAACTTTGAAGTTAGCCAAAAATTTCAGTGAAATGAGAAATGTATTTTTACAATGAGGCAATAGGGTGAAAGTTAAGAAGTAATCTCTCGGTAAGGAAACTGCACTCCGAGCGATGGAGCTCAGGGAATGCCGGAGACTCACCTGAACAGATGACACTGGCATCCTCAGTGTGGCGACAGTTATGGGAGAGCCAACCATTGTGGGGACAGTTCCACAGGTAGGACTCATGTCCTGAGCAGCGCACCTCATCCAGGACGATCTGACCATAGCCCTGCCCGAATCGGGCGCTTCCTGGAGCAGACATGGCCCAGCCACAGCCAAGCTGCCTGCAGACCACATTGGCATCACTGGTGTCCCAGCTGTCATCACACACCGTGCCCCAGGAGCCTCTGTAAAGGACTTCCACACGGCCCTGGCACCAGTCACTTCCATTCACCAGTCTCAGGGCCAAACCAGATTCTGTCCCTAGAAGAAGACACGACAATTGCTCAACCATACCTGAACTTCAGGTTAACATCCTGCAGCATGTGGGCTCTCACTGAGGACAGTGACCTGAGTGGCACTGGGTCAGCAGATCCAGTGCAGAGCACGGGGATCTTCCCTTTGAAAACAACAATCGACTCTCTCACTTACTCACTCACTCTCTCACTGTCACACTCACTCACTCTCTATCACATTCACTCACTCTCTCACTCTCTCACACTCACTTTCTCACTCACTCACTCTCTCACTAATTTACTCACTCCCTCTCACTAATTCACTCACCCACTCACTCTCTGTCTCTCACTCACTCACTCACTCACCCTCTCAGTCTCTCTCTTACTCTCACACACTCACCCACTCACTCAGTCTCTCTCTCACTCACTCTCACACACTCACCCACTCACTCAGTCTCTCTCTCACTCACTCTCACTCACTCACCCACTCACTCTCTCTCACTCACTCATTCACTCACTCACTCATTCTCTCTCACAGTCACTCACTCACTCTCACTCACTCACTCACTCACTCACTCTCTCTCTCACACTCACTCACTCTCTCACTAATTCAAAAAAAAAAAGAAAACAACAATCAGCCCACACATGTCAATAGGGGACACAGGAAAAGGGCAGCGGACAGGTGGTCCTAGAAATATGAATCAAGCCCGAGAACAGACAGTTCTCCCAGTAATGACCTTCATTTATGTGGAGGTCCCAACACTAGCATATGAAAACTTCAAACATATGTTTTCATTTTAAAATCATTTTATTGCAGCTCACACAACTCTTATCACAATCCATACATACATCCATTGTATCACGCACATTTATACATTTGTTGCCATCATCATTCTCAAAATATTTTCTTTCTACTTCAGCCCTTGGTAACAGCTCATCATTATTCTCCCTTCCCACAAGCCGCCCCCCATGAAGCCTTGGTAATTTATAAATTGTTATTTTTGTACATTCTTCCACTGTCTGACATATCCCTTCACCCACTTTTCTGTTGTCCATCCCCCAGGGAGGCGGTTATATGTAGATCCTTGTAGTCAGTTCTCCCCTATCCCACCCTCCTTCTACCCTCCTGGTATTGTCATTCTGGTCCTGAAGGGATCATCTGTCCTAGATTCCCTGTGCTTCCAGTTCCGATCTGTAAGGTAGAATTCAGATCATGATAATGGGTAGTGGGGGGGGGGAGTATTAAAGAACCAGAGTATATTGTATGTTTCATCATTGCAATACTGAACCCTCACTGGCTCTTCTCCCCATGACTCTTCTGTCAGGGGATTTCCAGTTGCCTACAGATGTGCTTTGGGTCTCCAATCCACACCCCACCTCACTCACAATGACATGATTTTTTCGAAAATTTCAAATTTAAGAAGACCCGGTTACCCTACCGTGCAGAAATGGTAGTTGAAGGGGGATTGCCACCTCTCAGTTCCCTGAGTTATAATGTACACAGACTTAACTCAAAACCCACGACTGACATCCAAGAGACAAGGATGACAAATTTGCTGCGATAGTAAAAAATATAAGAGTAGAATGATGCTTACCAAAGGATGGTGTGGTTTGCCAATAATCTGGAGACAACAAGAAAGCTGGTTAGAAAGTGACAGGGATGACAAACTTTGATGTGATAGTAAAAAATATAAGAATGGAATGATGCTTACCAAAGGGTGGAGTGGTTTGCCAATAATCTGGAGAGAAAGAGGAAGCTGGTTAGAGGGGACTGGAGTGTTGGGCACACAGAGCTTTCTCTGGAAGGAAAGTAGGATTTGAGAAATTTGCCTCTGCTGGAGAAAACAGCCTCTCGGGACAGGGGCTATGAACACAAATCACGCTGCTTGTAGACCACACTAAGTAATTAAGGGGGACAGTGCACAAAGAAGAACTACACACTCTGCTGTCAGAGTGTTCTGTGACTTGAACATGCCTCAGTCTTTGCATTGGGTGTATGAGAGGAGACATCTCTGTTTTCTCATAAACAACTATTGGTTCAGGAAAGGTGGGATGTCGAGGATCCAAGAACATCACCATCTTAAACCCACAAAGCTCAAGGGAAGCTCTGCTTAGCAACAACGTCAGAGGCCAGAATGTTCTTATCACACACAACACAAAAGGATCAGTGTGTCCTATATGCACAGAGCACCAACTCACTAATTAGATTCCAACTCATGGTAATCCAATAGAACAGGGTAGAAGAGCCCCTGTGGATTTCCATAACTGAAATTTTATGGGAGTAGAAAGCCCCACCTTTCTTCCATGTAGTGGCTGGTGGTTTTGAACAGCTGACTTTGTAGACTACAGCTCAACATGGAATCACTATGGCACCAGGGCTCCAAGAGCCTGTATTCACCTCTGCTCTCAGAGTTGACTTTGTTAGAAGCATCCCATCGCATTTTCCATGGCATTTGACAAGGAAGTCTCCACTCTCCTTTCACAGATGACTTCTGATCCACACAAGGCTTCCCAACAGAAGAGAACATCAGCTCCTTCTACTCAGCAAGCTCAAGGGAAGCGTTGCTTACCCACCATGTCTGAGGTGAGAATTTTCTCACCACACAAGAGGAGTGGTGTACTGTAGGTTCAGCTGGGACCACCTCCTTACAATAATGGTATCACGAGGTCATGGAAAATCAAAAGTCACTTCACAGACTCTCTTGTAAGTAGTAATTGTGGACTGTGGAGCTTATCAGGGATAAACAGGAAACACAGAACGCCAGGCAGATCAGACTTACCTGGCATAGGTGTGGACTGCGAAGCTGTGAGAGAGAGAAAACCGAATCAGGCACTTTGTACACAAGTTTTCCCCTCAGAGAGCATAGGTTTAAGAAGCTGAGCCAATGAGAAATTTGGTCAATGGTTATCTGATCCACAGAAGGTGGGATGTCGATCATCCAACTTCCTGTGAGAGGGTGGCCCCAAGTGAAAGCTAAGCAATTTCTGTCTGTCTTTTATCACCTCTTCACCATCTCAAAGAAATTCACTAGTTCCGAATAAAGATAGCCAACCTGACCCAGAACCAGTGTCCCACGCAGGTGGCCAGACAGTGTGTGTGTAAGCAGTCAGGCAATTGTCAGCATGAACAATAGTCAGGCCGTGCATGACAAGCCTCCTGTGACAGGCTGTCCTACCCAAAGCAGATTGATGTTCTGTGTGCTTGGGGTGAGTTTGCACGTTAAGAGCCTGCACCCCTCCAGGTTGGCCAACAGAGTCTTTGCATGCCTGCACTTCCCATCTAGGGGCTTCCTGATCATGGGCTGGCTGAGACACTCTCATTCCGGTGCCTGGGTGCCAGGCTACTCCTTAGCCTTCTACCCTTCCACCCTGCTTCCTAACAGCCTTGTGTTGGGAGCTCAGGAGAGGAACCATTTCACTGCCCTTAAAGCAGGTTCTCAAACCCATAAAGGAACACTGGGGCCTGGTGCTTTTCTCCTTAGCCCATGACACGCATGTCACAAGAAATGAAGAGGGGAAAATTTGATTTCTGCTTTCAGTTGGGTTCACTGTTCAAGTAGGCGGCCTTCATATTGGCGGATCGATGAAAATGAACTTTGAAGCTAGCCAAAAAATTCAGTGAAATGAGAAATGTATTTTTAAAATGAGGCAACAGGGTGAAAGTTAAGAAGTAATCTCTCGGTAAGGAAACTGCACTCCGAGCGATGGAGCTCAGGGAATACCGGAGACCCACCTGAACAGATGACTCCGGCATCCTCAGTGTGGCCACAGTTATGGGAGAGCCAACCATTGTGGGGACAGTTCCACAGGTAGGACTCATGTCCTGAGCAGCGCACCTCATCCAGGACGATCTGACCATAGCCCTGCCCGAATCGGGCGTTTCCTGGAGCAGACATGGCCCAGCCACAGCCAAGCTGCCTGCAGACCACGTTGGCATCACTGGTGTCCCAGTTGTCATCACACACCGTGCCCCAGGAGCCTCGGTACAGGACTTCCACGCGGCCCTGGCACCGGTCACGTCCATTCACCAGCCTCAGGGACAAGCCGGATTCTGTCCCTAGAAGAAGGTACGACAATTGCTCAACCATACCTGAACTTCAGGATAACCTCCTGCTGCACACTGGGCTCTCATTCGGGACAGTGACCTGAGAGGCACTGGGTCAGCAGATCCAGTGCAGAGCCGAGGGGATCTTCCCTTTGAAAACAACAATCAGCCCACATGTGTCAATAGGGGACACAGGAAAAGGTCAGTGGACACGTGGTCCTAGAAATATGAATCAAGCCCGAGAACAGACAGTTCTCCCAGTAATGACCTTCATTTATGTGGAGGTCCCAACACTAGCATATGAAAACTTCAAACATATGTTTTCATTTTAAAGTCATTTTATTGCATGGGGAAATTGATCTATGTGTCTATATTTATAGGTTAAGTATTAAGGTGGCTGAAGGACCTTGGGCCTCTACTCAAACACTCCCTCAATGCATGAATAATTTCTTTTATTAAATTGGAACTCTATGATGCTCACTCTCCCGACACAACTGCTGGAGCCAAAGTGGGTGAACAAGTAAATGTGGTGAAGAAATCTGATGGTGCCTGGCTATCAAAAGAGATAGTGTCGGGGGTCTTAAATGCTTGAAGGTGAACAAGCGGCCATCTAGCTCAGAAGCAAAAAAGCCCACATGGAAGAAGCACACCAGCCAGTGCGATCATGAGGTGCCAAAGGGACCAGGTATAAAGCATCAAGCAAAAAAAAATATATATATATGTCAGTATATGTATATATATATGTGTGTGTATGTACGTATATATATATGTATATATATATATATACCATATTGAATGAAGGGGGAAGTTCAGAGTGGAGACCCAAGGCCCAAGTGTCGGCCAATGGAGATACCCTCATAGAGGGGTTTAGAAGAGGAGATGGGTTAATTAGGGTGCAAGGTAGTACCGATGAAGAACACAGCTTTCCCCCAGATCCTGGATGCTTCCTCCCCCCTACTACCATGATCTGAATACTACCTTGCAGGGCTGGATAGGGCAGAGGCTGTACACTGGTACATATGAGGGCTGGAGGCATAGGGAATCCAGGGTAGATGATACCTTCAGGCCAAGGGTGTGAGGGGCGATGCTGGGAGAGTGGAGGGTGAGTGGGTTGGAAAGGGGGAACTGATCACAAGGATCCACATGTGACCTCCTCCCTGGGGGAGAGATGGCGGAGAAGGGGGAGAAGGGAGACTCCGGATAGGGCAAGATATGACCAAATAACGATGTATAAATTACCAAGGGCACATGAGGGAGGGGGGAGCGGGGAGGGAGGGGGAATAAAAAAGAGGACCTGATGCAAAGGACTTAAGTGGAGAGCAAATGCTTTGAGAATGATTGGGGCAGGGAATATATGGATGTGTTTTATACAATTGATGTATGTATATGTATGAATTGTGATAAGAGTTGTATGAGTCCCTAATAAAATGTAAAAAAAGAATAGAGGGAAAAAAAGAAAATTATTAGGACAAAGAATGTACAGATGTGCATTATGCAATTGATGTATGTATGTGTATGGACGGTGATAAGAGTTGTATGAGCCCCTAATAAATTGTTTTTAAATTTTTTTAAAATCATTTAATTGCAACTCACACAACTCTTATCACAAACCACACATCCATCCATTGTATCAAGCACACTTGTACATTTGTTGCCATCATCATTCTCAAAATATTTTCTTTCTACTTCAGCCCTTGGTAACAGCTCCTCATTCTTCTCCCTTCCTACAAGCCGCCCCCCATGAACCCTTGTAATTTATAAATTGTTATTTTTGTACTTTCTTCCACTGTCTGACATATCCCTTCACCCACTTTTCTGTTGTCCATCCCCCAGGGAGGCGGTTATATGTAGGTACTTGTAGTCAGTTCTCCCCTTTGTACCCCACCCTCCGTCTACCCTCCCGGTATTGTCACTCTGGTCCTGAAGGGATCATCTGTCCTAGATTCACTGTGCTTCCAGTTACTATTTGTAAGGTAGAATTCGGATCATGATAGTGGGGAGTGGGGGAGGGGGAGTATTAAAGAACCAGATATATTTTCTGTTTCATCATTTCTACACTGGACCCTCACTGGTGCTTCTCCTCCCCATGACTCTTCTGTCAGGGGATATCCAGTTGCCTACAGATGTGCTTTGGGTCTCCACTCCACGCTTCCCCTCACTCACAATGATATGATTTTTTTCAAAAATTTCAAATTTAAGAAGACCCTTTTACCTTACTGTGCAGAAATGGTACTTGAATGGGGATTGCCTCTCAGTTCCCGGCGTTATAATGTACACAGACTTAACTCAAAACCCACGACTGACATCCAAGAGACAGGAATGACAAACTTTGATGTGATAGTAAAAAATATAAGAATAGAATGATGCTTACCGAAGGGCGGAGTGGTTTGCCAATAATCTGGAGACAACAAGAAAGCTGGTTAGAAAGAAAGTCACAGGGATGACAAATTTTGATGTGATAGTAAAAAATATAAGAGTAGAATGATGCTTACCAAAGGACGGTGTGGTTTGCCAATAATCTGGAGAGAAAGAGTAAGCTGGTTAGAAATTGACAGGGGTGACAAACTTTGATGTAATAGTAAAAAATATAAGAATGGAATGATGTTTACCAAAGGGCGGAGTAGTTTGCCAATAATCTGGAGAGAAAGAGGAAGCTGGTTAGAGGGGACTGGAGTGTTGGGCACACAGAGCTTTCTCTGGAAGGACAGTAGGGTTTGAGAAATCTGCCTCTGCTGGAGAAAACAGCCTCTCTGGACAGGAGCTATGAACACAAATCACACTGCTCGATGACCACACTAAGTAATTAAGGGGGGACAGTGCACAAAGAAGAGCTACACACTCTGCTGTCAGAGTGTTCTGTGACTTGAACATGCCTCAGTCTTTGCGTTGGGTGTATGAGAGGAGACATCTCTGTTTTCTCATAAACAACTATTGGTTCAGGAAAGGTGGGATGTCGAGAATCCAAGAACATCACCTTCTTAACCCCACAAAGCTCAAGGGAAGCTCTGCTTAGCAACAACCTCAGAGGCCAGAATGTTCTTATCACACACAACACAAAAGGATCAGTGTGTCCTAGATTCACAGAGCACCAACTCACTAATTAGATTCCTACCCACGGTGACCCAAAAGGACAGGGTAGAACAGCCCCTGTGGATTTCCATAACTGAAATTTTATGGGAGTAGAAAGCCCCACCTTTCTTCCATGTAGTGGCTGGTGGTTTTGAACAGCTGACTTTGTAGACTACAGCTCAACATGGAATCACTATGGCACCAGGGCTCCAAGAGCCTGTATTCACCTCTGCTCTCAGAGTTGACTTTGTTAGAAGCATCCCATCGCCTTTTCTATGGCATTTGACAAGGAAGTCTCCACTCTCCTTTCACATGTGACTTCTGATCCACACAAGGCTTCCCAACAGAAGAGAACATCAGCTCCTTCTACTCAGCAAGCTCAAGGGAAGCGTTGCTTACCCACCATGTCTGAGGTGAGAATTTTCTCACCACACAAGAGGAGTGGTGTACTGTAGGTTCAGCTGGGACCACCTCCTTACAATAATGGTGTCACGAGGTCATGGAAAATCAAAAGTCACTTCACAGACTCTCTTGTAAGTAGTAATTGTGGACTGTGGAGTTTATCAGGGATAAACAGGAAACACAGAACGCCAGGGAGATCAGACTTACCTGGCATAGGTGTGGACTGCGAAGCTGTGAGAGAGAGAAAACCGAATCAGGCACTTTGTACACAAGTTTTCCCCTCAGAGAGCATACGTTTAAGAAACTGAGCCAGTGAGAAATTTGGTCAATGGTTATCTGATCCACAGAAGGTGGGATGTCGATCATCCAACTTCCTGTGAGAGGGTGGCCCCAAGTGAAAGCTAAGCAATTTCTGTCTGTCTTTTATCACCTCTTCACCATCTCAAAGAGATTCACTAGTTCCGAATAAAGATAGCCAACCTGACCCAGAACCAGTGTCCCACGCAGGTGCCCAGACAGTGGGTGTGTAAGCAGTCAGGCAATTGTCAGCATGAACAATGGTCAGGCCGTGCTTGACAAGCCTCCTGTGATAGGCTGTCCTACCCAAAGCAGATTGATGTTCTGTGTGCTTGGGGTGAGTTTGCACATTAAGAGCCTGCACCCCTCCAGGTTGGCCAACAGAGTCTTTGCATGCCTGCACTTCCCATCTAGGGGCTTCCTGATCATGGGCTGGCTGAGACACTCTCATTCCTGTGCCTGGGTGCCAGGCTACTCCTTAGCCTTCTACCCTTCCACCCTGCTTCCTAACAGCCTTGTGTTGGGAGCTCAGGAGAGGAACCATTTCACTGCCCTTAAAGCAGGTTCTCAAACCCATAAAGGAACACTGGGGCCTGGTGCTTTTCTCCTTAGCCCATGACACGCATGTCGCAAGAAATGAAGGGGTAGAAATTGATTTCTGCTTTCAGTTGGGTTCACTGTTGAAGTAGGGGGCCTTCAAATTGGTGGATCGTTGAAAATGAACTTTGAAGCTAGCCAAAAAATTCAGTGAAATGAGAAATGTATTTTTACAATGAGGCAATAGGGTGAAAGTTAAGAAGTAATCTCTCGGTAAGGAAACTGCACTCCCAGAGATGGAGCTCAGGGAATACCGGAGACTCACCTGAACAGATGACACCGGCATCCTCAGTGTGGTGACAGTTATGGGAGAGCCAGCCATTGTGGGGACAGTTCCACAGGTAGGACTCGTGTCCTGAGCAGCGCACCTCATCCAGTACGATCTGACCATAGCCCTGCCCGAATCGTGCGCTTCCTGGAGCAGACATGGCCCAGCCACAGCCAAGCTGCCTGCAGACCACGTTGGCATCATTGGTGTCCCAGTTGTCATCACACACCGTGCCCCAGGAGCCTCCGTACAGGACTTCCACGCGGCCCTGGCACCGGTCACGTCCATTCACCAGCCTCAGGGCCAAGCCAGATTCTGTCCCTAGAAGAAGGCATGACAATTGCTCAACCATACCTGAACTTCAGGTTAACATCCTGCCGCATGTCTGCTCTCACTCGGGACAGTGACCTGAGTGGCATTGTAAGATACAGAGACCATGCCCTCTTCTGTTGCTCCATGACAATCTACACACACAGTTAAGAGAGCCGTTGAGAAAAGTATAGGAAGCAGACACCTGAATCCTGCTGAATCTAGACCTGGTTCTATCAAAAAGTCCTGAGTTATGTGAGCCATCCAATAGCCTTCTAGGTTAACAACACTTGATTTGACTTCCACGCCCAGGCTAACTAAAACATCCTCCTTAATATGAACGTGTTACAATTCAGACCTGGCAGTTGAAGGGGAAACTCTACGTTCCTTGACTTAGTGAACTACGGAGACTTAGCAGAGTGCCCAGGGACTGCCTCCAGATCCATAAAGTTACAACATGAGGTTGTGGGCAGAACCAAATGATTCTTGCCTTTCTGTTTGCCGCCACTCTGCAGAGGAAAAGACGGAAGGGGATAAAGGACTCGAGGAGGGGGTCAGGATTGGGCTAAAGGACTGATCTGGGGATCAGAAATGAAAAGATTTGAGACTCCGTCTGCTGAGAGAGAAAGTGACTTCTTCCGATAGTTGCAATGGACAAACGTCATGGCCTTAGTGTCTTTGACAATGACATGGAGGTGCCAGATGGCACAAAAGCCATTGGGAACCTCTGCTCTCAGATTGCACTTTGGGAAGAACATCCTGCGCTTTTCCTTGGAATGTTTGATTAGAAAATTCTTCGTCTTCTTCTCAGATTTAATGTTTGGTCCAGGAAAGGCTTCCAAGGAGAAAAGTCCCCAAAATATTACCTCCTTCTACTCAGAAAGCCCAAGGGAAGCTGTGCTTAGCAACCATGTCCTAGCCTAGAAAGGTCTTATCACCCTCAATAGATAAGATGACCACTGTTTCCCAGGCTGACCTGGCACCACCACCTTAACACAAAGATGTAAGAAAAGGTCGCGGGGAATCAGAAATAATGTTCACAGCCCCGTCTTGTAATTATTGCTTGGGGACTGTGGAGGTAAGATAGAACAATGTCACACAGGAGTTCAGGCACATCAAACTCACCTGGCCAAGTTGTTGTGTCAGCGTGGGTAGCTGGGAGAAAGAGAAGTGCAATCAGATGTATTGTACAGAAGATATCACCATGGAATCAGAGGCTTAAAAGCTGACCCACTCAGTAACTCTGCCAATGGGCTGCTTATACACAGTGTGGGGACATTGCTCATGGAATATCCAGTGAGAGGGTAGAAGCAGGTAAAGCCCAAGCAACTGTGATCGATTCTTTATGATCTCAAAGTGATTAGTCTTGAAAGCATATTTGACCCAGAACCCCTTGTGCACTCAGTTGGCCAGATGATATGTAAACTGTCAGGTCCACCCTCGGGTGATTATCTACCTTCGCTTGACAAATCCCCTGTGAGAAGCTGCCCCACGCAGGAAGGGCTAGGGTTCTGTGTTGTCTGACGAGCTTTCCAGTCAATGACTCAGGCCACCTGCATCTCGGTCAACTGAGCCTTGTGTATAGGTGCACTTCTAATCCAAGTGTTTCCTATCATGGACACGTCCCCCACCTGACGGGGTACCCATCTAATCCCCGGCATTCCATCTTCTACCTTTGATTCGTCAAAACATTTTGGGGGAGTAAGCTGGCAATGATACACTCCATCCATGTATATTGCATGTTGTCAAAGCCTAATAGGGACACAGGAAATTGTTGTTTTTTGGATGAAGCGCTAATATGCATGGCCCAGTTCTTCAAAGTAACAATGATTGTTGCTTCCAGTTGGCTCCCCTGTCCTCTCTGACCACCTCAACACCTGGCAGATGAAGGACAATTAGCATTGAACCTTGGCAGAGGCTGGTAGAGTGCAGTGAAGAGAAAATATTTCTTAAAAATTCACTTCAGGGTCACGGTTTAAAAAATTCTCTTAATAAGGAGCAACTACTCCTAGAGATTGAGGTGGAGCAGATGACCCCGGTATTTTGCATGGGGCACAGTTGGTAGGCCAGGCATTTGGGGACAGCACACTGGCAGCACTCATTGGGACAGCACATCATCCTGGAGGAGTTGTGCATGGCTGACCGAATCAGCAGCCACTTCCTGGGGCAGGTATGGCCCAACTGCACCCAAGCCACCTGCAGACCATGCTAGTACCACTGGGGTCCCAGTATCATCACCCACTCTGCTCCCTGAGCCTTGACACAAACCTCCACACAGACCTGTCATTGCCCGCACCAGACACCAGCCTCAAATCTACACATGATTCTGTCCCCAGAGGAGCCCAGGAGAATGGCTCATCCATGTCTACACTTTAGGTTAAATCCCCGAAGCAGGTCTGGATTCTCACGAAAGGCAATGCCTTTAGTGAGACAGGCAGATTGCCGTCAGGAGGGAATCTTCTCTTTCACACCATGGTCCGTCCACTCTCATAAGAGAGTGGGCTGAAGAGAAGTGCAGGAGAGCGATCTCCTTGGAAAATCTGGACCCAGCTGTACCGCTGATCTTTCTCCCAAACCTTCCTAGTTATGTGTGCCTTTGAGTTATCTTCTAGATGAACAGTTGGGCCCTTTCTATGAAGTCAGAACTAGGAGATGAATCACGCTCCACATTCTCTGAGACCGTGGACTACAAGGATTTAACACAACACCCAGGAACCTCAACCTGATCCATCATGAGACAGTCTGAGGCTCTGGCTAGAAACAAATGATACTTGCCGACGGTAGGATTTTTGGTTTGCCACCAACCTGCAGAGCAAAGAGAGAAAGTGAGAAAGACTACGGGAGTAGTCCGTGTTGGGTGTGGATACTTTTACCTGGGAATCTGAGCAAAAAAAAACTTGGCAAACTGTGCTTGTTGGGAAAGAAAGGGACCTCTTGTGGACAGTTGGAGTATGCAGACATCTGGCTCTAAATGTCTACAATGTCAGTACTGGGGCCTTAGAAGGCATGAAAATGAAAGGGGAAGGCCCCTGCCCTGGCACAGATGCCCACTCCTTGGGACCTGATAGAACTGGGGGGAATCATCCCTGATGTGAGCATGCTGTTATCACTCAGAACCAGACAAGAGGAGTGGTGAGTTCTTGGATCAGCTGGCCCCAATTCCTCACAGCAAAGGTATCAGGAAAGATCATTGATAATCAAAAATCACATCACCAGATCCCTCTTGAAATTAGTGATTGTTAACTGGAGGTGAGCAGAGATAGTGGGACACACAGGAACTTAAGGGACATCTAACCTACCAGGCCAAGTTGTTGTGTCAGCGTGGGTAGCTGTGAGAAATAGAAGTGCAATCAGATGTATTGTACAGAAGATATCACCATGGGAATAAGAGGCTTAAAAGCTGACCCACTCAGTAACTCTGCCAATGGGTTGCTTATTCACAGTTTGGGGACATTACTCATGGAATATCCAGTGAGAGGGTAGAAGCAGGTAAAGCCCAAGCAACTGTGATCGATTCTTTATGATCTCAAAGTGATTAGTCTTGAAAGCATATTTGACCCAGAACCCCTTGTGCACTCAGTTGGCCAGATGATATGTAAGCTGTCAGGTCCACCCTCGGGTGATTATCTACCTTCGCTTGACAAATCCCCTGTGAGAAGCTGCCCCACGCAGGAAGGGCTGGGGTTCTGTGTTGTCTGACGAGCTTTCTAGTCAATGACTCAGGTCCCCTGCATCTTGGTCAACTGAGACTTGTGTATATGTGCACTTCTAATCCAAGTGCTTCCTATCATGGACACGTCCCCACTTGACGGGGTACCCATCTAATCCCCGGCATTCCATCTTCTACTTTTGATTCGTCAAAACATTTTGGGGGAGGAAGCTGGCAATGATACACTCCATCCATTTATATTGCATGTTGTCAAAGCCTATTAGGGGCATGAGAAGTGTTGTTTTTTTTATGAAGCGCTAACATGCATGGCCCAGTCCTTCAAAGTAACATCGATTGTTGCTTTCAGTTGGCTCCCTATCCTCTCTGACCAACTCAACACCTGGCAGATGAAGAGCAATTAGCTTTGAACCTTGGCAGAGGCTGGTAGAGTGCAGTGAAGAGAAAATATTTCTTAAAAATTCACTTCAGGGTTATGGTCTATGTAATTCTCTTAATAAGGAACCCCTACTCCTAGAGATTGAGCTGGAGCAGATGACCCCGGTATTTTGGCTGGGGCACAGGTAGGGGTGGCCTCGCATTTGGGGACGGGACCGCTGGCAGCACTCATCTGCACAGCACATCATCCGAATCAGCAGCCACTTTCTGGGACGTGTATGATCCAGCTGCTCCCTAGCCGCCTGCAGACCATGCTAGTACCACTGGGGTCCTGTTGAAGGCCATTAAGACTCAGCCTTGAAACGGCTGAGAAGTCTCATGACCTAAGTGTTTGCTGATTTCTTCTGTGACTTTCCACTTTGAACAGACTGTCAAGGACAAGAAAGCAAGCAAGGTCTGGGAAAAACAGGTGGATTAGTTTTCTCAAGGATGTCTGATTTGGCAGAAGAGAAAGTTGCTATTTGTATCAAATGTGCTTGATTAACATGAGATAATTAACCCCGGGTTGTTTCTGCATGGATATAAGGATTGTGTAGAATATACTCAGGTGCTTCAGTCCATCAGACTGTTACCCTCCCAATACTTTCAGTCTCTCTTTTCTTTCTCAATCCTCACTTCCCCTTTCAGGATTGTTCGACTCGTCGGCTGGCTCCGACAGGGTTCCAGTGTCATCACCCTCCCTGCTCCATGGGCCTGGATACATGACCTCCACACAGACCTGTCATTGCCAGCACCAAGCACCAGCCTCAGAACTACACCTGATTCTGTTCCGTGAGGAGTCCAGGAGAATGGCTCATCCATGTCTACACTTTAGGTTAAATCCCCGAAGCAGGTCTGGATTCTCACGAAAGACAATGCCTTGAGTGAGACAGGCAGATTTCCTTCAGGAGGGAATCTTCTCTTTCACACCACGGTCCGTCCACTCTCATAAGAGAGCGGGCTGAAGAGAAGTGCAGGACAGCGATCCTTGGAAAATCTGGACCCAGCTGGACCAGGTGATCTTTCTCCCAAACCTTCCTAGTTATGTGTGCCTTTGAGTTATCTTCTAGATGAACAGTTGGGCCCTTTCTATGAAGTCACAACTAGGAGATGAAGGGCACACTCCACATTCTCTGAGACCCTGGACTACAGGGATTTAACACAACACCGAGGAACCTCAACCGGATCCATAGTGAGACAGACTGAGGTTCTGGCTAGAAACACATGATACTTGCCTACGGTAGGATTGTCAGTTAGCAGAGCAAAGAGAGAGTGAGAAAAGACTATGGGAGTTGTGCGTGTTGGGTGTAGATACTTTTTCCTGGGAATCTGAACCAAAAAAACTTGGCAAACTGTGCTTGTTGGGAAAGAAAGGGACCTCTTGTGAAGAGCTGCAGTATGCAGACATCTGGCTCTAGATGTCTACAGCATCGCTTCTGGGGGGTTAGAGGCATGAAAATGAAAGGGAAGGCCCCTGCCCTGGCGCAGATGCCCACTATTGGGACCTGATAGAACTGGGGGGAATCATCCCTGTGAACTTCCAGGGGCGCAATTCTTAGGGGGAGAAGAAAGCCCCACCTAACTTCCATGTAGTGGCTGGTGATTTAGAACAGCTGAACTTGTAGAATACAAGATCAACATGGAATCACTATGACACCTGGGCTCAAGGAACCTCTTATCAACCTCTGCTCTCATGGCAAATGCATCCCATAGACTTTCCTTTGGAGCAAGACAGGTGAAATCCCTGTTCTCCTCTCACATATAAATTAGGAGCTAAGCAAGGCTTCCCAACAGAAAAGAATATCATCTTCTATTCAGCAAGGTCAGAGGCAGCTGTGCTTAACAAACATATGTGATGTGAGCATGCTGTCATCACACAGAACCAGACAAGAGGAGTGGTGAGTTCTTGGATCAGCTGGCCCAACTCCTCACAGCAAAGGAATCAGGAAAGATCATTGAGAATCAAAAATCATATCACCAGACCCCTCTTGAAATTAGCAATTGTAAACTAGAGGTGAGCAGAGATAGTGGGACACACAGGAGTTTAAGGGACATCAAACCTACCTGGCCAAGTTGTGGTGTCAGCGTGGGTAGCTGGGAGAAAGAGAAGTGCAATCAGATGTATTGTACAGAAGATATCATCATGCGAATAAGAGGCTTAAAAGCTGACCCACTCAGTAACTCTGCCAATGGGATGCTTATACACAGTGTGGGGACATTGCTCATGGAATATCCAGTGAGAGGGTAGAAGCAGGTAAAGCCCAAGCAACTGTGATCGATTCTTTATGATCTCAAAGTGATTAGTCTTGAAAGCATATTTGACCCGGAACCTCTTGTGCACTCAATTAGCCAGATGATATGTAAGCTGTCAGGTCCACCCTCGGGTGATTATCAACCTTCGCTTGACAAGTCCCCTGTGAGAAGCTGCCCCACGCAGGAAGGGCTGGGGTTCTGTGTTGTCTGACGAGCTTCTAGTCAATGACTCAGGTCCCCTGCATCTTGGTCAACTGAGCCTTGTGTATATGTGCACTTCTAATCCAAGTGCTCCCTATCATGGACACGTCCCCTACCTGACGGGGTACCCATCTAATCCCGGCATTCCATCTTCTACCTTTGATTCATCAAAACATTTTGGGGGAGGAAGCTGGCAATGATACACTCCATCCATGTATATTGCATGTTGTCAAAGCCTAATAGGGACACAGGAAGTTGTTGTTTTTTTGATGAAGCGCTAACATGCATGGCCCAGTCCTTCAAAGTAACATCGATTGTTGCTTTCAGTAGGCTCCCCTGTCCTCTCTGACCACCTCAACACCTGGCAGATGAAGGACAATTAGCACTGAACCTTGGCAGAAGCTAGTAGAGTGCAATGAAGAGAAAATATTTCTTAAAAATTCACTTCAGGGTCACGGTCTAAAAAATTCTCTTAATAAGGAACCCCAATTCCTAGAGATTGAGATGGAGCAGATGACCCCGGTATTTTGGCTACAGCACAGGTAGGGGGGCCAGGCATTTGGGGACAGGACCGCTGGCAGCACTCATCTGCCCAGGACATCATCCTGGACGAGCTGTGCATAGCTGACCGAATCAGCAGCCACTTCCTGGTGTGGGTATGGCCCAGCTGCACCCAAGCCACCTGCAGACCATGCTAGTACCACTGGGGTCCCAGTGTCATCACCCACCCTGCTCCATGGGCCTGGATACATGACCTCCACACAGACTGGTCATTACCAGCACTAGGCACCACCCTCAGAACTACACCTGATTCTGTCCCCAGAGGAGCCCAGGAGAATGGCTCATCCATGTCTACACTTTAGGTTAAATCCCCGAAGCAGGTCTGAATTCTCAAGAAAAACAATGCCTTTAGTGAGACAGGGAGACTCCGTTCAGGAGGGAATCTTCTCTTTCACACCACGGTCCGTCCACTCTCATAAGAGAGCAGGCTGAAGAGAAGTGCAGGACAGCGATCCTTGGAAAATCTGGACCCAGCTGGACCAGTGATCTTTCTCCCAAACCTTCCTAGTTATGTGCGGTTCTGAATTATCTTCAAGATGAATGTTGTGCCCTTTTTATGAAGTCACAGCTAGGAGATGAAGGGCACACTCCACATTCTCTGAGAGCCTGGACTATAAGGACTTAAGACAACACCCAGGAACCTCAACCTGATCAATCATGAGACAGTCTGAGGCTCTGGCTAGAAACATATGATACTTGCCTACATTAGGATTTTCAGTTTGCCACCAACCTGCAGAGCAAAGAGAGAGAGAGAGAAAAGATTATGGGAGTTGTCCGTGTTGGGTGTGGTTACTTTCTCCTGGAACTCTGAGCCAAAAAAACTTGGCAAACTGTGCTTGTTGGGAAAGAAAATGACCTCTTGTGAACAGTTGTAGTATGCAGACATCTGGCTCTAGATGTCTACAGCATCGCTTCTGGGGGGTTAGAGGCACGAAAATGAAAGGGAAGGCCCCTGCCCTGGTGCAGATGCCCACTCCTTGGGACCTGATAGAACAAGGGAGAATTGCCCCTGTGAACTGCCATGAGTGCAATACTTACGGGGAGAAAAAAGCCCCACCTATCTTCCATGTAGTGGCTGGTGTTTTTGAACAGCTGACCTTGTAGAATACAAGATCAACATGGAATCACTATGACACCTGGGCTCAGGGAGTTTCTTATCAAACTCTGCTCTCATGGCAAGCGCATCCTATACACTTTCCTTTGGACATGAGAGGAGAAATCCCTGTTCTCCTCTCACATAATTTCGGAGCTAAGCAAGGCTTCCAAACAGAAAAGAATATCATCTTCTATTCAGCAAGGTCAGAGGCAGCTGTGGTTAACAAACACATGTGATGTGAGCATGCTCTCATCACACAGAACCAGAAAAGAGGAGTGGTGAGTTCTTGGATCAGCTGGCCCAACTCCTCACAGTAAAGGAATCAGGAAAGTTCATTGAGAATCAAAAATCACATCACCAGACCCCTCTTGAAATTAGTGATTGTTAACTGGAGGTGAGCAGAGATAGTGGGACACACAGGAGTTTAAGGGACATCTAACCTACCTGGCCAAGTTGTTGTGTCAGCGTGGGTAGCTGTGAGAAATAGAAGTGCAATCAGATGTATTGTACAGAAGATATCACCATGGGAATAAGAGGCTTAAAAGCTGACCCACTCAGTAACTCTGCCAATGGGTTGCTTATTCACAGTTTGGGGACATTACTCATGGAATATCCAGTGAGAGGGTAGAAGCAGGTAAAGCCCAAGCAACTGTGATCGATTCTTTATGATCTCAAAGTGATTAGTCTTGAAAGCATATTTGACCCAGAACCCCTTGTGCACTCAGTTGGCCAGATGATGTGTAAGCTGTCAGATCCACCCTCGGGTGATTATTAACCTTCGCTTGACAAGTCCCCTGTGAGAAGCTGCCCCACGCAGGAAGGGCTGGGGTTCTGTGTTGTCTGACGAGCTTTCTAGTCAATGACTCAAGCCGCCTGCATCTCGGTCAACTGAGCCTCGTGTATATGTGCACTTCTAATCCAAGTGCTTCCTATCATGGACACGTCCCTCACCTGACGGGGTACCCATCTAATCCCGGCATTCCATCTTCTACCTTTGACTCATCAAAACATTTTGGGGGAGTAAGCTGGCAATGATACACTCCATCCATGTATATTGCATGTTGTCAAAGCCTAATAGGGACACTGGAAGTTGTTGTTTTTTGGATGAAGCGCTAACATGCATGGCCCAGTCCTTCAAGGTAACATCGATTGTTGCTTTCAGATGCCTCCCCTGTCCTCTCTGACCACCTCTACACCTGGCAGATGAAGGACAATTAGCATTGAACCTTGGCAGAGGCTGGTAGAGTGCAATGAAGAGAAAATATTTCTTAAAAATTCACTTCAGGGTCACGGTCTAAAAAATTCTCTTAATAAGGAGCAACTACTCCTAGAGATTGAGATGGAGCAGATGACCCCGGTATTTTGCATGGGGCACAGGTATGGGGGCCAGGCATTTGGGGACTGCACCCTGGCAGCACTTATCGGGACAGCACATCATCCTGGAGGAGTTGTGCATGGCTGACCGAATCAGCAGCCACTTCCTGGGGCAGGTATGGCCCAACTGCCCCCAAGCCACCTGCAGACCATGCTAGTACCACTGTGGTCCCAGTGTCATCACCCACCCTGCTCCCTGAGCCTGGACACAAACCTCCACACAGACCTGTCATTGCCTGCACCAGACACCAGCCTCAGATCTACACATGATTCTGTCCCCAGAAGAGTCCAGGAGAATGGCTCATCCATGTCTACACTTTAGGTTAAATCCCCGAAGCAGGTCTGGATTCTCACGAAAGGCAATGCCTTTAGTGAGACAGGCAGATTGCCGTCAGGAGGGAATCTTCTCTTTCACACCACGGTCCGTCCACTCTCATAAGAGAGTGGGCTGAAGAGAAGTGCAGGAGAGCGATCTCCTTGGAAAATCTGGACCCCGCTGTACTGCTGATCTTTCTCCCAAACCTTCCTAGTTATGTGCCCCTTTGAATTATCTTCTAGATGAACAGTTGGGACCTTTCTATGAAGTCAGAAATAGGAAATGAATCACGCTCCACATTCTCTGAGACCGTGGACTACAAGGATTTAACATAACACCCAGGAACCTCAACCTGATCCAGTGTGAGACAGTCTGAGGCTCTGGCTAGAAACAAATGATACTTGCCTACGGTAGAATTTTCAGTTTGCCACCAACCTGCAGAGCAAAGAGAGAAAGTGAGAAAGACTACGGGAGTTGTCGGTGTTGTGTGTGGATACTTTTACCTGGGAATCTGAGCCAAAAAAACTTGGCAAATTGTGCTTGTTGGGAAAGAAAGGGACCTCTTGTGGACAGTTGGAGTATGCAGACATCTGGCTCTAAATGTCTACAATGTCGGTACTGGGGCGTTGGAAGGCATGAAAATGAAAGGGGAAGGCCCCTGCCCTGGCGCAGATGCCCACTCCTTGGGACCTGATAGAACAAGGGAGAATCGCCCTGTGAACTGCCATGAGTGCAATTCTTAGGGGGACAAGAAAGCCCCACCTATCTTCCATGTAGTGGCTGGTGTTTTTGAACAGCTGACCTTGTAGAATACAAGATCAACATGGAATCACTATGACACCTGGGCTCAAGGAGCCTCTTCTCAATCTCTGCTCTCATGGCAAATGCATCCCATAGACTTTCCTTTGGAGCATCACAGGAGAAATCCCTGTTCTCCTCTCACATATAAATTAGGAGCTAAGCAAGGCTTCCCAACAGAAAAGAATATCATCTTCCATTCAGCAAGATCAGAGGCAGCTGTGCTTAACAAACATGTGTGATGTGAGCATGCTGTTATCACACAGAACCAGACAAGAGGAGTGGTGAGTTCTTGCATCAACTGGCCCCAATTCCTCACAGTAAAGGAATCAGGAAAGGTCATTGAGAAACAAAAATCACATCACCACACCCCTCTTGAAATTAGCGATTGTTAACTGGAAGTGAGCAGAGATAGTGGGAGACACTGGAATTTAAGGGATATCAAACCTACCTGGCGTCGTTGTGGTCTGGGAAGCTGAGAGAAGGAGAAAGCTGAATCAGTCACATTGGACAGAAGATGTCACTTTGGGGAGCAACGGCTCAAGAAGCTGACCAGACACTCACTTGATCGGTACATGATACATGGATTTGGGGTCATAGTTTACCCAACATCCAGTCAGGGGGTAGTACCAGGTAACACCATCACTTCAAATTGATTAACCTTGAACCTCGATTATAGTTCCCAACTTGACCCAGGACCAATGTTTCACTTCTTGGCTAGATCACATGTAAGCTTTCAGATCCAGCCTTGGCCTACTACCATTAGCCTTGCATGAAAAATCTCCTGGTAGAATCTGTCCCACCCAAGAAAGACTTGGGGTCCTGTGTTCTCTGGAGGAGTTTACAATCAGGGACTCAGGCCTCTTCCATTATGGTCAACTGAGTCTTGTATCTATTTGCACTTCTGGTCGAGGTGCTTCCTAACACGGGCAATTCCCCCATCTAACTGTGCATCACCCAAAACCTGTGCATTTCACCTTCTGCCTTTGGTCCATCAAGACATCTTCTTCTTTATTTTTGGAAGGGGTGGGGGCTGGTAATAAAACACTCCCTCCATCTACACTACTTGTGGTCACACCCTTAAAGGAGTTGCTGCTCTTATGATGAACCCCTAACCTACATGGCATAGTGCTTCAGAGAAAGATCGATTGCTGCTTTCAGTTGGTTCTCCGGTTCTAGTTGAGGACGTCAACACCTCGCAGCTCAGGAATAATTAGCAATGAATCTTGACAGATGCTGGAACAATTTCAGTGAACAAGAAATGTTTTAAAAATTAAATTCTTGGCCATAGTCTAAAAAATTGTCTTCCTAATGAACTTCACTCCAACAGATTGTATTTAAGTTACACTGAGACCTAATTGAGCGGATAACACTGGTGTCTTGCCTGTGGCCACCGTTAAGGGAGAACCAGGCATTTGGGGACAGCTCCACTCTTAGGACTCATCTCCTGGACAGCACACATCATTCTGGATGACTGTGCATAGCACTGACTGAATCAGCAGGCACTTCCTGGAATGGGTTTGGCTCAGCTGAGGCTATGCCAGCATCACTGGGGTCCCAGTGTCACCACCAACTGTGCCTCTGGAGCCTGGACCCAAGACCTCACCACAGACCTTGTCTTAGTCAGCACCATGCACCAGACTCAGAATTGAACCTTATTCTGTCTGTAGATGAGCCCAAGAGAATTGCTCTTCCATTTCTACACTTTAGGCTATGTCCCTGCAGCTGGTCTGGATTCTCACCAAAGACAATGACTTGAGTGAGACAAGCAGATTCCCTTCAGGAGGGAACCTTCTCTTTCACAACCACGGTCCATCCACACGCATAAGGGAATGGACTGGTGGAAAGTACAGGCAAGAGACATTCTTGGAAATTGGAACCCAGCTGGGCCTAGAGACTGTTCTACCAACAACATCCCAGTATATGCGCCTTTGAATTCTCTTCTTATTAAAAAGCTTGAGTTGAGTTCCCATTACTGGCATCTAAAGCTTCATATGTGACATGTGCGCTTTATGGTAGAATACATTCTGTGTAGTGGTGGTGAGCTACGCAGACGGCACCCATGTGCAGGACCTCATCCAGGAACAAAGATGTCACCCCGGGATGGTGTATCTAGAAACAAAGGATGATCACCAGGGGCAGGAATGGTGGTATTCCACCAGTCTCGGGAGGAAAGTGAGGTGGTTAGGATGGAGCATCTGAAGGGTCCGTGTTGGATGTAGAAACCTTTCACTGGAGATCAATGACAGCAAGATTTGAGAAACTGTTTCCTGGGAGAGAAAGCAGCCTTTTCTGGACAGTGGCTTGGAGCCAAGATCACAAAACTCAGAGAAACTCAACTTAATAACCACGCCCAGGGACAGAATGGTCACAGCCCCCCATATCAGATGAGATGGCCAAGGTTTTACAGGTCAACTCATAGCAACAAAACACCCTCCGCGTATCAAGAAAGGTCGTAGTGAATCCTAAATAGTGTGGACGACCCCCTTGGGTAGCTCCTGACTACGACTATGGAAATGAGCAGGAACAGGGGGAGGGGGGACTCTCATGACCCAAGGAGCAGCAGCGCTCACCTAGCCCGGGCGTGGTCTGGTACTGAGAAGCTGGAAGGAAAAGAAAACCAAATCAGACGCTTTGCATTGACGATGTCATCCTAGGAAACTGGGCAGAACCTCAGCCAAAGCCTCTGGCCCGCACGGAGCGGAAGGCATTTGTCACCCACTTCCCCTTTGAGACGGCAACAACAGGTAAAGCCAGGCCGATCTGTGCATCATTCTCTCCAACCTCAAGGCAATGAGCGTTTTGCCTTGCATGAAAGTAACCAGGTTGACCCAAAAGCATTGTGAATGTTTTAGCAACCCCCTTAGCCAGCCAGGTTGACTCGGTGGGACTTTCAGATCCAGCAGTGCATTGCATGACAACCCGTGCCTGGTCGTTCCCCTAAGGGAGCATCTTCTCCCTACACCAGCAGACTTGAGGCACATGCACGGCCTCACAGTCAAGGGCACCACCTCTGTTCCTCCATTAGCTAATGGGCACATCTGCATTTGTGCCCACCGTTGTCCTCCTCAGAGGCCTCAGCTAAAGGCCCTTGCCTCACTCCCGGTCAGTTCTTTTCCACAGCCAGGCCTGCCCCTAACGTCTTCCCTAGCTCCATAGCAAGTCCTTCTTTGGAGGATCTTGGGTGTTTCCCCAGTTCCACCGCATGCAGGGTGAGTGTGGCCCACTGCTGCGCTGTGGGAGGAAGCAGAAGCCTAGGGAGTCAGAGCGCTGCTCCGTGGTCTCTTGCCTGCATGTCACTGGAAGTAAACAAAGAATCAATTGTTCCTTCCTGTGTGGTTCATGGTCCTTACTGAACACCTCAATACTGGCAGCTCAAACGATGAACAATTCTTGACAAAAACTAATGAAATTTCAGAGCAGCCAAGTATAGAAAAGATTTGGAGAGATGGGGCGGAGGTGACAAGTGGAACTGCTTCCTGAGCAAATCCCACTGCAAGAGAGGGAGTTTCCATTACGGTTGAGACCCACCTGAGCAGATGGCACCGGCATCCTCACTGTGCCCACAGTTATGGGAGAACCAGCCATTGTGGGGACAGTTCCACAGGTAGGACTCGTGTCCTGAGCAGCGCACATCATCCAGTATGACCTGACCATAGCCCTGCCCGAATCGGGCGTTTCCTGGAGCAGACATGGCCCAGCCACAGCCAAGCTGCCTGCAGACCACGTTGGCATCATTGGTGTCCCAGTTGTCATCACACACCGTGCCCCAGGAGCCTCCGTAAAGGATTTCCACACGGCCCTGGCACCGGTCACGTCCATTCACCAGCCTCAGGGCCAAACCAGATTCTGTCCCTAGAAGAAGACACAACAATTGCTCAACCATACCTGAACTTCAGGTTAACATCCTGCAGCATGTGGGCTCTCACTCGGGACAGTGACCTGAGTGGCACTGGGTCAGCAGATCCAGTGCAGAGCACGGGGGATCCTCCCTTTGAAAACAACAATCAGTCCACACGTATCAATAGGGGACACAGGAAAAGGGCAGCGGACAGGTGGTCCTAGAAATATGAATCGAGCCGGAGAGCAGACAGTTCTCCCAGTAACGACCTTCATTAAGTTGAGGTCCCAGCACTAGCGTATGAAACCTTCAAATCGAACATGAGCCTTGTACCATGCAATTCAGAATTGGTTGTTGAAGGGGGATTGCCTCTCAGTTCCCTGAGTTGTGAGCTAGTCAGTCTGAGCTGAATACCCACAAATGATGTCCAGGAGAGAAGGATGACAAACTTTGATGCTATGGCTAAATATATAGAATACTGGAACGATGCTTACCAAAGGAAGGCGTTGTTTGCCAGTAATCTGAAGAGAAAGAGAAATCTGGTTAGAAAGGACTGGAGAGTCAGCATAGAGGCCTTTCCCTGGAAGGACAGTGAGAAACTCTGCTCTCAGAGAGTTCTGTGGTAAAAACATGCCTTTTTCTGTGCATGGGGTGTGTAGGATAGGAGACATCTCTGTTCCCGCACATATAAGTATTGGTCCAGGTAAGGTTTGTCAGCAGGGAAGATCCAAGAACATCACCTCTTTCTCCTCACCTAGCTCAAGGGAAGCTCTGCTTAGCAACCATAGCAGAGGCCAGAATGTTCTTGTCACACCCAACCAGATGAGCGGACTGGTGTGCCCTCGGATCCACGGGCCCAACGCCTTCCATGACCAGTGTCAGGAAAGGTCACGGAGGATGAAAAAGGGCCTTACTGACCCCTCTTCCAACTAGTGATTGTGCCTGTGCAGGTGAGCAGGGATGGGAGGAACTCAAAACTCACCTGGAGTGGGTGTGGTCTGGGAAGCTGTGAGAGAGAGAAAACGGAATCAGTCACATGGTACACCAGATGTCACCTTGGGGAGCAAAGGGATAAGACTGAGCCAGTGAGAAACTCAGTCAATGGTTATCTGAGACAGAGGTGCTGGGACATCGGTCCTCCACCATCCTGTGAGAGGGTGGCACCAGGTAAAAGCTGAAGCAGTTTCTGTCTGTTCTTTATCATCTCAACTTGATGAGGCTTAGGTCTGAATTATGGTAGCCAACTTGCCCCAGAACCAGTTTCCCACTCAGTTGGACAGACTGACAATGTGGTCCAGGAAGCCGAGGTGCACCGGAAGCCAGCCGGAGAACACTGCGCGTATGTTTCTTAACTTGTAGTCCTAGAGCATTATCCTCAAGACTGCGTCTGTTCTTGGTGCCACCTTTCCTGACCAAGTCCTCCCACACACATAACTCCCACCTCCAGGCCTCCTGGCGGGCGGTCCGTTTGTTGGAAGCCAGCCAAAGGGCCGCTGAGCAGTCACCTGCCTCCCCCAGAACTCGACCTGCAAGTGTGTCTTGTTTTCCCTGGGCACTTCATTTGGTTTTCTATTTGTTTTGTTGGCAAGGATTTCAACCTACCCCAATCACAGACCCTCGTGGTTTTTTTTCTCCTTCCTGTCCTCCTCTGCTCCCCGAGATCCCACCCACAGACTGCTGCCCTGCTTCCTCCCAAGAGTCAACTCCAATGCCCGGTGGCAGCTCCCAGAGGCCTGGCACAGCCTCAGTGCCATCCCTGCGATCTGAACACCTGATACCCATGGCACGGGGCTCAGGGGGTGGCAGTGTCTGAAGATGGGCCATCAAGCAAGCAGCTCTGCTTGGGTGACACACGGTGGCCCTTCCCCCGGAGGTTTCACTGCAGATTCAAAGGCCTCTTGGGGGTGATGGGGAACTTGGGAAATATTTAATGATGGTGATGAGCAGCATGATGGGCAGGGAACCCAGCATGTGACGAATGCTGGGATGAGGGACGTTTTCCTACGTGTGCTTTTATCACAAAACAATGACGACATTTTTGAAAAGACATGGTGGAGGAGGGGGGCACGGGTTAAGTGGTCAGCTGATAACTCAATGGCTGTTAGTTCCAATCCACCTGGCTCCTCTGAAGAAAGATGGGGCGGTCTGCTTCCATCAAGGGCCCCACCTGGGGGCCCCTAGGGAGCAGTTCTACTTGGTCTTCTAGGGTCACTATGACTCAGAATGGACCCCAGGGGTCTGGTTTGAGGGAATTCATCACACCAGAACACCATGTGAACTTGTAAGCAATGTGGTGGTGGGATTCCCTGAGTCAGGGTCAGGAGCAAAGTCAAGGTCAGGGAGAATCCCCCTAGGTTAACTTTTGCCTTTCAGCCCACATCAAAGAGAACTCACTTACCCCTGAGCCCGATTTCAGGATAAACCAGAACCCACTGCTGTCATCAAATCGATGCCAATGCATAGTGGCCCTGTAGGACAGGGTACAACTGCCTCTGTAATTTTCTAAGAGAAACTCTTCCCAAGAGTAGAAATTCTCACCTTTCTCCTGAGGAGGGACTAGTGGTTTCAAACTACTGAACGTGTGGTTAGAAGACCAACATGTAACCCACTACGCCACCAGGGAGGGCTCTGACATATTTTAGCAGATTCAAGTATGAAGAATTTGATGCTGAAGCCAACACCCTCCCTGTCTTTACCGAGGAAGAAACCACCACGCAGGAGTCCGGTCATCCCTGGCTGCTGCTGGCCAGCATACTACTCTCGGGAACCAGCAGGTGTGCCGCTTAAACTCTCTGAGGCTCAGTCCCCTTCCCCTGTAAAAAGGGGCAGTCACACCTGAGGCACCCAGCAAGGCACTGTTGCTTGTGAGCCAAAGGAAAATCAAACTCACTGCCATCGAGTCAATGCAGACTCGCAGCGCCCCCCCTGGCAGGGGGAGGGGGCTCTGAGACGGTGGCTGTGTACAGGAGTAGAAAACCCAGTCTTCCTCCCACAGGAATGTTAGTGGTTTCGAACTGCCAGCCATGCAGATTTCAGGCCAACGTGTAACCACGACACCACCAGGGCTCGCTATTCAAATGCGCCATGGAGGGACATGCAGAAGGGCCTGTCCTCAGGCGGCACACAGGACAGCACATGTGGTAGCTGTACTACCTGAGCACATGATGCCGGCATCTTCCCTGTGTCCACATTCGTGCTGGTACCATCCATTGTGGGGGCAGCTGGACAGGTGGGGCTCCCGTCCTGAGCAGGACATGTCACTCAGGAGAACATTCCCTGAGCCTTCACCAAAGTGGGCCCCGCCCAGGGCTGACACTGCCCGACCACAGCCCAGCTGGCGACAGACAACGCCTGCATCCTGGAGGTCCCAGCCGTCGTCACACACGGTGCCCCAGTAGCCCTGGTAGAGGAGCTCCACGCGGCCCTGACCCGGGCTCCCTCCGTCCAGCAGCCTCAGAGGCAGAGCTGCATTGGATAGAGGGAGACGCTGTATGCACCTGTTCCCCTCCCCCGGCCTGCTTCGCTCTCCTCTCTCCACCTGGACTCCTGCTCCCTCACCTGCAGAGCCCCACCTCTCCAGTCCAAGCCCTGAGCGTACTTAGGTCTCCTAGGAGACTCTCCTCTCTGGGTGTCAGCCAGTCAGAAAGCTGCCCCTTGAAAGCCTCCTAGGCCATTTTGGGACCCACAGGAGGTGAGGGGGAGAGTGGCCTGGACAGAGCCAGGAGCTCAGGCAGGTGTCCGATGCCCTTGGGTGAGCACCCGAGGGACCCTGTTGGATCAAACTCAGGTGCAATAGTCTGCATACTCTCCTGTTAGCAGAGACCCAAGACAAAGAACATGAGCCCCAGGGAACCAGTCCTGCCTTCAAATCCCTACCCAGCATTTACCAGCAAGGTGACCTTGGACAGACAGCTGTCGACACGTGACCTGTGACCCGGTCTTTTCATCTGAAGCAGGCTTCATGATTGTGACACTCACTGTGTGCACCGAAACACACACACACACACACAGTTGCCCTGCACTTGATTCTGACCACGGCGCCCTTGTGTGTTTCAGCACATCGTTGCTCCATGGACCTTTTGGAAGCTGGTCACCGCCCTTTCTTCAGACTCCCCTGAGGCCCCATGTGAATCACCAGCCTTCCTTCCAGGGGTTTCACTGTGTGACCCACCCAGGGGCTCTCGATAGGTGCCTTAGCCCTGCATTGATTACATGCCAACCGATATTTGATTTTTCAATATCTAAGGGGACTTCAAGGGGAAATTCTATTATCTTTCAACTCCAGTTTTTTCCCATGAATTTTTTGGAAGGCCCCCACCCCCCAGCACAGCTAATCATTTGGTGCATGGGAAGCGGGTCGTGCAGGGCCCTATAGCAAGTGCTTGGGCAATGTTTGTCACAATAAGGTATCTGTCATTATTGGTGAGAAAAGGCGGCCCTGGCTGGTTCCTCCCCTCGTGATAACCCCTCTCCCAACACCAAGCTGAAGCTAATTCTATTTGCTGAATGCAGAGTGGCAGAGCAGACTGAGGTCAGGTGGGGCTGGCTGAGTGAACATCCGGGGTGCGCCTAGGGTCTCCCCTCTCCTGTGCCTTTTCCATCTGCACTCCCTGAAAGGCAGGCACTCCGACTGTGGTTCAAGACTCCCCCCAAGACTCAAGGGGCCTCACTGCCCCAAAGGATGAAAATTCCAGAAGGAAAGAATGCTGGTCTTACCATCGTCTGTAGTCTAGGGCATTGAGCAAGCTAGAAAGAGGCACCGCATGTACTTGAGTCTAAGCCGACCTGACTATCAGCAGAGGCAACTAACTATTCCACAAAAACTGCACTCCAAAAAATGTGCTGAAAACTCGGCTTATACAGGAGCAGATTCAGTGACACTCATCTTAGAAGAGAGGTTCTGTTGTGGATAAATGATCTCTGATCCTCACAAGAGGTCTTTAACTCAAACCAACTCACTCCAGCAAGTCCATGTCCCCTCACAGCGACCCTGTAGGACAGGGTGGAGCTGTCTCTGTGGGTTTCTGAGACCGTCACCCTCGCTCAGAGCGGCTGGTGGTTTCAACCTCCTGACCTGTGATCAGCAGCCCAATGAGCCATCACGGTGTCATCAGGTGTCTTTGGGTCTAAATCTAGGCTCAGGCACCCACAGAACCAGGCTTAAGCTTTACCTGACACTCACACCAGGGGGCACCGCGGTCCAATCTTGGGCTGTGTGACTCTAGCACACTTGGGGTTTGGATTTTTTTTTTGGTTGATTTTTTGTTTGTTTTTTACGTTGTTGAGTAAAGCAAGTGTATTGACTAGCAGTGTTTGAATAATTTCAGATGTAATAAAGTACATGCCTCTTTACTGAGCCCCTCACACTGCAGTTTCAAATAACAGGAAATAATAATCGTTCTGGACTAAGAGAGGCAAGGAGAAAAAGAGAGAGACAGAGAGCACTGGACACCAGAAGACAGTTTAAACTCTTGTCAAGGATTCTGGGTGGAAAGTTCATGTATCCTCCCATCTGAAACTGGGATAGAGTAGAGTCCACACGGAACAGAGTGAGCTGGAGGTGACCCCGAGGTAAACATTTGCATGAGAGATATCCGTTCCTTCTGCTTCATACCCAGAGAAGTCTCCATTCGATGTTGATGCAAATTGACATTTCCAGAACCCTGGCCCTTTATCATAGGTGAAGTCAGGCAAAAACTCTCCAAATGGCATCTCCTCCCTTCAGGTTCTGTCTCAGAAGGACACCCAAGTCCACGGGACGTCAAGTCACACTAACTGTTGTTGGTGGGTGTCCATCTGTTCCTACTGTCCTGCATCTCTTGAGCACTTACAAAGAACAGCCATCACTGTTCGTGTTAGAATAAAACTCACTTGCTCTTGCCATCACCACATGAGTCCATTCACACACTGACAAAAACCCAAACTCATGGCCAGCGTCCATTCTGACTCTGAGAGCCTGCAGGACAGGGTAGAGCTTATCCCTGTGGGTTTCGGAGACTGTAACTCTTTACGGGAGTAGAAAGCCTCATCTTTCTCCCAAGGAGTGAGTGGCTGGTGAATTCAAACTGGGTGACCCAATGTGCTGCCAGGACCCCACTGGATCCACTGGATCCTTTCAAATATCCGAGATACAGTAGGAGCTCACAGAGACTTTGGTTTTCCTAGCTCTTGGAAGGATCGTTTGGGGCCATTATTCATTGAATGTTATTATGAACTATGCAAAGACAGACTTAGAATAACAAGAGGGAATGAGAAGAAAGGCGGACTTGACTGAAGTAAAGATGGCATGGTGGAATGACCCCGCATCCCCAGCTTTCTGGTGGCATTGCCCCCAGTATTGCATTGCAATTCAAGGAGAGCTTCTGACATGACTAGACATGCTTGGGAGTCCTGGTGGCCCAGTGTTGAGCTACCAGCTGCAAGGTCGGCACTTTGAAACCACCAGCCGCTCCTTGGGAGAAAGGGGGAATTTTCTACTCCCATAAACAGCTACAGTCTCCGAAACTCACAGGGGCAGTTCTACCCTGTCCCATAGAGTCGCTGTGAGTCAGGATCAACCCGATGGCAGGGTGTGAGAGACACTGGTCTCTGCTGCCAACTTTGTGCAGGAACCTAGATGCTGTCGGTGCTGGTGGAGTTGGCTGTACAATTGGAATCTCAAACCATGAGTCATTAGGTAATGATCTTCTCTGTACAGTCTCTTAAATCGAGACTCCAAGAGTAATAGGACGGGCTTTTTGAAGGAGACAAGGGAGGTGTGGGTCTCTCGGTCACTTATCACTTCAACGTGCAGTGTTTGGCAGCAAGAACCTGAACCATCACATTTTGCTAAAAGGAGGGCTGATGGGTGAGGGCACTCACCGTTTGTGGTATTTTATGGCCCAAATTTGCTGAACGCAAAGAGCTTTGCTTTGCTACAGATCTCAGGGACGTTTTCGTAAAGCCATTTTCCTCACGCCCCCATTCCCTTCTGGGCAAGCACCGGAAGAAGGCATTTGATAGACCGTCTACGATTCTTTGTAAATGCAAGGCCCGTCAGGAGCAGCAGTCAGGGCTCAGAACTTAGCATTTCTCCAAGAGAATTCTTTCCAAATGCAGGGGAGGGGGGCTTACTCTGTAAATCAGAGATGTCCCCTTCCCTGCTCCCTGTCTCCACAAGAGGTGTGTGGTCTGCCATGCCGGCCCAGCTGCCCTGCAGAAGGAGAAGGTTGCCGGTAGCTACACACCACCACACTGAAAATGCAGAAGCCATTTGTCATGGACTCAGAACATCCTTTCAACAGGGACCACAGACAAGGGAAACATGTGGGTCAGCTGCTCCGACACACCGTCCCTGTCCCTGTCCTTTCAGGACATGCCTGAAAGAAGCTGCCCTTCACACCCAGCCACAAATCCCATTTCCACGCTCCAGGCCTCTGGCTTAGCTCCTTGGTGGTCAAGGCCAGGACTAGATCAAAGCTCTGAAGCACCAAGCTCATCCACAGCGCTGAACTAAACGGATGTTCAAGGACCCGTCCTTCTCTGTTCTTGCTGACGCTGCTTTCCGTAACCATCAACGGATGCCTTGACGGTGATCCTGTCTGTCCTTTCTAACAATGGGACGGCTCTGTTCCAAGACAAGATAACTTCTTCATCGTGGTGGCTTTCAAAGGCTGTCTGGCTTCTCTGCCATCCGTCACCGAGAGTCCACCTCTACGCTGGTATCAGTGGCTCACAGTTTCTCGCAACATCCCAGGGACGTGCTCTGCTGCCGTGTTGCTGGTCAGGGCCTTACGTAGAACAGAACACATCGGCACCTGGTCCTGCCTCCTCTCCCTCCTCTCCATGACTCTGCCGCACTGTGGGGCAGGACCCCATCCCTCTTGGAGGGGTTTGAAGAGCTTTCAAATAGAATCCGCATCTGAGCTCTCACTGTGCCGTCTCACTGCCCCCAAACCAATGGTCAGAGTGAGCGGACGGTGGCAGAGCGAAGGATGCCATAAAGCAGAGGTTGCTCATTGCTTACGGTGTCCATTCACGGCCCGGTCAGTCTCCTCCAGGGGCTGATGCGTAGACGGCATCTGGAGACTTGCTTCTCCCGCTTCCATCTTGATTTAGATCAGGCGTGGGGCCCTTTTTCTGCCAAGGGCCAGTCGGGTGTTTCTAACGTCACGGGCCAAACTTCTCAACTCACCCCTAATGCGACGGCCAGAACCACTTCCCATTGGTGGGACATGGGAGGTTAGCTGGTGTTGAGGATTCCGCAAGTCTTGCCTGACCCGTGGGCTGCACGTTCCCCACCCCTGATTTAAGTGAAGATTTGAGGGCAAACCAGAGCCCAATCTGACTGCAGCCATCCACCCCCCTGCTCTTCACCCACTGGCCCTGAAAGACGGACAGCCCCTCTCACCAACAGCAGGCACCACTTCCCCAACTCTTGTTCAGGGTGGTTGGTAAAGTAGAAGGGCAGTGAAAAAGAGGAAGGCCCTCCATGAGCTGGATGGACACAGTGGCTGCATCAGGGAGCTCGGGCCTGCGAACAGCCATGAGGATGGCGCAGGACCGGGCAGTGTTTCGTTCTGTTGTGCGCGTGCGGTCGCTGTGGGTCGGAGCCGACTCGATGGCACTTACCAACAGCAACAACAACAAACTAGTCCCATGAAATGAGATATTTTAAAAGAAAACTTTCAATCTCTTAGCATCAAGTTCAATGAAACCACGTTTAATAATCGGTGCCTTTGTGTCTGCACATGTCCTGCTAAAGATTAGACTATTGTCCATGTTGAACTGGAATACAGGCTGATGGACGCACAGACTGAGAGCCCATTGTTCCCCTTCATAGTTTTCGCTCATATTTTTTCTTTGGAGAAAATCAGAGGCTGGGATGGAGACCCGTCAGGTGGCCAGTGGGGCGACCTCTGAAGGGAGGCCTCAGGCAGCGAGCCAGCCACCCCCACAGGGGGTCAGGGTCCAGGTGGGCCCTGTCCTGTGCCATGAAGAAACCCAGCCCCATTCTCTGACTCCTTAGGGGAGACCTCCAGCAGACTACCTGCCCCAGGGTTTCCAGGGTGTTACGGATGGAAGGAGGGGGAGGTCTTTAAGGAAATGGCTTGATACCATGGTTACAAGGAGCTCAACAACAGGATCCATTGTCAGGAGGACACAGCATTTGGGGACTTGTTTCCTTCTGTTGTGTTGGGTCACCATGGGTCAGAACTGACTCCAGGGAACCTAACAATGGCAACATGGATTGAATTCTGTTGCCTAAGGGATCTCCTTTCTTTGGGGAGTGGCTTGCCTTTGTTTCTTATTGGAGAAGGATTACTTGGAGAATTTATCTTAAGTCACTCTCTTTTGAGATTTAAAGAAAGTGAGCAAGCATAGAGCCAACACAGAGAAAACGCCTTCCCTTCCTGCCAACCCTGACCTGAGGACGTCCAGCCTCCCCAACTGTGAAGGACCATGCTGCCGTCTGTCAAAGTCAACCACCTTGCTTAGCGCAGCACTCAGGACTAAGAAGGAGCCCTGTGGGGCAGAAGGAGCAGTTCACTGAACAGCTGACTGTAAGGTCGGTAGTTTGAATCCACCAGCTGCTCCCCCAGAGCAAGAGGAGGCTTTCTGCTCCCACTAAGATTTGATGGCCTGGGTGGGAACCAACCCCACAGCAGCTAGAGAGAGGACTTAATGAAGGGCCTTACCAGGGAAGGTCTGTGTCTCCGGAGAAACGTCATTTGTGGTGACGGTATATGATGTGGTTGCTTCTGAAAAAACAAAAAGCAAACACCAAGTGAGGGCCCCTCTGCATTTTTATGGTTTTAGTTAAAATGAAATATTTGAGGTGAGAATCAATCATGGCTTGTGACACTTCACTTTATTAAAAAAAAATTGAAACCTTCTTGAGTCACCAGCCAGCCACCTGTTCCGTCATCGTAACCAGCTTTTTCTGGAGCAAGGGTTCTTAAGAGTGGGCTCCGCGCAGCAACAGCCTCGGGCTGGAAAGTGTGACCCTGTTAAAAAATGCACTTCTTCCGCCTCAGGCCGACGCCCTAGATCAGGACCTCTGGAGGTGGTGCCAGCAACACGTGTCCTTACGAGGCGCTGATGAGTCTGATGATCCACACGTGAAGACCCTGTGTCTGCAGGTGCCAGCCATTGCAAGGCAGTGCTCAGAAACAAGCCCTCAACAAGCACTCATTGGCGCCCATTAAGGTCCTCACAAAGCACTTACGGAGCACCTGTAGTGTCCTGCAAAGACCACGTACTGAGAACCTACTAAAGTCCTTCAGCTGCGCTTACTGACCATCCACGATAATTCCTCAACAAGCACTCTGTACACACCTACTGACGTCCTTCACAAACACGTGCTGAGTGTCCATTAAAGCCTTTTAGCCATCACTTAGTGAGCACCTATTCACATCCTGCAACAAGCACTTGGTGAGCACCTGCTGAATGCTAGAGACCCTCAGCCAAGATGACGCTCTAGACTCTTCTAGCCATCACAGCCCTTGGGAAATTTGCCACGAGCGGGTGAGACATACCTGGCACCCATTAGAGCACAGGGGACTGAGGTCCCTGGGGAAATTTCCTACCTATGGGCTCGGTAAGTGTTCAGTGCAGATTTTCCATGTAGTTGCCATTCCAAAACAGCCTGGGTGGGACAGTGGTTAAGCACTAGGCTGCTAACCAGAAAGTCTGTGTCTTGGCCCCACCTGCCACCTCTCAGGAGAAAGGTGTGACGGTCTGCTCCGGTCAAGATGCGCAGCCTCGGGAACCCTAAGGGGCAGCTCAGGAGTCTCCCTAGGCGTCACAATGACGAGACCGCAGTGGGGGTTCGGCATGTTTAAAAACACACACTTCACCCCAAAGCAGCACACATATCATAAAGCTACAGAAGGTAAAATCGGGAAAAATTTCAACTAGATCTTGACCTCACACAAGAAAGCAAACCGGCTTCCAGAACCAAAAGTTAAATGAAAAACAACAACGTCAAGGAGCTAGTTCGAAGTGTAGCTGATTTCTGTCAAGCATTTCTAGATTCTAAATCAGTCCAATCTCCAAGTGACAAAACAATACATTTACTCACATAAAAGCGTCAAAATGCTTGTACAACAACCACCACAACAAAAGCAAAAACAAAAACCCAGAGTGGAAAGGCAAAGAACAAACTGGGGAGATATTTGTCATTGATGGGATGGACAAAGCACTGAGGGAAAACGCAGTCCATCTGTTTAGGCTCTCCATGAAATGGCATTGCCGCTCAATGGCCAGGGAAGGGCCTACGGCTCTTCCTTATAATTTTTATCACTTGACACCCCAAGAACATGCAGACAGGGATAAGCTTCTCAGCTACAAACCACCAGCCTAAGGCAGTGAGTGACAGACACAGTCTCAGATTCTCCAGGAGCATGTCTGCTCTCAGTCTGGACCTGAGCAATTTCTCAAGCCAGATGCACCTTCAGACACAAGGCAGCAGCCAGCCTTGATGGGCGGGGGTCTTGTCTGCCCATCATGGTCGCATGTGTACTTCACCCGTCAGGGCAAAGCTTCAGGACCCCTCACTAATACAAGCCCACTCCTTAAGTGCCCAGATTCAGAGACCAAGGTACCCTTTCGTCACTCTCCTGATTCACTGACAACTGACGTTGGCATCGTGATGGGTTTGGTGGGGCTATATCCTTGTGAATTTCACAGCTAACAACAATAGCAACCAGAGACGTCCCTTCTAAATATTTTCAAACAGTTACAGTGACCCCGGACATGAGCCCTCCTAGATACAAAACTCCCCTTCACAGGGAAGGGCTGAGTCACCAGGGTGCAGTGAAGCATCGATGAAACACACTATATTCCTCTGGTTCCTTGAGGCTTCCTCACCCACAACTACCATGACCCCAGTGCTGCTTCTCAGTTCAGACTAGACCGGAACTAGAAACAAAGGTATAAAAAGGGATTGGAGCTCACGACACACAGTATCCAGGAACAGGAGTGGGAATAATGCTACCAGAAGGGTAGGGGGAAGAAGGGGGGAGGAAGGGAGAAGGGGGGACCGATCACAATGATCTGCACATAACCATACACCCCTCTACCGCAGGAAGAACAAGAGAAAACATGGGGGAAGGGAAACAGCAGTCGGTGTCAGAGATGGAAATAATAGCAATGTACAATCTATCAGGGGGCTATGAGGGGAGCTGATACCAAGTGCTCAATAGAAAGTAACTGTCTAGAAAAGAATGAGGGCAACATATGGACAAACATGCCTGATTCAATTGATGTATGGATTGTGATAAGAGTTGTACGAGCCCCCAATAAAATGATTTTTTTAAACCAACAAAATAAAAAACTCCCCTTCAAAATGAAAAGTCTAGTGCCAAAGAATAAGTCCAAAGAACTTGCAACGATTTAGGGGTTCAGGCCTAAAAGGAGTAGACGTAGTACCTGTGGCTAGAACTTGACTCCATACAAGGCACATTTCAAGGATGAGGAGGGAGAGCCCCATGGTGCAGGGTTCTTCATGAGTGCAGCGAAAACACCGGACGATTTATAGGTTCCCAGACCAAAGAGGGCATGGCCTATGGGTGGTTTGTTCCTGTTGCCGCAATAAATCAGCCTAAAGGAAGTGGGACGCTTTGCTAGCAGTCCGTGGCCCCTGTGGGAACCATCTAGGTGTGCTTGATTGATTGTCCTATCGATGACCTGGCTTTTCCCCAAGTGCAAGAGCACTGGCCTTGGTGATACCGTTTCCAACTTCCTCCTCAGTGAGTCCTGAATGTGGGCTTGGTTTGAATCTTGCAGGATTTGAATAAAGTTGTGGGAAGCCTGCCCCAAGGTCCAGAGTTCAGCAGGATGTGGGCTGCTAGGCAAATACGGCCCAGGCTGCCAAAGGGAACAGTATCTGTGGGGACTACTTTGCTGGCAGGGCATTCTCTTGTTGCCCTCAGACTTGTCTTGGGGGAATGAAGACGGCGGTAGTGTGATCGTGACAGGAGAACAGAAGGCGTGAGGGATGATCCATGGGGCACCTGGGCCCATGCTAGCTTTGGCCAGGTCTTCTGAGTCCGTGCCCAATTTCCCAACACAGGAACAGAGGAACTGTGGCCTAACTATCTCTAGCCCTTCCGTCCAGCTTCAACTTTGCGGATGGCAGGTTGGCTTCTGCATCAAGCACAGTTGGTCCACAGAATCTCAGTGCTTCCTTCCGAAGGATCCCATACGCCCTTGCCGCTGTCAGCCCCCAGCCAGGGTGGAGGCCTGGGCTGCATGGAAGCTTTGCTTTCCTCTTGGATCCGACATCGCTTCCTCGCGGTCCCCAGTTCCTCTTCACGGGCTCGCTGGTTTTTGTTCTCTTTTCGAGACTCAAAATTGACCAATGTTAGAATGAAAAACACACCTGGCCAGCAAAGGCCGAGAGGAGAGGAGCACTGTGGACTCCTCTCCTAAGGGAACTCCAGGTGCTGGGTTCCTGGGAGAGCAGGACTGGGAATGCGTAGGAAACTGGATCCTCCTGTCATGGGAGCACCATGATAGATTCACCATGTCTGCCTTGAGCACAGCAGTGCAGAGTAGTGGTAAGAATACTAGATATCCATAAGCCAAGCCCAAACCAAACTCACTGCCCTTGAGTCTGTGCCATCTCATAGTGACCCTATAGGACAGGGTAGGACTGCCCTGTGAGTTTCTGAGACTGTAGCTCTTTACAGGCATAGAAAATCCTATCTTTCTCCCAAGGAGGGGCTGGTGGTTTCAAACAGCTGACCTTGCAGTTAGCAGCCCAATGCGTAACCACTACACCACCAGAGCAGAAGGGGGCTTAAAAAGTGTCCTTCCTCCATAGCACTATGTTGCCTCATCTTAAAGACAGATTTGTATGGTGGCAGTTATAGCATGGACTTGCTGCTGCTGCTGCTGCTGCTATTGTTGTTGTTGTTGTTAGCTTCCATTGAGGACAACCTACCTGCCCAGGCCTTCTAGGGCCACCAACATGCAGCCTCCAGCTTGGGACACTGAGGTCCAACATAGGAAGCGACGGGCATCCTCCTCAAAGTAACAGGGAGAGCCTGCACCCTGTTAACACACATACACACACACACACACACACACACAATCGGTCCCTTGACGGCGCCGCCTGGCCCGTTGTAATAAAGCCCAGCGCCTGGGGCTTTGCACAGCTGAACCTTCCACTTGAAGACTCTCTCCCCGTTCTGTCCCCTTGCTCCCACCCTTCCTGCAGAGGTTTTTCTAACCCAGCTTCTCCTCAGTATAGTCTTCCCTGACCACCCTCCAGACAGGTGCAGACCCCACTACCCAGCCCCCTCAGCCCTCCTTGGCTGTGCCTTGCTCCTTCATTGAGTTCCTGAGGTCGCATTTGCACCCTTGCTATTGTACTTGTTAGGTGTCATCAAGTCAGGTACACAACTCACAGTGACCCTTGTACACCAGACTGAATGTGGCACTGCCGGCCCCACAGCCATCGCTCTGCTGCAGCTCCAAGAGGCAACCGCCTCACAGAGGGTCTTTTGTCATTGTCTTGGAGAGTGTCTCCTTTGTAGGGCCTGGAAGTATCTTTTTTGAGATTTGAACTTGCAAGATCCCGTGCACCTAAGTCACATGGGCAGTTTCCAGTCTGGAGTTGGTACTCGGAGTGGGGTCATGAAGGAGGAGCGAAGCTGAGGAGCCCCAGTTGTTCTCTGCTTCTCTTGTTTCCATTTTCCTCCTCTTAGAAGCAGAGGAGGCAGGCCTCCGCCAGCAATCTCACCCTCTGAAGGTCATTTCCCCTCTCACACAAAGGCGTATGAGGTTGATGGAGCCAGGATGGTGCCTTTCCAAGGGGGTCACTGAATTTGCACTGGTCAACCCAAGAAGTGGCATTCCAATGACTGAGGGAAGGGAATTGGGTGCAATTCGGGCCCTAGGGGCTGGTGACGGGTGGCTGTCACAGGCAGGACCTCCCGTAGGGTTTCAGCCTCATGCGTGTTATCGCTCATCAAGACTGAATTCACCTGAGGGAATTCAGTTCCCCTAATTACACCCAGTAGACACTAATTAGTCAATTAGGAGGCTAGTGCATTCATTTACAATCAGAGTATACTTTGGCTCTGAGATTTGTCTTCTCAAGACATCAGATTATAGAGTAATGATTTGCTTGGGGAGCAAAGTATGAGTACAAGGAAGCTGGCTGACATCCAAAAGAAACTGTTATCAGATAATGTGGCCTGTGTTGTCTTGACATGGGTGTTTCTGCGTAAAGAACTGCTTTGGCCACTGCTCAATACTTGTCCTCATGACACCTTCTCCAGCCCCAAGCCCACAGCCCCTTGTGTTTGTGTCAGAGACACCAACCCAAACCCAGACCCACATGCTGCCATGGAGTTGGGTCCAACTTGTGGCAACCCTATAGAAGAGGGTGGACCGGCTCCACGGAGTGTCTGAGACTGTAAATTCTATAAGAACAACCTTGTCTTCCTCCGGAGGAGCAGGTGGGGAGCTGAACCGCCAATGTTGGGGTTAGCAGCCCCACACATAACCCACTGCACCAGTAGGGCTTGCTTATGCTCCAAAGGGGGCTGATCGTGGGTTCATATATACCCAGAGGACATCTCCTCCTCCCCTCTCAGCTGACACGTGTATTCTGACTCTGAAGGGCATAAAGGGAGCCAAGGAACCCACTAGAATCATGACCATGTAGAATCTAGATAGACCCAAACAACCGGCCAAGTCAAAGAGGAGCAAGCACACGCCAAACCAGACGTGTCTGCACACCTGAAAAGTAATTGTGAGAGTCCCGGATGGATGGTGGGGCATGGGGGCGGGGGGGTTCATCAAAGCCCACGCAAGCTCAGCTGCAGGCTTACAACTGACTATAAACGTAATAGGAGGCCCTTGGAATGGAGCTCCAAAAAATGGCCATGGTTCTAGTCCAAGCCCACAGTGAATTGGGCAACCAAGCATCCCCAGGGATACTCCTCCCCCCAGAGGAAAGCTATTTTTCATGGGGGAGGGGGGCATAGGTGCATACTGGTCACGGGAAGACGAGTTGGAAGATGGAGAACTCCAACTCGGGTGACTTCCTAGCAGCAATGATAGGCAGTAAGCAGGGAAGTTGATGGGTGGACCGCAGGGAGGTCAAAGGCCATGGGACTGTTGTCTACGGTGCTCCAATCTTGGACACGTGACATGCATGATGCATTAGGCACCAAGAGTGGACCCCAATGCAAACAATGAGCACCAGTTAGTAACACTCTAACAACAGAATTGATTCATCAGTTGCAGCAATGTGCAATCAACACCCATGGAAGCAGCCCTCGGAGAGGAAAGGAGGGAGATGGAGAAAGCAGCAGTTACAGACATAGGAACACCTGTGTTTATTGCAGCCATTTCTACAACCGCCCAAATACGCCAACAACCCAAACCCCCAACAACAGAGGAATGGAGAAACAAGCTCTGGGACATTCATACGATAGAATTTTATGCGTCATTGAAAACACAATACTAACTCTCCTAGACGCCACAGACATAGGCAAAACTAGAGAACGGTGTGCTTAGCCAACGCCATCAATCTTACAAAGATAATACTGAGTATCACCATTATTGAGGAAGATCAGAGAAGACCACACGTGGTTTGGGCCCCAGGAGACAAGACTCTGATGACTCAAGGGAAGAGGGGGGGAAGAGCGAGAGAGAAGACATGGAGGACAGAACCAAAAGAGACGGACAGTTTAACCTGGAAAAAAAATGAAATTGAGTAAAAATTGCACCCTAAACTTCCCCCCGTCCCCAGATTCCTTACCCCTCAGATCTAAATATCAGCCAGAGTGGCTTAAAAAGGAGGACAAGTGAAACAGAAGTGGATTTGAAGTCCTAGAGGCCAGACAAGTTCATTTCCAACATTTGAGGGGGAAAGAAGAAATGAGAGAGCACATTGTATTAGGCAGAGTCTTCATAAACAGACCCTCCTGAAAGTGTTGACACGTGAAGATGTCTCCGTGGGGACTAAGCTATGCCTACCCAAGCCATGAAGGAGCCCTGGTGGCGTGTGATTGCGTGTTGAGCTGTGATCCACATGGTCGGCAGTTCGAAACCACCAGCAGCGCCAGGGGAGAAAGGGCTTTCTGCTCCTGTCAAGGGTGACAGTCTCAGACACCCTCATGGGTGCTATGAGTCAGCATTGGCTCTATGGCAGTGAATCTGATTTTGCTTGGACCTAAGCTGTGTTTTTTGCTTTTTTATTGGCCTCATGTGCCTGCAAGAGCAAGAAGGAAGACCAAGGAAGAATTGATGCATTTGGATTGGGATCTTATTGAAGAATTTTGACTACCCCATGGACTGCCAGTAGACTAAACAAACCTGTCTTGGAGGAAGTGCCACCGGAATGCTCCTTGGACTTGAGGATGACCAGGGTTGGCCTCATGTACTTCGGGCACGTCAGCGGGAGAGACTAGTCCCTGGAGAAGGACATCACGGTGGGAACAGTAGACAAACGTGAAAAAGAAGAAGTCCCCCACCCCAGCGAGATGAGTGGACACCGTGGCTGCAGCAACGGGGCTCCATCAGGAGCAGACAGTGTTTTGTTCCATCGCACACAGGGTCGCTATGAGTAAGAACCGACTCAATGGCACCTAATAGCAGCAACCACGACAACCACACAGACACAAGGTCTTAGGAGAGAGACGCACTGTGCAGAGGGAGGGACTCTGTAGAAAGGCCCTGCCCTTTCTGCACAATTTCTCTGTGGACCTAAAGCTGCTCTACAGCAGAATGTTGGTTGAAAGAGCTTTGTAAGACTGAGATGCTTCAGAGCGGCGGCATCTGGGCTGCAGGCCCACTGCTGTCCCTCAGTGAGCTTGGAGGGGTGGCCCTGGAAGCCACTGCGATGGCCCCTCTGCTGGGAAGAGCCTGGTCGCTCGGACTGGAAGGCAAGGAGTCGGCTGTGCAGATTTGTTCGCCCAGAGTCACCGGGCAAGCTTTGTCATCGGTTTGACAGGTGGTTTTGAAAACACAACAAAAGCAATTCCAAAGAAACTGAAACCTGGAAGCATTTGAAATGTGTGACAGGGTGATGACAAGCAGTCAACACCTGGTCAAGGTCTGTGGCAAAAGACAAGAGTGCCACTCAGGACACCCCAACTGCAGAGTAGCCTGGCCCTCGCGGGTGCTTACATGTGGCCAGAGAAGGAGGAAACCGCGCCACAAGGTTCCACAGGCCATCACGGGCCAGCAGGCCGGGTCCTTGGTGAAGGACTTTCTCTTCATATATTTGTGAGGCACAAATACAGTTCAGCTGGGTCAGGGCTAGAAGAGGCTGTGGAAAACCAAAGTCTGAGGTGGGCCTAAGTTTCGGTTTCTCGGAAAGGGTCTAAGGTTCAGTTTCAGGTTCCTGGAACAGACATAAACCACCGCCTGATGTAGCCTGACCCAAGCTGACCAATGGGACGCAGTGTCCAACAGGCGACCACCCACCCTCGGCAGACCAATCGGGAGGACACACGCGACCCTACTGGCCAGTCACTGCTGGACAAGACTGGCACCAGAAATATTCTACAATAAATTTAAAGAATAATAACCCTGGACTTCCCCTTGCCCCCCATCCCTCTAAAAGCCTGGAGAACAAGAACTCGGGGCTGATTCCCTTTGGACACTGGGTCCCCGCTGTGCTGGGCAGTGGAGGGTGGGAAGCCCTAGCTCGAGCTAGCAAATAAACTCCTTTTGCTGTTTTTGCATCTCAACTGGTCATAATTCTTCCATGCGCCCAAGGTGAGCTCACATTCCACTCCCCAATCTAACATATTCTCCTTCCTGGCTATCACATGGGTTACAGAGAGCCAGCACACCTGTCCACTGCATGTGCGCGTGTGAATGTGTTCTCTCTCTCTCTCTCTCTCTCTCTCTCTCTCTCTCTCTCTCTCTCTCTCTCTCTCTCTCTCTCTCTCTCTCTCTCTCTCTCTCCACACACACAGTTGTAGCATCCAGGAGACACCCCCCACCCCTGACCAACCAGTTCAGAGGTTGTAACTGAAAGAAGGGGTCCCTAGGTGGTGCCAACAGTTCACACATCCAGCTGCCAACCATGGGGTCAGAGGTTCAAATCCACCAGAGACACCTCAGAAGAAAGACCTGGTGACCGCCTGCTGAAAAATCAGCCGCTGAAAGCCTCCACCGTGCACACATGTCCTTAGACAGGCATGAGGCCGCCAGGAGTCAGAGTCAGCTTGACAGCAACTGGGCCTGGCAGCCAGAAGAACATTTTTCCTCTTGCCTTAAAAGTCAGCCTTGCCAGTGGCTTTGCTCTGCCTGAGGAGGTCAAGGCCAGGGTCCTCCCAGCAATAGCCGTGCCCTCAACCATGACTGGGGTCCTTCCCAAGACATCATGTGCGAGCTCAGCTGAGGGGCTCTTGGCTGGGAGGGGTGCCAGCCCGCCCCTTCCTTGTGCAGAAGGGCCGAGGCACCTGGAGCCTGGCATGCTCCTGTGCTCATGGGGAGATACTTATTCCAAGTTCTGGTGTCTGCCACAGCCGAGCGTGTGCTCAGCAGCTGGTACCTCCCTCTCACCTCTCCTCCACCCAGCCCGTCCTCTCTGGTCACCGCAGACAACCCTCACTCGGGGTCTAGCTCACATGTCATACAAAAACAACCCCCCAAAATGTGAAGGGCAAATACAGGTGGATGAAGCCTTGGGCGAATCCCCTCTGAATCTGTTCCAGGATGTAACCAGCCCCGTTGTCAGACAGAGCATGCTGGAAAGTGGGTTGTGGCAGACGAGGCTGAGGTAAAAATCTAACACCTTGTCATTGCACCTCCAGTTCAACTCATTTTAAAATGGCTCTGGTTTCTAGTGTTGTCTATTTTCTTTTTCACTGGGGTTTTCTTTATTTTATTTTGTTATTGTTGTTAGCTTTATTTTTTGCATAAATATATATATATATATATGATCCAGGATGGGTGAATCTAGCTCAGTGGTTCTCAACCTGTGGGTCGTAACCCCTTTGGAGGTCAAACGACCATTTCACAGGGGTCGCCTGATTCATCACAGTAGCAAAATGTCAGTGATGAAGTAGCAACAAAAATAATGTTATGGTTGGGGGGGTCACCCCAATATGAGGCACTGGATGAAAGGGCAGTGGCATGAGGAAGGTGGAGAGCCACTGGTCTAGAGAGGCAGTGCCTGGATTCATGGATCTATGGGGGTACAGCGGGGACAGGGAGGGGGGCTACTAACAAGGAGTACAAGAAAGAAGAAAATGTCTAAAATTGATTGTGGTGAGGGCTGTACAACTCTTCTTGAAATGATTGAACTATTAAATTGCATGATTCTTGAATTATGTTCCAATAAAATTGGAACATTCACTTCCAAATCCAGCGCCACGGAGTCTGTGCTGATTCATCGCGACCCCACAGGACAGGGTGGAACTGCCCAGTGGGTGTCTGTGGTCCTTACATAATCTGGCGTCAATTTGAGAGGATTACATGTGAAGGGGTGGAGTCTGACTTGTCAATCAAGATGCAACCAATGAGGCCTCTGGGTGGGCATGGCCTTCTCCTAAGAATTCTGGGAACTCCAGCATTTTCCTCCTTGGAGACGGGAGAGACTCTCTCTCTCTCTCTGCTCACTCCCTACTGACAAGGCTGACTCCCTGGGAGACATCCCTGAGGAGAAGCTGCATAGATCTACCCTGATGCAGCCCTGGGTGCTAGAGAAGCCACGTGGAGACCCCTGCCAGTGCTGAGATGTTTACACCACCACTGGAGCCAAAGACTTTCTACCCACTGGCCTGTGATCCTCCTGCATTCGGTGTCATTGCATGTGTTTTGTGAGTCTGAAGAGGACTTTATAAATCACTATTGGACATATGGGCTAATATTGGACTTATGGGCTTGGACTGGACTGGGTTGGGATGCTTTCTTAATGTACACTTACCCTTTATATAAAGCTCTCTCTTATACACCTATGAGTTTCTATGGATTTGTTTCTCTAGTCTACCCGGACTCTTTCCAACAGTAGAAAGCCTCGCCTTTTCTTTGCCCCGAGGATCGGCTGGTGGTTACAAAATGCTGACCTGGTGGTGAGCCGTCCGAGGAGTGACCCACTGTACCTCCGCGGTGGAGTGGGCTCATTGTTTTGAGCACCGCCACCCTGTTGGGTCCTACAGGAGCAGGGGTCTCCGCTTCTCTTCGCCGGGCAGGGCACACCCAGCCAGACCCCAGGCAGCTCACAGCACAAAGTGACCCTCGCTCGACACCTGCACTTGATAGCAAGAAGGCTCTCCCTCCAAGAACTTGTATCACTGAGTGCAACTAAAGCCGTGGTGCTCAACCTCCTAGCGAGGAGCCCTGGTGGCATAGTGGTTAAGCGTTGGGCTGTGACCCACAAGGTCAGCAGTTCAAAACCACCAGCTCTCCTAAGGGGAAAAAGATGAGGCTTTCTGCTCCTCCTGGTAAGAGTTAGTCTCAGAAACCCCCGGGGGAGTTCGACCCTGTCCTAGAGGGTTGTTCTGCATTGATGTCGGCTTAATGGCCGTGAGTTGGTTTGAAGTGTCCTAGAAGGCAAAGGAGAGGAAGAAAGATTATCCGTTGTTCTTGAGGCGATCCTGTCCCTGCTCCTGAGTCAGGATAAGGAGAACTCTCTCATAGATCGCCTCATGGGCTGCAGCCCGGAGAGTGACAGTGGCGTTTGTTCTATGTCCCCACATCCTTGAGGTCCCTCTGGGTGAGGGGTTGCCACAATCAGCTTCGGATCCAGCATAAGGCATTTCTCTTTCCTCTGAGACACTTAGAATGCTGAGGGTGGGCAGGTCTGAACCAGGCAGGAGCTGTGTTTCCACTTCACAGTCAGACCACAATGTCAGCCTCAAGTGCATTACAATACATCATCCTATTTTGGAACACGGAGCCCTAGTGGTGTGGTGGCTCCAGGTTGGGCTGTGATTCACATGGTCGGCAGTTCAAAACCATCAGCAGGTTCTCGCAAAAAAGACTGGGCTTTCTACTCCTGTCAACCGTTCCAGTCCCAGAATCCCATAGGGGGCTGCTATGAGTCAGCACTGACTTGATGGGCGCGAGTTTGGTTTGGGTTTGGCGGTTATTTTGAAACACACCAAACTCACGGGAGCCTCTCCTGCTTCTACCCCGACAGAGAGCTCAGTCACACACAGGAAGCCCCTGTACAATGCTGCCCCCTTCTCTCTCCTCCCCCCTCATCTCTTCAGGGTCCTTTCTGAGACCCTCTGCTGGCTGGGCCTCCAGATACAGGAGGCAAGACGATCCCTGACATCTCCCAGGTCTTGCGTTAGATCACAAGCCACTTCTAAAAATGCTAATGTCTTGACGGACACAAAGGCGGTTCTGTGGCTAAATCTTAGCCTCCCATGTGGGCCAGCGGAGTTTGACTCGGAGCCGAGGCACCTGCTACATGCCCACCACCCATGAATGCGTGTGCGTGGCGGTGACGCTGAGCAGGTTTCAGCCAGGCTTCCTCACAAAGGCCAACGAGGAAGCAAGGCCCGGGTGGAAAGTCACTTTCTGAAAAGTAGCCAACGAAAGCTCCCAGGCTCCCGGTGGACCGTTGACCCGGGGCTAGATGAGAGCCCCCCTGCCTGGAGGTCACCCAAAACACACAGCAGCCACGACAAAGGACCCGCATCCATCAACTGTCGGGAAGGTGGCCCAGGACCAGGCGACATTCTGTTCTGCTGTACGTGGGGTCACCATGGTGACAAGTGACAACAGCAAGAAGGAAGGTGGCCATTTAGAGGAAGCCATCGGGACGCCTCTTGGACGTGAACAAAAATGACTATTTGAAGCTACGTCTGCCAACTTCGGCATCAGGTAAGCTGAGAAAATAGAAACCAAAGTGACAAATGGGTTGACCTTGTGCCAGGGGGGCAGTTGGAAACTGCTAACAAACGAGGCCCCTTCAAGGAAGGGATCATGACCCCTTTGCTTGGGAAGGGTCCGTGTGGACTTAGAGCTGCCTTAAGTCCCGCTTAAAGACTCGAGAGTCCTCGAGCCAGCACGGGTCCCGGGACCGCTCAGGTCTGTGCTGTCCTCATGTCACAGATGCGCAAACAGATCCAGGGAGGCCAAGCCACGTGTGGAGCGATGACCCAGCGCCCGCACCCCACCCCAGCATCCCACTTCTGAGAGGCTCACACTGCTCGTCCTTCCAAAGGCAGACCCAACGGCAGCTCCCCAGAATCTGCGTTGCAACCAGAGAGTTCAGTGAGGGGAACGCCGGGGGCCGGGTAGAGCAGGCTAGAGAGGTAGGTGAGGTGGAGCCCCGGCAGCCCGGGAGAGGCAAGCATTTTGCTCACCTTCAGAACCACACGCGGTGTAGTTCTGTTTAACTGATGACTGAGCAAATGGTCTAGGAACGAGAGCCACCACACCCCAGCACCCCAGGTCCAAGAGTGCAAGGGGCAAGTGTATTTTAGCGCTGTGGCTGAGATAGGATTTTCTTAGCACTGGGGCTGTGACCAAGTCTGGGAGCAGAGAAGCCCATCGGGTCTCCACCAAAGGACCACTTCCTGTTCAGGCTGCCAACTCCGATTGCCCAACTCTCCCTGGCATCTGGCTACGTCCCAGCCGGTGCCTGATAGCTAGTGATTCCTCTTCAAGGCCTTTACTCCACCCTCTTCCTGCTCAGCAGTGACCCATCTTTCTTCTCAACGTGCTCTTCTGGGGCCAAAGGTGGATTTCCTCATCTTCTGTTTACCTGGCCAGCACAAAGACCCCCTTCCTCGGCAGCTCACCAGCCAAGGCTGCGGCTGGCACAGGCCCGCCTTGGCTTTAGCGTTGGCATTGCTGGAGAGCCTGGGGCTTGCTCATTTCTTTGCTGCCTGCCAGCCTCTGTTCTACTTCCCTTCCTGTTGGCATGTACCAGGAAGGTGCCCCTTTGACCACCTGCTAGGAGATCCCACTCTGTGTCCCTTTGCCTCCAGGATGTGTCCCAGGGTGTGGCGGCATCCTTTGTCACTGGCTTAAGAACGCACGCTCAGAGCTCCGGGGTGCGCATGGGAAATGCTCGCCGTGAGGGTATTAGGCCAGGACTCTCTGGCCACCACCCATGCTGATCTCAGAACTCATGCATGTCCTGCCTGGGGATTCTCTGGGCAAGAATAGACTCACTACGACATCCACTCACTTGACTCTCAGTCTTAGAGCAGGTTATCTCTTCAAACCACTCCTAGACCTGAGAACTACTTGTCTTGAAGGTCACACTGAAAAAATGTCCTTCACCGTCTTTTCACGTGGAAGCAAAGCCCAGAAATCAGGAGGAACAAAGGCGACAAGTACTGTCTAAAACACGAAGAAGGGAACGCTACCATCTCCCTTTGACCTCTCAGGAGACTTCCAGACCCCAGGGCTCCTCCAGGTCTTGCGTGGCCCAGATGTCCCCCCTCCTCTAAGTAAGCACATGTGTCCGTGTGTACAGACCCAGACACATGCAGTCCCGAAGACTCTCAGAAGAAAGTCTAATATCAAATGGAGCCCGTTGTTCAGAAACTTTCCAAGACATACTCATGTTAGGCAGCGTCCTCTTTCGGGCCCACGTGTTATCTTCAGGGACCTCCTGTCACCTAACCTGTTTCATGCTATCTCCCTGGTTCTCAGGGCTTTCTTGTTCTCACTGCTTTCACGGGCTCCTGGGAATCTCTCCTCTCTATCCCTCCCCTTTCCTGATTTTATAAATCCACGTCCCATCCCCCTCCAGCCTTCCTCTTTCTAGTCTTTTTCTTTATTGACCTTCCAAACCCACTGCCATGGCGTCAGTTCCGGTTCCCAGTGACCCTGCAGGACAGAGTAGAATTGTCTCATAGGTTTCCAAGACTGTGAAGCATCTCAACAGAAGCAGACTGCCACCTCTGTCTCTCTCGGAACGCCGGTCGGGCGGTTCCCATCAGTGACCCTTCCTTCAGTCAGCGGCCAAATGCACTAACTGCAGGGCCCCCAGAGTGCCTGATCTTCCTCCAGGTGGTGGTGTGCTGCATGCAGGGATGCATTCGTTTTCCACTTCCCGACCTCACACCCAGTCAAGCCATTCCTTAAGACCGACGACTGACATTCGGAAACAACTTTCCATTCCCCATGGCCGTGGAAAGCATTCATCCTTTGTGCTAAGAGAATCCCACCCACCCTCCTGAAATGTAAGATGCCCCCTGCAATCCCCTAGGCCTGTCTGCTTCCCTCACAGCCACCACTGCCCCCCCCACCTGCCCAGACTTTCTAGCTCTTTCTCCTGGTCTGTTTCCTGGCTGAGGTGGTGGGAGGCAGGCTGAGAGCCCTTTGGCACAGTGCTGTTGGCTGTCTTCGTCACTCTTCCAGGGTGGTTTGGGGGGAGAGGGGGTTGGCAGTGCTTGGGTGGCCCTCGGCATGTCACTAGACTACACCGGCCCACTTTTTTTTTCTGTTCTGAGTCAGAAAATTCAAGGGAAGACCTTGGTTGGTTTGCTGGGGTCAAGTGTTAACCTTGGTTGGGGGTCCCTAAGAACAAGGTGACGCCCACTCAACCACAAGCTGATGTCTGCCTTCTCATGCTGGATTGTTGTGTTGCTATGGACTGCCATGTCCCTTCAGGCTTTCCCACCCCAGCCCTGCAACTAATTTGGGATCTGGAAATGCTTTACAGGAACCAGATGAGCAAGAGGAAAACTATTGTGAAGAGAATTGAAGACAAAGTGCTTTCGGCATGGTTGTCGTTATTAGCTCAGGCTCAACCTCACTGCCATTGGGTCGATCTGACTCTTAAGGACCCTTCAGGATGGGCTAGTGCTGCCTCAGTGGGCGGCCGAGACGGGGGCTCTGCAGGGGAATAGACACCCTCGTCTTTCTCCCAAGGACTGACTGGTGGTTTCAAATTCTTAGGAGCCCAGGACGTCACTTTTATGCCACTGGGACTCCCATCACCAAGGCTCCCTTTTAGTTCCTGGGGACACCAAGTGTACAGAGCAAAGCTGCTCCACGGGGGCTTCAAGGGTGTGGCCTCTGGTGTTCTCCCAGCGAGTAGTTAAGCCCTTAACCATTTTCACTGAGCAGGGGCTCCCTCACAATAAAGCACAGGGGGGCGGGGGCTTCAAAAAGTGTCTGTGGAAATGGAAACAAAAGATCGTGGACTCTTCCCATGGACTTTCTGAAACCCCTTCATATTTGTAGGTCTGGGTGCAGGTGTGGTGGCCCATGAAACATGACTACTGAACCACGTTGCTGTTGGGTGAGAACCAAGCAGTTTTCTACACATGTTACCTATGTGTAACACAACAGAACTGTCTGTGCAGGTGTCTGGGCTGTAGTTGCATGGCAGATCTTTCTTCCATGAAGCTTCGAGATGGGGTCAAACTGCCAAACTGTTGGTTAGCAGCCAGGCACATAACTATTTGCACCACCATGAGCTAGAAAGGCATGTTTACACACAATGAGTACATTGAAAAGAAATCACTGAAATACCAGTGGGTATTACAGGAAGATGGTAATCTGTAGCCACTTGATAGCTTCAGATTGTCCTAGAAAAAGTTACAGCTAAGTGTTACATGTGAACAATAAGAATGAAAATAAATTGGTATCAGACATAGGGGCTAATGTCAGACTTATGGACTTGATCTGGACTGGGCTGAGATGGCTTCTCTATATTCAATTGCTCTTGTATATAAAGCCCTTTCTTTTTTTTTCTTTTTGTACACCAAAAAAATAAAAAAAAGAATGAACATAAATGCACAATTGATAAAGCTTCCCCGCGGGTCAAGGAAAATAAGAATGTTTTTAAAAATAATCTCTATTAACCCAAACAATATTGAATATTCAACAAGTATCATGGATGGTCAAAAGCATAGACAGATCTGTCTTGGAAGAAGTACAGCCAGAATGCTGCTTCCTGGCAAGGATAGTGAAACTTCATCTCAAGTACTTTGGCCATGTCAGGAGAGACCCGTCCCTGGAGAAGGACATCACGTTTAGAAGTGGAGGGGCAGCAAAAGAAAAGGCCACCCTCAATGCATGAATCCTTTCTTCTATTACATTGGCACTCTATGATGCTCACCCTCCCGACACAACTGCTGAAGCCAAAGCGGGTGAACAAGTAAATGTGGTGAAGAAAGCTGATGATGCCCGGCTATCAAAAGAGATAGTGTCTGGGGTCTTAAAGGCTTGAAGATAAACAAATGGACATCTACCTCAGAAGCAACGAAGCCCACATGGAAGAACACACCAGCCTGTGTGATTACGTGGTCCCGAAGGGATCAGTTATTAGGCATCAAAGAACAAAAAATCATATCATTGGCTGCACACTTCCATGATACGATCGCCGAGGACAAATGGGTGCATAAACAAATGTGTTGGAGAAAGCTGATGGTGCCCGGCTATCAAAAGAGATAGTGTCTGGGGTCTTAAAGGCTTGAAGGTGAACAAGCTGCCATCTAGCTCAGCAGCAAAAAAGCCCACATGGAAGAAGCACACCAGCCTGTGCGATCACGAGGTGCCAAAGGGATCAGGTATAAGGCATCATCAAAAAAATATACATATATATACCATAGTGAATGAAGGGGGAAGTGCAGAGTGGAGACCCAAAGCCCATTTGTCGGCCACTGGGGATCCCCTCACAGAGGGGTCTAGGGGAGGAGATGGGTCAGTCAGGATGAGATGTAGCACCGATGAAGAACACAGCTTTCCCCCAGATCCTGGATGCTCCCCCCACCCCAACTACCATGGTCTGAATTCTACCTTGCAGGACTGGATAGGGCAGAGATTGTACACTGGTGCATATGGGAGCTAGAGGCACAGAGAATCCAGAGTGGATGATACCTTCAGGACCAGGGGTGTGAGGGGCGATGCTGGGAGAGTAGAGGGTGAGTGGGTTGGAAAGGGAGAACCGATTATAGGGATCTACATGTGACCTCCTCCCTGAGGGACGGACAATACAGAAGGGGGTGAAGGGAGATGCCGGATAGGGCAAGATATGACAAAATAATAATCTATAAATTACCAAGGACTCATGAGGGAGGGGGAAGCGGGGAGGGAGGGGGAAAAAGAGGACCTGATGCAAAGGGCTTAAGTGGAGAGCAAATGCTTTGAAAATGATTAGGGCAAAGAATGTACATATGTGCTTTATACAATTGATGTATGTATATGTATGGATTGTGATAAGAGTTGTATGAGCCCCTAATAAAATGTTTAAGAAAGAAAAGAAGGCCCTTGACAAGATGGAATGGCACAGTGGCCGTGACAATGGCTCAAACATCACAATGACTGCAAGGCCGGTGCAGGACCAAGGATCAAGCAGCGTGTCCTGCTCCTGTGCCGAGAGTCATGGTCAGCAGGGACAGACTCAACAGCATCCAACAACAGCAACAACTCGGATAAAGGGAGGAGAAAAGAGAGAGGTAAAAAAGAAGGATCGTGGCCATGTTTGAAATAAGCTCGATAGGGAGGGATCATAATAAATGTAAATGGATTAACCTCCTTTTTCTCAAAGTCATAGATTTAGACATTTCTCCTTAAAACAAACCAAAACACCGTAGCCACGAAGTTTTTCACAAGACACATTTAAAACGTCATAGAAAGATTAAAAGTAAAGATTGGGAAATGATCAGCAGAAGCTTCAATGGTGGTATTAGCTTATAAAATGCAATGTAAGATGGCAAAAAATTAATAGGGATCCAAGGGAGTGCTACATTGTTAGGGGAGCATTCCATCGAAACTTGCTTGCAGCTACCAAAATAATCTTGACATGTAGGAAGCAAAAGTGGACACGATTACAAGGAGAAGCTAGTAAAATCACAACCATGGAGGGGAGTGTGGGCAGGTTTTTGTCTGAGACTGAGAGCCCAAGCCAACACAAAATTAGTAAGACTATGGAAGATGTTAAAGTCCCCAAATATGATGAAAGCCCAATCGCTGTAGTACAAATGGAGGTAAGTCATACAAGGTAGGCTCTTTCACAATACAGTCCGTTGGCTACGTCCTCTCTCTTATCAGCCTCAGAATCATTTAGTCGGGAGCAGCATGCGTAGTAAAAACTCATTGCTACGGGGAAATGATGTACTGCGGAACATAGAACACCTTTATAAAGGGGGCAATTACAAAGCAACAATAAGAGTTTTGTAGAAAGTCCTTGGCTTTTTATCATTTTTCTGATAAATCGTTTTGTTGGTTTGGGAAACATGGCGTCAAGTTTAGAGACAGATAAAGCAGGGACACCGCCCTGGTCTCTGCCTTAGGACACGCTGCCTAATGGCCAGTGACTGGGTGGTCTCCCTAGAGCCATGGTTTCTAACTAGAACCTTGGCAGGAAGTTGGAAGATAAAAACAGCCAGCAGTAGCATGCCAGAGGATCCCCGGGCTTGTATGGAAACACCTATAGTTCATGTGGCCTCCAAGGGGTAACCCTTTACCATCACGTGTTTTGCTTAATTAGGAATGCTTATTGCCCTAACTTCTCTGACATACATTTGACTCAAACTCAATTTTGCACTAAGCCTCCTGATCCTTCCTTGACTTGAGATCAACAAGAGCGCTACCTCATTTCCAACGTTCTTCAAGCTGATCCCACCCGTGGTCAACAGCACCGTAACAAAATGCACTTCCAGTTGCAACAAAGACGCATGCTGAGTGCTTAGCTACGTCTATCAACCCTCTTGAGAAGAATTCAGAACACACCAAGGGGTCTTGCCCAATACTTGAGAACCACTGTTCTAAGGCTGCACTCTCCTTGGGTCTCAGACGTTCTTCTCTTTAAAACATTGCTTTACAAGCCTGTGAGATCACGAGGAGTCAAAGGGATAAAGTATCAGGCATCACAGACCAACAAAAATCATAGCATTGGGAAGAGGAGGGAGGTGGAGAGTGGGGACCCAGGGCCTATCTGTGGGCAATTGGACATCCCCTTGCAGAAGGGTCACAGGGAGTAGACGAACCAGTCAGGGTACAGTGTAGCAATGATGAAACATACAACTTTCCTCTAGTTCTTGAATGCTTCCTGCCCAACTATTATGATCCCAATTCTACTTTACAAATCTGGCTAGACCAGAGGTACAGATAGGAACTGGAAACACAGGGAATCCAGGACAGATGAACCCCTCGGGACCAGTGGTGAGAGTGGCGATACAGGGAGGATGGAGGGAGGTGAGGGAGAAAGGGGGAACAGATTACAAGGATCTACATATAACCTCCTCCCTGGGGGATGGACAAGGGACAAGTGGATGAAGGGAGACATCGGATGGTGTAAGATATGACAAAATAATAATAATCTATAAATTATCAAGGGTTCATGGGGGAGAGGGGAGTGGAGAGGGAGGGGAAAATGAGGAGCTGACTACAAGGGCTCAAGTAGAAAGCAAATGTTTTGAGAATGATGAAGGAAACAAATGCATAAAAGTGCTTGACACAATGGAAGTATGTGTGGATTGTGATAAGAGTTGTACAGGCTCCCAATAAAATGATTTAATTATTAAAAACATAACAAAGCCAAAAAACAAACTTCGCTTTACTGTAAGCCAGTTCCTAAGCCCATTAAGCCCACCGCTGTCCTGTCCACTCTGATTCAGGGCCCCCTGTATGACAGTAGGTCTGCTACATGGGATTTCCAAGGCTGGAATCCTTACTGCAGCAGAGTGACAGGTGGGTTTGAACAGTTGACCTTTTGACTAGCAGCCGAGTGCTAAACCACCACTCCACCAGGGTTCCTTAAGCCAGTTATTCATTGAACAAAAATGAATGCCTTCCCCGTGTCAGTCCCCAGCCCAGTATCATGGATTCTAGTGAATAATGGCAAGGCCTTGTCTTTGGAGACTTAGGGCCGAAGGGGGAGTCACCCGGGATGCGGTGGGAGCCCCTAGGGGAGACCCTGCTGCAGGGGTGGCACAGAGGAAGAACACCGGGTCAGGAGGACCTGCAGAGTTAGGCAAGAGAGGAGCTAGTGTGGACAGGAAGGCATTCAAGGCAGAGTGTCCCACGGTGTCCAGACACGAAGACCAACGCAACCATGGTGCTGGGACCTGAGTGGAGCACAAACCAAAGTTGCCGATCATAGCCACGAAGTCTTCAATGCCCTGCCATCGCGTTGCTCTGATTCCCAGTGACCCTCCAGGACAGGAGAGAACGTTTCCGAGGCTGTAACTGTTTACAGGAGGAGTATGCCCTCTCTTTCTCCTGGTGGTTTCAAACTGCCAATCTTGCCCATGTGGGCCCAACTCCTAACCACTACACCACCAGGGCAACTGTAACCACGAAGAAAGCACGCTAATGATCAACTGTGTTGTTCTCGTTAGAATTTACCAAGGCTCCGTGGAAAGTGTACTGGAGGGCTCAGTGCTCTCTACGAACCTAGTGCTTTTCTCTGACTAAATTTCCTGGCAGCGAATGGAGAGCCCATGCTCGTCTCCCAGATCCTAGGCTCTTCCAACACGTCCAGGGAAGCACCGCTCTTAGACGGGGTCGATGATGGTTCCTTTCCTCCGTGGATGAGCTGCTTGAGGCTCAGAGATCATCGTGGACTCAACAAGCAGTGACTGTCCCTCCGGTGGGCTGGGGGCACGCAGCAAAGGCGCTCTGCCTTCCTCGGGCTTGCAGACTAACGGAGGTGCTCAAGCAGGCAAACACCTGGGCGAAGAAGGCCTGAACCGCTGAACCCCTGTTCTGCTCTAGTCACCAGAGTTATCCAACAGCTGCTGGGGTGGCGGGAGGAATCATATAAGCCGTTGAGGGGTTGTGTCTACCTTTCCCTTAAGCGACTTGTTGAGCTAAATGCTGAAACTTGATCACAGAAGAATGCCTGACTTCAACCCAGAGCCACCAGGCAGCGACCAGGTCACTGTTGCTGTCAGCTGGCTCTCCTGACGATCTCGGGTGCACATTGAAACACTGCCCATCATGTGCCACGCTCACGATCTTGGGTTTCGGGTCATTAAAAAGGATGTTCAGATGGGAAAGTCAAACCCTTCCAATGGGAAGCTGGGAAGACGGCTGTCTTTGTCTGTGGGATACAGAAGGATTTCTCCCAAACTGTCTCCCCCAAATATATGCCAGACAGCTGCTTGGGAATGACTATACTTGGAGGTCATCAGAAGTAGGTCAGGGGTTATTCTCCCTGAGAGCTATCAGCCATCTAGAGCAAGTAGTTACCACTGTTTATCCCACAACAAATGGGGCCCACTCCCTTCTGATAAGGATAGTAATTGTCTGTTTCCTTGTAGGAGACCCCAGAGAGGTCAAACCAGTCCAAGGATGACCAAGGTTAGGCCACCATCTTGAATCTAGGGTCCGCCCATCTTGTCACATATATAACCCCAATCCCTCCCCTTCCTATTGCGTGTATGTCCCTAGACCACCCCTTCTGATTACTGTATTACCTATAGTACAGCCCCTTCCTGTGACGTATGTCCTCACCTGTAATTAGGGGGCTTGCATGTCCCCAGAGAATATAAAAGGGGCTGGGGCTACCATTAAACTCTCTCTCCCTCCATGTGGACCATTGAGTGGAGCTGAGGTGAGCATGGTACCATGAATCGTGACTGACTCCCATTTATTTCTATACTTCTATCTCTCATGCTCTCTGTAACTTTACTATGATCTTTACTTATTATCGCTGTACAATTGCACCTACTGGACCCGTAATGATGTGTTAGGGGGTGGCTTCCCTTGACATTTGTCCTCTGACGTTGTGATAATAAAGCCCACACACGGATGGCTTTAATAAACATTCGCTCATCGTTTCTGAGGTCAGGAGTCAATGGGAAGGCTCTCTCCCTGGGTTAGTCCTGAGGAAAGCCCTTGCCTCCTTTCAACATAGGTGAGCTTGGTGTCCCGGGGATCTCCGTGGCCTGGTTCCCATCTGCCCCTGGGTCTAGAAGGTTCTCATCACAGAGATCTGGGTCCAAAGGAGGCACTCTGTGTCCAGTTCTTCCTTGGTGATAACAGCTCACTCTTCTCAGCTCGAGTCTCTCTCCTCTTGTCTCTTGTAAGATAAAGGGTATTACAAAATAAGAATAAAATAGCAAGATGAAAGGTGTCCCAGAATGCACCACAGAGCAACACCCCTTACATCAGATGAGAGTTAGGACCGGATTGAGGGGCTGCCTTCCACCCTTATCTTCATGCAACTGATTGGCTTATCCCATCAGATCCCATCATGGGGAATCATGGCATAACCAACAAAACGCTTCATTACAAAACTGAGACTCATGGCCCAGCCAAGCTGACACATGAATTAGAGGAACATCGTTCAGTCCATGGGAATTGCCGAGAGCAACTCCTCTGCACGAGGCCCTCGATGATGACCCTGACAGAATGGGCAGCTCCAGCAAGAAGAGGGAGGTCAGCCTATGAAACGCTCATAGCTGGTGAGAAGCGGTGAGCACCATGCACTTCTCCATCCTACCAACCGCACACCTCGAGCAGTACAAGAGCTCCATACCAGCTACGTTGTCCACTTTGTCCAGGCTTCTCAAGCCCGGCCATGGCTCCACGAACCCAAGTGTGTATATGAGCATGTGTGTCCTGTCCTGGGAACAGCATCCGTGGCTTCCTTCCAATCCTCAGAAGGGTCTGCGCTGTAAAGGTCAATGCTCTCTACCCAGCATGGTGAGTCGGGGCCCACCAAGCAAGATGTGGGACAGTGAGTTCATGTTCTGAAGCACTGTGGTCATCCATGGGAGGACACGCTAACAGAAGACAATGATGGACATCAACTTGCTCGAGTGTCATGCTGGTGCTACGTGTGTTCGTCCCATTTAATTATCTCCATGCTCCCCTCCCCCACCCCCGCACCCTAGCTGATAAGGCGAGTGCTGATACTATAAAGGGCAGCTCTCTCTTGAAACCCCGTTGCCGTGGGTCAGAATTGACTGGATGGTAAATGATTACTAATATCACTCCCACTGTACAGACAGGAATCTGAGGCTTGGGGAAATTCAATAATTGGTCTATTATCAAAAACAATAAATGACAGAGCTTAGACTTAACCCCAGATTAAATTAGTTTCAGGGTCACTGGCTTAGCCACTCCTTGTGTTTGCTCTTCTCAAGGCCAGAAGTATGTGCCATGCTCGACGGGACAGGAGGAGCTCTGGTGACCATGTAAGTTACACACAGAGCTGCTAACTTCAAGGCCAGCTGCTTCCAAGCTCCCAGTCGCTCCTGGGAGAAAGATGAGCCTTTCCACTCCCATGCAAAGTCACAGTCCTGGAGACCCACAGGGCCATTCTGCCTGTCCTTCAGTGTCGCTATGCCTAAAAATCAACTCAATGCCGGTGAGCTGAGTCTTGATTTTATGGGAACCAAGAAGCACCTGTGTTACTAAAATCAAGTTGAAACCTGGGAACCAGAAGATGTCAAAGGTGTCTCTAGCAATATCTGATTTTAACAAAAGGGGAATGCCAGGTAGGTCTCCAACACCCCTCAGTGCTGGGCATTCTGAGTTCAAGTGTGTGATATTTCAAATAATTCATTTTAATTGCAGGTAAATAGATGAACACAATAGGCTCTATTGACTCGTTTCCCACCCAACGATTTCATTGTGTTCTGCTCAAAGGTAAAAATCCAAGTTCCCCACCCCCTGTCAACACTGCTTGGCCAAGGCTTGTAATTTACCTCAATACAACGCCCCCATCTACTACCTACAAGGCAACAGGCCCTGGCAACTGTGGGAGGGCGGATAGTCTGAAAGATGAAGATAGTCTTTCCTTTCATTCCCCCAGTAAGAAGTAAAGATGGCAAAAGACATTCTGTGCTCTTGGATATACAGTTAGATGTAACTGATTGCTTTAAATGTGTGTTAGTCCGGTTGACCAGAGAAACAAATTCATAGATACTCATATGTGTATAAGAAAGGGCAATTGCATATTGAGAAAGCATCCCAGTCCAGGCCAAGTCCATAAGTCTGATATTAGCCCAGATTTCTGATACCAGTCTATAAATTCCTCTTCAGACTCATGAAATACATGCAATGGCACTGAGTGCAGGAAGATCACAGGCCAGTGGGTGGAAAGTCTTATGGATCCAGTGACGGTGGAAGCATCTCAGTGCTGGTGTGGGTCTCCAAGTGGCTCCTCCAGCTGCAGGGCTCTGGCTTCATCAGCGTGGCTCCATGTGGCTTGTCAACAGGAATGTCTCCCAGGGAGTGAGTGTGTGTCCCGCCTCCAGGGAAGAACACAGGAGTTGCTAGAATCCTCAGCAGAAGAACATGCCTACACTGAGGCCTCATTGGCTATGACCTGATTGACAGGCTAGACTCCACCTCTTCCCTCAAGTGGACAGTAGATTATGTCACACCACAAAATGTTTCTAAGGGACCTGGTTGAAGAATGACAGCCATGTGTAAGAGCACTATACTCTGGCCAGCTCCATTCAGTGAGATCCAGCTCCAGGTCTGGTGTCTTTTATGCAGGGCTGAGCTCCCATAACAATTCTGAGTAGGGGCCCTCTGTAAAATAAATAATCCTACTTTACAGATTATTTAAAGTTGAGACAGTTGGCCAACGACATACAGCTGAGAAGTAAGTAGCCAGGCAAGCGTCTGAGACCACATCTGTTGACTTCAAAGAGCCATGGCAGAGCAGTGGTTAAAACTGTCTGGCTGCTAACCCAAACCTTCTTTTATTCTGAAGAAAAGCCAGTGCACCCACTGGCACTCATTCCTCCTTCCCCTGCCCCTGCCCCCCGCCCTGGCAACTCTAATCTACTTGTTGCCTCTATAGACTCGCCTCTTCTTTTGATTTCATTTTAAGGACTGTATATTATTTCCTTCTTTCAGTTAATAGGATGTTTACCAGCTGCATCCACAGTGTAGCATGTACTAGTACTTCATTCCCTGTTGTGCCTAAGCAACACTCCCCGTGTGACTTTGAGGAGACCTGGTGCCACAGATGCCTGTGAAAGTTGGACCCTGAAGAAAGAAGACTGAAGAAGACTTGGTGCATCTGACTCGTGGTGCCAAAGAATATTGAAAGTGCCACGGGCTGCTCAAAAGACAAACCCATCTGTCTCGGAAGAAATCCCACCAGTGCTCCTCAGAGGCCAGGGGACAGAGATTTCATCTAAGAGACTTTGGGCCATGTTGTCAGGAGCCACCAGTCCCTGTTTGTTAGGTAGGGTAGAGGAATAGGGAAGACGAGGAAGGCCCTTCAGGAGATGGGTGGCCACCGCGGCTGCAGCAAAGGGCTCCGACCTAGGAATAACGGTGAGGGTGGCGCAGGACCAGGCAGGCTCTCCTTCGCTTGTGCCCAAGGTCCCCAGGGGTCAGACCTGCTCAATGGCACTAACAGCAGCAGCAGCAGCAGTACAGCTGCTACTTGGCAAGTCAACCATTCAGACGGGTCAGCTGCTCCTTGGGAGAAAGACGCGGTGGTCTGCTCCCATCGAGGTTTACAGCCTTGGCAGTCCTCCAGGGCAGTTCAGGTGCACCTGCTAGGGCTTCTGTGGCGTGAGTGGCACCCAACAACAGCACCCGCCTGGATGGCCCCCATCAGAGGCCTTCCTCCTTGCACTGCCCCTGCTGTGAGCTCACGGGTCTTTACACCACAGGATGGTAGCACCTGGTTTCGCTCTCACGGACGTGATCTTCCAAGGCCACTGTTCAAAATACTCCGTTCTTGTATTGCAATCAATGTAGAGGTAACAGCACATTTTCCATTTCTTTAATTCTTCACAGGGACCGAAAAAAAAAAACAAGCAACCAAAACAACTGACTGCTATAAATCTTTACAGGAGCAGAAAAAAGCCTCATCCCTCTCGTGGCAAGTGGCTGGCGGACTCGGAACACTAACTTTGCAATCGCCAGCCCAGCGTGTTGGCCACTACGCCCGCCGGGCTCTAATTAGGTTCGTGGCAGTCGCCAACCATCGCCCTGAACTGTTTCCAAATCCAAAAAAGCAGTGTTTTTAATGTACCGTTTGATTCTAGATTTGAGCACCACGTGATCTAGAACCACCGTCTGGGGAGGATTCGAGTCTACATGCTGGCCTTGCTGGTCAGTGTCATCTGACTCAAATCTACACAAGACATGAAGTCCTGACGCCCGCCACACACGGGTGGTCCTGGGGAACCTCACACAGAGTGAAATCAGTTCACTGCACATGGACAAAGACTGTGCGGCCTCACTGATAGGAAATAAGAAAATACAGAGACACCGCCGATTACAATTATGAGTGGTTACTAGGAGGGGCGTCGAGGGGAGAGGGGGAGATTTGCTCAGGGGGCACTGAGCTGACCTTCATGGTGGTAGAAGGGTATGGAGAGGGCAGCAAGAACACTCAAAGCTGGGAGAATAGAGTCCATGCCAGTGAGCTGTCAAGGTAGACCTGGTTAAGATGGCATTACAAAAGAATTCTACCATCCATCATGTTCATTCATCTTATCCGGTCAACTTCCATCTTCAGCCACAAGACAGACCTAGAGCCAGAGAAGCTAGCCCCTGGGGGAAGGGGGTGGGGGTCTAATCTTGCAGACCAAGCTAATTGCCATTGCCTGGAAATGAACATAGAAAGTGTACCTGCCTCCTGTCCCCCAGGGCAGGGACATGAGGGAGCATGCCCTTCATTAGCTTGCAGTTAACCATTGACAAACTTTCTTCACAGCCAAGATATGCCGGGAATATGCCACACAAAACTAATCTACCAGTCGTTTGGGCTATAAAACATTATGTTCTATCAAGTTATATAACATCCAAGTGGCTGACATTTAGGTCATCAATCACTTGGGTGGTGGGAAAGCACCTGGTTCCATGAGTTCTGTAATCACTACAGATAACTAATGCCCCAAAGCTTTCCAGCCAAAGTCCACTGTGAGGTGTTTCAAACCACACTCAGTTGCGTACTGATATTGCTGATTCCGGCGTCATTGCTTTGTGAGATTGAGGACTTTGTAAATCGGTTTTGGACACAGGAGTTTGGACTGCACTAGGTTGGGATGCTTTCTTAATGCACACTTTACCGTTTATATAAAACTCTCTCTTATATACATATGAGTTTCTGTGGATTTGTTTCTCTAGTCTACCTAGACTAACACACCTGGGCATTACCCAGGAGTCTGAGTTGGCCTCAGAAGTCCTTCATATCCTCACAGGACCTTGTGCTTCAGGTGGTTTTTGAGAAATGATTACATATTCAAGCGATGTCCTTGGACCGTCCAGTACTGGGAAGTCCCCTCCCCCAGGCAGGGTGCTCTTGAGCCAACACCATGGTTTTCCTCCGTGTCCTAGTGCAGTTGTTGCACTTAACACTGACTCACAGTGGCCCTGTGTACAGCCCAATGACATACTGCGCACCCCTGCTTCATGCTTACATCGCTGCTGTGTCAACCCGTCCCCTTGAGGATCTTCTTCTTCGTTGCACACCCTCCACTTTAGCAAGCATGATGTCCTTCTCCAGGGACTGACTGGTCCCACCTGCAAAGATGCCCAAAGTGAGTGAGACAAAGTCTTGTCACTCTGGCTACTAAGAGCATTCTGCCCTCCTTGCTTCTAAGGAACATTCTGGCTGGATTTCCTCCAAGACACCTCTGTCTGTTCTTCGGGCAGTGTGCGGTGTATCCAGGAGTCTGCCAGCACCACAGCTCAGAGGCATGGCTGCTTCTTCAGCCTTTCTCATCCATTGTCCGACATCCCCATGCATGGGAGGGGAAGACAAAAGCCACCACTGGGTCACGCACAGCTTAGTCCTCTAGATCCCTTCTTTGCCTTTGAACACCTCAAAGAAGTCTTTGAGATCAGACTGGCCTAACGTAATATGCCATTCGATTTCTTCTGACTGCTGCTTCCAGGGGTGTTGGTTGTGGATCAGAACACAACGGAACCCTTGGTACATTGCTCTGTGCCTCGTGAGGCTGCTCACTGGTCCAGCTGCAAGCAATGTCGCCATCTTTGCGTGACGGCACAAACCATACATGAAAATGCAGCCTTGGAGCTCCATCAGGAGGTATTTCAAGTCCTCTTTACTTTCATCCTGGTGGGAGAAATAATCATCACAATGGTTCCTACCTTCCCTCTTCCCTCTCCTTTCCTGAGGTGAGTGGTGAAGGTTGGATAAAGGCCATTTAAACCTTGCTACTTTTAAAGCAAACTCTTATATTTAAAGTGGCCACTGCTGGTTAGCAGTTTAAATGCAAAGAGATCAGAGTTGGCAGCTCTTAGAGTCAAGTGCAAGGAGCACAGTTGTTTGCTAAGCCTCCCAGTCCCTTGGCCTCTCAGCCATGACCTTCTGCCTCCCTTCAGCCTCTGCCACACTCCCCTTCCCCCCTCCCCCCAGTCTCTGGTCCTGCTGCCTCTTCTTACCCTTGGTCTTTGTCCTTTGGGATTTAAATTCAGTTTAAAGAAAAGTTTATATATATCCACCACTGTTCATTTTTTTCAAAGCCAGGGACCTCTACTTTCAGTTTTCCTTACAGAAGCTTGCTAAATGTATTTGTGTTTTCTTTTGTATGGCACTGGTTGGGAGATCATTGTTGGGATTGCAAACCACAAAGGTGCTAGTTCAAACCCACCGGCTGCTGGGAAGGGGAATGGTGAGGCCATCTGCTCCCTTAAAGAGTTACAGCTTCGGAAACCTTACACAGGGTCCCTGTAAACTGGACTAAACTCTTGGTCAGTGGGCTTGGTTTCTTTTATTATATGTCTTTTACTCCTGATGTGAAGGGACCCTCAATCCCTAGCTAATTATTGATCAACATTTTTTGCACAGGTTTTGAGTTGGGACCTCTAGTTATTTAGCTAGATAGCTAGATAGCTAGATAGCTAGATAGCTAGATAGCTAGATAGCTAGATAGCTAGATAGCTAGATAGCTAGATAGCTAGATAGATAGATAGATAGATAGATAGATAGATAGATAGATAGATAGATAGATAGATAGATAGATAGATAGATAATCTTCTTCACCTTCCTCTTCTGTCATGTAGTTTGGGCTTCACATCAGCACGGGATGCTCACCTTATTTTGTGACATTGGTCACAATCCGCACTTCCTCCCTGGGTCCCCATTTTCTTTCTTTTCTTAATACTTTTATTGGGGGCGCTTACATTTCTGATCACAATCCATACATTCATCCATTGTGTCAAGCACATTTGTACATATGCTGCCATCATCATTTTCAAAGCATTTTTTCCTACTTGAGCCCTTGGTATCAGCTCCTCATTTCCCCTCTCCCTCCCCTGCCTGCTGTCCCTCATGAACCCTTGATAAATTATAGATCATTATTTTCATATCTTACATCATCCTCTGTTGCCCTTCACCCACTGTTGTTTGCCCCCCTGGGAGGGGGGTTATATGTTGATCCTGTTGATCGATTCCCCCTTTCTCACTCCCCTGCCCTTTATCCTCCTGGTATCTCTGCTCTCATTGTTGGCCCTGAGGGGTTTATCTATCCTGGATTCCCTGTGCTTTGGGCTCTTATCTGTAGCAGTGTGCATGTTCTGGTCTACTCTGATTTGTTAGGGAGAATTGAGGTCATGATAGTGTGGGGGAGGAAACATTAATGAATAAGAGGAAAGTTGTATGTTTCCTCAGTGCTATACTGCACCCTGACTGGCTTATCTCTTCCTTGTGACCCTTCTGTGAGGGGATCTCCACTACATGCCCCCTCTCCCACATTGGGTATGATTGTTTTTCTAGGTCTTAGATGCCTGATACCTGATTCCAATGATACCTCATGATCACACACGCTGGTGTGCTTCTTCGATGTGGGATTTGTTACTTCTCAGCTAGATGGCCGCTTGTTTATATTCAAGCCTTTAAGACCCAAGATGCTACATCTTTTCATAGCTGGGCACCATCAGCTTTCTTCACCACATTTGCTTATGTACCCACTTTGTCTTTAGCGATTAAACGTGTCGGGGAAAAAAAATAATAATAATAAAAATAAACGTGTCGGGAAGATGAGCATCACGGAATGCCCATTGTTAGAACAAAGTGTTCTTGCATTGAGGAAGTACTTGAGTAGAGGCCTGATGTCCATCTGAAACCTTAATTCGTAACATATAGATATAAGTACATAGATCTGTTCCCTCTTGTTATATATAAATATATTTACATATGCACATGCCTGTATTTAGGCCTCTATAAATGTCCTTTGCCTCCTGGTTCTTTCCTCTGTTTCCTTTTACTTTCCTCTTGTCCCACCATCATGTTCAGCCTTCATTCGGATTTAGTAATTCCTTGCTGCTATATTGCCCTTGATTAAGCCCCACTAAGCATCCTACACCATTCTCTCCATTGATGTTAGTTCCCTTGTCCCTGGGTTGGTTTCCCAACCCCCTTCCTTTCTTCCACCTCCCTTTCTCCCATATCCTCCGGAACCGTTGTTTTCATCTCGAATTATTTATCTCGCCTGTCTTATCTAGATAGACATGCAGAGACATTAATAAGCACAAAAACCAGGCAAAGCCAAACAACAATGGGTGTCAAAACAAACAAAACAATAACAACAACAAAAAGAAAGCCTCTGACAAAAATGGAAAAGCCTATAAATAGTTCAAGGTCTGTTTGCTGGCCTTTACGAGTGTTTTCCAGTCGAGTCTCATGGGGTGGCACACTCTGTCTCCAAAGTCTATTTTTGGTATTCCCTGGGAACTTCAACACTTTGCTCCCTTGCTGCTCTGTTGCTTGCCCTTAATGTTTCACCCCAGTGTGATCGGGTCAGATTGGGCACAGTTCCCGCACTGTGTCTCCAGTGTTGTCCCCCGTAGTGCTGTGGGTCAGTGAGGGACGTCGTGTCTCGTGGTGGGGCCAACCCTATGGTCCTCTCTGTGCATTGGCTGCTCTGAGCAGGAATATCATCCTCGGGGCTTGGTGGGCCAGGATGTGTTTTATCCCTCTTCATTACTCCTGTGCACTCTAATCAGACATACCTGTCTCTCCAAGCTGTAGCTTCAGTTCTGTCCTCTGAAGTACATTCTTCGGGGGGGCGGAGGGGGTGTCCACATAGTTAAGATTGGGCCCAGCCTCATAGACCTCCATATTTCTTCCCAGGTACATGCTGATATATTGTATTCACACTTCGGTGTATCCGGTTGAATCCTGGTCTCTCTCTCCCTCTCCTGTAGAGATATAAACAATACCCTCCCCTTGGGTGGGTTAGTGCCCTACTCCCCCCACTACCCATGTCTTTTTTCCCCCTCTTTCTTTCTCCCTCCTATTTAGTTGGCTGCCATGTGTATCCCTGGATTGGGGTTGGCCCCTACCATAGTACCTGGACATCACCCCAGGAATGTATGTATACAGTATCTTTTCCTCTATGCCTCATTGTTTAAGCTTACCTCGGTGGACTCATGTTGTAGTTGTCCTTTTGTGCTTGGCTCACTTCACTTAGCATGATTTCCTCTAGTTCTTCCCATGCAGCAATGTGCTTCATGCGTTCATCGCAGCTTTTTAGGGTTGTGTGGTACTCCATTGTATGCATGTGCCACTGTTTTTGATCCATTCATCTGTTGATGGAAATGTGGGTTGTTTCCAACTCCTTGCAATTATGAACTGTGCCGCAATGAACATTGGAGCACAGATGTCTGGCCGTGGTTTGTTTCTTGCCTCTTCTGGATGTATGTGCCCAGTAGGGGGATTGCTGGGTCGTATGGTAGCTCGATTTCCATCTGTTTCAGAAATCGCCAAATCGATTTCCATAGTGGCTGTACATACCTACAGGTCCACCAGCAGTGGAGGGTCCCCATTTTCACTCACCCTTTCTTGTCCCTTCCTGCCTCCTGAACTTTGGGGGCAAAGGTTGCCTTTTTGGTCCGTATGACTGCACCGAGGAGGACACTTCTCCTTGGTGTTATTAAGCCTTTCTTTCATTCATAATCCTTTTTATTATTTGACTGATGGTTCATTTGTGTGGGGGCGGGGCTTCAATTTGAGGCTTAAAGGGTGTCGAAGGGTCATATAGTCGTAGGGGTTCCAGGAGTCTCTATCCGAATAAATAAAATATAGAGTAGATCTTTTAAAGTCTGGTTGCTTGGTGGGGGCTTTTGGAATTGTCCTGCTTTCTCTCTCTCTCTCTCTCTCTCTCTCTCTCTCTCTCTCTCTCTCTCTCTCTCTCTCTCTCTCTCTCTCTCTCTCTCTCCTAGGTCCTGTACCGGGAGCCTGATCAGAGCAGCAGGGAGTGGGTAGCTGGGCACCATCTAGTTCTCCTGGTCTTGGGGTGGAGGTGGCTGTGGTTCACGTGGTCTATGAGTAGATGCAGTCTTCCTTAGGGTAGAGTTCCATCTGACTCATTTCTGCAGTGGCTTCCACAGAGGCAGTGTGCTCACAAACATAGTAAGTGCTCAAAGCATTGTTGATGAATGGAATTGAATGGCGCAGGCCTTCGAGATCTTACACCTGGCCGGGGAGGTAGAACTATCCCACTTGGTTTCCAAGGCTGTACTCTTTATGTACTTTGGACATATTTCCAGGAGAGACCTGTCCGTGGAGAGGGGCATCAGGCTTGGTAAAAGAGAGGGGCAGCAAGACAGAGGAAGGCTCACAAATGGGCACAAAAAGCAATGCTGGTCAGGATGGTGCTGGGCTGGGCAGCGTTTCTTCTGTTGTACATCAGGTTGCTGTGAGTCAGAACTTACTGGAGGGTACCGCCCAACAACAAAATTAATGGAAGCATACTGCTGCTTTCTTATCCCACAGAGGGGCCGAGGGTTCGAGCCCCAGACCTCCCGGTTAGTAGCTGATTGGTTTTCATTGTGCTAATGGAGTGTCTTTATGTTAATAGAGTAAAAAAGAAAAAAAAGCCATTGCCATAGAGTTGAATCTGATTTAGAGACCCTATAGGACTGGGTAGAACTGCTCCTGTGGGTTTTCAAGACAGAAAATCATTTTTTAATTAAACATTTTATTGGGGGCTCATACAACTCTTATCACAATCCATATGTACATCCATTGTGTCAAGTACATTTGTACATCTGTTGCCATCATCATCCTCAAAACATTTTCTTTTTACTTGAGCCCTTAGTATCAGCTCCTCATTTTCCCCCTCCCTCTGACAGATAATCTTTTAAAGGAGTAGAAAGCCTCATCATTCCTCTGAGCAGCTGGTGGTTTTGAACTGATAACCTTTCAATTAGCAGCTCAACACATAACCCAGTACACCAGCAGGGCTCCCTTAATAGATATTAATATGTAGAACTTTATTAGCATATTCACATATATTAAGATACATGACTTCATTGATATATTACTATATGGGACATAGATTTTAGCAGCAGAGACAAACAGTAAACAACTTATTCTCGTTTTTTGCTATTTTCTGTTTTCTTTTGAATTTAGGGTGTCCTGTGTTCTATTTTGTTGTTGTTGAAGGATTTGCTTGTTGGGGGTTTGATCTTCTTGATACAAAACCCAGGATAGGTCAGTCTGTAGAGACAGTAACTAGACGAACAGTTTCTTAGGATTATAGGCGGGGCAATGTGGAGCGACAATAAGGAAGAAATGTTCTGAAATTGAAGGTGATGATGTTTACACAGCACCTTTCGGTGTATTTAAGCTATGGTTGGTATGTGAATTATATGCCAATAAAATAGTTCATAAAATCAAAAAAATTTTAATTGTTCATAAAATCATAGAAGAGGACAAACAACCAAGGCTGGTGTGTGCAGGAAATAGGAGCCTGGCTGGTGAGGCTGAAGGGATTGGTGGGCTTTCCATTTCCCACCCCCTACCCCCGAGACCTGAGAGTGTCATTGTCCACTGTCTTCGACCCCCTACTCTCAGGACAGCATTGGAACGGAACTCATTCAGACACTGGGTCCTGAGACCCTGCCTGTCTCCACTCCCTGGAGTCCCATGAGGTTAGTCCACCCTCTAGTGGACACCACCATCATAGCCACGGCTTTCTGCTCTCCAGTGCTAACCTGAGCCAACCAACCAAACCAGCCCCTGGCCGTGGAAGTGATTCCTGCACATGGCGGCCCCTCCCAATAAAATGTTGGAGGACGGATAGGTCCCTGGGCGGTGCACAAAGTTTGTGCTTGGCTGCTGGATTGAGGGCTGGCCTGCTAAGCTCCAGGTTGGAGATTCAAATCCATCAGCCAGCCCGTAGGAGAAAGCTGAGGCGGTCAGCTCCTCTAAAGATTTAAACCCTCAGAAACCCTACCTTCTACGAAAAGTGATGGAGAGTCAAGACTAGTTAATAGTGGTGGGTGACAGAGAGGCTAGGGTTCCCAAGCAATGACCCCTGCTTTCCCTTTTCCTCTCAAAATACAAAAACAACAAACTCCAAGCTCACTGCTGCTGAGTTGATCCTAACTCACAGCAACTCCTTAGGACAGGGTAGAACTGTGAGTTTCTGAGACTGTAACCCGTTACAGCTGGTGGTTTCAAATCATTGACCTTGCAGATCGCAGCCCAACGAGTAACCAGTCCAGCGCCAGGGCTCTCTCTTCCGCTAGCTCTGGTCACCATCAATCAGCTCTATCTCCATACATCTGCCCATTCTAGAGGCTTCTTGTAGGTACGGTCATATAGTATCTGTCCTTCTGTGCCTGACTTATTTCATCCAGGACTATCCACGGTGCATCAAGGGCTTGTTCAGACAATCTGTTTCCACTTGGGTCAGTCTGGGTTGACTAGAGAAACAAATCCAGGGACAGTAATGTATGTGTAAGAGAGAGCTTTATATCAAAGAGCAATTGTATATTGACAAAACATCCCAACCCAGTCCAGATCAAGTCCATAATCCTGATATTAGCCCATATGTCTGATACTAGTCCATAAATTTTTCTTTAGACTCACACAGCCATGCAATGATGCAGAGTGCAAGAAGATCCCAGGCCGGTAGGTGAAGGGTGTGTGGATCCACTGGCTGTGGAAGCGCTGATGTGGGTCTCCACATGGCTCCTCCAGCTCGCTGAGTGTCTCAACAGCAGGAAAGGGAAGACGGGGAGAAAGAGAGGAAGTTCCCAGGATCCTCATGAGAGGACCACGCCCACAAGGAGGCATCATCAGGCTGTGGTCCACCCCTATGCTTATCTATCTAGTTGACAGGGAATTATATAACGATCCCACCCCTCGATGGGAATGCACTGCTTAACGTCTCTAAAGTCATTTTTACTGACGAGAAGACTGTGGGTGACCAACGTGAACCCCACCCCCCATCCTCTCGGGTAGGCGCGGAAGATCTCAGGGGGCCGGAGAGGGCTCCGCCTGAGCAAGTTGAAAGCAGGCGGCCGAGGGACCAGGCTCCATCAAACAAAACATGGAGGCACCTGCTCCCAGCTTCCGTTTCTTCTTCTGAGAGGAGGCTGTGACCGCGTGGACCAAGAGCAGGTAGACTTGAATAAGACGTGGAACCCGAAGCCGACCCTGGAGTTCACCTTGTCGCTAAACTACAAGTCGTCTCAAGTAATAGGGACTGCCCCTCTCTAAGAACTGCACTTCTTTGAAAGCTCCCCTCGGAGCAGATCTCACGGCCAATGATTGCGTTAAACTGAGCAGGAGAAGTAAGGGGCAGGGCCGCTGGGTGAAGGGCCACAGAACAACCTGAATGGAAATCACAGGAATGCTCACACACTGGGCCCTGCGTAAGCCTTCACCCGAACAATTAAAATCGTTTTTAATTCCGTTCGACGCTGTTAGAAAGCACATGGCCCAGGGTCAGGTTTGGATCGCCTTGTCCTCAGAGAAAACGCGTTGGAAAGCGGGTCCCTGCAGACACTTAAGTAAAAATTTAACATTTTACCATTTGTTTTGCCCTTCGACACGCTTTTAATTTGCTCTGTTCCTTTTGTTGCTGTTGTTTGGGTGAGGTGCCGCAGAGCCAGTTCCACTCACAGTGACCCGATGCACAACAGAAGGCCCGTCCCGCCCGGCCTCCAAATAGTTCCTCCTCGATGAGGCCACTGTTGCAGCCACTGCGTCCATCTGGCTTATCGAGGGTCTCCCTGCTGGTCGCTGCTCCTCTACTTTACCAAGCATGATGGCCTGCTCCAGGCCCTGGCCTCTCCTGGTAAGGTGTCTCAAGTCCATGAGAGGAAGGCTGGCCACTGAGAAAGAAGGCCCTGGAGACAGACCCCGACTTTCTCTCCTCATCACTGTGAGACATCAGGCTGAGGGCTTAAGTGCTCTGGCCTGAGTGTCCATCTCTGTGCAGTGGGGATCCTAGCAACGCTGCCTCCTTGGGTGGCCATGGAATAATCAGCCCACTCTCTCAGTGGCTGGTGGTCATGGTCAGGGTGGGGAGGAGGAGGAGGAGGAGGAGGAGGAGGAGCAGGGACAGTGTGTGCCAAAGCTTGTCTGACCCCATAAGACCCATTTAACAGAAACCTTGCGCAGGATCAGCTGTTCTTTGGGTTTCTGAAACCACGCATGTGTCCGTGTTTATTTTGTTTGAGCTCAGCTGATTCTTGGCAGGGGTCACATTCCGAGGGAAGTCTCCTTTCAACATTCTAAGTCAACTGGGCTCAGAGTCCAGTGCTCCACCCATGGTTCCATGGAAGCTCCAGAGGCCCTGGCATCTCCACAGACCACCAGCCACTCAGCTACCGAGGGTCCGTGTGGATGAGAGTGAAGTGTGCTGAGAGCAGGCCTACATTTCACCTGACGTGTGTGTGTGTGGGGGGGGGGCGTCCGTGGTAGATTACTCTCTTTTGCCAGAGACCCGGGGTCACCTCCTGGTCAATGCCCCCCATGCAGAGCCGCCACTTGCGTGTTGCTATGGCGCTGAACAGGCTTCAGTGGAACTTCCAGACTAAGGACTAGGACGAAAAGTCTGTCGATCTCCTTCCAAAACTCAGCCAGTGGAAGCCCAATGGATCCCAACGGGCTGATCTGGCCCACAGGCAAGCAGCATTCCATTCCGATGTGAGTCCTAAGGAACAGGGACCAACTCCGTGGTAGGTCGGGACACCTTTTCCGGGACTTCTCCACTTACCCATAGGACCTTATATTGTACTGAGGGAGGAAGCGTGGGGCTCACAGTCTCGAGAATTAAACCTCCAGCCTTCCTACGGCCCTTAACAACAGAAGAGAAAAAAGCACTCGACACTCCATGCTTGGTGTAAGCAACCCCCTTTCATGCAAGCTTCCACCACGGGGACCAAGGCCCGTGCAAACTTCCCAGCTCTCCAGCAATCTTCCTGGGCCTAGCTCCCTAAATGGCTGGAGAGTTTTTGTAGCTATAGAGGTACTCACAGATGCTTAAGGCTGCACTTGTCGGAGGACAACAAGCGGGAGTCCTGCCCTAAGCAGCCCCCAAGGAGGAAGGACTGACAGCCACTGCAGCTGTGTGCATACAGGGCATTAGAGCATGGCTCCCCTCTGTTGGTGGCCCCCTAGCTGCCTGAACCCTCTCTCTTGTAGAGGAGACCTAGTTGGCTGCCTGTCCCAGCCCAGTGTCTGTCCTGCTCTGGCTCGATTCTGGACACCCAACAGTGTCTTCAGGGGCCCCAGGAATCTGTGGTGCAATGGATGGTGTATATCATGGTTGTTGGGGGCTGTCAACTCATAGGGACCTGACGGACAACAGAAGGTAACACCACCTGGTCGGTCCTGTGCTGTTCTCACCGTTGTTGCTACGTTTGGGCCCATTGTTGCAGCCGCTGTGTCCGTCCGTCCATCTCATCAAGGGCCTTCCTCTTTTCCGCTGCCCCTCCACTTTACCACGCATGACGTCCTTCTCCAGGGACTGGTCTCTCCTAGTAACGTGTCCAAAGTACTTGAGATGAAGTCTTGCCAGCCTCACTTTTTAAGGAGCATGTTGGCTGTACTTCTTCCACGGCAGGTTTGGTGGTTCTTTTGTCAATTCATTCTTCACCAGCATCATTATTCATACACTGATTCTTCCTCAGTTCTTCTTAGTCAATGCCCAATTTTCACAAGCATATGAGGCAATTGAAAATACCATGGCTTGTGCCAGGTCCACTTTAGTCCTTAAAGTGGCATCCTTGCTTTCAGATTTACCCACCACGATGCTTTATTTGGTCTCTTGGCAGCTGCTGCCATGAGCACCAACTGCGGACCCAGGCAAACAGCATCCTGGACATCTTCACTCTGCTCGCTGTTCATCGTGAGGTTTCCTGCCGGCCCAGTAGTGAGGATTTTGTTTTGTTAACAAGGAGTCGAAATCCACACTGAAGGCCGCCATCCTTGATCTTCACCAGCAAGTGCCTCTAAGCCTCCTCGCTTTCTGCAAGCGAGGTTGTGTTACCTGTGTGTCGCACATCGTTAACAAACATTCCTTCAGTCCTGCTGCCACATTCTGTTCCATATAGCCAAGTTTCTCTGACTATTGCTCAGCGTACAGATTGAGTAAGTATGGTGAGCGGACACAACGCTGACGTGCATCTTTCCTGATTTTAAACCATGCAGTATTTCCTTGCTCTGTTCATACTACTACCTCTTACTTCATGTACAGTTTCCACAGGAGCGCAATGAAGCGTGTGGGGATTCCCATTCCTCTCAAGGCTATCCATAGTTTGTTATGATCCACACAGTTGAATCATGCCTGGGTCATTAAAACACAATAAAATGCCTCCATCAATCAAATACAAGTGAACATTTTTCTGGTATTCCCTACTTTCAGACAAATCCATCTGATATCAACACTGATACCCCCTGTACCACATCCAAGTCAGTATCCAGTCTGGTTTTCTGGCAACTCCCGCCGATGTACTGGTGTGGTCGTTGTTGAATGATCTTCAGCAAAATGGTATTTGCGTGTGATATCAACGACATTGCTGTACACACGGCAATCTGCCCGGTGAGTTTTCTGTGGCCTGGCTACGAACACGGTGTCTTCCAGTCAGTTGACCAGGTAGTTCTCTTCCAAATGTCTTGGCGCAGATGAGTGAGAGCCTCCTGCGCCTCATCTGCTTCTGGAAACATTCCCGTTGGTGTCCCATCGATTCCGGATTTAGAATCAGACAGTCACACTTTGCTGCATGTTTGGTCAATTTCAGACTGAAGACTTTGGTAGGCGTCTTCAACTTCTTCATCATTAGCGTTAGTGGTTGGTGCATCCATCTGAATAATATTTGCATTGGCTGGATTTCCTTGCATGTGGATAGATCCTATCACAGGCAGCGCAGAAGGCATCGTATTTCAAGATAGATCCTGAAATGTCTTTTTATCTTTTATTATTTATTTATCTTAAAACGTATTATTAATTGGGATTTAATACATATATATCATTCCATAGTTCAATCGTGTCCAGAATTGCACAATTGCCATCACAAGCAATTTCCAAACATTCTCTTTCTCCACAGACTCGACATGGTCTCCCTTTTACCCCCCCACCACCATTGTACCCCCTCTCTCCCCAAAACCCTTCCTCTACTTGCTGTCCCTATGGTTCGTCACTCCTGGGCTTCATGTGAAATGCCCTTTCAGACGGTGGATGTGACCCCATTCTCGAGTGTGTCACTTCCAGCGCAGTAAAGCGTGCCCGTCTGATTCTCAATCCGGCCAGCGCCAGTCCATTTCACCGTGCCAAGGGCCAGGATACCAATCCTTAGGCTTTCCATTTCATTTCTGATCATTTCCAATTGTCCTAGATCCATACTCGGACATTCCAAGTTCCAGTTTTAATAGAGGTTTTCAGCTGTTTCTTCTCATTTTGAATCCTGCCCCAACAGCCAATGAGGGTCCCAAAGGCCCTCTTCCCCCCACTTCATCCTGGTCAACTTGACTTTGGGAAGACAGCTCTTCCTCAGTCATGACGTGAGTGCCTCCTGACCTGAGGGGATCACCTTCTGGCACGATCCCTGACAGTGTTTTGCTTCCATTCATGAGATTTTCCCATATCTGACAATGTCTCCATGCTATCCTAGTTTCCAGGGACTAATCCGTCAGAAGTGGAGTGCATGTGCCTCCTTCGTAGTGTGTTCTTCATCGGAAAGCTCTGGGGGACCCTGCTCACGCTGGGGGACCCTGCTGGTATCTGAAATACCAGTGACATAGCTTCCCACATCCCAGCATCACACCGGCCAACACCGTAGGACCAACCAGCAGACAGGTGGTGGACATGATGTGTAGAGCTGACCAAGTCTCTCTAGGCCAAAGCCTCAGAGACAAGTGCCGGCCCCATAGCCTCCCCAGGTGTGTCGTGGTAAACGAGGCTCCAGAAGGCACCCAAGAACAGGCTTTGCGGAGTTAGATTGCCAGAACTTGCTCCTTGGCCTCTGCCAGCCGTTGGTCAGCTGACACCCGGGGAGAGATGTGAGTGCAAATGTCTTCAAGTCTTCCATTCCAAAGCCAGGGTGCTGACCAACCACGCGGACTGACACTGGGACAGGCCCAGAGGATGGCCTTGAAATAACTGGTAAGGCCAAGAGTGCAGCCCGGCCCAGACAGCAGGGTTTAATGCAATCATTTCAAAAATAGGACCTCCAACCAAGACGATCCTGAGGGCACCTTTCACCAGCTAACAGGGTGACTCTCTGAATAAAAAAATATAATCACCAAGCCCTTTACAGAATGGTGGGCAACAATTCCTCTCAAGGAAAGATGAGAAGGTAAGGAGGCAGAGCGGCTAGATTACTAGAAAGGAGACACACCTTATCAGCTATCTCATCTGGCATTTCCTATTTATGATCACAGCAAAAATCAATCAATCAATCAAATCTATTTTGCACATTAACAACAAAAGTCTGGCAGTCATCGATGCCCAGGTATGAGAGGAGAGTAACATTGGTTACAATGGTTAAGGTTATGTGTCCTTCCCCACTTAGGTCCTGCTATAATGTGGCAAATGTGTGCAACCATGTAGTTTCCCTCCATGTTTCCATCTGACGTAATCATCCTCTATTTTTGCCCAAGGCCAACATTTGCATAACAACCTGGTCTTTGGAACCTCATCCTGTCGATAAGCAAGGAGGTACGGGTGTCATGAGAACGTCGACACATTGTGAAACAATGTAACCAATGCCACTGAACAATGTGTGTGGTTATCTTAAGTGGAAACTTCATTCCTGGTATAAAAACTTTCACCCAGAACACAATAAACCATGGCTAAGAAAGAAAACTGCCACCAGGCTTTTGACGAGAGAGGAAAGGACGCGGGCCAGGGAATGAGGTATAAACAAGTATTTTAATAGCTCAAACTCAAGGCCATTGCTCTCCCAGATCCTCAGAGACTCCAAATCAGGGCAACTCTGGCCTCGAGGGAAGCTGTCGTCCACCTGCACAGGGTCTCCACCCCTCAACCTCCTCTGGAGAAAGCAGACACCCACCCTGTATTGTTCTGGCTACATGAGCCACCCACGTCTCCTGTCATTGGTGTTAGTGGGGCTGAATCGGTGTCTCCCTGATAGAAGGAGACCAGGACTGACTGTCTAAGCAGGGGGCAGACCTAGCTGGCAAGAAAAGCACACTGCATACATAGGTTACGGGGGGAGAGAGGCCTCTGCTGGCGGAGCTGCAGTATTACATGGGTTTTGCCTGCAAACTATCGGGAAGGGTTCCGTTGGCCAAGAGGATCTCCAAGGAACAACAAAATACATGGTGGCCACAGGTCCTGGGCGGCCTGCGCCACCGGCCCAGAGTCGTGGTGTGTCGTCCACCGGACGGTCTCCAAGGGAAACATGAAGTCCAGCTCATGCCTCTGCCTAGGTGTCGATTTCTTCGGGGACCACCGTAATCACAACGTCTTCGTTGCCCCTGCGGACCACCATGTTCAGGGGGCTTTCCTTTTTGATGATGTCACTGACGTCACTGGCGGAGACCACCGACTGTCCGTTGATGCTGATTATGACATCGTTTTCCTTGAGGCCACCGCTGCAACACAAAGGGACACAGGATTGTCATGAGTCAGCGCCTGCCAGCAAAGATCTGACCCCAACAGGCTGGGCAGCATCTCCCGGCTCAGAGCAGGCCAGCCTGGGTGGGGGGGGGGGGAGCAGCGACGTGAAATGCTTTGAACCCCACTGCAGCTGGCTGTTTCCCTTGGAGATACTTAGGTAAAAAAATCACCCCTTGTATCAAGTGTAGGGTGATGCCAGATTTACCCCAAGGATGCACCATGCACCAGCCTGGTATGGGTCCAGTCAAGGTGTTTGTGAGCAGTGAGTAGGCAGAGTGGTTCCTACAGGGATGGGCAGGCTACTTCTGAAATGAGACCCTTCCTCGCTTGGGGACTTGCCTCCTGTGTATGACAGCATCAGCTACGATGCCTTCATGGTCTAGGACAGAGATCAGCACACATTCCCCAGACAGGACCAGAGAGTAAATAGCTAAAGGTCTCTTCTGTAAGTACTCAGCTCAGCCACTGCAGCGTCAAGTCAGCCAGAGACGGAATGCTTGCAAACAAACAGGTGTGGCTGTGTGCCGATGCCACGTGACTGTGACTTATGGACACAGAAATTTGAAGACCACATTCAGAGGAGCCCTGGTGGCACAGTGGTTATAAGCTGGACTGTGGCCAATAAGGTCAGCGGTTCAAAACCACCAGCAGCCCCTCAGGAGAAAGATGGGGCTTTCTGCTCCCATAAAGAGCTACAGTCTCTGAAACTCACAGGGCCATTCATTCTACCCTGTCCTATAGGGTCTCTATGAGTCAGTATTGACTTGATGGCAGAGTTATGCCATTTTCATGGACAGCACAGTAGAATTCTACTGTTGATTTTTCCCCAACTGTTTAAAGATTGTGAAAACTGTTCTTAGCTTGTGCTCTGCACCAAAGCAGATGAGGGCCAGGGCCAGCCCCCAGAGAGCAAGGTTTGACCTCCTGGTCTAGAGCTAATGGTCAACTCGTTTCCACGAGTCCTTGCCGACACAGCAACCCAGCTGTACAGGGTTGTCAATGCCTGGGTTTGTTTGTTTTGTTTTTAAGTAGTTCCCAAGGCCTTTCTTCCAAGGCACTTCTGGCCAGACTAGAACTTCCAACCTTAATGTTAGCAGCCAAGCTAACTGCCAAGTCACTGTGCCGCCCAAGGGCTCTGGTCTATCATGACTCTCAGCACATGAAGTCAGTACCGGTTACAGACATTGAGTCATGGCCAAACCTCTTGTGATGACTTTTGATACTACCCTTGAGTTGTTTTTCTACAGACTTTACAGGTGGGGGCTGACAGCCACATAATTAGAGAAGTGGGTTAGGCGTTGGGCTGCTGTCAGGTCATTGGTTCAAACTCACCAGCTTCTCTGCGGAAAACAGATGAAGCTCTCCACCCCCGCAGAGTTTTCATTCCCGAATCCCATATAGCGTGGTTCTGATCAGCATCAACTCAATGGCAGTGGATTTGGTTTGGGTTGGGCAGGAGGAGGGAACAGCCTAACACTGGATCTGAACCCTAGGGTGGAACCAATTCTCAAAGGCCCCAGGGACCCTGCTAAACCCAGGCCCGCTTCGCCCAGAGACACACAGTGGGTCCGCCTCTCTCAGAGACACTCAGTGGGTCTGCTACTTCTCTTGGCACTTGAATGTGGTAAAGAGAGGCCCTTAGTTGCTGCTGTTATTTTCCATTCAGTGCTTTAGTTTGAGAAGTTAGGAATTCCCAATGGGGCGGGTGAAAACAGGACTGGTTCTGAACAGTTCTGCTTGGCTGACAATTTGCAAGGTCTGTTCCCCCAAACAAAAGCCATGTAGTACATGGGACCAACTCTGTCTGTAGACAGTTAACACTGTGCGTGCATGTGTGTGTGTGTGTGTGTGTGTGTGTGTGTGTGTGTGTCAAAGCTCTCCACATCAAAATAATGCTCCTTTTAAGCAACTGCAACAGAGAAGCCGGGGCTAGCATGCTTTGCTTCCAATTCCAGCATGCGAGGATGCTCTGGGGAGTCCGTGTATTGGCCCCTCTGCCACCGGGCTGGATCACACAGGACAAATCCTTGGGAAGCGGGGCCTGAACTGAACCCATCAGCTGGACCTGGTCAGCAGGACTCGACAAAAGATGCCCCACCACCCCGCTGCGTGCTCAGGGGCCAACCCAACCACCTGAGCGAATGGAAAACCAACACTGCTCCCTGCTTCCACCACTCCCCTGGGAAACACACGGGTATCAGGAAAGGGGGGCACCCCTCAAACTCACGCTTCTGCAGGGGTGTCAGGAATGACTTCAATGATGTATGCTCCCGAGAGCACGTCTGGGAAGTCTCGATGATGATCCTTCAGCTCTTTGGCTTTGCTGCTCGGGAGAAACGGCGCCCGTGGTAATGAGCATTGCGTAACCACGGGCCTCCCTCGGCTTAGCTACAGGGCCACTCACCCCATTTCCCTGCCTGCCCCCCACTTCTACTGCATAGCTCCTCCAAAAGCCTGGATTCTGCCCCACAAGATCGCCTGGCTAGTAGAATCAGAGATTGATGGGGTGATGGCTTTAGGAGAGATGCTTTGCCAATCTTCTGAATGAATTAATAGTAGCTCCCACATACAAGCCATGGTACTTCCAATCACCTCCCAGGTGTGTGGAAGCTAGACAATGAATGAACTTGGAAGACCAAAGAGAAATGGAGGCACTTGAATTAAGGTGTTGGTGAAAATTATTGGAAACACTATGGACTGCCAAAAGAACCAACCAATCTGTCTTGGAAGAAGTACGGCCAGAGTGCTCCTCAGAGACAAGGATGTGGTCAAGGACACTTTGGAGATGTGGTCAGGAGAGGCCGGCGCCTGGAGAAGGACTTTGTGCTTGCTAAAGCAGAGGGTCGTGGAAAAGGAGTGAGATTCCCCCTCCAGGGAGGCGGAGGGACACCGTGGCTGCAGCATAGCCACCATGGTGCATGGGGCGCAGGGCTGGACAGCTTGGGGTCTGTGGTACGTCCGTCCGCTATGAGTCAGGCGGACTCGATGGCACAGAGGGGACTCATCAGCACTTAACAACACTTCACAGGGTGACACGGTATCATGATTGGCCCGGTCGTGAATCCAACCCCTGCTGATTTCCAGCAGTGTAATTGTAGGCGATTGCTCCAACTCTGTGTCTTAGCTTTATGCCTGCAAAGTGGGGCTCCGTTTGGATCAGTTGGATCGTATCGGCCCTACACCTGACCCAGTGCTCGGTGTGGAGCAGCCACATGACAATCTCTGGTCAATGTCAAGGTGACTCGTGAGCATTTTCTCCCCTCACTGATCCGAGCCAGGGTCCACGTGGATTCGCCAGGACCCATGCCCACTGTCCTCCTGGTGGAGAAGCAGCCAAGGCACCAGTAGTTCAAGGGGTCCCCATGCCGTGGTCACCAGCCAGGGAAGTCACAGAGCTGAGACAAGAACCAGGGAGCTGGACCCCGGGCCCGTACTTTCCCTTTGCGCTTCTTTCTCTTGTTCCCAAACATATCTCGGTCTTGGCAAATCACCACTCATGGGCTGTGTCTAAAATAAGTTCCTGCACGTGCTGCCTGTCCGTGCTTCTTCTGGCGTGCGACGGCATGTCCCATCATGCCCTGAGTTACCAGCTCTCGTGAGAAGACACCGCTCTGGTTTTCATCAGTGATAAAAACACCCGCATGTCCGGAGCCTGCCAGGTGCATGTTGTCACTTCTACCCACTCTTCCTCACATGGGGCCTGACTGACGGGGCCTGTCCCCAGGGCTGCAGCCCAAACGCCAGAGCTCAGGGCAGGCGGACCCCTCCCAGAGTGTGGCCTTCAATTGAACAGGGGACCAAAGGAAGGCCAGAGTGGGGCCGAGGCCTCTGAGAGGGCGTGTTTGTGGAAATCGGTAGCTGTCTCAAAAGGAAAACAACACCAGGTCAAGCGGCCCCTCAAAACGTGACCCCTAGACTCACCCTCACTCAGCAATTTCCCTCCTAGAGATTCGGCCCCAGGGGCTGGAAGCTAGGACAGGGTCAGAGTGCCCAGCACCACCCCTCACACAGCCCAGGGGCAGAGCCCGTAAAGGAGCGGTGGATACGCAACACGTGGCACGGCCGGACCTCGGGGTCTTTAGTCCACCAGAGAAAGGCAGTCAGTCCAGCCCACGCCGTGACCTGAACGGCGCCGGAGAGCATTGTGCTCGGTGAGAGAGGAGCGCAGCTTGCAGGATTCCATTAAAATAGGGGCCCCCAGAAAGGACAAATCTACCGAGACAACAAATAGATTCGCTGCCAGGGGCACAGGAGGGAAGGGAACAGGAGTGATGGTGAGCGGGTTCGGGGCTTTCCAGGGGTTGATGAGGTGGTCGGTGGTACTGCCTGGGTGATGGCACCGATGAAGGGCAACTGGCACATGGTGGGGTCTGAGAGTTGCCCTGCAGTGGGGGCAGCGAGAGCCTTCTGAGGGGAGTAGATCTGGGTACAGACCCCGAGCCTCACCCGCCTCACCCACCTGGTCGTGAGTGACATCATGCGGATGCCGATGTACCTCTTCTTGGTGACGGTTTTACCTGGCGTGATGACAAAGGAACAACAGAGTGGGGTTGGGGAGTAGAGGGGGGCGGTATCGACAGACACACCCAAGAGTCGGAGTCACAGGGAAAGGTTCAACTCATAGTCCTGACCTCTGGCCCCTGGGGGATCTTGGGAGAGCCCGTCATTTCAATGATGGGCCCCACTCCTAGGAGGGGTCCCTGGGCCCTCGGTGTCTCCTCCTCAAGTCCGACCCATCCCTATGCCGGAACCATGCCCTGAGTAGCTGGGATGGAACCCCTGCTCCCCACCTTCATGCCCACCCCCAGCTCAGAGCCACCGGAGTCTATTGGCCAGATGTCAGAGAGAACCTCTTAGTTGGCATCCACCCATTCCCTCTGGTCCACTCTCCACCTAGCACCCAGAGTGGCCCTCCAAAGACGTCCATCAGATCTCAGTGTGGTTAAAAGGCCACCAGGCCCCCTTACCTTGGACCGCTTGGGCCCTCGATCTGCTCCTCCAATCCCTGCTGCCCTCAGCCCCGCTCTGTCCCACCCTCACGTATGTGACCGCACACTCAGTGTCCTTGGTCACTCTCGGCTCCTAGTAGCACTGAGCTAATGTTTCCCTAGTGATTCTGAACCTGCATTCCTCGTCTACTCCGCCCCCCCACCCGCTGGCCTGCTGGTTCTGTCCTCCTCAGGCCTCCACGACCACACTGTCTCTACTCCCGACCCCCATCACTCCCACCCCCACCATCCAGTGTCACTGCAGTGGTGGCTTTTGCCCATCGTCTATTGCCTGGTGCTCAGGGTGGAATATAAAAGTCACACGTGCAAGCATCCCTGGGGTCCCGTGTCCAGCTGACCTCGCTCCTGGCTCCGAGCAGCCGCTGAGAGTGACTGAGCAGTCTGGATATGGGTCTCAGCAAGTGCCCGGTGATCCCCTGAGAGGACATGCCCCAATAATTAAGCGGCCTGAGGTTTGGCAATCATCAAGGATCTGTCTGGCATGTCTGAGATACAGATTTCCTGATCACAGGCCCCAGTCAAATGCCTGCAACCCAAGGACACGGCGACAGCTTGGCTGACCTTCCTCACTGCTGGCCAATCGCCTCCAAGTCAGAGTGACCCTACGGGACGGAGCAGAACACCCTCGGAGGATGTCGAAGGCTGGGAATCTTAAAGGAAGCTGACCACCACATCTGTCATAGAATCAAAGCCTCTGCCAAGTTCACGGCCAACGACTTGATTGGAACTCATAGCAACCTTATAGGACAGAGTAGAGCTGCTCCCTGGGGTTTCCGAGGCTGTCGATCTTTACGGGAGCAGGAAGCCTCATCTTTCTCCAGTGAATCAGCTGGGGGTGTCATTTCTTCCTTCCCTGGGTCCCTGAGGGGCGTCCAAGGCTCAGGCCTGACACTCTCGAATCCCATGCCGCTGTGTGCCCCCATCCTTACCCTTGGCCTGTCTGTCGTGGGACTCCGTGAGGAACTTCTTGATTTTATCCGACGGGATGGCAAAGGAGATTCCAGCGGTCACTTTCAGAGTGTTGATTCCAATCACTTCACCATCCTGCAAGACGAGAGGACACATGGCTTACCAACACCTGAAGCCGCCTGAAAGACAGACGTCCAAGGAGAAGGGAGAATCTGAATGTGGTCTGAACTTTCCTGGAGAGGGGTTGGGTCAGGAGCTGGGAGAATCAAGCGCCCTCCCCCCCAGCACAAGCCATCTGCACCTAAATAACCAAACAAACAAACAAACCCTCTGCCAGTGAGTCGATGCTGACTCACAGCGACCTTAACGCACAGGGTAGACTTGCCCCTGTGAGTTTCTGAGATGACTCTTGGAGGGAGTAGAAAGCCCATCTTTCTCCCTCGGAGGGGCTGGTGGTTTCGAACTGCTGACGAAGAGACCACAACCCAACTCAGAACCACAATGCCACCAGGGCTCCCAGGCCACCTGAGCAGCATCCAATAAAGACACAGGTGCTCACTGCTCCCACCAGGGTCTGCTGGTGCTATTTGGTGCCATCCAGCCGGCCACTGACCAGAGAGAGCCCGGTGATGGGGTAGAGCTGCCCCAGGGCTTCAGAGGCTGCCATCTTTTATGGGCCCAGGTCACCAGGTCTTTCTCCCAAACGCCACCGGCTGGGCTGTCTGCTGATCTCTCGGACCACTGTGCTGCCCGGGCTCTCTGCATTTCTGACATCTTGGTGGCCCCCAAGCTCAGCCAGGCCTCTCAACACCGTCTGTCTTCCCTGCTTTCCCCATTTCCAGACAGCGCCAGACCAGTCTGCTGATACTGGGAGGAACCTTCGGAACGCTTGGAAGAGCCCGAGCTCCTCACCAGGAATGCAGTCTCTCTCAGCGGAAGTCCCCATGGACATGCTGGGGTCAGGGACCAGGGGTGGAGGTGGGGGGCGCAGAGCAGGTAGCACCCCCCCCCCTCCAGGCTTCCTCAGCTCAGTCAGAGGGGCTTTAAAATCAGAGGAAGGGGGCCCGCAGGGTGTCCCTGGATCCCACGGTGACAGTCAGGAGGCATAGACACACGACAAGTCCCTCCCCACACAGTTGCCTGAGGCACTGGCTTTCCGTCCCTGGACACCAGCCACATTCCAAGAGTTGCCGCCCGGGGCAGCTGAGTCCAGCGCGTGTCTGGCTAAAGAGGATTCCGGTTTATTATCTGGACATGCCACCCCGCCCCGAGCCCGCCCCTACCCAGAATGCTTCAGGTCCAAGACTGCGTGTTCTGTATACAAGTCGTTCCATGTGGAATCAAGTGGCAGCTTTATGGGCTGTGAAAACCCACGCCGTGCCCCAGCCATGCGCTCAGGGGCCTGGGCAAGAGAAAGTGGGTGGTGGAACCCACAGAGCCGGGGCCAGCTACACTCCTGCCACCTCCCACGAGACCAAGCCCACCCCCCACCCCCAGCCCCATTATGCCTGGTGCAGCCCAGGCCTGTGGGATGGCATGGCCTCTGCGGCCCCCAGTGCCCACCGGCTGCTCCTTTCCACCCTCTGCCCCTGCCTGCCTCATGGGGGCACCTGCGAGAGGCCCGATGAGGCAGCAGGGTGCTGCTGTCAGTGAGTGTCTGGAAGCCACAGGCAGACGGGCACGGGCACACGGAGATGGGGAGACGCGGAAGCCAGGCGGGCCTTACCAGGTTCACCAGCGGTCCTCCTGAGTTTCCATACTGGAAGGAAGCAGAGTGGGAAAGTTAGGGCCTTCTATCGGTCCTCATACAAGGCTGGACCAGCTACCTCCTACCTGGTCCATTTGGGGGCGTGATGCCTGGAGTGGGGGGACTGATTCTTTCCCAGAGACCCCTTCCTGCCTGCCAACCTACTATGTTGCTAGAAAAGAGGCCCTTAAACATGTCATAAGGGGTTTTGGTTTTTGGTGGGCTTTTTTTTTTTGCAATGATTGGCTGCCTGAAGACCCCGAACTCCACACACGCACATACACACACACGCACATACACACACATTCTCACATGCTCACTCAGTCACACTCTCGCATACACACACTCACACATTCACACAAATACACACTAACACACATACACCCCCCACACACAGACATACACACTCACAGCACAGACACACATTCTCACTCACAGTCACTGTCACATATACACATACACAGATACATACATACATACTCACACTACATACACACATAAACACACATACAGTCACACATACCTATAACACACATACCTACACTCACACATACACACACATTCACACACATAGTCTCACACACACACACACACATACATACTCACCACGTACACACACTCACACATTCACTCAGTCACACTGTCATATACACTCACACACGCACATATTCACACATACACACACATTTATATACACTCACACTCAGTCACACACTCACTAAAACACACACACTCAAGGCCCCCTTTAACGGCACGCCCAGTGGTGGCCAACTGGTGACGAATGGAGCCCAGCCTACCTGGCTTTGCACACGCCCCCTTGGAACCAAGCCTAGTCCCCCCACCTCCCACCTCCTGTCCCTGCCCGGCTGGCAGCGGCTCACGTTGATGATGGCGTCCGTCTGGATGTAGTCCATGTCCGAGTTCCGCAGCCCCAGCTCCCTGCCACCTCGCTGGGTGGTGCTGACGATGCCGGTGGTGACGGTGTTTTGCAGGGAAAACGGGCTTCCGATGGCAACCACAAACTCCCCTGGCCGCAGCTCTGAGGAGCGGCCCAGCAGCAGGACAGGCAGCTTGCTCTGTGAACACAGGGCCACCCCAGACACTGGTTAGCTCAGCCACATGCACCCATGCAGAGCCCGGAGCACCACGCCGGCCACTGACCGCTCCCAAGGACAGGCCTGCCCAAGGGCCCAGCCATGCCACCCTTCCCAGTTCTGGGCAATGACGACAGCAGAAAACACTCACCGCTCACCAGAAGGTTAGAGGCTTATGTCCCCCCCAGAGGCACTTGGGAAGAAAAGCCAACGTCAGGTGTAAAAGATCAGCCCCTGAGTACCCGGGAGAGCACCCACTGTGGGGCCATGCCTGTGCCAGGTGGGCGATCAACAGCGGGAGGCATGTATGGGGGTGAAAGCAAGCCACCCAAGACGCCGAGATGCAAGACCTCATAAACAGGCTGCTGCCGCTTGCCTGCGGAGGCCTCAGCCAACCACCCGTGCCCAGACTGGGCGGCAACTAGCCGGACGCCCTGGCTCCCAAGGTCTGGTGAAGGCCCAGATAAGTGGGGACTATACTTCAAAACACAGCAGGACCAAATAAAGCCAGCACAGGAATACGTGGGCCTTCCCCATGCCATAGGTGGTGGCTTCAGACACTAAACCTACACACACACACACACACACACACACACACACACACGACCTCTTTCCTTCCCTCCCAAGTGCCTGCAGCCATTGTTTGTGGGCCAAGGAAGCAGCTGCCCTGAACAACACCGGCTGGACCCAGCCCTCCTGTGACTGCAGCCCAAGAGCCCCATGGCCACCTCCCTGAGAAAGGAAGAGGCGAGCTGGCGGGGTGGGAGCCGGTGATTCTTTGAGCCTTCCTTTGCCTGGAATAAAGCTCAAGAAGTGCCCGCCTATAAGGAGAGGAAGCCCAGATGGAAGGCACAGGGTGGCCTAAGCAGCCCGCATTTACAGCTGGGACTGCTGAGCCCAGGCTGGCTGGGCTGTGTACATCCCTGGCCTCTAGATACGCCCCCCTCCCAATCAGGAAGCTGCTGAGGATAGCAACTCAAGGAGGGGATGAAATATAAGGACGGGGCCCTTTGGGGGCTTGAAGGTGCATCCCCCTGACTACAGAGGCGTGGAGGCCCCATGGACCCATGGTCAGGGCTGCAGACTCGGGTCCAGGCTGTTGGCCTGAGATGACCACCACGCTGAACTTGAGTTTCTTCATTTGTGAGACAGGACCTGACAGAGCCCCTCTCTGTGGCCTCCAGTGAGAATTTAACCTGTGAAATGATCGGGGTGAATGTGTAGTGTGTTTTTCAAAGCAGGTGATGGTCCGCTGGACTGAGCCCCGGGAAGACCCTCCCATGTCCAAGCTGAGTTGTCAGCCAGTCAGCCCTTTCTTCTGAGGCACCTTGGCAGTAGGCATTGACCTTTGCCCCATCCAAGGATCCCAGCACTGGTAGTGCAGGCTATGCAAACCCCAAGCGTGAAACCCACCAACGAAGCCCCACAAGGTGGTCTGTGCCTGCCAGCCCTGCCCCCTGGGAGAGGACTGGGTGGAGCCTTTCTCCCGGTGTGACCCTTCCTTCCCCTCCGGGCCATCTGAGGCCAGGGTGCGGGGACGCTGGAGCTCGGCACCACCCGTCCATAGCCCGGGCGAGCTCCGGGCATGGTGTGTCCACCTGGGCCCATGCCAGCAGCCGAGGAGCCAGCAATGACTTCATCCACAGAAGCATGTGGGGGGAGGCAGGGCTGGTATGCACTGCGGCCCGCTCAGCAGGCATCCACCAAACACACGCCATCTTTCGGGGCCAGACTGGCTGGAGCGAGGGCCACTGAGGCTTACAGAGTTGGACCCAAGCCTGGGAGGAGTTGGGGTAGGGGTGGGTGGGGGGGAAGCCAGGGCTAAGCAGATTGGCTCCTGGGCCAAGCCAGCTAGGCGACCTAGCTAGCCAACTTGCTCTTCAACAACCTCAGGCCAAACAGAGCACAGGCCTGACCCACGCGGGCCATGCCCCAGCTGGGAACCACATCAGAAAGCCCCTGGCAGAGCTCACGGTGGGGATCTTAATGAGTGCCTTGCTCATTGACAACTCCTTCCTCCACCACCCTCCACCACCCCCGACCACCACCCGGGCCCCCAGGATGGTAGCCAGAGTCGTGGGCCAGGAACGGGAGCGCAGGGGTCTCCCCACGGTCACCACGAAAGGAGGAAATGTGGATACTTCAGTGGGTGGTAAAAGCCAGCAGGTAACACACTCGGCTTTGAGCCAAAAGGTTGTCGTTTTGAGTCTACTCAAAGACGCTGGGGATCGATTCCAGAATGGGGGGAGGGGGAACAGCCCTAGAAAATCCCACGGAGGTCACTACTCCCGGGCTCGTGGCGGATGACAGAGCACTTGCGTGGAGATCTGGGGAATTGGGGTAACTGTCCTGATTTCACTGATGTGGAAACGGAGCCTAGGGGACATCTCTCAGCCAGAGAACCAGCCTCCCCTTTTGGGCCCACATTCCCACAGTTAACCTGGAATACAAACTTCAGGTGGCAGCTCTTTGCAGAGGGTGACATGGGGCAGAGATGCCCGGTGGGGCCAGACTCACAGATCCCCTGAGGCTAAACTGCCTTCCACGTGTGTGGTTCTGGCTCCCTCCAGGGTGGTACCAGGGCCTGAAGAACCCCGGGGAAAATGTGTCAGCTGGCAGGTCAAGCCTCGGGACTCTCAACCTTGGACCAGCAGAGTCTGAGGCGCCTCTCGGGCTGCCCCTCTGCACGCTGCAGCTGAGCTGGCCACGCTCCTCCTTGGTCCTTGGGCATTTGATGCCATAGCTGTCTGACCACTGGCCTCAGAGAGGGTCGGGGCAGGAGATAAGGAATAGATGCAAATGGAGAGCCTTGCCCGTCCCCTTCCCACAGCACCAGGCTCAGGCTTCTAGATCTTGCCAACACCAACCACAGGCCGGCAAGAGAGCCCCCCCACCCCCACCCCCCAATGGCCGTGTCACACTTTTCCCGCCATGCTGGAAGCCGGGATGGCAAATCAGCCCCCGTCTACTTGACCCAGGAGGAAGCTGAGGGGTTGGGGCAAAAGGGGGTCTCTGGTCACAGGCGGTTAAGGAGAAGGCTGGTCTTGTGGATGTGGACAGACACACAACAGGGAGGTGGGAGAGGTCCCAGGTGACAAAGTCGACTCAGCTGCACGGACCTACGGAGGAGGACCCGGCCCCAGCAAGAGAGACGGGGTTGGAGTTCGATCTGAGTTCCTAGAGGAACCGCAACGGGGGGAAATGGGGGAAGGAGATGTCAGGTTCCACCGGGCTCAGCAGAACGAGGGAAAGAGAAGCTCGGGGGCCGGTGGAGAAGGGCGGACACCTTGGGGGAAATGTATCAGGGGTGTCTTCCCAACACAATGACTCTGACAAACCCGAGCCCCCTCCCCGATGCCAACACCCATGTCATCACCCACTGCTTATTGGGAAGAAGTGTGAAGACAGCTGAAGCCTGAATTCGTGAGAAACAGCCCAGATAAGGTGCCGGAGTACTGGATGTGGAATTGGGCAACTTTTCAGATGAAGTTACTCAATACGAGTGGGAGGCAGGATAGGAATCTTTTTTTTTTTTTAAGGATAACTCTTGTGGCCGGTTTGACACTTGAGAGAGGCTGGTCCACACCATGATTAAAGAAGGTTTCGGCCCTTGATTTAGATCCAAATAAACAAAAACAAACAGGCCAGACCAGACTGAGGGCCACAAAGCAGCCCGGCGGTGGTGGCATTGCTCCCAGGAGCCGGTGCCAAGATGAAAGGGTGCTGCTTTAACAAGCACCCACGGAGCGTCTCCCTGGGGCCTGGGTCCATAGAGATCATTGCCACCACCCTGGCCCTCAACGCTCACTAAGGGCTCATGCTCCATCGGGACCCAAAGCCCGTCCCTGGGCTCTGCCAGCAGGGCGAGTCGACAAGTCGTGCTCCTGGGGTTCCCGTTCATACGGCCGCGAGTTTATTCCGAACAGAACGTATCTAAACACGTCTCCGCCACCAGTGGAGGGCCACAGACAAGTTCCCACAGTAACACATCGGTCCTAGTCTTGCTAGGGTGCCTGAAAAATAGCAGTAACAATAGTAATAATAATAACAATAAGGTCCAACCAAAGCAGTAGTTGCCCAGGGATTTGCTCGCAAAATTCAAGGCAGAGCGGTCAGCAGGGTGATGGTGATTTCTTTTGGGGGATTTTCTCAAAGGATGATCACAGGCTCAGTACAGACATTTCAGACAGCTGAAAACCACATCTGCGAGGGAAAGGCCAGGCAAGGTCCGCCAATGAGTACTTCTGCCACAGCAATGCTCTCGCGCATTCTTGGAGGGTGACCAGGACTGTCCCTGGGGACTCTCCATGGGAAACCTTACCCCCATCCACCTTTACAGGCCTGCCCTCTCCTCTTCAGTCTTCTGGTTTATTTGTTCCCCAAACTCAAAGAACGCTTCAAACACGATCTGAGTCCCTTCCAAAAACCACACTCACGAGCACGAGTCGATGTCCACATGGAGCGACCCGATAGGACAGGGCAGAACTGCCCCATAGGTTGCTGAGACTAATGCTCTGTGGGAGTAGAAAGCCATATCTTTCTCCTGAGGAGCGCCTGGTGGTGCTGAACTGCAGGCCTTGCGGTTAGCAGCCCGAGGCATAACCACCCCAAGCTGCCGTTGGGATGTGGCCTTGGTCAAAGAGCGCAGAATTCTCCAGGGAAGGGTCAGAGAGATGGAGACACCACCTTCAGAAGGGCACAGACTGCGATGGAGACCGTGTTGAGAAAGAAACAGCTTCCCTTGAGGTTCGGTTTCATAAAGGTTTCTATCATTTTGTGGCGAAGCTTTTTGACTTACTCTGGTACCCAATCACCATGGCCAATTCTTTGTGTGCATCATTCACGGTACCAACAACAAAACAAAAATGTAGTCAAAGTTGGGGGCACCTGCCCCTGTCCAAGGGCGCAGGGAGGACCACGGTGACAGCAAGGCGATGGGCCCTTCTCTTTCTGTCTAATCGACTTCCGCCTGCTCCACAACTCGACAACCACCACAATTGCAGCACCCCCGAATGCCGTGGTGATGTCCTGTGGAAGCCAAAGAAGCCCTCCTTGGTGGGAGTCTCTTCAACAGAACAAAGAAACTCCAGGGGTGCCGGAGGGGACCCTTCCTCAGGAGCCACTGGCCAGAATTTGGTCTTCAGAGGCCCATTGTCAAGAGGAACATGTCTTCAGACCTTCAGCATCTGAGTCATGAATGGGTACCAGGAAAGAATGGATATGAAGCAAATTCAGGGTTCTGCCAGCAAAGAAGTGGGAGTGAGTGTTGGTGGACAGCCTTTAGAGTCTGCCATGCCGTGAGAAATAAGAGTTATTTTCAAGGGTTGACCCCAACACAAGTACCAGATAATGCTTAGAATATGCTCTGATAGATGCATACTTCGTGAACTTGGTTGGGTTGGGTTGGGTTGGGTTGAGTTGGGTTGGATTGGGTTGAGTTGGGTTGGGTTGGGTTGGCTGGGGTGGGTTGGGTTGGATTGGATTGGGTTGAGTTGAGTTGGGTTGGGTTGGGTTGGGTTGGATTGGATTGGGTTGAGTTGAGTTGGGTTGGGTTGGGTTGGATTGGATTTAGTTGGGTTGGGTTGGGTTGGTTGGGTCGGGCTGAGTTGGGTTGGGTTGGTTGGGGTGGGTTGGGTTGGATGGGTAGAGTTGAGTGAGTTGAGCCTGTGTGGGTCAGGGTTAGGAGCTAGGGTAGATGTCTGCTTACAAGGGAAGCAATGCTGCCATACTGCCCTTGACAGCCAGAAGAGGATGCTAGAGGTCCAAGCAGAGCTGGCCAGTGTGGACACCCCACTCCTAGGAGGCATGCTGCAGGCCACCCCGTGCCTCCCCTGCTCTGCTTCCATTCAACTTGAGCAGTCAACTACCCACACAACCAGACAGGACAAGCCTCATGTCCAGTGAGGGAGGAGCTAATACGCTTCCATATTCCAGAGGCTCCTCTCCCAGCCCACTCTGCCCACTCCTCTGAAAGAAACCTGGGCACTGGCTGCCCACAGCAGTCCAGAGGAGTGAGCTGTGAGCCTGGCTCCTTCTGCAGGGGAGCTGACCATGACAGACAGAACGGGGCAACAGGGAGGTTCAGAACTCTCTGAAGAGTCCAGCCAGCAGGAGCTGCATCCACATGGCCTCAGGGGAAGGTGTGGGCCATGTATTTACTCAGTGGTCCCTGTGGGGGGTTGTCAGGTACTCAGGTAAGCCCAGGGGAGGGGCGGCAGCAGGCCCTGGGCAGAATGTGGGCTCCCCCGAGGGTGGATTTGTATCTGCTGGAAGAAAACTCTGACCTGGGCTGGCTAAGTGAGAGCCCTGAGCTGATGGCTGGCCTTGGCCTTAGACCCCACCCACAGTCGAGGTATGCATGGAAACAAAAACGTAGATCAGCAGAGGCACGTGTGTGGACACACCCACTGCCGTGTACCAAACTGTGTCCCCAGAAAATAAGAGTCAGATTGGCTGGGCCCCATGCTCGGTGGTTTGGCAGTTATGTGAGATGTACAGACCTCCCGTGGTGTGACCAGCCAGTCAACTGTGAGGGGATGGGGGTGGGGAGCAGCACCATTAACTCAGGTCAAGGCCATGAATCAGCTACAAGGGAAGTGTCCCTGGAGCATAGCTGTATCACCTTGTTTCCTGTTCCTCTTGTTGGGAACCGCTGAGTCAGTTCTGACTCATCTCGACCCTACACGCAACAGAACAAAAGGCCCCCGGTCTTGTACCATCCTCACAAGGGTTCCTAGGTTTAAGTCCATTGTTGTAGCCACGGTGTTAATCCATCGTGTTGAGGGCCTGCCCCTCTATTTTACCAAACGTGATGTCCTTCTCCAGGGACTGGTCTCTCCTGACAACATGGCCAAGGTATGTAATGCACATGTATGTGTGTTATGAGAGATGAAAGGAGAGAGGGGCCAGCAGTGAGAGAGGGGTCTCAGAATCACCGAGAGCCATGCGCAAAGTCTACCCTTTGGTCCTGGGTCCCTGCACTGAGACACTCTTGGACTCAGGCGAAGAATTGTGCCAAGACATATGGAGATCTCCCAGAAGAGACAGGCCCATAGTTACTGAAAAGAGACAAGGAGCTTCCCCCAGAGCCAACAAGGAACATCTTCTCCTAGAGCTGCCCCCCGAGTTTGGACTTCCAGCCTCCTAAATGGGAAGAATAAGTGTCTGCTTATGAAAGTCACCCCTCAAAGCATCCCCGAGACCCCCCGCTGCGGGCTACACATACACTAGGAGACCATGGGACCAGGCATCGGGACATCTGGGTGAGGTCTTGGTCCCCGGCCCACCCACTGTGGCTTTGGTTGAGTTGATTGAATTTTCTGGTTATCAATTGGCGGTTGTCCTTGGGTGTCCTTCAGAGGAGTTGGTTTAGACTCTGGGCAACCCCACATGCGCAAGTGTGAGTGCCCTAGAAGGTTCTGTAGCCCACAAGCCCGCCGGTCTTTCCCCTGTGGGTGGGTTTGAACCGCCAGCTCTTTGGTTAGCTGCTGGATGCTTAACCACTGAGCTGCCGGGGCTCCTGGGTCTCATTTGTTGAAAAGCAAGAATGACACTTGAGGACTAGGGAGCCCCCGGCCACACCATGGAATTTTTACTCGCCTCCAATGCATGTGAAGGTGGGCACTGAAAAGGGATGGTTGATGAAAATAGTTTTTAAATAAGCATAAAGAAAAAAGATGACTGCAGGATGCATTTGAACCCAGGGTGTTGATGAAGAACACCACAAGCCCCACGGACTGCCAGAAGAACACAAACCCATCTAGAGCAGCAGTTCTCAACCTGTGGGTCGCGACCCCTTGGGGGGGTGTCAAACGACCCTTTCACAGGGGTCACCCGATTCATCACAGTAGCAAAATGACTGATGAAGTCGCAACTAAAATGATTTTATGCTTGGGGTCACCACCACATGAGGAACTTTATGAAAGGGTGGCAGCATGAGGAAGGTTGAGAACTGCTCTAGAAAGAAGTACATCCAGAATGTTCCTTAGAGACCAGGAGGGCGGATGTGGTGTCAGGGAGATCACTCGATGTTACGCTGACAGTATCACCATGAGATTAACAACTAATCCATTGACCTTAAGTAACAGCTGAATGTGGGGGCCTGGGGTCTAGATGTTGCTATAAAGGGAGTTACATGTAGATGACTAACATGATTACATGTGATTAAATGAAAATCCCTCAGTAAAGCAAATCACCCTCCACAATGCCGTGCGCCCACCAGTGGAAAGCCTTAGAAAGCCAACAGTGTGCGTCAGTTCTTGGAGTAGACAGTCGTGGTGGAGTGAACTTTCCTAATATGGCTCTTCTCCTCCTGTCTCTGCAACACCCACCAAATGACCGGGTGGGACTATGGGAATGGGGCGAGGGTAACATGACTACCCCTCTGACTGTAAGGGCGACCGTGTCTGAAGGAGGAGCAGAGAGATCATCCGAAGAGCACGTTCCAGCTCTGTCTGAAGTGGCAGAGGTGGAGACACAGACGTATACCAGCAAGAGGCCCCAAGACAGGGCGACTCAGGAGGAACACTGAGGCGATGGGGTACCTTCTTCTCGTGTGAGCCGGGACGACGGACCTGGGAGGCACCGTGTCAGAAGCCACGGGGCCATGTGGCTGAGGCTGAGCCCCGGAGAGAGTCAGCTGCTGGCTGAGGAGAGGCGTTGCTGGGGACCATTGAGTGCTTACTGATCCTGATTGGGGGCGACCTTTTAACTTCCCTAATAGACCCTTTAATCATGAATCTTGTCTGTATGTGTGGCCACTGCAGTGGATTACAGAAGCCAGCATAGAAGTAGAATTCTGGCAGAGAAGGGCCGTGTCCCCTTCGGTGAAGATGGTTGGAGCAGAGAGGCATGTCGGTCAGAGGAGGTCACCTACAGACCTCCATGGCATTGACTGCACCGGTTAGAGGTTACAGAAAGACCACATTTTTCACATGTAACGTGCCTAAAGAATTAATGTGCACACACATGTAACATGCATAGAACATGCAGGACACTAAGCCACCAGGGGGTGTGAGGCTCACAAAACCACAGGACAGTGGTTCTCAACCTGTGGGTCACAACCCCTTTGGGGGTTGAATGACCCTTTCCCAGGGGTTGCCCGATTTCATCACAGTAGCAAAATGACAGTGATGAAGTAGCAACAAAAGTAACTTTATGGTTGGGGGGTCACCACAGCATGAGGAACTGTATGAAAGGGTCGCGGCAGGAGGAAGGCTGAGAACCGCTGCTCTAGGAGCTGAGCTTCCATGGGACAGTGCTATTTGGGTAAAGATGTGCATTCGGTTGATTGGTCCTGTTCTCTGCAGAGCCCTGGCTGAAGGGGCAGACGGTGGCTCCATCCATCAGCTCTCAAGTGGCACCAGAGTCTGTCATGCATCCCTCTTCCTCCCAGGCCCCAGGGGGAGTTCGCTGATCCCTGCAAACTCCTACAGCTGCGAGAGGAGAGAGGCTTTCTGGAATTCTCCAGTCACTAACTCGGTCAAGTGGGCCTCCTTCTCGGGGGGGGGGGGGGGGTCACAAAAATCAATGGCCCTGCAGCAAGCTGCTGGTCAGCTGGGGTTTGCCTATCAGCCCTTGGGCACCCCCTCCATCACAACCTTATTTTAGGAGCACGGAGCAATAAAACAGAATAAAGGAAACCCAAGCTGAAGGAAAATCGCAACCTAGATTTGCTTTCTTCTTTTTTTCCTTTCTTCAGCCTAATGAGGCAAGTCCATTGCTTCTTTGTCCCCTCAGAAAGTATGACTGCTCCTGGTTTCACAACTCTGTGTGGCTGCGTCTGCAGGTGACACTCCACCTGCCGCCGCCGGCATACTGGTTTCCAAGGGGAGGCCGGCCTGCTCCCAGTCGCCAGGAGTTTCACTTCAAAGCTCCTGTTGCAGCAGCTGGCTGCAGCTTGACAGAGTGATTCGGGAGTGCTTTCTGGAAGCAGTTATGCTAACCTTTCGTTTTCTGTAACAGCCTTGCAATGGCGAAAACGGCACGTCCCCTGTACCCAGCGAGAGGCAGCGCCACGGGACGCGCAGGCCTCCTGCGGAAAAATGATTGGGGATGCCAAGGGCTTGCTGAGGGGATATTAGCATCCAGAGATTTGCAGGCCTGGGGCGGTTACCATGGATCCGGGATGGAGGGGAATGTGTGGAGAGGATCTGGGAGGGAGGAGAGAGCCAGGAGGGAGGGCAGGGAGGGTGAGCTGATGATTTGCCAGAGCTGAGCTTCCAAGGGACGGGACTGGCCAATGGCATTTGAGAATCTCACGCCCCAGGGTCTGAACTTGAGGCCAATGGCTGCTCCTTCCCCACAGCCACCCCGATAGAGGTGGTGCAGGGACATGGTCCAGGATTAATCAATTCATCTCGTGACCACGGGTTCAACGCCCACCCGTAGGGACCCCACAGGACGTGGTAGAACAGCCCCTGTGGGTTTCCGAGACTTAAATCTTTACAGGCCGAGAGAGCCTTATCTTTCTCCCTCAGATCAGCTCTGCTGAGCTCTTCAAATTCATGGTTCACGTTTGGTTAGGATGCACATCCCCTTCCCTGTGAAGACAGGTGAGGAGGTCACTGATAGGAGCACGGGGACAGGTTGAGGAGGTCAGTGACAGGAGCATGGAGACAGGTTGAGGTAACTGAACACACATTCATGAGCAGGAGCCCAGGCGGCACAGCAGTGATGGGCAGGGCCGGTGAGCTGCCTTGTCGGCAGAGGGGCACACAGAGTCCCTTGCTCTTGTTTACAGATGCTGCCAACTAACACTTGTGTCGGGATGTTCCTGGGACGTCAGCTTGCTCCCATGACAAGGAAACGGTATGGTCTATTTTCCAGCCTCAGTCATGGAGTCAGCATAAACCAGGCCCTTGTGAGCCCTCTGCACTTTCAGACTCTCCAGAAATAAGAAATTGGAGTTTCTCTACAGGAAATGTAGATGGTGCCCAGAGGAGAAAGCAGAAAGCTGATGAGGGTCGGTACTGGGTTCAAGGGATAGGTTCTCCAGGAAGGGGAAACTAAGCAATTTGTGGCCAACTATTGACACCCCACCACCATCTCTCAATCCTTTCCTGGTTCTGTCTGTCTATTTTGTCTCAGTGGGAAGGTCACCTGCCTACTCTATCCAGATGGTCTCCCCAGCATCCACCTTCTGCCTCTGGTGCTGCGGTGGCCAGTCACCATACTCTTCCCCGTTTTCCTGGTTCCCATGAGGAATGAGGTCTGCCTCCAGTTCCCAGATGAAGCATCCTTAACTCCTCCTTCAGGGTTGGGCCCACAGGAGCCACCAGGCTGACCCCCACACCTGTGACAGCTGGTTTTGCAGTAACTAACCAGGCCTCTCTTCTGAGACCCCTCCAGGCCAGCCTTGAGGTTGCCACCAAGAGTCTTAACCACAGGACTCCTCACGAACCTCTGGAGGTGTGATGGTTAAAGCATTTGGTTACTAACCTAAAGGTTAGTGGTTTGAACTCACCAACCACTCAGTCGGCAGGAGAAAGATGAGACTGTCTGCTTCCAAAAGGATGGTCACCGTGGAAACCCTGAGGGACAGTTCTACTCTGTCCTAATGGGTCAAACTGAGTTGGAATCAACTCAATGGCAGTGTAATTTAGGGTAGAGGCAAGGATGGAGAGAGTTCATCTCACGAACTTTGGACATGTTGTCAGGAGAGACCAGCCCCTGGAGAAGGCCATCAAGCTTGGTGTGTTAAAGGCTTGAAGATAAACAAACAGCCATCATACGGAGAAGCAACAAAGACCACATGGAAGAAGCACACTAGCCTGTGAGATCATGAGGTGTCATGAGATCAGGGATCAGGCATCAAAGACTGTAATGTAAATTAGGGGGAGACTGTAATGTAATGTAAATGAGGGGGAGCTCAGAGTGGAGACCCAAAGCCCATCTGTAGACAGTTGGACATCCCCTTACAGAAGGGTCACAAGGAAGAGACAAGCCAGTCAGGGTGCAGTATAGCACTGAGAAAACATACATCTTTCCTCTAGTTCTTTAACGCTTCCTCTCCCCACCCCTCCACCCACTATCATGACCCCAATTCTACCTTACAAGTCTAGCTGGACCAGAGCATGTCCATGGGTACAGATAAGAGCTGGAAACACAAGGAATCCAGGACAAATAAACCCCTCATGACCAACAATGAGAGTAGTGATATCAGGAGAGGAAGGGGAAGGTGGGGGGAGAAAGGAGCAACCAATCACAATGATCTACATATCACCCCCTGAAAGGGGGGCAGACAACAGAAAAGTGGGTGACAGGAGACATCAGTCAGTGCAAGTCATGAAAAAAAATTACCAAGGGTTCATGAGGGAGGGAGGGAGGGTCGGAGAAAGGGTGAATGAGCTGAGACCAAGGGCTCAAGTAGAAAGAAAATGTTTTGAGAATGATGATGGCAACATAGGTACAAATGTGTTTGACACAATGGATGGATGGATGGATTGTGATAAGAGCTGTACAAACCCCAAATAAAATTATTTTTAAAAAGAAAAACATAAATTCTGTCACTGAACAATTTGTAGAGACACTATTGAATGGGAAAAGAAACAGCTGTGTAAAATATTACTTAAAAATATATTTATAAAGAGCTTTATATCAGAAAGCAATTGTATATTGAGGAAACATCCCAGCCAAGTCCAGATCAAGTCCATAAGTCCAATATTAGCCCATATGACCGATACTAGTCTATAAATCCCTCTTTAGACTCATGCAGCACATTCAGTGATGCCGAATGCAGGAAGATCACAAGCCAGTGGGTGGAAAGTCTTGTGGATCCAGTGGTGGTGGAAGCACTAACACTGGTGCGGGTCTCCATGTGGATCCCCCAGCTGAGTCTCTCAACAGCAGGAAAGGGAAGGCAGAGAGAAAGTGGGTCCAACCTCCAGTGAGCTATCTATCTCCATGGCGCCTCCAAATGAGGGCATCAAGCAACGACTTGATGGACAGGCTAACCTCCACCCCTTCACTCTTTATACCCGCCAGTTGGCAGGAGATTAGGGGACTGCCACACGTGGCCATGTGGAGGGACAGTGAAAAAGAGGAAGGCTATCAACAAGCTGGATTGGCAGAGTGGCTGCACCAGCATCGGAACTACAGTGAGGACGGTGCAGGGCCCGGCAGTTTCCCTCTGCTGTGCATGGCATCGCTTCTGCTATGTGCCAAGCCAACTGGAGGCACCCAGCAACGAGTGGCTAAGCAGGTGCCCATCAAACGATCCTTTACAATCAGTGGACGAGTACACAAATAACTGGAAGAGGGAAAATCCAATCTCCAAAGACCCCTTGGGCTCTGACACTGAATAATAAGTTGTGAACCTCTTGGAATTCGTTGACAGATGACAGAGAAATGACAACGGGCTCTCTTGCGAGGACAAAGCCCCGGGCCTCCCAAGGTAAAGGGCACATTTCAGTGGCCTCTTGGGTCGTGTTCCCGTTTGCCCCATCCGTGCTTCATCTCGCTGGATGCATGAGCGTGCCGACCTCCCAGCGTGCCCAGCTACTCCATGACAGGGTGCTAATCCTTTCACACTTCAATTGCCTAACTTATTCTGGGAAGAGCCGGGGAGCAGATAGTTTGGGCTTTGTGGGGCAACTGCTCGGCTCTGCTGTCGCGGGGCAAAAACAGCGATGGATGCGGGCATGGCTGTGTCCCAACCAAACTTTATTTGGAAGAACAGTTGGGGGGCAGGAACCGGTTGATTAAGGCTTCCGGCCTTAACTGGCCAACCCCGGGTGCTGACACACTGCCCCATGCTCTGCTCACCACCCAATGGACGGAAGGTATGCTCCTCGCTCAGTGCTGGAGGACAGGAGACTCTGCCGATGGGGCCTTACAAATTCAATCCCCACGACCTGGGAACAGCTTGGTCAGAACCATAAATCAGTGTCTTCATCCAAGAAGAAATCAAATGTTTTGAAAATGATGGTGGCGACATATGCACAAATGTGCTTGATACGACTGATGTGTAGATTGTTGAAACAGCTGTAAGAGCCCCCAATAAAGTGACTTTTTTTTTAAAGGAGTCTTAATCCAGTTCCTGGAAGAGACTGCCAAAGTAAAAAGAGGGCATTACCATATTAAGAGAAAAATACCCACTAAAGAATTTCCTTAATAATTAACCAAGGTCTTGACATGGGGCCAGGTAACACAAAGGGGCCCACTTTTGATCATAAACCAAGAATTTCACATTAAAAGGAGAAAAGAAACAAAGGACCATTGTCATGGAATTGTTTGCGACCCAGTGACCCCGTAGGACACCGTCAGAAGGCAGCGTAGAATTTCCGGGGCTTTGTGGAAGCGGACCCACTGCCTGCTCCAGCGTCAAATTCCAAGAGGGACTGCAGCCGGGTGTGCAGGAGACCACATTCCCAGGAGCCTCTGCACCAAGGCTGATGCAGAGAAATCATTGCGGCCTGGATGCACATTACCTCATGAAATATTGATCCTCACTCACGAAAAAGGTAAAAATCAATACAGCCACTGACTCTCGGCTCCATCAGCAGGGCCTATAGAGTCTTCAGCCAATTCACCAGCAGCCCAGGGAGGTCTGGGGTAAGAGCAGAGACTGCCAGAGGGCAAGTCCAGAGCACATGGGAACAAAAACCCAAACTGGAGACGCCCAGAAACAACAAAGGAGCATCCAGGGCAGTGGGAGCCCCCACCAGGCCCCAGTTCCCTCGGGAGAAAGAGGAGTGGTCCAGCCAGTGGTCCCGTGTGATCTGATTCACGCTGGCCAGGCTCCTGAGGCCCGTCAGCGCCTCTGACAATCAGGTTGCCTGAGGAGAGCTGGCTGAGGGCTGTGCCCGGCATGAGTCACCCGAACACATGCCACACCCCTCCGTAACATGGTCCCCCCCACCCGAGGGGGCTGCCTGGGCAGATTTAAAGGCAGGCCTGCAGAAGGTCAGAGTCAGCTCATCAGCTCAAATCAACCAAGATTTTCCCACAAAAGTTCCAGCCCCCTCTCCCTGGACTCACGGACTCTCAGGCAGGCTCTGCCAAGGGTCCCTCTGAACACAAGAAAGCCTGGTGGAACATCCCCCCACAGAGGGGTCGCAGGGAGGGGATGAGTCAATCAGGGTGCAGTAGAGCACTAATGGGTCACGCAATACACCTCTGATCCTTTGAGGCCTCCTCACCGTCGCCCCCTCCCCCCCTCCCCACTATGATGACCCAGTGCTGCTTCCCACTCTGGACCAGACGGGAGCATGTACATAGGTATAGGCAAGAGATAAAACTCACAACACATGGACCCCAGGAACAGGAATGGGAATAGAGATACCAAAAGGGTAGGGCGAAAGGAGGAGGAGTGGGGAGGGAGGGGGTACCGATCGCAATGAAGGCACAGAACCACCACCCCCCTCCAGGGGGAGAACAACAGAAACCAGAGGGGAAGGGAGACAGCGGTGGGTGTGAGATTTGAAAATAATTAACAATCTATAATCTATCAAGGGACCACGAGGGTTGGGGGAGGGGGGAGCTGATCCCAAGGGCTCAATGGAAAGTAAATGTCTAGGAAAGAATGATGGGATATATGTACGAATATGCCGGATACAATTAACATATGGATTGCAACAAGAGTTGTAGGAGCCCCCAATAAAGTTGTTTGCTTTTTTGTTTAAAGGAAATCCTGGCTTTCACTCCTCCACCACTTCTAACAGCCTGCTGCACCATGGCACCTGGCCGGAAGGTGACAAAACCACCTCACGGGCCTCCAGCCGTTTGGCAACATGGACCTGGCTGTTGGCAGCAGGGAAAGCGCCCACGGGAAAGCTCTTGGCTTGCCAGCACGGTCAGTTTTTTAAGCTCACAGACCTGCCCATGCCGTGTCTCTGCCCAAGCTGCAGGTAATTCCGGGAAGAGGAGAGGCGCAGGCCCAAGGGCCTGGGGCATGTGTTTGTGTGGCAGGGGTGCTGGAGCAGAGGAGACCAGCAACCAGTCTATCTTCAGCCTCATCATGTGAAAATGGAGGAGCCCTGGAGACAGTCTCATCCCCCACCCCCACCCCCTGCCATCGCCCACAAAGTTGTTTGTTCTGTTGCCTTCTGAGCTGAGCCAGGCACCCAGTAGGCACTTCCATTGTCAACCACCACAGAGCCAGCCCCAACTCCCAGCGGCCTTCCACCGAGCACCCAAATCAAAGAAAACCCATTTCTGCTGCCTCAGAGTTGGTGCTGAGTCACAGTGACCTCAGGTGTGTGGCACAGAACTGCTCCAGAGGGTTCTCTGTGGCGGTGACCTTTCTGAAGCAGATCGCCAGGCCCGGATCTCTTGCCACCTCTGGGTGGATTCAAATCTCCAACCTGTCGGTGAGCAGGTCAACACTTAACCCATTGCCCCATCCAGGGACTTGTGTTGAGCGCAGCCTGGTCCCTGATGTGGATGGAGCGGCAAACTGCCAGCAGAGGCCACGTCAAATCAACAAGAAGACTGTTCTACGCCACATGAAAGAACGCAGAGAAGAGGAACAGAGGAATGAAATGCTTGTCTGGTTGGCAGACAAGGGACGTCCATCACTGTTCTAGCCAGTCAGAGACCCCAGGTTGATTCGAGAAATTCTAAGTTTATCCCCACACACGCTCACAGAAGGAAACAGTGGGTTTCTACCTCCAACCCGTTTCAAAAACCCAGTGAAAATCAAGCAAGTTCTAGACCTTAAGCTATGGGCCAGGGCCAGGTTGTGTTTTAACAGTGATCGCAGGAGAGATCAGCAGGTTTCCTCAATGATCGCAGGATACAGCCCACAGTCTAAGGAAGCAGGTTTTGGATGATCATTAGGAAATTATCCATACCTACATTTCTTCGTGAGTCGCTAAGACTGCCGTCCCCTGAAGCTTCATGCATCCTTGTTTACCTACATTGGGGGATACTTCTGTGCCCGGCCTTACACCCTGTGGCCTCTGAATGAAGGAGGCTTTGTGCCTGGCTATGTAGCTCCATGGCCTTGCTGACCTCCTTCCTGAGTCCACCTATCCCTACTGATTAAGCTTAAAAGGAAGTTTTGCTACAAGGCAAGGAAGGCGGCTGTGACAATTTGGATTTTTAACAAACTCAATCTTAAATGATGTTATAGTTTAAGCATTTTGATTAACAGCAGGCTAACTCGTTCACCCCCTCTTGTCAGCTGTTGTGTAACAAGCAAGCGTCTGGCTGTGTTTTAACAAAGGAGGTCTCATCTAGAAAGAAAGCCATACAAGCCCGTGATGTTTCCATCCTGAAGGACCGACCGGCATGGCCTCTCGTGAGAGCTCGAACGGACGCCGAACCTTGTGGTGGAGCATCTGGTGGAGATGATACAAGGGACACAAGTGAGACCCAACTATAGAAATCCAGACGAGTGAGCAGTGGGTGCTCAGGCCCAAGCCAAGCTTTGCTGAGGATTTACCTGTGCACCATGTGCCGTTGGGCCTCGGGCTGCTTTAGTCACAGGCACCCTGGGCACTAAGACAAGAAGTGCAGTTGGGGCAGCAGCTCGTCTGGGCTTACCGTTGAGTCTCTGCCTACCTCCTGACAGCTGTGGAGCACACTAGACATTGGGACATGAAGAAGAGGGGACCGCAGCACCATGTCCATGCCTCTGTCCACCTTGAACCGAGCCTTGCCTCCGCGGCACCTTCCTCAGAAGCCCTGCTGCCGCCCTTCCTCTCCGCAGGCTGTGCCAAGCCTTCCTTCCAACCTTCGACTCCACGACTGGACTTTGCTTTTCTGCCTCCCTACCGGAGCTCCTCGCAGGAGTTTGTATGGACTGTCTTCAGGGGGCGTTGTGCGCGGCACTCAGCGTTTCAAGCAAAACCTCTGATTGCTGAGAAGACAGTCGCAAATTACAGTTGACTCAGTGTGTTCCTCCGGCCAACCAACCTGACACTGTGGAAAGACACAGTCGGGTGTACTTGAAGCATCATTACAGCTGTCGACTGCCTTCTGGAGCTCTCAACACCTGTTTGACGCTACTGAGCCAATTCCAATTCAGGACACACGGGGTGCCCAAAAGAAACCAGAACTGCATGGAGCAGAGCGGAGCTTGTGCAGAACGCAAGGCGAGCAATGAACAATTCGCTCTGAGTTGCTGCACCCAGCGGCATCACCTGGGAAGGTTCTCTCTGGTCACAGTGAATTCTTTTGTAAAAGCAGTTTCACTGAAATCTCATTTTTTGTGATGGCCGATATAACAGTGTATAGCTGTGACATTTTGTTCCCTGCTCTGGAAAAATGCCGCAGAAACGGTTGTGATGTTGAGCACAGGTTACAAGGACAGCTCTGTGGGAAACACTGAGGTGTCCCCGTGGTTTTCTCATTTCAAAGAAGGTGAAGTGTTGATTGATGACAAGCCTCATTCTGGACATCCGTCAGCTTCCCGAATGGATGAAAATGTCTACTCATAGTGCATTTGGAGTTCCACCAGGTCAGATTGTTAATCAAACTTTCTATTTAGAGGTTCTGAAAAGATTGCATAACAGTGTGTGCCAGAAAGGCCTGATTTGTGGCAGACAAGGCTCTGGTTTTGCCACCACAACCATTACCTGCTCATGCAGCCACCTCAGTGCACCAGGTTTTGGGGAAAAACGCAGTATGCCTCTCTTGTCCTACACACCTGACTCACCTGGCCTTGCTTCATTCAACTTCTTTTGGTTTCTGAGAATGCAGAGGGACATGAAAAGATTGCAATTTTTGACCACATAGAAGAGGTGACAAGACATAGAATTGCAGGCTGACATTTCTCGGTGCTCTGCTTTAGGTGCTGGCAGGAGTGAGATTGCAGTGGGCGCGAAGGCTGTGGATGGTCAGGTCGGTCTTCGAGATTGGAAGCAGGAGCAGACACCTGATGTGCCGCTTCTGTTCAGGACAAATGGTAGTCTAAAACACTCCTACTGGCTAGACCCCTAGCTCTTCATCCTCATCCACCTGGTGCTGTTTGTCTTTGTGTCTCTTCTGCCCTGATTGGTTAAGTGAAGAAGCTGCCTTCTAAAATTGGCTACAAGTTTCTAGAATGAAGGAGACTGACAAGGTTGTGCAGCAGCCGAATTCCAAATCCCTAGAGAACTGCCTGGTCGCTTTACAACTTCTCTTGTTCGTTTGGGGACTCTCTTAAGTGGGAATGATTTTATCCATTTAAAACCAGATTCTTAAAACCAAACTTATTGGTTCATGCTTAAAAACTTGGCAAACATCTGATGGCTTTTGAGGGGCTGAATATAAAAATATTTGTACTTCAGGATTTAGTATATTAGTTAAGGTCTAACTATGATGTAAATGTGTACAAATAATAATAGATGATGTAAATAATATGGTAGAAAAATAAAGTGAAGCATTTATAAATTCAAAAGGGCAGGACTTTGGGATAAGGAGTAAAGTATTTGAAAATTGCACTGAGGTTATATATAAAATGCTTCAGAGAAAATGCAGCCCCATCGTGCATTGACTGAAAGTACCCAATTAATGTTTACATTAAGCAGGACTGTGTTTTGAAAAGATATAGTTAATGGATATAGACATAGAGAAAATGCATGTGTGCCCACTTACCTGGAATCTGCCTCTTTCTACCTTTAAACTGATGGGTTACCTAAAATAGGAATGTGTTTCAGAACTATTTTTTTCTTATTATGGTTGCATTACTGATTCTTGAGACCCAAAACAATGAGCTGAAGAAAAAAACAAGAGAGGTGCTGTCAGCCAAAAATGTTTCCAAGAATGGAACAGCAGATTTGACAAACATATTAACTGTAATGGAGAGTACTTTGAAGGTGGTAACATTGTGTTGTAAAAAAAATTGTTTTAAATACATAGCTTTTGAAAACAAAATCCACTTGGGGGGGGTACCCCCTCGTGTGTACCAGACATGTCCAACAGGAAAATAATGACCATTTCTGCACCGTCCTCACTAGCCTTACAAAGTTAGAGCCCCGCGTTGCAGCAGCCGTGTCCACCTTACAAAGTTAGAGCCCCGCGTTGCAGCAGCCGTGTCCACCTTACAAAGTTAGAGCCCCGCGTTGCAGCAGCCGTGTCCACCTTACAAAGTTAGAGCCCCGCGTTGCAGCAGCCGTGTCCACCCGTCTCACTGAGGGTCTTTCTGCTTTTCCCCGAACTCTCTACTTTCCCAAGCACCATGTCCTTCTCCAAGGACTGACTCTTCCTGACCAGGCTCCAAGAACGTAAGATAAGGTCTCAGCACCCTTGCTCCTGCGGCACTCTGACTGGGCTTCTTCGGTGGCAATGTACCCATCCTGCTGGCAAGCCGCGGCATAGTCAGCATCCGAAGGCGCCGGGTCTCCTAGGTCTCCCGTATTCATGGCCTGCTTTCAAAGGCAGAGAAGATGATGGAAAATACCATGGCTGAGTCAGATGTAGCTTCCTTTGAGCCAGACCTACCTTTTCCCTTTAGAAAGACCTGTGACAGTAGACTGGCTCAATACAATGTGTTGTGGACTTTTCTCTCTGATGTCCACATAGACGTTGTTGATGATGAATCCAAATAAAACTAAATCCTTGACAAGTTAAGGATTCGCTCCATCTATCACGATGTTACTTGGTGGAGCTCTGGGGAGTCTTGTGTTCTTTTACGTGGCGGTGAGACCACTTGGCTATTGCTCTTCGCTGGTCAGCGCTTCAAATCCTCTCCGTTTGCACCACGCGAGGTTGCGCCATCTGTGTGTGCCAAGTGGTCAGTGAGACTTTCTCCAATCCCGAGGCCATGTTCTTCACGCGGTCTGGCTTCTCAGGTTATCTGCTCGATGTGCAGATGGCATGGATACGGTAATGGACACCACCCTGGCACACACCTTTCCTGATTTTTAAACCAGACCATCCCCCCTTGTCCCCTTCTCTTGGTCCACGCACACATTTTCAACATGACTACAATTATGTGCTCCAGAACCCCCATTCTTCTCAATGATGTGTGACGATTCACACAGCTGAACGCTTTTGCATAATCAATAAACACAGGTAGATCGCCTTGCGATGCTTTCAGCCAAGATCCATCTGACATCAGGGATGACACCCCTCTTCTGAATCCGGTTGATAGTTCTGTCAGTTCCCTATCGATGTACTACTGCATGTGGGTTTGTTTGTTTTTAATATCGTCAGCAAATGTTGTGTAATATTAATGATCGTGATTGCTCATTTCCACATGCTGTCGGGTCACCTTTCTTTGGAAATGGGAACAAGTAGATCACTTCCAGTCCGTTCGCCAGATAGCCCGTCTTCCAAATCCTTTGCCAGAGACAAAAGAGTGCATCCAGGCTGTCCCCGTGTGTGGCAGCATCTCCATTGACACCCCATCGATTCTTGGGCCCTGGGTTTTCGACAATACCTTCAGTGCAGCTTGGACTTCTTCCTTCAATACCATTCCTGGTCACGGATGAAATCACAGGACACTGACCACCGGTCCTTTTTGCTACAGTGACTCTGAAGGCCCTGAACTGTCTTTGGGTGTGGTCTGTGCCGGTCAATATTTTGCCAGTCGCGTCTCTCGGCACTCGGATTCATTTTCTCCCGTTCTCTTGGCTTGAGTGGTGCGGGGAGCGTCCCCGTGGTCTGAACACTCCAAGCGGGTCCACATTTCACCGGGCTACTCTGTCTTTTTGAACTCCTCTTTGAAACCTTCTGTCCAGCACCTTCACCTTGTCCTTGGTCGTTTCGGCTTCTCTACGTTCGAGAGCAAGTGTCAGAGCGGCATCTGACACCCGCTTTGGCCTTTCCTGTCTGTCTTTTTAATGACCTCTTGCTGTCTCCATGTGCGTTGTCCCTGACGTCCTCCCACAGCTTGCCTGGCCTTCGGTTATTAGCTAGCTCGGGGTTGTGCGTTTTCAGAGAGCGGGTCGGGGTGGGAAGTAGCTAGGAGTCGGGCGGAGGTGGAAATGGCTGGAAATGGGTTTCTCAGAGACCTGAGGATGGGGGCAGCCATGCAAAAAGCTGGAAGAAGACACTACGGGGGGATGGGGGTGGCCAAGGCACTAGGCAACATGCTAGCAAGTGTGAAGCAACCAAAGAGGGGCAGAGGGAGGAGGTGGGGCTGGGCATGGGGGTCCACCCCAGTGGGCCGGCCTTCCAGGCTGTGGCAAGGAGCTGAGATCTCCTTAGAAGAGGAGGGGACGTCCGAAGGAGTGGAATACAGGCCAGGCCACGGTCTACAAGAAGCTGCCACGGGGAGAGGGGGCGGGAGTGCACGAGAGTGTTCAGCTGTGTTACCATTCAGCCCAGATGAGAAACCGTTCTGACTAAAGTCACTGTCCCCTCCTCCCTTCCCTGGTGGTCTCCAGGATGCCTGCCCCTTACACTGGCCTCCAGAACCCAAACTCTCCTCCTTTCCACGGTGCTCCCCGCCCCACCCCCAGCTGTTCGGGGGGCATGAACACTGGCAGGATGCAAGGCTGCCTTCGGGTGGGAGCTTGAGCATTCTGCAAACACAGCAAGTGGCTCATGTTAAACACATGTGGGAGCAGTTTGCCTCGAAGCTGCTTTCTATTAGAATGTTTACACAAGCCCCGTTCCCACCTCCTGCAGCTGGTGGATCTCGACACGCTAACACCGGCCCCCGCCATGGGTCCCAGGAAAGGGGGACTCAAATCCTGGGACAGAGCATGGAGGCTCGGGGGCGGTGGGCCAGCAGAGCCTGGGAGGCAGAGCAGCCCAGAGGGACCGTTCAGTGATGAGTGACCTGATATCTCTCCCGTCTCAGCTCTCAGCAGACGGGTGACCGCACATGTGTGCACAGCAGAGATGACTCCCTTGGTCACAAGCCCAGAAACCTCTCTGGCAACTGCAAGCCAAGGGGGTTGGAGAGGTGGATGAACCCAGGAGAATGCAAGAAGACAGGGCAGGGGGGAAGGGCAGGCAGGGGCAGCGGCTCGTCAGCCAGAATCTGCAGGGCCACACCATGCAGCCATGCAGGCTGCACCCATCTTAGCTGTGACGTCAGTAACACCCTGCTTCGATTCCCAGGGGAGTGTTGGGTCGGCCTCCTTGGGCCACGTGCCTACCCTCGGCCGTGGGGCATGGGTCCCGTGATAGAGGGCCCCACAAAACTGTGCCAGGGATTGGTGAGCAGATCCCAGGCATCGGTGTTGGCTGAGGTGGGGAGCTGGCCACCGGATCTCAGGGACCCCTTCCATTTAATTACGAGGGTCGAGGGCAGGCTCAGCGAGAACAATGGCTGTGGAGGAACAGAGAAACCGCTAGATGAGATCATGCATTTGGGAAGGACCTGAGGAGGGAGTCCATCGATGCAGCGGGGCTCCCCCGGCTTCAGGGGTGAGACGGGACAGACCTGGGCACGCTGGATGTGGCCTCAGCCCAGAGCGCCACTGCAGAAAGGTTTCCACTCCTGGTGCCCAGGAGAAGCCCACCAGCCACCGATGCCTCCTTGCCATAATCTACACAGTGGGCCAAGTCTTCCAACCTTCACTCGCTGCTGGTTCTGCTTTGACGAGCTTTGTTTTGAGTTGCCCGGATCTGTTTCTTCTCTGTGTGTGTTTCGTTCTTGACCTCAGGCAGTGCAGGCTCAATCCGTCTCCACTGTCTGCAACCACAGTCACATCACAGCCCAGCAGGGGCGGCTGTGTGTGTGCATTTGCCTAAGTGTGAGTCGCTCTCCCAGTCAAGTGACAAGCCACACACCCCTCCACTGCCCCACACCGCCCCACCCTCTTCCCCCTTGAAGTAAGCCCTCATCAAAGCAAAGGAACCACCAAGAACAAGCTGGAAAAGATGCACTCACTTTCTCCACTTCCAACTATTACCTACAACCAACAAAGGGGGGGGGGGGGCGGCGCATGGAATGGGAATGGGAGGGCATTCAGTTCCTGAAAGCTAGCCCTTTGTGTGGGGGTCCGCAATTTAATAGCCTTTCATTTCCGATTCTGCAAAGCCACATCATTTCTGGCTGAAGTCTGCAAGCACTCTGTTTTGGGGCTGGAGATGCATGCCAAGTGGCCAAGGCGCCGAGGGCATCAAGGGGCACTGCAGCAGCTCTCTTGCAGGGCTGGCCAGGGTGTCCAAGGTGGCGAGAGGTGGTTGCACCAGCTGAGCCCACACGTCTCCAATGAAACGTGACTCAGTGGGGGTGGGGTGGGGAGGTGGGCAGCACCCTGCGTGTCCAGGCAGGCATCCTGGCTGCAGGGAGTCTGAGGCGCCAGCTGCTGCCCGTCCACCACCTCCCAGGACTCAGCAGAGCCTGGTGGCCCCCTAGGTGGCCTACCGGATATGCTGTTCTAGGCAGCCTCTGTCTGGTCAGACTCCCACATCCTGGACATCTTTTCTAGCAGCATGTTCTAAATGGAGCCACCCAGCCTTCCCACGGGCTATTTAAAGGCAAGCTGTCCTCTCATACCAGCTTTGTCCCCATTGTGATGGCCCCACTTGGAAGACAGTGCCCAGCTTAGGGGGCAGGGTCACCAAGCCCAGGGACTCGTACTCAATCATCTGTGCCTGTGAGGGAGGTAGTTTATTGTGCCAACATGGTCGATAAACACATGTGGGATTAATTGAAAGGCAGAGAGATAAATGACTCGGTGAGCCTCACCTTTCTAGTTCTCAGGTCTCTTGCTTTTTGATGGTCGGACCAGGGTGCAGCTGCCGTAGCCAGTTCCCTGCTTTAGCTGGTAAGGCTCACTTCCTGCAAGACATCCCTGAGGAGAAGCCACATGGACCTACCCTGATGCAGCCCTGGGTGCTGGAGCACCCATGTGGAGACCCCTGCCAGTGCTGAGATGTTTACACATTCACTGACTTGGCTTTCCTCCTACAGTAGGTATCATTGCATCGGTTTTGTGAGATGGAGGAGGACTTTGTGGATTGGTATTGGACATATGGGTTAATGGGTTAGACTTGTGGGATTGGACAGGACTGGGTTGGGATGTTTTCTTGATATACACTTACCCTTTATATAAAACTCTGTCTCATACATGAGTTTCTGTGGATTTGTTTCTCTAAAGTACCCAGACTAACACAGCCTGCCATCCATTTCACTGCAGGGCCTGACCTGTGCCCAGGCCAGTGTTAGCTCTCCCTGGAGGTTAGACCTGGTGCTAGCTCAGTCCGATGGGGCCCAGTCTTGATTGAATCCAACTAAAGATACAAAGACCCCACCACTCATCTGCCAGCTTGCTGTGCCGCGGTACTAGAAGCTATGGCACCAGTATGACAAACACCAGCAGAGTCACCAAGGGTGGGCAGGTTTCATCCGCAGCTTCTAAGGGAAGACAGACCAGGAAGAAAGACCTGACACACTACAACTGAAAGCTAGCCAGTGACAGCCTTACTGAGTGCAACTGAGTATTGTGTGATTGTGCTGATGGACAAGCCCAAACGTATCTGTGACCATGAGAACAGTGCAGGCTGGGCAGCCTTGCCCGCTGTTATCCACCACACACCACCTGGAGTCAGACCTGGCTCCGAGGCAAGTAACGCGAACAAAATAACAAGGATTGAGCAAGAGAGCAGAGGGGCCTCCTACACTCAGTTGGCAGAGACCTTCCACAAGATCACAGGCGAGACCAGCCATCCCCTTCTTAGTGAAGACCTAAGACAACAAGAATAAGCACAGAGCTCATTCTCAAGAGCCAAGAGCAGAAAACAACCCTAAAACCCATTTGTAGATAAATATAAAAACCCCAGAGTCTGGCCAAAAGAAACTCCCTGGCACTGAGTCGAAATGAGTCAGAGTGACAGGTTAGCACAGCCCCCGTGCATGTCCGAGATCGTAACTCCTTATGGGGATAGAAGACCCCCTCGGAGCAACTAGCGGCTTCAAACTGCTGACCTTGTGGTTAGCAGCCCAATGCATCACCACTGTGCCACCAGGGCTCCTGACAGCAGGGTGCATCCGCCCAGTGGAATGGCAGTTGGCAGTCAAAATGCGCAGATTGCTGACACATCGGAAACGTGGGCGCACCTCACATTTTGCTGATCCAAAGAAGTTGGGCACAAAAGGGAGCCTGCTGGAAGTCTCCGTGGCTAGAAAGCTCTGGAACAGGCAGACCTCGCAGACGATGGCAGAGCTGGTCGGGGCAGGGGTTATACCTTTGGGGAGGACCTTCCAGGCTCTGTGTTCTCCCACTCAGAATGGAGGCTGGTGACTGAGATATCCGTGTAGTTAAAGCCCCGGGCAGACACTCCCTTCAGATCAGTGCACTTGGTTTTCTGTAGTTACACCTCACCCTAAAGGAAGGTGCAGGTGTGATGAGTGGAAGATGAACAACAGATTGAACGGAAGTTAAGTGGGAGGGGCTTCTCTACTGGAACCACCTCCCACCCCACCCCCGCCCCCAGGCCTTTCCAGAGGTGTACTGCTGCAGGGGGTCAGTACCTGTCAGGACTGAGGTCTCAAACAGCCTCAAGACATCTTTCAGGCACAGTCTTAGCACACCGCCCCACACCCAGCCACCACAAGCATGCGCCTTCTCAAACGTCCAGGCTGTCTTAGCTGGAACCACCGTTTACCGATACCATCTCGCGAGTCGCAACAACGTTGAGAGAGAGACAGACAGAGACCCAAGTGCCGGAAGGGAAACTCCAAGGTTAGAGGTTGACCAGCGCATCAGCGGTTCCCTTCAGCCTTCTGTCAACGGCTTGGTGGGGCAGGAAACCTCCGCCCAGACCCCAGAATCCTAACACACCACTTGAGTCCAGATGGGCTCCAGTGGGACACGAACAGCAAAATGCTGACCGTTAGCTCAAAGGGGGAGGAGGGGAGAAGGCCTGGCAAGCTGTGTCTGAAAGGGCGCAGCCTTGGTGCACCTGTGGAATGGGGCTGCAACACAGGGTTTGCCATGAGTCGGAATTGACTTCAGAGTGATGGGTTGGAGTCCCCCGTGAGCCCACCTGGAGACCAACGTGGTCCACATCTTGCTTGCCTTTGAGGTCAGATGGGGCCCTGCTTCCATCCTGCATGGAGCTTGCTGTGTGCGAGCCCCCGGCGGCCAGGTCCCTGAAGCTCCCTGAGCTGGGTTCTCCCTCTGTGCTGTTGTGGGGTGCCTCGAGTCAATTCTGACTCTCATCCACTCTATCTGGCAGGGGACAGCAGCCCCCAAGAGGGTTCCTGGAGGGGGGTGGTACAGTCATCTTGCAGCCAAGAGGAGCGTTTGAGATGTGAGTCGAGCCTGGCCCAAGTAGAGCCAGGTTCTACATCTTCAAGAAGCCAGATGTCCCTGTTGTGGGTAATAAATGTTTGGGAAGATTCGCTGTGGCTAGAAATTCCACAGTGGCCTCTCAGAATCACACACAGCCGTGACCTTGCTACAGACAGCGACCCATACCATGACACCAAGACAGAAGACTGTTTCTGCCCCACCTCTCAGGCTGAACCTCACCCCACAGCCGCCGAGGGGACAGGAAGAAGCATGGGAGGGTGCAGCATGTGTGTATGGGGGTCCTGGGGGGTGAGAGTGGGGGGTCAGTGTGTTAGCTGGTAGTTTTCTGGAAAGGCCCAGGCTGGGCAGCAAGCTACCTGGGCTCTTCGGGGAAGATTAAAGAATGGGCTATCCACCATCCAACAGCCGAGCTGTTTCCAGAGGCGATGTCCCCAGTGAATCATGTTGAACACCACACCTGAAAACAGCCTGCCCAGCACCTCAGGTGTCTGCTCGCACCCAGATATGGTCTTCACTGACAGAGAGCGGGACAAGAAGCCCCTGGCTCCCATGCCACCCCGCCCTGGGCCACCCGGTGTTCAGTCCCACGCCAGAGGAACCTAACCTACCCTGGGTCTTCATTCCACAGAAGGGAGCTCTGGAGAAGCCAAGCAAGGATGCGGGAAACCAGAGCACACGCTCCCGCCGAAGGAGCCACACAGCAGCCTGGCCTCAGACAACACAGAACAACAAAAGGCACTGCCAACGCGGACGCACAGCAACCTGTAAGAAGAGGGAGAACTGGCCCCTGTGGGGTTCCCAGACTGTGACTCTTGGCGGGAATGAAAAGTCCCGTTTTTCTCCCTCGGAGGAGCTGGTTGGTTTCAAACTGCTCACCTAGCGGCTAGCAACCCAACGTATAACCACTAGGTCACAAGGACTCCCCAAAGCTCCTTCAACAGAGGCACTAAAACAAGGCACTCGGCCAGTCAGAGCAGGATTCGAGTTCCCATCTGAAGACGGGGCCAGACACATCAACAGAACCTGAGTGTGGGTGAAGAAACTATCGCAGGAGAAAGCGAACCATCTTCACATGCATTTCCCTGACCGAGCTCACTGTGACTCGGTTGGACCACCCTCCCCTCCCGCGGCTCGGATCACCGGAGGAAACGTTGCCTGTCGGACACGTCCTTTGGGGGCGAACCCTGCGCACCCGAGCAGCCCGCGGGCGCGGGGAAGTTCTGTGGGAGCCACCGGTACTGGGTGCGACATTTGTTTCTACAGAAAGTTTCCAGAACGCTTTCAAAGCACAGACCGCTGTTTGAAAACACTGGGAGGCGCGAACAGGACCACAGCTGTGCTTGGGAGAGCTGGTGGTTTCCAAAGGCGACACTGTCGTGCAACAGGCAGTGTTGTCAATGGAAGCCCAGGGGAACCGAGGACCCCCGAGAGCCGTAACCGTGGTTTTCTCTGGGACAGGGGTGGGAAGGAGCCTCACCTGCCAGCGCATACCTATAAGCTTCTTACCTTCTTTTAAAAGACACTTACGAGACTCTTCAAAACGCTATGATCTTATGACTGACAACAGAAAAAGCAACCCAGCTGGCATTGAGTTGACCGCAGACGTGGCCAAACCACCTAAGTCTTAGTAGAGCTGGGTCTCCATCAACCTCTGGTCTTCCAGTTAGCAGCTGAGCACATCAGCCATCTGATGGTTACGGCCTGAGTGCCTCTCAACAAAGACGTTTCTCTGAGCCCTTCCCAGCTCCACCCTCAGGTCACTCACAGCATGTCCGCCATGCTCTCCTGTCTTCAGCCTGGGCCAGTCCACACCAGCTCCAGCATCTCCCTGAGACTCTCGGACATCAGAGAGCACCCGCCCCTGCCTCCAGATTCTACCAGCCTCTCCGAGAACTCGGTGCTGCCGGCCAGACAGCCGCTCCCTCCGTGGTGGGAAGGCCACTTACCGGGTGGTCGATTTTAATCAGCGCGATGTCGGCCTTCTCATCCACATCCTTGATCTTGGCTTCGTAGGTGGCGCCGTTCCTCAGCTCCACTTTGACTCGGTGCTTGTTGGTGACCACGTGGGCGTTGGTCACTATCAGCCCATCTTCGGACACAATGAACCCAGACCCGCTGGCCACAGGAACCTCCCGCTTGGTAAAGGGAAGCCTAGAACCCGAAGGAACACACAGGTGAGCCCGGGGCACCATGAACTTAACTCTAGGACACACGGATCCACTGGCTGTACGCCTCCAGCCACTTACCTGTGTATATATAATTTGTCTATTGGGTGCAAGGATCAATATAAGGATATCATTTATACGTTAATTTTATATATGGTCACTAACCCCAACATCCGAAGTTCGAAACCACCAGCTGCCCCTTGGGGATGAGGCTTTCTACTCCTATGGAGTTACAGTCTCGGAAACTCATGGGGCAGTTCTGCCCTGCCCTACAGGGTCTGTGTAGACCTGACAGGGTCAGATCGACTTCACGGCAGTGAGTGAGTGAGTGAGTTAGTTTTGGTCTTGGAAACCCACAGGGACAGTTCTAGTGTGTCCTACAGGATCACTATGAGCCGGCATGGACCTCGTGGCAGTAAGTGAGTGCTCTGAACACAGAATAATGTAGTCCATATCACTACGTCGCACTGTGGACATGCGGACGCACGGCACGCTATGGTGCAGTGGTCACGGCATGCGGCTCTTCGGGCCGTGCTTGCGGCGCCTCCCACTCCCACCACATGACTTCTTCCTGATGGGGACGGGGCGGTGGGGCTAAGCCATTCGGTTGCGATAACTGTTGGCAGAGCTGGTTGGGGCAGTAACAACCTGGAAAGCTAAAGTGCCGATTTTTCAATGTTGTCATCCTGTTGGGTGTGAAATAAGCCAGCTCGGCAGCAGGAGGGGGAAATTTCACCACCATTAAGAAAGAGCCAGGAGCGGAGTAAGTCCTTGGACCCCAGGACCCCTGCAGGCGGAAGCTCCTCAAACCAGGGGCAGCAAGCTGTGACACCAGAGAAGCAGCCAAAGCAGAACACTGGACAGAGTTCCGGTGGACTCAATGGGGTTCCTCTAGGCCAGGGTTTCTCCACCTTCCTAACACCACGACCCTTTCATACAGACCCTCATGGTGTGGTGACCCCCAACCATAACAGTATTTTTGTTGCTACTTCATCACTGTCATGTTGCTACTGTGATGAATCGGGTGACCCCTGGGAAAGGGTCATTCGACCCCCAACGGGGTCTCGACCCACAGGTTGAGCACCGCTGTTCTAGGCACTTAATTGGGGGAACTAGGTTTGATGACCCACGGAGCTGGTGCTAAGTGGCTTTAGCTAACTCTGGAGGCATTCCACTTGGGCAACTCTCAGGGGCACTAAACCTCAATGCTCGCTCATTGCCACCCTGTAAGGCAGGGTAGAACTACCCCTGTGGATTATATGATGACAAAGTTCAAAAGGATTATGACTGAAAAGTTAAAAATCATCAAACACCCACATAGAAAATATTCCTAGGAAGCCCTTCGAAGCCTGAGGCGTGTCTATAAGGGTCAGTGAGAACACTGTAATGTGAACCTTAAGGTCACTGAAATGGGGGGACTCCAGGCTCCAATGAAAACCCCGTTCTCAAGTAAACTGAAATGTTCGCTTCTGTCCTGAAGAGTCAGCGTGGCCTCTTTGTACGAGTGTAACTACCTGCAGCCCAGAGGGAACGAGAATGAGGATTTTGGGCTTGGACGAGAAGTCAATGATGGAGGGAGTCTGCCAAGAATGTTCTAGGAGCCAGTGTGGTGCAGTAGTTAAAGTAACAGGCTGCCAATAGGTGGGTCACTCCATAGGGAAAGCATGGAGCCATTTACGCCCATCAAGACGAGGATCTCAGGAACACTATGGGGCATGTCTCCTCATTTCTACAAGGCGGAATCAACATGTGGCTGGTGAACTTGATTTGGTGTGGGGTCTTGGTCTGAAGACAAGGCCTTGCTCAACGGCCCTGCCGCCTAGGACATGGAATTAGCCAGGGTGGATGAGGCATCCACCACCATCGCTTAACAAAAACTCCACTGTGGGGTCAATGCTGACTTCCGCCCACCCTCGAGGAGAGCCGGCCTGCTCTGTGGGGCTCCAAGGCTGCAGATCTGTACAGAGCAGAGCCTCGCCTTTCTTCCCCAGGAGCTGCTGGTGGGCTCAAACTGCTGATCTTTCAGTTAACAGCCCAACTTGTAACCACCATGCCACCGCACTTTGGCCAAAGTAAAGCAAGAACAAAGTGATCAAGCGTCACTTGTGATGTCCTGACTCTCCCCCCCCCCCCCCAGATGCCGTTCACAAACTCTTCCCTTCATTCCTATTGGCTCTTTGGAAATCCTAAAGGCAAGGACCTGTTACCGCAGGAAAAGGAGAGAGGAGGCAGGCTGTAGCTGTGACACCACTGGCAGACTCTCTTGTGAGACAAACCCCACCCTCAAGCCAAACTCACTGTTGCCGAGTCGACTCAGACTCACAGTGAGCCCCTAGGACAGGGCAGGGAGAAAGACAGGACTTTCTACTCCCGCAAAAAAGTTAACGGAAAAGGATGAGCCAACCAGGGTACAGCATAGCACCGACAAAGCACACGGCATTCCTCTAGTTCCTGAATGCTTCCTCCCCCGCTACCAATGACTCAGTCCTAGCTTACAAATCCAGCTAGACCGGACTACACACATTGGTACAAATATGAGCTCCCAATACAGGAATTCAGGACAGATAAACCCTCGGGAACAGTAGTGGGAGTGGCGATATCATGAGGGTGGGGATGGTCAGGGAGGGGAAAGGGAGAGAAAGGGGGGACCCATCACAAGTTGGATATAGAGTCCCCCTCCAGAAGGGGGCGAATAACAGGATTGTGGGTGAAGGGAAACAATGGATGGAGGAAGATAGGAAATAATAATATATAATTGATTGAGGATTCATGAGGGTGGGAAGGTGGGGGAGGGAGGGTGAAAAAGAGGAGCTGATAGCAAGGGCTCAAGTGGAAAGAACATGTTTTGGAAATGATGGTGGCAACCTATGCACAAATACGCTTGCTTCAATGAATGTACGGATGTTATAAGAGCTATAAGCGTCCTCAGTGGGATGATCATAATTTTTTTTTTAAGGTACAGTGCTGTAAACTCCTGGGGCAGTTCTAAGGGATCACCCTGAGTCGGAATGGAATGGCAGTGAGTTTGAGAGGGCTGCAGCATTGCCCCTGGGGGCTTCTCCAACCTAGTGGCTGGTGGATTTAAACTGCTGACCTTGAGTAACCACCTTGGCAGTGAGTTAAAGTCTCAGGATATGACAAGCCTCAGGATACAACGGAAGGTAAGAAGTTTATAGGTTACAATGTAGCAGAGCCTTGTATCACTTTTGCCAGGTGTCCTTCTTTCTTTTCTGCACCTGAGAGGCACAGGCCAAATGCTTGCTTCGCCTGATCAAAACTGCTTCCTCTCTCTCTCTCTCTCTCTCTCTCTCTCTCTCTCTCTCTCTCTCTCTCTCTCCCCTCCCTCCCTCCCTCCGTCTCCAGTTGGGAACACATTCTGTGGCCTCTTCCGCCTGCTTGTTGTGCGTGTGTTCCCCATCTCTCTCCCACACCTTTCCGAAACGCTTTGGTGTTTCATTACGACAACTGAAATGCGTCACACGGGAAAACTTCCGAAGGAAGAAGTGTTCAGTTTCCGACAGGAATAGACTCCGTGACATGTGAGCACCGTCAGGGGTCTCAATATTGCTCTGGTGTTTCCCGAGCGGCTGCATGTACCCGGGGGAAGCCCAGAGGTTACAGAGAAGAAGACACCCTCCCACCCCCCTCCCCAGCCCCGCTCTTTACTTGCGAAACAACTCGATGTGAACCACGGCCGGGGCAATCTTCTCCACCACGTCCGCAATGAAGTTGTACTTGTGCCGCAAGCTATTGGGGTCTTCCTGTCCTGGGGAAAAAGCAAAGAGAAGGCACCGTGAGCTGCGGTCGCCGGGAGAAACGGGATGGGATGGGTCGGAGGGAAGCAGAAAGGCCTGTTCAGAAGTCTCTAAGGCCCGACGCCCAGGTCTGACCTGGGCAGCAAAAGCCCCTCCAGCTTTGGGGGTAACCATTCAGCCAGCGCAGCATGCACTGCATGCCCTCTGCAGCTGCCCTCGTGACTGGGCTTCTTTCCTCCCAACTGTGTCCCCACCAAAATACTGAGCCAGGCGCACCAGCAGGTACCAGTATCGTGACCTGCTATCTCGTCACTGCTCTCAAGTCAACGCTAGCGCCTAGAAACCGCACGGTGGGTTCCAAGATGGCAACTGCTTAATGGAGTTGAAAGCAGTCTTTCTCCTGAGAAGCCGCTGGTGGTTTTGAACAGCTGACGGTGTGCATCGCAGCCCAATGAGTAGCCACTACACCACCAGGGTAGCGAACCCCAAAAGCACGCCTCCCAAGGGTCACTTAGACATGCCAGCATTCTAACTCCCAACACCACCACTAAGCAACCTTCCTCAGTAACTTCCAGAACTGGGAGCCGGGTCCACGCTATGCTAATGGGATCAGAGGAGCCGGCGATCATGAGTCATAAGAGACTCAGTATGGAAAGCATTAAGGGGAAGGCAGCTGTGAGCTGTCCTCCCCACCGATGGCATAAGGGAAACTGAGGCCAGCATCTGTCACCTGAACACGTTCCCCTACACACCTGACATTCCCTACACACCTACACATCCCAGGCAGGACAACACTAGAGATGCCTCAAGGCTCTGGGAAAAGATTCAGAAAACCAAACTCACTGCCATTGGATCAATGCTGACCCATAGCCACCCCCTGTGGGTTCCAAGCCTGTCAATGCTGACGGGACTAGGAAGCCCAGTCATTCTGCCAAGGAGCTGCTGGTGTCTTTGAACTGTCAATCATGTGCATCGTAGCCCAACAAATAACCACTATGCCACTAAGGCTCCACGTGAAAAACGAACAAGAATTGAGCCCTAGTAGCGCAGTGGTTAGGTATTGAGCTGCTGGCCTCAAGGTGGGCAGTTCAAAACCATCAGCCAGCTGCAAGGAAGAACGATGGGGCTTTCTACTCCTGTACAGAGTGGCAGTCTCGGAAACCCACAGGGGCAGTTCCGCCCTGTCCTCTAGGGTTGCTGGGAGTCGGCACTGACTTGATGGCAGTGAGTTTGGTACAGCCATGCAGAGTAGCTGCTCAGAATCGACCTTACATTCAAATCTTGGCGAGTTTTCTTTTTGATAACACACGTGCTATGATTCCTGGATGCCTGGGTGGCGGGCATGTTCAAAGCCACTTCAGATGGAGCTGCCCCACTTCCCCGAGGTAGGGCAGTCCATGCACCACGGCACAGGATCCAGAAATGGGCAACTAGGGACTGTGGTCACAGCCCGTCCTGCCGACACCCCTTCACAAGTCTCCTTTGGCTTAAGCGTGTTCTGACCGAAGCTCCTGGCCAGTCTCATGAGACCTCCATTAACGCTCACACTGTAAAGCCTGTGGCTTCTGAAGGCTCCGCCCTCTGGCAGGAGCCTGACTCCATTCTGAGTCACCTCTAAGTTCAGACACCCTTGAGCCCTTTGGGTTACTTCCCTGCGGCTTGCTGGCCATTAAACTGCAGTGTGGCTGTGCTTAGACAAGTCCCGGGCAAGCCCAGGGAGGGGCAGTTTGCCCTCCGTGTCCACAGAGAGCTGGAGGATCTGCCTGGGCGGGTCCTCGATGTTTTCACAAAACGGGATGCATGGTATCTGGTTTAAGTTAAAACCTGGGGTTCTGGCTAGAATGATGAGTTATACCACACCACGATACCAAGACCCCAGAAGCGATCTGTCGCTATCTTTGAACCTGAGATGATGCGCGTCACCCAGACGTGGTCCTTTCCCTGCTTTTGCAGCCCTGCCTGAGACCACGATGGACTGGTCTTGTGATGGTGGCCTTTCTTTGCTCTCTGTCCTAAGGAGGAAAACCGCGGCTGGGAGTCCACGGACTCCATCGCCCACTGCCTGCTGAGGGTCTCCCTCATCAGGACAGTCGTGTGAGTTGGGTCTTTGGCAGCTTCGGGCTTAGTGAAAGGGTCTCTCCGAGACATGTTTGGAACTGGGATCTTTTGCCCCCGGCACAGATCTAAAGGCAGAACTTGAGGGGACACTTCCAGAAGCCTCTTCCGGCATCTTGGCAGAACAATCTTGTGCCTGCAGAATCTAAAGATTGGAATTGGGGCTTGAATCTCCCGTCTTTTTATTTCACTCTACAGTAACTCGTTGTTATCATAGTCTATAAAAGTATGGGTTCAAGATGGATCAGAAATAGAAGGCAAGAAATCCGCCCCCTCATTCCCCACACGTGGTCTGTCCCAGTCGGGTCTTTCCCACCCAACTGCAGCCCACTCGACAGAATCCACAGCCAAAGCCTGCAATTGAAAAGGAGGCCTGTGCCCAGCACAAGTGTCCTCCATTCACCTTGGGGCCTGGGCACTGACCTCCAGTCCCTCCGCCCCACACGCTGCACACACGGGTAAATACAATATCAATACACAGACACATATGAGGGGGCTTCACACCCTTTGCTGGGAAATTCCATTATATCTTCTATTTTGCTTCTCCATGACCTTTGTGAAGCCCCTTCATACACATGCACAGATGTACAACCAATGAACACATGTACACACACATACGCACATGCACACATGCCTGAATGTATGTTGACACACCTACACGTGTGTGCACACGTGCCTCCCTGCACCTCCCACACCCTTGGGGAGATGTTGACAAGTCTGGGCCCTGGGTGGATAATCGTGCCCAGCCAACGCAGCAGCGATGACCCAGAGCAGAGCAGAGGTGGGCTGCCAGGGACAGGCCCTAAAGCTGAGCATCAGGGCCTTCCACTTGGGGCCCTCTGGGAGGGGCCCCAGCCTAGCTTTCAGCCGTCAAAAGCATTTGGAGAATTTGCTGACATGAAATATTTAAACTGCCATTGGGGGAGGTGCAGTCTCTTTGCTCCTGGCCACACGGGCTAGCTGCAGGCGTTGTGGAATGTGGTGAAGGGGGAGGGAACACTCGGGAGTCGCTTTGGGTCCAATAGAACACACTTTAAGTGCTTTGAAATCACTTCTACGTCCAGTTAGGTCCATGCGTCTATCCTAGTCTCCCAGGAACACGGCACTGCCCGCTGTGCCACGCCTGCTGGACAGACCTGCAGCTCTGCCCTATATGGTACCCTCAAACCCACTGCGGTCAAGTCTGCCCCAACTCACAGTCCCTGTGCCCAGCAGAGCAGACCCACCCGCCAGGGGCTGCAGAGCGGCAATGTGGGCACATCTCTCCCGGGGAGAGGCTGGTGGGTTCGAGCCACTGACTTTTCAGTTAACGGCCCAGCGCTTAACCATTGTGCCCCCAACGTTCCGTGTACCATGTGTACCCAAAGCCCACTGCGGCGGACTCGATTCCCATTCACAGCAAGGCTGGAAATCATCCCCACTGGAGGTCCGTTGGTGGGTTTGAACCACTGACCTGGGGGTTAGCAGCCCAATGCTTACTTGAAAACACCACCAAGGCTCCTAATGTCGTTCACGAGGAGGTGGAATTATGTGGCTAATGGAGAAATGTGCCAGAGAAAAAGCAGAGTTCGTATCAATCATAATAGATTACCTAATAAAAAGTCATTCTATCCTTTCCACAGGAAATAGTACACCGTCACTGTCACCTGAAAAGGTGAACAAAAAATGTGCAGCCGAAAACACTCCAAGGAGGAAAGAACCATTCATAAAAACATCCTATTGCAATTCAGCCATCAAAGACCCAGCAAAAAATCATATCACTGTGAAGGAGGGGGAGCGTGGAGGGCACCGAGCCACATCAGCGGACACCTGTCTCCCAGTCACTTGAGACCCTCGGGGTTTCCACCCCTCCCTGTAAAGTCCAGCTGGACTGATTCCCTGCCACAAAACGCCTACCGCCACACAGCTCCTGCCGCATTTCTAAGGGTGCCACCTCTCCGACAATTCAGGCGCTGTTCCTCCATGTCTCACCTCACTGGTAGGGGATGGTCGAACTTACTGAAGGAACCCCACGTGTCCTCCTGTCCTGCTGAACCCCTCAAGTGCTAGGTCAAGTGTTCTGGCTCTCAACTACTCTCTCTCCGGCCCTTCCCACCCAGTGCTGGGCTCCACAGGCTGACTCTGGCCTCCCTGCTGGCTCCCACTGCTGCCCATGAAGGGGTTCAAGGATTCCTCAGAACGACTCCAGGGACTCACAGGAACTGGGCACCCTTGCGGCATTCACCCCGCGATGAGCAAGGGCATAGGGGGGAATGTGCATCAGGCAGGAGGGGACGTGCACGGTCCCCCAGGGACGTGCCAGCACCTCCCCTGCATGGGTGTTCTCTCTACTCCAGGAAGTGACAACGTTCCGGGTCCCCGGATCAATGAATATGCAGACGGGATCCTGAATGCATAGTCATGAGCAACTCAGTCCGGGGCTGAGCACGGCTGCATCCTGCCCTCCCTTCCTGAGACCAACTGCCAAGGGATCCCGGGAGACCTTCCGGCATAGCTGCGCTCAATACAGTGTTTCTTCGGGAGACACCGTGGGTTTGGAGGGACTTGGCAGTTGCTTGTTGAGAGGGGGGGAGATTCTCACCCACCCGTTGTCGCTTGGAGGAAGCAGCTCCTTGGGAGGAAAGCTCTGGCCACAGCAGTGTTTCCATCATCGTCGTCATCGACAGAGCATCCACTTGGGGGCACACGGCCAGGCCCTCCTTAGACCTAATCTCTAACTATTCCTGCAAGCCTGGAGGCGGACATCATGACCAGTCCACGGAAGGTCAGAGGGGCCCCTGTGATGCAGTGATTAAGCACTGGGCTGCTAGCTCACCAAAAGGCTGGTGGTTCAAATCCACCCGGCCCTCCCTGGGAGACGGGTGGGGCAGTCAGCTTCCAGAAAGAGCGACAGCATTCTCGTCCGCAGCCTCCCAGGGCTCGGGTCATCCAGGGACCCGGGAGGCAGCTCTGCTCAGTCGCAGCACTAGGTGGGTGTTATCTGACGGGTCACCTCCATGGGCCCCAGGGCCTCCTTCTGTACCAGACCGTACAGAACCTTCGTTGTTGCTGTGGGTGCCGTCAAGTGGGCTCCGACTCACGGAGACCCTGACTGCAATAGAACAAAACACCGCCCCTTCCTGTGCCGACCTCACGTCTGCGCCACCATCGCCGCCACGGTGCCGCTCCATCTTGTCAGGCCTTCCTCTTTGCCCTGCCCCGCCTACCGATTTTAGTCATAGCTACACCATAGATTAGTCATATGATAAGCATCGCTGTAATCCACCCAACCTGAACATTTCTTAGGGCGTGTGAATGCTCACAACAAACTTCTCCTAGGGGAAAAAAATCTTCTGCAGAGTTATGACATGATTCATCCTCGTTATTACTGGTAACGGAAGCTAGCCCCTGCCTCATTCTCAAAAAAGTTATTGATGCAGGCTCGCAAATACTAACTACCACAATAAGTCCTGATGCACCCAAAAAAATCTGTCAAAATCAACGGCCAGAAAAAATACCGGTGGCCAAGAAAACGACAGTGTGCATTTGTAGCGCATGCCGACAAAGCACGCGACTCAGCGGGTCATTGAGATTGGGTGAGAACGACACCTCTGACCGGCGTGCACTGGAGCCACCAAGGCCATGCCCAGCCGCTTCTACTCGGAAAGGCAGAATGGAACTGCCCCCTAGCCCTTCCAAGACCATAAATCGTTACACTGCCCTTGCAGTAGGGGAGCCAACGTGTCCCCCTGATGCCACCAGAGCTCAAAAGGGTTCAGAAAGTCAATGAGCATTGTTTTATCCTCGCAGGTACAGTGATTCTTGCAGCCTGGGCTTGAGGAGTGTTTTGGCTGGTGTCACTAACTACAGGGACAGCTTTGTAAAACACAATGAGCTTCCTCGGGGCACACTGCACCAAAGGTGTAGGGGCAGCCTTGCGGTGTCACTCCACCCCAACTCTGTCCCTGGTATGATCTGATCTGCGCTCCCACACCTCCTAATGACGCCCCTGGCTGGAGTGGCTGAGAGCCTCCGAGCAGGCGGGCGGTGGAAACCAGAGGCCAGTCCGGCCGGCCTGCCCCCAGAGGGAAGCTCTTCTGCTTTCTCTCCCAGCTCCACCCCCAGCAGCCCTTGAAATGCTCACGCTTCCGGCCTGGGAGACCAAAGCCAGGGCTCAGAATACCCACCCCACCATCCCTTCCAGCGAGAACAATGGCGCCTTCCAGTTTCTCCGGGTTGATGACAGAGCTCATTTGGAAAGCGGTGTGGTGAGGATTCTAGGAAGAAGAACTGAATCCCTCTTTATGGGCAGGGAACAGCAAGTTCCCCAGTGCAGACCGCTGAGCACATGATGGGCATCTTAACACCCTCCCCTGCATTCAGGGCTGGCTACATCGTTTGCAAAGCCTGCTGGGAAATGGAAATGGGGGGTGGCGCGTTCTTCTTTCAAGAGGGTGGCAGCAGAACCAGCAGCCAAGCGCAGGGTCCTTCTGGGCTCGGGCATGGGACTGCCCTGGCCGCTGAGCCTGTGAAGCTGGTCCTCCGTCCACTTCTGCCACATTTACTTTCAATGCTGATGCCCAGGCTAAGCAGCAAAAAGCAGCACTTTCTCAGGCACTTAGAGAAGTGCTCTCTTAACCAGGAGAGGCGCCAGGACCCTGAGGCGAAGGCAGTCTGCAGGGGCAGACCCAGTGGTCAGACCCCCTCCTGGGGGCAGCTCACACCCCAGGGTCAGGACAGATGCTCAGTGAAATGGTGTTGGGCACTGAGGAGTGCTTCCAGCTCACCGTGGCCTCAGTCACGGAGTTGAGCTGCTCCATCGAATGTCTGTGGCTTCCGCTTTTATGGGAGAGATTGCCAGGCCTTTCTGACTTTGAGCTACTAGGTAGGTCTGGACAGCCAACGTTTCAACTAGCAGCCGAGTGAGCACAGAACCACTGGGTCCAACGGAAATCGCAGGGTTTGGATCCCCCTGGTGACATCAGGGGGGAAGCACCCGTGTTTTCCGAGACCTCGTTTTAAGTTGTCACTGCAAATTCTTTCTTTGTCTCTTGGTGAAAAAAAATCATGTCACTCTAAGATGTCTTTCCAAGGGGCTGACGTGTCTCTGGAGCTAGAGCGGGAGATGCCTCTCCAGCCAGACATGGGGAGAATGTTGAATGGCACAAGAATATCAAAGGAAGACAGAAGGGACGCACAGCATCACTGCGCCAGGAAGGACTGGGGATATCCAACCATTACAGAAAGGAACCTGCCCCCAGGAGCCGGTGCTGGTGCTGTCGGAGGCAGGAGTCAAGAAATCATGCAACGTGTTGCACTGGGCAAGTTTGCTGCGAAGGATGAGTGTCCAAACGCAAAGCTGTCACCTGGAGAACTAAGATGTCCCTGACCCGAGTCTCGGATGCATGGAAAGTTGGACGAGGAATGAGGAAGAATCGATAACTTGGGATTGTGATGTCAGAGACGAACCTGGACTTGGAGACACCAGGGCTGGTGGCATAACAAACGGATCTGTGCTGAAGAAATGCAGTCGGTTAGGGTCCTTAGAAGCAAGGATGACAAGACTTTGTCAATGTCCACTCACATTGGACAAACTACAGAGCAGCGGTTCTCAACCTGTGGGTTGAGACCCCTTTGGAGGTCCAAAAACCATTTCACAGGGGTCGCTGGATTCCTAACAGTAACAAAATGACAGTGATGAAGTAGCAACGAAAATAATGTTATGGCTGGGGGGTCACCACCACATGAGGAACTGTATGAAAGGGTCGCGGCGTGAGGAAGGCTGAGAACCGCTGCTTTAGAGGGTCTGACCCCCAGAAGAGGACATCACACTGGTCAAGGAGGACATCAGTGAGAAGGGGAAGCCCCTCCCGTGAGGGCCTGCCACTGTGCTCACACACCGTGAGGAGGGACTCTGAGGATGGCCAGGACTGGTCACTAGGAGTGAGAGCAGAGGGCACGGCCCTTAACCGCCAGGTGTCTCCGAGCCTCCCCCACCTGGAGGGAGTGGACGAGAAAGAGATTCGCAGAAACTCGGGCCTCCGCCCAGGAAGATCAGAAAAAAAGATACTGTGATCTTGAAAATATCACTGATGTGTAATTGCTGCTTAGCGATTGCCTACGTAGATTTCTTTCTCTCCTCAACGTCTCCCCGCTGATGGAAAGAGAGGCAGCCTGCCCGTTGTGGTGTAACGCTTATTCAATCACGACGACTTTTCTCGCTTTCATTTTTGTGGCGCGCTGTTCTGGGTTGGGAGTAGTGACCTCGCCCATCGGTGTCCACCTCAGACAAGCCCTCAGCATGAGAGGACGGGGCTCCACACACAAGGCAGCTTCCAGGGCCCCTCCCAGCCCCCAGGGGGAGGGAAGAGAAGACATCTATCTCTGTGGTCAAGTTCAAGTGCCAGCAAAGGCAGTTCAAGACTGCAAATAGTATCCATGAAAAGCAAACAAACATGGTGGTGACTCAAAGTGACCCTATCAGGCCTGGCAGAAGTGCTCTGGCTGCCTTATCTTGTTCCCACAGAGTAGCTGGTGGGTCTGACCTCTGACCTTCAGTTAGCCGCCCAGAGCTTACCCCCTAAATCACCAGGGCTTCACCTACATGTAAGAGAACAGTCCACTTCCAAGATGGGACAGGGCTAGGAGCATCGGACAAACGAGAAGCAAGAAACTCGGAATCGCCAAAGAGGGGCAGGCCTGTCAGGGCTTCTCACCCTCCTATCTCTCTAGAACAGGGGTCTCAAATTACGGCCCGCGGGCCACATGCGGCCCACCGAGGACATTTATCCAGGCCACTGAGTGGTTTTGCCCCTTTTTGTTTTTTACTTCAAAATAAGATATGTGCATTGTGCATAAGAATTTGCTCATAGTTTTATTTTAAAATATTGTCCGGCCCTCGGATGGGTCTGAGGGACAGTGAACTGGCCCTTGTTTAAAAAGTTGGAGGACCCCTGCTCTAGAATGTCCGTCTGTTCACCAGGTCCTCCCTCCAGTCAGGAGAGTCTGCACTTCCCCGGCAGGAGAGATGCTCGCTCTCTCAAAAGCCAGGGCGTTAAGGTGCCGCCTGCAGAGGTTACGTAGGAAGACTGATGGAAAACGAGTTCTCGTCCTCCACGCAACAGACAGGAGAACCCTCTTGTCTGCAAGCTCATCACCGCTGTAGGGTCAAAGGCCCACCCCAAAGCCTGGAGACATGCCCCTCGGTCACCGGCAGATGCACAGCCACTGCCGCCACCCCGCCACTGGGTATTTTGCAGGACCTGGTCAGAAACTGTGCTGAAATAAAAGGTAAATAAACCCAGCAGCCCCCGCGGGGTGTCCCGGGAAGGGTTGCGTTTACTGAGGAGTCTGTGCCACGCTCCCCAGCCTTTTTCGGGCCTGGCATGCAGCGATACCTCAGACGTCAGCGCCATGGGAGTGGGGGGGCGGGGTGCCACTACGTGACCCTTGGAAGGACCACAGCATCATTGCTCTGGCAGCCCCCTCAGTCTGCGGGACAGCTAGATTCAACATGGCTACCCCGACACCGCTGTTGAGGAAACAGACACGGAAGGGAGTCAGGTGACAGAGAGGTCACCCACCTGCCTTGGACCTGTAGGTGCCCAGGACCTGTAGGCACCCACCCTAGCCACCCACAGGCTGGTGAGGGCACTGGCAAGGCTATGGGGAACTTCAATGCCAATCGACCCAGGTCCCCTCCAGCCCTCCTCAACCCTTACCCCCCGCACCTCCTGAGTGCGAGGGCTCCCCACTTCTGGTGGGGGTAAGTCAGCAGCTGAGGGAGCGGCAGAGAGCATGAGACGCACTTCAGGCCCAGGGCAGCTGCATGGGTGAGGCGGAAGGGACAGGCACTGCGATTCCTGTGTCACCACCCAGCAGAGCAGGCACCTGAGGCCATGGAGGAGGGGCTAGGCAGGCAGTGCCCCTGGGGAGAGGTGCTGGTTCCCACTGGGGGTTGGAGGAGATGGGGTAGCTTGTTGGGGCTCCCTGCTGAACTGGGCGGGGCAGGGAACAACCACAGCAGCGAAGAGGCTAAAGAGAAGCAGTTAGTGCAATCAGTCCTGGCTGTACCCGGAGAGCTGGGCGGCCCGGTCCAGCACTGCGCCCAGGATGGGTCTCAGATCCGACTGCCGTGATCCAGAGGGTTTCTTTGGCTGACGGTCTAGGGTCCATCTCAGGGCCTCTCTCTAGTCTGTCTGCATCTGGACGCGCCTGTGGAACTTGTTCAGCATCCCAGCCGCAGGGGGGCCTCCACGGCATGTGACGTGTACTGGCCAGGAATCGAACCCGAGTCTCCCACGCGGAAGGCAGGGCGCCTACCACCGAGCTGCCACCACCACTCAGAAACACACACGCACCACCTGCTTCTGGTCCGGGTGCCGGGTCGCCTGGCCACTTTCCCCCTGAAGGCTCTGAGGGGCATCCATGGAAAGATGCCTGGGGTGCGTGCTGGTCGCCACCCAGGTGAGGCCTGGAGGCGCTGTGGGTTTGGTTTGGGCTTTGTCAGGTTAGCACCAGGCCGATCCTGGTTTACAGCGACCCTATGGGACGGAGCAGAACTCCCCATCCTGCTCCCAGAGCTGGCATCTTTAGGGCACAAACTGTCTCATTTCTCCCGCGCAGGGCGGGTGGTGGGTTTGAACTCCCCACCCTTTATTAAGCAGCTCGCCACCAAGGCTCCTTCCTGTCCATGGAGGAGGGCTGGGTAACCCAGCTAAGGCAGCAAAGGTGGGCGCCCTGAGACTCCAAGGACTACATTCTGTGGGCTCAAATCTCCCGATTCCTAGACAACAGCCAGCAGTGGCCCCCTGCTCCCCCCTCAGGAGCCTAGTGAGTCTGAGGAGCACAGGGCAGAAGATGGGGCCCTCCTGCAGCCCACAAACCCAGGCCCCCATTCTATTCAGTGCAGCAGCAGCAGCAGAAAATTCCAGGGCACAGGGGTGCCAGCCATGGAAAGGCCACTAAGGCCTTCTCTCCGACCCTGGAGAACCTGCAAGGGAGGCGGGAGTGGGGGCAGCCCACTGGGGACAGCCTGGAATCTGGAGCAGGGACACGGGCTGCAAGTCTAATAGAAAAGTCATCCTTGGATTCTAGCTGCCCTCTGCCAAAACATCAACCCCCCTCACCTCCCCCGGGATGGAATCTTGTTAAGGGGAACAGGATCCTCAGTCTGACGTCTTTTCCTTAAGCTTCAATGAAGGCTGGGGCCCTCTCCGCCTCGCTGTTGCCTAGCCAGCAAAGAATCAGCATCAGGGCAGTGCTTGGGGACCCCTGTCTTAGAAGCAGGAGGGAGACTGGGAGGCGGGGTCTGGCTTCCCTTCCAGCCACATTTGTGCTTCCCTTCCCTGCGCTGGCAGCCGGTCCTTCCGGTGCAGTCTGGATTCTAGGCTCCAAGTGGGAAAAGCGCCACAGTCGCCAGACCGCAGCCGGAGGCCAAGGCCCCTGCCCACATCCTAGGTGCCCGGCGTCTTCGGGGCTGGCCCAGCTGTGGCAGATGTGCCCGGGGGAAGCAGGTAAAGTCAAGGAGGAGGAAAACAGACCCAGACAAGCCTAAGACCGGCCAGCTCTCCGGGCACCCTGCCCGGCTGGCTAGAGTCCCGTCTATGCCACAGGCCCCAAGCTCTCCTGGTGAGAGCAATGTGTCCGAGTCCCTGGGATTCACACCCACGGGGCACGCTTGGGTTCAGTCAGCCTTCCTGTGGCTGTTTCTGACCTCGTTCGTGTGTTGGGGGAAGTTTCCAACCAACACCAGTACCCTGTGTTGGTTAGGTTCGGTTCATTTCCCCCAGGAAACCTCCTGGAGGCCAAATATGATGGTCTAGCATTAACTGCAGGGAAATGTCAGGCTGCTCCGCTAACAAAAACACTGTTAATTTTCCTCCTGATAAGCATCTGGCTCTGGGCCTGACCTTCCTGGATTTCTCAGCTGGGTCTGCTTCCTGCTAAGGCCTCCCTGTTATGTCTGGAGGGCAGAGCAGTGGGCAGCCAGCAGAGTCCTCTGCCTGGAGCCAGCCCAGCAGCCCCAGGGGGAGGAGGAACGTGGAACTTGGGGGGTTGGAGCCTGCAGAGGAGTTCCTCACACCACCACCCTGAAAGAGAAAAAGGAAGCAAGACTCACGTCCATCCTGCCCAAGGGGCCAGTTTGCCCTGGAAAGTCCCCCAATGCCCACTCACACACGGTGCACTATCCTCCAGATTTCTAAACAGGAATAAAAAGAAGAGGCTTTCTAAAACAGAGGCAGACACCTGGAGAAATCCTTAGCTCAAGGTCAGAGCCCTAAAGAATTCAAACAGGGTAACTGTGTCGCCTGCTAACCAAAGAGCTGTAGAGGCTGGTTCACCCAGAGTTGCATGGGAAGAAAGGCCTGGCATTATCTACTCCTAAAAACTCAGCACTGGAAAACCAAGGAGCCCAGGGGTCGCATGAGCCGAGGTGAACTAGATAACCGCTGATGGGTTTTAAGAAGTCAAAGGCGGGCAGGGGGCAGGGGGCAGGGGGCCGGGGGTGGGGGTGGTGTTAATCTTCAGTATCTTCTCCCATAAAGTAAAGCGTGTCGGCCAGACCATTCCAAATATCCTTTCACCTAAAAAAAATGTTTTGCATCATCTTATAAGTCCAAAGGCACTCTGGTGGGACAGTGGGTGAGCCCTTGGCTGTCAACCAAAAAGATCGGTGGTTGAGCCCACCAGCCGGTCCACAGGAGAAAGACGTCGCGGGCAGCTGCCACAAAGATCCCAGCCTTGAAAACCCCAGGGAAGGCGTCCAGCTTCGTCCTCGTCACCAGAAGTCAGAATCGACTCAACAACAGTGTGGAATATTCTTATCTTTTATGTTTCTAGCATATTAAGGTTGCCTTCCCAGTGACGTGGTTACCCATTGGGCTGTTAACCTCAAGGTTAACAGTTTGAAACCACCAGTTGCTCATCAGGAGAAAGATGAGGCTTTCTACTCCTGTAAAGAGTCATCGTCTCGAAAACGCACAGACAGGGTAAAACAGGGTGAGCCCTGTGGAACAGGGCTATAGGGTCACTGTGGCTTGGAATGATGATGGCAGTGAGTTTGGTTTAGGTGGGGGGGCGGGGCGTTCCTGCATCACATACTCTGGTTTCTTCTATTAGACCAAGTCAGTGCCCCTCAGCTAGTTAGACTTTCCAAGTGACTTTCAGGGCTGGGGCTGGAGTCCTCGTCAGGGAGAGAAGATAAAAAGCTGGCCTTCCATCAAAGAACAAAAAATCATATCATTGTGTGCTCACCTCCATGATAAAATCGCTGAAGACAAAGTGGGTGCATAAGCAAATGTGGTGAAGAAAGCTGATGGTGCCTAACTATCAAAAGATATAGCATCTGGGGTCTTAAAGGCTTGAAGGTAAACAAGCGGCCATCTAGCTCAGAAGCAACAATGCCCATAAGGAAGAAGCACACCAGCCTGTGCGATCACGAAGTATTGAAGGGATCAGGTTTTCAGGCATCATCAGAACAAAAAGTCCTATCATTGTGAATGAGGGGAAGTGCGAGTGGAGACCCAAAGCCTATCTGTAGGCAATTAGATATCAGAATGGTTGTGGGGAGGAGACGAGCCAGTCAGGGTGCAGTATAGCAACGGTGAAATATACAACTTTCCTCTAGTTCCTAAATGCTTCCTCCCCTCCCCACTATCATGATCATAATTCTACTTTACAAGTCTGGCTAGACCAGAGAATTTACACTGGTACAGATAGGAACTGGAAACACAGGGAATCCAGGGCGGATGATCCCTTTAGGACCAGTGGTGAGAGTGGTGATACCGGGAGGGTGGAGGAAAGGTGGGGTGGAAAGGGGAAACCGATTACAAGGATCTACATGTGACCTCCTCCCTGGGGGACGGACAACAGAAAAGTAGGTGAAGGGAGACGTTGGACAGGGCAAGATATGATAAAATAATAATTTACAAATTATCAAGGGTTCATGGGGGAGAGAGGAGTGGGGAGGGAGGGGAAAAATTGAGGACCTGATGCCAGGGGCTTAAGTGGACAGCAAGTGTTTTGAGAATGATGAGGGCAAAAAATGTACAAATTTGCTTTACACAAGTGATGTATGTATGGATTGTGATAAGAGTTGTATGAGCCCCTAATAAAATGATTTTTTTAAAAGCTGGCCTTACTCTCTCCAGACAAGGGAATAGGAAATCCCGGACAATACAGGAGAAGGGAAGGGGGAAACACGATGGAGCTTAAGAACGTTATCCTCAGTGCAAACCATCCACACAGTCTGATTCCACTCAGGGGAAATGTGGGCGGTAGCAGGTCAATTCACCTGCAGCACGCGGACAACGAGAGCCGTAAGTACGGAGGTTCTTGGGGGAGGGGTAGAGAGGGGTGCCGAAGTAGAGAGTAGTGATGGTGTCCCAATTCTGTGAACAGACTGAACACACGCACATACAGGCTTGTACACCGTAACACGGCGAGTCTAGGCTGTGTGAATTTTCTCAATCAAGGTGCTATTTTAAAAGGGGAACAATAAGGCCACCTGTATGTTTGCACCCTTTGAACAGGTCCTGCTTGTTGCTAGGTGCTCGCAATGATTGATAGCTTTGAACCCAGTGCTGCAGCCCCTACGAGCCTCCTGTGTGCTGGCCAGCCTCGCTCCTTAGGCCCATCCTGGCTCTCCTCCCACGACAGACACGTCTGTTCTTCTGGCACGAGGTGTTGTGCTGTAGATTTCCCCAGTGCACCACTTCGGTTGATTTCTTAACTTCTCCATAAGCATTGCTCGGAGGTCCAAGGCAAATGACATCCTTGGCAGCTTCCAACTGTCTCTCTTTATCGTGATGTTGCTTATTGGTCCAGCTGTGAAAATCTCTGCTTTCTTTGTGCTGGGGCATGAGTCTGGGATCCTCCTCAGCACGGGCCTGCAAGTCCTCTTTACTGCAGCACATAAGGCGGGTCATGTGCCCAGTGCCAGTTGGTGGTGGGTTTTCCTCGGATCCAGGTGCTGTGCTCTTATCCACAGAGCCTAGCTTCTCCGATTATCCGCTCGGTCTACAAATTGCACGAGTATGGCGAGAGAGTGCACCCCTGACACACGCCTTTATGATTTTAAACAATGCAGTAGCCCCTTGTTCTGTCCGAATGACTGCCTCTTGGTCCGTGTATAGCTTGTCCATGAGCACAATGATGGATTTTGGGAATCCCATTCTTTACACGCCTGTCTGTCTCCGAAGAAATCAGGCCTTTGGAATGATTGATTATGACATGTCTTTGTGATTTATTCTGAAGTTTCCAGGTTGGGGGGTCTTTCCGCTTTTTGAATGTACATTGACCCCTTCACCTTCCTCCTTGCTGGGACTCTGCCTCCAAACCCTTAGAACTGCTGGCACTCAAGGATCCATTGACTCTGATTCCACAATACTCTGCTTCCACGGGAATCTGATCGCCTGCGTCCTGCTTCACATGTCTAGGTCCCCCGTTTGCAGCTATGTGAGTTTTAAGAGGGAGTTATGGAGTGGCATCTGACATACGGAGTTGAATTGGACTGCATTGCCATGCCTTCGTGATATGGAATTATTTCTTGATATAAAACTCTTGCTACAAATTTCAAAAAGGAAAAGAAATCAGGCCAGGGTGCTCCCTAGAGGCAAGGGTGGCATGATTCCGTCTTACACACTTTGGAGATGTTGTCAGGAGAGACCAGTCCCCGGAGAAGGACAATGTGTTTGGTAAAGTGGAGGGGCAGGGAGAAAGAGAAAGAGATGAGATGGGACTGAAAACGGTGGCTGCAACAATGGGCTCTGGCACAGGAACAATTGTGAGGATGGCAAAGGACTGGCAAGTGTTTTGTTGTGTTGCACATAAGGTTGTTCTGGGTCAGAACCAGTGGAATGGCACCTACCAACCACAGCATGCTTCACGGCATCACCCAGGATTTGTGATGGTCCACGCAGGCAGATACCTTTGCATGGTCAATGAAACGCTGGTGGAGATTGCGCTGCTTTCAGCCAGGATCCACCAGCAATGATAGTCTTGCCCTCTTCTGCATCCCTCTTGGATTTCTGGCTCTTCCCTGTTGTCGGGCTACTACAACCATTTCTGAATTATCCAGAACAACATTTTACTTGTATATGAGATGAATGATGTTGTTTGGTCTTTTCCACATGCTGTGGGATCACCTGCATCGCTTCCCATCTGTTGGCCAGGTCACTGTCTTCCAAATCTCTTCAAATCGACAAGCGAGACCTTCCAGCATGGCCTCCCTTGGTCGAAAGATCCCAACTGGCAGTCCATCAATTCCTGAAGGCTTGTTTGCCGCCATGGTCTTCAGTGCAGCTTGGAGTTCCCCCTTCGATGCCATCGGTCCATGATCTGTGCTACCTCCAATTGGTTGATTGTCTACCAATTCTTGTTGGTACAAGGGCTCTATTCCTTCCATTTTCTTTTGATTCTTCAAATATATATATCTCCCCATAGAGCACTTCAGCATTGCAATTTATAGCTTGATTCCCCCCCCCCCCAGTCCTTTCAACTTGAAGAATGGCCTTTGGATTTTCTAATTCCAGGTCTTTGCACATTGCATTGTAATGCTTACCTCTGTCTTCTCACGCCACCTTTGAACACTCTGTTCAGCGCTCACACACCATCACTTCTCTGTTCTCTTCAGCAGCGTGGCATTCTGGAGCCAGTGTCCAGGTTTCTTCTGACCTCTGTTTTGCCTTCTCTTTCTTTCCCGTCTTTTTAATGACCTTGATCTTGCTTCGTGTGTAATGTTCTTGATGTTCCTGATCTCACAGCTCCTCTGTGTTCGGTCATCGGCGTTCAGCGCATCAATATCTGCAGGAGACCATCTCTAAGTTCAGATGAGAGAGACTCAGCATTGGACTTGTTTTCGTGATCTTCTGCTTCAACCTGAATCTGCATATGAACTTCAACTTGAATCTGCATATGAGTAATTGAAGAGCTGCTCTGCAGTTGGCCCTTGGCCTTGCTTGAACTTGGCTCATGGAAAGTCTCAGGAGCCTTTGTGCAACGATGAAGTGGCTGGTTGCTAACCCAAAGTTGATGGTTCGAAGCTCGAGCCCACCCAGTGTTTCGTGGGAAAAGACCTGACAAACTGCTCCCATAAAGATGACAGACTGGGAACCTATGGGCCGCTGCTGCTCTTGGCACCTGGAGTTGCTAGAAGTCAGAATCAACTCAAAGGCACCTAATAACAGCTAGAAAGAAAACTGATGTTTACAGATGTGACTCAGGCTAGAATCCCGTCTCTGTGCACAGGACATTTGGATAAACATAGTCCTCATTTTCCCAAACAAATGAAACACAGTATGGTTCCTCCTGCATCCTGCATCCGGGAGGCCTGGTGCAGTGAGCCCAGGCTGGGCATGCAAGCATTCGGGTTCACTGCCAGGCAAGCTGGGCGGCGGGGTGCTCCATGAGACCTCCCTGCACAAGATCCTTGCCTGCAGCATGAATTTGGGGTCCAATAAATCCAATAAGGGCAAGATTCCTTCTTCTTGGCTGATCTGAGCACAACTCCACCCCCTATCGTCCTCCCTCTACCCTCAGAGCATTTGGCATCTCTTTGAAAACAGCCAGCCTGAAAAGAAATTTATAAGACAAGCTAAGTGATTTTCCAGCCAAGCAGAATGACGGGGCCTGTTACTGTCTTCTTCCATTTGTCATGAAAGATTTCCTTTGGAGCACTTTTGATGGGACTGCCCCACATTTCAGTGACCGGTGGCAGTGAATGGAAATAGCACAAAGCCGCTGCCAGATAATTTGGCAGAATACACCAAAGGTCATAAAAAATCCAAATCCTTCACTCTCATCATTTCTCAGTGTCTTATCCTTCAGGGGTAGCCCTATATGCACAGATGATTCTGAACACGAACACCTCAACATTGACCACAAGGACCCAAAACAGACAGACAGACATATTCACTGCCATTGAGTCAATGCTGATTCATCGTGACCCCATGTGGGTGTCTGAGGCTGTAACTGCTGACAGAACTAGAAAGCCCAGTCTTTCTGTGGTAATACCCTGGGCTAACATGATGCAGCTGTTGGAAAGGATGGAACTATAGGTCTTCTGTGGTTTTGATGTGATTATATTAGCTGTATGTAATCTTTGTGTGTTTACTTTCCATCTAGAACATCACCACATTTTGGTGAACGTTGCCCTGATCTGTATCCACTGGAACCAGTTTGGTCTTGTAATCAATGTTGACATGAACATGTCCATGTTCAGGATCATTTCTGCATTTAGGCTTGGTCTCTTAAAGATGGGCCCTGAGGAAGGCAATGACTAGAGTAAAATATTTGAATCTGTATGATCCTTGGCGTATGTTGCCAAATATACACCCAGCAAGTGGTCAAGAACCAAAGGCACTGAAAGAAAAAGCCCAAGCTGCACTGAAAAAATAAGGCTCTCAGAATTAAGACTACCCACTGAAATGTTTCAACCAGTTGAAGAAGCAGTCAAAGCACTCACCCATCTATGCCAAGAAATCAGGGAAACAGTTACCTGGTCTACCAAGTGGAAGAGATCCAAAGGAAGCTGACCCAACGGAATATGGACATTACTGAACAGTACAATTAATATCACCTGCAAGAGAAACCTTGCCAAAGTTCATCCAAACATGGTGGAATGTCGATGGGGCACTGTCAAAAATTCAAGCTGGGTTCCGAAGAGGGCATGGAGCAAGGACCACTGCTGGCATCTGATGGATCTCGGCTAAAAGCAGAGAGTAGCAGGGAAAAAATCTTTACTTGTGTTTTATCAACTATGGAAAAGCATTCAATTGTGTGGATCGTAACAGATCATGGATGTCCTTGGGAAGAACGCGAATTCCTGAAGAGTTCATTGTGCTCATGTGGAACCTGTACATGGGTCAAGACGCAGCTGTCCAAACAAAACAGGGAATGGTTTCAAATCAGGAAACGTGAGCATCAGGGATGTATTCTCTCACCACACTTACCAAACGATCTTTATGCTAAACGGATCACCAGAGAAGCTGGGCTACACGAGGAAGAGGGGGCATTGGGGTTGGAGGAAGGCCTAGGAAGGACCTTCCATATGAAGAGGACACCACCTTGCTTGCTGACGGGGAGGACGTGAAGCACTTGCTGATGAAGATCAAGGTCTGCCGCCCTCAGTGTGGACGATGACTCAGTGGAAAGAATCCTCACCACTTGCCCAATAGGTAACAGCATGATAAACAGAAGAAACGCTGAAGCTGTCAAGGATTTTCATCTGGCTTGGATCCGCAATCAATGCTCATTGAAGCAGCAGTCAAGAAATTAAATGACACACGGCATTGTGTTGGGTGAGCCTGCTGCACAAGATCTCTGGAAAGCACTGAGGAGCAAGAATATCACATTGGGGACTACGGCGTGCCTGACCCCAGCCATGGCTGTTTTAATCGCCTCCTATGCATGTGAAAGTGGGGAACCGAATAAGGGAAGGCCTGAGAAGAGTCGATGCATTGAAATTATTGTGCTGGAAAAGAACACTCAAGAGCCACGGATTGCCAAAGAACAAACAGCTCTGCTTTAGCACAAGGCCAGCCAGCGTGCTCCTTTGAAGCCAGGATGGGGAGAACTTGGTCTCGTGAGTTCAGGACATGGTATGAGGAGATCAGTGCCTGGAGCAGGTCATGCTGTTGGAGGAAGGTAGAAAGGCAGCGGCCAGGAGGAAGGCCCTCAACCAGACGGATGGACACAGTAGTTAGAACAATGGGCTCCAATCGAACAAGAGGGCGACACAGGACCCGGCAGTGCTGCGTTCTGTTAGACACGGGGCCACCGTGAGCCAAAACTGACTTGATGGCACTAACAATAACAACAACAACAACAGATAGACCCATTCAAAGCGGAGGCTACGCAGCGCATCGCCCAAGGAATGTGTGCATTTTCCCCACAGGCCCGAAGAGAACAGGGGGAGAGAAGTGATGGGCGGGCGTCTGTGTGCTGACAGGAGCAGCTTGGTGGATTCATCCCCAAGAAAGTCTGACCGCGACTCAAAGTATCTGAGCTCTGACTCACCCGGAGTGTCGGCCACGGTATTTATACGGCTTTCCCTCCCTTCCAGCAACAGCTCTGTAATTATGGTTCAAGGGCATTTCTGGGCGCTTCTAACTCTTGCGGGGATAAATCAGTCATCTGATACATGGGGAGCACTTAGGTCATCGTCCAAACCGAAGGAGATTATTGGGGGCAGGGGGCAGAAGGAGGAGAGGATGTTTTCTTGGCATTATTTTGAAAGGAAACTTAATGAAAGGGAAACTGTGAGTAAAAAAGGAAGCTGTTTCTCAGGCTCATGGAAAATTAGCCGTGGGACACACCTCTCTCTTCCCAGCACCTCTTCTGTCAGGAAGGCGCAGGTTAAGATGGGGTCTCAAATCAAACAGACCGCACCCTAGCCTCCCCACTGGACAGCCCTGGGAGAGCCTTGACTCACTGGAGAGCCTCAGTTTCCCCCTTGGGAAAGTGACGTGCTGGGACTATAGAACTGTAAGGACCTCCCACTCTCAGGCTTGAGGCTCTGCGATGCTGGTCTCCCTACAGGCCAGTTCACAGCTTTGCCTTTAACCCAATCAGCCACCAGAGTCGAAGGAAGGAAGGAAGGAAGGAAGGAAGGAAGGAAGGAAGGAAGGAAGGAAGGAAGGAAGGAAGGAAGGGAGGAAGGAAGGAAGGAAGGGAGCCCTCCCCCAACAAGATCCAAGACAAGGAAAGAGGGACTCATGTGGCCAGTAGTCCCTAGGCTTGTCCTCCTGTTCCACAGAGACCTTGTATCTCTTGGCTGCTCCTTCTGAGTAACACAAAGGTGTGAGGGTTAGAGAAGGCGAGGGCAGGATATTCTTTGCAGAGGATTAAAGGTTTTTGGGGTGGTTGAATCATGTCTTCCTTGCAACACCCTATCCCCCCACCCCATCCCTCCAAAAGGGTATGTTGAAGTTGTTTACCCTTTGTACCTGAGATGGCTTGGAAACAGGGTCTTTGGAGATGTTCTCAGGCTCGTGTGAGGTCATACTAGAGTGAAATAGGTCCTAATCCTGGATGACGGGTGTCCTTATAAAAAAAGAGGAGGCAGGCAGATGCCTGGAGAGGGAGGCATGGGGCATGTCATCCTGCAGAGCCCCTCCAGGAATCACCATGGCTGGCACACATTTAATGACACGGTGAGACAATACATTTCTCTTCTGATAAGCCACCCAGATTGTGGCGTTTAGGAAGCCAGGACGGAGGATTAAATGTTTGGTCAACTGTTCCCAACAGGCTGCAAATGGAAAGTATCATGTTGTTATGTTGTTAGGTGCCATCGAACCAGGTCCAAGTCACAAAGACCCTCGGTACCACGGGCCTAAACACTGCCCAGGCCTGCACGCCTCTCACAACCATCGCGCTGTGGTGCTCGCTCCATGTCAATCCAGCTTCCATGGTTTCCACTGACCCTCCGTCTTACCAAACATGAGGCCCTTCTTCTCCCCGTGAACACAAAGGATGGAGACAAAGTGTCATCCTCACCTCTCAGGAGCTTTCGGCTCCATCCCAGACGTGTTCGTCCTTCTGACGGTCCACAGTCTATCCCATGCCCTTTGCCCGTGCCACAATTCAAAGGCATCCGTTCATCGTTAGCCTTCTGATTTCAAAGGCATCGTCCTTCTTGGCTCCGGCTTTCCCATGCTCGGGTCAGACACGCTGAAAGCCCTCAAAGGGGTGCTGTGCAGCAGGAAGGCATCGGCGCACACGGATGCTTTCCTGGCAGACTCCAGTGCTCGCGCGTCCTCCTGCCCTCCTATGTGGTTAGTGGATCTTCCTACTAGCCTTTCCCCCCGAGGACTGACCGCATAGGGCTACCTTCTCCTGAGCACAAAATGGCTCCTAGAGAAATGTCGGACGAGGGTGGAAGCCAAGGGCAGGCCAGTCATTTCCTGGCTCCTCTGGTTAAAGAGAAAAGCGCTGGAATGCGGACCGCAGGTTCCCCACAGAGGAGTCCGTCCCTGACTCAGGCACAGAAATGCCCACACGGCTGGTCTATAGCCCTGGGATGCTTCCTTTGAGGTGAAATGAATGAACTTAACCTTGGATGTCCTCTGGAACCCAGGGTCATTACTCAAGGACAGTACACTCACCATGCCCAAGATCTGCCGTGTGTCAGGGGACTAGAGGACATCCCTGGAGGGCACCTATGTCATGTCACTAAGATCTGCCGTGTGTCAGGGGACTAGAGGACATCCCTGGAGGGCACCTATGTCACGTCACTAAGATCTATCTTGTGTCAGGGGACTAGAGGACATCCCTGGAGGGCACCTATGTCACAACGCCAGTATGCATTTGACTTGACTCAGCCGCCCTCCAGTTCCACTGTTTGTGCAGATGCTACCAGGAGTCCTGCTCCATCGCAGACATTCAACCCACTCCTGTGCAACAAACAGAGCCCGTTCACACCCATTATCGCATCGCAACTGACCCCCGTGGTCTCCTCTCTCAAAAAACCACACTCATTGCCATCGAGTCAACGCTGACTCTTAGCAACCCCCTGTGGGTTTCTGAGACTCTGTTTATGGGAGTAGAAAGCCCAGTCTTTGTCTTGCCAAGCTGCTGGTGGTTTTGAACTGCCAACCATGCAGATCACAGCCCAACACGTAACCACTACACCACCAGGGCTCCTTCCACAGTATCCTGGGCACCAGTATTGCCCCCTGTTGTCAAGTGTTAGTAAATCCCCTCAAAGATCCAAGCCGGGCTAAAACCCCGGTTTCCCAACGCTCGGAGTCCACAAGAGAGACAGCAGTTTAGGGCTTCGGAATGCACCCGAGGGAGTTCAGCACCCTCTTCCAGGAACGGAGAGACCTAGACAGCAGAAAATCAGTGACGACAGAGCGGCTCTGAGGAGGTCATCAACATGACCGCATTGCTCTTTAGGGGGCACCGCACCCCACCACAGCCAGAACACACTTTCTTCTCAAATTGGCAGGGACCATTCAGCAGGACGGACCCCACGCTGGGCCGCGAAGCACGCCGAACAGACGGACAGGACAGACATCATGTAAAGTACGTTCTCAGGCCCCAAGGGAATTAAACAACAGGGAGCACCGCTGAGACCCCCAAACCTGGGGTGACTGAACACGACACTTCTAAAGAACGCACAAGTCAAAGAAGAAGTCTCACGGATTGACTCAGGAGTAAGGCAGACTTGGATGCAAAGCAGAGTACCCCCTCTTCCTCCTGAGTGGCCTTGGACCTCCGTGAGCAGTATCCTGGAGATGCTGCCCCCCACCTACGAGGAAGGAGCCAGGAAGGAGTGAAGACGGTTAACGCAATGCCAACCTCCCAGAAAGCACGTGCTGGAGTCACTTTCGGGGCCTGGTTCCCACCCCGCTGGCTGTCCGGAGGAACACAGTCCCCCTGGGCTAGCTCGCTCTCCCTGCGCCAGAGAAAAGCAGATGTCCTTGCCGAGTGCCGAGACTCCCCTCCTCTGCATCCAGTTGGCAACCCTCCCCCAGTGCAGCCCCAAGAGACAGAACTCTCTGCTTCCACCCATCCCCACCAGGCAGTGGCTGCCACTCGGAACACTGGCACCCAAGCCAGGGTTCTCCTGATCACAGGGAACGCGATGACTCAGCTCTGGGGTGATCAAGTAACATCTTGCCTCAGACTGTGCCAAAGGGGTTTTACTGCAACTCTCCCCAAGCAGACCTCAGCGCACTTGGAGGGCGGGAAGATGCCGCTGCTCAGGCCTCCCCCATCGCCTCTGCTGGACGGAATTACACAACTCATAGCAAAGATGGAGGGCTGGACGCACTGCACGAGGCTCTGACTCACCACGACGGGGGTGACTCAAATTTGGGACCGATCAGAGACTCTCGCTGCACCAAGGAGCCCTCCTGAGAGGGCTAGCCCCTGGCGGGGTGCGGCTGCGGTCACCTGGGGCTGGAGAAGACTGTCCTTGTGAGATGGGCTTGGTTGGTCAACGGCTGGTGCCAGGAATCCAAAATAACAAGGTGTCTGTGTGAGCCCCCCCCCCCCACGCTCCCCACTAAAGATGTGAACCTCTTTCCTTCCGGCACATTCCCAGAGCTAGCGACCCCAAGCAAGCATCGTTCTAGAAGGTTCAAGTGCTTCTGGAAAGGGCCAGCTCTTAGACCTTGAAAAACCCTAGGAGGGCCCGTGGGATAATGTGTGTCAAATCCCAAGCGTTCCGGACAGAGCGGCTCTGAATTCTGGCCAAATCGTAAGCTTCTTGGATGGTCCCGGCAATGGCTGGAGCTTTTAATAAGAAGACATCGGCAAGGCTGGTTCAGTGTTGCCCATCTGCATGAAGAACCTTCTCTAACATGGCCACTGGCAAATTCTGAGTCAGCCTCCAGGTCACCCACCCTGCACCCCCTTCTTTCTCTGTAATGTCTTCCCTACCCACCCACCCCCCTTCTCAAGACCACCTCAGGGCTTCCCATGGTTCCTTCGGATGCCTTGACAATGACAATCATCGTCACGAGGATCACTGACCAGGAAGAGTGACTGCTTCAGTCCAGGATAGAGCTAAGTCCTTCGGTCCTCCAACTGTCCTGCGAGCTGCGCAAGCACACAGGCACTATCACTGGTATTTACTGGCAAGGAAACCGAGGCTGCAGTGAAGTCACATGAGAAGCCACACGGCTGGAAAGTGGTCATCGGTCTCTAGTCTCCACCTTGTCGATGTGCTGCAGGGCCGCCCATGAGCCCCTGGAGATCATGATGCAGCACATCAAGCCGGATTTGTCGGAGTCTCCGTATCTGGCACACTGGGACTCATAGCAGGCGTCCAGTCAGTGCTCTGACTGAATGAACTTAGATCTCATGGCCTGGCCCCAAAGTTGAGCCCCGACTATGCCCCTAGCAGGGATGTACCTGGATGTCCAGTGAGTGCGCTCATTCCTGGCTGCGGTGGCCGGTGCCCTGGGGTTCTGGACAAACCACCGAGCATCACTGAACAACTTCCCGGCCACTTGCGGAGCCTTTGGGAAAACACATTGAGAATGGCTAGACTTCTCTTTCTGTGCTGAGATCATCTTTCTTCTTCATTTTTTTAATGTCAGGGAAGGTGGAGAAGGGAAAGATGTCCCACTTGGGACCTGGAGGCAGACCCAGCCTTAGGCGCCTGGGTAGGATAAGGTATGTCAAGCTGTCTGGAGCTCATCTCCATGGTAACACCCTGGTCATCCCCATGGTACCAGTCTGGTCATCTCCATAGTACTACCCTGTCATCTCCATGGTACCAGTCGGGTCATCTGGGACCGGCAGTAGCAGTAAGTGTAAAACTGGAATCCAGGGCAGTCAGGCATAAGACAGGTTCCACCCAATCAATGACGAACTTGGCTGTAACCATCAGTAAAAAGAAGAAGAAGTGCATCTTAAAGTAGCCTGCCCAGCCTTTCAAAGGAGGATCAGATGCTTACAACCTCTTTGGAAATGTGTTTTCTTCACAAAATCAGATTATCCCATCTGGATGGGGACCTCAGAGACCATCTGGTCCAATGCCCTCACTTCTGAGGCTCCCAGAGGTCAGCAGGATACAGTCACCTACCTAGGCAACAGCCCACAAAGAGCTGGGGCCAGGTATCCATTAGTCCCCACCCTAGCTGGCCTCTCAAAGAACCCTAGTCCCTAACCACGTATGATTTCTCCTTAGTAAGCCCTGACCTGATCTATTTATTCTCTTGAAATGTAAGCTCGTGGAAAGTCTGATTTCTGAATCCAAGGCACGGACCATGTCCAGGATCCCAGAATCCTGAGCAGGTGCTGAGCTCAGTGCCAAGACCCCAGGCGGTGTAGCCATGGTGAGCTCGCGGTCCCAGCCACAATCCCTCGCCGACAGCAGCTATTTTAAGCCCTGCGCAACCGATTCATAGCAATCCTGTATGAAAGGGAGAACCCGAGAGCTTGGCTCCCGCCATGGGTGCTTACGAATTGAAGGAGCCTCCACACGCTAACTTTTGAGTAAAAGCCACAGAGCAATAAAAGAATGCCCACCGGCGGGAGGGAAGCCTTATTAACCGCCCGGAAGACCTCCTGGCTCCCCAGTCTCAATTGATTAAATGCTGGAGAAGCTCGGCTCCCGCCATGCCAGCCTGTGCAAACATGAAGCCCCTGCCCACACAGAGCTGTCAGCGACAAAAGATGGGTCAGGGTTGTCAAGAGTGGCCGCGACTCGCCAGCACATGTTGTGCTTCAGCCTGGAGGAAGGTGCCAACTATAGACAAAGCATGGCTGTATCTTCCCCTCACTTTCAAAATATCCACTTCCCCGAAGGCAAGGGCTCGGGTCAGTCCAACTCTCCCATCCCCAGCCCCCAGTCTGGTCCGGCACAGAGCTGGCGCTCAGGGAGTGCTTGTGCCGACAGTGGTCATAAAGGAACTATCTCAAGGAGATGTTATAAACAATTCAGGCCTCCAAGAAATCAAGTAACAGGCCAAGCCAATGGTTCTTCCCCAGGAAGCTGTGCGTCCAGAGACTCTAGGTCAGGAGCCTGGGGTGAGACCGGGACAGGCAATCCCAGAAATCGCCAGCAGAGGGCTCCTACGTATCCGCTGCAGCTTGGAGAACTGGGCTTTCCCAGCAGCCAGCATTCTTTTGATTCAAGTGTATCAAAGGAGAGCCAGACAAGCCTTCTGATGTTTGCTCACAGGGAGCCTGTAGGATGGGGGTAGAATTGTCCCTGTGAGTTTCCAAGACTGTAATGCTTTCCAGGAATAGAAAGCTCTGTCTTTCTCCCGCGGAGCAGCTGGTGCTTATGAACTGTAGTCAGCACCGCTATGCCAACAGGGCTCTTGACATTTCCCGTCTCATGCTTCCTGGCCACCCACTATCAGAAGTCCGAGGTGCAGCACGATCCTGGGGAACTAGGGGGCTCATCTGGGAACAGAGGGATATAGGTGCACTTGGCCTCAGCCAGGGCTGTACCCCAAGCCCTGGAGGCAGGGCCTGTTGCAGACTCCTATGCTCGTCTTGTCCCGTGGTCATCTCATGTCAAGGCCCAGTCATCCAGGCCAGTTTACATCAGCTCCTAGCTGCAGCATGGCTGAGCTGGCTCGTCATCTCTGTTGCTCTGTCAGTAGCACAATGCAGTAGTTACAGAACAGGATCGAGCCTGATGACCCGAGTTCAAGCCCTGGGCAAGGCATTCGTTGGTGATCCCAGGAACGGCACGGGGAGGACAAAGCACACACTTCTGAGAGGTGGGCCAAATGAGCTAACACAGGTCTAGACCTAAATGAGCACCGAGGACATCAGCCCTCAGCGAGGGGATGTTCTCATTAAACACAAGTCCCCTTCTCTCGGTTGTTCTCTCTTGACCAGTAGAAAATGTTTGCTTTAAACTGATCCAAACGGCTAACAGGACCTCTTTAAAGTGTTGAAAAACAAGAATGTTACTTTGAGGACTAAGGTGCGCCTGACCCACGCCGTGGTCCTTTCACTCCCCGTATACTCGGCTGAAAGTTGACATTGAATATGAAAGACCCAAGAAGCATCGATGCACTTGAACTATGTATGGTGCTGGTGAAGAACACTGAAAGAACCATGGGCTGCCAAACGAACACACAGGTCTGTCTTGCAAGGACAGCCAGAATGCTCCCTAGAAGCGAGGGTGGTGATACTTTGTCTCACAGACTCTGGACCAGTTGTCAGGAGAGACCAGTCCCTGGGGAAGGCCCTCATGCTTGGTCAAGTAGAGGGGCAGCGAAAAAGAGCAAGGCCCCCGGGACAGGATGGACGGACACAATGGCTGTAACCATGGCTCCGACATAAGAACCATCGTGAGGATGGCGGAGGACCCAGAAGTGTTTCGTCCTCTTGTCCTTTGGGTCACTATGAGTGAGACCACAAGCACAGCCACAAAGTGCTGTGAGCAGGGGAGGGGGTTGTGGAAGAACAGAACTCTGTCGGCTAGTCACTGCTAAAGCAAGAGATTGTTTCCTTCCTATACCATGCGCCATGTGTGTGTTTGTGTGTGTGTGTGTGTGTGTATGTGTGTGTGTGTATGCGCTGAACTACTGTCTCTGTGAAAGGCCATGGACACAGTGCTTTCCCTGCTGGCCAGCCAAAGACCCACTCTAAACACCAGTCCTGCCAACCTGGCCCGGGACAGTCTGACGGCACTGCCTACTTCCTGCCTCCTCTCCCTCTCTGCCCCTTAGAAAACCTGACAGTAGGAGCCCACGCTGACCTCGGGAGCTCCAGCCTAGGGCCTCCACTCACCTCAGAAGGGACTCCCTGCCCTGCCCTGCTCTGCCCAACTAATGCAGCACCGGGCTCACCTTCTGAGAAGCAGGCTGCTGGTCAACTGCTCACAATGAGGTCCAGTGACTGGCCCACGGCCTCCTGCTGCTTAGTGCTGGAAAGGGCCTTTGGGGAGAGGAGTCTGTGAGAGCACCCAAAAGCAGAGTGACTGGTGGGAGGGGCAGGGCCAGTAAAGAAAGACAGGGACTGAGCATCTCTGGTACCCGCGCTCTCCTCGTTCCTTCCTTCATTCACTCAATCACTCATCCATCCATCCCTCTAAATATTTATCGTGCGCGTGCCAAGCAGACAGGCAAACACAAACTGGGCCAGCACACTGAAGAACTCCATAAATATTTGCAGAAAGAAGAGGGGAAGGCTCAGTGTCATACCCTCCCCCCTCCCACCCCTTTAGCCCCACCACCTGCAGGAGAGGGCCTGTTTCTCTCCCAGCAGTGATGCCCCTGCCCAGCCAGGAACCGAAGGGCTCCTTCAGTGACGCTGCCTCATTGGCAATAAATGACTCCAGGCCCCCAGCTGCTGGTGCAGCTGCCTTAAGCAAGACGCTCTGCTTGCCAGACCACTGCAACAGCCGAACTCCCGGTGAGGGACTGAATGTGACTTCAGAAAGGTGCATGGGAAATTTGCATTGCCATGGTTCGTGTTCTGGACATGCAAACCCTCCCAGCCATCCAGTCCACTCTGACCCTGCAGGGCAGGGGAGAACTGCCCGAACCTGGTGGGTTTCTGACACTGTAACTCTTGCTGCTGTGGAAAGCCTCCTTTTTCTCCAGCGGAACTTCTGGTAGTTTCCAACTGCAGACCTTGAGTTCAGCAGGCCAGTACATAACCACTACGCCACCAGGGCTCCCCCACGATGTGCTGAAGCCCCCTCTGTATGGCATCCTGAGCCCTCTAACCGGAGCCCTGGTGGGTAGCGGATGACCCATTGGACTGCTAACTGCAAGGTCAGTGGTCCTAAACCACCAGTCACTGCAAGTGAAAAAAGAGGCTTTCTGGGGCAGTTCCAGCCTGTCCTGTGGGGTCACTATGAGACAGAATTGGCTGGAGGCGGGGGGGGGGGGGGGGGGGGGAGTTTGGTTAATTTTAAGTCCTATAAGGAAGAATACAGACCTACTTGGAAATCGTTTTCTTTGTTTTGCTAATGGAGACCTATCAGGGCTGGGCGTGTCCCAACCTGAATCTTCCTTGTGGGATAAAAAGATAGGCTAAGACCAGGAAACGCCAGCAGTAGGGGAGAGGCCCTGGACCACCCCAGCCCCCGAATTCTGACATCAAACCCCTAACCTGTGAGAATGAGTCCTGGTGATCCAGTGGCTAAAACACTTGCTCTAACCAGAAAGTCTCCAAAACTTTGAGGCCATCGGCAGGCAGGCTGCCCTAAGGATGGGCAGCCTTGGAAATCCCACCACGCAGCTCTACTCCATCCCGGGCCGCTGTGCGCCGCAGTCCGCTCACAAAGGTGGGTTTGGTTTTGGGGTGGAATTGTGAGGAAAGGCATCTGTCCTTTGAGGCCACCCACCCAGCATCTCCAGGTGACTGACCCGCACCCGCACCCACGTTCGGACAGCTGCGCTCTGCGGCTCGGGGAGCCCCCTACAGCGCCTCCTTAACTCTCCCAATTCCAGCTGGCCAGCTCCGGAGCTCCCGTGCTGCCCGAAACACAGTCCCCACTGTCTCCCGGGGGCACCCGGCCCGCGTGTCGCCTAGCCGGAGCTGGCCGTGCAGGGCCAGGGCCCTAGAACCTCGCTGAGCCAGCGCCTCAGCACCCGGCTTCCTCCCCCTCCGTTGGGGAGCAGGGGCTGGGCCCGGCGGCAGCCCGCAGTTGCAGCCAAGTGTGGCTGGCGCGTCCCTGTGGACACAGCTGGCCTGGCCGCGGCTGAACTCCGCTTTTTCCACGTGGGCTCGCCGCCTAAAGCCTGGAAGCATCTCTCCTTGAGGGCCGAGAAGGCGCTGGAAGATTCCTCCACGCAGTTCCTTCGCCCATCCTCCCCACCTCCAGGGCCCCCCAAGTTCCCGTCGCCCGGAGTGGGGACAGCACCCCTTCTCTGTCGTCGCCAGCCCCTCTGTGACCCAGAGCCCCCGCTCTGCTTTTTCAAACTGCCCCGTTTACTTCCCAAAAGGCGAAGCGAGCCAGGCAATGAACCGCTTAGACGTGGTCCCTGCCATCTGAGGGGACTGGGGTGGAGGTTGGGGCCGCCACTCGTAAAAGGAGAAGGAAGTGAATAAAGTTTTCCGGGAGAAGGTCCGTGATAAAACCAGTAGGTCGGTTGAAGGATAGCGAGAGAGGTCGGATCCAAGATCTCCTGGGGACTCGGTAGATACAGAAGCTGCCCCCCATCCGCCCTGGAGGCCCACAACCCTAGGTCTTCGAGTCCTGGGTGCTGTGTGGTTCGTGCACACCCAGTTCCCCAACGCTCGGAACCGGGCCCCGGCTGGGCGCGCAGCTCGGTGTCGGGGCGCCGGCGCCTCGCTGCCACCCGGGCGCAGCTGCGCGCCTCTCCGGGCAGTGGGCGCCCAAAAGACCCCGCCGCCCGCCGCGGGTACCTTGGTCGCAGGAGCCGCGCTGCAGGACGATGACCGGCGGCTGGCTCTGTCTCTCCGCGCGGCGGCTGGCGGCGCGCAGCTGGCACAGGTTGGCATAGGAGCTGCCGTCGCTGCCACACACCGGCTCGGAGCTGGCGCACACGCAGAGGCCGGCCTGCGAGCGCCGGCGCACGGTGGTCGTGGCGGGGACCCCGAAGGACACTACGCACTGCAAGCCCTCGCCGCACGGGCCCTCCTGCGCTCCGCACGCGGCGCCCTCGGCCGCGCCGCACACCTCGCAGCAGCCGCAGGCGTCGCGGACGCGGCCGGCCTCGCAGTGCCCCGGCGGCGGGGCGCAGCGCGCGGGCTCGCAGCGCGCCGGGCAGCCGAGGGGCGCCGCGAAGGGCGACGAGCTGCCGGGCCGGGCCACGGCCAGCAGGAGCAGCGGCGACAGGAGCAGAGCGGCGCGCGCGGGCTGCATGGCGACCGGAGCACTGTGGCGACTGGGATGGCCCGGGAGCGGGCGCGGCGCCTGGATGAGCGCGGGAGGCGGTGCCGGGGGCCGGGCCGGGCCGGGCAGGGGGAGCGGCGCGAGGGCGCGCGGCCGACGGCCCAGCCCATTGGCCTCGGCGCCGTGACGGGCCGCCGGGGGGACGGGCGCGGCGCCGGGAGAGGACCGTTGCGGCCGGGACTAAGCGGACGCCCCGCCCTCGCGCCGGCCTCAGTTTCCCCGGCGCCCCCCTCCCCACGACGGAGTCGCCCTTTAGGGGTGCTGGCCCTGCAACTCGGACCCCCGAAACGAATCGGAGCATCGACCTTGGGGCCGTTGCGGGACCCTGGGGCCGGGCCAATGGGCCGGGCCAATGAGCCGGGCGGCCAGGCAGAGCAAAAGCATGTAGAATACCTGAGTCTGCGTCTTTAAGAAGTGGTCAGGGGCGAGGGTGTGCGTGCCTTCCGAGGAAGGTCACAGGCGAGTGTGACGAGGGGAAGGGGGACAGTGAGGGGGCGGCCAGGGGAGAGGGGCGGAGGCTCGTTGGCGTTTTCCACCCGGAGTCTGCACTTGCTGTTAAAAAGGGAACTCGCCTTTGATCTCCGTTTACAGGTTTTGGTACACCTTTGGACAGGTGTCAGTCCAGTCGCCGTGAATTGGGCCAAGGGTGAGCCCAGAAGAGGACCCTTCTGCAGAGGTGGCACCAGGGGCCGGGCGCAGAAGCATCATAGGGTAGTGGCACAGCCGTGCCCCGCCTGCGGAGGAAAGGGGTTCTCATTCTCAGGGCTGCAGCAGAAGTGCCCATGGGGCTGGGGACAGCTTAGCCATGTTTCACACTACTCTCTCCATTGGACTGTTTTCCTGTGCCTTCGCTGCTTTCCCGGTGGTTGAAAGAGTAAACTCCAAATGTGTATAACCCTCATTAAAACACCTTGTTACCTAGCTCATGGTCCAGAGCCAAGCAGCAGGTCCAGATCAGGCAACCTGAGGCCACAGAAAGAGGTGGAGACTGAGGGGCTGGCCCTGCAGACTGAGTCAAAGTGTTTCCCACAACTGGACCTCAACCTTGTACAAATGGGGGCCGAGGCCCCAAAGCCCCTCAGTCCTTCTGCTGGCGACCCTGTAACTTATGGGACATTCAGACTAAATGTCCAGAATGCTGTGCCTGGGTCTCACTGCCATCACAGCCACGCTCTAGGACACAGTAGAATTGCCCCTGTATGTGTCCAGGACTGTCCCTCCTTTACAGGCACAGAAAGCCTCTTCTTTCTCCCTGGAAGTGGACGGTGGTTTCGAACTGGTGGCCTTTCAGTTAGTAGCCCATGCATAACACACTGGCTCCCAGGGCTCCAGTACATATAGGTAGCTGTGAATAACAAATAAAGTTGGGGGTGGGGGTGGGGGTGGGGGTAGGGGTGGAGTGAAGGGGGTAATTACTTGACAAAGTAGATCTGCATCTAAAAAGCCTCTCAGGCAGGGTTGGGGGGAGGAAAAGCAAAGGGCGCCAGGTGAATGGAGTTCCTGGGTGGTCCCAACAACACCTGGAGGAAAGGCCAGCTGGGCTGAGGTGTCCTTTGATGCAATCACCAACCAAACTCATTCCACCAAATGCCTTTGTGACCCTCCCAGGTCGCTGGGAAAGGAAAACCGAGTGCCAGTAAAAGGGACAGGAATGAGCCCAGCCAGCAGGGACTGGAGTTACCAGAACAGACTCCAGAAGAAAAGGCAGCTGGAGTATTGTATACTGGGACACCAGGAAATAAACTGAGGAGATTATGAAGATGCAATAGATTTCCCAGGAATGGTCGTAAATATGCAATAGGGCAGGGCTCTGAGTCATGACAGAGTATGGCTTTTCAGACCCCTTGCTTTTAAGTACTTTCCTGGGGGTCCGGGGATGCCTGGTTCCTCCACTAAAGTGCTTTTGCTCCCAGTGACCTCAAGGTTATGGCTGTCCTCTCTGCACATGCTCACTGGGCCAGGTCTGGTCATAACCGCCCCTGTGAAGGGACACTTCCTAGAGGAGAAAGGTCTGAAGGAGATGGGTTGTCAGGAAGGAGGGCTCAGGTTAAGGATGGGCAATGTCTGAGGCATAGACAACAGCTTGTATCCTGAGGGGGTCGGGGTGGAGGTGTTCCCTTGGGCAAGCTGTGGATTCACCATGGAACACAGGCTAAGCAGATTGGGGATTGGTCTCAGATTCTGACTCAGTAACCCCATAGGGCAGAGTAGAACTGCCCCTTTGAGTTTCTGCCAACTTCATGTTTAGCAGCTCAATGTGCAAACAAACATACACAGACAAAAAAAATTTTGTGCATTTTTTACATCATGAAAATTAATTTCTCACTTCCCAGGGCTTAGCACAAATTCTCCGGGAAGACTTTTCTACAGAAAGGAGCCAGCTTGGAAGCACCCAGGCGGGTTCTCAGGCACTCTCTCTGTGGCCCTGATTTGTAGCAGTTAAGCTTTCATTCCGAACAGTCCTGGTATTCATGATTGGGAGGTGCCGCAGCTGCCAATGCTTCATCAGAAAGGGAGGCTTCTAACTAGGAGCAGGGCAGCCCTGCTTGGGCAGCTCAGCTCGTCAGGGCCGGCAGCCCCGGTTTTGCTTCTCTAGAGAGCCCGAACCAACCGAAGACCAAGTGGAGAAGAAGAGGTGTGATCCTCTCTGTTGAGAACAGAGGAAGTGGTGCCCCTCCTCTGTTCATTTGGGTCCCAGTGTAGATAACTTCTTTCTCTGTTCTTTGAGGATGCACTATGGGTAACGGCGCGTGTCCGTTCTTCCTCCGTCTCTCTGAAAAGTAAGCAGAGCTAAACAACCTGCTCAGAGATAAATGATCACCACCGTTCACTACCAGTGAGCCTCCCGGCCTTTCTGTTTCCTTCCTGGAAGACGCTGAGCACCACTGCAGGGCTTGCCATCAACGGACCGGAAGGGAGCAATCTTGCAGCAAGTGTGGGTGCAACCAATGAGCTGTAGCCACTCTTCCAGGTGGGACATGGGCCCGGAAGTCAGGGGGAGAGGTCATCGGGATGAGGGAGACCATCAGCACGAGGGCCTATGATGTCTGAAGGATTCGAGGCTGCCTTGTGAATCCTAGGAAACAAAAAAGGGAACTTCGACACAGAACCGTGCTGGGCAGCAGAAAAGTACTAGTGGTACAAAAGATCGGCCTTGCAAACCTGCCCAGCGACTGCTCCGAAGGAGAACAAGCTGTCCGTCTGCTCCCTCTAAGAGCCTTACAGGGTGGCTCCGAGCCGGAATCAACCTCATGGCAGTGGGTTTGGTTTGGGGTTATGGGGCGCTTCTACTCTGTCGAGAGAGTCACAGCACCGAGAGTCAGAACAGAATGGATCTGATGGCCCCTAATTGTACATAGAAAACTGCGGAATACAGAAACGTGTCATTCCAACCTCGGGTCTGATCCGAGGGCGAGCAGATGCCCAAATGCAAGCAGGCTCTCTCAGTGAGTTCCCTTCCGAACCACAGGGCATGATGGCTTGGCCAGCGCTTCTCAGCCTCCTGTGGTTGGACATCAAGCACCCACCTGGAGGACCTACTAACTTCTGGCCCTGCCCCAGAGATCCTACCCCAGTAGGATTAGGATAGCGCCTGATCTTTTGCATTCCTAGCAAATTCCCAGATGCTAAGGTTGCTGGTCTGGGGGAATCCCACTGTGAGAGCAGCTTGGATTAGGGTCTTACTTTCTCACTGTGGATCATAGGAGCCATGGGGTGATTGTGAATTCCGACAACAGCTGTAAACTGGAATGTTCATTGTACGACCTCAGTGGGCACCTGCCAAAGCCCACCTTCCTGCCTTCCTTCTAGAGGGGTCATTACCTCCAGGATCTGTTTGTGTTTACTTTAAATCTTATTTACTTTTCCTTTAAGCCAATCTTACCAAGAGCTAGATTTGGGTTGTTTCTACTTTCTAATCTCTTCCAAAACTTATAGGCATTGGCTTTTAGAAAGGACTGTAGTTGAAAGAAGAAAAACAACCAAATAGGCCCAGAGTTTAACAACAAAAGCGAGAATAATTCCAGTCCCCATTAACAAAATTGCGTGTTGGCACTGGAAGGGCCTCGAGACTCGGGTCTTTGGGGGTCGCTGTGACTTGGGTTGTCACAAGAACGAGAAAGCCATTCCCGTACCCCAGGAGGAAGCTGCATGTCAGTGAGAACGGAAGGTGGGTGGGGTTGACAGGCAATGACCAATCTCTCATCTGACCAGTAAGCCTGGTCCTTTTCCAGGATTTGGGGTTTTGTTCACATTATCTCTCCCACTTTATCCAGGGCCTCAAATGGGAACCCTTTGAGAGCAGTTGGTGGTGGTAGCCGGGCACTATCTAGTTCTTCTGGTCACAGGGTTGGAGAGGCTGAGGGTCACATGTCCCAATCGTCTTGGGGATAATTGCCTGCATACAGCTTCACTTTCCATCACTCTCCTTTCCTTTGGAGGGAGAGAGGCCAACAGCTGGACCTTAGAGGGCCCTCTTACTGTTACGTTTCAATTTTGTTATTAAAAAACAAACAAGCAACCCTAAGAGTATAATTGGCTATTTAGGGGGCCTCCTTTACCCAAGTACCATCACTCCGTAAGTCTATGTGCCCGTGTTTTTGTTTAGAAGCCTGGTAGTATAGAGGTTAGGTGTTGGTCTGCTAACTGCAAGGTCAGCAGTTCGAAACCACTATCCTTTCCTTGGGAGAAAGACAGGGCTTTCTATTCCTGTAAAGAGATACAGTCTCACCAACCCAAATCCTAAGAGGGTAGGACTGAGAGTCGGGAGTTTGGTTTATTGGTAGGTTTGAAGGCAGATAAAAATCAGATGATGTTGCCTCTTGCTATGTAAACCAAGTCTTCACAGTAATTGACGTGTTTTGTGTTGAAGAGAAAGCGAGACCACCAAAAAGGTATTTCTCTTAAAAAAAAAAGTTGCCACTGAATCAACTTCAATTCAGGGTGCCCTTGTGCGTGAGAAGCTTGCCAGGCCTGGCTTTGCAAGATGCTTCTGGTGGGGATGAACGTCCAACCTTCTGGTCAGTGACCCAGCATGCTTCCTGGGCACCAGCCAAGAACTCCTCTCTGTGAATAGGGTCTGTAGATGGTCTCGGGTCCATGCACATAAGTGCACTGGAAAACTCAGATAAAACCTCTAATTTTCTGGGAATGAACTTGATTAAACCTGAACCTAGAAAGGATAGAAAACCCAAGCGTGTCTTTTCCTGGAGCAAATGGTCAGGGGTGTCTCCTCAACTGAGCATTGCGTCCTAAGGGGCGTAGGGACCGCCCACCAGTTCTTGAAAGCAAGGAAGCCCAGTCCTTGGTAAGCTGTCTCAGGGCAGCTAAAAAGAAAAAGTCCCGTTTCCCCCCCCTATGAAGTTACTGTAACACTGATCAGAGAAAAATGCAGATTAAAGCCACTGCCATCCATGTAAAAACCATTTAAAACATTATTAGCACACAGAATCTGACAGTGTATTCAAGACAGTAATATATCCTGGCCAAGTAGAAATGCAAAGATCATGAATTATTAGAAAATGGACTAGCGTTATTCACCAAATTCATCTAAGGAAGTGGGGGGGGATTACTTCTATAGATATTGATATTTGATCAATTCAACCACCGATCTTTACTGACAGCTCAATGAAGTAGAAATAGATACTTCTTGAACAGAATAAAACATGTCTATCCCTGGCTCACAGTCAATGCCTCGCTTAATCAGTAACCACTAGTAACCTGACTGAAGTCAGGAACATGGCTAAACGGCTACATCATTGCCACATGATCACGTCACACCCAACCAACGAGCTTAGATAGCCTGCACTTCCCATCTCTTTCCTTCTCTGTCCTCCACACTGAGGTCTCCTCAAACCCTTAACACCTCCTCCCTCTCATGCCTCACACTGAAGATTGATTTCTAAGTGACATTAAGGCTGTAAGATTTACCCCCTCCACCTCTCCCTACATAATCGACAGGTACACCCCCACACACAATGAGCATCTGTGTTCTCCTGTAAAGTCAAGCCCTCTTCCTATGCTGTAGATGCTATCTCCTCTCCAGAGCACGGGTTCTGGGAATCCTCATCTCCTGTCACACCGGCCATCTTTCTTTGGCCGAGACATGCCATCAACAAACAAGCAGACTTGCTATCCATGTAGAAAGATTTTAAAAAGTTAGACTCCACGTCCGCTACCAGTAACGTTCTCATGTCTCTGCTCCCCTCAAAGTCAGATCCCTAAGCCTCTCTGTGTTTGCCCTGACCCCTGCACCCACACTGTGCCTGTCAAGGTCACCAATGTTCTTCTGATGGCCAGATCCAATGGTTACTTCTCAGTCAGCTTCATGCTTCCTATTTCAGAGCCTTGGGCCCCGCGGATGCCTCGCTCCTCCTTCATTTTATCTCGCCCTTGGTATTCCTCATAACTCGGTAGCCAGGCCCTTTCACGTGCCACAGTCTCCTCTTCCAGAGCTCTTGAGGACAGACTGCCCTAGAGGTCGCTCCTGGGTTGGCTCTTCATCTTCCTTCCCCATCTAGCGGCCGTATCATGCAGCCCAGGGCTTTAATTCCCATGGGATATGTTGCGGACTCTCTGCAGTCTCCGGTCCAGATGTCCTTTCCAAACGTATATCTCCAACTGCCTGCCTGGCATTTTACGTGGACGTGTGATAGTCACAGGAAGCCTTCCCAGCAACCTCCCTCCGTTCCCAAAAAACCTGCTCCTCTGCCAGTCAGCTTTGCTTTCTCAGTCGCTCTCCATGCTCCTTGTTCCAGCCCCAAACACTGGTCATCCCCTTAGGCCTTTCTTCTACTTGCCATATCTGATCCATCAGAGAATCTTCTTCCCAAACATCAGGTCAAAGGCGAGTGGGGGGCAAGGGATAGGAGTGATCATGAGAAACGAGACAATTGGTTGACAGGAAGGTCTTCGCCCACCAGCTGCCACTGGAGCCCCCATTTAAAACAGGAAATGAGGTTCCACTCAGAATGGAGTCTCTGCTATGGAGGAACTGAAGCCAAGCAGAAAATGTGAGGCTTGCATGTGTTCCGGAATCAGGGCAAGTTCTCAGCACTGGGCTTCCCTGTGCCTCCTGCAAGGGGGCTTGCTCGGAGTGTTACAGCTTGGAAGAGAGAGGAGCCGAGGAGCCAATAAGAGATCGAGTGGTCCCGAAGGGATCAGTTACCAGGCATCAAAGAACAAAAAATCATGTCATTGACTGCACACCTCCATGATAGGATCGCTGAAGACAAATGGGTGCATAAGCAAATGTGGTGAAGAAAGCTGATGGTGCCCAGCTATCAAAAGAGATAGTGTCTGGGGTCTTAAAGGCTTGAAGGTGAACAAGCGGCCATCTAGCTCAGAAGCAATAAAGCCCACATGGAAGAAGCACACCGGCCAGTGCGATCACGAGGTGCCAAAGGGACCAGGTATAAGGCATCATGCAAAAAAAAAAAGATATATGTGCGTGTATGTATATATATGTGTGTATGTATGTATGTGTATATGTGTGTATGTGTGTGTGTGTATATATATGTGTATATGTATATATATACCATATTGAATGAAGGGGGAAGTGCAGAGTGGAGACCCAAGGCCCAAGTGTCGGCCAATGGAGATCCCCTCATAGAGGTGTTTAGGAGAGGAGATGGGTTAATTAGGGTGCGAGGTAGTACCGATGAAGAACACAGCTTTCCCCCAGATCCTGGATGCTTCCTCCCCCCAACTACCATGATCCAAATTCTACCTTGTAGGACTAGATAGGGCAGAGGCTGTACACTGGTTCATATGAGGGCTGGAGGCACGGGGAATCCAGGGTAGATGATACCTTCAGGACTAGGGGTGTGAGGGGCGATGCTGGGAGAGTGGAGGGTGAGTGGGTTGGAAAGGGGGAACTGATTGCAGGGATCCACGTGTGACCTCTTCCCTGGGAGAGAAGTTGGGGGAAGGGAGACTCCGGATAGGGCAAGATATGACAAAATAACGATGTATGAATTACCAAGGGCACATGAGGGAGTGGGGAGCGGGGAGGGAGGGGGAAAAAAAAAGAGGACCTGATGCAAAGGGCTTAAGTGGAGAGCAAATGCTTTGAGAATGATTAGGGCAAGGAATGTACAGATGTGCTTTATACAATTGATGTATGTATATGTATGGATTGTGATAAGAGTTGTATGAGCCCCTAATAAAATGTAAAAAAAGAAAAGAGGAGAAAAAAAATGATTAGGGCAAGGAATGTACAGATGTGCTTTATACAATTGATGTATGTATATGTATGGGCTGTGATAAGAGTTGTATGAGCCCCTAATAAATTGTTGATAAAAAAAATTTAAAAAAGAGAATGAACTCTGATTTTAGAGATACCAGTTTGGACACTGAAAATACTGTCAACATGTACCAGTTTGTCATGGCACAGGCTTCACTCAGACATACGCTTCTTTGTTCTGGGAATCATGGAAAGACCCCTTTTACTGCTGGGCTCTTCTTTCACATGTCATAGCCTGTTGACACTCCCCCCCACAGGCCCCCATTTTCCATGTGGACAGCAGATCACGTGTTGCATCTTCTCTTGATGTTGGCAGATCCTGAGTGTGCTGGGAGCACGTTTCATTGTTTTCCAGAAGCAAGGCACATTACGTCACTGAGGATGCTCAGCCAATGGGCCCTTGTCCTGTTTATTAGCCAACTGACATAACATGGACAACGGGTGCAAGAGAGAGATTTTCTTGTCTGAGCAGAAAGGTAGCAGCACAGTGTCGCATGTCAAAATTTCACCGGCTCCCCAAATTGGGGGCATCAGGGTCTGCCCTCCCTAGACTTTCAGGATTCTGACCTTGTCCCACCCCTTCCTGTCTATAAAGGAAGGTCTGGCTCTTGAATCATGTTCTCCAGCTGTTTTCTAGAATGTTAGGGGAGACGGGTGGGGTGTGTGTGTGAGAGCGGGTGTTGAGTGGATGGGATGTGTCCGTGGATCCTTTGGCCTGGGGCAGTGGTTCTCAACCTCCGTGGATCCTTTGGCCTGGGGCAGTGGTTCTCAACCTGTGGGTTGCGACCCCTTTGGGGGTCGAACGGCCCTTTCACAGGGGTCATCTGATTCATAACAGTAGCAAGACATAACAGATATGAAGTAGCAATGAAAATAATTTTATGGTTGGAGGGGGGGTTACCACAACATGAGGAACTGTATGAAAGGGTCGCGGTATGAGGAAGGTTGAGAACCACTGGGCTAGGGTCAGTTGGAGGACATCGATGTATGGACTGACTGTACATGCTCTCAGACCTGGCTTAGGCTGGAAGGGCCCTGGGGTCATTCTTTGTGATATTCCTTCTAGGGATGGAATGCTGATGAGCAGGATGGGCAAGATGGAAGATTTAGATACACAGAAGGGTGGGTCACCAAATGACCCACTAAACAGGGAATCACAGAAAAGGGGCTCTTGGCTTTGGAATTCCAGGGCCATTGATTTGATCCACTCCATCAGGAGGTCCAAAGTTTCTTCCAGTGGAAAAACACCCTACTCTAGCCTACCCCAAAGGAATGAGTTTCCTTATAGCCAACCTATTCGATGAAAGAACTTGATTGTTTTGATAGGATCCCTCAGTTCTTCACTCTGGTCGTCCTGTTCATTTGTGTTGTCAAATGCCATGGTAGTGATCGGTTACTGGTTCACAAATGCGAAATGCGAAACATATGCAGAATCTTGTCATTTGAACTGTGGTCATTCTGGAAAGCCATGGAGATAGGATGAGTGGAATCCTCTAACGCATTTACTTAGCTGTGGCTACAAACGCGCAAGGGCAGTTCCAAAAATGCGGCGGTGGTGACAGCACAGTGGTTGAGACCAAATATAGGTTTCAGAAAGGCCAGATCTTAAAGCTCACGTGGTTAGGTGAGTGACTGGATCCACCTCCACACCTGTCCAACAGAAGGTGGGTGCAAGGATCAGGGGAGCAGGGAGGACACCATGTGGTGATGGGACACCTTGTGGTGTTTACCTACCACGATACCCAGGTTGTGACACTACTGTGGTTTTACACAGTGTTATTCTTGGGGGAGACTAGGTAAAGGCCACACAAGATCTCTGGGTCCACCATTATCCTCAAATGGCATTTAATTAAAAGGTCATTGGTAAAATGCTGGTGTCGTTTGCATTTCAAAATTTCCCTAGACGACTTCATGTCTTCCCTAATTTTGGGGGAGTCGAAGTGAACCAAACACACTGTACCATGGAGTCAATTCTGACTCATAGTGACCCTTTTCGGCAAAACCTTTATTAGCTGTAAATCTTCACGAACGTGAGCTCCGAATGGCTTCAACTTAAGCAACCCTATAGGGCAGAACAACTGCAACTTGGGGCTTCTGAGATGATAAAAACAAAACTTTTAAAACTTATTTAGGTGAAAGTTTACAGTGAGCATGAGCTTTACATTCAACAACGTAGACCATAGATTCTCAAAGCTTATTTGGTCCATTGTCCCTTTTTCATGGAAAAAATGACTGGGCCATCAAAGCACTTTTGTCCTGAAGTAAGGATAAAGCGTAGGCATCTGCTTTGCTAGCCCACCCCCCCAATCATTACAGTGCCCCCCAGCGGTGGCCTCGCCCACTCTGTACTGCTTTAGACACAGGAGAAAGACAGGGCTTTCTATTCCTGTAAAGTTGGTCTCAGAAACTCACAGGCTACTTCTACCCTGTCCAGTAGAGTCCTATGAGTTCGCATTGGCTTTTTTTTTTTAGTTTGTTTGGTATTTTTGGTTTAGTTTTATTTTGTTTTAATTCACCCCTTTCAGTCATCTCCATGGCCCCCACCCCCATTTCGCCTCCTTCCCCAACTCTTGAGCCTGTAATTCTGCACATGGTCACAGACTCATCTTGATCCTGAGTAACTGGTGGGTTTGAACTGCTGGCCTGGCTGTTAGCAGCCCGATGCTTAACCACCGCATCACCAGTGCTCCTTGAATATTGTCGTGAGGTGCTATTTACTTTAAAAGCCACCAAAGTGCCAGGATTTCACCCATCGGCACTGCTTTCAGTCATGACCTTGAGACTTGGAAAGACAGAATTGTGTAAATGTACTTTTTATCACGTCCTACAAGGACTCGACTCCGCAGCAGTGAGTTCGGTTTACAGGGACTGCCAAAGACGAGGGAAACTCTTACCCAATCTGCTACTCATCCATTCTTTCCATACGTGGTCATGCAGAGCCCTGGTAGGGAGTGGCTATGCAGTGGGCTGCAAGGTAAGCAGTTCAAAACCACCACATGCTCCTCAGGGGTCCATCTGCCCTGCCGGAGAGGGTTGTGAGGTGGAGCGGACGCCCTGTGTGAGGCAGTGAGGAAGGGACGTTCATGCGTTGCGCTTCCTGCCCCGCGTCTCGCAGTTACGGGGAAAGGGAAAATGGGCCCTGTTTGTTAAAGCAGCAACACTGAGAACTTTCTTTCACATTGCTTCTACTTAAACAAGAGTTGTCCTAAAGGGTAAGTATCACTTAAGAAATGTCTTTACCAGTTAAAAGCTACCAACATAGCCCTAGCAGTTTGGAAGCATCCATTAAGAGTCCATTTTTTTGTTTGATAAAATATGGACATTGAAGTCCCAAAACAGAGGTGGGGCAGGAGTCGGCGGCAAAGCCGGGCTATTGGTTTTTCTGTTTGAGACCATGATGGGGACATGGGTGACAGTCCTCCCATGTTCATGGGGAGTGTCCTGATTTATTTTGGGGGCTCTGCTCTTTCTCACAGACGGACTGGGGGGGGGATGGCCCTGCCCTTCTCTCCCGTCACTCTCCAGTCCACATGCTCTCTGAAGAGCTTTCTTCACTCAGACGGCTTCTGACAGACCACTGGACGAAGCCAGACTAGCTGCTAGGTTGTTCTGATCTGCCACTTCCATGCTTAACTATCTGTCCCAGAAGCCCTCAAGGTCCGCGCCGGGGGTTTTCATTGGCCGGGCTCCCCAGTTTTCTAGCCTGCCATGAACATTTCTGCGTGTGGCCTGGGGTCTCGTCCTGGCCAGTGGGGAGCTGCCACAGGACATGAAGTGGCCTAGACAAGGGGCAACACTGGCTCTTTCCGAGCTCGGGGTCAAGGGGCAAAGAGAAACATCAGCATGTGACAATGACAGACAAGGCTCAGGATAAGACATCTGGAATTCCAGAGGAAGCCTTTCCCCCAGGGCTGGGGTGGGGATCCAGCTTTCTGCCAAGAGCTGTTTGGATATTTTTAGTCTCACTCGAGGGTCATGCTGGTCAGTCATTCAATTAACCTAACCCAATGGGGAAGTTGGAGCCGCTTAGTGTTGGTGACGTGTAGGATGTAAGCGGCTGTGGATGATTTCATGGGTGGGTCAGATGTTTCCAACCTCAGCCCTAGAACATAGATCTCCAAACTTGTTTGGCCTAGTACCCACTTCTCAAGGATAAGGATAAAAAAAGGTTTCTCAAAGCCCCCCATCCACCCCACAATTAAAAACTTCAGTCCTCTCGTCCATAATCTAGGATAAAGTGTGGCCCTTGGTTGGACCTTTCCGCCCTCAGAGGGGCAGTGTGGCTCACCTTGGAAAAGGCTGCTCTAAACTCAGGGCTCTGACTTTGAACTTGCCTCCTAAACCATTGGATGGAAGTTGTTAGGGCCAAATTAATAAACAAAACCGCCTACGGGTTCTTTGTACCTAAGTATTATAGAATTTCAAAAGCATTGCCTTTATTTCCAAACAAGCAGGGATATACTTCTCTCCAAAGTGTAAAGTTCATATATTATGTACAAGAGCATTTCAGAGAGTGATGTAGGAACGCTCTCACCCCATCCTCACCCCAAACCAAACTCATTGCCAGGGAGTCAATGCCGACTCAGAGCATGAGTGTCCATGACTTACTGGTAACACTTTACGGGAGTAGAAAACCCTCATCTTTCTCCCGTGGAAAAGTTCAATGACCTCTTAATCCCAGTTTCCCATAAACCCCTAGAAGGTCCCTCGCACGAATGACATCCTCATCAGTCAGTGTCTGAGGTCTAACTGGGCAGCAGGCAGAACCAGGCTGGGTGCTGGCAGAGGGCTCTCGCAGACACCGCCCGACTAGTGCTGACATTAGGCATGCAAGACTCTTGGGACCCGTGAAGAGGAGCCTGACCCCCACAATGCCCAGGGGAACCACTACCCAACAGTGAGCAGCCTGGACCATTCAAACTGCACTCACAAGCAAACAATGTAGGTTTTGCTTTTGAGAACCTTTATATATATATATATATATATACAGTTTTATTTCCATTTTTGGTTTTTCTTAAGTCTAAGAAATGTGCTAATAAGCCTTAAGAAGCTATCCATTTGTGCTGGAGCTCCGAGATCTTTCTATTCTGGTGTGGAAGACCGCCAGGTGAGTTATGGACTGCCAGGAGACAGGATAGGTCTGTCATGGAGGAAGTAGTCGGAGTACACCTTGTAAGTGAGGACGGCGAGACTGTCTCATGTGTTTTGGACATGCCGTCCAAGGGCCCAGTCACTCGAGGTCAAGAAGAGGGTCAACTCTCAAGCCGCTGGATGGCCACAGCGGCCCCAGGGTGGGCCCACACAGGGCAATGACTGAGGATGGTGCAGGGCTGGGCAGTGTTTTGCTTGGCTGTCCACAGGGTTTCCGGGTTGAAACCCATTCCACACAGCCAGCAACGGCACTCTTCATTACCGCATCATTGGCCACTGCATCAGACCCATTCGGAGTTCTAGTGCCTTGATCCAGACCAAATGAGAAATGAGCTCCACTGGGTTCTAAGCAGTTTCTTCTCCAGACATGGCAGTGCCCAGCCAGCGTGACACAGGAAGGGCACAGGCGTGGCAGTCAACAGTGGCGGGCACGCAGGACCCCCGGCCTGGAAGACAACGCACTGGGCACAGAAAACAGTGCAAGTTGGAAGGCGTCCCAAGGAAGTTTTTGGACACTTTGGATGTGACATTATTTACAAGAAAGCATTCGTTTTAAGATAATTAAATAATTGTCATAGAATGATAAAGGTTATGGAGGTCGGTCTTAGGAGACCCCAACAATCACAAGACCATTTTCCAACGCTACTGAGGGTACGGGGAGATCTCAAAAAAAGAGAGGGTCACAAACCAGAGCTGATACTCTGCCGCCATGGAACATCTCAAACTGCCACAAACCGCAATGCGAGAACACGACCAGGCATGCAGTGGGGGTGCTGGACGAAGAAAACGGGGCTTCTCTCAAACCTTGCAGGGGCCCTCTGTGTGTGTATTCCTGAGCAGACCCTAGGTCATGGCTGCGCTGAGGCACCGACCCCGAGGGAGGCCACCACGGCCATGGGAAAGGGCAACTAGGAAAGCTAACGGAGAGATGGCTGAACGTCGCACTCAGAGCAAACCGGAGCCAAGCGTCACAAGACAGCAGTGTGTGAAACTCACGCTTGTCTTGACACTGAGAGCCCTGGGCTCCCTCACACTGCTGACTCGGCACTGGAACCTTCGAAGGGTTCTTCAGAAGGGTGCTGAAGAGTCTTGCTGGCCCCTGACTACCCCTGCGCAGGGAGTGGAGCTGGGCATCTGCGCTCGCTGACCCACGAGGCTTTCTTCCCGTTTCTCTGTATGCCCGCTTGGAGGGCATGAGTTCCTGTTCACACCCTCTGCCCCGACAGCCAGTGATGAGTCAGGAGACATGGGCACATGAGCAAAGCTTTAGTGATGGGGCGTGGAGGCCGTGTGCACCTGGAAGGGCAGTTCCCAGGGATGGCTTACTTATAAACTCAAGGTCGCTCCCTGATCCAAACACGAAGGACTTACTACAAAACTGTGATAAGAAAACTAGACCTCCTCCCAAATGGCAAAGAACAGCTTCCACTGAATCCAGCAGCAGGGATGGCGCTCGGTCAAGAGCCGCTGTCACCTCCAGGCCTGAGCTGGAAGGGCTGGAATCAGGCTCCTCCCCGTTGCCCCCCATAGAAACCATGGATGGACCAATACATCCTCTGCAGCAAAGGCCATTCACCTTAAGCTCCGGGGCATCCAAATGAGTTATAAGTTTAAAAAAAAAAAAGAGTCCACACTCTAGTATAGTGGTTCTCAACCTGTGGGTCATGACCCCTTTGAGGGTCAAAAAACCCTTTCTCAGAGGTCACCCGATTCATCACAGTAGCAAAATGACTGATGAAGTAGCAACAAAAATAACTTTATGGTTGGGGGTCCCCACCACATGAACTGTGTGAAAGGGTCGCGGCCTGAGGAAGGCTGAGAACCACTGCTCTAGTATAAATCAGGCGGCACCACAGACAGCGTGCGTGAGCGTGGGTATGTCTGTCTGGCAAAATCCCATCCAACGCCGCCGAACGGCAGACTGTGGGGACACCCCACACTTAGAAGGGCACGCCAGCAGCATTTTAAAAATGACCCAAATAATTAATAAGCAGTTTTAATGTTTGGAGTTGTTAAACCATTTAAACTGTCAAATTTGGCAGGAAAAACAAAACAAACAAAAACAAACACAACACCTAGTGCGCTCCCTCTGTCTCACACACACACAGACACACGCACGCACACAGTCTGTCACCGAATGGGTGCACACAGAGGTTCGGACAGCAGGGCTTTTCTGCACCGGCTTATGTAGAGTGCGTCTCAGAGACGGTGCGGGGCTGGGTGGTCGAAGCCACTCCAGCCGGTGTCATCTTTGGCGAGAGGCGAGGGGACAGAGAGAGGAGGCGCAGGCTCCCGGCGGCGGCGTCACACATCACTGACAGGAAGGCTGGCATCATCCAAGTCCACTGGGCCGCCGTTCTTTTCCTGAGGGCCGCCCGGCAGGGCCGGCTCGGTCACTTTGGAAGCTGGTTCTCTTGGAGAGAGAGTCTGGATCTTGAAGTTCCCTGACTTGACCTTGGCAAGAGAGTCGTAAAATCCTCGCTTCTCCAGGGCAAAGCTTGAGACCAGAGAGCTGCTGCGAGTGGCCGCGGAATGTGAGGGGGCTGCGGCGGGCCGGGGGCCAGGTCTGGGGTCTGCGGGGCAGGCAGAATGCTCCTGTAAAGAGGGGAGATGGTCAACACGGGGCATCCGTTAGCGGCCAGGTTAGTAATTCAGTGTGAGATTTTATTCTCTGAAAAACACCTCATACACACACACATACACACACGCGCGCGGGCGAAGCGGAAGCGGGCAGGTGGCGTCAGTATGCAAGCTCTTGCCAGAAGCGAGGCAGTTTTAGGGGTGAGGTTAAAGCAGTGACAGCCAGCAACCATTTCCACCGAGGGAACCGGGCTGCATGCAGCAGCCGGGGGACGGCATGGCACGCTCACGGGCCGGCGGCCGAGGCCGAGGCGGAGGTCCCGTGCTCCAGTGGCAATCCGGCTGTGTCAGACGGGGCGGCTACCTGCCTGCTGAGAGTATGTGTAAGTGAGGGGTCAACCTCAGTCAGCACCAGGGGTGGTCCCAGAGTCTACACAATGAAACGCAGGACGCAAGAGTGGTGCTCCCTAACAGGCATGAAGGGACAGGCTTCAACAGGAGCCGGACAAATGTCCCTGACTCCCCGAATCTCAATGAGCAGCAGCAGCATCTTTTCCTTTCTAGTTGAGTTCAACTGATTTTGTCTTGAATAGTTACACACTTACGGCTCAAGACTTCAAAGGCAACAGGGGGCACCCTGGTCATGGTTTTCAAAACCAAGGGAGAGAAAGATTAGCGGAGAACACCCAGTTGCGAGAGGAATTCGACTGGCTCACTCCCGAGGGGCGTCCTGAAATACTTCCACTCTCCACTAGTCAGCGCTGTGGACTGACCACACCACACTGCGTTGCTCCAAATATAGAAAGCTACAAAGTATCCAAGCACGGTCAAGTCCCATTAGGCGGCTGCAAACACCTGGGATTTAACGTGCCATGCCCACCACAGCGTATCCTACGCACGGGCATGCATGAGTTGGCACATAATGCTAGAGCAAAGGTGCACTTCAGTTGTTCTTATATATATTTTTAACACCTGCGAAATATATAGCACACAACAACGTGAAACTGGCAATTTGGCCAACTGGCTTCGAGAGTTTGAGGAGATATGGAATGACTTTTTTGATTTGGGAAGCTTTCCTTCCTGTCTCTCGCGCTCTCTTGTTTAAAACACACATATCCAACCTGAAGGCTGTTATGAGAAAGGCTGAGTTAGTGTCGACAAGGTCAGTTATGACAACTGCGAGGCGCAGCTGGGTTAACTCAACTTGATGGGGTCGGGGTGAGTAGGGAGTGAGAAGGCACGTTTGCGTGAGCGCCCACGTGTGTGCTGCATTCACCCGTTCTGGAGGTGTACCTCTGTATACAAGGGTTCGACAGCCGCCTGGCCTGCCGCATCTGGAACACAGGGCAAAGCTAAGATTAGGTTCACCTGGACTGGGGAGAGGAGGAGAGAGCAGGTTTGCAGACAGTCTTGCCCGGTAGCCCAGTTTGCCCCACCACAAAGCACGGAACGCACACCCTTCTCCAGCAGGCCCGCTTCCCAACAGACACCGTTTCTGCAGAGTCTCATACTTGACTGCTGGCCAAGGTCACAAGAAACATAGGCGGTTCCACAGTGACCACCTGCGAGAGGGACTTCTCGGGTCGTCTGAGCGGACAGGACAGTGACTGGGACAAGCAGGGTTCTACCTCCTGGCTGTCCCACCGGGGAAAGGGACAGGCGCCGCCGCCAGGCTACACAACAGGCCGCACTGCGCAGACAAGTGCTGTGAGGGCAGGTGTCCGGCATGGGCCCTGAGTGAACTGGACGTGGTACAAACGCCCTGCTGTAACCCTACTTGAGCCTGTTTCTAGCATCCTCGTCACCGACGCCAGTGGAGGGCAGAGGAGTGGGTGCTGGAAGCAGTGGAAAGGGAAAGCAGGAGGGGCAGAGTGGAAGCCACCCAGTCCTACATATTATACCGCTCATCTGAGCAGCAGGAGCAGCCTGGGCCCAGTAGCCCCACAGGCTGCCCACCAGACAAAGTACGAGAGCCTGTGTCCTGAGCCATGTCCTCTGCCTCACCTGTGGACCCAGGCTCCCAGAGTCTGGGCTCGGGGCTTGGAAAACTATTAGGGGGAAATAAAAATGTTTTTTAAAAGCCCATGGGACCATGGGATGCAGTCAGACACTGCCTGAATGGAGTGGACATGAAATGACACATACTTGCATTTTACACAACTGTAAACATTTTGCTTTCCCAGGAAGAATTCACCTCTGTTTTGAGACCCGAGACCAGTGACCAAAGCGCTGCAAACCCACGCCACATTCTGTGATGTACCTGTACATCTTAAAGCAAAAACCAATCCCGCATTGCTCTTACATTCTCTAAATGAAATGTTTCAGTTCAAGTGCATCATCATGCTACCCCAAAGGTAATTATGGCAGGTTTGCAGCTCCCCCTGCTGGAAAACGAGGCAGAAGGCCCCCAAAGGGGAAATTCTGATGCCAAACCGGAGGAACTACATGGGCAGAGGGTACTACTAAGTCCCCACCTTAAACACAAACGAACAAACAAAAAGGCCTGAACTCTGAGGCAGCAGTGAGGCACCCGGGCTCTTGACGCACGTGTGCGGTGCAGTGAGTCCCGTGCTGCCACGTGCAAGCCCCAGAGCAGACCACGCATCTGTCGAGTGATGACCCAACTGGGACACAGCGCCGGGGATGGGTGCCCGACACAGAGCGGGGAGACAGACGCCCATTCTTTGGTTGCCCTGCGTGTGCATCTAAGACAGCACAATGCACAGAGAGTTCAGTGTACAGGACACTACACGGAAGCATTACATTAGGAACACATTATTTTTTGCCAGTCCAATCAACAGGAAAGTCAACATGCAAATACATCACAACAGAGAGAGAAACGAGGAGGATTTAGGGGGAGGCAGGAGAGTAACTCCAGGGTGGTGGTGGTGGGGAGGCCAGGACATAGCACCCCGGAGAGCAGGACACATACAGAAGACGCTGACCGGCCGGGTCCCCTCTGCGCGACGATGGCACCGGAGACGGCTTTGATCCAACTGTGCATCTCCTCGGGGCTGTCAGCCTGAGGGCAGGGAGGAGGGCTCATCAGTCAGCTTGTCCCCATGGGCAGCTTCATGTCCATTAACTCAGTGCAGACATTCTGGTAATGTACCAAACTCATTGCCATCCAGTGAGCTGGGCTTTCCTAGACTGTAACTCTTGGAGAAGAAAGCCTCGTTCTTCTCCCCCACAGCCCCTGGTGGTTTCAAACTGCTGACCATGAGGCTAGCAGCTGCCCAATTCCTACCCACTATGCCAGTAGGGCTCCAGTTAATAATTCACCGTGTCACCAAAAAGAATCGTTGTAAGTCATGGCTGCCAACAGGTTTAAGAAATGGCTGGTTAAGGCCAGGCCCCGTTAGGGAGCCATCACAGAGAGAAAAACTGGGACATTGACCTCTCAGGATTGGGCACATCACCCAGCTCCCGCTGTGAATATTGCACAGGGACAGAAGGGGGCGGCGGGGAGAAGTCAAAGGGAGCAACTCTCATGCTGCCTCCCTCCCCCGCTCTGCTGGGAGAGGCGCTCCAAAGCAGTGGCCTTGGGAAGCCTTTCTGAATCATACTCTGCATCGCTCTGGAAGCAGCTTCCAGCAGCACCCGGAACCCCGAGGAAAGGTTCGTAGTCACATTCCAAATGGCTATATTTCCTTGACAACATGGACCTGGCTCCCGACTTTCGCATCCATCACAGTAAACAAGGCCCTCGCAGGGATGTGCAAACCGCGGCTTATTTCTGCATTCTAGAATCTCGCTGCCTAAAAAGGTTAAGGACATGAGGGCATGTTTTGTAACCAATGAGATCAACGGAGGTTTGCTTTTGCTTTTAAGGGGAAAGTACTCCACACAGGCCAAGACAAAGAGTAGACTTTCATTCCTTACTAATAAGGAACGTGATTGTAGATGGCAATGTGGCAACATAAAGAGCTTTTAAAAGGGCCCTGTCTGTCTTAAAATGTTCCCAATCAAGTAAGAAATGTAGGCAAATTTATGTACAGGGATACTGACCATCAGCTTATGTATCCCAGTAAATCTATGAGAACAAGTGAGGGGGTGGTCAGGACAGCACGGGAGATGCTGCTTCACAGCGGGCAGGCAGGCCCACCATGAGCTGGGTGCAGAGGGCGTCTAATGCGGCAGAAAAAGTGGCCACGGCAGCAGAAGCATGAGACACAACAGGGTTCTCAGAAGGGCAAGGGCACTATCCAACGTGCCTTAACAAAAACACTTTTTTTAAAAAAGGCAAGAGTCATTGCCTGAATGTATGATTGAGGACTCACCTCTTTCTCTATTTCCTCAATGTTTTATGGTGAGCATCCGTAGCAGTTGAAAAACAAAATACCAACGTCGTTTAAAAGGCTTCTCAATGTGCTAACCACAAAGTCCGTGTAACCTTGGACACAGGGGTGCCCACCGCCAGGGAGGCACGAGATCCACCGCGCCCTCCTCTCACAGGGTCTGAGGCCCTCTTGTTAAAAAATGACTCATGTCATGATAAGACAGGGCAGCGAAAGTAGGTGCAAACATCACCCCCAACTCGAGGGCACATCCTCAGAACCCGAGTGTCCAAAGCATTTGTCTTCCAAGTACTGTGGGTTCTAGCTCCCACACTACGAGCCAAGAACGCCCAGGCCTCAGCCTAAGTGCGCCCACCGCCTGCCTTAGACAATCTTCCATTCAGCTGCCGAAGGGCAGTTGTTCACTCTTTTAGCCTCACAATTAACAAGCTTATTAGGTTCACATTCACATGTAAGTGGATTAATAACGATCTCACCTGCACATAAAAAGTCCGAGACGTCGTCACAATCTCAAAGAGGTTGTCCCTCATCATTATGTCACTGTTAACAAAAAAATTATCCAGTTGTACTTAAGTAGCAGTCGGTTGATGGCTTGACTTATTTACCAGGGATGTGGTAATAAGAAAATCAATATTAAAGGTAGCATGCCGGTCTAACAAGACCCACTTTCTACATGTATCAAGTTACTGTTGAGTTTTTGCATTAAACGATAGAGGTCTGTGGTATGGGTATGAACACCCACAGCAGCAGCCTCCGAGAGAGCAGACAATGTGCATGACTCACTGGGCAAATCTACCACAAAGTGCTCAAGAGCAAAGAAGTCCCCCCGGGGACAAAGTGGCACCTGGCCTGGGCCTTCTCAGTCACTCAAATGCACAGGAACGCTGGACAGCAAACAAGGAAGACCACAGAAGGACTGGTGCATTTGGACTATGGTGGGGGCACAGAGATCCTGGCTATGCCACAGACTGCCCGGAGAACGGACAAATCGGTCGTAGAGGAAGTACGGCCAGGATGCTCCGTAGGTTTGAGGAGGGCGAGACATCCGCCAACTCCCGTATTGTGGACGTTACTGGGAAGGACTAAGGAGGACATCGAGCTTGGCAAAGCAGGACAGTGAAGAAGCAGCCCACCAGCGACATGGGCTCAAACACAACAGAGGCTGTGGGGGCGGGCAGGGTTTGGGCTCTGTCGTGCATGGGCTCTGTAGCACACAGCGTGACATGCTGAAAGAGCGGGCTCACAGAGCCAACTGTGACGTCCAAGGCTTCAACTCTGAAGGGAGCGGTCCAGGAAAGGCTGGCACAAACTCATAATCTCTTGCAAAGCGCGACTTTACAGCAAGATTGAATGACTAGAACCATGTGGTTTTATCTGATGGCAAAAATGATAAGCTGATAATATTAGCCCCACCCTTGCATTAGTAAGCCAAAGACTCTGTTTCTTAATTGTAAGTTTGCAAATACAAAAAAATTAAATGCTCTTCATGAGACATTTTGGAAAATTCAAGTAGATACAGCTAGCTATAAAAGGGGAACGGATATTGGAGACGGACCCTGTGAGCACGTTAATCAAAGGGAGGCCCACCAAGTACGCTGGGCCCCACACCAAGTCGGGTGGCTCTTACCTGTGCTTACATTCCTGGACCTTATGGACCTCTTTGAGAGGGATGACTCGGAGAGGCTCCTTCTCCTGCCCAAGAGAAAGCAAACGGAGACGTGACCTTCTGGGCGAGCTGTCCCTTCAAGGTTAGCTAGCTAGTCTGTGAAGGGCTTACCTGGAGATCTCTGGACAGTTAGGCTTCTTTCTTGAAGCACAGCCACAATATAAAACTACCTTTGCAAACCACTCTGCCTCAGAAAGGCTCAAACACTATAAAGCACACAGAATTGTGTCCAAAACAAGGAAACTGGCAGATAACCCCTATCCACACACTCCTGGCCTTCCTAACTGTGCCTAGGGGCCAGCTGAGTCTGTTTCAACTCATCATGACCCCACGTGTCAGGGCTGAGCTGCCTCACTGTGTTTTGGAAACTGGACTTGTCTCTTGTCTCAAGAGCAGACTGCCTGGCCTGGGTGGGGTGTGAACCTTCTCCTTTCACTCACAGGTGCCCCCTGGGGGTCTTTCCACGACAGGACTGCGTATTAAGAGGCACTCTCTCAGGTTCTCCTAGGGCCCAGCGAGTGTGGTGCTTCTCTGAGACACGAGGCAGCGGACGGGGTCATCTTCTATGCACATTTCTCATGCTTTGGACTTCACTTTCCCGTGGGTACAGGCGTCGTATCAACAAACCTCGCTTTATGGCATGCCTCTGGGGTGCTGGGACATCGGCTAGGCTTTCCATATGCACACCTCCGCGGCCCTCCACTATGTGCAGCAGAAAACATCTAAGAGCAGCGAGGGCACGTTTAGGCATGCTCCGTTGTCCTGCCGGATGAGGTCACAAACTAACCCAGACGCACTGGCACTGAGTTGAGTCCGACTCACAGTGACCCTACAGGGCAGGGCAGAACTGCCCCTGTGGGTTTCAGAGACTGCACATCGTGACAGAAGTGGAAAGCCTCGTCTTTCTCCCGCAGGGTGGCTGGTGGTTTCAAACTGCTGACCTTCAGGTCACAAAAGTAGACACGAAGACAACTAGCAGAACCTTTGCCTGGCATCGTCTGGGAGACACCATCCCCGGGACCCACTGTCTGACGGCAGCACGCGATCGGGGTGTCAACCACACAGCAAACCATGTCGGTAACTTCCATTTTAACCACACGTCTTTGTTTTCAAGATTCTTAAAATCCCGTTTTGGACTCACTTCCGATGACAGACGAATTACCAAAATAGTACGAGGAGCTGTTTCATCCTTCGCAGCCTGTTTTCCAAAACGCTCTATGTGCCAGCTTTCCCTCTGAGGAAAGGCTTGTCCTGCTCCCTGGGCACACTCAGGACGCTTTATTCTGTGGGCTACGCTGTAGGGCGGTCCTTACTCATCTATTTTTTGGCTCAAATTGTCCCCAGTCTGGCCAGTAGGAGCTCCTTCCAGCTGACTGGTGTGCCCTCCTGACATGTCCCCGCACGATATCCGTGGGGCCACTTCTTTACTTCCTGGCACGGCTAGACGTTCTCAGCTCATCTTGTCCTGTCTGCTTGTTCGTTTCACACCGCACAGGCAGCGGCCACTCTTCGATGAGTGGGCATCTCAGTGACTTGCAATTTGGTGTCTGCAACTTGCTGCGATGCCTTGCTGTTTTCCTGTGGTTGGAACTGAACCTCAGAGGGGCTTCGAGCTGTGGGAGCGATGAAGTACAGAACAGCTGCACACACAGCTCTGCCAGAGCTTGCCCAACACGCCCCGCCCAAAGGTTCCACCCACGTGCATGCCCCTGGCAGTATCTGAGAGCAGAGTCTGACCATCAAAAGTACTGCCACGGGGTGAGACCTGGATGGCACTTCTGAGTTCTCTGACTTTGAAGAACGGGGAACCTCTTTTTATATGTGGCAGAGCCCTCTTAAATGGCTCCAAAACAAACTCTTTCTCTATCGCTCATTCTTCAACCAGACATGCCGGTCCTCGATATTCATTCCCTTCCACCTTCGAGACAATCGCCAGCTTGCCCCCTGGTTAAAATACTTTCTGGAGACTGGTTTTTTCCCCAGGCCAGCTCAGGGTGCCGTGCCCACCTGGGACCCATTACCCTGAGTGCTCTCATGGGGACCCTCTCCCCACAGCCATGCTCTTAGGGGGTCAGAATCGGGAGGGTCACTGCCCCAGAGCGGCATGTCGCAGACCCACAAACAGCATTCAATGCCAGCCCTCTTTTCTCATGGCCTCATGCTTCCCTGACTGCCACCCTCTGTGGACTCTGGGGAAGGTCGAAGGCCTGTGACTTTGAGTTGTGCGCTCTCTCTCTCACTAGGGTGAGTCTGACACTCCCTCAGGACTTCCCGCAGGCGGGCACCACACCTGGATAAGCTACCACAGGAGCTGTACAGGTGGAACTGCTTCCTACAAGTCCAACCATCTGTGGCAGGATATTACTCAAACCGGGGGAAGAGGCAATTTCTACCATTGATTCGACCTTCAGAGATGACCAAAAAGCAAGTTAAGCGTCTGTGTGGAGTAGGCAGGGAAGAGCGGGTAGACGCAGAGAGGGTGCCCTGCGGACTGTGGGAGCACATGCTCTCTCAGCGGCTCCTGGGGAGGAAACCGGCAGACTGGGGGAGCTGCTAGGCTGAACTGCTTCAAAGGGAATGCCTCTTCAAAGACAGGGCCTTTCGGCAAGGCAACAAAAATACCATCAACCAAAAGCATCCCAGCAAGGTAAACAGGAGTGTCCTTCCCTCACCAACCCAGAATGAAAATGAAGCAATAGAGAGCATCCATCACAGTGAGCCCCCCACTCCTATCCTCCCCCCCCCCCCCGCAGGTGTTTCCAGAGCAGCACTTAGGCCCCATTAACGTACCAGCTCAGATTTGAAGTAGCCTATTGTGTTTTCGTCCAATTGGAAGTATCTCCTCTTCCAGTTTTTCATCTACCAGGGAAGAACAGATGGGAGACTCGTTTCTGGGAGTGGCCACGTCAATCCCTGCACCCGATTCTGACACAAGCATGTCAGCAAGGGCCCCCCCGCTCTGGAAACTCCACGTGAGTGAGCAGCCAGAGCACTAATCGGTTAGACCACAGGCTCCCAGACTTACCTGGCTCACTGCTCCATCACAGCAAACAAACAAAAACCCACCAAAATCCTACTTGGTGCTTCGTGGCACTCAAAAGGTGTTTGAGCATTGGGACTCTAGCCCACCATCCAGGATAGAGTGTACCTGCTTGTGCAGTGCTCCTGGTCATCCCAGCGCCCGGCGGGAGGTGAGGGGGCGAGGGAAGTATCACCCACTTTGGGAAACATGAATTTTAATCATATTACTCAGTGGGGTTTTCTTTTTCCCAAACTCTCAAGTTCATCTTCCCATGAAATTCCAAAGTAGCTCCCACCAGAAGGAAGGGTTTTTGTTTATGGAAGGTGCTTTGGAATAGCGATGCTCTTCAGTGCTCGTGGTCTCCCTGCACCATCTCCAGGTGTGAGGTCGCTGTCATATGAAAGTGAGCAGCCACCATGCTGTGCTCCCATTTATGCCTTAAACTCTGGATGTGAGGGGCTGGGAGAGGTAGTGACAATACCATCAGAGGGGAGAGGAGAGGGCGGAGAGCCTGGGAGGGTAAAGAAGCAAGGTCCCCAAACTCTCAGGCAAGGTCAGCCAAACACCCAATCAAGTTGCTAGGCTCCCATCCCCCGCGCGGGGGGGGGGGGCTGGTAGCTCTGAGTGGTCCTTCCACAAGCCACATCCCACCCCCAAGTGGAGACTGCCACTTCCAGACTGGAGCTCTTTTTCCTGACCCGCTCTGTGGGAGTGCTGGGGATGGAGGGATCAAAGGAACAACTTTCTGGAAGACACTTGAACTGCTAGGAAAGGTCCTTTCAACGAAGGTCACTGTATCAGGCAATGGCCACTGGGCGCCCACAGCCCCAAGAAACAAGAGTGCTGAGCTGTCAGCATGAATCACCCCATTGTCTTCCCTGCCCCCTCCCCAGGTCTTTCACTTTGGGTTTTTCCTAAAACAAAGGAAACAACTGCCTTTTTTGATCTGGGAGTTTGCTAATATGCACTGGTTGTTGTAGGGCCACTCACCACTGCCCCTTGCTTCACACAATACCCAGCTTTGATGACCGCACTGTCTGGAGGGGGCTTGGGGGTGAAGTAAGGAAGATGGCTTTGTGACCGCTTCAGATGGTTCCTGTCAACGCTGTCCCCACAGTCACTGACTTCTTCTTTCTAAAAAGAAGCACATTTGTTTGGTTGGTTTGCTGCGAGGAGAGCTTCTATTTGGTGGGGTTCCACTATCAACTCTGAAAATCAATGAGGAAGATGCACTGTCAGATGAAGACCTTCCCAGTGAGTCCCACACACTGGATCATAACCTTCACACCACTGATTAGACTGCAAATCTCCTTTCTCTTGTTTTACAAAAGTCAGACACGTGTGTCTGTGTGTTTGTTCCATATACCCTTCAACTAATTCCCACCAGTCGGGAAACTGCGAAACTATCGATGCGGTATCCAAGCCAGGAAAGAGACGCTGGGACTACCGTAAGCCCTCCTTAGCTCTCCCTCGTTTGCACACTACCCCACCGCACACCTGCTCTATCATCACTGGGCTCCTTCACGCTCTCCTCTGTGCCCCCGCCCCCAGTCTCAGGCTACCCTATTTTCTTCTTTAAGCACATTTGGAGAAGGCAATATAACGTAATCATATAGTAGGGAGCCTGTTGAGACTGGCTTTGCTCACCCCAGACTCACGCATCCTTCCCTAGAGCCCCCCTCAGGTTGTTGCTTAGATCAATAGCCCGTCCCCCTTTTCTACTGCCACGTGTTCTGCAGCATGGGGTGTCTCTCCATTCCCTCTCACAAAGCATTCTGAGGGGCTTCTCGTTGGGGGCTAACAGGAGTAGAGTTGCTATAAGTAGTCGTGTATAGATTTCTGTGAGTCTAAGGCTTTGCTACCCGGGAATAGCTGCCAAGGAATACACAGTCTGAAGGAGCCTGGTGGTGCGCTGGGTACATGCTCAGAGGCAGAAACAAAAGGTCAGTGGTGTGAACCTAGCAGCCCCCCTGTGGGCGGAGAGACTGGCAATCTGCTTCCGTAGAGATGACCGAGCTCAGAACCCTACGGGCACAGTTCTGCCCTGCCCCAGAAGGGTCACTGTGTGTGGAACTTGCGCCAACGGCAGTGGGGTCTTCATGCCAATGTGGGATTGCACGGTGACTGCACGTTTAGCTTGGTAAGAAAGCGCCAAACTGCTTGTCCGAGAGGTTGGACGTGTCTCCAGCAATGTAGGAGAGGCCCAGCACTGCGGTCATTCTCTCAGGTCAGGCCTTCTGACGGGGGTGGAGGGTAGTGGTGGGGGTATAGTGTCATCTCGGGTTGAATCAGCACTTCCCTCGCTGGTAGTATGAGCTCCTCAGCCCTCTGCAGAGAAGGGACCCGGGGCTCTGCTCCCGTGAAGATTCCAGCCTCGGACACCCACAGGGACACTTCTCCTCTGTTCTGTAGGGCCACTATGAGCCGGGACTGGATTCAGACACGCAGCTACAGCAGTGGCTGATGGCGGGCAGATTTGCCACCTGCATGTTTGCCGTCCGCTTGGCAGTGAAGTGTCTGCTTGGGCCTTTTGCCCATTTTCTAATCAGAGCTTTGCTGTTGTTTTCAACTGTAGCATTTTGAGGGTTCTTTACATATTCCAGTTCGAAGCCCTTTGTTGGGTTTGCAAAGACTTCTCGGGCTCCAACTTTTCCTTTCACTTTCCCAGTCTTCCACTGAGCAAACGTTTTCATGTGTGGATTCTGCTTCTGTGTTCAGTCTAAAACGTCTTACCTGACCCTGAGTCCCCTGCGCTAAAAGTGTTGTCATTTATGTGTAGGCCCAGTGATTTAAAAACCCACCTAGGTCTTTATGTTCGCCGAAGCAATGGCTCCCTGTCTGTCTGTAACACACAACACAACTGATCATCTAGAATCCCTGTCAAGAGCCTGTAAATGTCCAGACCCACGCAGTACTCAAGTCATGTTCTGAGGCATTTCCAGCCTGTTTTCCAGCTATACAGGTCAAGAGCAATATGCATTTAACGTATCATCTCAATGCACTGCACACCCAGTATTTACTCAATGCATGCATGATGTCGACGAGATTTCCTGGACATTCGAATGTATTGTCTAAGTGCTTTTATAGAGAGTAAATATTGCTGTCTTGAAAAAGGATAGAGATAAACTTCTTTGGGCATTCCCCCTCCTTTTTTAAAGGTATCCATCAGAGATCCTCAACTTAAAACTCACTGCTGTTGAGTCAATTCTGGCTCAGAGTGCCCTCATCAGACAGAGTAGACTTGCCCCTGGGTTTATGGGAGCAGACAGCCTCCTCCTGATCCTCAGGGCGGAGGGCGGGTTCTAACTCCTGACCTTGTGGCCAGCCACCCAGTGTTGAATACGCTATGCTACCAGGGCTGCTTCAGAGATCCTGGGACCTACCGAAAAGAGCTGCACCCAGTGTTACAGCTCTTTTAGAATTTGTCTGGCAGTTTTTCTGGTTTTCCCCGAACCCCCCCCCCCCCGCCGCGCCCACACACACACACAAAGAGCTGCACCCAAATTAAAAACGCAACAAAATCTTAGGTCTATATAAAATAGCCAGTTACAAACTCCTACAATTCCTTAATACAGCTGTAGAAAAACCGCTTTGTCCCTGTGCCAAAGCTGCATCTAGCCAGCCACCCGGCAACCGAACCTTGAGACGCTAGCCCCAGGCTCGGAAGGAGAGCACACACTCACACCTCACCCTCGCTTCTCTTTCTACCCAGCTCTAAGGGAGATGTAAGCGCTGCTGAAGCTGAGATTCTGTTTGTTCAATAGATATTTCTTGAAGACTTTCCGAAGGGTGTCATTCTCCTTCCCACTAACCACCCCGCTCTGGCAAAGGTCCGGAAAAATATGGCGCATAAGAACAATTTGTTGCATGTAAGAGCTTTATAAAGTACAAGTCTTGGAAGTGCAAAAGGCACACAACAGATCATGAAAATTCCCATTAGTGGCAATAGCAATGAATTATTTTGAAATCTGTGGTTTCTCGACAGTTAATAACTTAATTTGCATTACAGACCTTTCCCTCACTTGCAGTACAAGATAGCTGAGCTCATACCAAAATTGTTTCTAAATTTCCATTGCTAGTGGACTTAGTTCATACTTTCTGGATAGAATTAAGTCCAAATTCCCATTCTGTTTAGATCCTCTAAGCCAGGAGGGGGAAAATGGCTTTAAAGCCTTCTCTGCAAAACCTAGAAATTTATTCTTAAAAGACTATTGATGTTTCTGAAGTTTTAATTAGAAAATATTCACCATAGGAACACTTATTAAAACAAACAAAAAAAAACACTCCCCCAACAAAAGGGAACTGTAAACTAGGATAAATACATGGCATCCATGAAAGACGATGACTACTTTTTGATGAGGCACTAAGTGTTTTCAAGAAGTAAAAGACACTGTTTTACAAAGTACAACATATCCTTCTCTCTGTTTCAGGGTGAGTGGGGGACTCTTACCCAAAAAGGCTCAGAGAAAACAGAAAAGTGTTAAATGATGTTTATCTGGAATTTCCATATGTTATCTAATAAGCACATTCTTCTGACATAAGAAAGAACGTGAGGTGTTTCCTTCTGGATTCAGTATGGCCTCAGCTCAGCAGAGACATGCTGGGTGGGTTTCAGGAACAACATAGCACAATGAGGGGCAGACAGTTACCTGAGTCGGGGTAATGATGGGGACCCCACCCACGATGTCCGTTCTGTAAGACACTTGGTGCTTTGTACACGGGTGGTCGCCCTGGCGACTCAGAGTATCAGAAGGAGTCTGTGCGTCGGCCTGCTTTGGTACCTGGGAGAGTGAGCCACCAGAATCACTTTGCAGTCACACACGAGCCTCTTTGATCACACAAGTCCCGGCGGCTGTGCCCTGGACTGTGCTGAAGCAGTCGACATAGACGTATTGAGGAGGTGTGCGTGCACACAGACACTCCCGACCTTCTCACCCGCCTGCTACCACTTTCTACAGCAGTCACCGCTTCACAGAGGTCTTACTCAGGCGGCTTCAAAAAGCTCATGGAGAATTCCCATTTTCATTTCATCTGTCTACACACTTTCTGAAGCCCCTTCATATTTTCCCACCAAATTCCCTAACAACCCTATCTGCAGGATGACGGGATCGGGATCCTCACTGCAGGAGTAAGGGAAGCGGCTCAGATGCGTTGGGGAGCACTGAGTTGGATTTTGGCTTGAGCATTGTCTAGCTCGGTTTGCATACTTCGCTTCGAGCTGCATCTCTCTATTTCCAATTGATCAGCATCCCTATCATCATACTCTCGCCCTGACTCGTCACCTTACCCTTTCTCCCACTGTGACCCTTGACTGCAACTGCTGCAGAAGGGGGGATGGGGGGGGGACCCTCTGTGGTAGTTCCATCATCGGCTGTCTTTGAGAGACTTAGAGGGAAGGGATGGAATTTAGCCTGCCAATCAGATCACAGCTTGATGACCTCATTTGGAGGCGCTAAGGAGATAAGTTGCCATCAGGACTTCATGTGCTGATGAGGCAAGGGAGTGAACCAGGAAGCACAGTATTCAATCAATGTCCACAGGCTGACTCGGAGCAAAAGCATTAGGAAATAGGACAACAAAATCCTTGATGTACATCAACCAAAATACCTTAAAACTTACTAAGCATTCCACAGACAGGCACCAGAACTTAACTCGGTCTTCCCGGAGCTGTGGAAGCAAGGACCACAGCAGCAGCAGCAGCCCTTCCTCCTTCGTGCCCCATTAAAGTCACACCACACGACTGGAGGGATCGCAACTGTTTAACGTAGATTTTAGCTTTCTTTCTGGGGTCAGATTAGAGAATAAGGTACATGGTTCATCGTGGGTTTTTGTTGTTGTTTTTTACTGGGAGGGGAGGTGACCTACAGATGGTTAAGCATATACTCTGTATTTTGATAATTAATTTTAAGGCTCTGAATGAAATGTAATAATCTATGCTCGGCACAATCGATATGACTTCCTCTCTCTGCTAAGTGTGTCTGGGTATTTCTGAGAGTCTTGTAGTCACTCAGAAATCCTCAAACACGACAACAAGCACCGAGAAACTGGCATAAAACCATCTCATTTACGACTAAACAGCTCGCCAGTTGGCACGATACGGGCGTAACGTCAGGAGCCACCGTCACAATGTACACATAGGCCTGACCGACCTGTGTGTGTCAGCCCAAAGCAGTGGGTCTCAAGCTCTGGTGTTCATAAGCCAGCACCCAGAACTGCCTAGAAACTTTATATGCTGCTGCATGTACCAGGTTTATAGAAAAACGGGCACCAGCTGTGTCCGCAGGCCGAGGCTTTGCCAAGTACCTTCTGCAAGCTGCTGGGCACTCACATAGAGTGCGTGTCACAGGACGCTGACCCTTGCAGACTGCACCCACCGAGAGGGAATGCGGGACACAGACTCAGCTCTGGGTGACGGCCCATCTCCGTCAATCCCCTCCCGCCTGCGAGAGGCTTCCCCTGCAGCTTTCTCTCAGGCCTCCACCCCCCGCAGCGTGTCCACACTGCGTCCACACCGCGCCAGAGGAAGGGAGGGAAGAAGACCCTCACGGAGAAGCCGCTCCCCCTGGGAGGATATGCCTCTTACGGAGCTTCTGAAAGGCGGTGCCGTAGCACACAGAATTTCCCTACACAAAATCCCGTAGATGTGCAACAACGAGAGGGGCTCAGGCCACAGCCTCTTCCCTCTAACGACTGCTGCTGTTGCTGTGTGCCAGAGTGACCCACAGGCCTGAGCAGGACTGCCCGGCGGGCTCCTGGTGGAAATCTTCCCAGGGCTAGACCCCAGGTCTTCCCTCCCACAGAGCCACGGGTGGGTTCATGCGCCTTCCAGGGAGCAGCGGAGGACCTAACGGGAGTACTACCAGATCCCGCCCCTGCCCACTTTCTGATGAAAACATCATGTATTTTAACTATTTTAACAGGAAAACATTAACCAAGCTACACCACTCCCAGGAAACAGCAGTAAGAGAATTTAAAATATCTTAAGAGAAATGTAACTTGTGCCAACGGGGCTGTGGATTTTTCAAGGAAACTCCATACTCCACTGTGTACAATGGATATAAAATTTAAATGGCTAAAGCTGTTCCCAAGAATCAAACTAACATAAAACACACCGTACGGAAGCCTGGAAACCCAGTGCTATCCCAAGAGCTAAATTTGTACCCATAGGAAGTTCACTGGCTAAGTGATAGGCTGCTGACGGGAAGCCGCCAGCTGCTTCCTCCAACGGGAGCCTCACAAACCCTGGGGCGGTTCGACTCTGTCCCACGGGGCGGAGAGTCAGGGCAGGACTCAGTGGCCGAGGGTTTAAGCTGTTCGTTGCCATAAAAGTCATCCCTGAGTCAAGGCGACCCTCTCAGTGGTCTCCGCTGTAGACGATCACAGTCCCTATGTTGACAGCATAAGGGCTCCTATACGTGTGCTTCTATGTTTAACTGTGAAGTATAGAAACATGAAAAGCTCGGCCTTACAGACTTAGAGAGCTGCAAGATCACAGAGCTGGGTAACTGTTGCCCTACTGAAAACAGGACGCGGTCCCTTGTCTGTGTCCCTGCCATGCTGACAAGCTCACGTCATTAAAACACTACAGTGTTCGCGAGCACACCCCCCTCAAACAGGGAAAGCCGAAGACCCCTGACTCCTACGTCTGACTACACCAAGATCAGGCTGCTTCTGACTGAAACTGGAGAAGGGGCTGGGGGGCAGGAGGCAGGATAATAATTCAGCCAAGTGGCCAGGAAATGTTCTAGCTAGGCCACGTTTAGTAAAAGCCTGCACATGCCCAGTGGAACTCTTTCAGGAACACGGGCTTCATTTGCGTTCCCGAGTGCACACCCTAACATAACCCAGGCTGCACGCACGGGCCAGAGGAGCGCGTGGGTGTCTGCTGTCACGCGGTGCCAAGCTGCTCGGCGGCCAGGCAAACGCAGCTTTGGTTAGCCCCTCACTGTGCCTGGAGGGGAGCATGCACGCCGTTTGAGATGGGGAGGGGGCGTACACGTGCCAGGGACCAGACGCCAGGCATAAGTTTTCTGAGAGTAAGTCATCTTAAGTTGGCCAGCAGACATGGATGCTTCAGTGAAAACACACTTCAACTTACAAGCAAGCGGTTTCTATTCCCCACACAGGCTTCCCGGATGAGCCGGGAAGAGAGAAAGTGGGTGCCATCAGGAGGAGCTAGCTGTCACTGGACACAAAATCTCCAAAGAGCCATTCTTTGGCCTTATAAGCAAGGGACGGAAGTGGGTTCTTTCTGCAAAAAGCTGGCAGGGACTGGGTTTAGATCATCATGCCCCAACCTAGCAGCGATGCAGTCTGGTACTCCCTCTTCCTCGGCATTGCTCTTCCAGGCAAGTCAGGGTTAATACAAGTTAATAATAATTCAGCCAAGGGAAAACCATCAATAAATAATAATGCTCGTGGACAAAGTCAAACAGATGAGAGGCCCTGGTTGGAAGGCAGGAGCCTGGAGCCCTGGAAAGGGGGTAAGGGACCAAGGGGGGAGACTCCAGGAAGATAGGGATGAGAGAAGGGGGGTAGAGCTGAGACATAAGCCCCAAGGCCATGTGGGCAGGACCCCTGCTGCTCAAGCTGCTGAGATCCAATCCCTACCCTGGTGCCTCATCTCTGCCCACTTCCGCTCTCTCTCCTCGTCTCACTCTTGCCTTCAACCCCAGTCTCCCCTATGCCCATCCCAGGCATGGCTTAGGGGCCGGCCCCCTCCTCCCACCAAGAGTGCTCGCAAAGGGCTCCTTCCCCTGGGCCCCGAGACCTACAGGGCAACACAGCATCGCTAAAGTACACAATGGGTGAAGCAGACATCCAGGGGCTGATTTAAGGACCAAGAGTCAGCACAAGAAGAAAATGTATTCATACACAAATTTCAGGTACCTGGCCAGTGATAAGAGGGAGATGCTCAGGGTTGGGGTGGGGGTGCATTTTTTTAAGTCTAAAGACTTGAGAGACCTGTCAAAAATTAATTAAGAAGACTTACTGTGATTTTGATAGCTTTGTTCAACACATTTACCCATTCAACTAGGTCCTGCTGATCATTGGCTTGAAGGAAGTATTTTCTCATCCCTGCATTCATAACTGTCGAGAGAGCGAGACACGAACAACACATGAGATTCTGTACTTGCTACTTCTAATTTTATGTTCAACAAAGTCATATAATAATAATCCTCACTAAATTCCAATACCCTAAAACTCTTTTTGGGTTTGATGAAATGTTAGGTCGCCCTACAAATACAGCTTTTAACCTCCGATAATACTAGTAAACATCTTATTTTTAGTGGCCATGTTGTTGATAATCAGGTGAAGAGTTTATACTATATTTATACAAATCTCCCACAGATGGACATTTAGGCTATTTCCAGTTTTTGAAATTACATAAAATGATACACTGAAACATAATATACCTAGATGAGGGGCTTCTAAAAGTTCATGTGGAAAAAACCCATTATCTGTCCATTCCATTTTCCCAGGAAAGTTGTGGAGCTCCCCCATATGTCTCCACATATGGTCTGGGATTTCTGCAGGAGAAATTTTTGACACAGACTTACAATGGGCCGAAGGGAATTCACGTTAGGATTTTAAAACAGGGATTAGCAGACCACCTTTCAGAAAGTTGGATCCATGTACAATCCTACAGGCGTACTGCACAAGCCTGCTTCATGGACTCCCTCTCACCAGGTCTGGTCACCACCTCTGCCTGACCGTCTCACCCGCCCCAGGGGCAATGGGGTTAGTGGGTGGCACGAGCCTGCTTTGCCAGCTCCAGCCTCGCTCTGCCCTTGGCAGGTGCTGATGAAAAGGCAGGGTTCCCTCCTGATTCCTGCGCCTGGTGCCTCCCTCCCACAGCAGCACACGGTCACCTGCTGCTCCAGGGGCTGCCAACACTCCCCTGTGGGCCCCTAAGACACTCCTCAGTAGTCACGATGGAGTCTCCAAGGTCCTTGTTCCTGCTGACGTTGCCTCTTCCCTGTGGCCCCTCCGGCCTAGGCGCGCTGCTTCACTCAGGGTCTAGCGGCTGGTCACCTCAGCAGCCCCTTCAGGCACATCCAGTCTTCACCCAACGGATGAGTGACTCCCCACAACAAATCCTGCGTCCAAGGGGCCCAGTGAGCTGTGGGTTCCAGGATAAACCCGGATTGGCAAGGCACTCAGAGAAAACCTCCTTAGTCCTTGTTTAAATCTGAATTTGCTGATGCAATTGTGCTTTGTATGTTTATTGGCCATCTGTACGTAATTCTTTTTTATTTAATTTTTTTTTAATTTCAACAATTTATTAGGGGCTCATACAATTCTTATCACAGTTCATACATATACATACATCAATTGTATAAAGCACATCTGTACAGTCCCTGCCCTAATCATTTTTTTCTCCTCTTTTCTTTTTTTAAATTTTATTAGGGACCCATACAACTCTTATCACCATCCATACATATACATACATCAATTGTATAAAGCACATCCATACATTCCCTGTCCCAATCATTCTCAAAGCATTTGCTCTCCACTTAAGCCCCTTGCATCAGGTCCTCTTTTTTTTTCCCCTCCCTCCCCTTTCCCCCCTCCCTCATGTGCCCTTGGTAATTTATACCTCGTTATTTTGTCATATCTTGCCCTATCCGGAGTCTCCCTTCCCCCCTTCTCTGCTGTCCCTCTCCCAGGGAAGAGGTCACATGTGGATCCTTGTAATCAGTTCCCCCCTTCCAACCCACTCACCCTCCACTCTCCCAGCATCGCCCCTCACACCCTTGGTCCTGAAGGTATCATCCACCCTGGATTCCCTGTACCTCCAGCCCTCATATGTACCAGTTGTACGTAATTCTTTCATGAATTTTATTTTCTTTATCCAAATTTCTCCTTATTCATTTTTTTAATCGACTTAAAGCTTTTATGTTAACCCCTTCTGTCTCATTATAGGCATTTATTTTCTCCAATCCATCACTTGTCTTTATTTTGGAAATGGCATCTTCAAAATGGCATCAGCGAAAGTCTACTGATATTTCTCGTGTTTCTAGATTTTGTATCATGTGCAGAAAAGATCCCTTGCCAAAGGTTATAAAAATCAGCACCTCTATTTTCCAGCCCTCGTTACTTTTAGTGCATTTAGCACTTTCTTCTTAGTCGGACGTTGGCACACAGGCCACATGCCGTACAATTCAACCATGCAGTCATGTCAAGAATTGTACAGTCATTACCACAATCAATTTCAGAACATTTTCTTCCCCCCACTCCATGATTAAATCACCTTTTAAATGAGTTGTGTACACTCACATTCACTTCTAGTGCTCCACCCCGCACACCTTTATTATTTACTCCTGAAATCCCACCCCCTACAGACCCCCCATCAGTTATTATCTCTATGCATTCATCCACTCCTGTGCGTCACAAACGGGGAAGCCCAACAGAAGCAATAAAGGATACAAATGATGGAGTAAGGATAAAGCAATATCAAAGATAAAAATACCAACAATAAGCAAGAAAGAGAAGACCTCTATCAATTTTTGTGATGGAACAAACAAGAGATCCCCTTGACCTAGAGCAAATTCAGAGTGGGTCTAGAGCAGCAGTTCTCAACATTCTGAATGCCGTGACCCTTTCATACAGTTCCTCATGTTGTGGTGACCCCCCAACCATAAAATCATTTTCGATGCTACTTCATCACTGATTTTGCTACCGTTATGAATTGCAATGTAAATATCTGATATGCAGGATGTATTTTCATCATTATAAGTTGAACATAATTAAAGCATAGTGATTAATCACAAAAACAATATGTAATTATACATTGTGAAATATTTATTCCTAATGACAAATCAATGAAATGTTGTCTTGAAGCATGGTGTGGCATGTTAACAGTCTTCATGCTGGGTACTTCTGCATGTGGGCAGACTCGCCTGGAGAGAGAGGAGTGGTGTCTTGGTTTCTAGGCCCATCAGAAAAATGTTTTCCGATGACCCCCAAAGGGGCCACGACCCACAAGTTGAGAACCGGTGGTCTAACGGGAGGTCAACTGACCAAATGTGATCCAGTGTAATAAGGATGACAATGATCTATGTTTGACAGTCAGGCTGTTACAGACCTTTGCCCGTGACTAGGGGGATCTGTCATTGGCTTAACCTGACTAAACACTCTGCAGATGGGTTTGGGGCTCCCATGTCCTCCACAGCCTTGCACAAATTAGGTGTTCACAGCTCTTCCCTCATTTAGCACCTTTTTAAATTGTGTGTTTGTGTACACATCCCTTTAAAGGGCACATGTACACAGAGTTGTCCACACACTATCAGCACAATTAAAATGAATTAAAGCTTATTACACATCACATCTATTTTATAAAAACTCAAACATTAGACTAGTAGCAAAAAATTTTTAAAAGCTAGCTCTACTTGTTTCAATTGTTAAAATAACAAAATGACTTCCAAAAATCCATATAGAAGTTTGTGAAGCCGTATCAGCAGCCAGCTGAACATTATTGTCATGGATCGATTGTGTCGCCCCAAAACATGGGTCGACTCAGCTAGGTCAAGATCCCCAGTTTTGCGTGGCTTCCCTCCACTGGTCAACTGATAGCATCCTCTTCCATCCTGTGCTAAGCGCGATGAATCTTAACAGCTGTATGTTGATGAGGCAGGATTGGGGTATCCCAGCCTCGAAGATGAACTGACTCAAGAACTCAAGTCCCGCCTTTTATCTTACAAGAGCTACTCAGAGAGCGAAGCAACAGGGAAAAGTGGGCCGGGAGCTGGGAGCATCCTTTGGACCCAGAGGAAGCCTGGTGCCAAGACACAAGGAGATCCCCAAGGGACCAGGAGGCAGACTCTGAGGAGACAATGACCTTCCTCCAAGCTGACGGGTAGAGGAAGCCTTGATTCGAGCCAGTGCCTGAAGTTCAGACTTCTAGCTTCTTAAACTGATGGACAATAAAGTTCATTTTGTGAAAGCCATCGGCTGTGGTATTTCTGCTGTAGCCGTCCTCGATGACCAAGACAGAACTGGGGGCTGAAAGAGTGGGGTGCTGCTCTGACAACCTCAATGTGGAAGTGGTTTCAGAGCCGGGTCACTCTGAGGCAGAGGCAGCGTGAGAAACCAGCATGCAGACTGTCGCTGCTAAGGACAGAATGGCTGTCTCCTTTGGACCTGGGCCCCGCACTGGGAACCTCCCAGACCCAGGGGGAGACTGAGGCCGAGGTACATGGAGACGCGGAGGAACCAAGAAGCAAAGCAGGGGGGCGGGGGAGGGGGAGAAGGAGGGAGGGAGGAAGAGACAGGCTTCCCCTCAGGCCAGTGCTCTGACTACAGACTTGCAGTGTCCTGAATGCTTTGGAAGCAGAGGTCTTTGCTGAAGCCGTCCGTCCACTTGTGCTTCTCCAGCAGTAGACGCTCAGACCACGAGAAGGCCAGCGGAGGGGCTCCAGAGAAAAGATCCCTCAAACGCACGGTGAGGCTCAAATGCTGCAGCGTCTCCTGGCATTGAGATGAGGGTCTTAGAAAAGACTTGAAAGTCTGTCTTGCCAAGTGCTATAAAACAACTGCTCTGGAAGTTAGAGAGCGTTATTAACCCACTGTCAAGACTCTCAAATATTTTCCTAGAGACCATGGAGAAAGGACAGATGTCATAAAACACAAAGTAACACAGTTTGCACGTCAATAAGACATCGATCATGTCAACAAAGAACGTTCGTTTTTAAGTTCTGGCAAGGAGTCACTCACTACCCCTTCGCAATGTCCCTCAGCGGAGGCTGGAGCCGAGTGCTCCTCTAATGGGGTCTCCCTTCCACATGGTTTTGGGCGTCTGCCTGGAACAGCTGAAGAAAGACCACCGACTACCACACAGCGCTCAGTTTAAAGTAAGTCCTAATACACATACTTTAAGATTAATGACATTTATGGAAGGACCTGGGTGAATGGGTTACACATTACGCTGCTAACCTCGATGTCAAGAGTTCAAAACCAGCAGCCATTCTGTAGGAGAAAGATGGGGCGCTCTACTCGCGTAGGAGTTACCGTCTCGAAAACCCACAGGAGCAGTTCAACTCTGCCCCACAGGTACCTTCTCGATGGAAGAGACTTTTGAATTTTTATTCTCCTTCTAACCCTGCAGTGTGAATACAATGCCTCTGCACTTTGGAAGGGAGGCGTGTTGGACTGCTAGCCCACAAGGTTGGTGGCTCAAACCCACCAGTCTCCTCTACAGGAGAACCAGGAGGCTGCTTTCGAGGGGATGGTCTCCAGAAGCCTGGGGTACGGTTCTGCCTTGTCCCGTGGGTCTGCCTCAGTCCTAATTGGCTGGGCCCTTAAAGAGGTGGCAGGTGTAGGTGGCAGGTGTATGTGCTTCACACTGAGCTATGGAGGGGAAGTCCCAAGCCCAGAGCCAGTCAGGCCCACGTAGCTCACACAACTGTCAGAGAGAAATTATCCCCAGCAACATCATCTTATAAAGGTAAGTTCATCGCTCTGGGCCCTGTTTTGTGCACCTGGGAACACCACCCATCCTTTCCGTGAGGGGTGAAGATCATGGAGCTAGCACAGTGCCTGGGGCAGATGAAATGTTACCCATCAGCACCATCACTGTCTTCATCTGGAGGCCCCCAAGAAGTAAGGGGATGGGGCGAACAGCGTGAAGCAGGTTAGTGTTAAGTGGTGTCTGAGCCACCATCCAGGTTCCCAAAGGCCGGCTAAACTCCGCCTGGCCCTGCTGCCCAGGGTCTGGGGCCGCTGAGGTGGGGAAAGGGCTACACTCAGGGAGCGGACTTTATCCAACGCGCCCGTGTTTAGTGATGTGCCGCATCCCTTCCCTGGCCTGGCACCAGCGTCCCCAAGTCAAGAACATCGCCGAGTCTATTTCTGGAGCTACTCCACCTCCCGTTTCCTGCTGGGATGGGGGAAGGACAACTGCCTGACAGCGCCGTGGAGGTGGGGCCCAGAGGCTGAATCTGAAGTGGACCTTCAAACGAAGGCCCGGTTTGCCGTACCTCGTCACCGGTGCATCTCCAGACACCGCGCCCTTCCCAGAGCTGGGCTTTGATTGGGCCTCTTCCTGTGTCCAGGGAGCCATCATTCCTCCACCCACCTCCCACCCTCCGGGCCGCAGAGGCCTGTCCCTTGGAACAGAGATGGTCGGCGTGCTTCCTGCTCTTGCTGCTTTGGGGGCTCTGACAGGGGCTGGAAGAGGAAGTGCTTCCGCTGCCCTTGTCAATGGAATTCGAGGTGTCATTTTAGAAGCCAGCCTCCTTCTCTGAGGGCAAGGACTGGAAGAAGCCTCCTCCATCGTCAGTGGCAGAAATTACTAATACACTAATACAGGACTAACCTTTGTCTCTGAGCCCCACCAAATCCACTCAGTCTCAGGGTGGGCTCTATGACCATGTACCTACCACCTGCCTTCAACCACGGCACGTGAGATTTTACCTTGAGCGGCATGTCTACAGTGTGCGAAGGCCTCACATGCACATCTCTCCCATCCCCTGCCCTGAGTCCAGCAGCCTTCCATTCACAAGACTCTGACGCATTTCCACATCCGTAACTCTATCCAAGGTAGTTTCTACATAAAATTTGTTTGTTTCGTAGCAATAGTCAAAGAATGATGGCCAGGTGTCATGCTATTCACATGAGATGTTTTTTCTGGACACCTGACTGCCACTAGATGCTGTCACCCCCCCCCCCCACACACACACCTCCCCCATGCCAATGCCTACAGAAGAAACAGAGTAAGGAACTTTAACATCGATTCTACCACCAGAAACACGGGCCTAACTTTCATGCAAAATCATCCTCTTTTGAGGTCAGCTGGCCACTCCCCCCCTAATTTTCACTACCCCTCCCCCCCATTTCTCTGAAAGCCCCTCAGTTCTCCGGGCTCCAACTCCCACCTATGATTTGAACAGATGCCTCATTTTCCTATTCTTGATCTTCAACTCCACCCAGTCCCCAATTCAATTACATCAGTTCATCAGACACTCTTTGTTTGCAAGTTTCGCCATCGTTTAAATTCCTTACCTTGGAATCGAGTTTGGTGCCCTCCCTAATTGGCTCTTTTAATTCCTTTAGGTCTTTAGTTGAAGCAAGCCTTTCTCTCTTCCCTCCAGCTCCAGCAAATCCCACAAACCCCTCCCTCTCTTCCTTCCAACAGGTTTCCTCTTTCTTCGTCCCCTCACCAACCTGCCCCCCACCAACCGAAATTCAGGGCCTGATATCAGGAGCAAAGTGCAAACGCCCCTTACCAACTCTACCTATGCCAAGTCTCTCCTACCTATGCAGAGTCAACACAGAACAAAACCCACCTTCCGTCACCGGACGCCCGCCCTCTAGGTGCGCTTCTGCCTTTCCCAGGTACACGCCACTTGGCAGGACATCGCAGCCTGCCTTCACGGGCCTTTCTGCTTGTCAGCCTCTCATCACCTGTTCCAGCATCGCTGAAGGCTTAGCTCACCCCCTTCTCTCCCTACATGCTGGTCCGTGCAGCCCCGCAGCTTCTCTGCGGGTGGTAAAGAATGAAGTCGGAGTTAGCTGGCCACCAGCTCATGTCTCCTCTTCCTCAGTGGCTCCTCTGACTCCTCAGCCCGCTAATAAAGGACTTGCAATGCTTCTTTGAAGCCTCCGATGCACTGCACATGCCTGTACAGCAGACTGTGATAAGCACAGTTAAGAACCACCTGGTGTTAGGAGCCTAGGTGGCAAGTGGGTTAAGAACCACCTGGTGTTATACTTGTCTTTCCAACCACCTCATAAGCATGTCAAAGTCGGGCATTAAACAAGAAAGAACAAAGAGCTGATGCATTTGAATTACGGCGCTTATGTGCCTCCACTACAGAGCCGGCGTCCTTAGTGTAGCCAGTGGAGGAAAGGAGCCTGGGAGCACAGAACAGCTAGGAACTGCTGACCTGTGCAGGATTAAACAAACGCTCGAATGACTGGGCACTATTTACACTTCGGATTGAGATCAGAGTTGTAAGAGCCCCCAATAAGATGATTTTTTAAAAGGGGAGTACCATATATACTCGAGTATAAGCTGAGTTGAATATCAGCTGAGGCACCTATTTTACCACTAAAACTATAAACAAATATGCTGGAAAAACTCAGCTTATACACGAGTATATATGGCACCACGGGCTGCCAGAGAAGCAAACCGATCAGTCTCAGGAAAACGGAAGCTAGCATGCACCTTAGAGGCCAGGAGGGTAAGACTCGGAGAGGACCGCGCCTGGGAAAGGACACGGGGCCTGGGGAAGCAGAGGGTCAGCCCGGGAGGCAGACCTGGACAGGATGCCCTGGCTGGGGCTGCAACAGCGAGCTCCCTCACAGCACCCTGGTCGCTCAGGGGCGGCCGTGAGTCAGAGCCACTGTGAGGACACGGACGGCAACACAGCAGCCACACAGGGAGCGGGAACATTGCAAACGCCACAACAATGCTTTGCCCAGGGGTGGAAGGGCCACCACGACCAGATGACGCACAGGAAAGTTAGGGGTCTGGGGTGGGGGTAGGGAAGTGGTGACAGTTTTTCTTCTTGACCTAAATGACAGCTCCAAGAGTATCTGCCTGGAAAAACCCAATAAGCCGTTTGTGTTTGTGCATTTTTGCTTTATTTTACAATAAAAGGAAGGTATTTTCCAATGGTCTGCAATCCTGGCTCCGATGAATCACCACCACCTATGACATGAAGATCATGCTCTCCCCCCTCCATCTTTGCTGGCACCCCATCTTTGTCACCTGGCTTTCCCCTCTCTGGGGAAGGGATGTCACCCAGTCCTACTCCCATGCCTTTCCCCAGCTCTCCCAGGGGCACGGGAGCATGCGCACTGTAACTGCCTGCTCGCAGACACGCCACATCGTAAGCTCCCTGAACACGGCGAGGATCACAGCTGTGGTCGCAGACTCTGCACTGCCTGCTACACAGAGGTTCTGCAATAAACACGTGATGAGAACACACTAACAGGCTGGTAAATAGATAAAAATGAATGTCAAAATCTGGCTCGCGCCTGTCTTTCCTTAGACAAGTCTATGTAGCTCCACTCACTGACTTGGAAATGCTGGCTGTTCTAGGTCAGCACGGCAGTCTGCTCAAGACAGGACAGGCTCAAGGACATGTCAGAGACGCCATGGAGACAGGCAGGTCATTACTCCTCTAACAAATGCTTGAAAAAAGAGAATGACCTGCTCACACCCAACAGAATACTGAAATGGCTGCCCCATGATGTGACTGGCACACTGCAATCACGGTGAACCAAAAGTACATGCAATCTCATGGGTGGGGTGGGAAGGATATCTTCTAAAATCATCTAAGCAGCAGACTTTTCATTTCTAAAACCCTTGCTGGAATGGGAACTGTGGGGCTTGGCTGATAGTCTGGGGAGATAAACACAGTTGGAAGGGGCCTGATGGCTCATCAACTGCCTGAGGCCTGCCCAACACTCCAGGAGCAGGCCAATACATGTGTGAGCATCTGGGGACAGAAGACTAAGGAAGCCCATGCCCAAGTGCCACCCTGCCCTTCACTGTTCCATCACAGCAAACTCCTAACGATGGCCACTTAATGGTAGTTGGGACGATTTCATGTCAACTTCTATATGTATGAGAGTTGAGTGCAGGGGTGGAGCCTGAAGATGTCTCCCTTGGGGGTGTGGCCTTCTCACCAGGAAGAAACGGGGACCCTCCCTCTCTCTCTGGCACTTCATCTTCCTCCTGGCTGCAACTTCACTGGGATCCCTCTCTGTGTTGGCCTCCAGGGTGGCCCCGTGGGCCAACTGACCCCAGAGCTGTTGGCACCCTGCCATGCTTCCAAGGATCTCAGATATACAAGGCTGTGTCCTCACCCGCCAGTGATCTGCCTGCTTCCTGCCTCACCCTTCTGCATCATCGGCCTGCCGTCCGTTAGTCTGGAGAGGGCCCGGAGAGCGTGGACCTAAGGACTTGAGCTGGACTGACTGGGGGGCCTTCACGACGCAGAGTTGCTTCTTTCCTGAATGAGGATGACATCACTGGTTTAATCAGCCAAACGCACCACTGGAGAGCCCCTGACTCCTCTTTACTGATACCACTCTGTCAGGGGGACTGAGAACTCCCTGGGGTGAGCCATGGGAGGGCTGGAGAGCAAGCTTGGAGAGCTGCCTCCTAGTCATCCTGGTTGTAACAGCGTCGTACACATGCAATGCTGGTTTTAAAATCTGTTTCAGATCCTGTCCAAGGTCTCATGATAATCACTACCTGTAATAAGAAGGGGGCTTCAAAAGCTCATCAAAAACCCCTGTCTTACTGGACATCCCTTGCAGAGGGGTAGTGGGGAGGAGATGAGTCACTCAGGGTTTAGTATAGCAACAATGAAACTCAAAACCTTCCTCTAGTTCTTGAATGCTTCCCCCCTCCCCCAGTTATCATGACCCCAATTCTGCCTTGCGGACCTGGTTAGACCAGAGGATGCACAGCGGTGCAGTAGGGATCTGGAAACACAGGGAATCTAGGACAGATGAACCCCTCAGGACCAGCAGTGAGAGTGGCGACACCGGGAGGGAAGGGGATGTAGAAAGGGGGAACCAATCTCGGGGATCTACATGTAACCTCCTCTCTGGGGGATGGGCAACAGGAAAGTGGGTGAGGGGAGACGCCGGGCAGTGTAAGATAGGATAGAGTAATAATTTTTTAAGTTATTAAGGGTCCGTGAGGGAGGGGAGAGCAGGGAGGGAGGGGGAGGGAAAAAGAGGAAAATGAGCTGATTCCAGGAACCCAAGTGGAAGGCGAATTTTGAGAATGATGAGGGCAACGAATGTATAAGGGTGCTTTACTCAAATGATGTATGTATGGATTGTGATAAGAGTTGTATGACCCCAATAAAATGATTTATTAAAAAAGAAAAACACCTTGTCTTTTTTTTTAAAACAATTTATTAGGGGCTCATACAACTCTTATCACAGTTCACACACATTTAATTACATTTTCCCACAAACTTTTTCAAAGCTCTCGCCTACCTCACCCCATATGAATGTGACTGTCTCATGAAGACTACACAGAATACAGTAGAAACATGGTATTCAGACTGCATCAGTACTTGACATCATCGGATTTCAACCCAAAATGTCCAGAAAATTTTGCATCGAAGCTCAAACAAAACATCGGAATCTGACCCAGGGCACATGATCTTTGTAAACAAAAGCAGTCCGTGTGTGGGTCACTCGGCATTAGTTGGCGTTAGTACACGTTGTTAGTACACGTTTAAACCTTTTGCGGCTGTGTTCCAAGCATTTTGCTATACTTTTCATAGTTTTTGTGGCTTTTTGTACTGCTTTTAGATACAAAATATGGGTCCTAAGAAAGATTTTTTTGAAAAGAATCACCATGGTAAGGAACTGGCTAATTGTGTTATCAATATTTTTATGATAATTTAGTAAACACTTTTAAAAAACGATTAAGGAAACACCAACAGACCACATTAGACAGAATTTTTTTTTAAGAGAAAGGCAGCCAGGTCCTACGAAGGGCAACAACTCTAGAAAAGCAGCTAGCTTTTGGTTTTGCGGAAGGGATTCCCCTTCCAACCAATGACTCTTTCCACACCTCCTCTCCCCATCCACGTCCACAGAGCCAGATCTTCATCCAACTCAGGGTATGGGCCATGCTGTAGTTGTTAAACACGGTTACGGCTGTGTTTCTTATTTAAATTATATTATTTCACTCTGAACTTAGTTACTTTGAAATTTCTGTGTAATGTTTTGTATAAAAAGGCAGGTGACGTTAAAACTTGGTGGTCAAAAATGGATTAACATAACACTTTCAGTTATTTCTTATGGGAAAAATTGATTTGGAACTCAACTGCAATGCGTCTCGACGCTCCTTCTACAATGGATTCGCGCTGAGGGCCTAGGTCCGACTGAAGTGTCGGTCTCGTCTGAGGCTGTCCTTGACGGTTTCACATGTTCTTGAAGCTAGCCATCAGAGGCACACAGGGCAGGGCAGCCTGCAGTGCTGACTCCCAGGGCCACCGAACCCGCCAAGCAACTAGCATTTCTACACTCCCGCCGTCTCTGATACTGAGCCTCAGCTAGGCCTTCATGTGTGGGGTTACCAAGTGTCCTCACAAATCAAGGGAAAACTGTACTAACAAGGCAGCAGCAGCAGAAGAATCCTATATTTGATTGTTTTAAGAACACAAACTCCTGGTCCCCAGAGCAGGGGGCAAGAGGAAGGAGGAGACCATCTCACACAACTATAAAAACTACCACACAAATGTGATTCAAATCCAGACCAAGAAATAAGGCATCATTTTCTTATTGGCAAACCGAAGGCATAAGGTCTCTGATGACAGCCAGTCAAGGGCAGAGGAGAAGGGTCCAAGAAGGTTTCCTTCACGGCATGAGCTGCTTGAGAGCCAATCTTATAAGAAAACAATACAAGAGAAGGCAGCAAAGGAGTCCCACTCTCTCTGCCAGGAGAGCCCCTCGCCCTTAGTCAGAAAGGAGAGATGGGGCTCCATGGAAAGACCAGGTAAGGTTGCTAGCTAGATTACAATTCCATCAGAACCGCCGCCAACGGATGCACACTCCTCAACCCCTCCCTCTGCTTGTGGGCAGGAGCACTGCGGAAACGGCAAGCAGTGAGAGACCTCTCAGACACGGCACAGCTCACGGACAGAAAGAAGCGTTCAAGTGCTCGACAAAAGTAGACCGGGAGACCCCAGCCTAATTCAAACAACAAAACCGGTTACTTACCAAAACAGAACTCTGCCTTTGGCCTGAGCTTGGCTGCGTCGCTCACCTGGTGGGAAAGAGAGAGATGAGTGACTCGCTTCTTTGGATGACATCTAGAACCCACCTTAAACATTGTGTAAGCTTCCACACGCAGGACCTCCCCCCCACACACATACCCCCCCCCCCCCAGTGCTAAACACAGATAAACCTGACTGTCAACTGGGAAAGAATGCTAACTAAGTACAGGATCCAGGGGGCAGTGGAACAATGGAGCAGACAAATGTCACTGCCACATTTTTGCTACACAAACGTCATCTTTCCTTTAAAGGAAAGGCGGAAAAGCTCAAAGCGCACCGTTAGACTTTAAGTCACACATACACATATTCTGAGTTTAACTTAATTTTGGGAAAGAGCCTCAGTAGATAAGGAAACTGCAAGTGCTCCCCAAATAACTTAATCCTACCCCGTGAGCCACAAGGAGTGCTCACTGTCTTTGAATTCCATTTTCCCAGCAGCTTTCTGAAGGCCCTTGTGCAAGAGAATACTGGTGGTGGGAGGCAGAGTGGCCTGTGCACTGAAGAGACATTTATCTGCTGTGAAGGGATCGCACGGCTCTCGGTGCGCTCTGGTACTGGACCAGACAGGATAACAGTCACCTTCCTGAAGGGAGCAACACGGCTCATTCTAGACGGGAAGGCAACCATGCCGCACATGCTTTCAACGACCTAGCTCTCGGCCCTGCTACGGCCTGGTGTTAACATTCCTGACTTTGGATCTGTTCTGCGCCTTCAGAGGGAATTCCAGGTCTGGGACTCCTGACTGATCCTAAGGACAAAGTCACAGGTCTGAGTCACACTGTGGTTTGTGCTGCCAGGAATAAGGTCTGGAATAAACCAAAACAGTGGCAAGGCCAGAGGGGAGTACAACGTGTACAATTCAAACTCCAGCCGGCTGTGGGCAGAGATAAAAGTGAACCCAGGTTCACGACGAGGTTACACTGGAAGGGCGGAGCCGTGGAGGAGGGGCACCATCCGGCCGGTGCACCTGCCTGCTTCACTGAGCCAGCTCTTCATGAAGGAGCTCCAGCACCACTGCTCCCTCTCCACCTCGTCAATGGCCCTTTCCGCATCAGTTCACTGGCAGTCCAAAATGCTCGGCACACTACCTGCTTACCAATATGCATATTCCAGCAACACAGCCAAGAAGGCTGGAGGGCTTCAATTTGTCTTGCCATGGGATTCCATGCTGCCTCCTAAGAGACTCTACTGAATCAAAGCCTCTCAGAAGCACTTTTTAACGTCTTGATTTATTGGAACAATTAAGGTATGCTTAAGCATTGTTTGTCTTTTGCAAATTTACATAACATGGCTTCAACAGAAGGCATGTTTCTCTTTGGCTACATGGGAGCCTTGGGGTGCAGGGGTTATTCATTGGGCTGCAGTCCGCGTGGTCAGCGGGTCAATCCCCCAACAGCAGCTCCATAGGAGGAGGAGTGGGCTTTCCACTCCCGTCACCAGTGCCCATCTCGGAAACCCCTAAGGGGTGGCTATGAGTCAATATTGACCCCATGGCAGCAAGTCTGATGTATTGGTTTAGATACGTAACTATTGTTGCCGGGGGCTAATTTCCCCCTTCTTTTAATTAAGCAAAATCAATAGCTCTGCTGGGGTATAAATAATTTTTATTTATAAAAATTTCTCTCTTATAAACAGAAGCCCATTTATAAACCAGTTGTCTGTTGAAATGATGTACCTGTGTTTAAAATGTACACTCATCTACAGGCAGTTCAAGTCACGGGTAAGATCCACCCTAAAGCGTCTTTAGGTCCGGTCTGTAGGTGAGTGAGAACAGTGCACATGGTCCTAATTTAGTTTCACTTTAGTGCAAAAAAAGGCCCCAAGCCTTTCAGTGATTTCAATGCTATCCCAGGCAGCAAGGAAAGGCGTTTGTGATGAAGAATCCGTTTTGAGGTTGGGGAGGAGGGGAAAAGAGGACCTAATACCAAGGGCTCAAGTAGAAAGAACATTTTGAAGATGTTGATGGAAACCTATGGACGAATGTGCTTGATACAACTGAACGGTGGATTGTCATCCGTGTGTTAAGAGCCCCGCAACAAAATGGTAAAAAAAAAAAAAATCAGTTTTGAGGAGTAGAGATTGATTCAATTATATCAAAAAGAGGGCAAATTACGTAACCACCTTCAAGAGCAATCTGATCACAGGACTCACTGATGCGCACTCTCATGCATGCCTACACGGTGCCTGTGCAGATGCGTCTCTGACTTTCGAGTCTCATGTCATCAGCAAACTGTTATTGCTTTTGGTCGAATGCAAAGGAAACCTCCACAACCCTCACAGGGCTAACTCTTCAGGGACTTCAATCTAAGTTCCCAAAACACTCGTGAAAGAAAAAGAGCTGCCTGATCAATCACAAATCTAAAATTCTGAAAACTAAGAAATAAAACACATATATAGTTGTAGAAATGCCAGCAAAACAAGTCCATACTGAAAGAATCAGAAATTAGCAGGAACAAAATGAAAGAAGGGAAAAGCATCTCCCGTCGTGAGGATGGTAGTCGTTGTCTTCAAGAGAAACCAGACCCAGTGTAAGTACCATAGCACAGAGAGCGGCCTTCTCTGGCCTTCTCCGGGTAAGAGCCTGCAGGTTAGCGTGCCTCAGCCTGGTCACACACACATGAACTCCATGGCTGGCCTCCTGGTTCCAACAGTGTGGAGCCCTTCCTGACAGGGACACCACGGTGCACTTTCCGTCATCACTGGGGGCACGCTCTTTCTGTCCCACTCCTGTCTGAGGGCCCTGAACTCACGCACGAGCAGGCAGGCGATGGCGCAGAAAGAGTACCTTTGAAATGTAGGTCAGTTTAATGGCTCCCACGCGGGATGATCCGGAAGGTAGGTTCTGGAAGCAAATAATTAATTTGTCAATAACAAGTTAATAAGCAACATTATGAACTTATTTTACATTATAATGTTCCAAGAAAAGTTATGAAATTACATTTTATAATATCACATTTTCTAAACCAAGCCAGTCAGTCCTTACTAGGCCTGGAAGTTTGAAATCAAGATGACACCTTAGGTAACAAAACTGAATCCTACTTGAGATCTCTCTCATATTCATATATATATATATATATATATATAATATCTCATCATTGTGGGTAGGATAATTCTTGTTTGTATGACTTTAAAGGATTATAAAGAACAGCAGAGTCTGTTCCTGAGAGCAACAGGGGCGCTGGTAGAGTAGCTGTCCCGTGTTGGCTGCTACCTGACAAGGTCGGCAGTTTGAAACCACTGGCTGCTCTGTAGGAAAAAGAAAAGACTTTCTACTCCCATTACGAGTGACAGTCTCAGACACCCAGAGGGCAGTTCTACCCTGTCCTATAGGTGCGCTATGAGTCAGTATCAACTTCATGCCATAGAAAAGACAAATATATCTGTTTAGATATATATATATATATATTTAAAACCCGAGTATACAATATTTTATTGTATAAAAACTGTGTTTCATCATCAAATATATTTCTTTAAAAACAAGTACGGGATCCCCCCATTTAAGTAGCTTAGTATGTCTGTTACTTGGAGAACAAGGTGTGTCTGGCTCCAGCCATGGAATCGTCAATTATCTCATAGGCCTGTGAAAGTCGGACCCTGAATAAGGAAGACCAAAGGAGACTTGACCATGGACTGCTAGAAGGACAAACAAATCTGCCGTGGAAGAAGTATGGTCAGAGTGCTCCTTAGAGGCATGGGGAAGACCAGTCCCTGGAGAAGGACATCATGCTTTGTAAAAGAGAGGGCCAGCGAAAGACAGGAGGGCCCTCAAGGAGATGGACGGACACAGTGGCTACAATGGGCTCAAGTACAGGGACGATTGTGAGGATGGCGTAGGACCGGGCAGTGTTTTGTTCTGGTGTGCATGGGGTCGCTACCTAACAACAGTATGTATCCTATCATATTTAATCTCCATTGATATTCATTCCTACATTGTTAATCATAGACAGGGAATGTATATAATGGCACTTTTATACCAATCATTTGGAATATGGTTTGCATCAACACATCTGTCACCAAAAAAACCCCAAAACACAAACAGGTTTAAGAGTAAAAAATTCTGAGGAGGGAGACTCTTTCTGGCGAGGCTGTCTCAGAAAAACTGAAGTTCGTCTGTGATGAAAGACATTTCAGTCGGACCCTGAAGGCTAGATGGGCAAACTCTGGGGCATGAAGACGGGAGAGGAGAGTCTTCCAGGCGGGGCCGGCTGGAGGACACTCTGAAGCTCGGTGCTGGGATAGGAATGTGCGTGCTCTGGACTGTAACACAGGGCACCCTGCGGTTGTGTAGAAAATGACACGTTTGGGAAACTAAATGGAGAACCAAAATCAGAGGGCACCCAGGTAAAGAACAAGGTGGCAAAGGAATTCGCAGAGCTGATCATTTGAAACCATGGAGAAGGCTTTTGAGCAGATGTGACACGGAAAGTTTGTTTCCATGAATAATTCTGGTGATCTCGTGATGGAGGTAAGAAACCCTAATAACACATCTGGGAAATGTAATCAAGACTAGAACAAAGTAAAATGGAAACAACCTTGACTTTCAAAGTGAGTGCAGATGGAGATTAAGCTGGCTTAACTTTTTAATTGTCTGTATAATAATGTACACTAGAGAAAACTTTTTAAAAAGCTCTCTGGGCTTCTCATGAGTGGTGAGGCGGAACCCTCTCTGCCAGGTATCAGCTTACTGGATCCAGTTAATTGCATGGGATCCGAGACATGCAAAGATTGGAGATTCCTCCAAACCGACTGGTCATTGCTGGAAGGAGCAGGCCGACTAAGCGCTCTCACTCCTGAGAACAGTAAGTCTGCATTATGATTTGCTTGAAACTATGCCATTGATGATAATCTTCTAAATGTAACTTATAGGTAACAAAGGCTACATCACACTGCAAAAGCTCCGTCTGTCCTTAGGAAAGGTCGGTCGGTGTTCTTCTGCATCATATCTTGTTTACAGAGTTAGGGGGGGTGTGGGTGTGGCCGTTGCTTTAAATGTCGGGCTCTTTTCCGATTAAGGAAATAAAATGCAAAAATGTTTTAAATATCCCGAACTACACTCAGAGGGACTCCGTTCACAGGCTGCTCCCTCTCTCCCAAGGCCACGTTCTCCCCTGTCCGCCTTCCTAGGGTAAGGTGACCAGACGTCCTGCTTTTGAACAATTTTTCCCAAGTCCCATGGCGTTTTTTAAAAAGTTCCGATTTTTGGAAAGAATGCACAGCAAGCTAGGGTGTATGGTTTTCGGCTGCCATGTGGCTATTTCGCCAGGATATGAGTTTTATCAATGGTGTCCTGCTGGTGTCCCGCTTTACCAGTGTTAAAATCTTGTCACCTTATCCTAGGGTTACCACGTTAATGAGCACGAGGCCTCTGTGTGTGTGTGTGGGGGGGGGGGAGCAAGGCAAAAGGCAAGCATAACGCTTGCTCGGGGTCAGGGGTCACATGGTGTCACTGCGCCAGGACAGGCAGCTGCTGGGAGAGCAAGGGCATTCAAAAGGCCCGGTTTCTACAGACCAGCCCAATGGGTCCAGGTTCAAGTGGAAATACTGGAGCTTCAAAATCAGCTATCTGACCACAAACAACCAATACTAAGCTAAGACGATACATCATATGACCAGGGAAATAAGCCATTTGTTACTTAAGCGTTCCTGAACTCACTTTGCCAAAATCATTTTTCAAGCCTCTTCAAAGCCACTTCCTGTTACAGCGACTTCGATTTCATCTTCCATTAGTTTCCCTCCCACCTCCCTACGAACGGACATCCTCGCCTTTGCTGGGGGATCCAATGGGCTCAGCTCTGTGCCAGCCCCTGACCCTACTCACCTAGGCTGACCACCTGCTGATGACAGCCTTGTTTTAACAGCACAAGACGGCTCTACGTTGGCTGTTTCCCACGGTTCAGCTTACCATAATCATCTTGAGACATTTCATGAAGTGTGTCCTGACCATCTTGTGAGGAGTTTTAAAGTGAGCGAGATGGTTGATAGCTGGTGGCACAACGCGCTCACAGGCTCGGGGGTAAAGACGGACCTAGGAGGAGGCGGGGGCATGCCACAGGGTTCTGCGCCTCACCACACCTGGCCCAACACATCACGATGTCATAAGGGATGGGACGTGTCTCGGCTGTTATGTTTAAAAATGGCACAAGGCTGATATGGATGGCTAAGAACCAAGATTTTAAAGGTTCCCACAGGTTGAGATAGATGAAATAAAAACATGCGGAGGAATAACGGCAGATTCTGCACTGTTCGGAAAAGCCAATGCCCTCATTCCGGCTCATAGACCTGGCCTAAAAACAGTTGTTGTGAAAGGGTCCCAGTTGAGGGCAAATCTTGGCATGTACCCTCCGTGCCAGTCGAAGGGCGGGCACTCACTCTTGTGCAGATCGCCCAGGCCCTCTTGCAATGAGCTATTTGCCCATGATACTCTGTGAGCCCTGCAGGTGCACTTCTCCACCTCTTGCTCAAAGCCGACCATCCTTCTACGTCAACTTCCCAAGTTACACCTGACAGAAGGCTGCCACTCTGCCCTCTGAATTCCAAGCTCATTTGCATCTGGGTCCTGACCAGATTTGGCTTTGGACTTCCTTTCTCTAGGGTTGTTAAGCAGGAATCCTACATCTAGCTTGTCCGGGACCGAGCGGCCGTCTCAGTGAGACGCAGGAGGGGCCATCCAGAAGTCAGTCGGACCTTGTGGCGAATCAGGGAGCGTGAGGAGCAGAAGCGGGAGTGGCTACATTCTCACCACCTCAGGGGGTGGAACACAGGGAACTGGAGTCTAGTAAATAGTAATTAGAGGGTACAAGGGTGCTGAGTCAGCTTCTACCTTGGGAAAAGGAGTGTGGGAGAGAACTGGGTCACAGGAAAGGAAGGGAAACTCAGCCTGGTGCGCACAACTGTGTCAGCTTCTGATTTCTTTGGGAGGCTGTTCCGGCAGACTGATCAAATCAATAACGGTCAGAATCACAGCCAGGTCACTACCCCCTGGAGAGAGGTGTGTGGAAGGGGAGCCAAGAAGCTCTACGGGGATAGAGAGAGGGACTGGACCAGGTTCATTGCCACCAAGTGGATTCCAACTCCCGGCAACCCTCTAAAACAGGGTTTGAACTGCGACCTCATGGGTAGCAGCCCACCGACTAACCCACTATGCCACCAGCGTTCCCAGGGACGGAATAATTTCTACCCAAAAGTCTCATAAATTGCCCACACTCAAGTATCAAAAGCTGAATTCAAGCCCTAACTGGGCCTCAAAGTTGGAAAGGCTGCCGGTGGGAGAAGAATGAAACTTACTTTACGGAAGAGGACTAATAGAGCCGCCACACATGGATCATGGGACAGACTCATCCAACTCACCACCACCGAGTCAATGCCGAATCATAGCGACCCAATAGGATAGGGTGGAGCTTCCCAATGTGCATTTCTGAGACTGTTAACTCTTCATGGGAGCAGAAAGCCTCATCTTTCTCCCTCGGAGTTGCAAATGGTTTTGAACCACTGACCTTGTAGTTGGCAGCCTAACAAGTAACCACTATGCCACCAGGGCTCCAAGGGGCAGAAGATCCAAGGCTCTAGATTCTGACTCACAGTAAAAGTTACTCAACCTGTCCCAAAGGGAAGCCATTCAGGCTAGTAAGGTGCGGTTCATGCACCAGCTGAACTGCAGACCAAGGAGAGATGGGTTTCTTGCACTACGGAGGTAGCGAAATTAGTACTGGGATCCCTGTTCTTCACACTCTCAATTCTGACCTAAAAATCAGCAAACAGTCATGAAGACTATTCCAGACCAGGGAACCAGTTCCTACTGTGTGGACAGCAGGAACCCACCCATCCCCCAGGGCCCGCTCTTCCTCAGAGGACCACAGCATCCACTAGATGAGAGGAGTGAGTCTCAAGTCAGGCTCAGAAGTTCCCCAGAGACATGCCCCTTGCGTAGCACCTGTTTTTGCTTCTCAATGCACTCCCATCTGTAGCTGTCTTACAACAGTTAGGATTTGTGGAGAAGGAGCTGCGCGGGTAAGGTGTAAAACTGCTCAACAAGGTGATCTCCCAGCAACGGTCTGGCACAGATGTTAGCCTGGGGACTCTAATTATTAATCGATGACATCCACCCCAGGTTTTGCAGGACAACAGTCAGATCAAAGTGCGTGTCAATTCGTGGCCGGTCGACCCACAAGTGGAGTGCCAGAAGATGAAAGGGGTTACCCGACTGCAAGAGTGGCCAGTGCTTACAGCCCCAGACCAGACCAAGTGCCTTCGGGGCAATTCACCTCCTGCCTCCCGTGTGCCTCGGAGTAGGCCTGTGCTCTGCAGGGTCTCTGAGGGCAGAGTGCTCAGAAGCTGACCACCAGGCCTTTCTTCGGTTCTGAAGTACCTCGGGGTGCACTTAGTCTCCACCTCTGTTAGCAGCCAAGTGCGCTAACAGTTCTGCGCCCGCTTGCTCACTCACTCGCTCGCTCGCTCACTCACTCACAGCTATCTAGTCCATTCTGATTCACAGCGACCCTAGAGGACAAGGCAGAACTGCCCCTGTGGGTTTCCGAGGCGGTAACTCTTTATGGGAGTAGAAAACCACCTCTGTCTCCCATGGGTCGGCTGGTGGTATGTGTAATCACAAGGCCACCAGCGCACCTTTATGCCACCTAGGAGCTCCATGATCAAGCAGTTCAAGTTGTTTGTTTATTACAGGACAGCAGTCCCTATTGTAGAGCAGGCACCTTCAACCCAAATGAATTCAGAATCTTCTATCAGAGCGACCCTCTCAACTGGGGAAAACATACATATCCACACACATTACTTATCGCATAGACTGACTTTCATGACTGCACCTGAGAGTGGGGGTTGGAGTGCAGCCAGTGTAGACAATGGATCCTGTTCAGGCCCACCCCGAAGGCCTCTGCAAAACACCACATTCTTCACAACACATAGGTTTCAGTTTGCTTCTGAAGGGGGGCCCTTGCGGGCTGACACACCTGTGGGTTGTCCATGTACCATACGAAACTGTCTTCCCTGGTGTCCAGGATGAAGTACCTCCGGAGGAACTTCCCACTGTTCTCATGTTCTTCGATGTCCAGAAAACCACAAATGCGATTCTGACGATCCACATAAGGCATCTCTGAGCTTGAACATTACACTGTGAAACAAAACACCAACAATAAGCTCTCGAGATGAAAGGGCTTCCTCACACAAGGGGCTGCCACGGCTCTGTGTATTCCGCAAACTGCCCTCCACCCATCACTGGGTGGAGAGACGGGGCGGGGGGCGAGTGGGGACTGGCTGGATGTGAACTTGTGCACACATTCTGAGGCCAGGGTGACCACGAAGGACCTCGTGCTTCTTTCGCAGGGTTACCACACTCAACAGCCCACACACCAGTCCTGGGAAAGGAGCGAGCGTCTCCCCACAGATAGATAACTGACCCTTTTCAAAACAAACCAAAGTGAACCCCAAAATTAGCTCCTAACCTTCTGTAGGGATTATACTTTAGCATAAAGAAAACAAAACCCTCCCCAACTGGACTGATAGGCAAATTCATGGTAAGTCGCGAAAAGGCTGATGTTTGTCAAGAATTTCATTGTACTTGGACCCACAGTCGACGTTCTAGGAAGCGGTGGTCGTGACACAGGAGAATGTATTCCACTGGGCAAATCGGCTGCTAGAGACGTCCCTGAAGTGTTCAGAAGCAAAGATGTCACCTTGATGATTCAGGTGCGCCTGACCCAAGTCAGGCAATTTCCATTCACCTCATCTGCAGGTGGAAGCTAGACGAGTCTGGAGTCCTGGCGAGGAGCCCGGTGTTGGTAAAGAATATTCAATCTACAAGGGCTGCTAGAAGAACAGGCACGTCTGCCTTGGAAGTATGGCCAGAATGCTCCTTAGAAGCCAGGAGAGTGGCCTTTGGTTCGGTTAACAGGACCAACCAGTTACCGGAGCAGGTAAAGTAGGTCAGCGAAAGGAGACCCCCAAGGAGATGGAACGACACAGTGACTGAAATAGTAGGCTCAAAACACAACAGCAACTATGAGTATGACACAGCGCCAGGCAGTGATTTGTTCTGTTGTCCAGTGAGTCAGAACCAACCACGTGGCTCCTAGCACCTCATTTAGTCCTAAAAATCGCCCAATGAAGCCAGCATTGTACCAGGTACATCGGCGGCACAGGACTTCTCTGGGGTACTGACTGCCTGGCTCAAGCTGTGGCATTTTCATTTGTCTCCTAGGCACGTGAAAGTCGGGCCCTGAATAAGGAAGACCAAAGAAGAATTGATGCATTTGAATTGTGGTGCTGGTCAAGAACAATGAAAGTGCCATGGACTGCTAAAAGGACAGGCCAATTTGTCTTAGAAGAAATATGGCCAGATTGCTCCTAAAGGCCAGGACGCCTAGGCTGCATCTTGTATGCTTTGGGCATGTTGTCGGAGAGAACAATCCCTGCAAAGGCCACCATGCTTGGTCCAGTGGAGGGGCAGCGAGAAAGAGGAAGCAGACGAGTACGAGTAAGTGTGAGGATGGTGCAGGGCGGGCCGTGTTCCGTTCCGTTGGGCATAGGGCTGCTATGGGTCAGAGTCAAATGGATGGCACCACCACGAAGTCAGCATCATTGTCCCAAAGGCAAAAAATAGCCTAGAGTTAGGGGAGTTACTCTCCAAGGTGAGAAAACAAACTGGTATTGAATCAGAACCCGAACGCAGATGCTTGGACTCTAAAGCTCATCCTTTTAAATGCACCCCCATCAGCTCTCTCTAAGCCCCTCTACATCGTTACAACTGAAATGGATCAAAATAAAGTGACCCCCATCACAAAAAGAGAGCTGAAACCAAAAACAAACTCAGCCAGTAAGTTGATGCTGACACACTGTGACCCTATAGGACAGGATAGAACTGCCCCGGTGAGTGTCCAAGACTGTAACCCTGAACAGGGTAGAAAGCCTCATCTTTCTCCCACTGAGCAGCTGGAGGTTTCAAACTACTGACCCTGCAGTTAGCCAACATGTACCCATCACGCCACCAGGGTTCAGTCTTCTTAGATATGTTTGGGGTTCGGTTCCAGAACACCACGATAAAAGGACTACTGCACCAAGGCGAGCAACATCGACAGTTCGGTTCCCAGTGCACATAAAAGGTAGGTTGACACACCAGTAAGTTCCCCCTGCCCCACTTCCACACAGCAGGGAGAGCGAGTGTGGCCCACATGTGGTTAGTCTGCACACGAACACTTGTACCATACTGCTACTTGCCTGGGTGCACAACCGCCTCCTAAGGGTTCAGTCACGGCTCAGGAAACCAGGACAGTGTCTTGTGTTGCTTGGCAACCAGATCTCCAGTGGGTCCGACTTTGACTGGCTGGACAATAGCCCCCAGGGCGCATTGGGCTACACTTTGAGCTGTGAACTACCAAGTACGTACACACACACAAAACAAACTCACTGCCATCAAATCGATGCTGACTCACAGTGACCCTATTGGGCATGATAGAGCTGCCCCTGTGAGTTTCCGAGACGGTAACTCCATGGGAGTAGAAAGCCCATCTTTCTCCCACAGAGCCACGGTGGTTTCAAACTGCTGACCTTGGGGATAATGGTCCAACTCCTAACCATTACGTCACCAGGGCTCCCCACAAGGTCAGTCGCTATCTTTGAAGAGGGCACTTCTGCTTCCTACTCGGATGGAAACCCAACTCACAAGCAATGTGACTACTAAGCAACCTGACTCCGGAGACCTTGGCTGAACCATTTAAATGAGTTCGAAGCCCTGCTTCCTGGCAGACATTGTTTTAAGAGTTAACATAGCGTACTGAAATATCCGAGGCACCCTGTGACTAATGGCAGCACTGGGGGTTCTAGCCCACCGAATGCTCCAAGGGAGAAAGATGAGGCTGTCTGCTACCAAAGAGAGGTACAGTCTCAGAAACCCTGCACCCAAGCCCAACTGTATCACGGAGTCGATTCCGACTCACGGGGACCCAGCTGGTACTTTTTAACGGCATGCCTGTGGATGCCAGCCATCCCAACAAGTAACCACTATGCCATCAAGAACCCCCATGGAGCAGTTAAACTCTGTCCTGTAGGATCACTACGAATCAGAAACACAGCAGGCTAATTAAATATCTCTTTAAGCATCACACCCCTGCTGTACTTAGATGAGAAAACTGAGGTACAAAAGGTTTTTAATAAAATTGCCCAAAGTCACATGGCTAGGCAGAGGGAGAGCCTTTAGAATTAGCTGAGAGGTTTGGAAAACAGTGATGCTCAGGCTGGGCTCCCGGCCCGGTTAAAGCAGGAACTCCGGAGAATGGATCCGGCAGGCGCCAGTCCTGTCTTAAAGCTCCCAGGGGGGTTGTGCTCAGACCAATGGAGGAAAAGCCGGGGGCCCTCAGCCCCCACTCACTCGCTGGGGCCTTCCATGCAAGCCCATGCCACCTTCTCAGCACAGCCTATTTCAAATGGCAGGTCCTCACACTGCCCTTGTCCTGTCACTTCTTATCTCCCTTCTCCTTCGCACTGACCCCCACTGAGAAATGGCATCTATTTCGTGATCACGTGCCCACACCAGACCACAGGCTCCATGACAGCAGGCCGCTTGTCCCTGCTGTTGACGTGTGTGCGTCACCAACATCATGTGGCTGCCTGAAGTACCAAGTCACGCACAGGTGACTCCATCAAATGTGAGTGCTTCAGTTGCCAGGCTGGAAGTCCCTTTTTTCGCATCAGGTGAGAAAGCAGGGAGCAGGTCTAACAGACCAGTTCTGAGCTGGTTTCAGGCACCCTAGGGGCACCGTGGGCTCACTGGGCGGCTAACTGAAAGGTCAGTGGTTCGAACCCCACGAGCCGCTCCACTGGAGGCTGGGCGGCAGCTGGTTCTCTGAAGCTGGACAACCTCGAGAGCCGTTCCTCCACCCTTGCCGGTGGCGATGAGTCAGAATCCTTTTGACGGCAGTGGGTTTGAGTTTGGGGTAAAAGGAAAAAGACTCGCTGGATTTCCTTGTATTTGTGGTCTTAGTAACACAGCTGTGAGGCCAGACTGGGTAAAATCCCATCCTCCAGTCTGACTGCGGCTCTGAGGTGCGGTCACATCTGACAGCCCTGGATGAACGTAAGCAGAGCAGACATATCCTCAATAAGGAACCAGGAAGTCGGGGAAGTCAGGGGCAGAGGGGAGGAAGGTAGTCACATAAGAGGCAAAGAATCCTGCCAGGTCAGACCTGTCAATCAGATGCTCAGGGGCCAGTCCTGCTGGCCACGCTGAGGCCATAGAGACATCAAGCTCCTTTCCCTGCCGCCCCCCACCCACCCACCCACCCACGGCATCCTTCTGGCCTCCGAGGCCCTTGACACCATCTGGACACCCTCCCTGTCTGTGTAACCGACTGGCAGCAGAGAAAGAAAGTGCTGGATGTCTCCTGAGTTCCCAGGAGAACACTGGAAGCAGAGGTGGGAAGCCCCACGAGGCTCCTTCACCAACATCAGGGGTGTCTCCAAGCAGGGGTACCTACTTGCGCAGTGGACTGAGTAACTAGCCAGTGCCTCTGTGGCAGGGAGAGAGCTGATGAGAAAGGGCAGGGTAGGGCAGGGTAGAGAAAGGGACAGAGTTCAGAGGCCTGCCCGCCACCTGGGCATCACAAGGAAGTACGTGTCCTATGGGGTGATGCAGTGAGCAAACAGGGCCGAAGGTGGCTGGGTTACAAAAAAAATCAGACTAGAGAAACACACACACCCCTCCCCCCTCTCTGGCCTTGGGGTCAGGGCAGGGCAGGGCAGGAGCAAAGGGGTCAGGGCAAAGCCTGCTAGCGGACAAAGGAATCGCCACAGGACCTCTCCCAGCCAGGAGCTGTGCAGTGGAGTCTTCCGGTAAAACTCCACCTGGAAGGCCAGACGGCATGTCTACCACAGTGGGCATCAGTGGGCACACAGGATGAGCTGTCCCTTCCCAGTTCTCTTCTGCCTCCTCTCTGCCCCACCAGGTCCCAGAAAAGGGGGGAGAGAAGGAGGTGCCCTAGGGGCACCCCGAGCCCTACAGGGAGGGCAGGCGCTTACACTGAGCACATGTGAAGGAGGTTCACACCAGGAGAGACCGACCAACTGGAGCTTTTAATAGCTGTGAGTGGTAGCAACGCTATCATTTGTCCATGATGTCACATTGCTGGGAGGAGAGAGGGGGGAAGGGGGGCCGGGAGAGTGCAGTTGAAGGCCCTGGGTGATGACGAAACCAGCTTAGGTTCGTCCTTGTCCTGGGCAGATGCCACTAGCCTGCCGGCTAGCCTGCCAACAGTGATGCCCTCACAAGGGAAGGGACCCTGAAAGGTCTTCCTGGGGGCATTTACTATCCCGGGCCAGGCTGGTGCTACATTAAAGGCCTCTGTGAGTGATGCCAGGTCTAAGCGCCTGGGGTTGTCCCTTCCTTCAAGGAGGTGTCATTGAGCCAGGGTTAAAGTGCTCAACTATGACAGCTGAGACTGCCTCGAGGGGAGCAAGGACAACTTTCTGGAAAATAAAGGGATCCAGCAGGCAGGGAAGACAAGGAGTCTATACAGGAAAAGCTGATTTACAGACAAAAATGACTCTTCTACATGACCCAGAAGTTCTTTTACAGTCACCAGAAATTCAGTTCAGGAAAGCTTTCGATATAGTAACCCCACAAAGTGCCTATGGTCTTGCTTCAAAGCAACTCAACGCATCCAGAGCCTTACTGAAGTCAATGGTGAATGGCAGCATTTCCTGGGAAGTTTTAAGCATCTGCATTACCGTACCACAGATATACAGAAAAACTACTACTTGGGGTTATAACAATTTAATGTTACAAAACATTAAGAAAAGATTCCTATTGTTACACCCCGCACCAATAGTTTCATTTTTAAAGAAAAATAGTCCACGTTCCTGGAAGTAAGGAAGCATTCTAGGCAGGCTTCTGAAGCGACCAGGAGTTCTTCCTCCCAGCATGCCTTTCCATACCATGACAATAAATGCCCAAGTGCTCAGAATCACGGTCACAGTGATCGCCGGTGGCGGTGGTCACTTCTGTTGTCACTGCTGACCTTTAGGGAGAGGAGCGACATCTTGAAACTTAAAGAGCTTCATTTTAATATGAACCGATGCAAAATGCTCACACAAGTGAAAAGACTCGGCTCACAGCGGAAGTCAAATGTTCAGTATTTGAAGCCGGTCGTCCTGTGAGCACGGAGCGTAAGCATGACCACTGCTGAACTGCTCTGTTCAGAATGCATTCAGAAACCCATCTTCCTGTGCATCGCTGACAAGAACACAGAGAGCACTTCCCCTACCAAGTTCAATGTCAAGATCTGACTTAAACCATGGTGCTGACACTTCTTTTGAATCTGGGTTACGCATGATCATATGGGCAAAATAACTGAGGTGGGCAGCGTGACTGTAAGAATTTGAAAGAACTTTCAGGCTTAAATAAAAAAAAAAATACTTGAAAAAAGGGCCCATAAAATATTTTTAGTGAAAAACTTCGACATAAAGACGGGATGTGTTCTGGCCTTTCTAAGAACTATCCTAGAAGCAGCATACACTGTGTTCACAACCAGCGTACTCCTGAGTAAAGAGCAGCTTCTCCCAGAAAAGAGCCCAACGCTATTCCTAATGTCCCCAAATGCTTCTAAAATGGTCCTTCCGGTTTATGAACTCATGGGAGTTTCCCAACAATTGTGTACTTATCCTGCAGGACTGTCTCTCCTAGTCCACGACACACTCAGTTACACAACACCTAGCTACATCGCTAAAATTGGACCAACAAAAAGACATCAGCCTGCTTACACTCCCCCATTTCCCTCAGGCAACAAAAATACTAACCAGCAAGAGAAACTGGAGGTCGTTTCAATATAAATAAATCACATCTTAATGTCACCAAAGCTACCTATCGCTTATGCCAAAGGACGAATTCAAAGCCCTATCCATAGATCTTGATGCAGGGACCAGCAGACCTCAGAGAACTTGCTGGTTCAGTTCAAGACCACCCCCCAAAGGCAAGTATCACAATAAAGTGAGGTACACAATCTAGGGGTTCCCCAGTGTACACAAAAGTTATGCTTCCAGGACACTGTAGTTTACCTACAAAGTACGCCTTAGGAAAGGACACTGTGGTGGGGTGGCACATTTTATAACCCAAAGCTCGAAATTGTGAGAATTACCAACACATGGCACACAGACAAGAGGGGAGCGCATGTTGTCGAAACCAAAGCTCAGAGTGGCCACAACGTTGAATGTGTTTGAAACAAAACATAATCTGTGAAGCACAATACCCTTCCACAAAAACCTGTCAAAGAAGAGCATCGCAGGTTTCAGCATTGCTGTTGGATAAATTAACTACAAACTCCGCCTCCACACGACTGAAATTTTCACCTTCAAATAGATAGGCACTCTAAAATACTATTTCCTTGCGAATATCTGGCCAAGGTAAAGAATGTCTCAGCAAACTTTGGGGGGTGGGGTGGATTTTTTATGACAAGTGGATCAAACTGGAAATCCTGAATGAAAACAAAACAAAAACCACCCAAAACCTAAGTGGGTGGCAAATGGTCGTCGTCTTGGGATCAATCTTGTTGTGGGAATCCTTCAAAATGGTGTCACGAAGGCAATGTTTTCAACGCGCGCTGGCTTATAAATCCTTAAGTTGCGGTCCACTGTTGCAATGGTGCTGAATCCGCCAAGAACGGCCCTCCAGCTGCGAGCTTTGGGGGCGCGAAGACACAGGCACTGGGTGGGCGAGCCCTCCGCGTGCGCTGCTAGTGCCAGCTGTCCAACACACAAGAAACGAGATTCTTCTGCTTAGAAAACGAATTCGCCTTGGGGGACGACTTCGGAACTGCCAAGGAAATCGTATTGAAACAGGCAAGGATCAATTGTCAAAATCCGAACGCTGCGTTGGGGAGGGGGGTGGGCTGGGAGGGGAAACGGAAACCGGGAATGGCAAGAATGACACCCCCTGGCCCCGCCCCCCCAATTCCTGCTCCTGCCCGGGCTCGGGGCGGATAGGTGGTCTCCATTCACGTGCACTGCGCACCTGCATTGCCACCAGGCTGAGGCCCGGCGCGCCCCGGACCACGTTCCCAGGGATGCTCAGGGGTGCTGCCCCAAGACACCGCACATCACACACACCTGGACCCAAAGGATCCAGGTGGCCGGGAGCCTACAGACCTGGGCTCGTTCGGATGGCCCTGGACAGGCCACTTCCCGCTGGCCACCGCACAAGCCCGGGCAAGGTGCTGGGGGCACACGCCTGGCGCGGCTGAGTGGGGGCGCAGTCGCCTGACACAGGGCGCCCCCGGCAGGCTCCGGCCCTGGGGGCCCCTCCCGGGCGAGCCCTCTGCCCGCGTCGCGTCGCGTCACGGGGACCCCCGGGCAGCCGGTCCGGCCGGATCGCAGGGCCGGAGCCGCGGCCGGAGGGGCGGGAGCAGCGCCTGGCGACCTTGCCCTCCCGCCCCGGCGGCCCGGCGCCGGGGCCAGAGAAACAATGAAAAGATCGCGGCGCAGGACGCCGCCCCCTCGCCTCCCGGCGCCCGCGCGCAGGTGAGCCGGCCCCGCGGCCTCGCCCAGGTGCAGCGCGGGCGCCCACGACGAGGAGAGGGGCTGCCGGGCCCAGGGTCCCCCTGAGTCCGTCACTCACCAGCGCCCGCCGGCCCCTCGGTGGACTTGCGGCCGCCTGCGCGCTCGCCTCAGCCGGTGCCGGGCCGCCGCCGCCGCCTCGCTCCGGCCCCGCCCACCCCGCCCCGGCGCGGCCTCGCTCCTCGCGGAAACTTTCCGCTGCCCTCGGCCCGGAGCCCCCGCGCCGCCGCGGCCCCGGCTCGCACCGCCACCGAACTGGCCGGAGCGGCGCCCACGACGGCCGCCCGCGCACTGCGCACGCGTGCCCGCGCAGCTACAGCCCCTGAGCCGGCGGCTGAGATTCCGGAGTGGGCACTCCCAGGCCGCAGAGACTACACCTCCCGGCAGGCCCCGCGCGGGCCCGGCGGCGTGGTGGGCCGGGCCTCGGCCGTCTTCCCGATTGCTGGGGCGGTGGCCTCGGTCACGTCGGGGAGAGACGTGGGGGCGGGGCGGGAGGATGCGCCGAGGGGCATGCTGGGGTGTGTAGTTTTCGCGTACCACGGGGCTTGGCTCCAGAATTGAACGCAGGCTTCTCTGATGTCATTGCCTAGAACTGCGAGACGCAGGGATCTTTAAAAATAGGTTTGGTTTGTGGCTATCACCAGTCGCACCGGACAGCGTGGCCCCCAATCGGGAAAGTGCTCCAGGAGCCTGGACTCTGGAGAATTGATACCCATGGCTACCTGGGGAATCTACCTACCTTATTTCTCAGAGCCTCGCGACTTTCTCACAGGAAAAGGTGGATGGTAATAGTTCCCGTTTCACCGCCTCATAATGAATCTTAAATGGGATGAGGCCTGCCAAGCCTGGCGTGGACCGTACCATCCCAAGGTTAGCTCGTGAGTCTCAGAGTAGAATTGCTCCAGTGACTGATTTTTGATAAGCAGGTGGCCAAGACTCTTCTGGTACTGAGGTACCTCTCAGTAGCCATTCAGGCTTTCAAACTTTTGATCTGTGGACCGACCGTTTGCACCACGGGAGGGCCCTGGCATGCATTTTTAAAGAGAAGGAGGAGAAAGAGAAGTAAAACCTGCAGCAGTTAGAGCGGATTGCCACCCAGGCAGCGCTGAACCAGTGAGTTGAACAGGCCCACAGGGGTTCAAGGTGGTAAGCAGATGGCCACATCTTTTTCCTTCTGAGCAATTAGGGGCCAGGTTGTGACTATAAGGAGGGGTTGGATTTGGTGCCCAAGTGCACTCCACTATCCCAATCCCCTGGTCAATCAGTCAATCAAAATGGACTTAATGTATCATGGCAGAAGTAGTTAAGTCAAAATACATTGTCTTCTCGTTTGAGCTCCCTTTCGACCCATTTGAAAGCTAATTTTGAAAATATAGTGAAGGGGAAATGCACATGAATTCAGCCCTCTGACCGTGGACCAGGGATCTGCATAGCCTTGCTAACATGCAGAATGCATTGGAAAGTGGATTGTTGCAGATGCAGTTAGATTAAAATTTAGTCCCCCATCATTTGATCTCCCTTATGAGCCATTCAAATTTCTCCTAGTTTTTAATATTTTCTGCTTTCTTTTCAATTGGGGTCTTTATCTATTTTATTTTGTTATTCTCATTAGATTTTTGTTTTGTTTGTTTTTTAGTGTTTCTTTTCTGTATGTGAAATCTAGGATAGTTAAATCGATAGAGACAGTCACTGGATTATTGCTTCCTTGGGGAAATGGCAGGGAGATTGGGGGAAATGGGGAACTAATAATGATGAGCCCAAGAATGAAGACAATGTCCTAACACTGATTGCAGTGATGATTGTACAACTCTTCTTGGTGTGATTGAACTGTTGAATTGTAAGATATGTGAATTTTTAAAAACATTTTATTAGGGACTCATACAACTCATATCACAATCCATACATACATCAATTGTGTAAAGCACATCTGTACATTCTTTGCCCTCATCATTTTCAAAGCATTTGTTCTCCACTTAAGCCCTTTGCATCAGGTCCTCTTTTTTCCCCCTCACTCCCCGCTCCCCGCTTCCTCATGAGCCCTTGATAATTTATAAATTATTATTTTGTCATGTCTTGCCCTATCTGATGTCTCCCTTCACCCCCTTTTCTGTTGTCCATCTCCCAGGGAGAAGGTCACATGCAGATCCTTGTAATCTTTGCAACCCACTCACCCTCCACTCTCCCAGTACCGCCCCTCACACCCCTGGTCCTGAAGGTATCATCCACCCTGGATTCCCTGTGCCTCCAGCTCCTATCTGCACCAGTGTACATCCTCTGCTCTATCCAGACTTGCAAGGTAGAATTGGGATCATGATAGTTGGGGGGGGGGGAGCATTTAGGAACTGGAGGAAAGCTGTATTCTTCATTGGTGCTGCATCGCACCCTGACTGACTCATCTCCCTAGATATATGCCAATAAAACTGTTGGAAAAGAAGAGACTTATGTAGGCTAGTCCCTGTATATCGTAAACCATTGAGGTACTCAGCTTCTGACTGAGAGGTTGGAGATTACAATTCACCCACCCATGCCTTGGAAGAAAAGGTTGCCACTTTGTTTCTGAAAAGCCAGTCACCGAAAACCCTGGGGAGCCCAGTTCTGTCTAGTCTGGCCCCTGGGAGTGGACTTAACAGCTGCTAGCTCAGTGGTCACTCTGGTCACTCATTTCAGCCATCACCTGTTCCTCCTCCTTCAGAAATGGCTTTGCTCCCAACTAAAAGCTCAAAGTTCACCCTCCACCTACCCCGCAGCCTCACCGCCTCTGCCCTAACAATAGCATGCCTTCCCCGACCCCCTCGTGTGTAAATACATCTTTGTCCCCGGCTGGCATTTAATAATGGTACTTTATGGAGAAACAAAAGCCATAATCAGAGCCCAAGAAGGGAAACTGCAGTCAGTTGTGAACAATGCTCAGAATTCCCATGGCGAGCCCCCCTCCCTGCCAGCACAGCTGTGAGAACCAGGAGTCTCAAACATGAAATCCATTCACAGGGATTTGTCCAGGCCCAGTGCAGTTCATTCGATTCAGGGCTTTCCTGCTTCCTCCATGGCCTGGGCTGAGGAGCTTGGCTGAGGAGGGATAGCAGGCCCCAGCCCCCTCCCAGGGCAGCCCTTGCAGGTGTGCTGGGGGATGGGGAGGCCGGCTAGCCTGAGGAGCCTGCAGAGCAGCCTGGTGACAGAGCCAGTTAGCACTGTGGCCAGGATGCCAGCAAGCACTCCGACAGCACTGAGAGCAGGACTTCCTACAGATAAAGGAGAACTCTGCCCTGATTTCCTTATCCGGCCCTCCGTCTGTACTTTCCAGAATAAGCCCACTGGCTTTTCCCACACCAAGTCTAAGAAACTGGGAGAGGACAAGGTGTTTCATGGGGACAAACCCAAAATTTCAAAAACCACTGCCATCCAGCGGTTCCAGAGTGGCCGTATAAGACAGAGGGACGGCCCTTGTGGGTTTCCAAGACCATAATTCTTTCTGAGAGCAGAAAGCCTCAGATCAGCTGGTGGTTTCAAACTTCTGACCTTGCAGTTAGCAGCTCAATGCATAACCTACTGCACCACTAGGGCTCAGTTCCACCTGCAAGTCAGAATCACTGGGCAAGTGCTAAAAACAATTTCAAGACAGGCTTCTTACCTCTCAACCCTCTGACCCCCCCCCCCCCAAATCTACCCGTCACCAAATAAATCAAAATCTCTGGCATTTGGATTCTATTTTTCCTCTTTCTCTTTGTTCTTCCTACACTTTAAATGTAGCAAAGTCTGTAGGTCTGGAGAATAAAGCTCAGTAAACTATGTAACCATTACCCAGATCAGGGTGCATCTCCAAGACCCCCCAAAGGGCTCCTGTGCCTCTTACCAGCCAGGGGAGTTTGTCATCAGTCAGCTGTGACCCTGTGGGTGTCAGCGTGGGGCTGTGCTCAACAGAATTATCAGTGACAGGTTTTTGAGAAGTAGAATGCCAGCCTTTTCTTCTGAGGCACCTCTGGGCTGACTTGACCTGCCCGTCTTCTGGATAGCAGCCAGCTACATTAAGCATTTATACTACACTGGTGCTCCCCACTGTTCACGATGGGTCAGTTAGTTTTGCCCGTTCTTCAGTTGCATCTAATTGTCCTGACTCCCCATGCACTCTCTCGAGTCGAGATTCTTTTGCTCCACCTTTGAGAGATCGATCGTATCGTGGTGTGCTCTCGTGGCTGCTCATTTTCACTGCTCTGTGACCAAGGCACAATCAGTCTATTCTGTTGGTAGACATTTGGGTTTCCAATTTCTGCCCATTATGAATAAAGCATATAAAAATGTTCTTACGCAAGGACTTGCACTCATTCTTCTGTAAATGTTTTATTACGATGACAAATCATGCCATTCGACAAGCCGCACACATTTTGCCCCGTGCCACTGATTGCAGTCTTCAAGGGTTACAGTCCTCGTCCCGCATCCTCCTCCAGTTTCCCATTTCCATCCGTCCGCCTTTCTTTCCCCTCCCCCACCTTCCTTCTGAACTTCGTCCCTTCGGAAATGCTGCCCTTTTGCTCTCTAGCAGTGCTGCCTCCCTGGCACCGTTGTTCACTCTGGAGTTTGTTCACCTGTCTATTGTTGTTCACCAGAAAGGTTGAGGTGATCTCTAGAGGTGAGTTCATTTCCACCCACTGTTCTCCGGTATAGAGAGGGGTTGCCGGGTCATGTCGTCAGAGTACACCTAACTTCATAAGCAAGAGCAGAACTCGTCTTCCAGAGTGGTTGCATCCATCGGCAAGCCACCCATTGGTGCATGAGCCTTACAGCTCCTGCTCACCTTTTTCATTTCAGCCATTCTGGTGGGCGTGTAGTAGAGTCTCGTCGTGGTACTGGTATTTTAGAAAGCTTTTCAGCCATTCTCCTGTACAGCTACAACTGAGCCCAAAGCTACTCTGCCTTGGTGTCTACATACAAGCACTGAGGCTAGAGGACAACCGAGCCCAAAGCCAAGCTCAGGTCTTCCCACTCCTGGCCCAGGGCTCTTCCCAAGATACCAGTCTGACTTCTCCTAAGAGTAAGGATAGATTCGATCCAGTAACTAGGTAGAACTTCACGTAAAATCAATCAAATAATCTCAACATACTTTTCTAGCCAACAGGCAACCCAGTACACCACCCAGGAAGCTCCAGGTTCTGATTCGGGGGCTCTTTGCCAATTTTTTTTTGTTGTCATAAAGAGATGATCGTATTATTTAGGAAAACTGCTTTAAAATATTTGAAAATGACCCAAATGATGCCATCCAAGCTTCTTGACTTGGGATTCTATTCCAAATGGAGTCTGTGAGTACCTGACAGGACACCTGGGTTTAAGTCAATGGCCTACTAGCTACGCAGCTTCAGCCAGACACCCGGGGTGTTCTACGCTTCAGTTTCCACTTTGACCAAATTATCCTTCTGCTGCTGTGAAAAATAGCCGCACGGGGCATAAAACAGTCCCTACCACACCCAGAAAGAACAGTGTTGAGTGCACAGTAGGTACTCAACAAGCGACTATTACGATGGATATCTGCTGACCCCTCCCTGTTCCCACCGCCCCACTGGGTTCATCCCTGACTTCCTAAGAATGAGCGGACTGCTTCTTTCTGGAAGCTCTCCTCCATATCCTGAAATGCCCTCCCCACTCCATTCTCGTGCCCACATGCTGCCTACCAGACTGTTTGTTTTGGACCGAGGAACCAGCCAGGGAGTGGCGGGCCTGCCTATGCAATTCCTTGACACAAAAGTTGCTCCCTGACTCATTGCGGGAGAAGTCAGTGCAGTTGGGCACCTACACAGGCGTCTTGGAGGGAGGGTGCCATGGGGAAAAGGGGGTACACAGCTGAGTGATGGGGACAAAGTGATGGGGACAGAAGGCCTGGAGGGCAGGCAGAGATTTGTCCATGTGGGGGGGGACACTCAGAAGGGCACTGAAGGAGTTTTAAGTAGCAGAGGACACAGAGTGTGGGTTAGACAAGGCCTCTGATTGTTTCTGGAAGGGAAGGGTCACCCACCTACAGTCTGGCCTCATTGCTGTCCTTTGCCCAGCACAGGTGTCCAACTTCTGTCACACTGAGCAACAAACTCCCTGCACCTGTGCCCCATTGGCGTGATCACCCCTGGCAATTCTCCTTCTCTCCCAGGGCCCAGCCATGGCTCTGCCTTCACTGGCCCCTGACACACCCATCGCCACCTCCTGGAACCCAGGGCCCTCCCCCCATGCAGCCCACAGCCAGCACTGAGTACATGGTGCCGTAGCTACTGCTGAAGCACACGGTACTGCAAGAAGAACGTGGCCTGCGTGCAAGTTCAGGTGCTGTCCCGAGTGACTGTGTCGACTTGGGACCTCCCTCAGGCTCCCTGAGCTGCACTTTGGCATTTGCAGAGTGGGGCTCAATCTTGCAGCCCAAGGCTTGTGGGATCAGGGGAACGGAAGAGCGCTGGGTCCACTCTGGCTTAGGTGTGAACAAGAACCAGTGTGAGCTGCCGAGTCTGGAGCCCTGTGGCAGAATCCTGGCCACGTCTCTCATCGATGATGGCTTTGGACAGGCCACTCACTCTCCCTGGGCTTACTTCCATCCTCTCTAAGTAACTTGAATACTCAACACTCCAGCCCTTGGCTGCTCACTGACAGGTGGGTGGCTTGGACTCACGCAGCCACTCTGTGGGAGGAACGCCTGGCAGCCTGCTCCTGTGAAACAGACAGCCTGGGAAACCCGATGGGGCAGCTCTGCCAATATGGGGCCACAGTGAGTCCGTGTGGACTCAATGGCCCCAGCAACAAATGGGGAGCTCAGAATTTGTATGTGGGGACCCAGTGTGCTAAGAGGTTAGCACAGATCCTGGTGGGGTTAGTGCCTCTCCTTCCTGTGGCTTTGGACATTTAAATGCACAGCTGTTGGCTAATTGTTCAGTTATTTAATTATTGACTGACCAAATAAAAGGATGCATATATGGATGGATGGATAGATGGATGGATGGATGGATGGATGGATGGATGGATGGATGGATAGATGGATGGATGGATGCATAGGTAGGTGGATGGCTGGATGGATGGGTAGGTGATGGATAAGTGAGTGGGTGGATGGATGAATGGAGAATTAGGCATGAGAATTATTTACATGGGCATAAAATCATGGATGGATGGGTGGGTTGATGGATGGATAGATGAATGGTTGAATGATGGGTGAGTGGCTTGGTGAACAAATAAATGTCTAACCAAGTGAATGAATGAAGCAGAAGGTAGATGACTAACTGGGCTTTAACTAAACATCGAGGAGCACCTGAATGTCTGAAAGGGTGAATGCTGAAGCCAGGGTAGCTGTGGCGGTCAGTGATTGTGCTCCCCTGGCTCGGCAGCCCACCTCCTCCCACGAGCCTGTGTCCTATAAATAAAGCACTCATCAACTCCTTAGCAGGAAAGGAGTGTGCCTGCCAGGTAACCAGGGCAACAAGGTTCTCAGAGAGAACCCTCTCCAACCATATCCCAGTGGGAGATGGGGGCACCTTGTCACAGCTTGGTGACAATGGACGCCTAGCCTGGACCAAACTGTTCCTGTGGGGTTTGACTACTGGCAGGAGTAGAGCGGGCCTTATCTGCGTTTTCTGTGCTGCGTGACTGTCCCTTCCCTGATGTTTGGCTTGAGAGAGCAGGGACCTGTCATGTCTGTGTCTGTTGGTGTGGTCACGTTGCTAACTCCTTCATCACCCAGCCTGGAATCAGTGAGGCGCAAGGAAAACCCAGGAAACCACCTCTTGGTCACTTCATCCTGAGGCGTGCCTTCTCTCCACTTTCCGAGATCCTATCTGGCTTTTGATGTAGTGTCTAGCCGAGTTCACCAGAGGAGACGACTAGGTCCAAGCACATCTACTCCATCTTCCAGGACTTTTCCAGGAACTGGAAGTCCCTTTGTGTGCTGCCCTCTCCCGACATGTTACTCAGCAACATGAGCTGAGTGTCATTTCATGTCCACAAATGCAGACCGCCTCTTCATGTTCTGTTGAACGTGCGCCCCATGATTTGCTTGATCCATCCCGTCAATGGACCATTAAGTTACTTCCAACTATTCCAGGATAACATACAATGCTATCCGAGACAACCACATTTATACATCTTTGAGCACTTCACCTTCATCATGAATTATAACTGGTGGAATTCCTATCTAAGGGTGCATGCGTTTGAAGACTTGAGTTTCTAGAAGGTTGTGAATTTGACCTCCACCCACATTCCCCAGATCTCTGATCTGCACCAATACTAGTTCTTAATCCCTAGCCCCAGAGTCCACAGCCATTAGATCAAGGTTGACTCAGAGCAACCCTATAGGTCAGGGTGGAGCTGTCCCACAGGTTCTGAGCCCGTCACACTACAGAAGCAGAGAGCCTCTCTTTCTCCCTCAGACTGGCTCTGAGCGGGTTTCTCCCTCATGGTGGCTTTGAACAGCTGACCTTGTGGTTAGCAGCCCAGTGTGTAACCCGTGATACCACCAGGTCCCCTTTCTGACTCATGTTGTTGTTGTTAGGTGCCAGTGAGTCAGTACTGACCCACAGGGACCCCAGAAAGAAACACTGCCCAGTCCTGCGCCGTCCTCCACGTGTTCCTCTGTCTGAGTCCGCTGTGTCCATCCATCTCCTTGAAGCTCTTCCCTTTTGGGACTCACAGGGACCCTAGATTGGGTTTCTAGGAGCAGCGGTTCGTCTTGTTCCTGGGGACTGCGGCTGGAGGGGTGGAAGCACTGACTTCTCTGTTTGTGGCCAGCTGCTCAACCACTGCAGCACCAGAGTCACTGGTGTGAACTAGTCGTCCTTAGGTTGAAAGCCTGCCTTCTAGTGTTTACCAACGTGCTGTGATGACAAACACAGGCAGGAGTTCCTCCTCGCCTCAAATTCAAAGTCAGTCCCTCCCCAGTCCAACCGGCTGGCCCCCAAGAGTGAGCAGGCCCTGCCCCTTTAGCCTCCGCTCACAGGTTTACATTTCCAGACTTTTCATCACGTTTGCACACCTGCCGAACAGTGAAATCCAGAACATAGCACAAAGCTCTGGTCTCGTCTCCAAGGAGACCTAGGGAACCCACCCAACCTCCCATCCCAGCAGGCGCATGCTGGGACACCAAGGCCCCACCGAGCTGCGTTAACCTTGCTTCTGGTCTTATCTCCAAACTGGCCGACTTCTGGTCTTGTCTTCTCAAGTCCTTTGTCTCTGGCCCCTGTACGCCCCACACTTTCCATCACAGTTTGCAGAATTTCATTACACGTCAAAGGCCCCTTCCCTCAGCCAATCTCCAGTTAAAAGGCCAACTGTCTTCCAGCTCGGGTCTTTGGGAGGCCAGTGACTCATTGTGGCAAGGTTCTCCTGACTCCAGACACACAGAACTCATTCACCGCCTTCGAATGAATACTGACTCATTGCAACGACACACACACACACGCACGCACGCACACACACACACAAACACACGCTACCCCCCACTGCCGATGCATAGCAAACCACAATCTAACTGAGCACTCACAACATCAGGGTTACCAGCTCTCCCGGGAATCTCTAGCTTCCTTCTGCCTACGCGCCAGTCCAATGCCGTGCAGATGCGGTGGGGATACAGCTCGGGCTTGGGTCATGGCTGATGGTGATGGGCAGCCTAGCAGCTAGGATGAGACGTTTGCTAGGGCAGTGAGAGCAGACGAGGGGCTGTTACCTGGACGGGTAACAGGTACCTGGTGATAAAACGAGAGGTTGAAGTCATACTCATCCCTCCCCTCTCCTGCAAAGTGTTCACCCTTGGATCACTCCAAGGACATTGCTTGTTTCTTGTGCCTCTGGACTGGTTCTCAATTCTCTGCCTGGTCATAGCCTCAAGGAGCCATGAGTCCCTGAAGCCCCACATCACCTTCTTCTTTGAGACGCCACCTTTTGATGGTCTGCTTCCATTTTTAAATTGAGGCTCTGTTGGCTTTTAACTTTTGTTGGTAGTTGTGGCTGAGAATATATACAGCAAAGCAGGCAGTAATCCAAAGGTGTCCATGCAGACAGTTCAGTGACAGTGACGCCATTCTCTGAGACCAGGATAGCCTCCTTTTCTGAGCTGCTCCTCCCCTGTTCATCTAAACTCAATGCCCCTCACTTCCTGCTAATCTCTCATGTGACTTTGGCCACCTTGAGCCCACGTGGATAGTTCCTTTAGTCACGAAGGTCAGTGGATGTTTGGTTTTGAGAAGACTCCAGGGGATATTTTTGATTTAAAGTTTCAAGATGACAGTTTCAGGAGTTCGTCAGCCTCCTAGGCTCCAGGAAATCTGCAATCTATGAGAATTTGAAATTCTGGTTTGCATTCTTCCCCCTCTTGGTCAGAATTCATCTATAGATTCTTCCATCTCCATAGTCGAGGACCATCCAGTTGTTCCGGTCTCACGACAAAGGAGGAAGTTGTTGGGGGAGGCATTTAGCCACACATTCCACTTCCTCCTCCTCTTCCTGATCCTCTGGTGCTGCAGGCAAATAGAGAGAAACTGCCCAGCCTTGGAGGCTGCTTGCAAGCTTACAAGATCCTAGGTAATATTTAACTAGACGGTAGAACAAAAACACTAAACATGTTGTTGGGTCATTTAACTGAAATGTCCTAATTTCCCAGTGAAACTATGACCCTCCATGTCCACACCAAGGAACTCGATCCCATGAGGTGTTTGGGGGCACATAAGCAGTCTCAGCAGTGACTCTTGCATGTTTGTTGTGGTTCTCGGCATCGATGTATGAGCAAACTTTGAAAAGTGTATGGAAACATCCCCTTCTCCCTTCTCTCATACACCGATCACATAACGTCTCCCAGCCCAGCTTGTCCAGTTGTACAACTTACTGTACCCATGCTGCGATGTTTCCGATGGCCAGGTATGCAGCATTGGAAGGCAGGCCAATGAATCCGGAAGCCGGAGAAGAGCAGATGCATTGTAATGGTGGTGTTGGCGAGGAGGCCTGAGGGTTCCACGGCCTGCCAGAACAGAGATCCGTCTCAGGGGAAGTACAGCAGGGGGCTCCTTGGAAGCGACGATGGCGAGCCTTCATCTCACAGACGTTGGACATGGGGGCACGAGAGACCAGTCCCTGGAGAAGGACATCATGCTTGGTGAAACAGAGGGACAGCGAGAAAGAAGACCCTGGACAAGATGGATTGACACGGTGGCTGCAGTCATGGGCTCAGCCTTATGAGCCCTGGTGCAGTTGTTGCAGGACTGGGCCGGGCTCTTTCTGTTGTACACAGGGGCACTGTGAATCGGAGCCGAGTCCCTGGCAGCCTAGCAGCAGCCCAGTGTCTCGACAGCAATGATCACCAGCTGCGCACCTTGAAGCTTCACATCACTTTGCTCCAGAGCCTCTTTCCACTCTCTTAAGTTGCGATGATATGTCTGTGTCTTAGCTCTTCTACCACCTTAGGAGAAACTCAGGGGAGAGAACCAAGCCTCTAGCATCTATCCTCCCCTCAGCCCTCTGCTGATGGGAGCCCCTCTCTGTTCCCACCCATCCCTGCCCAGCCCTCAGGAGCATCTGATGCACAATCAAGCTGAGGACCCCCTTCCCCCCCACCCCTCCCCCCGCTCTAAAGGTCGTTATTCATCTGATTCCATTCCTGCTCTGACACTAGCATTTCAATGCACAGAGGAGGCCCTGACTCTGCGAACCCTGTGCCAGGGACTCTTGTTCCATCCGGCCACAAATAGCCCTTCACTGGGTCTGGGAGATGGCAGGGCCCGGTGACAAGAGGGTTCTGAGGCTCTGCCACTTGCCAGCTCCATGCCCTCAGTAGGGAGCCCCTGGGGGCTGCAAATGAATGAACGCAGTCGGTGGTTTGAACCTAGCCAAAGGCTCCTCAGAAGAAAGACCTCGTCATGGACTTCCAAAGGGTCATGGCCACTGAACTCAGCCTCTAGAACACAGTCCTAGTCTTAGACCCATGGGGTTGCCGGGATCAACGTGCCAGCCACTGGCTTGCTTTGCATCTCAGCAGGGTCCTCCAGCTGCCTGGTCTGTAAGGTGGGAGCAACCCTTCGGGATGGATGGAGAGAATCTACTGTGGCCGTCACACAGTTGACATTAAACCACGTGTTTCTCCTAAGAGCAGTCAGGACTTGGAAACCTCCATTCTCATTTCCACCCTGAGCCTCGGGGCAAACAAGGCAGGCAAGACTGTTTCCTTTGGGCCAATGTCCCCACCAGAGCAGAGTGAGTGGACAGGTCCTCTCCCGATGGTCTACGCTCAGCCGCTTCCAGTGTCCCCTTAAAGGTGAGTTGGCGTTTCTTCCCTTTCTCCGTAGTAGGGGGCAACCAGATGCGACCACACGTGTCTCCTGCTGGCCGAAGGGAGCATCCTTTCCCAGTCCAGCAAGACCAGGAGAGCATTGACCTCCCTGTGTTGCTGCTCTTTCCCTCCCCCCACCCAGGAAGTCCTCGGCTGTCCATTCAAGCACTCAAGAATCAAGCACCCTTTCAGAACTCTACCTTTCAGTCACTCCCTGTCTGTGCGATCTCCCAGCATGTGCACAGTGGTCAGTAACCAGTCCCCAGATAGTGTCACACATCCTCAAAAGGACATGTGCAGAGACAGGAAGTGAGCATTTGGGAACGTTTGTGCCTTTTCCAGACAGCCAAATCCGTGCTCAGCAAGGTTCTAGTTTGCAAGTCTTTTTTTGATCTAGTTACTCATTTTCATTTTATTTTATGAATATCAGCCTGAGCTGGGTTGAGGAGAAAAATTCAATAGGCCATGTGGTAGTGACACAATTTCATGTCACCATAATAAAAGAATAAAGGGGTGGAGTCTAGCCTGTCAATCGTGTCACAAGCTGATGATCCCTCCTTGTAGGTGTGGCCTTCTCATGAGGATTCCGGGAACCTTCTCTCTCTTGACTCTGCCCTAAGAAGAAGTGGGCCACCCTCTCTCTCTCTGCTTCACATTCCTGCTGACAAGCCACATGGAGCCACGCAGATGGCAGCCAGAGCCCTGGAGATGCTTCCACTGCCACTGGATCCATAAGACTTTCCATCCACCAGCCCGTCATCTTCCTGCATTTGGCATCATTGCTGGTGCTATGTGAGTCTGAAGAGGAATGCATGGGCTAATGTTGGATTTATGGACTAATATCAAACGGATGGACTTGATCTGGATGAGGCTGGGATGTTTTATTGATGCTTAATTACCTCATGATATAAAGTTCCCTCTTACATATATATGAGTGTCAATGAATTTGTTTCTCTACTCAGTCCAGCCTAACACTGGTCCCTACCACAGATATGCATTGCTTCTCAAGGCCATGGAGGGATTCAGAGATCAAGAACATTTGGGGTACTGAGGATTTGGTGTTGAGTTTCCAAAGAAAACATCCTTGCACAATAGAGGGCTGTCCTTCCCTCCATCCTACTTTATTCTGGCTCTCTTCCCTCCCTCCCTCCCTCTTTTTCCTCTCTCTCTCTTTCTTTCTCTCTCTCTCTCTCTCTCTCTCTCTCTCTCTCTCTCTCTCTCTCTCTCTCTCTCTCTCTCTCAGTATCACAGATTTAGGAATTCTAGAATGGCTCAGAACATCCTGTTCCAAGAAAAGCGTTCAGAAGAAGCTGACCACGCTGTGGAGACCATTTTTTAAGATTTTTCTAAGCACGGGGTGACCGGGAGAAACTTTCTGATGTATACTTGGCACTTGGCAAGAGCCATGCTGACCAACTGCGGCAGGCTCGAGAAGGAAGCCCAGGAAGGGCAGTGGAGAGGGCGGGGAAACGTGGTCTGTCATGATGTGCAGAACACGTCTGAGGAGGAGAAGGGCTGGGAAAGACCCCAGAGGAGAACCGCCTCTAACCCCCCCCCCCTTTACCCCCCACGTCCTGCCTCTCCAGCGCCCGCAGGGAAGAGTGGTGGAAGCTGGAGTTTCCCGCTAGCCTCCCCCAGGCCGTCAGGAGAAAGGGGAAAAAAGAAGAAGAAAGAGGAAAATTGCTCTGTAGTCTGTTTTGGCCTTTTCCACTTGGCTGGTCCCAGCACACAGCTGTGAACTTTGAGACGGGCAGTCCCCAACACCCACCCTCCTCGCTCAATCATGACACCTGGGCCGGGAACCAACTCCCTCAGCCGGTGTTGACCAAGGGCGTCCATGGGCTGGCAATGCAGCACTGCATGTGTGACCAAAGTCCCCGCTCACGGAGCAGCAACGCAGCAGCCAGCAATGGACACGGCAGATTCAGAGTGGCGAATGACAGGAAGAAGAGATAAGAGAACTGTGTGCGTCTGGGTGGGTGGACTAGAGAAACAAATCCAGAGACACTCATATGTGTGTAAGAGAGAGCTTCCTATCAAAGAGCAATGGTACATTAAGAAACATCCTAGCCCAGTCCAGATCAAGTCCATAAGTCCGATATTAACCTATATGTCCGATACGAATCTACAACTTCTCCTTCAGAGTCACGCAGCACATGCAGTGATGCTGAATGCAGTAAAATCACAGGCCAGTAGGTGGTAAGTCTTGTGGATCCAGTGGCAGTGGAAGCATCTCAGCACTGGCATGGGCCAACACCTGGTTCCTCCAGCTCCAGGGCTCTGGATTCATCAGCTTAATTCCATGTGGCTTGTCAACAGGAATGTCTAGCAGGGAGAGTGTGTATGTCCTACCACCAGAGAGGAAGACAGGAGTTCCCAGAATCCTCAGGAGAAGGCCAAGCTCACACAGAACACTATGACCTGATTGACAGGCTAGACTCCACCCCTTGGCTCAAGTTGGCAGGAGATTCTATAACTGCCACAAGAACAGTGAGCAGAGAGCCTGCAGAGCTCAGGGAAGAGGAGACTCTGGAGCTAAGCCTGGGGGTTAAAAGGGTCTGCTGTGAGGTGACCAGGTTTGGGGGTTCCAAGCTCAGGAGCGGAAAGGGCAGACAAGGGGGAAAGACTGTCATGTGGTGGTAGCCTCTCCAGGTGCATATTGGTGGGTGCATAGCCCAGACAAGCTGGCCTCTATTCTGACATCCGCTGTGGCCCTGGAGGAGGCCCACCCCATGGAGGCTTGCTCAGTCACCACAAGGACTGACTATCAGAATGCATCGCGAGCTTTCTTCTTCAGGGGGGTGTTGCACACAGATTCACAACCAGCTGAGGGAGGCAGATTCTAGGAGGAACCATGTGGGGACCCACGCCAGTGCTGAGAGGCTTCCACTGCCACTGAATCCACAAGACTTACCACCTAACAGCCTGTGATCTTCCTGCATTCAGCATCATTGCATGTTCGACATGAGTCTGCAAAGGATTTTATAGACTTCCAGAGGTCCTCTCACCACGGGACGAGGGCAGAGCAACAATCCCAGCATCGGTGTGTGGCAAGAAAGGAAGACTGCCCACCAGGAAGCTCACGGCGCCCCAGGGACCAGAGTTTCCATTGGGGCAGCACCGTGGAGGAATGGTTGACTGCCCACATGGCGGATAGCGATTTCCCGCTCCCGTCCTGCGTGGTACTACTGGTACTTTCTGCCAAGGCCAGTCCCTTCTAAGAAGATCGGATGGCCAGCTCCCATCAGAAACTATATTGTTAGACTATGTGGTGACCCGAGGCCCCAGGCAAACCGGGCACTGCTATCGTGCACAAGAGTCCAAGGGCTTCGAGCACTCAGCCCGGAAGCCAAGGTCAGCAAGAGTCAGAGCTGGCTTTCAAAACCACAGAGTCAATTCCAAATCATAGAAACCCCGTAGGACAGGGAGAACGGTCCCTGTGGGGCTCCCAGGCCGTACACCTTTCGGGGAGCAGAAAGCGTCGCTTTCCTCTCTGTGGTCAGCAGCCTAAATCTAACTCACTCACACGACGAGGGCTCTTGAGATGTCTGCTTCTCAAAAACAAACAAACAAACAAATCAACCCCCCCCCCCTCACTGCCACGGCGCGGATTCTGCCTCCCTACAGGACAGGGTAGACAGACTGTAGCTCTACGGGAGTAGAAAGCCCTGCCTTCTCCCCGAGGAGTGCTGATGGTTTCAAACTGCTGACCTCGTGGTTAGCAGCCCAACTCTTAACTCACTGTGCTACCAGGGTCCTTAGATTTCTGTTTCTCAGGAAGAAAAGAAAAACAAACAAAATGCCAATGAGACCATTTCAACTCATGGCGACCCTACAGGACAGGGTAGAACTGCCCCTGTGCGCATCTGAGACTGTAACTCTTTGTGGGAGTAGAAAGCCTCTTTGTCCTTCTGAGCTGCACCTGGTGGTTTTAAACGCCCCACCTTCTGCTTAGCCGCCCACCTTGGAACCACTACGCCACCAGAGTTCCTAGACTTCTTTTTAGGCGAGGCTAAAAGCCTTCCTGTACCAAGCCCAACCCCACTGCCATCAAGTTGATTCCAACTCATCACGTGGGTTACGATGCCCACGGGCCCTGTAGGACAGAGTAGAACTAACTGTCCCCTCAGGTTCCCGAGGCTGTAAATCTCCATGGGAGCGGGCCGCCTCATCTTTCTGCGGAGGAGCAGCTGGTGGACTCTAACTGCTGACCTTTCAGTTAACAGCCGACTCATAACCCAAGGCTCTTTCCCAGACAAACAGACAGACACCACCAGGGCTCCATCCTCACTGCACAGACATGATTAAGTAGCAGGAAGAGTGTAGCTCAGCTGGGCGTGGGCGGCGTCGCATGCCGTCTGAGCGGCAGGGAGGGTGGGACCACGCAGCTGCCGGCCCAGTTCAGGGGTGAGGAGCGTTGATCTTGTTCACTGGATTCAAAGTGCTTTGGGCCTGGAGTTGGCAGATAAAACACAGGACATGCAGTGAAATGGAAATCTCAGATAATTTGGGGGCCTACTCCTTCCAACGAGTTATTTGTGGTTGATCTAGAATCCACATGGAACTGGGAATCTGTGTTTTTACGTAGTCAATCTGGCAGCCCTGGGTAGAGGAAGACACACACACAAGCACACACAGAGTAGGTTCCCATTCATGGCAACCCCATATGGGTCAGAGTACTATGAGACTCCCCAGAGATTTCCAGGGCAGATTTTTTCATAAGTAGGTCACCATACTTTTCTTCTGAGGCACCTCTGGGTGGAGTTAAGCCTCAGCCTTTTGGCTAGCCATGGAGCAGGTGAACAGTTGACACTCACTGGAAGCCATGTTGCTGTTTTCAAGTGCGGTTGAGTCGTCTCCGGCCCACAGCGACCTTATGCACACCAGAACAAAGCACTGCCCGTCCTGCGCCAGCCTCACCTGGTACCCGGCTTGAGCTCATGGTTACAGCCAGGGTGTCCATCCTTCTCATTGAGAGCCTGCCTTCCTCTTTTTCGCTGCCCTCCACCTTACTAACATGATGTCCTTCTCCAGAGTCTAGCCTCTCTTGACATGTCCAAAATATGTCAGATTGAGATACAGCCAAAGAGATGGAGTGAGCGTGTATTCCAACGTGTGTGTCCAGAGTGAGCGCGTCCATCCAGTGCATATTCTATCCTGGCCGTTCAGCCTGTCATGTGGATCATGAGCTGGGGTGGGGATGGGGCGTGGGGTTGGAACTGCTGCAGTCAACGAGGACAGGGACATGGCTGCGGGACCAGCATGGTGGCCTCAGAGCACAGCCACACAGGTAAATGGGCACGTAGGCCCAGTGAGGCTGGAGGGCCAGCAGCCCAGGTGCGCAGAGCTGAGAAGAGCCTGGTGCTTGGGTGGAGCGGGGGGAAGCTATGAGGGGCTCGCTGTGGGTGGGTGGTCCCTGCCTGTGTGTTTTCCTGAGAATGAAATGATGCTTTGGGTACGAGAAGAGAAGCCTTGTAATATCCAGCACTTCGGTGCCTCCTTCTCTTTAAAACAAAAACCATGAAACCTCACTGCCATCGAGTCGATGCCCACTCATAAGTGACCCAACAGGACAGGGTAGACATGCCCCCTGTGGGTTTACAAGACTGTAACTCCTTATGGGGGGTTGAAGTCCCAGCTCTCTCTCTCCTAAGAAGCAGCTGGTGGTTTGAACTACTGATCTTATGGTTAGCAGTCCAGTTTGTAACCACTACTCCACTAGGCAGCCTCTCTTGATGCCTTACTGTACCAAGCACAGGAGGATGGCCAGGTCGGGGAGCCCCACCCATGCTGCAGAGGTGGGGGAGAAGGACGCTCCTGAGTATTCTCCCCAAGTCTCACGCAGGCGTCCCGCTGACCACCAGGTCTCACGCGGCCTGTGGTACTGTCACTTCTGTGTAGGGAGCAGAGCACCCGCTCTGAGTTCGGGGAGAGAGGCCGTGTCCAGAGAGAGGGAACTGCCAAGACACCAGCGGCCCTGCTGTGGGCTTCTTTGGCAGTTGGGGCAGGGGGTGGGGTGGGCGGGATTGTGGGACAGGGTGGGATGGCTAAATCATCCCAGCCCACTGCCTATGGCTAGTGCTGCCCGCTGCCCTGCCTCGGCTCCGTCTTTCTTCCAGCACCATTTGTCAATGTTGACCGCCTGCCAGGCCTCTCCAGAGCTACTAGCCCAGGGTGGAGTGGGGTGGAGGGGTGGAGGAGTGGTGTGAGTGAATCCTGTGAGGTCTGCTAGGGAGCCAGGACTCTGCAGGCCACGCCAAGAGGCTCACAGACATGAGGCCAACCGAGCACACAGTCCCACAGAAAACAGGTGCTTCTTCTTCTGCCCATGTGGCCTCTCCCCAGCAGGCTGGGACTCCAATCTAGGTGACCAGGCTGGGCCAGGAAGGGGGCAGACAGCCCTCCGGCCACACAGTCATTCATGCACCTCACTGAAGGCACCTCCCTTTCTGCAAGCAAGCTCATGCAGACAGACCCCTGCAGGCCCACGCCTCGCTAGCTTAGCAGGCATGCATCCCATCTGTACCCCCGGCCCTGGGACCCTGGGGACATCACAGCAAGTCCTTCTGTGGCACAGAGGTTGGCGTCCACAGACCACACGGTTTCCTACAGCTCCTCAACACGTGACCGCACACATGGTGCCTTAAAAATACCACTCCCTAAGGGGAAGGTGGGGCAGAAAGGGGGAACCGATCACAAGGATCTACATATAACCCCCTCCCTGGGGGATGGGCAACAGAAAAGTGGGTGAAGGGAAACATTGGACAGTGTAAGACATGAAAAAATAATAATAACGTATAAGCTATCAAGGGTTTGTGAGAGAGAGGGGCCAGGGAGGGAGGGGGAAAATTAAGAGCTGATACCAAGGGCTCAAGTAGAAAGTAAATGTTTTGAGAATGATGATGACAACAAATATACCAGTGTGCTTGACACAATGGATGGATGGGTGGTGATGATTTTAAAAGGAAAAAAAATATCACTCCTTCACTCTCTCCCAAGGACTCCCAGTGGCGTGTGGGTTACGCATCAGGCTGCTAAGTCTAAGGTTAGCAGTTCGAGACCACTAGCAGAGCCAGAGGAGGACTAGACTCGGTAACAGGGATGGTGGTTTGGTTTGTCTCTTCAGAGTTCAACTGTGAGCCAGACAGGCCCATTGGTGGCCCTGGGGGGCGCGAAGCTGCTTCTTGCCTCTTCGAGCTCCCAGACACAACCACTGCCCTTGACTTGCAACCACATCACATCCTCCGCTGCTTCCTTCTCCCACTCCATCTCCCACCGCCCTCTTATCAAGACCCCTGGGATTACACCGACACCACCCAGATCATCCAGCATACCCCCACTCCCCACCCCACCGCATTTCAAAACCCTTAACTTGATCACACTTGCCATGTCCCTTCTGCCACGAGGGGATGGGATTCATCATTTAGGACGGTGGGGGCCAGAACCAGGGGGTGGGCATCTTTGGGGACCATTGTACAGCCTGCCCCGTGTCCAGCCTTCACAGGGCCCCACGACAGTGAGCAGCTGCGGTTCAGAAGGGCTGGCCGCCTCGCCCAAAGCGGCCCAGCGAGAAAGTGCGCAGGGCAGCGCGGGTGGAATCCTGGTTCTGTGGGCTCTCACTCGGCGAACAGTCTCGCACAAGCAAGCCAGCCAGCCGAGGGTGAGGTCTCCAAGGACTGCAATCAACCTGCTGTTGCTTCTGCCTCAGCGATACCTGCCGTGTCAACAGGCCCCGGCAGGCCTCTGCGCCGTGTTCCTTCTCTGCAGGGTTAAGAGCTGAGTGTGTTGTGTGTCTGCAGCCCACAGGGAACAACGCCTGCAGCCTGTCCTAGTACAAGAAGTGACCCACATTTGAAGCACAGGGCGCAGCAGGCCGCTGGCCAAGTCCACCTCTCCCGCCCGGCTTTACGGCAGCCCAGGAGGTGCTCCTGCTCAGTCATTTCCCCAGAGGACCCCTGAGTTAGCAAGCCTCCTGTCACTTCAGGGGATGGCCCATGGGCCACAGACCTGCAGCTTAGATTCAGCTGTCGAGGAAAACGGGAGAGGAACCAGCAGAGAAGATGGCTGAGCGCGGGGGGGTCTGTGCAGTGTGGATTCCATCGGCAGCTGGTGTTGGGGGGCTGCCAGCATCATGCGCTTCTGGGGGCTCCCGAGGGCACAGAGATGAACAGGGATGACACCCGAGATAACACACGCCCAAGGCTGAGTCACCCAGAGCCCTTTGGGGAGCCAAGCCACCAGCCGTGCTGCTCAGCAATGCCAAGATGAAGGGGGCAATAATCACCGGGTCTGAGAGTCGCCGAGCACTTCCCGGGGAAGCGGGCGACAGCTCCCTGCTCTCAGCTGCAGACTCACCATGCTGCAATCTAGGCGGCTCTCTGTAAAGGAGTCGGAGGGGGCAGATCGGTCCCTTGGCTTGGGTGAGGAAGGGTGAGGGGAAAGTGGCCCTGAAAGGACAAAGTAGCTGAAGTATGGTGACACCCTTGGAACCTAGCAATGCCACCTTAGGAGGGCCTTCAACCAGGGGACCTCCTTCAGTGAAATCCTGGCTGACGCTACTTTTGCATTCACGCATGCCCTCCCTGCCCACCTCCCGTGTGTCGGCCACAGGGTCCCTGGCCAGGGGAGGGCTCTCAGGAAATGACTGGGACCCACAGAAGCAGGAAGACGCCTCCCTGCTGGTGGGAAGATGATTGGAGCGGATGTTGACAGCATCAAATTGAAATCGCTCAGAACCTTGGGTTTGTCAATGTCAGATTGAAATAGATTTAAACAATGCCGGTTTGAATGGGATTGTGTTGCCTGCTTTTAATGATTGTTTCTGTTTTTCCGAAGGAGCCCTGGTGGCACAGTGGCTATGAATTGAGCACGGCCAGCAGTTCAAACCCACCAGCAGGTCCTCGGAAGACAGATGAGGCTTTCAGTTCCTCCCTGTCCCCTAGGGTCACTATGAGTCGGGATCGATTTGACGGCAGTGAATTTGGCTTGGGGTTTTTCTCTTTTTCCAGTGAACAGTAGCGTCTGGAAAATTCCCCGTGCCTCTCGAATGCTTCAACGATAACCTTCTAACGATGTCAAGGCAGGGCTCTGGCCTATTCTATCTAATGCAAGGGACAATTCATTAGATAGAATAATAGTTCAGGCACATATTTTGTATCCTAAACAACACTGCAGGGAAGACTGTTGAGGCTAAATCATTGGCTCGTTGCAGGACTGCATTTTATGAGTAAAAACTACTGAGGTGGAGTGAATCGAGTATTAATTTCAGTTTTCGGTTGCTGGGTTAAGGAGCCTTGGTGGTGGTGTTGGGTAAGCATTGGCCTGTTAGGTCAGTGGTTCAAACCCGCCAGCTGCTCCAAGGGAGAACGAGGAGGCTGCCTGCTTCCAGAGAGATGGACAGCATTGGAAACCCTCCATTGGATCCCTGTGGTCGGAACGCATGGGAGGATCCTGAGGTCGGCTCAGTTTTGGGTACTTCTGGGGAACGAGGCTGCAGGGGTTCAGTGGTGGGACGCCCACCTTCTATGTGGGACCTCCGTTCATGCCCAACCAGTCCCCCTCTCCTGTTCAGCTGCCACCCATCATGGGACAGTGGAGGCTGGCATGCCACTGGCATGCTGCAGGGTGCTTCCAGACCAGGACAGACTGGGAAGAAAGGCCTGGGAGTCTCCTTCCGACAGCTCTTTGGATCCCACCGGTCAAATCTGCAATGGATCTCGAGGGTGCGTGGGGCCGGTGCTATGGCATGTGGTAGCGGCACCACCGCCAGCTAACAAACTTCCCCTAACTGGGTTGCTTGATCGACAGTGACTTTTCTCCTGGTTCTGAGGGTTGGCTGGATGAGCCCTGCGGTTTTTTGCTGAAGTAGGAGGGAGTGTGGGCCGGAAGGGTCAAGACGGCCTCCCTACACGGCTTTCCCTCGAGTCCCCAAACCTAGTGTCCAGTGCTCTTTTGGCCACATCCTACTGGCCCTCACAAGCTGTAGGCTGGCCCACATTGAGAAGGCAGAGGATTCGACCTCAGCTGCTGAGTTTGGGCCAGCAACTGCAGGGAGCAGAGGCATGTGGGTGCCCAGGGACCGGGACGACAACGCAGTCAACAGGACAGGAAAACTTGCTGCCCCAGAAGAGCCAGGCTCACTGCCATCGCGGCATGTCCAAGCCTTAGAGGCCCCGTGGAACAGGGTAGAACTGCCCCTGTGGGTTTCCAGGTTTACGGGAGCAGCTAGCCTCATCTTTCTCCCACGGTGGCTTCGAACCACGGACCTTGTGGGTAGCAGCCCAGTGTCCAACTCACTCTGCCACAAAGGCTTCTGCCTCAGAAGACTAGGCCTTCTGCAAGATCACAGCCTCAAAAGCCCTCCGGAGCCGACTGGCCAGGTGGGGTCACCCTGAGCCGGGACGGACTCAACGGACAACTCTGCTTTTTTTAATGTTTATGATGCTCTGCCAGCTAGTTGGCACCATGCGGTCTTTTTTAAATCATTTAATTACAACTCTTATCACAATCCATCCATCCATCCATCCATCCATCCATCCGTCAAGCACATTTGCACATTTGTTGGCGTCATTGTTTTCAAAAGAGTTTCTTTCTACTTGAGCCCTTAGTCCCAGCTTTTCATTTTTTCCCTCCTTTCCTCATGAACCCTTGATAATTTATCAATTATTTTTTCATTTCTCACACTGATCTATGTGTCCTTTCACCCACTTTTCTGTTGTCCACACCCCCCCCCAGGAGGGGGTTGTATGTTTCATCGATGCTCTACTGCACCCTATTGGCTCATCTCTTCCTTGTGACCCTTCTGTAAGGGGATGTCCAATTGTCTACAGATGGGCTGTGGGTCTCTGCTCCGCCCTCCTCCTCATTCACAATGATGTGATTTTTGTTCTGGGTCTTTGATGCCTGATCCCATCACCACCTTGAGATCACACAGGCAGGGGTGCCCGTGGGGTCCTAGAGGTCGGACTGCACCCCATGACAGTGGAGTTGGGGTTGGCTGCAAGTGCTGTATGGATTTGAGTCTTCTTCTGAACCCCTTTACATTCCACTGCAGAGCTCAGCTTAAGCATCACTGACAGGGCAGGCTTGGACTGCTCACCCCTTTGGGGTCAAGGTCAGTCTTCTTTGCTCTGTGCTGCCCCAGCATCTCCCAGAATCTTTTGCTCCGTGTTCTGCCTGTCCTCGGGGCGCTTGGGCATGCGTCCGTGCAGGTGCCCCGTCCACACCTGTGTTGCAGGTGTTGCAGGCCCCAGGAGTGGCTTGTCACTGCTCCCTGGACCCAGGGCCTGCTCAGAGAAGGTGCTATCGTGGTCGGTTATCATCAATTCCAATTCACGGTGACCCCACGTGTCGGAGCAGAACAACTGTTCCCCATACAATTTTCCAGGCTGTCAGTGTTCGGAAGTAGATCACCTTACTTCTGAGGGGCCCCTGGGGGGCCCTGAACAGCCAACCTTTCAGTTAGTAGTCCAGCACTTGACCAATTGGGCCACGCAAGGCCTCCCAGATTTTACATGTCGGCTACAGTACAAATCCACCGAGGGAGAAAGACGAGGCTCTCGCGTCCTGTAGAGAGGCACAGTTCTACCCTGTCCTATAGGGTCGCTGTGACTCAGCATCGACTCTATGGCGCAAGAATGACAGATGCCTCTGGAGATCACATGACCCATTCTAAGTCCCGGCAGAGAGCACCAAGTCACCTTCCATGCACAGCCCTTCCTGTTGGTGAGGGCTCGAGCGGAGGGCAGCTCCCTGGGCTTGGGACCTTCCCCTCCCCCGGCTCAGCCTCTCCCTACCCCTGGGAGGGGGCAGCTTTACCCAGTAGTCCATGGGCTGCTGCTAACCGTCTCCTCCTTTGGGGCCTGGGATGAGCCCTTGAACCCAAGAGGGGCTCAACAATCAGAGTTGCCTTCAGGTGGGGGATTGCTACCCTCCCTCCCTTTTGCCCCGAAGGCGATTTCAAGGCAAATGACATCAAGCAAAACCTTCACCACCTCATTCTCACTGGCCATGTGGCCAGTGACCACCGTCTGGGGCAGGAGAGGAAGTTGGCCAGGATCGTGCTGCCACAGAGACCACCCTCACCAGGCCTTCTCTGCTCTCCTTGTCTCGGGGGCTCTTGGGGCGAGCTCCAGTCTGGACTGTCTGGACGGACAGAGCCTTGGCCAGGAGCCACAGAGCCAGGAGCACCGGGACTGGGCAGTGCTTCCCAAAGTGGGGAAGACCACCTCCGGGGCTGGTGTTAGTGCGGCCCAGGGAAGCTGCAAGAGCCGCTGCCTGCACTTGATCTCCATCATGGGCCTCAGAGCAAACATCTTCCACTGTCGGAGGCAGAGTATTCACTTGTAATTTGTTTTTCTGAAAAGGGGTGGAATCACTTTCAGAGTTCAGATTGCAGTCCTTTGTGCATATGGACCGTGCACAGACTAGAACTAGCTGCCAGGTCAGTTCGGGAACCTGAGGGTCATAGTGTGCTTGCGATTCCTGCCACACAGATCCCTGTTTCGAGGTGCACCCTGCCCTCTAGTGGTCAGGGAGGGGCTTTCTGGATCACCACTTCTGCCTCTGCAAAGGTTCTGTTTGTTCCAATTTCTGCAAAGCCGCCAGCTCCTCAGTGGGAGAAAGATGAGGCTTTCTACTCCCGTAAAGTTTCAGGAACCTACAGGGGCAGTCCTACCCTGCCCTGTAGAGTCACTGTGAGTCGGATTGACTCGATGGCAGCTGTTTGTTTCAGGGGGTGGGGGGGAAATCCCCTTTATTCTAGAAAAGTAGGCTTCAACAATCAGCCGGGGTAGTGAAATAGAGGCCTGGGTCTTCCTCCCCACCAAGGGTAAGGGGGCTTAGGGGGTGTGGGCTCGGTGGAGGAGCCTGGGGTGGAATTACTTTCAATCCACGGTCCTTTGTGCATGTGGGCCCTACCTCAGACTAGAACTAGCTGCAGGTTGGTGGAAACGGTTCATGCACTTGGTGTTTCACTGAAAAGGGTGGACGGTCAGCCTACCTGCCAGACTCCTGACCCAAGACAACTGGGACAGTGCCATGCCTTCTCTATCAGCGGCCTCAGGGTGCTTGTTCAAACCCTCCTCTCAGTCATCCGGGGCTCTGTGTGGGTCCTGCTCCTGGGACCTGGGTCTGGAGACCAGCCTGCAGGCAGCTGTGTGGACACCACTGTGGACATTTCCCACAACGATGTGCCCTAAACCTCCTTCTCAGCAGGACCACTCTCACACCTTGTCTGTGCGGGAGGGGCGTTCATCTTGGACCATGTCCTGGGCACCCCTCTGTTCTGTTGAGCACGGAGAGGGTGTTCAATACGAACTTGGGCTAGCCACCACCCAACACCACCCCTCTTCTCAGTGGGCTGTGGAGGGACAGGGGACACAGAGGGGCTTTGTGCGTGGGCCTGGGTGGGTTTCCCTGCTGCTGCTGCTGCTGCTGTGAGAACTGAACTCTCCCTCAGAGGACTCAGCTCCCTGCTCGGTTCCATGTGACAAACACAACTGCCTCAGACGGGCCTTGGAAGAACTCCATGGGATGATGAGTATATCCCAAGTGCCCATGGATTTTTTTTTAAATGCTTAGTCATACTAGCTCAGTGAGCCTCAGTTTCCCCTCCTCTCCACAATGAGGAGCAAATGATGTCCCTCTGATACCCCAAGTTGAATGGCCCCTAGATGGCTTCCTTGGCTGATCTAGGGGCAGCAGCTAACCTAATTGAATTAGTTTATTGTGCCAACCTGGCTGATAAACACATGTGGGGTTAATTGAAGGGCAGGCTAAATGGCTCAGTGAGCCTTGCCTTTCTAATTCTCAGGTCTCTTGCTTTGTGATGGTCGCACTAGGGTGCAGCTGCCTTAGCAGTCCCCTGCTTCAGCTCACTTCCTGCAAGACACCCCCAAGGAGAAGCCACATGGACCTACCCCGATGCAGCCCTGGGTGCTGGAACAGCTGTGTGGAGACCCCTGCCAGCGCTGAGATGCTTACACGTTCACTGGTTCTGCTTTCCTCCTATAGTTGGCGTCAAAGTGTGTATTTTGTGAGATGGAGGAGGACTTTGTGGATTGGTATTGGACATATGGGTTAATGTTGGACTTATGGGATTGGGCAGCACTGGGTTGGGATGTTTTCTTGAGGTGCACTTAATCTTTATATAAAATGCTCTCTTATACGTGAGTTTCTCTAGATTTGTTTCTCCAAAGCACCCAGACTAATACACCAATCCTCAGGCCTGGTCCCCATCCTTTCAGGAGTTGCCAGCCTTCCTTCCACTCCCTTGGATCCTGGATCAGTGTCCTATGAGGAGTCTTGGTGGTGCGGAGTCTAAGCACCAGGCTGCTAACCCAGAGCTCAGCAGTTTGAGCCCCGGGGCAGCTGCAGGGGCGAGATGGGGCAGTCTACTTCTGTAAAGGGGACAACCTTGGAAACCCTCCGGGGGCAGTGCTACTCTGCCCCTCAGGTCAGAACCAAGCTGACAGCAGTGGGTTGGGCTGGGTTTATTAAATTCCCTAGCCAATTACCAGCAAGGAGACCCAAGCTCATGGTAACCTCATGTGTGTGAGGATAGAGCAAGGTCCCGGTCGGCCTAAACTGTTAATGCATTTGGCTGCTAATTGCAAAGGGGTGGGTGAGTCTACTCAGGCTAGACTCCTGACCGCCAACAACTATGACCTGGTCAATGCCAGTGTGTGCTGCTTTAAGCTCCCGGGATCATGGCACTGTGTGACTCAGCAGTGGGAAGGAAGGCCAGCCACCCCATTGTCTCCCAGCTTCACAGACAAGCTCCAAGACACAAGACGACACCGAAGTTAGGCCGGCAGCTCTGCCTGAACGGCCTTCTTCCCATCCCGTCCCAAACTTCGGGGGGCCATGGTCAGGTCTGATGTGCTATGCAGCAGACAGCGATGCCTCGTGAAAGGGACGTCGCCTCCCACAGGTGGGTGCATCTTGCTGTTGGCGGCCCCGCCCATTGGTCCCCACCCGGGTGCAAGAAGTTAAGGCCAGACTTGGAGGTCTCTGGAGTGATTGAGGGGTCAAAGGACGCCATCCCCAGATGACAGCCACGCGACAGGGAGGTGTGCAATGAGAGCACTGCTGACCAGGAAGCTCCGCCGAGCGCTGGACACTAAAGTGTCCCTTTAATGCCACCGTCTTCTCTTTGGTAGCAAGTGGCCGGAGGGAAACCACTGCTCTGGACAGTCTCACGACAGCGGGAAAATGAAGGCAAACGTGGTGTAGATGGGGATGCCCACCGTCTGGAATTTCAAGACCTAGGAGAGAGAGCAAGTCCTGGCCAGTGGCCCTTGGGAGGAGCACAATCCCCCTGTGCCGGGGGAGGGGAGACCTCATGGCGCTGGCTCTCCACCTGGGCTGCAAGGTTGGAGCATCGGGGAGAGGCCTTGAACAAAATAACCAGCTTGCAAACCAGTGACCGTGTAGCTTAATTCCATGGCCGGTACAGCTCCATGTGCACGGCCGCCACGGAGCCACGGTCAACAACACTCGCCAACACCTTAACAGTCTCCTTGTTGCTGCCTTGCCTCTTCCCGGCCTCCCTGTGACCCCACAGCAGCAACACCCTTCTGCTGAAGGACCCTGTCCCGGGAAACCACCCGGGAGCTTTGTAAACCTTGCCACCTGTGTTCCACCTGCAAAGCTTCTGCTTGGAGGATCTGTGTGGCATCCAAACTCCAAAACCCAACTTACTGATCCTGGGCGGTGGGGTGGGGCGAGGAGTGAGTGTATGTGTGTGTGTGCGCGTATGTGAGTGAGTGTGTGAGTGTGCGTGTGTATGTATTACCCACTGGTCTAAGGGAAGGCTGGTTCCTCCCAGGGCACCAAACTGGGCCCCTGGCACTCCTGGAACCCACAGTTACAGAACAGAGAGTTTTCCTAAGGCCCCAAACCCAAGTCCTCCTCCACCATCCCCACCACCCCGCCCTCCCCCCTTTGGCAGCCAGCCGAGAAGCGATGGGGTGCCACAGCCACCAGTGTTAGTGAGATGACAAAGTCACTCTGTTGGACCCCTTAACCCTGCTAAAAACACCCTGTTGTTTTTTAAATGGATCTTGAAACACAAACAAACTCACTGCCACTGAGTCAGTTCTGATTGACAGCAACACTGTGAGACCCAGCAGTACTGTCCCTGTGGGATTCCAAGGCTGTACACCTTCAGGGGAACAGAGTCTCATCTTTCTCCCTCTGAGCAGCTGGTAGGTTTGAACTGTTGACCTCGTGGTTAGCAGCCTAACACCTAATGGATCTGGAGTGACCCACATCAGGGCATCTGGTTCATAGCTCCAGCTTTTCATTCTCGAAGTCTTTCTCAATCATAGGGGGCGGTGTGATGGTCCTTGAGAAACTGACCACAGTCCTTGGGGACAGCCTGGGGACCTCGTCAGTGGTCGCCCGAAAGGAGGGAGAACAGGTGACAAAGAGAAGCAAAAGAGCAGCAAGAAGGACCCGAGTGGGCTTACGTGACTTTTGCAAGACGGCTTGCTGAACCCGAACTTCTGGGTGATCTGGTTGGTGCTGAACTCCTGCCACCTGTCCTTAACCAGGACCCGGGCTCCAATCTGGTACTTCACCAAGCGCTCTGCCCGCAGGCTCACCGGGCTGTTCTCAAAGAGCCACGGGGGGTAGTGCACGTCTGTGTGCCTTACTCTCTGCAAAGAAAGGGACCCCAGCTGGCGGAACTGTGGCCAGAGTGACCCCAAGGCAGCCAATGGTCCTGGGTACAAAGACGTCCCACGTAGCGTGTGTCCACAGCAAGAGAGCAGCCCCCACCCCCAGTGGGAACACTTCCTGGGCTCAGGGCCACGCGATGGCAGTCGAGTCCTCACCATCTTCAAAGCTCTGGCCAGTGGGCTAGGGTTGGCCCATCTTGTCAATAGCATTGAAACTGGTAGGTCTTCACGATCGCTTTACCCGGGTCTAAAAACCACCCTCATATCCATTGGAGCATTTTAATACATGCTTAGATAATCCATTCAGTTCTTCCACCCAGCAAGATCCACTGTGTAGGGAGGTTTACAGAACACCGGAGTCACTGGAGGTTAACAGCTAGGCCCCAAGGGACCAAGGTGACTTGCTCAAGGGCGCACAGCAAAGCAGTAAGTGGCCACGCTAGGGCTCTGACTCTGGTTTCTTCCCTCACCCATCCATTCCACATCCACCCAGCCGGTCAGCCAGCCATCTAGAGCACCATGGTGGTGTGTGCTTAAGTGCTGCTAGGTGAAAAACCAGTGAGCTGATCCCACCGGCCACTTGCAGATAAAGATGTGGCAGTCTGCCCTGTAAAGATGGCCTTCTGAAACCCCGCGGGGCAGCTGTGGGCGGGCTTGACCTCAGCTGGCAGTGAGGTGTCTTGGAGACTGACTGCTTAGCAGTAGGAATTAATACGCAGGCTCCTTAATACAATATGGCTCCTCAAGGAGTGTGCAGTCTTAGAGAAGAGAGACTTTGGGAGATGTAGGAGCAGACTGGGACCCTGGCATCTCCCCCTCCTTCTCTAACATGTACGGGGCTTTACATGCCAAGCCCTGGTCGGAGCTTTTGGCACAAACGAACACTTGAATTACCCACAGCACCCCAGCGAGGTAGGTTCTGTGACTTCTCCACCGTAAAGGCATGGAGAGAGACACGGCGCTTGGACTTGAACTGCAGACTCACGTCCAGCAAGAGCACCCGGGCCACACTGCCGCAGCATCCTGTCCACTGCGCTTCCAGGGGGCAGTGGCAGAAGACCAACAAGTAAGCAGGGTCAGCACAGGCTTCCTTGTGCTTCCTCGCTTATCTGTAATGAACAGTTCCTCATTCCACCACATGGAAGATCCTGCTTCTCGGCTGGGTTAGCACGTCTCTCTCCCAATCCCATAGCACCTTCCGGCTCCGTCGGGGCCTCATTTCACCTTCGCAATGGACATGGATGGGTTTCCCAGGAAGCAGGCTTGCTTGTGCTCCCTTACCAAGCTGCACTGACCTCTCAGCAAGAGCATTGCCTCCCCCACCTTGATGTCCCTTCCCACCACCCCAGGGCAGGATGGCTGTCCTGCAGAGCCTCAGCCAGCAGGTGTGAATGGAAGACGAGGGAAAGCCAGAGGCCTTGAATGGAACCCCACTTTTATCAGCTAGAGGCCATCTGACCACGAGGACTCAATTTAGAGAGACTCCCTGTCAAATGGGCCAACAACCCCCTTCTCCCTAGGCTGTTACGGGGATAGAATGATGTTAAATGGCAGCACCTGGCTTACAACATGCCACACCAACCCCACCCTGGAGTCACTTCTGACTCAGAACAGCCCCAGAGAGAGGGGGTTTCCAAGGCTGTGAATCCTTATGGGGGCAAACAGCCTCATCTTTCACCTTCAGAGCTGCTAGTGGGTTTGAACCACCAACCCTTGAGATTAGTAGGCAAATGCTTGCCCAATAGCACCACCAGGGCTCCTTGGCTTACAACACCGTGTGCAACTGGTGATCAGTACAAACTGATTAATTTGACAGTCACTTCCGACTTACCTGCATATAAAAACTGTATGAGGTCCCGTCGTGCTTGACTCCCTTTAACTCAAAGAAGAACCCATACACACTGATCATTTTTGAGTGAGTTGTATACTCCTAAGTTGTGAGGGAGGGGCAACAAAGAGAAGAGAGGCTGCGTTCCATATTCAAGGGCATGAGACATACATAGCTAGACCGTCTACCTCCCACCACCAAAGTCACCAAATTGACCGCTGATGCAAAAATGACAATGTAACGGTGGCTTCAGACGGCAGGCCCAGGCCAACCCAAACCCACCATCACAGTCCATTCTGCTTCCCAGCAACCTTACAGAACAGGTTAGCCCTGCCCCCGCAGGGCTTCTGAGACTGTCAGTCTGTATGGGAGCAGACAGCCTCATCTTCCTCTTGCGGAACAGCTAGTGAGTTTGAACGACAGAACCTGTGGGCTAGCAGCCACTGCTTAGCCCACGACCCCACCAGAGCCCCGTGCCAGAGGCAGGGACCCCACAGGTCCTTGGCAGGTGAGTGAGCGGTGACAATGCAGCTCCTTATTCAGGACAAGAGCGTGGCCGGCGTGTTTCCAGGTGACTCGTGGTCTGCAGAAGGAGCCCTGGCATCCTAGTGGGTCTCAGCTGAGCTGCTAACCATAAGGTCAGCAGTTCAGAACCACCCGCTGCTCCTCGGGAGAACGACGGAACTTTCGATTCCTGTAAAGAGTCAGTCTTGGACCCCACGGGGGCTCTGCGCTGCCCTGTAGGGTGTTTCGTTTTCTTGTGGTCTGCTGGCCTTGGAAGCAAAACATTTTGTTGATGGGCCTATGGAACTCTCAGGAACCCTGGGGTACAGTGGTTAAATGCTTGGCTGCTAACCGATAGGTTGGTGGTTCAAAACCACCTGCTGCTTTGCAGGAGAAAAGACGGGTTCCTCTGCTCCTTTAAGCGCTGCAGCTTGGGAAACCCCACGGCCACTTCCACCCTGTCCTATCGAGTGGAGATGACAACAAGAGGCACTTCAAAGCCAATGGTCCTTGCCAGATGTCCTGGCCCCTGTGGTCTACAGTCTGACCACTTAGGCAGGTCCCTGCAGTCAAAGGTGAGGCTTGTAGGGAGACCTGAGTCACGGAGCAGTTTCTCAGAGTCAGGTGCCTCTCGCAGACACCCAAAATGAAGCCACCAACTCCAGAGCCTCCCTGCAGACAGAGTTCCAAGGTGCCTCCTAGGTAAGTCCTCAGTGCATCAGCTGACCAATGGCTGACCACTGCTCGGGTTCTGGGCTCCTCCCTGTGACCTCCAGCACAGCTTCATGGTGGAGCCCAGGCCTTTCCTCATTTAAGGACCAAGTAGTCCATATCCCAGAGAATGCCCCTGGGCTGGGAAAAGCAGGACTGCAGGATTCACCTTGCCCAGGGAAGGGCTCTGTAGGCCACTTCAAAGCTCTTGGGACGCATCCCACCTGATCTAAATGTCCTTGTATGCCTGACCATCTCGGACCACATCCATCTACACTACCAACGGGATTCATGGCAGGGTGGGGTGGAGGTTGGGCCTCACAGGGGCAGCTTGGCCTCTGGAGGGGCTGGAGACCATGGTCAGCCACACTCATGTGACCACCCCCTAATACAAACACAGGACATGGGCTCAGGTAGGATTTCCTGGTTGGCCATACATGTATGTGCTGCCACCCATGGGTGCTGGGAAAAGTAAGCTCTGCCCTCAGAACCCCCAATTGGAAGGCCGACTGGAAGCTCACGCCCACTGGGTCTCTCCAGGACCCTGCCCGGTGTGCCTTTTCCCTGTGCTGGGCCCTTTCCTCGCAGTGAGCGGAGACCTCGAATACAGCAGCCTTGCTGAGCTCTGGGAGCCCCATGAGTGAGTAGTTTCCTGAACCCAAGGGTGGTCTTGGGAACGTCCTGAACTGCAGTCACGGAGCAGAGGAACTTGGGGACCAGCACATCAGGTTCATAAATGCCCCCTCCCGGGTGGGCCCCGTCTTGTGAATTCCATCTGCAGGAGGGGGTGGGCATGCAGGAGGGACACGAAGGTGGCCTCTACCCCCTTGGCTGTCCTCCTGGGGCAGAGGCTGCGCACCGTCTTCACACAGAGGCCCCCAGGCGGCGTGGCCCGGGCAGTCTCCCCACCCCACCCCTCCCGGGCAGGCTCCAGTTCTGGGTACCTGGGTGAACAGCATCCCAAACCGCAGCGCCTGAGTGTTGAGGTCGACCACCTGGGCCATGTCACCCCCGTTCTCAAGCTGGCAAGGAAACACACACAGCTTACCCACAGCCTGGGCCCCTGGAGAGGAACACCCTCATACCTCCTCCTCCTTGGGGGTCCATCGAGCCGCCCCCTGTTCCCCACCATGGCGGTCAAGAGGTCATCCTCTCACGCAGCCTGTCCACTGGCCCCACTTAAGCCAACTCTGCCTGGGGTGCTTTCCAGGGCTGTGAGGATCTAAAACAAACACGTGCCTCAAGCAGCCCTGCTGGGGGATAAAGTGAGCGTGATGGTTGTATTGTCAAGAGCAATTACAGCTGCATATGCAGGCCCTGTGGTGCTGGTGCTGGTGCTGGTGGTGGAGGTGGAGGAGGTGGAGGTGGAGGTGGAGGTGGAGGTGGAGGTGCAGGTGGAAGTGATGGAGGTGGAGGTGGAGGAGGTGGAGGTAGAGGTGGAGGTGGAGGTGGTGGTGGAGGTGGAGGTACAGGTGGAGGTACAGGTGGAGGTGGAGGTGGAGGTGGAGGTGGTGATGGAGGTGGAGGTGGAGGTGGAGGTGGAGGTGGAGGTGGTGGTGGAGGTGGAGGTGGAGGTGGAGGTGGAGGTGGAGGTGGAGGTACAGGTGGAGGTAGAGGTGGAGGTGCAGGTGGAGGTGGAGGTGGAGGTGGAGGTGGTGGTGGAGGTGGAGGTACAGGTGGAGGTGCAGGTGGAAGTGATGGAGGTGGAGGTGGAGGAGGTGGAGGTGGAGGTACAGGTGGAGATGCAGGTGGAGGTGGAGGTACAGGTGGAGGTGGAGGTGCAGGTGGAGGTACAGGTGGAGGTGGAGGTGGAGGTGGAGGTGGTGGTGGTGGTGGTGGTGGTGGTGGAGGTGAAAGTGGAGGTGGAGGTGGAGGTGGTGGTGGAGGTGGAGGTACAGGTGGAGGTGGAGGTGGAGGTGCAGGTGGAGGTGGAGGTGGAGGTGGAGGTGGTGGTGGAGGTGGAGGTGGTGGTGGTGGAGGTGGTGGAGGTGGTGGAGGTGGAGGTGGTGGTGGTGGAGGTGCAGGTGGAGGTGGAGGTGGAGGTGGAGGTGGTGGTGGAGGTGGAGGTACAGGTGGAGGTGGAGGTGGAGGTGGAGGTGCAGGTGGAGGTGGAGGTGGAGGTGGAGGTGGTGGTGGAGGTGGAGGTGGTGGTGGTGGAGGTGGTGGAGGTGGAGGTGGAGGTGAAGGTGGAGGTGGTGGTGGAGGTGGAGGTGGTGGTGGAGGTGGAGGTGCAGGTGGAGGTGGAGGTGGAGGTGGAGGTGGTGGAGGTGGAGGTGGAGGTGGAGGTGGTGGAGGTGGAGGTGGAGGTGGTGGTGGAGGTGGAGGTGGTGGAGGTGGAGGTGGAGGTGGAGGTGGTGGTGGAGGTGGAGGTACAGGTGGAGGTGGATGTGGAGGTGCAGGTGGAGGTGGAGGTGGAGGTGGTGGTGGAGGTGGAGGTGGTGGTGGTGGAGGTGGTGGAGGTGGAGGTGGAGGTGGAGGTGGTGGAGGTGGAGTTGGAGGTGGAGGTGGTGGAGGTGGAGGTGGAGGTGGAGGTGGAGGTGGTGGTGGTGGAGGTGGAAGTGGAGGTGGAGGTGGAGGTGGAGGTGGAGGTGGAGGTGGTGGTGGAGGTGAAGGTACAGGTGGAGGTGGAGGTGAAGGTGCAGGTGGAGGTGGAGGTGGAGGTGGAGGTGGAGGTGGTGGAGGTGGAGGTGGTGGTGGTGGAGGTGGAGGTGGAGGTGGAGGTGGAGGTGGAGGTGGAGGTGGAGGTGGTGGTGGTGGAGGTGGAAGTGGAAGTGGAGGTGGAGGTGGAGGTGGTGGTGGAGGTGGAGGTACAGGTGGAGGTGGAGGTGGAGGTGGAGGTGCAGGTGGAGGTGGAGGTGGAGGTGGTGGTGGAGGTGGAGGTGGTGGTGGTGGAGGTGGAGGTGGAGGTGGAGGTGGTGGAGGTGGAGGTGGAGGTGCAGGTGGAGGTGGAGGTGGTGGAGGTGAAGGTGGAGGTGGTGGTGGTGGTGGAGGTAGAGGTGGAGGTGGTGGTGGTGGTGGAGGTGGAGGTGGTGGAGGTGGAGGTGGTGGTGGTGGTGGTGGTGGTGTGTGTAGGGGCCAGCATGCATAACAACATCTGGAGGCATGTGTGTGTGTGTAGGGGCCACAATGCATAACATCTGAAGGCAAAGGAAAGACGTGGGTGGGGAAAGATGGTAGAAGCCCACTGAAGAAGATGGTCGTATCCCTGAAGAATCCAGGTGTCACACTCACACACTGTCCTCTCTCTGGGCCACCCCTCCTCTGCTCTGGTCCTGGTCATTCTCCAGAGAAGCTCGGGTCCATGGGGTCCCTATCTGCTCTGTAGGCAGCACTGGGCACCGTGCTTGGCACACCACAGTAGGTACTTGTTGAGTGCCTTGATTTTTCACTAGTGACTCACAGAATTCTGGGGCACCAACATTGGCCTGCTTCTTCTCTGCAGAGGCCGGCTTGACGACAGACCAAGAAGGGCGGCCATTTGCACAGACAGCGCTCGTGTCCAAGAATGCATATGGAGGCGTTCCCACACAGGGGACGCCACTGTTCAGGTCTCAGTGCACAAGCGGGGGCGTGTAAGGGGTCCGCTTTTACACAGCCCCGAGGAAGGGCGTCCCTCTGCATCCGGAGAAGAATGCACGCGCCTTTTCGGGTTTTGGTGGGTTTTCTTTCTTTTTCATCAATTGCTTGGCCATTTTTTAAAAATACAAATGGTGATGTAGTGGTTGCAGGTTGGGCGGTTAACCTCCAGGTCAGCAGTTCAAACCCGAGACAGGATTCTCTGTGCCCGTGAAGAGCTGCAGGCTCTGGAATTCACAGGAGCCGTTCTACCTTGTCTTACAGGGTTCGCGGTGGGCCAGTGCTGACTTGGTGGCAGTGAGTTTGGATGTTGGGTTTTGAAAAACACCATCTCTAGGTTTGAAAGCTGATATTACACCTGTGCTTGTGAGGGGACTTGAGACCGTGTGACTGACGTAGCAGATATCTTCAACAGCTGGACTCCCGCCTTCTGCCTTCCTCCCCTGCACACTTCCCCCCACCACGCCCCCCACAGAAGGAGGGTCTGAAGATGCCCCAACCTCAAGGGCCCAGAACAGGCAGGCAGAGCGGCAACACGTTTCCAGAGGGCCTCCTTTCTGTGAGGGCAACTCACCGCGCGGAAATGGCTGGCTGCGATTCGGATCAGCCAGGCTTCCGGGAAGAAGTTGACGTGGCGGACTTCCTCCAGATCCGGGCCTTGGGAGTGGCACAGAGAGCATTGAGAAGGGCTTATCCATAACAGAACTTCCAGAAATCCCATTGACAGGGAAAAGGGACAGAAGAGGGTGAAAGGGGGTGTGTGTGTTTTTTTTGGGATTGGAAGGATAAAAAGAAAACGCCATGGAAACCCTGTGCTTGTGTTCACTGTCAGTGAACAAATGAGCCTCTTAAATATCTATCTGTCTATCATCTAGGAGCCCTAGTGACACAGTGATTATGTGTTGGGCTACTAACTGCAAGGTCAGCAGTTTGAAACCACCAGCAGCTCCGTGAGAGAAAGATGGGGCTTTCTACTCCCATAAAGAGTTACAGTCTCAGAAACTCACAGGGAAGTTCTACCCTGTCCTGTAGGGTCATTATGAATCGGAACCTGCTCGATGGCAGTGAGGTTGGTTTTTTGGTATCTATCGATGTATCTGTGTGTCTATCTGATTCAGCAATGAGCAGTGGGGATGGCTGTACAGCTGGTGAACATAATTCATGCCACTGACCCATAGATGTAGAAATAGCTACATTGGCACATGCTGGTTAAATGTATTTCAGCACACACACACACACATACGTACATACACATACACACATGTGCACAAAACACATACCACACACATAAATGTCTGAGGGAATGAGTGAACAGATTCACTACAAGCTGGGACATTTTTAGTACTATGTATCAATATTTTTAAGTCTAATACTGTGTTTTAAGAGAAATATGCTCCCATCAGACCTGCAGAAGAGACTCCCCTCCCCCCCAATGACTCATGGTTCAAGGAGAAAGTGCTGGTGGCCCTCATAGGTCAACGTGGCCTAGTCAACCACACTCTAATAGGACCTTTCAGCAATAACCAGATTGGGGGTGGGGGGGATCTATTACTAAGCAAGACAGAGGAAGACCAAGGGTATGCATTAGTTCAATTTTCAAACATTTTTCAAATGAATTGTTCCTGTGTATATTTTTCCTCCCACACCTTCCTCTGGGAAGCTGCCAGGCTGAGGGAACTGCTGTAGTGCTCAGAGCCCCACGCAGAAAATGACAGGGGCCCTCCCTCCAAGGAGCCCACAGCTTCCTGGCTGCCAGTCCTGCCTGGAAAGGGCGGTGTGGGTTTGGAGACCCAGAACATCTCCAAGCAGCTTGGGAAGAACACCCTGGCTTCGTTGGCCACCCACGGGTTCCAGACCTCTGCGTTGCCTGTGGATCGCTGGCATGGCTTTGGGAAAAGTCTCTGTGCTTGTCAACACACAGACCGCATTGGTGGTCTTCCCCCCCTTCCCCCGACCCATTCCCTCTTCCTTCCTGCTCACGGGCCCGGAGCGCAGCTTAGAGGGATCACAGCTGCAGCTGCTCCGGTCACAAAGCCCACCTGTGCCCCCAGCGGCCTCTGACCAACTACCAGGTACCCTTGACCTCTGACCAGCTACCACAGACCAACTACCAGCTACAAGCTGTTCTGCTGCCCATCCCGTCAGCCCCTCTCTACCTTCATGGAAGCCCCGCTGTTCCCAGTTCACAGACAAGGACACTGAGCTCTGTGTGCCCGCTGGGACGAGAGCCCGGTCCTCATACTCTTTGGGGATGTGGGTGGGTGGGTGCAGGAGGCTGGAGCAAAGCTGCAGGGGCGGGGGACTTGCCTCTGTTGATGCTGTGCAGGCGCAGACACACGAACAGCGGCAGTAAGCCCTGTCCCAGGTCCCGCTCCAAAAAGGCGCAGTTCCGAGGAAAGCTGGGCAGAAGCACAGAGAAGAAGGCCGGGCCTCAGGAAACTCCTTTCCGGAATCAGCCAAGGCAGCCTTGGGTGGGTGCCCCTGGTTACCATCCCAACCTCTAGCTGAAAGGTTGGGGCCTCTCGTCCACCTGCAGGGTGCCTCCCAAGAAAGGCCTGGTGATCTCCTTCCAGAAGAATCACCCCCTGAATTGACTCCATGACCACCGAAATCCAAGTTGGCTAGAGACTTTGCCCCCGGGGGTGGGGGGGTGGGGGGGAGCAGGGAGGGTAGGCTGAGCTGCTCTTTCTGGAGTTGGGTGCCTGGGAGCAAGGGCTGCCGCAGACCCCGTCATGGAGCCTGACCCTGGAAATGGTCGTAAGGGGCCATTTCCTTCTGTGCACACAGCGGGCGCCTGGCGAGTGCTTTCTAAAGGACGGATGGGCACAGGCTACTTGACAAGGCCATGCTGGCCTTCCCCGAGTCTTTCCCCCTTCCCCCAGGGGCCCGCAGCGCCAGGAACACCAGCTCTACTTTTCAGAAGGAGAAACGAAGGTTCCGCCGGACCTGATGCAACCCACGACCTCTGAGCAGTGCAGGCGTTTCAAAAGCCCTGCTGGTGGAATTAAAACACCTTGAGATGTGCTCAGGGAGTGGGTGACGGGTATAGCTGCTGACTCTGCTACAGTCCGCCTGCCAGCTATCACCCCGTGGGGTTGGAGGTCAGGGCTGGGGGCGGGGCGTTCCCTGCACCTAACACAGAAGACACACACACACACACACGCACACACACGCACACCTCCCCACCCCCCTTGCTTTCAAACAACAGGCTTCGTAGAAGTTACTTGTCACCAATGAGGACAACGGGCATTATTTTCCGAGCCCTTTGGAAACGCAGTCACCCCTCCGGGCAGAGTCTGCGGGACGCCAGCCCAGGGTCCTTCAGAGGATTCCCCCACAATCCAGAGTGCTGGCTCTGTGTCCACTGGCCTGCCTGGACCCACTTGTCACAAGATCTAGGGAGCCCTGGGACACCAGCACCTGCCCGCACCTGTGTCCGTGCTTCTAGGAGAGCCCCAGGAGATGGGTCTGGGGTATGCAGAGTTGTGGGGGTGGGTGAGAGGCATGGGGGCCAGCGTGCTTTGACTCAATGGTATTGTTAGTAATTAGGATCCACCAGTGCCCATTGATCTGACTACTGATTAGGAGCGACCATGTGCCTTGCTTGGCTGGCAGATTGATCAGAGGTCACCAGAGGAAGGCTGACACCTTTAGGGAGACTGAGCTATTGACCCTGGAGCCAACCTTCCATAACCCTGGGGCCTGTGGTTGTTTGGGGCACTGAGAACAGAAACCCGAGTTGGACAAAGAGGTCTTCACGCACATGGGCAGCGCTCAGACCTTTTTCCACCGATGGGTCTGGGGCTTCATCTCAGTCTCCATAGATGGTTCTGGAGTCTCCTCCCACAGGCAGGTCACAGAGCCCCCTCCTCTCCTGCCTCTCACCCTCAGCATCATGCCCAGGTGGCAGCAGGTGGCAGGAAGGAAGGAGGTACCCGGGTGTGAAGCCCCCGGCCCAGTGAGTGCTCTGGAAACGAGCTGGTACTACTGGGAAGAGCTCCCTCAGCTCCAAGTGAGCCTGCTCTGAAGTCACCGGTCACATGCAAGCTAGCGCCCCACCCCACCCCAAGGGAGGGACGGGCCTGGGAGAAAGCTCCCTCCCTGCCCCCAGGCCTTGACTCTGCTGCTCAGCTCAGAGAGGCAGGCTGCAGGCTGCCCAGGGAGCTATGGGAGGCCAGGCCCACCAGCCAGGCCCTTTCAGACAAACCCTCTAACCCAGGGGATTCAGGGAGAGTTTGGCTGAGCCTGCCGGCAGGTGAGACTGATGACAGGTGAGCCATGGGGAAGTGGTGATCATGGTCACCTTCAGAGGTGACATGGGAAGTCGTGCCTCATCCAGCCATGCCCTCAGGCTTGGGGCCTGGAGTCAGGTAGGCCAGGTGCCATCCTCAGAGCCTCGATTTCCTTCTCTGTCCAGTGGGATCAGAGGGGACAAGCGTCTGGCTGGAAGGAGGGAAGGTGCAGTGGTTTGGAGCTACTTGGTCACAGAGCAGTGAGCTCCTGATGTCCACGGAGTGCTGTTGTCACCATTCTCCTGACGGCCACCTGGGTCCTTCGGCCCGAGGAAAGAGACCCGAACACAAGCACGAACTGGCTCTTTCAGGGGGGTGGTTCTTTACCACCTGAGACATGGGCCCCCTCGAAGGACAGCAATGGTGCCCTCAGCTGCCCATTCTCCACCAGCTCAAAGGATTGGAAGGGCGTGTGCCAACCCTAAGGAGCTCTCGTGGCTCGGTAGTGAAGTGCCCAGCTGCTAACCCAAGGGTCAGCAGTTCAAACCCACCAGTGAATCTCCTAGAGACAATGATCTCCTTCTGTAAAGACCACAGCCTTGAACATCACAGGGGGCAGTCCTCAGTCTTGTAGGGGCTCTAGGAGTCTGGAGGGATCATACAGCAGCAGGTGGTTTGGGGCTGATCCCTGCCCTAGAACCTGGTGAGCATCACTGTCTTCAGAGACTCAAGATTCTGACCCAGGTCTCTGAGCCCAGCCCAAGGATCCCTGGTGGTACCGTCAGATTCATGTGGGAATGATAGCTGCAAGGTCAGCGGTTCAGACCCAGTGTGGGTCTTGGTGAGGATGCCCTACTAATCCTTATCTCAGCAATGAGCACATCTTCCTGAGGTCATATGAAATGGAAGGACGTGGCTTTAATCTAGAGATTGATTTGCAAGGCTGTGCTGAGGCAATGGGGTTGGCGCGATGGTTCCCCTGGAGCTGAGCTCTCTCTGTGTTTATGAGCCATGGTCTCTGCCTTCCAAAATCCCTCCAGAAAGCCTGGGATGTTCTTCCCCCATTCACACTCCCCCCATGCCCACCACCAGAAATGCAAGGGCCTTCTCTATAATGTAGATGCTGCCGCTTCCCCCAGCCCCCCACCGGCTGTTAAACCAGGCTTTAACAAGTTAATTGGTTTTTCCAGTAAGGCTCTCCTCTCATTTCTGTCCACATCGGGAAGGGATGCTAGACGGTACCTGTAGGGAACTCAAGGGAGAAGGAAAGCTCTTCTAAGTTCCCGGGAGACACTTTGAATAAGTTTCCACCCAACTGTGGACTAAACACAAGGACGACCTTAGACACTGGCCTTACAGGGAATGTGGCATCCTCCAAGGGCCACACCAGAAGGACTCCACGTGAAAGCCCAAAAGAATGAACTGGGTCCTACCTCAAAACTACCTGCAGCCCATGGAGTTTGGATTGAAATGCCCAGATGGGAGATGAAGCTGAAGACGGCTACCCCAGGACTGTGCAGAGGGCAGATATTAGACCTTGGGTGGGACTCCTGGCTTAGGGGGCATCCGATGAAAGGGGAGCCAGGTCCACCATACATTAGTACCTCAATGCTCCCCTTACATTAATATGACAAATATTAATCTGAGAGGAAAGGGCCTGCCCACGTAAGACATGTTACAGGTAAATTTTCCCTGCCACCAACACCCATGTTCAATGTAGACAGAGCTTACTCAATTAAGAAATCAAGCTGGAGCTAAACAGAAAGTAAATGTTTAGAAAATAATGATGGCGACTAGGTACACATATGCTTGATACAATTGATGTATAGATTGTTATAAGAGCTATAAATGATCTTTTAATAAAAAGAAATCTGCACAAAGCAGCATCACCTGGTATGCAGCTTGTGGCTGGACTGAACTTGCATGAACCCTTCTTGTCAATAGTACCTTAAACTCTCTGACATCAGAGAAGTTATTGATGCTGCCGATGCAGTCGCCTTGTACTTCAGGGGGATGACTGACAATGTTTTGTGTGTGTGTGTGTGTGTGATGTGTTTTTTTTCTTTTCATTTAAGCCTTTGTTTTTGTTTTCTTTGGTTGTTGTTCTTTTGTTTTTGTTTCTTATCATAAAATGATTGCCAATGTAAACCAGAATTGTTCATAGCCCAGGGAAAAGCAGATGGATTCTGGGCTCCCACTTAACTCTAGCCCCAATCCAAGAACAGTTGGTTCTTACAACATGGCCCTACTCAATACCTGCCTTCATGAAGAGACCACTGAAGATCAGGGAGCTACAGCAAAGTGTGGGGAAGAAAGCAGCGGGTGCCCGGCTATCCACTGGAACAGTGTCTGGGGTGTAAAAGGCTTGTATTCAAACAAGCAGCCTTCTAAGTGAGGCATCAACTACGTCCGCATGGAAGAAGCACACTAGCCTGTGTGATCCAAAGATGGAAATAGCAAGATCCAGCTATTACGAAGGGAAACGTTAAATTGTGAACATTGATTTGAAGGCTATAAAGGACAGCGGGAAACTAAAATCAATCCGCAGTGTCTAGTCCAGCGGTTCTCAACCTGGGGGTCACGACCCCTTTGGGGGTCAAATGACCTTTTCACAGGGGTCACTTGATTCATCACAATAGCAAAATGACAGCGATGAAGTAGCAACGACAATAATTTTATTGTTGGGGACACCACAACATGAGGACCTCCATGAAAGGGTCACAGCCTTAGGAAGGTTGAGAAGCACTGCTCTGGTCAGATTAAGCCTCTGGCAGATCCCCTCTGCCCACAGGGAGGGCTACACTGTCAGACAGAGACGATCGTAAACTTCGTAAACTTGATTCTGCTGGATCCTTGGCCAGTCAACCTCCCTCTTGACCTAAATGTGCTCTGGGCTTAAATATGTATCACTTGTTCCACGACAGAACTTTCTTCTCCAGCTTTTAAAATACTGTCAGTCGTCTTTTCTTTCTTACACGTTATTATTTATATCTTTATAGCATATTATTATTATTCCTTTCTTTCTGCTTCATTTTGTCTTTGTCTTTTATTGCTTATGTTAGGTCTCCCAGTTCATGAATCACAGAAGGAAGGAGTGAATGTAGACGATACCCGATGCAATGACTTCTCAGGAGGGGGGGGGATGGGGAAGGTGGGGGAACAAATAGTGGGTGAAGGGGGGGCGGGAGCACTATTGATGTGTAGATGGCTTAACAATGGAAGTGTGTTTTTATATCAAGAAAACTACTAAAAGAGAGAGACAAAGAATCCAAAGTTGACCAACAGCGACCGCAGTCGAAGGAGGAAGAGTTTTTGCTTAGTGGGCACTGAGTTCATGGGAATGGTGTGGGATGGTTTGGAAAAGGATATTGTTAAGGGTTGCATAACAGAGTACAATCAATGGCACTGAATTATGCATGCAGAAGGTATTGAATTGGAGAATGGTGTGTGTGTGTGTGTATATTTATATTTCAATAAATACTTTTATTGGGGGCATTTACAGCTCTTATAAGTCACCCATACATCAACTGCATCAAGCACATTTGTACATTTGTTGCCATCAGCATTTTCAAAACCTTTTCTTTCTACTTGGGCCCTTGGTAGAAAGTACTAGCAAGCACACTAATATTGAGTGCAACGAAGAAGGAGTGCCCACATCGACTGTGATCATGATGGTACAAGTCTCCTCGCTAACGATCAAACTCTTGAATTGTATGGTGTGTGGAAGAAGTGCCTGCCAATAAAACTGAAAAAAGAAACTCTTCTGAAATTGGTTGCGGCATTGTTTGCACAACGCAATATGATTAACCTATTGAATTGCGTGATGTGTGAATTAAACGATTTAAAAGGATAAAGAATATATAAATAATAAATAGATACTGAACCGTGTAAGGGAAGAAAAAGAAGAAAAACCCAAGCCAGAGGGCCTTGGAGCTCTGAGCTGGGCGCCTCCAGAGCCCACACGAAGCAGCTCATCCGCAGGTTGGGGACTGCTACACGCACCACGCCCCGTCTACCCGGAGGCCAGAGCTAGCTGGTGCTACTGACCATTCTAGACATGGCCACCATCATGCCCTGAGACACTCTCTCAGCCTTGAATGAAAACAAATCCCTCAGGCCGCCTCGGAACAAACAGAAAACCAACAGGCTCAACCAGTGATGGCTGTCACCTGTAAGAAGTGGCTACACTCCTTTCGAGAATCGCCTCCTGAGGCCAAATGGTCAACAGGACTCACACGGAGGAGCCAGGACGGGAAGCCAGATGAACAGAAGTCACGAGAATGTCCGCACCATGTGAGGACGAGATGGCCCACCGTCGCGGAACGACGTGTGCGGAAACCGTGGAGTAAAAATCTAAACTGCTGCTTTAAACCATCACAGAAAACACGCTGGGCAAAGAGGCTTTTTAAACAGAGAGACCTGTGGGGCATGGCCTTTGGGGCGTACCGTCGACAGCCCCCTGGTACTGAAAGGGTTGGCCCTGGTCCTGCCCACAGGCCCTGTGGATAGATTCCCTGCAGATCTCCTGCGTCCCCTTAGGTTGGGACACACTTGTGACTCAAGGTGTTTGCAGCCTCGACCTTCTCACTTCCTCCATCCCGTCATCCGCCGGAACCACCTGCGCTTCCCACGGAGCCGCCAGACCCATGGCTCCTCGCCCCCGCTCTTTGGATGTCAGCCTTGAAAAACACGCTGTCTGCCCGTTATTCAGTCATTAAGGAGCAGTGAACTTTTGATGTAGGCTCCGACACAGATGAACCTTGAGAACATGACGCCGAGCAAAATTAGCTGGCCACGAAGAGGCAAATATTAGATGGGGCCACTTCCACAAAGGACCTGGATGAAGCTAACTCATCGAAACAAGGCGCTCAGAGGGGACCAGGGGCTGGGAGAAGGGATGGGGGACACCAGTGAGGAGCTCCCGGGTATCGAGCTTCCGTGTGGGGTGACGCAAACATTTTAGATCTTAAAGTGATGGTGGTTGCACAACTTTGTTGCTGTGATTAACACCACCAAATTGCACACTTAAAGATGATTCAGATGACAAATTTCCTATTTGACCACAGTGTTTTCTTTTTAAATGTGAGGCAACTTCGAAAACACACAGCCTGAGAAGGAGAGAGTGCTGTTTTCAAAACCTGACTCAGTGCAGACCTGGGCACCTTCTCAAGGAACCAAGGAAGGCTCTTCTTGGCTCTTTCCCATCTCCATTTGGCCTCCTTGCATTTGCCTCCTCCAAGGATGTCAGAGAAGTGGAATTGTCTAATATCTGCCTTTATGTGACCAGCACGGCCACTCTTGACTGGGCACCTTCTCCTCTTTACTCCTGACACCAACAAGAATCCCTACCACCACCACTGCCACCACCACCACCTCCACCACCGCCACCACAACTTATCCCATTCAGCATCTCCTGCCAAGGGCTTCCCTCTGGGCCTTTCTCTTGCATGCAAGTGAGCCTACACATCAGTCCTGCTGAGTGGACAGTGGTGTCGCCATGGCCCCTAGGTCACATAGCAATGCTCAGCAGAACTGGGAATCGAACTCACATTTGTCATCTTCTATCAGAAACCTGGCCCCAGATTGTGTCTGTTTTGTTTTCACTCCGATTCTCAGCCCCTCTCATTTACTGAGCTGGCACAATATTCAAAGAGTGAAGCAGATACACGAGTTGATACCAACCAGCTCTCCGGCCTCAATGCCCGCCAGTCTACACCCCTCTCCTCACTCACAACTCCCAGCAAGATAGCGCATTCCGTCCCCAGCACATGTATTTGGCATATCTGCTTTCCTGAGCTCACCTGGCCCTGCCTGCACTTTATCTGTGAGGTCAAGTACTCTCCATCTTTTGTCAAGACTTAGCCCACCGTCCTTTTGCCGGTGAAGGTGGCCCTGCCCTTCCACCGAGGCCATGGAAAAGGCTGGATCGAGTAACCACATCTGCTGGCGGTCAGAGCTACCCTTCCTCGAGGCCATAGAACCCCTGCGCCCCTTCTTGTGAAGCGCCCGTGTGGCTGCTTCTTGGTATTGCTGGAAAGCCAAGAGGCAAACGTAGCTCAGTCACTGATCGAGTTGCTGTAACCCTGCAGGACAGAGTGGGACTGTCCCGGACAGTTTCCCAGGCCAGATGTTTCTTCCTTTCATGTCTAGTTTCAATGACATATGGTTCACATGCCACACACATCCATAGTCAGTGGTATTAAAAAAGAGTCGTGCAGTCACCATGACAATCCGTTCCAGCGCTTTTTCTTCCCTCTGGTATTGTGGATATGCATTCCGCTGTGACCCACAAGGTCAGCAGTTCAAAACCACCAGCCACTCCGACCTAGAAACATGGGGCTTCCTAGTCCTGTAAAGAGTTAGTCTTGGAAACTCACAGGGGCAGTTCCACCTTGCCCGGTGGGGCCGTTACGCGTCGGCATTGACTCGGTGGCAGTGAGAGAGTTGTGCTTGTTATTAGTTCCCCATTTCCCTCCAGCGCCTCATTTCCCTATCCCTGAACCCCAGGAAGCCCAGCTGCATCCTTACAGAGGCAGAGTGCCAGGTCTCGCCCCAGGCAGCTGGTGGGGCCCATCGGCAGGTGGGTTCATGAAACCACCGGCCTCTGGATGAGCAATCAAGTGCCCAAAGCAGAGCCCACTGCCATCAAGTAACGCTGGCCCCTAAGAAGCCACAGGACAGAGGAGAGCAGCCCGTGGACTGTCCAAGGTTGTAAATCTTTGCTGAAACTTATCGTATCTTGCGCCCATGGAAGCGCTAGTGCGTTCAAATCACTAACTTTTTGGTTAGCTGCTGCGTGCTTTAAGCTCCACTCCACCACGACTCCTTACTTACTTAGGGACGTGGAAATGAAGGGAGAGTCAGGCCCCAGGGAGCTAGCTTCAAGGGTGGCCGGGGCAGAGCAAGAGGACACACACAAAAGAAGATCCTAAGAGAGTCTGCTGCCTGGCCGCTCTATCCACAGCCCCACGCAGGGCTTGGCGGGGCAGTTCGGAAAGAGAACAGTTTATTGACCCTCATGCCCGTGACTCACGGGACATTTCGGAATGAACGTCTGGTAAAGAGATCAGAATTGTCACACCAAGGGGTGTCAGGTTCACGATGACTCAGGAGCTACTTCTGCAGGTGCCATCCATCACCGGGGACACATGGCCTCTGCCTGCCCTGGGGAGATGCCACCACAAAATATTTCCCTAGTGGCTGGGCTGCTCTCTTTGGGAGGTGCCCTGGGAGGTCCTCCTGGCTGTGGGGTGTGTGGAGCGAGGTCGGGGTGAGTGTGCAGGGTTTGTCAGGGCAGTGGAGACCGTCAGATGGTTGGTAAGCAGAGGAAGAGGTGCCCAGGCTCATGAGTAGGGAACTCTGCATTAAAAGAACAAATGCAAATTGGCATCACCATACCGCCAAGAGGAAAGAGAAAGATCGAAAAGACCAAGAGTTGGCACGGGATACTGCCATGGATTGAGCAGTACCATGCCCCCAACTATGTGCCTGTGGCTGGGCTTGGCAGTTCCATGATGATTCAGGCTTGGCAGTTCGGTGATGACCCCTCACGAGGCAATCTGATGTGACAATCCCGTGAAAGGATTGAGGGTGCAATGTAGCACCCTGAATCCCATCCTGAGCCCGACCTGATGTAAAGGGGGTTTCTGTGGGTGTGATCTGTATCACCTTTTATTTTACAAGAGTTAAAAGTGGGGAGAAGGTAGCAGAGGTCAGAGGGACCCACTGACAACAAGAAAGAAGAGGCGGGAGTGGAATGCATCCGCTGCTCCTGGGGTCCCTAAGCTGAGAACCTCCTAGGAGAAAGACTGACACCCCAACACACAGAGTGCTCAAGGAGTGCCAGGCCTTCAGGTACTGAAACCAGACCCAAACCAAACCCACTGCCATCCAGTCCATGCCGGCTCATAGCAACCCCATCGGATCGGGCAGGATGGCCCCTAACTCTTCATGGGAGCAGAAAGCCTCATTTTTCTCCCACTGAGCGGCTGGTGGTTTTGAACTGCTGGCCTTGCTATGCCACCAGGACTCCTACAGGTACTGACAGGAGACAAACATCTCCCCTCTAAACCGGAGCCTTCATGAAGGGTGGGCGCTGTGAATGTGGGCGTCTGGCCTTCTAACCTCAGAGAGGGTGGCTTGCTAACGTCATCCACGTGGGACAGTTCTGTTGCGGCGGCAGCGCTTGAGAGCTGAGACCAAAAACAACAGCGGCAGCCACAGCAAAGTCTAAATCAGACCACGGCTATCAGGTCGATTCTGACCCATAGCAACCACAGAGAGGGCTTCCAAACAGCCTCACCTTTCCCCCTCAGAGTGGCTGGTGGATTTGAAATGCTGACCTTGCAGTTGGCAGTCCCACGCTCACCTGGCAGCACTCCCAGGTGACTAGGGCGGTGGCGGGAACCCTCAAACTCTCATCTGCCGATGGTCAGATGAAGGGAACAGAGCCACTTTGGAAAACTATCAGATGTCTTTTCTCAAGTTGCGGAGGCCCCGGGGCGTGGACTCAGGGGCTGGGCTATTCGGTGACTCCCACCCAGAGGCCCTGGGAAGAAAGGCCTGGTGACCTACTCCTGCAGACTGAGCCACGGAGAGTCCTGTGAGCACAGTCCCACCTGGACGCACATGGGCGCTGTGAGCCAGAAGTGACCGGAAGGCAATGAAAACACAAGTTGAACTCCCTCCTAACCTGGGACACAGCAAGACCACTCGCGGGTGCATATTCCACAGGAATGCGCAAGACGCCTGCCCTGGAGCGGGCCCCAAATGGTACATCAGGACTATTCCCCACTCAGATGCCCATCAATGCCAGCATGCGTGAAGAAGCTGGGGTGCCACTGTGGTTCCATGCGGAGAGGCCAACTGCAAGGGCAGCAGTTCGAAACCACCAGCCCCTCCTGGGAAAAAGCTGGGCCTTTGGACTCCTGTCAAGAGTGGCAGTCTCAGAACCTCACAGTGGCAATTCTCCCCTGTCCTGTAGGGTCGCTGTGAGTCGGCATCACCTCGATGGCCGGGGGCTTGGTTTTTGTTTCGTTGGGCTTGGTTTGATACAACTGTGTCGTATAACACTCGAAGGGATCCACGGATTCCCTGCCCAGACCCGTGGCTGGATTTGACAGACAGATGGTTCGGTGAAAGATGCCAGGCATTACAAAGTGCCACCTGAGTGGGCAGACAGAGCATTCACACACGGGCAATATGGACCCAGAGTGACAGCCAGGTGTCATTTAACTCAGGGGTGGGGGGCATCTCCCTCTCTGCCATCAGTGAAGAACTGCCCAAGACTTAAACCGTCGGAGTGGTGGGTGGGCTTGAACTGTTGGCCTCATGGTTAGCAACAAAGGGCATAGCTAACGGTGCTACCGAGGCTCCTGGGTTGGGGTGCAGTGACCGAGGTAAGGTGTGCTGGAGGGCTGGTTGGTCCCTCTCCTGGGCTGGAGTCTATTTGTGTAGGTATGTTTGCTTTGGGGAAGTCTAACGAGCTGGTCCCTTGAGATGTGTGCATAACACACACACACACACACACACACACACACTTCAGAACATACTTGAAAAGCATGAGGGGCTTCAAAACGTTTATGAGAAAATTTCACTCTCCTTTCATTCCATTTTCCCACAGACATTTCGAAGCCCCTTTGCACACGCCTCTTCCCGTTTGCATGTGCGCGCGCCTTTGTAAACGGACGGCGTCAGTGGGAGGGCTCGTCCCCAGATTTCCTGGACGTCTGGGCCACTGAGTGAAGTCAGACGATGACTTTCCTTTCATGGGTCAAGGCAGCAGCTTCGTTTTAGGGTTGTCTGGTGTTTTGTTTTCGCTCTTCCTACAAGATGGAGCTAAATTTAACTCTGGACTGCCTATTTGTGTCTCTAAATTAATCACTGCCAGGAAACGGGCTGTGGAGGGTGAGTGTGTGTGTGTGTGTGTGTGTGTGTGTTCTCCCTTCCTAAACTCACGCACCCACATGGCCATGGAAATAGCCCCTTGCCATCAGGCATGACACGGGAATGGCTCCATCAGATTCCCATGGACTTTATTGATGGAAATGTAAGGTGGAAAAATGAAGCTAACGCATGAATGCAAACGGCAGTATGGAGAAAGCGGGGCCGCTAGATTCGTGAGCACCGTTGGTGCGGGCAGAGAGACGTGTTTGAATAAGGCATCTCCCAATAATTCTGTCTTGGAAGAAGTACGGCCTGAGAGCTCCTTAGAGGCAAGATGGCGAGACTTCATCTTACAGACTTTGGACATGTTTCGGAAGCGCCCAGCCCCTGGAGAAGGACACCGTGTTTGGTAAAGGAGAGGGCAGTGAACCAGAGGACGGCCCTCAGCAAGATGGACGGACACCGTGGCTGTGACAGCGGGCTGAAGCTCACGAACAATCGCGAGGAAGGTGCGGGCCGGGCCGTGTTTCTCTGTTGTGCACAAGGTTGCGATGAGTTGGCACCTAACAACAGCCCACGTCTTAGGGTCCTGCTGGGACAGGTGAGACAGGGGGCCTTGATGGCCTTTGCTCCGAGGTTGCTCTCCATCCCCCTCCTCTGGTGCTGGGCTCTGCACCAGAGAGGAAACTAAGGTAGGGTGGAGAGGGCTGGGGCCATGGCACTGCCTGAAGGGGGTGTTGCTGAGCAGGTTTGAATGAACCCTCTGTGCCCAGCGCCAGGAGAGATCATTGGACAACATCCATGCCAGCAACATGCGTGTTGGATGAACTCAAGGCCATTGGTTTGGGTTTTGGCTTTATGGGCCCAGGCAGATGGTGCGGAGAGGATTTGGAGCAGAGGCTGGAAACAGGGACTTGGAGCCTGTCACGGACAGGCGAGGAAGGGGCAGCTGTCATGTTCATGTCCTGCTGGCACATGATGAGGACAAGGACTGCCAAGCTGGCCTTGTGATTTTGAGCTGATGTGGTGACCAGAGACGAACAGGGGCACAGTTGCAGGGCTGGACACAGGAGCCACCGTCCACAGATTCGCTTCGGCTCACCTGGGCCACGCTCAACCATCTCTGCACACACGACGGAGACACGTTCGCATCTCTCAGGTCCCCACGTGATAGTCCCACCGTCCACTTTGAACCTGCTCCCTCATGCTGGGAGACAGCATATAAGTTGCTCTGTTATTAATATCGCATCAATGTGTGCAACATGATACTTTGAGCTCAGCCATACCCCACTGGACTGTCAGAGTTGTGGTCGCACTAATTGATGGGTTGGGGTGACCTTGCTCCAAGCAAGTCTAAGGGTGTAATCTTCCCTACCCACCCCCGCTGATGTTGTGTCTTGGCGTCACGTTTGGGCCGTTTCCACAGTAGTTCAGGCCTTGCTATCATGTCATTGCACACATCATAGATCACAATGCTGTGGGAAATTTTGTAGGCGCTGTGAGATCCCCCCAAATGGGTACAGGTTGCTTGAGTGCGATCTGTGCTTCATTGCTGAGGAGTGGGGATCGGGCTCTGCACCAGAACCTGCAGTCTGTCGGAAGTCTGCCTGTCCTCCATGTCTTCCTTTCCAGGCACATCCCTGGGGTGACTGGGCTTTCCCCAGGCTCCTCCTCCCATGTGGAGAGCAGGCTTTTCTTTCCAGGCTCAAGTCTTTGGGCCACCAGACTCCAGAGCCCAGCTTGGCTGCCGGTTAGCTTTCAGGAAGGGACGGTAACAGGGAACCTGGTAGCCCACTGCCTCACCCCATGTCCAGGGTGGGCACCACCAGCCGCCTGAGCCATTCTGTCTTACTCGGCCCAGAGAGAGTCCCAAACTGAGCTCGGAGCCAATTCTCCCCCTCGACACGAAGGGAGTCCTCCAGTTGCTGCAGGCGTGGCCTCTTGGACTCACCATTGACGTGACTTCTCAGAGTGGGTCTAGGTTGCCATAACAACCACAGCCAGACTCTCAGCCCTTGGCACGAGTTCAGCAGGGAGCCTGGCAAGTTGCTGGTAGGACGGAGGTCCACGAACCTCACCTGGCAGCGGCCCCTGCAGGCTTTGCAATCGAGCATCCTCACGAGGCCAACCCCATGGTGAAGTCAATTCTGACTCCAGGCGACCCCCCGGAAGGTCAGAGGAAAACTGAGCTCCATCAAGTTGTCAATAGCTGGTTAGTCAAGTCGACCACCAGGCCTCCCTTCCAAGGCCCCTCTGCATGGACTTGAACCTGCAGCCACGCGTGTAACTCCCTGCACCATCCAGGGCTCCACATGGGTCCAGGGGAGCACTGGGACGCATTCTAAAAGCATGTGCCCTTGTCTCCTTGACCCTCAGAGAGGGATGTTCACAGCTACTGTGAGGACCGAGCTCCAGGAGCAGCAGGCCAAGGCGGGACGGGGGAGGCCCCAAGACTCCTTGGCCGCAACTCTCTGCAGAAAGGACTTCTGGGGGCACAGCTGAGAGAGCATTCTTTTAAGAAGAGGGTGTGCTGCTGTGAAGACATTTTTAAATGTTGCCAACAAGCTCCACCAGAAAAATGAAGCTGTTCCCCAGAGCCGAGCGCACAGTGTGAAGCAGACCCCCGAGGGGAGTCCTGTGTCATACTCTCGGCTGTGAGGGGTGCCGCCTGCCCAGGGCCCTGCTGAGCCTCTAAACACTCGCCCCGGCTGTGTTTCTTCAGCTCAGCCAGGTGCGGGCCGGCTGGGGTGGCAGGTCTTGGTTAGGTGCAAGCTTCCCCTGGCCGGCCCTGCTTGCTCTAAGTTAAGGGGCATGGGATGGGGCAGAATTTGGAGGGGGGACATTGTCAGGGGGTCCATCTCTGAGCCCAGGACAGATGGGACCAGGAGGCCTGGCAGGCAGGAGCGGTGAAGCTTGGGCAGCCAGCTGAGGAGCCGGGGAGTCCAGGGACGTGGGTGTGGAGAGGAAGGCTCCTGGGCAGGGGTGTCACCCAGAGGTGCCAGCCTTGTGAGGCAGCAGCGTGGGCTGGGGCGGGAATCTTCCACAATCCTAAGCATCATCCCAGAGCCCTCAAGGCTGGGCAGCCTCCAGGCTGACTCATGCTTACTTACCAATCTGCAGTGACCCATTACACATGGGTCTCACCACACCTTCGTTAGCTAGTAAGCACAATTCGGCCCATGCTTACCTTGCTGACTGGGTGCTGCATCCCTTCAAAAACAAGCTCAATGCCATCAAGCCAAGGCTCTCTCGTATGGAGCCTACACGACAGAGCAGCACTGCTCCTGTGAGTTTCTGAGACTATCACTCTTCACAGGAGTAGAAAGCCGCCTCCTCCTCCCAAGGAGCACCTGGTGGTTTCGAACGGCCGACCTTGAAGTCAGCAGCCCAATTCGTAACCACGACGCCACCGGGGTCCCTGTCTGCATCAGGGACTGTAAATGTGAAATGAGGTTTTGCATCTACAGGGAGGGGAGGTGGTGGTGGGGCACGGTAGGGGGTGGGTTGTGGGGAGACAGCCGTATGCAAGCCAGACCTGGAAGCAGAAACTTTGATGTGGTGACAACACGTGAAATTGATCCCCGTAGATTGGTCACCGTGCCGTGCTAGCCTGGCTGAGGTGGGAGCCCGACACTGCTGTGGGAAAAGCGTCTATTAGGCAGCTTAGCCTAGGGAATTGGGAAGTCCATTTACGCATGCCCAGGAGAGCCAGCATAGGGAAGCTGGATTTTCTCGCCAGTGGGCTCGGATGGGCATTACACCTGGAGCAGCCCACCTGGGCCAGGTGATTGCAATTCAGCCAATGGGAGCGACCTGGGGTCGTTCACCACGCCTTCCCCGGGAACCCTTGAAAAGACAGGGACAGGAAGGGAGAGGGCCTTGGCTGGTCTGGTCGTCTTTGTGGGAGGAGAGAGATCCTTGCGTGACCTGGGGCAGTCTCTGCCAGGCTGCATGGTCAAAGGAATCCTATGGGTACTGCGCAAAACCTGAAGCTTCTTTGAACTCTCATTAAATTCACTTGGATCACGAGCCCGGCTTCGGCGTGAAATCGTTCTCGTGCGGAGCCAAGGACCTAGGTTGGAATCTAGCCCGGAGAGAGAGACCTTACACGTCCGCACGTCCTTGCTTCATCCACTTCTCCCCTGGTCCCACACAATGTTTGCTGGGTGAGTGGTGGGCGGTAGGTGTTTGCATGGGCGTGGGGGGGCAGGCAGGGGGGCAGGGGTCACCGCTGTTAGAAGGGGTCACTGACTGGGAGGACAGTGGGAGTACTGGGAATCAAGAAATGGTTTCTAGCATGAGAAGCCTCGCGGTATGTGGTCACCTTTGGGGGAAGTGTCCCACACGCGGAGGGGTGAGGTTTGGGGTCAGGGTCGGATCCGTGCAGATTCAGGAAGATGGGAAGGCTGTGATGGGGGAGGCACCAGCTTCTCCCCAACCTCTTGGAGGAGCCTCTGAGCCCCAGGATGGCCGCTGAACTCCACTCCCCCCTGGCCCCTCCCCTCCCCTCCCTACGCATCTCTCCAGATAAAACCACGTTCTTCCAGTGGAGAGGGCTGAGAAGCTGGCCCCAATCCCAACTATGTGGACAGCTGTCCCTCCTCCCAGAAGAATCTACTTTAGAGGACAGCACTGAAGCTACAGCTCTGGGAGAGGGACATGTCTGATCAGAGACGCAGGAGCAAATGAAGGGAGAGGAAGAGAGAGTGGAGCACATCCTGGCCCACCAAGCCTTGAGGATATTCCTGTTCAGAGCAGCCAATGCACAGAGAAGACCATAGGGCCAGCCCCACTATGAGACACGATATCCCTCACTGACCCATGGCCCTACAGGGGACAACACTGGAGACACAGTGAGGAAATTGTGGCCAATCTAACCCCACCACACCGAGGCAAAACCCTAAGGGTGTGCAACAGAACAGCAAGGGGAGCAGAACAACAAAGTCCCCAGGGAATACCAAAACAGGCCTTAGGGCCAGGGCGTGGCACCTCATCAGACTCAACTGGAAAATATTCCTAAAGGTCAACAAACAAACCTTGAACTATTTACAGGCTTGCTTTTCTTTTTTTGTCATTGGTTTTGTTGCTGTTTTCTTTTCTTGCTTTGTTTTGCTCTGTCTTGCTTTTGTACATATTATTTCTGCAGGTCTATCTAGATAAGATAGATGGGCTAAGCAATCTGGAGGAGAAAACAACAGGACCGCAGTTCCATGGGGGACATGGGAGAGGGGGAAATGGGAGAAAGGAAGTGGTGTCAACAAACCCAGGGACAAGGGAGCAACAAGTCATGATCCAAAATCAGTGGGGAGGAGTGTGTAGGAGGCCTGGTAGGGCTTGATCAAGGGCAATATAACTGAGAGGAATTACTGAAACCCAAATGAAGGCTAAACATGATAGTCAGACAAGAGGAAAGTAAAATTAAATAGAGGAAAGAACTAGGAGGTAAAGGACATTTATAGAGGTCTAAATACAGGCATGTACATATAAAAATATTTTTATATGATGATGGGGAAAGAGACCTATGTGCATATATTTCTAGGCTTAGTATTAAGGTAGCAGATGGACATTGGGCCTCCACTCATGTACTCCCTCAATGCAAAAACACTGTTCTAATAAACTGGCATTCCATGATGCTCACCTTCCCGACACAATCACTGAAGACAAAGTGGGTACATAAGCAAATGTGAAGAAAGCTGATGATGCCCAGCTATCAAAAGATATAGCGTCTGGGGTCTTAAAGGCTTGAAGATAGACAAGTAGCCATCTAGCTAAAAAGCAACTAAGCCCACATGGAAGAAACACACCAGCCTGTGTGGTCACAAGGTGTCGAAGGGATCAGGTATCAGCCATCAAAGAACCAAATATCAAATCATTGAATGATGGGAAATGCGGAGTGGGGACTCAAAACCCATCTGTAGGCAACTGGACATCCACTTACAGAAGGGTCTTGGGGAAGACATGAGCCAGTCAGGGGGCAGTGTAGCAACAATGAAACATACAACTTTCCTCTAGTTCCTAAATGCTTCCTCCCCCTTCCCCATACTATCATGATCCCAATTCTACCTTACAAATCTGGCTAGACCAGAGGATGTACACTGGTACAGAAAGGAACTGGAAACACAGGGAATCCAGGACAGATAAATCCCTCAGGACCAGTGGTGAGAGTGGCGATGCCAGAGGGTGGAGGGAGGGTGAGGTAGAAAGGGGGTACAGATTATAAGGATCTACATATAACCTGCCTGGGGGACGGACAACAGAAAAGTGGGTGAAGGGAGATGTTGGACAGTGTACGACATGACAAAATAATAATTATAAATTATCAAGAGTTTGAGGGAGGAAGGTGGGAAAGGACGGGGAAAATGAGGAGCTGATACCAAGGGCTCAAGTAGAAAGCAAATGTTTTGAGAATGAGGATGGCAACAAATGTACTGGACACAATGGATGTATGGATTGTGATAAAAAGCTGCACGAGCCCCCAATAAAATGATTAAAAATAAACCAAAACCACGGTCTAGCTCATCTCCCATCTCTTGTGCTGAGCAGCGTCTCCCAGTGTGTGTGAGTCACCAGATCCAAGTGTCTTGTGGGCTGTGAAGGTTAGTGGGGGGGCCTTGTAAACCATTTGGATTCCCAGAAGATTATATAGGAGCCAGGCAAAGTACGTAGTATGCCGGCACCGAACACTGCCTCCCCCAATAACAAGACAGGAGAAAATTGAATAACCACGGGCGCTTCCCTCAGCAGGGTGCACGGCGGTTCCAGAAACAGGAGAAAGGCCTCCACACAGAGCAAACGAGGCTGGCTTAACCAGAGATGGCCACGCTGCTTGAGAGGCGCCGAAGACGCGGGCTTTCCGACTTTCCGACCCCGCGTCCCGAGGCGGGGTGCAGACCCCGATGTTCTCGGCAGCATAGTTTTCAAGAGCTAAAGGCTGGAGATGGCTCCAGGGACCCACGGCAGTGATGGGACACCTCCAGTCATCTATGTGCGACGAACAGCCATAGGGACAAGTCTGGGCCTGGCCAACACCGGAGGGTGGGGCGGGGGACCCTGAAAACACTGTGCAGGGTGGAACAAGCCAGGCATGAAAGGGCAGCGACGGCACCATTTTGCTTACACAGAAACAGAGAAACCGAACCTCCCATTTCTCCCACACCCGAACCCACCAGCAGGGCAGACATTGCTAATCAGCAGCGGCTAGACCATTCTTGGCAGGAAACGCCTGTGGTCGGGGGCTGGCTTTCAGGGCAGGAAGAAAAGACGGACTGCACCAAAAGGCCATTTTCAGAGGCCCCGCCCAAGCACCCTGACAACCGCATCGCCCACCTTCACGACCTCCCAGAGGCTGGAGGCAGCCCCAGGGCCTTCTGTACACTGCGCCCTGGCGACCCGCTGGCAGGGCCACAGGAGACCACCTACCTGCCATGCTAGCCATGGGCCTGGGCAGGTCCGGGTTCAAGCAGACTCCAGCCCTGACCTCTCCTCCCTCCGTCTCCTCCACTATAAAATGGGGGCAACGAGAGCAGCCTGTGGGTGGCCTACAGACGGGTGAGTGGGGGGGCACACTGCAAGTGCTCCCCGGGGTGTCTTCTCTGCCAACCTGAGCGTGCATGCCACTGAGGTGCCTGGGACTTCTCCCCTCCAGGCCGAGCTGATAGGAAGTTTGGCGCTGAAAGGCCTAGAGCGTGCCCGCAAGACGTCAATGCTAAGGAACCCTGGCACCGTCAAATGATTCACTGGTTGCCGTGGAAAATCCAGGGCGCCATCATCTAGCAACAGATGCTCCGGCCATGAGGCCCGCCTGGTCGGCTTCAAGTGCATGTCCAAAGTGAGGTCTTGCGTGGTTGAGGCCATTACCCGGATGAAAAGAGCCCCTTTCGTTGGTACCATCCCCATTACTGGACCCAGAACGGGTCATCGGGAACCCAATAGGAACCCACCTTCCAGGAAACCTCCCTGTCCAAGCCACCCCGTCTGTCACCGTAGGCCCCAAAATGGAGAGGCCTTCCCTCTGCTCCCAATGCTGCTGTGTAAGGTGCCCTCCCCCCATCATGCTGATGCTGCTGACTGGTGTGGACAGGTCACTTCCGACTCAGGGAGCACTGACCCCACGGGGCTTCCCAGGTTGCCCTCTCCATGGAAGGCGCCATTCGACCTCGCCCACAGTGGGGAAAGGATGAGGTGGTCTGCTTCCGTAAGGGTCTATGTATGGCCTAGACAACCCCACAGGGAAGCTCTGCTCTGGCCCCAGGGCCACTGACGGTCAGAATTGGTGTGATAGCAGTGGGTTTAGTTTGGGGGTTTTTATGGAAGCAGGTGCACAGGTCTTTTGCCCCAGGTAGGTGCTGGTGTGGGAGGGGTGTGTGTGAACTTGGTGACCTGGCAGAATGCTTAAGCAGCGCACCAGCAGGGAGGCCTCCACTGCCCACCCCCATCCTCGGTGAGCAAAACCAAGCCAGGCACATGCATCCCACCAAGCCACACGCAGTGACGTTACCTGCTAAAATAAGTCAGCACTGCCTCGTAGATGGGAAACGTCTGGGCTTTGTGGTTCTGTTGCAAATAGACCCAGCACAGCATTGTCTTCAGAAGGTCAAACTCACTAAAGGTGAACAAGCTGGGGACGGGGATGGGGAGGGAGAAGTATTAGACACAGCAGTTGGTTCCACAGTTCGCATGCAAGGAAGGCAGTGGTCAGAGGCTGCCGATCTGGGAACAGGCTCAGTCACGCCCTCGCTGCCACTGAATCCACCCTGACTCACAGGGACCCTGTAGGACGGGGTGGCCCTGGCCCTGTGGGTTTCCAAGAACAGAAAGCCTCGCCGTTCTCCCTCCACACCACGTCACCAGGCCTCCCAGGCTCAGGCAGGGAGCAGCTTAAGGGCCAGCTCATAGGTCACCAAAGAGTGAGCACATGAGCTTCTGAGCTTTGTGATTTTCGGAAGTCCACGTGTTGGGTTGCCAACCTCCAGGTCGGCAGTTTGAAAGCACCAGCCGCTTTATGGGGGAACAACGAGGCTCACTGCTCCCATAAAGCATGGCAGCCTGGGAAGCCCTGTGAAAGGCTGTACCGTAAGTTGGAATCCACTGAGGACAGTGAATTTCTGCTGGGTGGGTGTTCTTTTTATTTATTTTTTGGCTGTATGGGGGAGGGGAGTTGTAATGGTTAAATTTTTAAAAGCACTATCTTTATTGCTCCCGATGGATCCTAACCATCCAGAAGGAAAAAGACAGACTGAAGAGGACACAGCAGTGGCTTTGAGGCCACCGTGACCGGAGTTCAAATCCCACTCTCATGCTGTGTTGGGACGGGGCGGCCACCTCCAGCGAGTCCCTGCCTTTCCTATCATCTCCACTCCCCAAGGGGAGACCACAGGGGATGATGCCCAGCCTCTTGGCCTGCCGTAGGAAGAAGGGGCCCCTGGTGGCCTAGTGGTTATGAATTGGCTGCTCACTGGAAGGCTAGCGGTTTGAAACCACCAGCTGCTCTGTGGTGGAAAGACCCGGCCCACAGAAGGTTACAGCCTGGAAAGCCCAGGGGGCAGTTCCACCCTGTCCTCCAGGGTCGCTGTGGGTGGGCGTCGACTCCAGAGCAGTGAGTGTGGTTTCCTGAGTTAGGCTGGAAGCAAACCGGACAACATACTGAGAGTGTTTCTGGGAAACAGTCACCTGCTGAACGGGTTGGTGGTGCTGTGTAAGTGAGGCCCGGCGATCTGCTCCCAAAAGGTCCTGAGAACCCACGGAGCAGCTCTACTCCGCGGAGCCTGGGTCCCCTGAGTCGGGATTGACTCAAGGGCAACCACAGCCACATTGCTTCTTGGCAGTGAAGCATTGGTTTTAGGAATTACAGGGTAAGCCACGGACGCTCAGGGGTGTGTTCCAGGAGCTAGTGGACCCAGCTTCTTGCCCTGCAAAGAATGCCCAGTGCACGGAGGACATGGGGCCGGGGGCTTTTCGTGGGGAATTTCCTGGGACCTCAGGTTCCTTGTCTCTTAAGGGAAAGGGAGACTCAGCAGGGAGGAGAGTCCTTCCGCTAGGGGAGCAGGTGGCCCCACATTCTCTAGCCCCCTCGCTCAGTCAGGAGTTTAACTTCCAGAAAAACAGGCTCAGCATGAGATGCCACCATGCCCAGGAGTGAGTCGAAGGGGACAGCCTCGGCATGACCTCTAGAAAGGACGCAGACTGGACTCCCGAGGCCCAGGGAAATAAATTCACACCAGGGGGGTGGGAACAGCTGGGGTACGTGGGGGTGTTGTTCTCCAGGTTCTCTGTAAAATGGAAATGTGACCCAAAGCACAGTGGGGTCACAGGGACTCTGGGCGCGGAGGCTACATGGCCCAGGAGGCAAGATGTCCTGCTGAAAAGTGGGTGGTGTTCCAGCAGGATGTGGAGACACAACACCTGCAGCCACAAACTGGGGGACGCCTCAGCCCTTGTCCTGAAGGGTGGCACCTCAGGGCCGAGAGGGCCCCATCCCTGATCTTGAGGTTGGTCATTTCCACTCAAGCCTCCCTGGGGCCGTGTGGCTTCTTAGGACCGTCCAGCTCTCACTGGTCTCTTCCTGTTCCTGGGAAGCCTGGGCCTCCGTGGTCAGTGAGAAGGGTCCGAGTCAAGAGTTTGGACTCTGGCATCACAGGAGGCTTTGCCCGCTAGGACCCTTCCCTTAAGCTCTCTGCTCCTCAGGGACTTCACCGGGGGAAGGGAGATCATAACTTTGTTCCGTGACGGGGCCACGGGGGACACATGGGACAGTGCCAGTAGCCTCGTTAGGTGTTGCCGAGTCAGTCCACGTCATAGCCACCTCGTGGACCACAGGACACCATACCAGGTGGTCCTGCACCTCCCTCACGGCCATTGAGCCCCTGGGGGCAGCCACTGTGTCGGTCCATCCCCTTGAGGGCCTACCTCTCCTCGCTGCCCCTCTACATTTCCAAGCACGAAGCTTGTCTCCAGGGACTGGTCCCTCCACCCAGGAGACAGAGCATCTCGCCATCCTTGCTTCCAAGGATGTCTTTCCCAAGACAGAGGCCTTCGTTGCCCAGCAGTCGATGGTCTGTTGGATGTCCATCTTTGCCAACACTGTCCCTCTAGGGTAGCGGGTCTCAACCTGTGGGTTGCGGACCCTTTCACAGGGGTCACCCAATTCCTAACAGTAGCGAAATGACAGTGATGAAGTAGCAACGGAAATGATTTTATGGTTGGGGGGTCACCACCACATGAGGAACTGTATGAGATGGTCGTTGCCTTAGGAAGGCTGAGAACTGCTGCCCTAAGGCCTCGTGCTCTCTCAGTCCCCCTTGATTCATGGTCCAGCTGCCACCTGCAGTAGAGGCGACTGAACATATCACGGCTTGCGTCAGGTGCTCCTGAGTCTTCAAAGTGACATTTTGGCCTTTTAACCCTTCAAAGAGCTCAGCAGCATAACACACACCTGAGTGTCCAAAGAGAGGGAGCTTTACCACAGGGCCATCTTCACGGGCATGGCCCACGGTGCCAGATCCACAGCCAGCAGCCTGGCGCTAGTCAAAACTCTGGAAACCCCACCAAGCAGGGGATGCAGCTCCAGCCCCTTTACTGCACACTCTGCAACCCCCACACCTCAGGCTTCCCAATGGAGGGGCCTCTCGAGACCAAACCCACCAGGTGAGTTGACCTGGGATGGCGTGCATAGCCAGCCCAATAGCTTTCCATCCTGGCCGAGCCCACCCAGGGTGTCCTAGCTAAGTGCCTCCCTCCCTCTGCGGAAATAGGCCTAGACAGTCTGTGCAGAGGGCTCCTGGGAGAGGTTGGGGGGCAGGGGCGCAGTCAGCATCTCGCATCCACATCTGTCACGTCTCCCCAACCCTGCCTGTCTAGACACAGGATGGGTCATGCTCCGGGAGCTGTACGTTCTGCAAGACCGATCTCATCGCTAACGTGCTGCTTGAGGTCAGATGTTTTTCCACGTGTGGCCACCCGGGGCCAGGGCAGAGCGCCTCAGTCTCTCCAAGGGAGGGCTGGTGTTAGGAAAAGCAATCGTGTTTACTCCCCCTCAATGACTACAGAGCCGTGGCCACTGGAGGTCAGGAGGGTTCTCCCCGGGGAAAGGCAGGCAGGTCCCTGCTTCTGGGCCGGGCGCCCGAGCTCTCAGTAGACTATATACTAACTGCCATCGAGTCGATGCCGACTCACAGCGACCCTGTAAGACAGGGTGGAACTGCTCCTGAGAGCTTCCGAGACTGTGACTCTTGATGGGAGAAGAAATCCTCTTCTTTCTCCTGAGGAACAGATAGTGGTTTCGAACTGATGACCTTGCAGTTACCAGCCTGATGTGTAACCACGGCACCCCCAGTGTACCTTGGCTCCCCCTTGTTTCCCACTTGTCCGCTGTACCTGTGGATGTTGGTTGGGGTGTTCCATGATTGACTTGAGCTGTTTGCTCTCCTAGGGGACACCCACACAGATGAAGGAGGGTGGAGGAGGCCCTCCCCTGGCCCCATGGTACCCTGGGGTCCATTCTGAGTCTGAGCCACCCTGGGGGACAGAGAACAACTCCATAGGGTTTCCATGGCTGCCCATCCTTCCGGAAGCAGACTGCCTCACTCTGGGCTCCAACCTCAGACCTTTGCCTGCATTTCCCAGCAGTTGAGGCTCAGGAGGGCAGGGAGTTTGAAGGAGGTTCTACCCGGTGGGCCTGCCCAGCATGGGTGCCACTCCCAGGGGATCCCCATCCCCACCTCACCTGCCCAGTCCAGCTCTGACCTGGGCGACATGATCACTTTGTGCAGCAGTTCCCTGGGGATGGTGCGGAGTTGGATCTTCTTGCCCATCAGAGGGACCAGGTTCATCTGCAGCCACTGCTCACAGGCCTTGGTGAGTTGCCCTTCCTGGTACTGACAAGGTGAGAAAGGCATCTTGTGGACCCTTGGTGGCCCCTGCTGGCCCGGGCAGGTGCTGCATGGGAGCCCAGGTGACCCTTCCTTTAGGATAAGGAAAAATAAGCTCGCTCTGAAACCACCTCTGTAGACAGGGCCCGCGCGCTTACTGTGCTCTGGGCACTGGGCTGAGTGCTTTAAATTCACCCTCAGGGCAACCTGGCAGGCCCCTGATGAAGAGACGGGTACCTGGGTTCCCGGGACTCACCTGGCCCCCTCCATCCCTTGAGGGCCCCATGGCGGGGCTGGACTCCAGCCCAAGCCCGGCCTGGCCACTGGTCTTGCACGCTGACACCTCTGAGCAGAAGTCAGGGTGCCTGGTCTGGGACGGAGCCTGCCAGGTGTGTGCCATGTGCAGCCCACCCTCTAAAGGCAAGAGGGATGGAAGGCCAAAGGCCCCAGTGCACCTCCATGTCCTCAGGAAAGATCTAGACAGAAAGAAGCCACCCTGGTGACATTCTCATTAGCACTGGGGCCACGGGTTAGCTGTCCTCAGGTCACAGGGACCCCTGAGATCAAGGGCAGGGTCTTTACCAGCTGGTTTTTAGAAGTAGATTTTCACGCCTTTCCACCCAGCTTCTCTTGGTTTGGAACCTTCACTCAAACCTGGTCAAACTTAGCAGAAAGCAAGCCTCTGCTGACCAATGGTGGGGGCAGGGGGCACCTGAGGAGTGCTGTGCCCAAGGGGCTGCGCTGGGCCTCCTGAGAATTCTGCCACAGAACCACGTAGGTATGTGGGCTGGAGGCCCATGGCACATCCATGGGGACCAAGTTCCTGGCCCCTCCGCATTAGAGGCTGTCCCTCAGAGGGAGGCAGGTAATGGTAGGCCTGGGGCGCAGACCCATGTGACCCTGGCAGGTCCTCCCAGAGAGGCAGAGCAAGTCCCTCATGGCCCCCACAGCCCAGGGCCCAAGTGGGAGAGTCCACCAGGTACATGTCCTGGAAGGTATCTGCTCACTGGGCAAGAAAGGCTGTGTCTGCCTTTATGGCCCCCAAAGATGAAGGCCTTCCCCAAAAGTCCCTTGAAAATAATGGGACGCTTTCCCATGAGTTCACGTGGTGCCTTCAGGTTGGTTTGGGGGGCCGTGAAACCCCCTCCTGCCCCCACTACCTCCCCAGGCATGGCGGGCCCACCTGTCCAGGCTGTGCTTACTTTGCAGCCGACCAGGTAGAAGCTCTTGATGGTGTTGGGGCTGAGTTCGCTGATCATGAAAGTGACACACCTGCAGAGGGAGTCAGGTGTTAGCCAGGGGCCGGGCAGCCTCAGGGAAGCGAGCAGCCCAAGGCTGCCACCCCACTCAAGATTCCCACCTCCCCACCCCCAACCCCCATCTGAGCAGGCAGAGCCTTTGGACATGGAAGGAGACTTGTGTGGGGGCTGTGCACATGTGGCTGGAGCACACGCCCAGCAAGGCCAGTGGTGAAGCCCTCGAGGGAGGTCAGGCCCGAGGTCTGCCAACCCCACTCAAGGGAACCCAGGCTCAGGGGCACCGGCGTCTGCAGACGCCTCATTGTGTCCAGGTGCCGCCAGGAGACACACCAGAGCCCAAGGCCACTCGTGAGCGATTCCATCCACAAGGACCAGATACAGAGGCGAGGGTCGGGGGGTCAGGGTGGGGTGTGTGTGTGTGTGTGTGTGTGTGTGTGTGCGTGCCTTCTAGACACCGGGCCTTCTTTGGGAAGATGGAGTTTGCAGAACCCAATAAAGACTCTCGAGAAGCCAGGAGAGGCCAACTGACCAGCCCCCGGGGCCTTCTCCCAGCATGTGTATGTGTGAGGGCATGTCACCATGTACCAACACAGATGTTGACACAGGTGTGGAAAGGACATCCCCCAGACATGTTTCATGTCTACCCATCCATTCACTGATGGAGCATCGGACTCAGCGACCCTATAGGACAGGGTAGAACTGCCCCTGTGGGGTTTCCAAGACTGTTTATGGAAGAAGAAACCCTCGTCCTTCTCCTGAGGAGTGGCTGGTGGTTTCCAACTGCTGACCTCACCATTAGCAGTCTAATGTCTGTCCTGCTCTGAGCCAGAATCGGCTCAATGGCAGTGGCTCTGGTTCTGGGTTATTGATGCCTCACGGGCCATGTTGACCGTTCTGAGTGTTTGTTCTCTCTTCCACCGGACCGATAATCAACAGGTATATAAAAGACAAAAACACTGTTTTATTGGCATGAGCAGAAGCAATGATTGCTGGCAGTGAGTCCCTCTGCACAACATGGAGGTGAGAAAGGCTTTGCGGCCCAAGTGAAAGCAGGTGCAGGTGATCAGCAAGCCAGGTTTGGGTGCGAGGGAAGTCACTGTACAAGAGTCCTGGTGGACCTGTTGCTTAAGCGTTGTGGGTGCTGATCACAAGGTCCATGGTTCAAACCCACCAGCCATTCCACCGGAGACACCGAGGCTGTCTGCTCCCTACATACTCACTGCCATCGAGCCAGTACAAACTCCTAGCCACCCTACAGGACCAGGTAGAACTGTGCCTATGAGTTTCTGAGACTGTGAACTATAAAGGGGAGTAGAAAGCCCCATCTTTCTCCTGCATGCAGGCTGGTGGCTTCAAACTGCTGACCTTGCGATGCAGCCCAACGGGTGACTGCTTTGCCAGCAGGGCTTCATGTGTGGGGGTCACTTGATGGCCATGCGTGTTGAGGAAGTCACTTGTGCTCTGGCAACGTCTCTCCCAAGGGAGAGTCAAGAACTGTGGTTGAAAGGGGCTTGAGGCTAGTGGTGATGGAGGAATCCCTTTTCAGCCCTTCGGCAGGCTGGTGGGAATCTGTGCCCCAGTCCCCAAGTTCAAAACCACGCTCGGGCCCAAGAAACTCTGGGTCCCAGAACCAGCAGGGATAGCCAAGGAAAGGGGAGGAGTCCCCTCATTGTTGGTTTTGCCGGGGGCGGGGGGGAAACCTGACCTTTGCCCCCGTGGCATCGGTGCCCAGCGCTTTCCTTACCTTTGAAAGAGGGCATCGAACTGGAGGGTGTGCGCGGAAGCCAGCACCCCCACCACGTCGCCCACGTTCATCTCCACGTCGTTCCTGTAGAGGCTCTTCAGGGCCGTGGTGAAGGCTGCCGAGGAGGATGCAGCTGGTCAGGGGAGCCTCTGCGTGCAGTGCCCCGTGCCCTGGGGAACCACCTGTCCCCCTCCAGGCGTCCCTACTATCCACCTCCAGTCTGGGGAAGCTGGGCAGGTGGAGACCAGATGCTCAGACCCACCCCCACCCCCCAGGAGGTAAGGATGAAGCTAAGAGAGCCAGGCTGGGCTTCAGCAGAAAGGATGCTCACAGATGCTTTGGGGTCACCTTCAGGGGGAGATCAGGTCAGGGGTTCTTTCCTGGGCTGGTAAGGAGCCTTGGGGGCACCCAAGTTCCAAGCCACACGACACCCCTAACCCACAAAGACCACACCCTAGGACACCCGCTGTGGCAATTCCCCTCTGTCCGGTAGGGTCGCTCTGAGTCAGATAGACCCCACTCATAGTCGGGAGCAGGGGCGGGGTAGTCTCAGGGGTTGTTCTTTGTCGTGTTGTGTCTTAGTTTTCCCTAACCGGAAGGCAGCTTGGGTGCTGCCAAGGGCTTGTCAGTGCTTGGCTGCTAATGGAAAGGTTGGGGGTTCCAATCCACGCGGAGGCCCCTTGGAAGAAAGGCTGGAGCTTTAAAACTCTCGTGGGGTGGAATTAAAAGACAGCAGGATTCTCCCATAGACTTTCTGAACCCCCCTCAGACTTGTAAAGCCCCGTGGAGCCAGATGTTATTTACTGACACCCGTGGGGTGGTGGAGAGTCTGTCTGGCTTTGCGACAGATGTTTTTCTTTGTAAACTGCCCATTGTGGCCTGTGAAGGGATGTGAGCCCGTCTTCCTGCACCAGGTGTCACTGGTCTGCCGATGAGGGTGGTTTTCTCTTTGGGAATGATGCCTGGCTGACGCTGCTTTCCCACGGAGCCTGGGAACTTCCAGAAGGGCCCTGGGAGACTTGGGCAGTCCAGGAGCTAAATGGCCTTGGCTAGGGATGAGGGTGGACTAGACCAGGCCCTCAAGCACTGCTGGAAGGGCAGCTAGGATGACCTCTGAGGACAAGGGGTTGGCCCAGCACTTCTACCAACTCCCAAGCCCACGACCTCCCATGAGATGGTACTTGGCATTGCTGAGTGGCCCGGGGGAGGGGGGGGAGCCCAGGGGTGCCCTTGGGGAGCGGGAGGGCGAGGGGCTGGGCAGGACATTTTGCTGGGTGTTTTGAGAAGCCATCATTCTGTCCCCCCTTTGCATGCTTCTGGCCTCTTTTCAATGTCAAGAACCACCCCCTCTGGTGTCCTTCTGCCTCCTTCCCTTTCCCCCAAGTTGCCCCAACTCCCCCCCCCATTTCTTCATCCCCCTCAAGTCTTTTAAGGAAGGAGGCACTGGACATGGACCCGGTGGGCCAATGGCTCAGCACGTTTGCGCCTTAGTCTTCGCCCCTGCTGCCTGTGTGTTCCCTGCGCACCCCCAACACGGAGATGAGAGCAAACGCCTTACCTGCTTTGGTGACGAGTGGGTCATTGATCCGCAAGGAAATGGTCATCTTCTTCATGGGGGCAGGCTCTGTGCCCTTCCTGGAGGACTGAGCTGGGGAAGGACATTGGACCATGGTGTAGTGGGTGCAGATGGTTCTGGGAGGGGCCAGACAATGTAAACTGCCCCCCCGCCCCCCACTCCTCCAGCCCTGACAGGCACTGCATGGCGTGGGTAGCATTTTGCATGCCGGGCTACAATTTTGGAACACTGTTTGATGAACAGAACTCCCTTCTTTTGCCAGCATCACAGGGAAGAAAGAGGGGTGTAGTTTGAAATAGGTTTCAGACTCCTCTAAGAGTTTCAAAAGCAGAACCAACCAAGCATGCCTGTGGGACCTTCCTCCAGCTCCCCCAGGACGAAGGGCACTCGTGGTGAGCCCTCGAACCAGGACACGGCCGCTCGGGCTGCTTGTTACGTGGTTACTCATCGTGTGCTGTCTCTAATCAGGTGGTGAATGTGTGTGCACGAGAACACACACACACACAGATCTGACACAAAGGAGCGCACTGACGGGTGGTCACCTGACTGATGCAGGACGAATGTGGGCCGGCCCTGGTAGTTCAAAGCCACCTGCTGCTCCTCAGGAGAAAGATGAGGCCGTCTGCTCCCGTGAAGAGCTGCAGTCTGGGACTCCCACGTGGGACTCCCATATGGGCAGCTCTATCCTCTGGGTCACGAGCAGTTGGAATGGACTCACTGTCAGTGAGTGGGTGGAAAGCTATCCAACGGCGCCCGCTGAGACTGAGGGCCTCCAGGGAAGAAGTGGAGGGAGCCCGATTCACAGCCGCCTCCCAGCTCTGCTCCGAGGGGCTCTGAAGTGTGGAGGAGCACACTAGTCCGTATTTACGGAGTCCAGTGGTCCTGCCACACACGTCCAAGCCCCTCCAACGGCCCCAAGACCCCTCTGGCTTCCACTCCCCTCCATGCCTGCTGACCAGGCCAGGGTCAGGGGTGGGGACCTACAGGGCTCACATGTCGCCTCTCCAGAGGCCTGGTGCCCTCTTGAATGGAGTGACATACCCACCTGCACGCTATCCCCCGACCTGGTTCTCTGTCCTTCTCATAGACCCACGTCCCCGTGACTCCAACACTTTACACCCTCTTGGTGTAAGACTCAGGGCCGAGTCTGGTGTGCTCAGAGGGGGGCTGAGAAATTGGAGTGGCCCGAGACAGGAGCCGCGAGACAGGAGCCCCGTGCTGCCCCGCTGGTGGGGCGCCGTCACAGGCCCATTGTCCTCTGGCGAACAGGGCTGTGGAGCCTTCCTGCCTCTCCCTCACACACCTGGTTCTGTTCGGGCGCTCAGTGAAGTCAACACCCATTTATTAAGCACCTACTAAGTGCCAGCCTGTCCTTCCTCTGTCCCCTGGAGGGGAGGGTGAGGTCATCATGGAGGTGCCCGGCCCATGGTGGGGCGCACCTGGAGAGGCAGACAGCAGGACCACAGAGCACGCTCTTGTCTGAGCCTCGCCCTGGGTTTGCCTGGCTCCCTCTGCCCCAGGTGGTGAGTTCCTAGCACAAGGCCCTAGATGACCGATAAAGACTGGCTGTTAACTGCAGCGTCAGAGTCAGCCACCCCCCGCCCTCCAGCCCCCACTTCAAGTAAAGCCTCAAGTTCTGATGGGCAAACAGCCCTTTGATGGAGAGTCAGGGGCCAGCTGTGTGCACAGGATTGCTTCCCCCTCCTCGGGTGTCACACTGGAGAATAAACAGGCTCCGCTAATGCGCAGCCGAACCCCAGCTGTTTGTGGGCTCAGGGTGGGGGGGCCTGAGCTCTGCTGTCCCCATCACACCCACGCTGGGCCAAACACGTTCTCAGCCGCTGACGCCAGGCCAGAGGCGCAGCTGTTCCCAGGAAGCAGCAAACACCCTTAGTGAAGCCTGCTTCTCCCGACACCACCGGTGTGGGCGGGTTCCTCCGCTCAGCCCAGGGCCCTGGGGAGTCAGGCAACCTCGGAACACTGGGGGACGGGACACTGGGTGACGGGACATGGGTGACAGGATTCTAGGTGATGGGACACTGGGTGATGGGACATAGGTGACAGGACATGGTAGCAGGATTCTGGATGACAAGACCCTAGGTCAAAGGACACTGAGTGACAGGACATGGTGACAGGATTCTGGATGACAAGACCCTAGGTCACAGGGCACTGAGTGACAGGATTCTGGGTGATAGCACTTGGGTGACAGGCCCCTGGGTGGCAGGGCTACAGGTCTTTGTCTCTGCACTAACCAGCACCTCCCAGTCACCGGCAGCCTCTTGCAGGAGGGTATATCTCAGAGGGTCTGTGCTCCCAGGACCAGATAGTTTATTTTTAGTAGAAGTGCCACAGTCCTCTGCCACCCACCACGCGTGTGTGCACGCTCCATTTCCCACCCACCCACCCCTGTCCGCTTCCTCCCCCCATCCTCTCAGCTGAGCCAGCATCTGCTGGTGAGCCCGTCCCCGTGCCCAGAACAATGGCTGTGAGAGGCCCAGGCCACTCCCAAAGTCAGTGGGGCAGACGCTCAGGAAGACAAGAACCAGTGAGTGAGCCCAGAGGTTGTGTGTGTGTGTGGGGGGGGGGTGTCCACCCTGAGCTCTCTCTTGACCCCTTGGAGGCAGGGAGTCAGGGGCTCAGGGCCAGCCCCTCCCTCCCTCCTACACTGGGGACTCTGTCCACCAGACTGGTCCCACCCTGCTCTGCCTGCAGGCTGGCTGGCTCAGAGGGCCTTGACTTTTCCCTAGCAGAGGTGTGTGGATCAAACTCCCTAGCTGATGTGAGGGCCCAAAATGAGGCTGTCTGCTCCGGTAGATTCCTTCCAGCCTCGGAAGCCCTGTGTAGCGTCTCTGTGAGTCGGGGCAGACTGGATGTCAGTGGGTTGGGTCCCGATGTCTGCGGGCCCTCACTGCAAGCCCAGAGCAGTTGGCTGTGGGCTGGAGAGGATGCCTGGGGAAGTAGGAGACGCTGGGCTTGTCGGGACTGAAACGCGGGAAGAAGACAGAGTGGCCTAAGAACGCATCAGTTTAAAGAAAAGACAACAGAACAAAAACGCCTAGCCAGCCGAGCTTGGGCCGAACACGCCACTGACACCAGGTGGCCTCCCAGAAAGCCCTCTGATGGCCAGGCCATAGGTAGCGTCTCTCCATCTGTGAGGCTCGTCTCATTGGACAAGGCTTGCGGGATTATGAGAAGACTGTCCGGCCCTGACTAGCACTAGTATGTGCCAGGCGTGGTCCTGGGGCTCCACGCATCCGCTGCCCAGACAGAGCTGTTATCCCCGTTTCCGGGCTGCGGAAGCAGGCATGCCAGCTGCTGAGGTCAGACGGCCTCACTCCACAGGGCGAGACCACCGCTTATCCCTTAACAGCCCACGTGGCATTAGCCTCAGATGAGAAAGCAGAGCTGGGGTCAAAGGGGACCCTTGAGCTGGAGGCATCTGGGGCGCCAGGCCTGGTGCCCAGTGAGACATACCTTTCAGAACCTTCTCCAGTTCCTTGAGGGGGCTCATGGAGCCTCTTGACAGGGCCCTGAGGTACAGCCTGGCCAGAGTCTCGGACTGAAAGAGCTGGGGCTGGTGGAGCTCCCACTTGAAGCCCAGGCACTCGAGAATCACATCTGGGGGGAAAGCATCACTGTGGTTATGCCCCCCTGCCCGCCACCTGACACGAATGCCCTTCCCCCAGTCTTCCCCCATGCCCTTAGAGCACTGCTGGGGAACAGAAGCCAGACACATCATCAGCGACCATGCCCCGCCTCAGCGCAGAGGGCCAGTTCCCGTGTATCAAACCGGGGGCCAGCTGATGCCCAGTCAGGACGGCTGGGAACAATGTCCGCAACCATTGGCAGAAAGATACATTCCCAACCCGGCCTTCCAGCTACGATGGTTTTTGACACCTGCTGTTCACGACATTTGGGGGTCTGATCAGTCTTTTTCGAGGGGACTGGCCTGGGCATTGTAGATGGTTAGAGCTGGCGTCTCAGGTCACCCCACACCCAATGTGACAACCCCCCAGACTCTCTCCAAACATTGCCTAATGCCCTCCACCCCTACCCCTACCCCCCACCATTGAGCATGAATACTCGCTTATATAGCTTTCTCCCCTGGAGTGGCTGGTGGTTTTGAACTGCTGATCTTGCAGTTAACAGCCCAACACACAATTACTGAGCCACCAGGGCTCCTGTGGTGGGCTGTTACTCACTCACTGCCATTGAGTCAATGCTGACTCTTTACTGGAGTGGACGGTCTGGTCTTTCTCTTGAGGAGCCACTGGTGGCTTCGTACTGCTGACCTTTCAGATCTCAGGCCAAGGAGTAACCACTAAGCCACCAGGGCTCCTGTGTTGGACTGTTGGTATCTAAGCATTCCCTGTCTGCAAGGCAGTCGCCCTGTGCAATACAGAGAGAGCATGGCATGAGCAGGGCCCCTGCAGCCTCACGGTCCTGTAGGGTCTGCAATGGTCAGGTCCATTCGACTCGACGGCACCTGATACATGAGCTTGCTTGGTGCTGGCGGCTGGAACCTGGCCTTGCATAGTATAAACTTGGATTGTGGTGGGGCCTCTCCGGTGGTCTGACTATGATAGGTGAGAGAGCATCCCACCCGAGAGCATGATCGTGGGCCACAGCAGAATGGTGGCTCCTCATGTGTGGACAGCCAACGTCCGTCCGCTTTCAAGCCAGCAGATTGGTGCAGACATCACTGATCAATCCTTGCAAGCCAGGAAATGGCCTCAGAAGGTTTCTCAGGGCTGCCTAGTTAACCAAGGTGGGCAGATGAGATCTGTGAGCCTCGTCTTGGGAAGGACAGTGGCTCTGATCTCAGATAGCCCCCCTGTGGGGTGGTGGTTATCCAAGAAATGTTTCTGGAAGGAGCTCACCTGTCCAGGACCCTCATGTAACTCGAGGTGCATCGCCGTGTTTGCCTGATGGTGGCTATGAGCATTCTCAGGTGCGTTTGGTAAGCTTGGCTTTGCTCACCTGCTCTTGACGTAATAGTCCTTACTGGCGATACCTGCTACGGCAGACGCTACAGGGAGGATGCAAGCTACAGTGTGTGGGCCAGTGGCCCGGCCTGCCTTCCACGGAGGCCCGAGCCCACGGATGTCCCACAGCTGGTGACCAGGACTCACCTGCCTCTGTACTCTGGACGGTCTTTTTCTTGAGCTTTTCAGTGAGGAGTTTGTGAATCTGGGAAATACAGGCCCTGAAGGAAAAGGAGAAACAAGCAGCCGGGATGGAAACGAGCTTTTCCTCCACAGGCAACGGGTATCGTTCTCACGTGAGCTCCCCCCAAGGCGCCACCAACCCTCCGACTACATCGTGCCCTTTGGAAGAGCTTACGAAGCCCACGTCGTTGGCCCGTTTTATAAACGAAAGCTTTGTAGAAGCTTGTACTCTCTGGTTTCACATCTCTGTGGGTAGGCCTCGCCGAGGCCTTACTGTTTGAGGCTGGCAAGTTTCTAAGACAAGGTCACTTGTGTAAGTGGAGAGAGAGAGAGAGAGAGAGAGAGAGAGAGAGAGAGAGAGAGAGAGAGAGAGAGAGAGAGAGAGAGAGAGAACGGAGAAAGGAAGGGAAGTTCTACTCCTTTGGGGAAAGTTGTTATCAGCTCTTCTACTGCATGTGATGTGTTTGACACAGTTGGTTCATCTCTGAAAGAGCATAAGATCTCTTGGGAAAAGGTTTGTGGTGCTTGCGCAGGTGGTGCTCCAGCTGTGCTAGGATGTCGAGCTGGATTTCAACGTTTGGTACTGAATGAGTCACTCAGAGTTATCGGAACTTACTCTATGGTTCATCACAAATATTAGTAAGGAAAACGCTGTCACAAGAGTTACAAGAAGCCATGAAAAGCGTCATAATAAGTTCTGTCAATTTTGTAAAGGCGAGCACTTTCAACAGTCGACTGTTTTCACAACTGTGCAATGAGTTGGATGCACCCAATAATGCTCTGCTATTTCACCCTGAAGAGAGATGGTTGTCGAGAAGAAGTTTCAAAGTGTGTTTTTTAACTTCGTGATGAACCCAAAACTTTTTTTAATCAGAAAGCAAGACCTCAGTTCGAAGCATTTTTCAGCGATAAAAGTGAACTGCAAAAAAATAGCTTACTTGGTTGACATCTTTGCCATCTTAAATGAGTTAAATTGATCACTGCAAGGACCAAATGCAACATGCCTCTATTTGGAAAATATCTGATCATTCCAAATGAAACCTCAGCTTTGGCAAAAAAATAATTGGTTGAAAATAAAATTTACATGTGCCCTACCTTATCTGATTTCTCTGAGGAACATGAATTGAACCAGATAAAAGGATTCCAATGATAATTGCTGTGAAAGAACACTTGCAGGTGCTTGCAGCTGCTCGTGTGTTTGCCGACCCCCTTGGAGCCCCTCACCTTAACGTCCTGCATCCCTCTGGACTCTGACATGACAAGCCTGTGCTGTGTCCCTGCACCAGCCACCTCAGGTCCCTGCATCCGAGTGGTGTGTCCACTGCAGACATAATACCTGGATTCCTTCCAAGTCTGCTAGAGAGGATCTCAGCTTCCCTGACCCACCTGAACTTAGCTGGCTGTAACATTGATGACTCTCAGCTCAGTGCCATGCAGCCTGCTCTGGGCCACTCTTCCCTGTCCAGCACCTTGGTGTGGGGTGGAAACTCAGTCTCCATGGCTGTCCTACAGCGCCTGCTTCATCATACTGTGCCACTGTGCAAGGTCTCCCTTCTGGAGCTGCCTGTCCCTCAAGATTGCTACGCAGGTCGTCGAGGTTCTCTGCGCCAGGATACTCTTGCAGAGGTACTTCAGGGGCTCAGGGGGACCCTGCAAGCCTACAAGCCTCTCTCTGTCAGTTTTCTCAGAGCAGTCCTAACAGATATTGGGATGCAATCCTCATACACATAGACAGCTAATGTCACTACCTTCTCACCCCTAACCTGTGCTTCTGGGTTTCTACCCCATTCGTAAAACGTTCTCATTTCCGATGTATACGGCATTGTTTCAGATTAGGTTCTTGCGGATGGGCCATCCTCAGAATTGTTCCCATGAGCATGACCATTGTTGTATCCACTGTGTCAGACCACCACCGTGAGGGCCTTCCTCCTTCGTGCTCCCCCTCCTCTTTACCAAGCACGCCGTCCTTCTCATGGACTGGTCCCTCTTGACAATATGTTCAAAGGATGTCCAATGAAGCATTGCATTTTTGCCTCTAGAGAGCACTCTGGCCATGTGTGGTAGCACATTATGTCTCAGGAGGGGTTATAGGTTATGGCTAGTTACAAGCAATTGCAGATTTGATAAATAACTTAAAATACTGAAAACTGATAGATAAATTCCCACCTAATTTACAATAAAGAATTATTTTATGACAGGAAAAAAAAGTCATGGGGGCTCCAAGCACAACCGGTCCCCAAACTGTCTCCACTTTGCTACTCTGCCTGGCCTCCCTGCCTCATGAAATCCCACCCGCAGCCGCCAGCACCCTCAGCCAGAGACCCATGTGCCACCCAGTCCAGCCACGCCCCGCCCCACTTCACTCTCTTTGGAATCCATCCGTCTCTTGTCATCCTCATAGCTGCAAATTTCATCCACAACCAAACTCACTGCCATGGAATCAATGCCAGCTCACAATAGCCCCACAGGACAGGGTCGAACCACCCTGTCAGTTTCTGAGACTGCAACTCTGAAGGGGAGTAGAAAGCCTCATCTTTCTCCTGAGGAGCTGCTGGTGGTTTCCAACTGCTGACCTTGCAGGCAGCAGCCCAGTGTATAACGAGGACTCCTTAGCTTCACCCAAGCCGTCATCCAAAGCAAAACAAGGCAAGCCCGTTGTTGATGAGCCCTAGGTCGGACAGGGCAAAGCAGTGCCATGGGGCTTCTTTGTGGACACATGGTCTTTCACCCATGGAGCTGCTGGTGGGCTCCAACCAGCAATCTTTTGGTTAGCAGCTGAGCGCTTCACCGTGGCTCCACCAGGGCTCCTGAAGCTGCCATCACCTCCTGGCTTAGCACGGCCAGAGCTCCCAGCCTGCTGGAGGCCACGTGAGATGCAAATCACACCATGCCCCCACCCCCTTTCCTGCCGAAAATCTACCAATGTCTTCCTAGTGCTCCTGAGGTCAAGTTCTCAGTTCTTGGCTTGGTCACACTTCCCTGATTTCTGTGCTGCTTCTCTTTGCCCACTCACACCCCAACACGCCCTCCCCAACCTTGGAAATCCCGCTGCCTCTTGCTTCCACCCTCCTCTGTGTGTGCCGTCCCCTCCACCTGGAACACACTCCTCTCTTGACTGACCAAGTTCCTGCTCAGCGCCCACCCAGACCAGGGAGGGAGTCGTGGCCATTGGCCATCCTCTTGACCCATGCTGGCCTTGAGTGTTGCCCATTACACTCTCTGGGTCAGCCTTGCAGTCCCCTTCACTCGGCACTGTGTTCCAGAAAGATAATATAGGGCCCAGCACAAGCCACCAGGCAGGTGTGCCCTACACAGCTTGTGAGAGTGACACAGATAAGAGGCTGTTCCCCAAACACCAGGCACTCGCCATGCTGAGCATGGAAATAAACCCATGCCTGAGTCACACACTCACAGGCCAAGGGCGGTCACCCCAGGAAAGCCATCAGCCAAGAGGCACATCAGTCTGGTCAGTGCCAGGTCAGCCTTGCCGGGCTGTTTCCCAGAGATCCCAGGAGCCCTTCGGGCCGGGGGCAGGGTGGTGGTGGTAGCATGCAGGTGGGTGTGGGGCAGGGGTGGAGGTGGGGAAGAGTGACTCTGAGTGACTGGTCTCAGGAAGGAGTTGTTTATCTGAACCATCCTGAATCCCTCTGGTGGCTTGGGTCACACGTCTGCGACAGCTGGCTAAGGTCAAGCGCTCAGCATGGTGAACCCAAAACGGAGCAACAGACTGGAAAATATGGGGCAATGCCATGAGCTCAGCGGTCCTCCCAGACACTGTCACCGCCAGCTGGGCATGGGGTGCCAGACAGCAGACAGAGCCTCCGCCGCTGCCTCCCCAGGGCGTGAGCAGGGCCGGTCACCAGTCCCGTGTATCACACGCTCGGCTGACCCCGGGCAGGCCTTCGTTTCAGGTTCACGGGAAAGGCTACTGAACCCAGGGGCCTCTGGGAGTTGTCCCTTCGCTGGGCCTAGAGGCTGTTCCTGTCCCCTGTCGAGTCGTTCCACCGCACAGTGACCCTGCAGGACAGAGTAGAGCTGCCCCGAGGTTTCCTAGGCCATTGTCTTTTGGGAGGGTGGGGGTGGGCAGCAGGGACGGTGAGCTTGCTGCTGCTGCTGCAGTGCCAGGGACAGGTTCAGCTCACAGTGACCAGTGGACCACAGACCGAAACCCCGCCTCCTCCGCCGCCCATCATTGCAGGCCCAGTGCCGACCCCTCTCCTGGAGGGTCTTCCTCTCTCTTTACTAAGGAGTCCTGGTATCGTTGTGGATCACATTGGGCCGCTGACCGCAAGGTCAGTCGTTCGAACCCACCAGCTGATCCTCAGTGGGAAAGATGCTCCCATAAAAATAGATAGATAGATGATAGATAGATGATAGATGATAGATAGATAGATAGATAGATAGATAGATAGATAGATAGATAGATAGATAAAAACTATCGTCTCAGAAACCCACAGGGGCAGGGGGGCAGAAAACAGAGAAAGTGGTTGAAGGCAGACAGCAGTCGGTATAAGACATGAAAAAAATAATGATTTCTAAATTACCAAGGGTTCGTGAGGGAGGAAGGGGAATAAAATGAGGAGCTGAGACCAAGGGCTCAAGTAGAAAGAAAAGGTTTGAAAGTGATGATGGCAACAAATGTACAAATGTGCTTGCCACAATGGATGGGTGGGTGGATGGGGATCGGAGCTGTACGAGCCCCAGTAAAATGACAGTGAGATAAAATAATAGCAATAATAATGGCCATAAAAGGAGCCCCACAGGGGCAGTCCACTCGGGGCCCTAGAAGGTTTCTCAAAGTCAGAATAAATGCGATGGCAGAATGTGGGCATCTCTGGTTTCCCCTGACCAAGGGCAATGTGTATGAGGGGGCTTCTAGCTTCATGGCGAGCAGCTGAGCACCCCACCACTGCCCCGCCGGGGTCCTGTGGAGACCAGAAGGTCACCACAGCCGCTGAGCTGATTTGGACTCACAGGGAGCCTGGGGAACAGAGCGAGACCGCTCCCGAGGGTGTACATCCTTAGGGAAGAATGCAGACAGCCTCAGCTTTCTCTCTCAGAGTGGCGGGTGGGTTGGAACCAACGACCTTGTGGTTAACACCACTGTGCCACCAGGGGTCCTTGGACTGGAGACTAGTTGGGACACAGTGGCCTGTGGTGAGGCAGCGTGAGGGGTGTGGGGGTGCACTGCTAGGCCGGTCCCTGAGCCGCGACTCCGGAAAGAGTAAGGAAGGAGGAACTAGGGAAGGTCTCCCTGTTTCTCATGGGCACCAGGACCTCCCACCGCAGGGCTGTGGGCTGTGAACATACAAAGGCCCCCAATCGACTTACTGTCTGGTGGCATCAGGCAGATGGGGGCCTGGATCCTGCCCTTCTGTTTCCAAGACCCGTCTCCCTCTCCCCTCTGGGCTGGACGGAGTGATCCCATGCTGCTGGGATCAGGAGCAGCCAGGGGCCCATGCCTGTGTCCTTGTTAAAATCTTCACTCCAGCCCCTAATCCCCAAGGAGCCTGGCTTACATGGGCTCCCCCGACAAGCAGGTCCGAGACAAGGATTGGGGGGCAAGTCGGATTATGTGGGCAGGAGCCCCCAGAGGGAGGGAGGGAAGGCCAGGACTCGAAGGAGTGAGTCAGGGATGGAGAAATCAAGCACAAACCAACAACCAGAGCTGCCAACTGGCCAGTTCCGGGCCTCCAAGGCCGTGACCTTCTGGAGGGAGCCGAGGGCTGCAGGGTTTCTTTCTGCTGCTCCCCCTTTGCCCCCCCCCCAGCTGGTTCGGGCCATCCAGGGTTTGTCCAGGTTAGCAGTCGCATGCTTAGCTGCCCACGGGGCTCCACAAGTCAGGGGGCAACCAAGGCCAGGCTGATGCTGCTGAATCCATGCCCCGGGGCGCATCCCGGGTCACAGGGCAGGTCTGCTCCACCAGGCTCCTGGCAGTGTCTTTACAGGAAGAGACTGCCAGGCCTTCCTCTGGGGAGCCCCCCAGGGGTGCTGGACCACCAGCTTAGGTGAGCAGCAAGCTGTGCTGCTGAGGCCCTGGGAAACAGGAGTGGGGGGATGCAAGTGGAGAAGGTATTCACCAGGGGTCACTGCCAAGGGCAGCTGGGCTCAGTCCCATCAGTGGGGACCCTTAAAGCTGGCGTGGATCACATCTCAGGAGTGTTCTTATGAGGGGTGGCTAGTGGCTAGCCACCAAACCTGTTTCTTATTGGTTCCAGGTCACTCCTGGGCAGGAGCGGCGGACCCTCTGGCATCCCCCAGGCCTGCTCCAGCCAAGTGCACTCGGGCTCCATGGAGCAGGGCGGGGTAGGCTGAGGGATGGAGGTCAGGAACAGCAGCACTTGAGGCAGGACCAGTCTCTGGTGGCCGCGGCAGACTCTTCCTCTCAGCTCCCCAGCTCTGTCCCCCCACCCCCTCTCTGCAACAGGCCCCTGATTTTGTTGGGAGATGCGCCCTTCCACCATTCTCAAGCCCCCGGGTTCAGGGACAACTTCACCCTTTGGCTTAAGACTGGGCATGCAAGCCGGGCTGACACCTACTCCTACATTTCATATTATGGGTGTGTGTGTGTATGTGTGTGTGTTTGCGTGTGTGTATGTTTGTGTGTGTGTTTGCGTGTGTGTATGTTTGTGTGTGCGTGTTTGCATGTTTGCGTGTGTGCGCGTGTGTTTTCGTGTGCATGTGTGTTTTCGTGTGTGTGTGCGTGTGTGCCTTTGCGTGTGTATGTGTTTGAGTGTGTGTGTGTTTGCGTGTGTGTTTGCGTGTGTGTTTGTGTTTGTGTGTGTGTTTGCATGTATGTGTGCGTGTGTGTAATTATATGGAGCTGACGAAATGCAGTAGTTTCTCTCCCCCTAGACTGGTGACACACTGGGCTGCTAACTGCACGTTCAGCAATTAGAAAGCACCAGCCGCTCTGTGGGAGAAAAATGAGGCTTTCTACTCCCCTAAAGAGTCATGGTCTCAGGAACCCACAGGGACAGTCCTGCCCTGTCTCATGGGTCACTAGGAGTCAGAACGGACTTGATGGCAATGGGTTTGGTTTTGGAGGCGTAAACCAAGGAGCCCGTTGACGTAGTAAATTATGTGTGAGACATAACTATAAAGTCAGCAGTTTGAAACCACCAGCTGCTCCGAGAGAGAAAGAGGAGGCTTTCTACTCCCATAAAGATCCACAGGCTCGGAATCCCATAGGGGCAGCTCTACTCCGCCTTATAGGGTTGCTACGAGCCAGAATTGAGTGGAAGGCATTGTGTTTGAGGACTCTCCTCCACCCCGGTGGCACATGGTTAAAGAGCTCTACTATTGCCTAGGAAACCCTGGGGGGCAGGTGCACGCTGCCCGCAGGCTCACTGTGGACTTGAGGGCAATGGGTTAGATTGACCCCTGGGGGGCAATGAGGCTTCGACAGGCTCCCAGCCCCCACAGAGCTCTAGGAGAGAGGGAGTCCAGCAGTGGTGGGAGATGGGTTCTTAGGGCATCACGTGACCCCTGGATCCAGTGGCGTCTGCAACTCCTCTCCCGATGAGCTTTTTAAATTATGTGAACTAACGCATTCCTTGTTCACGCTTTCGCTAGCTTGGCGTGGGGTTTCTGTCCTCTCACGCAGGGAGACCGCGGGTCCGCCTCTCCCCGCCCAGCTCTCACCAGGCTGGTCACAATCTCCACACGACCTCCTTCCACTCTCCAGGGGACCCTGGTGGTGCAGGCTGAACAGGAGAGCCTTTCAGGTTGGGAGGGCTTGGTCACTTCTGACCCTCTGGGGGGACGTGGCCTGAGCCGGCAGACTTCCTCCCCAACGTCCAGGAGCAGCTGGCAAGGGTTGCCCGTGTGTTTACACTGTCCTGGGCTCTTTCCAAGAACTCTGGCGGGTAAGTCTCTCAGCAGACAGGTAACACGGTGCCCCCCGTTTACAGAGAAAGAAACCAAGGCACAGAAAGACCAAGGGGCTTGGAAGGAAATTTCCCCCCTACGCTCGCCCTCCCCTCCCACCTCTGCACAAGTCTCAGCCAGGAGAAGCTCACCGGGGGGGGGGGCTGGGGGGGGCGCTGAATGGTCCCTGCCTGTGAGCATCTTAGTGGTGGGACACAGCCCTCAGACACTACAGCCACGAGGGTTGGCCCACTGGGCAGCACCCAGGACATGAGACCCCGAGAGGCCCTGGGACATCCCTGGGCTGCTTGCAAGCGTCACCAACAGCACCTCCACACACTGGGTGAAAGGAAGACACGGTCGGTTCTTCTGAAAGCAGACAGCGCCCCCAAGTGGGAGGAGGAGCCATGACACCGGCTGTGGCCGTGGCCGTGGCTGTGGCAGCTTGCAGGTGGGGCTGCTCAGAGATGGGTGGTGTTTTAGGGGCCTGTGTCTGTTGGCACAGTGGTTTCGAGTTGGTCTGCTCACCACAAGGTAAGCAGTTCAAGACCAGCAGCTGCTCCGGGGAAGAAAGACAGGGCTTTCCACTCCCAAAGAGTCCCAGTCTCGGAACCCACAGGGACCACTGCCCTGTCCTGCAGGGCTGCTGTGAGTCAGCATCCACTCGGTGGCAGTGAGCCTGGTTTGGGTTTGCAGTCTGCTGTGTGGGAGCCCTGGTGGTGCAGGGGTGAAGCACTCTGCTGCGAACCAACGGGTTGGAGGTTCAGACCCAGCGTGGGAGAAAGATGCGGCAGTGTTCTGTCACGACAGCAGCCCTGGAGGCCTGGGAAGTCTGACTCTGCCCTCTAGGGGGGGCTGTGAAGGAGGATGGTGCCACACTGTGCGGTATGCTGCCGGTGCAAGCCCCCATCGACCTGGGGCTGCCGTCTGACACACACCTGGAGCCCCAAGCTTGAGAAGAATTAAAGGACTGCATCCTGTATTTCACCAGCTGACTTCAACGAGACCTTGATTGGGCCTCTCAGGCATACGCACCTGAAATAAACCCCACGTTCTGCAGGTAACGCATCACGATGCTTAGAAATAAAAAGCCACCTCCTCCAGATGGCAGCAGACTGACTGCCCCGCTGGTCCAGAATCCGTGCCCTCCCAGGGCCCACTCCGTGTCCTTAGAATTGCAAAGTTGCTCTCAGCAAGGAGGTGGGGGGGTGTTCTGCTTGATTTGAGCTGTGCCACGTGGCTGACCATACCGCTTGCCAGGCTAATGGGGTGTTCGTGGACATCATGTGGCTGGAGGTTTGCAAAGCCTGGGATAGCTGAGCTTGTCTATTGCTCCTTTGCCATTCCCACGTGCCAAGTGTGCCAGGCTAACTCACTGTCCCAGGAGGAGGGTGAGAGGCACAAACTGTTAAACTGAGCCAAGCCTGGACCACCTCGGCCCCAGGTCCTGGCAAGCAGTCTGCTCTGGGTGTCCACTCCTCTCGATCTTTGCTGGGCTCCGTTTCCAAGCATCTCAAAGGGTAGGCGCCATGGTGTCCCTCCCCTGTGGAAAACAGCTCCCCTGCCTGGTTTCTGAGGGAGCCCAGGAGAAACGGGGGGCGCTGCCTGGCAGAGCACACTGCTGGGACACCTCAGCAGCACAACCAGCAGGATCCCTAAGGGAAACTGCTGCCCCACCACCGAAGGGACAGTCCTCTCTGCCAGGCGCAGCGCTGTGCCCTGTCCATGGGCATCAGAGCCAGTCTCCAAAGTCCCTCTGAGACTCAGCCAGAGTAGGCCACTTGTCCCAGAACTGGTGAGTGGAGGGGCGAGGCTGCCACTCCCTCCGACAGGTGGCTGGAGGCATAGAACCAACTACCCTGTCCTCCAGTGTCTGGGCCCTGCCCTTCTGCCCCTGGTTGCTCTCCTCAGCCTGCTCACCAGCTTTGCTCAGTGAGTCCCCACTGACTGGTTTCTGGGGTCATTCATCCCCACCCCACCCCCATCAACTCAGCCCTCCCAGTCCAGGCCCAGCTCCACTCCTGCATTCCCCTCCGCTGCTCCCCGGGCTCAGCCCTGCTGCAAGTCACACAAAGCGCATTGGCAGGAGCCCTGAGACTTCTTCAGGACTTGACCCAGACAACACACATACACACACACACCGTCACGCCTCTGTGTGCCGTCATTCGTCGACGCCAGCACTATTTCCAAGATGGATCACCAGAGGCCTGGGACCGCAGATCAGATGGATTTGGATACATTCAAATGGGTGTGAGGGCAGGGAGAGCTAAGGCTGGGCTGGTCGGTGGGCTGGGATATAAGGTCCCAAACATATTTGGTCTACTGCCTCATGCCCTTTTCAGAAAGAAAAAAAAGATTCAGCACCCTCTCACCTCCCACAATGAAAAACTTTTACACCACAGCCCATCATGCAGGACAGTGTAGCTATCTGCCTTTGCAGCCCCTGAGTCACTCCTGTACCCCCAAACAAACAAACAAAACTCGCTGCCACCGAGTGGATGCTGACATGTAGTGACTCAATAGGACAGGGTAGAACTGCCCCCTGGGAGTTGCAGAGACTAACTGCTTATGGGAGTAGAAAGCCTTGTCTTTCTCTAGAAGATCGTCTGGTGGTTTCGAACTGCCGACCTTACAGATTGCAGCCCAACAAATAACCACTGAACCACCAGGGCTCCTCCAGAGACCCCAGAGGGTGGTATCTCCCACTTTTGGAAATACCAGTCTAGGAGAAACATTTGGTTATTTGCTCAGCAACCATTGTCCAAGCAGCTCTCCCCGGGGCACTCGCTGCCCTGGAGTATGACCCGTGCTCTGCAGGTTCTCGAGGCAGGTGCTGCCAGCCCAGGGAGGACAAGGGCATTGGGTCAGGTCCCAGGCACTCATCAGCAGTGGCATCTGGCTCTGCGTCTCTGGGGAAGGCAAGAGAGAGCTCCATGTAAGGAGTCAGGGTGCCCAGAATACCCTGGGTTGAGCGGTGTGGTAGTTACATAGTCTGTTGTCAGTTTGAGACTTAAGAGGGAAGGGGTGGAGTACAGCCTGTCAATCAGATCGCAGCTTGATGACCTCATTTGGAGGCGCTAAGGAGATAAATAGATCACTGGGGGATATAGAAGGATTTCTCCCAAGCTGTCTCCCCCAAATATATGCCAGACAGCTGCTTTGGAATGACTACACTTGGAGGTCATCAGAAGTAGGTCAGGGGTTATTCCCCCTGAGAGCTATCAGCCATCTAGAGCAAGTAGTCACCACTGTTTATCCCACAACAAATTGGGCCCACTCCCTTCTGATAAGGATAGTAGTTGTCTATTTCCTTGTAGGAGACCCCAGAGAGGTCAAACACGCCCAAGGATGACCAAGGTTAGGCCGCCATCTTGAATCTAGGGTCCGCCCATCTTGTCACATGTATACCCTCAATCCCGCCTCTTCCTATTATGTGTATGTATTTCCCTAGACCACCCCCTTTCATACTGTATTACCTATAGCACAGCCCCTTCCTGTGACATATGTCCTCACCTGTAATTAGGGGGCTTGCATGTCCCCAAAGAAGATAAAAAGTCTGTGCTAGCATTAAAGCTCTCTCTCTCCCTCCACGTGGACCATCGAGTGGAGCTGAGGTGAGCATGCACCATGATTGTGACTGACTCCATTTATTTCAATATTTCTCTTCTATCTCTCATGCTCTCTATAACTTTACTATGATCTTTACTTATTATCACGGTACAATTGTGCCTACCGGACCTGTAATGATGTGTTAGGGGCTGGCTTCCCCTGACAGATCACTGGAGGCGGGACACAAGCTGACTCCCTATGAGACATTCCTGACAAAAAGCCTGATGGAGCTACACTGAGCCCTGGAGCTGGAGGAGCCACATAGAGACCCACGTCAGCGCTGAGATGCTTACACTGCCACTGGATCCATAAGACCTTCTACCCACTGGCCTGTGATCTTCCTGCGTTTGGTGTCATTGCATGTTTTTCGTGAGTCTGAAGAGGACTTTATAGATTGGTATTGGACATATGAGCTAATATCAAACTTAGGGACTTGATCTGGACTGGGCTGGGATGTTATCTCAATACTCAATTGTTCTCGTATATAAAGCTCTTTCTTATACATGTATGAGCATCTATGAATTTGTTGTTCTAGTCTACCTGGACTAACACAAGGGAGGACCCGTGTCTCCCATGCAAACAGGAAGCCAATGGACTGGGTGGAGATGGGCATCCATAAGAGGTGTCCTAGGTCCCTGGGTGATGTGAGTGACTCACCAAAAGGGCAGAGGTTCAAGTCCACCCAGCAGTGCCTTGGAAAAACGTACTGGTGAGCTAATCTGGAAACATCAGATCAAATCCGTTCTAACCCACATGGGGTCTTCTCACCATGAGTTGGAATCAACTTTCTGGCAACAAGGTTGAAGAGAACCCCAAACAGATGAACTTAGGAAATGGATACCTCAGTCAAGTTTGTGAACAAAGCAGCCTGTCCTGGATGGTGTGTGGATCACAGGATCCTGCTGCACAAGAAGGGCTGGGGTGAGAAAAGAAAGTTATATTCTCCCTACCCTTTAATCTCCACCAGGAACATTGTCAGAGGAAGTAGATGACCCTGGTCATGCCTTAGAAAGAGCCAGTGGGTACCACCTCTGACCTCCGCCCGTCAGAGCAGCCTGGCCATTGGGCACCTTCGCAGCAGTGAGGTTTTGCCCCATACGCAGTGCTGGTGCACTCGCCCTACCTGTCCGGGTTCTTCAGCGTCTCATTAAAGTCTATGCTCCGAGCCTTGCACAGTTGGGACAGGGCGAGCAGATCCCCAGTGAACGGCTCTTTGGGGAAGCGCCACCGGTTGGTTGAGCCCACGATCTGGCGCTCCAGCCGAGATTTCTGTTTGGGGAACGGAGCGAGAGACACCCTTTGAAACCTTGTAGAAATGCCAGATTCCCCAGGTCGTCGAGTAGAAAGAAGTCAAGGAGCAAACTTCGAGATGTGGGTTCCTTTTCAAATACAACCAGTTGTCCTCACGGGCCACCATCGCAAGGTGGGTAGACTGCATCCTGCAGACTGGGGCGTTCCAGTTACATCATTTGGAACTGGGGATCTGGGCGGAGGGGGGGCGGACGGTGGCTTCTTCCCAGGTGACTCTGAAGAGGCCACAGCAGAGATGGGCGGATGTTGCCGGAGGCTGTTGCTTAAGCATCTGACCTCATGCGTGAGGAGATCTAGAGGAGGGGCACGCATGTGCTCAAAGACACATCACATCCAACCCACGGCTTTAATCACTTGCATGTGTGTGGTCCAGTGACTTTTGGTACATTCACAACATTGTACAACACTACCCAAGATCTAGTTCTAGAACATTCTCATCATCCCAAGAGGAAACCCCGTGCCTACCCCACCACTCACACCCAGACAATGATAACCACCCACCTACTTTCCATCTTTATGGACTTGCCTCTGGTAGGTATTTTATGGAAATAGGACCATGTAATATGAGGCCTTTGGGCTCTGCTTCTTTTACCTGGAAGAATGGCTGTCAGGTGGCATGTTGGAGCGTGAATTAGCGTTCCGTGGTGTTTTGTGGCTGACCACACTGTGTGCATCCATCTGTCACTCACACCTTTTTCTCAGTCTGAATAGCGCTGCTGTGAACACTCACCTTTGCTTCTGTCTAAACTTTTTTGTTGTTTGGTTTCTTTGGGTGTGTGCCTAAGATGGGAATTGTGGGCTTATTGGGCAGGGACTTTTACTAAGACAGTGTCTTGAGAACTTGAGGCTTCAACAATGTCCTTAAAGGAGAAGAAGAACACCCAGCCTGGATGTAAGCCTTGAACTTGAACCCAGCAAGGAAACGTACCAAGGGGAAGAAACACCCTCCAGATCTTGTGCAGATCTTATTCCTATAACTTACTAGTTGTGTGGCCTTGGGGAAGTCCTGTAACCATTTGAGCTTTCTACTTCTCATCTGTAAAATGGGAATAATGAGGAAGACGCTGATGTTGGTGAGATGACGGTGTCGACAGCAATGCCAAGGATGGCAGCGATGATGGGCATGGTGGTGGGTTAGGCCACCTTTCTCTCAGGCTTGTTAAAAAGGTTAAGCAAGGTGCCTGAGGTTAGTGCTTCGAATGCTCTGGGTGATTAGAAACTGATGGCAGAATCTGAATCCCGACGTCCTGCCCTGGGGTGAGATGTGGATGCTGGTCAGCTCCGCCAGTGGCCGGCACTGTTTTCTGGGCAGTGTCACCTGGATGTGCCCTTCCCAGCAGAGGTGGCCAGGAAAGCCTGTGGTCCTCCTGGCTGGACGGGTGCCCTGGAGGAAACTTGGCTGGTGCTCTTCCCCTCCCCTCTGGGAAACAGGTCTACTTACGTGCTGCAGCATTTTCACGGAAGGTACCGGAGGCTCAGGGGAGAAGAGCGGCACCTGGAAGATAATAGGAGGACGCGTTCGCACTCACCTGGCGCGCCGTGCGCTGGTGGCCGGGACGGAGCTAGATTCGGCCATAGAAGGGATCATGACTAAGAAACTGAGCACGCAGACGACCAAACTAGGAGGGGAGCTTCGTTTCTAAGAGCTCGGACGGCTGTCTGCTTCGGGTCTGAAAAGGGGACCCAGGGAAAGCGAAACAGGCCTCGTCATTCGTTCAGCAGCATGTCCTGTGCCCCGGTGACCTGAAAGCACAGCTGCCTGCCCTTTGTGGGACCCGGCAGAACGCAAAGCCATCCGAACCCGACATCGCAGAGCTTGCGTGGCACCTGGGGAGGCAAGCGGGGCACCTGGGGAGGCAAGCGTGGCACCTGGGGAGGCCAGCGTGGCACCTGGGGAGGCCAGCGTGGCACCTGGGGAGGCCAGCGGGGCACCTGGGGAGGCCAGCGGGGCACCTGGGGAGGCCAGCGGGGCACCTGGGGAGGCCAGCGGGGCTATCCCTTTGTGTCTCAATGCTATTTTTATTTTGGGTATTTAATACACGCTCGTTGTAAGGAGGGCGCTGATACCATGGCGGGGAAAGCCGATTTGAGCCATCGCGGCTGTGGTAGTCCACTCTGTGGATGCACCCAGCTGTGCTGAAACATCGTCCTGTCGTCGAGGTGGCTTCCTGTGAACCGGTCCGTCTTGGGCTTGATAGCTGAACCACAGTCTGTTGTGTGGCTGGACCACCTGGTGTGGATCCCTCTGTTGAGGCCACCGGGCTCTCCCCCGCTTTGGGTTAGGGTGAACACACTCCCACTGTGCACGCTCACTCTGGTTCTGGGGAAACCATCTTCGCTGCGTGGCGAGTTTTACTGCCACAAACCACGGTGCGATCCACACGTGCTGTTGTGAGGCGCCATCCAGTCTGTTCCGACATATGGCTGCCCGATGCACCCCAGAAGGAAACACCGCCCGGCCCTCGCCAGCCTCGCCGTCGTTCCCGTGTTGGAGCCGTGGCTGCAGCCCCTGCGTCCGTCCGTCCACCCCGTGCAGGGCCTTCCTCTTTCGCTGCCCCTGCTACTTGACCAAGCACGATGTCCTTCTCCAGGGACTGGCCTCTCCTGACAACACGTCCACAGCCCGTGCGGCGAAGTCTCCCCTCCCTGCCTCTGAGCAGCATGCCGGCTGTACTTTCGGTTCTCTTGGCAGTCCGTGCTGTGCTGAGCATTCCTTGCCAGCGCCACAAGTCGGATGCATGCAGACACACGTGTATATGTCTCTGCCACACATTAGGAAAGCTGCCGTTAGACCTGCGTCTGTGGGTGTGCCGCTGTTCTCCTCTCTGGGAAGAGGACGCCCCGGCATGGGCTGCTTACTCAGAAGACATGTTTCTTTAGTGAACAAAACTGCCCGCGCGCGTTCCCAGAAGTCACCGCAGTTTGCAGCCCCGTCATCCTGCACTCCTGTGTTCCTCACATTTGCCTTCAGTCGCAGCCTTCGCACGACATTGTCACCCACGGGACGGGGGACAAATCAAGCTGCTCTCGTTGGAACGCCCCTGGCTCCCGGCACCAGGGGATTGTCTTCCGTGCCATGCCGCGCTTCCTTCCTTGTCGACAAGCTGCCACTCGTGGGTGCTGCAGGGGCTGTCTGAGGCCCTCTTAGCGGTGCTGGGGAGCTCTTTGTACAGTGGGGACACGGACCCCTGGGCTCCTAACCCATTGCGTTAGTCTGACTCGACGAGAGCAACAAAGCCAGAGATGCTCATATGTACACAAGAAAGAGCTGATTACAAAGAATAATTGTATATTGAGAAAACATCCCAGCCCTGTCCAGGTCAAGTCCATCAGTCTGATATTAGCCCCTAAGTCCCCTACCGATCTCTAAAGTCCTCTTCTGACTGGCGTAACACATGCAGCGACGCCGCATGCAGGAAGAGCACAGGCCAGTGGGTGGAAAGTCTTGTGGGTCCAGTGGCCGTGGAAGCATCTCAGTGCTGATGTGGGTCTTCACGTGGCTCCTCCAGCTCCAGGGCTCTGGCCCATCAGTGTAGCTCCATGTGGCTTGTCAGCAGGAATGTCTCGCAGGGAGAGTATGTGTGCGCACCGCCTCCAGCGAGCTATTTATCTCCTTAGCACCTCCAAATGAGGTCATCAAGCTGCAACCTGATTGACAGGCTAGACTCCACCCCTTCGCAAGTTGACAGATTATGTAACTGCCACACACATCGACTGCCCTTGAACCCATTCTAACTCACAGTCTGTCAATTTTGAGGAGCAGTTAGTGGGTTTGAACTGCCGACCTTGTGGTTAGCAGGCCGCTCCATGATCCACAGCCCTGCCTGGGCTCCTGCATGCGGTCCTGTGCATCCGTCCTCCCCTGCATTGCTTGGCTCTCGGCTTCTCGTTTGTTGTATAGATCATTAAACTGGGTATGGGAACATGTCAGCCGTATCCGCTTTCTGCTGACCACCTAATATGAAAAGGTGGTTACTGAATAGACCCCTTTCTCTTTGGGCCTGGGTTTCCACCTTGCTCAGCAGGGCTCTGTCTCTTCCCAGGGAGCACCCTGGTGCTCCCCGGCTCCGAGCTGCATACCGGAAGGGCTCCGGATGGGCCTTCCACTCCCAGCTTACAACCCCTCACGAGCTGTCCACAACCCTGGGTACTCAGTGTGGCCTATCGCGAGCTGAGAGGGATTTGAATGTGGGCCCAGGGGTAGGGGGCTGGGGGAGATGCTGGGACCCATTTAGAGAGGGAGGGAAGCAGGGGTTCGATCCAACACGCCTGAGTCTTTTCAGCTGATTTTGAAATCCAGGGGTGTGTCCAAGGCCTGGAAGGGCTATGGCTCTGTTTTACACACACCAGGTGGTGATTGAGTCCGTTCTTGAGCTCCTCAGAGTGGACAGAAGGTGCGTGCCCCTTGGGCCCCTGCTTCTCATTGTCAATGGCAGCACGGAGGCCCAGAAGCCCCTCCTTACCCGGCTGCGCCAGGGGCTCGATCCACAGTCTCTATTACGTGGTTGCCCTTCTCTGTCTCTGAAGCGGATCAAAGTACCAGTCTGTCGTAATCTTCCCAGCGAGGGGTCTTCCTGGAGGCGTCTGCAGGGGGCCCTCGGCAGTGTGCATGGACGGTCGACCCTGGTTCACAGGGGGCAGGGGCTGCCTGAGCCTGAATCCTGCCTGGAAGCTCTTGCGACACCTGGGCCTCGCCCTCTGCTCACCACCCAGCCTGCTTAGGGGGAAGCTGGCCTCTGGCTTCTCAGGGGGCTGTGTGGGTGCCGTGGCAACGTCAAGGAAGGTTCTGGGCACTTCCTGTTCCGGGGCAGGCTCCGGGGGGAGACTGTGTGCGTGTGTATGTGTGTGCGCGCGCATGGGAGTGAGTGGTATCTCCCTGAGAAGTAAGGCTGTCAACAGGCATGGCTTCTAAGGAGAAGGGGTGTTATCTGTGTTCTTTCTTCAGAGGGTACATCTCTTCTCCTCCTTCTTCCCCCCCCTCCCCCCCCGTTTCTTCCTCCTTCCTCCTGCCTTTCTCCCTTCCCTCCCTTATTTCCCTGAGAGCCAAGCCCTGGGAGGGTCAGTTAACCCCTCCCCAGCCTTCTCCTCAGGGCAGTGGAGTCACAAGTTTCCTTCTGCACCTGGACCAGCAGGTGAGTCTCTGGACGAGGCTCTGGCCAGAGGTCCTTAGGCGTCTATCTGGCAGGAGGAGACTGGACTAGAAGATTCTCAGACCTTTCTCAGTTTGGGAGGCTGCGGTTCCAGCTCTCTGTCGCCATCCACGTTGACAAAGATGTTAGAACAAAGAGCATGATGCTTGGCATGTTCCCAAGCTGTGCTCAGTCATTTGATTTACTGATGATTCTGTCTGCCTTGTCTGGGAGCTAAAGGCAGCCTTAAAGACCGACACAAGACTGACAACCTTCTTTCTGGCTCCAGCAACTTTGTCTAAAATCTCATGCCGCCAATGAGGAGGTAAAGACATGGGGCTGCATCAGAATCGCCTGCTGGGGAACTTGGTCTATGGAAGCCTGGCCCAGGGCCCACAGAAATCCTGAGACGGCAGCTGGTCCCTAGGTCCAGTGTGGTGCAGCTTCTGTGGCCTCCGTAGAAAAGAACCTTAAGACCCCAAGCAGAAAATATACTGACCTTCAGGGAAGGCCCTTCCTCAGTGTCTCCCGAGTGTGGACCTTGTCTCGTGAACCAGGAAGGGCCCTGCCCGCCCTGCCTGTACCTGTGTTATAGACAGTGGCGAGCCTCCTGGAATCGGCGCCCTTGCCCAAGCAGCGGGCTGTAATCTCCTACCTCAGCCCTGGTGACTCTCGTCCGAAGCCGGGGATGGCAGAGTGACCACACGTGATCCTTAGGGAGTGCTCAGCAAGTGCCTCTTGAGTTGGAAGTCCCCGTCCCCCACCACCCCGCGATTGCAGGTGGTGCACACGACACGTCTGGGAGTGCACAGGTCCATGCGCGAAGACCTGCGTGAGTCGGCCTCGGGGGTCTCGGCGCTGGGGTTTGCACCCAACTGTCTTCTTCCTTTGCAATTGCGCCCAGGTGCCCTTTGCAGCAAGCAGGGGCTGGTCAAGCTCCCCAGGAAGTGCCTCTGACTTTGAACCTTGGGAGTTAGGGTTCTGTGAAATGAAGGGGCTTCACTCATGATTGGCCTAGCCACTGTCACCCCACTGGAGGAGGGGTAGCCATCTCAGGTTCCGGGAAGTGGCTGTTGGGGAGCCAGACTGAAGCTGTTTGTGGGGGTGCTCCCCACACCCTCCTGCCCCCACTCGGCTTCCACAAGCTCCTCGCACAAACATTAGCCTGTGCTGCTGCGGCTGCTGGAGGAGGGCCCGTGGGCTGGTGGGGAGCATGGTTGCCTTTGCCACCTGTGCACCTCCTAGTGGCAACAAGGGCGTTCCCAGACCTGTCTTCTCCCTGACTGTGCCCGGCACATCTTGGTCTGCTGACAGCGGATGGGGACAGCGTGGAGGTGTGACTCATGTAACCAGGGTCTCGGTGGGACCTTCGCGAAGACCCAGGTCCTCAGACAATGGCATATCCCTGCTCCCCTAGCCTGAGGTGCCAGGCCACCCACAGGCCTTGGTCGTCACCTGAGAAGGTGCGTGGGACACACCCCACTCCCTGCTGCCGCATGCACCCCTTGTGATGGTTAAGGTTCATTGTGCCAACCTGGCTTATATGCACATGTGGGATTAATTAAAGGATGGAGAGATAAATGGCTCCACGAGCCTTGCCCTTCTAGTTCTCTTGCTCTCTGATGGTTGGACCAGTGTGCAGCTGCCTGAGCCAGTTCTCTGTCTCAGCTGGCAAGGCTCACTTCCTGCAATTTAACATTGGTAAAGTGGGACACCAGCGGGACACCATTGATAAAACTCATATCCTGGTGAAACAGCCACATGGCAGCTGAAAACCGTCTACCCTAGCTTGTCGTGCATTCTTTCCAAAACTCGGGACTTTTTTCAAATGCCACGGGACGCGGGAAAGAAATTATTAAAAAGCGGGACTGTCCCGCCAAAAGCAGGACGTCTGGTCACCTTATGCAAGACATCCTTGAGGAGAAGCCACATGAACTTACCCTGATGCAGTCCTGGGTGCACGGAGAAGCCACATGGAGACCCCTGCCAGTGTTGAGATGCTTACACTGCCATGAGATTCAAAGACGGTCTACCCACTGGCCTGTGATCTTCCTGCGTTCGGCATCATTGTGTGTGTTTTGTGAGTCCAAGGAGGAGGGCTTTGTAGATCAGTGTCGGACATATGGACTATGTCAGACTTAAGTGCTTTCCACGTGGCCCTGCATTTCCCTCGCCCCCGCCCTGATCATACACCCAAGGAGCTGAGCAGGAGCGAATAAGACACTCTGGGGACTGGGGACCACACCCACCGAGTCTGCTGTGTCCTCAAGATGTAATCTCGGCATCTTAAGAACTTGCACCAAGAAAACGCTGAGCCAGAAGGAAAATGAGACGCGCGGTGCTGCAGATTCCCGCTGACTTGGCAGGCTGCGGGTCCCAGGAGGAATGCAGTGCTCAGCCCGGCCAGCGCCAGGTGCTGCTCACGTGCCTGCCCTTCCACTCAGCCAGCAAGGCGGCTGGTCTCTGGTCCTCAGCGGCCAACACAGTGGCCTTTCCTAAAGTGGTCTCAGGAGCAGCTGTGGCCGAGAGAGAGCCTGGGAGGGCCAGTGCCAGGCAGAGCACAGCGTCCCATCGTCAGCATGGGTGGACACTGACCTCTGGTGCAAACAAGAACACTGAGGCCCAGAGAGGGTGTCTCTGACACCATACAGCCAGGAGGAGGGGCCGCGTCACGCTGGGGCTCTATAGAAAGGGGCAAGGCTGAGACACAGTTGGAGCTGGTGAGCTGGTGCTGAGGAGAGCTTTCTTGTGTGGCCTGTCAGCCGCAGGGAAGTGTGTGTGTGGGGGGTACTGTTTCCCTGCTTGGACACAGCCCCCCACCCCCCTTGCTGTTCGCAGGGGCAGCCGCTGAGTCAGGTCCGACTCGCAGGGGCACCAGCAGCAGCAGGAAACACTGGCTGGCCCTGCACCACCCCATGATCCTCACAGCTTGACCTGACCTCCCCTGGCAGTGCCAACCCGTCTCCTGGGGGGTCTTCCTCTTCTTCCTCACGGATTCTTTCCTTTCCTGACCCGAGGTCTTTCTCCAGGGACTGGCCCCTCCGTACAACACATCCAAAGCATGCGAGATGAAATCTCCATGGAACGCTCAAGGCAGAGCAGCTCATCCTTCTGAGAGGCCACAGGAAGGTCCGTATTTTCAGCCAACACCGCCACGCTTCAGTCTCGGCCCCTACATGGCCTGCTACCCACCTTCATTCCCACCAACAGAGAGACCCGTCTTAGCCCCCGGGTCTGTGAACAAGCCCTTCATGGAAACTGGGGTCTTTGCAGACGGAACTGAGAGGCTCCAGATGGGGTCCTTCTGGATTCAGGGTGGTGGTAAGAGAAACGGAGAGTGGCCATGTGGGGGCAGAGGCAGAGGTCTGGAAGGGCAATAGCCCCAAGGCAAGGGAGATGGGAGAGAGGCGGGGGATGCATTTGATCTCGGAGCTCTTGCAGGCCGAGCCAGACCGAGGCCACCTGGAGTAACTTTCTTCCTGAAGCGCCACAGTTGGTGGTAATTGGTTACAGCGGCTCAGGAACAGCTAAATGCAGACAACCCACCCCAAACCAACTTCTCACTGCTACGGAGTCAGTGCCCACTCACACAGCACTACAGGACAGGGCAGAACTGCCCCCTAATTTCCACGACTCTTTATGGGAGTAGAAAGCCCCATCTAGTGGTTTCGAACTGCTGGTAACAACGACCATTTCTGCCTCGGTTTTCCCAGGGCCACGGCTGACTTCACGTGACTTTCCCACCAGTTCTTGAGGAAGATCCTGGAACATCACGGGAAGGACTGCTCCACGGGTCTTCCTGCGTGGCTGCGGCCTCGGGAAGCGGCTCACCAGGATCTTATGGTGCCAGTGGCAAGGCTCAAGCCACCAACCTTTGAGTTCGCATCCCAGTGCACAGCCATGAGTGGCCCTCCGGAATGCCTCAGGAAGTGGACACCCTTCCCACTTCTTCCTGGGCCAGCTGCCCTAGAACCTGGGGGTGGGGGTGGAGGCGAGTACATCAGGGACGATTAAGAAACCCCAGGGCAGACACCTGGCCCATTTAACCTTGGGGGTGGCTTACTGGCCACAGGTGGCTCCCTGCTCTTGAATCCCCCTCTCGAGGGGGGTGAGCAGGGTTTCAGGGTGAAGCGTCACACGAGGGGGCTGACCAGGGGACTGCCTTGGGTCAATACAGGAAATAGATTTCCCCTTTGATGTCAGTGAGGCTTTGTGAAGCAACACCACTGCCAACCAAAGCTATATCTCAGCAAACTCCACAGGCTCATTTAATTATTGAAGTCCCAGTCAATAGTTCTCATTAGCTCCATCAACAAAGACCTGTGTGCAGGCCGGCTGAGGGGCGCTGCGAGCTGAAGGCCAGCTCTGCCCTGACGTCATGGAGGTGAGCAGAGACCCAGCCCTTCGCAGAAAACACACAAGAGACACACGTGTTGCCAAGATCCAAACGGAGAAAAAAAATTTTATTTACAATAGAGAATTTTATTGGAAACATGCATTTTCTCCTCTTTCCAAACCAATCGGCAAATGCAGGTCAAGGTCAAGTGTACCCTCCTTAAGGCAAGAGTCGCTGTGCACGCTGTGCATGTTTATCTCAACCCCAAAGCTGCCCACCTCGGGGTCCCCAGGGCCTCGGTTGGTCGGCGGTGAGTCTTTGATGGGCGCATCAGACTGTCTCCCTGATGTGGGAACTCTAGGGCCCACTTGCTGAGCGGGGACAAGGGAACCGCAAACCAACAGCCAGGAGTTCCGATCGGCCACTCAGTGCTGCGTCCAGTCCAGGCCGAGAGGAAGCACAGCAGCAGGACACCGGCTTGGCCACGCAGCGGGCGGGCAGCAGGGCACTCACGGTCCTCGCACGCCACTGTTGGGCGCACACGCCAGGCTGGAAGCTAGCTCTTCCCCATTTTGGCAATCAGCTCGTCACAAATCTTGGTGAGTTCTTCGATCTCTTTATTCTGAAAGTGAAGGCCAGAGTGGGGGCTGAGTTGGAAAGCAGTCCCAACAGAGGGGTCACCGGGGGTGGGGAACCCCAGGTCGCTCAGGCCCCACCACCTCCCAAGTTATCGGAAAGAGGCAACAGAAATAAATGACCTGGAGTCACACATCCCGAGTCGATGTCATTCCAGCTCTAACTGTGTGACCTTGGGCAAGTTACCCACCCTCTCTGAGTTGGAGCGCTTTTTTAACGTCTGTCTCCTGATACTTAGGGAGAGACGAGGGCCACGGTCTCCACAGTGACCAGTCCTCAGCCGGCACCAGCAACGCAGGCTCCCGTCTTTGCCTACCCAGCAGGATGTGTGAGCTCCTGACCAGGGAGGGGTGAGGCCGGCGTCCTGGACGCCATGAGACTTCGCACAGACGCCGTGCTGGAGTGAGGTGGGAGGACACCCGGGCAGCTGTGGCTACTGTGGGTTATGAGAGGGAAGGGTCGACTCCCGCTGCTTCGCAGGGGATCCCCACCTCCTGGGAGCGCAGACCCCTGTCCTCTGAGCCCAAGCCAGGGAACCAATTACGTGCCTGCCCTGCCCTGCCCATCTCTCTCTTTAAGAAATGGGGTCAGAGGCCTGTCCGGGCACGTGGTCGGGTTGGCTCTCTCCTGGTAAGACAGGACCATATGGCCCCCAAGCTTCCCTGACAGTGGCCAGCCCGCAGCTCACCTGGCCTTCAGGATGGCCTGACTCAACAGCCCCATCCACCTGAGTCCTCTCTGGGGAGGCAAGATCTTTCTGGAATACTGGGTTACACCATGCAGCCAGTTATTCCTGCTGCTCCTGAAGACTATGGGGCCCACCTCTTCCCCAGAGCCTCTCCTGGGGCCGGGAAGGTAGAGCCTCTGAGACCAGATCCTCTCCTGCATTTGGGTGGGGGGGGGGGAATCAGGGGCCCTGGCGCCACCTTGTGCGAGGGAGGAGAAATGACAACCCCCACTTGCTGGGATCATCCGGGAGTCCCACTCAGGTCTAGAATGGGCGGCTCCGAGGCAACACATGGAGGGGGGCGCACAGCAGGTCCACCTGCCCACCTGCCCGCCACTGTGGTTGCTGATCCAGGGTGATCGTGTCTGCCGCGTGGCAGCTGCAATCGGGTGCTAGCACACCCCAGCGCCACCACATTGCCCAGCACCTTAAAGGGGCCCTGACGACGTCATCTCCCCTGCAGAGAGGCGGCTCGGAGAGGTGAGGCGATGCTCTTCGGGTCAAAGAGCCAGTCAGACACAGCATGCCGAGCACACGGGCCCAGGTGGACCCGGCTCCCATGTGGTCTTGCTACGTGACTGGTCTGGATACCCTCCGCCTGCCCATCTGTGACTGACCCCTGGACGGTCATCAAGCTCTAGTGGCAGGGTGACCAGCCACCAGGCTCTGCCCCATGGAGGGGCAGAGCCCAGCATGCCTACACCCACGAAGCCCAGACTCGGGGCACGTCATTGCTTCTTGGGCCATCACTCCTGCCCGGTGAGTCTCCGGCTCTTTAACGAAAGGAGGGGCCTGGTGCGTCAGTAAGCACCCTGGAGACGGGGGGTGGGGGGGTGACCCACACAGCACCCCCCACCACTGCGTTGTGACCCTCCAGGACGAGTGAGTACAACCAGCCCCGAGGGCTCCCAGGCCTGTCGTCCTCCTGCAAACTGCATCGGGTCCCCAAGGTGCACACTGGTGGGTTTGAACCACCAGTCTTCCCGTGCCAGCCAAGCGCTTCATGACTGCACCAGTGGGGCTCCTCGCCCGACAGTAAAAAACAAAGCAAAACCCAGTGCCATTGAGTTGATGCCGACTCCGGGTGACCCTACAGAAGAGGGTACAACAGCCTCTGGGGGTTCCGGGGAGCAGAGCCTCATCTCTCTCGGAGAGGCTAGGTGGTGTTAAATTGCAGAGATGGCCAATAGCGGCCCTAATGAGTAACCACCACGCCACTGGGGATCCCGGACACACAGTGGGTGCTTAACAAACACCTGACAAATGAGTGCTACAAAGGGCCGACAGGGACACCAAGCACCAGGCAGAGGGGCGACGTGCAGCCGGGGCCTCCCCCTGACCGGAGGACCTCGTACATCTGGTTCATGGGACGGGTTGGCCCAAGTGCGCACCCCACCCTCCACTGCGGCCTCACCTTCTGCTCCAATGCTCCCTCCAGTGCGTCCACACGCAGCTGTTCCTTGCGGAGGCTGGCCTGGTAGGCCGCCTGCTCCTGCCGGGCCTTGCCTCGGACCTGGGCGATCTCGGCATTGGCCCTGTGGGGACAGGGACTCAGGAAGGTTGACCTTCACTGTGGACACCGACCACCCGCCACCCCAGCACAGGACCCCCAGGAGACCCCTGGTGCCCCAGGGCTCTGAGCATTCAGAAGACGGGCATGCAATTCGGGACCCTCAGGGAGGTGGGCAAGTAGTTCACCACCACCACCACCAGCCAATTCTGAATGGCTCAGAGATGCCCTCCAGCCTCGGGCCCTGCTGTCCAAGGGCCGGGGATAGGCGGGCAGAACGCATAGGCCAAGCAAGGGCTGTGGGTCACTTACCTGTCCAGCTTCTCCTCCGCGTGCACCTTCAGGGCCTGGTACCGCTGCTCCTCTTTCTTCACGCGGGACAGGTACTCCTGGGCACACTTCTTTAGCACCTCTTCATTCTGCCGGACGCAGAGAGCTGCGAGTGTACCCCAGACCCCCTCTCCTCACAGGCTGCCTCCAGCAGCCCCCTCCCAGGGCCTCCCTCACAACCTCCCATCCCTGCCGGGCCCCCGCACCTTCCGGAAGCCCTCTAGAACTTCCTTCATCTTCTCGTATCTCCTGAAAAGGTCGGCCAGCGATTTCTCCACGGAGTTCAAGTCGGCCAAGGCCTGCTCCTTCTCCAGCACCAGCTGCTGGACCGTGTGGTGGGAGGCGGCCTTCTCCCGCTGCTCGTCCTCTGGCGGGGCAGACAGAGCGAGACCATGGGGCCGGGCACGGGGCCGTCTCGGCCCCACAGACACTGGCCCGCCTGGGCCTCGGTGGAACCTCCTGCCCAGAGTCCTCCCACGCCCGGCCTCTGAGGATGATGCTTCCAAAACCTGGGCTTGTCTCAGAATTAAGAGGGGCTGCGAACTCCCTACCCACGCTTTCCACCTGGTCCATGCAGCCCCTTAAACCTCGAGGATCTTCTCACCCCACCTTCCCCACGCTTTGGGAAGTCCCCTTGCACTTGGCTGTTGACCCCACACACACGCATAAACACACACGGGCGTTCACAGGACTAGGAAATCACACATAAAAAGCCTCTCACGGATTTTGTCGGGGGAGATGCAAAGGCGCAGGTGTCCAGGCTATGGGGTGACTGTCCTGAGTAGGACCAAGGTGGGGCACCGGCTTCCTCATCCCTGAAACACTCCAGGACTCCAAAGTCCACGTAACTGTCTCCCCTGAAATCCCAGTTTGTATAAAAGTGGGCACCCCTCTTGCCTGCAGTGTCTCAACTCCAGAAAAATGGGGCCATTGGAGCCCATGCTGGACAGGACTTTATTGGCCGGTACCCGGTGCCAGCTCGGCTATCACCAGCAAGCATCCCACCCATCCTTTTCTTTCCCCCAATTGTTTGCTGCAACTCGGTGAAGGTTTACTAAGCAGATCCGTTTTCAACAACTCATACATGTGGTGTGGACACAGTCCCCACCACATCCCGTCACGCATCCCACATCCGCTCCCCATTTGTCTGCCGTTTCTCTCATGTCCCCGGCGCTCCTCTATGTTGTATCCTGGGGGAAATGCTGCCCTTTGACCTCACATGGCGAACTACCCTGTGGTGTGTGTACGTCTGGGGCTAATGCTCCTCTTGTAGACCTGGGCTTGGCTGGGCTAAGCAGGGAGCCACAGCGGAATTCCAGACCACAACTGCCGAGTGCCCACGGCCGTGGTCGTGGGGGTTCCATCCGTCTCTGTCCAACCAGTAAGCTGGTCACCACCCACCTATTTTGAGGAAATTTCTGCATGTCAAGGGGCTGTCTCTGACCGCCCACACCACAGCCCTGGCTGTCCTCTGGGTGCTGGCCCATTCTGCACCAGGTGGGCGAGGAATTGCTTGTTTCTACTGACAGCCGAGAGCGGGGAAGGGGACACGCCGCCCAGCATTCCCTGGGGTGTTCAGCAGAGCCAGCCCTGTCCTCTGTCGGGAGCCCTGTCCTCTGTCTGGCCAGCTCACTGGGAGGGGCTGCCCTGCATGACGGTGCAGGTCCAGAGACAAAGGCAGCCAGGCAGCGGCCAGCATGTACCAGAGGTGTGCCATGCCCACTGCTCTCCTGCGTCCACGTCGCTCCCTCAGAGAGAAACCACCCACTCACCTGCTCAGGGCCCCCCACTGCTCTCGAGGTCTGCCCTTGACTCCGACTCTGTGGCCTCCAGCCTGGGGGCATTCCTGCCCCTCTCCCAGCATGCCACCAGACCTTCCCACCACCCTCCACATGCCCACCTCCAGACACTCCAACCATCACCTGGCCATCTGCCCCATGTCCTGTCCTTGGGGTGCATGCCCGAGTCCACTTGTCAGTCCTGCCTTTTGCTTCCCATAGTAGCCGTCAGTCCCCCTCACAGTAGTGCACACAGGTCCATGTGCACGCCCAGATAGTCCCTGTGCTGCCAGGTGCAAGTACCCACACGTGCAGGTCTGTGAACCCTCCTGTGGCTGTCCAGGCACACATACCCACATGCTTGTCTGCGCGTACGTCTGCAGATGGGCTGCCTGCGTCCACGTGCAGACGGGCAGGGACCCGAGCCTGCGTGTCCAGGGAGTTAATACAGGCCTGTGCATGGGGTGAGCACACTGGGCTAGATGACTGAGTTTGGCATGTCCCTGTGACGGGAAGAGTGGGCCCCGGGCCACCATGAGGATCTCACCTTAGCCTGCTCGACCTGCTCAAAGTCCTGTGCTCCCTGAGTCCCAGGGGGGTGGGGGGTGGGGCTGAGATGGGACTCTCAGAAGCCAGGGGCTGGGGCTGGATCACAGATGCTGAGAGCGCACACCACACACACCAGGCTGCTGGCCCAGAGCCCACATTTTGAAAGAAGCCCTGGTCAGAAGATGCCCGATGTCCATCAGTCCTGACTCAATGGCCACCTGAGCCCGGAGCTGCACAGGGTCGTGAGGGGGCAGGTTTGGGTCCTGCCTCTGACACGTCCCAGGCGGGAGGGTGGTCTTAGGCAGATTATTTGATAGGCAGAGTCTCAGCTTCCTCACTGAAACGGGGAGACACTTTCCCCCGGGCTGCAGACAGTGCCCGGACAGTGAGAATGTAGGAAGTGTGCAGGTGCTCAGCAGTGAGCTGGGAGGTCCCCAGCTCAGGCCTGCCAGTGGCTCCACAGGAGGAAGATGAGGCTGTCTGCTGCCATACCGATCACAGCCTCGGAATCCGCACAGGGCACACCTGCCGCCGTGCAGGGTCGGGATAAGCCAGAGCGGACTTGGCGGCAGCGGGTGGGCATGCTCTCTGACTGCTCTGCATAGTGATGCTCCCCCTGAAACGCGATGTGGCCCCTAACAGTGACACATGGCCAAGCTGCCCTCTTGAAGTTGCAGGACATGTTTGTTTGGTTTTTGGAGGGGTTGGTAGGAAAACCAGTACCGGTGACCTGTAGATTCAGCGAGTGGGATAGGGGGTTAGAGGGGAGGGGGACCAGAGCTGGTGGTGGGGTGAAAGGGTGAGGACGTCAAGGGGTCCTTATAGAGAAAGAATGTTTGGATGGTGGTAAATGTACTACTCCGCTGGACGCAACTAAACTGTGGAATGATTTGATAAATGTATACATCCCAATTAATAATAATAGAAAAAAGCTAAATGAAATCAAAAACACAAAGCAAACTCACTGCCACCGAGTCCATTCTGTCCCCTGGGACCCTCTCCGCCCATGCAGATGTGCCCCTCGGTTCCGATGTGCCCCATGAGAACATCCCTGCCTCCTGGCGCCCCTGGTGTGCCCAGCAGAGCTGCTCCACAGGTGTTCTTCCCACAGCTGTGGTCTTTCTGCAGCAGAGCTCCAGCCCCTGCTTCCGAGTTGCCTCTGGGTGGGTTTGAACCGCTGACCTTTGGCTAGTGGTTGAACACCTCTCCACTTGTGCCTCTGGGGAAGTGCAGCAAGAGCTACTCCAGACTTGTGGTCCTTACATCATCTGGGGTCAATCTGGGCCTTGAGAGGATTAAGAGTGAAGGGGTGGAGCCTAGTGTGCCAATAGGGTCATAGCCACGGAAGCCTCTGGGTGGGCATGGCCTTCTCCTGAGAATTCTGGGAAATCTGGTTTTTCCTCCTTGGAGGTAGGAATGACTCTGCTCACTCCCTTGGAGACTCTCTATTGACAAGGCTGACTCACTGGGAGACATCTCTGAGAAGCCACATGGACCTACCCTGATGCAGCCAGAACCCTAGACCTGGAGAACCCATGTGGAGCCCCCTGCCAGCACTGAGATACCTACGCCACTGGATCTACAAGACTTCCCACCCACGGGCCTGTGGTCTCCCTGCATTCGGCATCATTGCATGTGTTTCCTGAGTCTGAAGAGGACTTTATAGATTGTTGTTAGACATACAGGCTAATATTGGACTTATGAATTTGATTGGGACTGTGCTGGGCTGTTTTCTCAATATTCAACTGCTCTTGTATATAAACCCCTTTCTTATACACATGTGCGTGTTTATGAATTTGTTTCTCTTAGTCTGCCCAGACTAACACAAGGCTCCTGGAAGAAAGGTCGTCCCAAAGTCCACTGGCCGGCGGACGCTGACTTCTCCCCTCTGGCTGTGAGTGGCATCCGTCACGTGGCCCAAGATGCGCCGGTGGGCTGCTTTGAGGCTGTGCCCACATCTCCCCCGGCTCGGTAATGGCGCCATTCATCAAAGGAAAGTCGATCTTATTTCCTGGAGCGGAGATGTTGCCCGCCTCAAGTTTCCTTCCCACCCGAGCAACCCATTTAAAAATAGAACCCCCAGTTCCCAGGAGACGGAGGGCGGAGGCTGGAGGGTCGCTTCCCGGCTTTCTGTCAATGACACACGCAGCTGGGGCTTCCCATCAGGAAGTCGGCCTGAACCAGGGGGCTCGATGCCGCCACCAGGCCCCGATGACGGCCCAGCCCTTCTTTGAGCATGACCACGGGGAGGGCGGCAGACACACAAATGCAAAAGGAAACAGATCCAGAAAGGAAGGAAAAGTCTGGGGGTGGGTGGGGATCGAACCAAAGTGGGGTTGACAGCAGGCAGGCGGGGAGTGGGGTGGGGTGGTCAAATTGGGTGAAAAGCGGTCACTTACCAGGCTTGCCTGCTTGTTTTGCAAGCAAAGGTCAAGAAGCAACAGAAAATGGAAGCAAAACATGGTCAGGGCAGTTGTTAGGGAAGCAGGAAAACCAAAACAAAACAATCGCAACACCCTGGAAGGCAGAGAGCCGGATCCCTCTTTGTTCTCCCTTCCGAGGGCTCCACACGGGAGCGCCAGACACCCTCGTCTATTTTAACGTGCCGCTGGCTGAGCGGGCACCGTGATGGCGGCACACACTGTGCCGCTGGCGTGGGGTGCCCTCGAAGCTGGATGAGCACTACAGAACCGGGCTGGAGTCGGGCAAGCTGGCGTGGGGAAGAGGAGTGGGAATGGGGTGCTGGTGTGGGTGTTAAAATGGGGCTGTCTGTCTGGTCTGAGGGTCAAGCTCTCGGGTCTGAGTGTCCCTGTACCATGGGGACATGGGTTAGGTAAACAACAACGGAAGAGAAGATGGGGGGGGGCGGGCAGGAGAACCCTGGGTGTGTTCCCACATGGCCCCAGCAACAAAGAAGGCCTGTCCCACCCACAGCTGGACGCGAGGACCTGGGACCCGACTGCTCTGGAGAACTGGATGGGGAAGGGGGACAGCCACACAGCGAGACCCCCGACGGAGGGACTCCCTTGCTTCAGCTAGGAGTGCCGAGGGGCCTCGGGGAAAGACCCCGGCGAGCCCTGCACACCCAGAGCAGGAAAAGCTCAGAAAGCGGGGGGGGGGGGCCGGGGGGCGTTGTTCTCAGCTCTCAGAGCTGGACTGTCAGACCAAAGACACCAGCTCTCTTTTTGGGGAGTGTGGGAGGCACAGAGAAGAGTAGGGGCAAGGAATGAGCAATTACGGGTTGGGGCAGGGGGTGTTTCAGGGCAGGTGTAGCCACAATCCCTGAGTCGGATGGGAGGGAAGACAGACAATCTTCTTTGGCATGGGGGACGGGGGTAGTGGGCGCTCAGTTGAATTCCCATCCCATGCACCCTTCCTCCTGTCTGGACTTGACAATGTTGTTGGACGCACCTCCCCGCACGTGCTCTGTGCAGAGAGCAGCAGTGCTGGCTAATCAGCCTCGGGAGAGACGGGCATTCTGCGTGGTCAGGAGGGAGAGGCTGCTTGCGCAGACCTGCCCTCTGAGCACGGACAGCAGGCACCTGCTCCCCCGCTCCCCTTTCAGCGTCTGTGGGGATACCACCACAGAGAGCGAAGTGAAACCCCGGGAGACCTGGGACGTCGGCCTGGCTTCCAGATGAGGAGGGGCCAGCAGTCTCACACCCCAGGGCTCCCCGGAGGCTGGAAGGATTTGCTGCATCTGCCGGCCACTGCCTGTTCGAAGACATAAAGCTTCGTCCAGAGTGCTCTGATGGGCATGTTCAACTCCAGGCGGCTTCCCCTCCCTTTCAGAATCTCAGTCACACGCGCCCATCAGTCTTCAGACTGATGGGAAAAAGACAGATGTCTCCTTTTGAAAGGAAGCAGGGCCAGGGGACTGGCCCTCAGCCACACCTGAGAGGCTGCGGCCTCTGTGGAGCTCGGGGATGAGATGCCCCAGTCAAAGCCCCTTGAACGGCTGGGCAGCAGTCAGTTGCTGGCCTCTGTATGGTCCCTGGTGGGGCTTCAATTTCTCTTGGCTCAAGCAAGAGGTGTGAGTGACCCACGGGCCTGAAATGCTGAGTGTGTGGTGGGGGTGAGGTGGCAGGGTGGGGGGGAGTCTCCTGTCCAGAACTGTGCTCGCCGTGAGGTGGGGGCCCTACTGCACAGCTTCTCAAGAGGAAAAAAAAGGGTCTAAAAATGAGTATCGAGAACCTCAACCCATCAGTAGCGGAGGACCATCCCCACTAGCCCTCCCCATCCGAGTCACGGTATTCTTCTCTGGGCTTGCAACTGGCGTGAAACCTTCCTTCCTAACGTACGAGGGGGCCTTCCAAAAGTTCATTATCTTCTAGCTCCATTTCCCCTCGAATGCTTTGATGTCCCTGATGCATCTTAGAGAGCGAGCACAGAGCAGGTGTGTGTACTGTGCACACTGAGGCTTCCTGGGCTTGGCTCAGCATCGTCAGTGCAGGCAGCCAGGGCCATGTGGTAGGATGGAATCTGAGCCGCTGTCCAGTCTCAGGAGGAAGACTGCGGCAATCTGTTACCAGTGTCTGCTTCAGTGGCCACAGGAGGGAGGCGAGGGGCAGCTGGCCCGCCGCGGGCTCTGCCGCCCGTACCCTGGTCTCTTGTGGAAAGGCTGAATGGGGGCATTTTGTCACTTGATTCTCAAGCAAGATTAGGGTTTAGGGATTTGATTCCGGTTTTATGAGCCCAGAAGCCCTCAGGTCTCTTTGCTGATGAGCCGGCCCATCCCCAGCTGGACTAGACAGGGGGCTGTGTGTGACTGTGACACCTCCCCCAGGCCCCAGGAACCCTAATGGGCATCAAGTGGGTGTGCCTAGGCCTTGGTGCCCAGGCTCTCAGTTCTGGGCAGTCACAGTCTGAGGTGCTTTGAGGAAGTCCTGAGAAAAATATGCTCAGGTCACTTCCTCCCTGCTGCCACCCACTCCCCCAAACCTAGCCACCTAGGGGCCAACACACCTACCTATCATCTGCGCAATCGTCTTCTCGTACTCGGCCACGATTTTCCTGCAAGAGAAATGAACACACTGGGGCCAGGATGGCAGGTTGGGCTTCATCTCCCACGCGGGTCCCAAGAAAAGGCCAGCAGTGGCACATGGACAAGGGCAGGCCCCGCTGCTAGGGTCTCCTTGTGCACACCACGCCCTGGGAAGAACCTGCAGTGTCTCCCCACTACCAAACCAGGCCTAACAATCCCCTGCCCTCTGAGGCCTAGCTCCCTTATTAGCCTCAGCTCCATCCACCATACGTGCACTACACAGGGAGAACGAACCGTGTCTGGTGGGTGCTGGGCCATCTCACCCCCAGGCCTTTGCTCAGCGCTATTAATTCACAGACCCCCCCCCACTTTCCACCTGTCACTGTGTACTTGTTTCTCAAGGCTGAAGTCCGACACTACCTCCTCCAGGAAGCCTTCCAGGTACTTGCCCCAATCTACCGCTCGTTCCCCGCACCTCCTTTTAAAGCATCTCACACACCTGGCACCACAGTATGTGAGCCTTACTCCCTAGTGAGGTGCAGGCTCCTCGGGGTTCACAGGCCCCGTGTGTGTGTGTGTGTGTGTGTGTGTGTGTGTGTGTCTGGCGAGGGACTGGCCTTGGGTAAAGCCCACTGCCCGGGCTGGATTCAATTCATGGAGACCCTATAGGCCAGGGTAGAACCGCCCCTGTGGGTTTTCCGAGACTGTTATTGTTTGCAGGAAGAGGGAGTCTCATTTTTCTCCCATGGAGCAGCTGATGGTTTTGAACTGCCGCCCTAGTGGTTGGTTAGCAGCCCACACTCAGATCACGGGCTCAAGGACAGGACTGAGAAGTGTGAAGAAGCCCTCTCTCCCTCTTGAAAAAAAACACAAGCAAGCTCACAGCCATTGAGTTGATCCCAACAGACAGGGCAGAACTGCCTCCTATGGGTCCCTGAGACCGCAACTCATTACAAGAGTAGAAAGCCTCGTTTTTCACCCAAGGAGCCGCCAGTGGTTTTGAACTGCTGACCTTGTGGTCAGTAGCCCAGCACGTAGCCATGGTGCCACAAGGGCTCCCAACTTCCTTGTCAGAACCCCTCATGAAGGCCCGGGGTGTCACCTAAGTCATCCAACAATTGCTCCCGCAAGGGACCCCAGAGAGTGCACCACCAGTAAAGCCAGAGCCGGCTCCAGAGGATTGCAAAGAACGCCTCACCTCATTTCCATCACTTCCCTCCGGCTTTCTTCATATTTATCTTTCCACTCTGTGGCCTCTCTCTCCTTGGTGAGGATCTGGGATCGGGGAGAAGGAAAGGGCAGTTAGCGCTCCACTCCCCATAGGTGCATTCAGATCTGAGACAGGTCGCAGACAGAACAGACCGTGTGTAAAATTAAGACTTGCTACGCCAATCTACAGTTCGAGTCAGAAGACCTCCCCGAGTCCGAGGGGAAAACATGCCGGACATCAGATTTCCACAACGCCAAAATGCGTCTGCTTTCCGTTACAAATCACACACAGCAGTAAAGGCCCACAGAAGAGAGAGGGGTCTCTGGGAAGACCAAAGCCCACCCCGGCTGCCTCCCATCTCTGCCTGTAGCATGTCGCGGAGAAAGGCTGTTCCTGGAGACACTGGCTCTGCGGGCTGCGGTTGCATGCAATCCTCGTGGACTGAGACAGGCCACAGCCCGGCCCAGCATGACCGGAGCTGGCCATACCTCCGCTCTGGCGATCTGCAGCGCGGCGTCCACGTCTGGAGCCTGGTAGAGGAGGCCTGGGGCTTTCTCCGCCTCAGAGGTCCCAATGCGTGAGTACAAGGCGGTCTTGGGGAGGGAGACCTCTGCTGGGTGGGCAGCCTCTCTCTGTGGAATGGTTGTTAATTAGTGTTTTTTTTTAAATTTTTTTTTAAAGGAGAAAAAAAAAAAGTTCATATTAACCCTGGGACAGAAGCAGCCTAGACCCGTCCCAAGAAGCCTGCGTTTACTGGCTCCTCGCGAGCGGCTAATTGTCTGGCTGGAGACAGAGCACAGCAGGAGCATGGGAGAATGCACGGGCTAATAAAGGGGACGCTGGGACCATCGACGGACAGCTATCGCTTCCCACCTGTGCTACGGGAGGCCCCTGGAGTCAGCCTAGTCTGGGGCCTGCTTATCACGTCATCTATCACACATGGAGTTCCCCCTGGGATCACCACTTGGGAACCCCAGCTGGCTCCACTTCCCAAATGAAACCTGAACGCGTGGACCACGGCGGGATCTAGGCGGCGTCTGTCTAGTTTTGAATCACCGCAGAACAGGTCATTTTTCTGACGGCTGTCCACGTTTCCGCTGGGGAAGGGGTGTGGGGAGGGGGTGTGGGAAAGGGGGTGCATTTGTTTAGCTCTGTTGGCCAACCGCCATCCCTTTCAACGAGCTAGTTTCTGGGCTCCACACAGGTATGTCACACGCAGCTGTGTGGCCATTAAGGCCATTTTACCACGTCAGTGGGGAGATGCGTGAGACCCTGGATCAGTGACAATCTCACACGCTCTTCAGACCCTCCGCCAGCGGGAGGGTGCCCCCACCCAGGCCCCTCGACAGTCTTCTGTCGAGGGCAGTCATGAGCCTCCTGGGAGCAGAGAAGCGGCCGGTCTCTGGTCGGCCCTCTCTCTTTACACACATGCTCGGCAGTTTCCAGCACAGCTGGATGCAGGGTTAGTGCGTCTGGTCTACCAGCCAAGCCAGGCGGTCAGTCTGTTCCCACTGCAAACGACACCACACACCAGCCACACTCGCAGTCCTGTCCATTAGCCTCCCGGAGCTGATGGGGTCGGTCACCGGGAGCAAGCCTCCATCCACCCTGTTGCCAGAGTCCAATGCCTGGTAAAGCCGAAGCCCCGGTGTCTCCCACTCAGGGAATTTCTGAGACCAAGTGGAGTAGTGAGCAGGCCACCAGCGCACGAGGGACAGAAACCACCGCAGCTGGAGGGGCTGGAGCAGGTGTGTGCCCCGCCCTCATAGGAGCTCACCATAGGACCACATGGGGGGGCTGACACGGCCCGGAGAGGGAGACAGCGCTGAAAACGCAATGGGAGTTTAATGCATAGGACTGGACTGGACTGAGTTAGGGCCAGTTAGTTGGACACATGCAAGGCGGGGACCGGCCCCGGATTTCACGGCCTGGAATCCCTGGGCTCGTTCTGATGGGAGGCATGGATGGGACCACTGTTCCAACGGAGCCCAGAGAGACACTCAGGAGGTCTCCAGGACACACAGCACAAGACAACCCCTTGCTTCTCCCCACAGAAGGAAGAGCATTCCTAAGCAGGCACGGAGCAGGGCCCGGGAGAGCCAGCTACTCTCCACTCTGAAATGGCTTTTCAAGGTTTTGCTTGTCTGAGGAGAAACACCTGCCAAGCCCTCCAGCCGGCCGGTAGACCCAAACCTCAGGTTTGCAGGTGTGAAAAAAACCTGAGAAAGACCAGAAACCAACCCAACTCTTCCGATCGCTCTTAACAACTCTCACCCGAAACAAAGTAGCGCACGATGGCAAAAGGAACAGAACCCGGAAGCACTCAAATCGGCCTCCCCCCTCTGCAGACGAAAAAGCTGATGCACCAAGAGACTGAGCCTAAACGTTTCTCAGAGCGAGGCGCGGTTCTGAGCCCCAACCAACCACTCCGCAGAGAAGGGGCGCTTAATTAAAGCGGACTTCATCACCTGGGGCAGAAATTGAATGGAGCAATGAAGGCCCTCGGAGTCTAAGTGACAGTGTCTGCTGCCAAGCAAGGACTGAAATGGAAAGAAACAGCTGACAGGTAACAACACACCCAGGCTTGATGGCCACGCCCAGCTCCAGTGAGTCACTGCATCACCTTTCACCCCCACACCTGGTGCTGCAGACACAGCTCCTGATGACGTCAGAGCCCCTGTGAGCGAGTGACTGCCCGGGGAGCCGGGAGTTACTGAGGGCCACGCACACCCCAATTCCCCCTACAGACAAGGCTATTTTTCACTGAAATGCATAGGTTTGTCTCTCTGTAGTATTCCGAGATTCTGTTGAAATTGTGCTTCGGTTCTTACTTAATCCCCCACTTGCCACTTTAGAAGGAGCCGAAGGACCAAAGAAGCCGCTAGAATCATAAATTAAAATGTCAGCTGGCTGAGACCCCAAAGAGCAGTCAGCCTCTAGAAGCGGCTCCCAGCCTGTCGATCAGGTCCCTCTAGTCCTGGTTCTGGCATGAACCTACCTGCGGGGCTCACCTGTCTGGGACCCTTCCCACCTGGGCTGGGGTTGCTATTGGAGGCTACTCAGGGGTGGGGGAGGGATGGGTGTGTGTGAACAGCTGCCGGGGAGTGCAGGCCCGGGAGCCACACTGGGCTGACCAGTGCAGGCGTGGGGATTAGGAGTAGGTGACAACCCACACGGTGCCATGCAGAGTGGGACCGCTGCCCGGTCCAAACCTGACAAGGAGCAATTCTCCAGATCAGGAGGGGCCCACCAGGATGGCACTCAGGCCCACCCGCTACTCCTCATCCCTGTTGTGGGATGGAGAGTGGGAGAAGACCACACAGCTTAAGCCACGGGGTGGCCCAGACCACCTCCTCCTCTGTTCACTGTCCACCCGCCATGAGTCTCGTCTCCAAGACACACCCTGCACTTTTTACACCAGGGTCTTCTGGGCCAGACTGGCCAGCAGCTGGAGGGTCATCCTCAGTTAGAGACCCCAACTCGAGGCGCTTGGGCACCACACCCCGGGGAAAGCCAAGCAGCGGGGAAACCATCCCTATCTGCCTGTCCTGGTGGAGTTTCCCGTTCAGCCCAGAGCTGCTGCTCCCGAGCCAGGGCCCCGCTCACATACAACCCAGACGGACCCAATGGGGTGGGATGCGGCCCCATCAGAAACGTGCAGAGAGACACCCCGCCTCCTCCGGGACACCCCTCTGGGCGTTTCAAACACAGGAAGGAGACAAAGACGGATGACGTTCCTCAGAGGCTCCCCGACTCCATCAGCCAGACGGCCACCCTGGACCGGAACATAATTCATGCAGATTCACCACCACCCCCGCCCCCACCGCCCACCCCGAATCGGAGTTCTCCTTCCAACTGACCGCATTCCCGAGCTAGCACGCTTCGGACCACGCTGCCAAGAAGTCTGGGCTGTGTCACCAGCCGCTGAAACAGAGCACCCTAGGGGGCCAGCGGTGGCTTTCCCATTCTGCGCACCGGCAGTTCCCCAGCTGTGAGGTGCGAGCAAGTGTCTGTGTGCCAGAAGCCCACCCCACCCACCACCCTCGGTCTGCTCGGCCAATGGAAAGCTAATGTCTTCAACCCACTCGCTCCAACGTATGGTACCCACTCCCACAGGGGAGAGGTGAGCTTGACCCTTCACCAAGAGTGGCCCAGCAGCCCCACAGACATTTCTTCCAGCGCACTCTTCAGGAACACATGGGGGGCAGCCTGGGCTCTGTGGATCCGTGTGACTAGAGACAGACTGCCATTGAGTCTACGCCACAGAGGGTGGGGCTCTACAGGATCAGACAGCCTCCGGCTCCTCTCACGGAGCAGCCGGTGGATATGAACCACCGACCTGCGAGGCCACCAGGGCTCCCTGAATTGTGTTGCTCTAAAGACAGACCCGACTCACTGCTATTGAATTGGTCCCTCCTCGGAGCCAGCGCAGAGGACGGAGCAGAATAGCCCCCAGGGTTTCCGAAGCCGTCTGTCCTCGCAGGAACAAACAGCCTCATCTTTCTCCCTCCAGGGTGGCCGGTGGGTTAGAATCACTGACCTCGCTGTGAGCAGCCCAGTGCTTTACCCCCGGCGCCACCAGGGCCGGTTGGTTTGTGCGGTGCTGTTTCCTAAATCAAAGTGTGGACACGCAGTCCCAGAACAGAGCGGAATGGGCAGTGGCTGCACTGTTGCTGCCCACCATCTCTGAGAAAGGAGTCGGGGACACCCAGCCACTCCACCCCCCGGAGCCTCTACGTCTTCATCTGTGAAGTTGGGGGAGTGACAGCACCTGCTCCCCAGGGCAGTGAGGACCAGGCGAGGGAGCCCTTTGGGAACCTGGGCTAATGTGCCTTAGAAAGCCCCCACTGTCCCAGGTTCTTAAGTGGGGCCCAGAGGTGGCAATGGGTTTGCTATTCTAAGGGGGTGATCTCGGCCCTTAACTGGAAACACAAAGAGGGTCGATGCTGGTCTCAGTGTTCTCAGTCCAGATGGGGAAACTGAGGCTCCATTATCATGGGAGGGGAAGGAGCCCAGTGGTCTTCAGACCAAATACCTCTGACGGGTCCACCACTACGCCTTCCAGTTCCCAGACAAGAGACAGGCTGCCACTTCCCAGAAGTCACCTCCATGATCCATGAGAGAAGGCTGCTGGGCAGCTCGTCTGTGCCCACGCACCTCTCTACCTGTCTGCAGCCACACAGTCAACTTGTTCTGGACAATCACCCCATGCCTGGAAGCCCCGAGGGAAAGGTATCTCTGTCCACTCGCTCGGACTCACACTGACTCCAAGCAGTGTTGGTGAACTACAGGCCAGGGGTGACCGTCATCCCCGGCAGGCCAGCCCACCCATTAGCACATCACTCTGGCTGCTTTTACATCATCACTCGGCTAACAGAGGTGGTCACTGGTCCCCAAGCTTCAACTAACCTCTACCTGGCCCTTCAAAGAGACAAGTACACTGGCTTCTGGACTGGGCATTGACCACCATGCTCGCCACTGGCCACTGGACCGCTAGGGTCCTGTTTCCCAAAGTGGGTGACATCACCCCCTGGGGGCACGGGAATCATCCAGGAGGGCTGCAGAAGCAGATGCCCACACTCGACCCTGGAATGTGAGCTGCGGGAGGGGGCTCATGAAACAGTCAGGGAGGCATGAGTCAATGTTTTCCAGGCCAACTCTGTTTGGAAAGCTGGGGACCAGATGCACCTTGGCTTCTCCCATCCTCCCCCCAAGCGGCCGTGTGCCCACTCACAGGTTAAAGAGCCCTCCACGTGCTCACGAGTTACGGCATTCGCCTGTTGAAAAGTCCCACTCTGTTAGCAAAGCAGCACGGGCCGCAGGGGCTCACACTGCACTCTGAAGCGCGGGCGCAGGCAGCACACCGATACCTTGGGCTCCTGGCGGCCGCGGGAGGCCAGGGCAATCTGTCTGGCCAGCTTCAGGGCTTCTATCCTCATGATGGCAAACTCTAACTCCTCCTGCCCGAGAATTGGGGTGATGCAACCATGGAGGGGTGCGCACCGGGGGCAGGTGGGGGGATGTAACAAGAGAGGGAGTCAATGTTCCCCACACCCAAAAATGAACGCAGCGTCATACAGGGACCAGAGGGACGACACACACTCCAGGAATCTGTCACAGCCAGAACCTCAGTCACCACGAGAGCAGGTTGACTGTCCTCCCCACCCGGCCCCCCCACATCCTTGCCAAGGGCTGTCAAATGGGAGGAGGGTCTGAGCCTGGGACTCCCGCGCCAACGGCTCAGTGGGCTTGGTTTCTGCCCTTTGTTCACAATACAGCCAGTCGGCCATCAGTCTGCAGCGACTGACCAGCCTCTCCAGGCCGGAGCTAAACATGCTTGCCCGGGGGTCTCAGATGAAGTGGTGACATTTGCAGGGTGGCCCAGAGAACAGATTGGGGGTCACATGGAAGGCCAGGCCCCGGCGCTGCCTCACTGGGAGTCTAGGACGGCCCTGGCTTGCTGGAGAAATCGGACGCTCTGGAAAATAAACGTCAGGCACTGATGCGGGGGCCTACCAAGATCTCGGAAAAATGACTGGGTGGGTCTAATTTCAGACTGAGGACGAATTGGTCTGTGGAGACAGGGCGGCCCAGTCTGTATACCACTCAGCGTCTTGGGGAAGGAACGCCGCGCGTCTGGGCCTCTGAGGGCACCGTGTTTGACTTGGACCCTGACGCGCTGTCTGTGAGACCCTGCTTCCTATCCCCCGGGCCCGGGCGCTCTTTCTCTACAGAGGTTTTGACAAACTCCCGACAGGTCATGGGTGGGCTACCAACCTGGAGTTTCTGAGCAAATACGGGGGGGTTCTTTTCTGCTAAGTCAGGCTCCAGGTAGCCAAGGGTACCACAAAGAGACGTGGAGTGGGCCAGCGTGCTGAGGAGCGCGTCCGCGGAGACAAAGGCACCCCCCGGAGCCGTCTGAAGGCCGAGGAGAGAGACAGAGAAGAGAGGAGAGAGGAGAGGAGAGGCAGTCGATCTGGGTGGAGACCGGTACCCACCTGCTGGACATTTCTGTCTTAAGGGTCTAGAGCAGCGGTTCTCAACCTGTGGGTTGCGACCCCTTTGGGAGTTGAACGACCTTTTCACAGGGGTCGCCCTGCCCGGTTCATCACAGTAGCAAAACAACAGTGACGAAGTAGCAATGAAAATAATTTTATGATTGGGGGGGTCCCCATCACTTAAGGAGCTGTATGAAAGGGTCGCAGCATGAAGAAGGCTGAGAACCGCTGTGCCAGAGAGACTCCATCAGCAGCAATGCTTGGCTCTTCACCTGGACTAATCGTCAGAGGCTGAACATGGGGGTCAGGGAGAATTGCAGGCCCAACCTCCGCCCCACCAAACAGCCAGAGGGGACCTCCCAGCCCCACACCACCCACCTTCTCGAGCCATAACCAACCAACCAACCAACCAATCTGTGGGAAGAGGTGCACCATTTACTAATGCACCTGGAAACCTCAGGGGGAAGAGGGCAGGCAAGCTTGCCAATGGATTTTCCAAATATAAGCCATCAAGAAAATCCCTCCAAGGATCAATACCAAAGTAAATGAGGTTTGGTCTAGGTATTGCCATTAAAAAATTATATATATATATATATATATAGGTTTGGTCTAGGTATTGCCCTTAAAATTTATATATATATATATATATAAATGATATATGATGGAATTGAACTTAACCCTATCAAGTCAACTCCAAGGCAGGGTAGAACTGCCCCTGTGAGTTTCCAAGGCTATAAATCTTCATGGGAGGGAGCAGAAAGCCAGCTCTTTCTCCCAAGGGGTGGCTGGCAGGTTTTAATTACTGATCTTGTGGTCAGCAACTTGTAGGAAACTGCACCCCCATCCCCCCAAACTAGGGCTCCTATATAATGGAGAGAGGCCTCCCATGCAAGAGTGTTTCTGAGTAGCTCAGAAAGACGTCAGAATCATCAGCTGGCTGAGCAGTGATTGGACCATGTACTCGGTCCTATCGGAAATCCATCTGCTTCACGTGCAGGTCTGGTTTGTTCGTTTTCCCTCATTACAGTTTTTCCAGCATCAGACTCATTGCCAGACACACAGTAGGTGTTCAATAAATATCTGTTAGGGGTAAACAAATGGCATACTAAGAAGCAATTCACCAAATCGGTCGCTTCAAGGGAATTGCTGCCGGGAGAGACAAGGACTAACAATAGAGAGCAGGGGGGAAGCTGGCCCCTCTCCTCTGTGCGGAAGGTCCCCGAGGGAGCCTCACCTGAGACGGGGAGTGCACAGGGCAGCCACCGACAGACACGAGTGGCGCTGTGTGAAGGTGAGCGTGCCAGGCCTGCGGCTGTGTCTGTGTGTTGTGCAGGACGTCACCGGCTTGGGAAGGCGGCCATGTCCGCCCTAGTCTGTGTGCGTAAGAGCCAACGAGGGCTCTTGCAAGGACAAGGATAGGAGGTAACGTTTGGTCCTGTTCTACAGAAAGGTTGCCGTCAGTAGATGACGACGTAGCAGCAGCTTTCTACCTGCCATCCTTCCATTCAAGCAGCACACACATGGGCATAACATACTATGCGCCCACAGGAAATGAACGGCCGAGGAGGCTGCATGGTTTATAAAGACCCACACGTACATAGAGCACGCACCTTCTCTGTATAAGGCATGTTAACTATCTGTCTACAGAAGGGATTCCTTATCAAGAGGCCCAAGAAAATCAACTGTTTCCCAACGGGGGATGCCCCCTGCCAGTCTTTCTCTGCCAAGCGCCAGCCTGCTGCCCCCTCAGAGCTGGAAGCCAGGGCGGATAAAGAGGGCACACTGGGGACAGGAGAACTCGCCCCTGTATCATGGACTCAGGGTTCTTGACTGGCTTCTGCGGTGTTGGGGGCGGGTAAGGCCTGCAGGGCGCTGAACTACAGGCTGAACCCTTAGTGATGGGCACCCGCTGGCCGCCTTACCCACTGTGATCACAGCACCCCCTCCCCTGCCTCCTGGCCCCCACTTACAATTTCAATCGGGTCTGAAGCGGTCTCCAGGGCCATGGCCTCCAGCTCCTTCGGGGTGGGCATCTCTGGCACCTGCAAGGGAAGCTCCTGGCTGGAGCCCAGCCCCCGTGGGATGGCAGGGTGAGTTTTGGCCCCGGCATTCACAAGGGCTTCGGTCTCTTCAAAGCTTGACCTGGTGAACAAAGGGCACTGTCTAAGAGTCTTGGCATAGGAATCCCACTGAAACAAGCCAGGACACCCCAGGAGATCCTGGTCCAGGGCCACACACCCAGAGGGCCATGGCATCAGTGGTGGTGCCCGTGGGGTCATGAGATTTCACAGTGAGAGAAAGGTGGTCCAGTGCCGCCCCGGGGGGTTGCTGGTGAGGGAGGGTGGGAAGCACAGAAGCTGCAAGCAGTGGGCACAGATGCCATGGGCAACAGGGCACACACACATCACAGGCAAAGGGGTGCAGGTGCCAGGGGCTAGGAGGCACAGGAGCCACGGTTTCAGAAACACAGGCATCATGGGCTCGGGGAGCCTGGCAGTCAGTTACTGGCTGTGCACCCTGGACAGTGATTGGGCACTGCACCTCCGTGTCCTTTTCTGTAAGAGGAGGCCACGCCCCTCTGGGAAGAGAAATGAGGGGCTGCAAGAGGCCTGGCGCGATGCTAACGGCCACATGACCGGGGCTGCAGCGTCACCATCGTGGTCCCCAGTCACTCTGGGGATGAAAGCCTGAGATTGCACCCCTGCACATCGAGGGGGGACAGGGAGACGAGGCCGAGAAGGCCCTATGCTCCCCAAGCAGGTGCCCCACAGGTCGGAAGGCGGACTCTGACAAGTACTACTACTGCCATCCACGTTAATACCAGTGCCCCGCAGGCACTGTGTGCGTGCCAGGCGGGGCCTCGGGCCCCTGCTCCCGTGTCCCCGTCCCACAGCTGAGGGGTACCACCTGCATCAAGGCCCTGTGTGGCCAAGCTTCCTGGTTGTCTGGCCTCCCCTCCCCCAACAGGTGAGGAAGCTGCGGCACAGGGTGATGGCGTTACCTGTGTCCGATCACACCATGGGGTCAGGGTTGAAGGTGGGACTCTGACAACTGTGTCCCACTGTCCCCCAGGGGAACGTCACAAGATCAAGGCCAGGGGCAGCCCCTGCGGCCTCACACTCGGTGAGCGTGGACGTTCAGAGAGAGCTGACCAGAGAGTGCAGCCAGGCAACAGTGTGGAGGAGACCAGAGGCCGTGCCCATACCCTGAACACGGCGTCGGTGACTCTGACATCCGGATGGCAGGAGACTTGATGGGGCTCTCCTGCGGCGTGTCAAACACCAGGTACAGAGCCTGCTTCTTCGGGGCGTCGTTGTCCTCGTCATCGTCATCACGCTGCGGAGATCCAAAGCACTGGTTAAAGGGGACCGCGGCCTCCCAATCCCTGCGCCCGTGGCCCTGCCTGCAAGAGGGTTTTCTCAGGGGCGAGTGAGCCTGTCCTTCAGGCACGTGAAGGGCGACAAGGTGTGCTCTGGGGCACTTTGCTGCCCCACCTTTGGGTTTGGTTTACAGCGTGATGGAGCGGAGAAGCAGCAGCCCACCATCCACCAACAACACAAAGGACGACCGAGACAAGCAACGCGACCAGGTCACCACGTGTGCTCAAGTGCCCCGGGTCCCTCCGGACTCTGAGGGCAGCCCTGCACGGCAGCAGATAGGATGCCAGAGCCAAGACAACACCCAAACCACTGCAAATGGAAAAGAGCAGGGACGGGGGTCAGGGAGAGACTCACTGCCCTAAGACATGAACTTCAGTAAACAGAAAACACAATGGAAAGGCAACACCGATAGCATCTTAGTAACCAGAAGGCCTGGGACTGAGAGAGAGAAAAATGTGGAGCAAACAAAAGAACAGGCATCCTGGTCTGAGAGAGGCGGCTGGGACTCCCCTGAGCCTGTGGCTCTTACCCACCCTTCAAACCTGAACCGAGTCCACCTCTGGGAGTGGGGTGTGTGTGTGTGTGTGTACGTGTGTACATGTGTGCATGTGTGTATCACCTTTCAGCCCGACAGCGGGCAGGCCTGTATGCATGGTGAGCAATGGTACCAGGAAGATGAGGTCTCCAGAACCACAGGGTGGCTCGACTCCAAAGCCAAGCCCAGAGGCAGGACCGGGCAGAAAAGATGGGTGAATGGAAACAGGGACCTGAGAGAATGGGCAGGGCACAGTTTCCCTGCACGGAGGGGGGCCACAACTAGCGTCAGGAAATATAACAGGCACAGATGGCTGGACGGTAGAGGAACACGCTGCGTCCACTTGCACCCAAGCTGCAGGGAGAATGGACCAGAAAGAAACGATGGCCCCGGAGAAGTCAGCAAACACAGCAGACAGAGCGGGCCGACTCGGAAGCCGACTGGTGCTGTTCTCTCCGTGATGAGGCTGCTCTGCCAGGAGCCTCCACAAGCAGACTGCGAGCAAGCCGCAGTCCCCCAGTCCACACTCCCCCGGGCGTGGGCTCGAGCTGGATCGAGCTCCCCAGGAGTGGCCACTGCTACTGCACCACAAAGGGACAAGCGGAACTTACCGTTAAGGAGGAGCCCAGTTTCTCCATATATTCGATTTCATAGGCGTTTCTGTAATCCGACTCTACAAAGAATACGACAGGAGGGGAGTGAGTGCCAGAGGCGAGGGGGAGGCAGGAATTAGGCTCCAGGCTTCCTGAGAAGGGACGGCTGGTGTGGCCTGGTGGGGCACCTGGGCCCTGCGACCTTCAGATCAGGCAGCCTCGGGCTGTAAGGGACTTTGACCTTTGGCAGAGGGCCAGGGAAACGAGAGGGCGTGGGGCAGGCACAGTGTGTGGTCAAGGTGTCCGGCACCTAGTGTTCAGAGAGGAGGGTGTGTACACTGTAGGTGGGGGGTTCTTAGCGACTCCCACGAGTACCAGGTAGAATCCATCCAGAGGGAACCAGTCTACACTCTGAAGCAAGGACAGACAGACAGACAGACGTTGTCCCTTCAGGGCCAGCTGCTGGAAGCTTCACGAGTCACATGGGGCATTTTCCAGGCCCAACCTGGCCCACAAAAGAAGTCCTGGTAGTGTAGTGCTTACGCGTTGGGCTGTCACCCCAAAGTCCGTAGTTTGAAACTACCAGCAGCTCCGAGGGGGGAAAAAATACAGGACTTTCTACTCTTGTAAAGAGTGACAGTCTCGGAACCTCTGAGTCAGTATCGCCTTGATGGCAGTGGGTTTGGTCTGCTTTGGACTACGGCCCACAAGACAGGACACGATCGGGTCTCCAGATGCAGAGATCATTAAAAGGCCTATTGCTGGAGAAACGGCCCACTGCAAATTCACTGGAGACTCCAGGCTGCCAAGAAAACCCCAGAAGTTCTCTCTGGAGACAGAAAGCCACAGCCCGCCTCAGTCACCACAGTCCCAGGTGGCAATCCTGGTCTGCCACGCAATGAGCTATCTCAGGCAGTCAGTCCCTGGTTTCTGAGGTCCCCTCTGTGTCGGGCAAGGTGCAGGCACAGAACAAGCCCCAAGTGGACTCTGCCCGTGCCGAGACCACAATCTGCAGAGGCAGCAAGATGGTTCTTTTAAAAAAGCCAAGACGTGACACGCAGCCTGATCACCGGCCAGCTGTCCCAGGATGTCAGTGGCCATCCAAGGAGGCTGAAATAAACACCAACACAGACAGTGGAGCTGGCTAAGACCGCTCTCTTCCTGCACAGTGCAGAGGGAAGGCATCGCTTAAAACAGGAAGCCTTAGGAGAGCTTGGAAAAGAGATCTCTTCTGGAAGACATCCTCAAAACCTGCTAGACGCCTGTGCTTGTGGCCAAATAAACTCACGGCCTGAAACGTGTGGATGCCGTCCCCGGGCTGTCCGCCTCGACTCTGGGAGGCTCACGTCTGCTTCTGGCGGCTCGAGGGACTAAGGATGGATTTGTGCACTAATGGGCCAAGAAGACATCTCGGTTAACTGAAGGCCAACCACACGGCCATGTGTCCCCCAAACACAGTCCCTCTGAGATGGGGCCGACGTTCATCAAGAGGCCCCCTAGCTGCCACTCAAGCCTGTGTCCGCATCTGCCCCGACTTAACTCAGGGTGGAGGGATCTGAGCAGCATTGCTCTCAGACGGAGCACTGTGAAGACGGCTCTGGCAGGCGTGTTGGGTTAAAACGCAATTCCTGAACATTTGCTCTTCCCTGTGGCCCATTTTCAAGTTGTTTCAGTGTTTTAAAAAAAGAAGTGAAGGGGGTATACAGGCAGATTTAGCCCCCGGTGAAGCCCCTCTGACCACAGAGCTGGGCCGTGGACAGCCTTGCTATCACGCAGAATGCATGGGAAAGTGGATTGCTGCCAATGCCCTTCAGTTACAATCGCACCCTTCACATTTGACCTCCCTTACGATCCCTTGCAAGCTCTCCTTGGTTTTCAATATTTTCTGCTTTCTTTTTTCGATGGAGGTTTTTCTGTGTCCCTTTGTTACCGCTGCTCTTTTCTGTGTATGAAATCCAGACGAGGGGAATCTGCAGAGACAGTCGCTGGATGGACGGTTCCTGGGGGATGTGGCAGGGGAGGGGGGCGGAAATGGGGAGCCCATCACGATAAGGGCGAAAGTGCAGATGTTCTGAAACTGCACATACAACTCTCCATGGTGTGCTTGAAGTACTGAGTGGTGTGATCGGTGAGTCATCTGCCAACATGACGGTTTTAAAGAAAAGACGGCTGCGTTACTTTAGGGGGATGCCCCCCCCCCCCGCGTGGAGGAGACAGTGCCTGACCAAGGGGACCTCCAGCGTCAGCTCCAGCTCTACCCCCTTCCAGTCACGGGGCGCCCCCGACCCTGGTCTTACTGCTCTATCCTAGACTAGAAGTCCCCGAGGCGGCATCCCGGTGGCCACCACGCATGCTTCTGTGTGGGGTGACGGTTCCACAGCAGGGAGGACGCCGTCCCTCCATCTGCCCCAGGGAGGTGGGGCTGGGGTGGCTGTAAGTGAGACAGGAAGAGCCAGAGGGCCCGCAAGGAACCATCCAGACGCAGGAACTGCAAAGGGCCCTGCCCTCAACGCGGACCGTTCTCCAGGCGGACACGTGTGACGATGGGATCGAAACTACAGAGGGGTCGGTTTTAAGAAGACCCCAGGGGATGCTTTCGGTTGAAGGTTTAAAGATGCTTGCAGGGTAATTGTTTCCATCTGGAGCAAAGGAGAACTGAGAACCTGGTCTGCCCCCCCACGCCCCCCTCCACACACACACTTTGATCTGCATGCTGCTCAGATCAGTAAGATGCTCGGGTACCACCCAGCTCCTCTGGCCTCACCATCCAGGGGACCACTGTCATGTCCCCTCCCCTTCCCCCCTCCCTCCTCCTCTGTGCCTCCCAGTGAACAGCGAGCTTTTCAGATCCGGGGACTGTAACCAGGCAGTGTAACAGAGACACCGAGCCCAGGAAACTAGATGTCCCACAAAACCACGGCCCTAAACCTCCGAACCAAGCAACCAAGTCCTGTGAGGCGCTCGGTTGTACAGCTAGTCCTCTCGGGTGGTTGTGATCAACTTGTCTCTCAAACAAGTTCTGCTGGGAAACCTGTTTACAAGGGCCTAGCTCCTCACAGCACTTAGCTTGGTTGAGTGAACAACAACCTCCCCCCTCAACCCTAAGCAACATGGCTTTTCCATCACCATAAACAGACACTCGGTGTTCCATAAGCAATAAAGGCCCCCTCACCCCCTGGTGACCCCCAGTGATAAACTTGGGGTAAATCATGTTTGGCTTGGTCGGGCAGGCCCCCATGTCTAATTGTTCTCTGAGGCCCGTCAACCATGGGCCCACTGACAGGTTCCTAAGTGGCCCCACCAACCCTGAAAGTCCAATCCGGAGGACTTGCCCTTGGAGCGCAAAGGGGCGAAGGAATTCAGAACAAACCAAGCAGAGCTCGAGGGAATGCGTGCTGGGCTGAGCCCTGCCTTGGGGTCGACCCCAGGCTGTTCAAAAAGGCAGCCTTGAATAGGGACCCAAAGCCCATCTGTGGTCAACTGGACACCCCCAAACAGAAGGGTGCAGTGCAGCACCAATGACACACACAACGTCCCCTGGTTCCTAAATGCTTCCTCCCCCCAACCCCGCTCTATCGTGATCCCAATTCTACCTTACAAATCCAGCTAGACCAGGGGATGTACACTGGTACAGACAGGAACTTGAAACAGAGAGTGGCAATACCGGGAGGGTGGAGGGAAGGTGGGGAGAAAGGGGTAACAAATCACGATGATCGACATATAACCCCCTCCCAGGGGGACAGGCAACAGAAAAGTGGGTGAAGGGAGACATCAGTCAGTGTATGACATGAAAAATTTTTATAAATTATCAAGGGTTCGTGAGGGAGGGGGGGTGGGAGGGAAATGGAAAATGATGAACTGATACCAAGGGCTCAAGTAGAAAGCAAATTTTTGAGAATGACGATGGCAACATTCGTACAAATGTGCTTGGCACAATGGATGGACGGATGGATTGTGATAAGAGCTGTATGAGCCCCCAATAAAATGATTTTTTTTTAAAGGCAGCAGGAGGAGGCACGGTTCCCTAGTTGGGGGAGTCTCTCTCCTGGCCCTCTCTCCCCAGGGACAGTGCCATCAGGGCAGGCTGGCCACCGAGTTGCTTACCCTCCGTGGGGGAGCTGAGCTTGGTCTCGTTGACAAAGGTGGACAGGTCCGAGGGCTGGGGGTAGTCCTGCTTGTCGGCCTCCAGGTCCACGGTCATGCACGCCCACTTCTGGCTTGTCACGGCCAGCTTCTCTTCGTCGGTCGCATGGACCACAGCTGAGCTCACCGGGGGGCTCTCGGGGGTCACCGCCGGAGTGGGGTCCTGCAAGAAAGAGCGAGGTCTCTCCTCCATCTCCTGGTTGGAACCCTGACTACCCCAGGGCCTCGAGAGAGAGCCCCCGGCCAACACTGGTTGGTTTTCACCGCAGATCCCTCAAGGAAACCGGCCCTGCCTTCTGTAAAGCTGAGCTGTGTCCTGATTCTCTGAGGCATTCCTACCAGCTCACTGTACCAGTGAGGACACACTCCACCCATCCCCCTCCCCATTTTCACCACCACCACAGCTGTGCTCTGCGTATGCCAGGGCCCTGGCTAAGTGTGCCCCCATCAGGAACCTCCCCCAGGTCCTCCGCCTGCTCTAAGAGGTGAGGCGAGGCGAGGCGAGGCGGGAGTGGGGGTCTTCTCTCCATTTCCCCCTGCAGGCAGGCGGGGTGGAGTTGAGGAAGGCAGGAGCAGGGTGAGAGGCCAGCATTGAGAAGGTGGAATTCAGTGGAGCCCAAGGCCCCTCCTCCCAGAACAAGGCTCCTCTCTCTGCAGGCCCCTACCCCTGCCACCCTGGCTGGGCTTCCTTGACACGGGGCAGGGGTCTGTTCGGCAGGGGCACAACCATGACGAACAAACAGGGAAGATACATGGCATTCGTTCCGTGGTAAGAACGGGACGGGGACCCCTATCCAGAAAAGGGGCTCCCAATGAGCTTGAGCTGCGATGCTCAGCCCCCCCCCCTGCTCACCCCCTCTGCCTTCCTTTCATTTCTCAGGGCACTTTTTCAGAGTGACGGTCACGTCCGTGAGAGGCAGATTAATCAGCCGAGGTGGACCCTGTGCGTCTAGCCAGCACCACCCTGCCTGGCCTGATGCCCCCAAGCCCTGGGCCAGGTGCCATCCTGTGAGACAACTCGCCAGGGGGCTGGGAGAGGGTCTGGGAATGGACCTGAGACTCAGAGAGGAAAGCTGGGCTTGCTAGCAGGGACCCAGGTCACAGAAGCGGTGACACCCGACCTCTCCTCCCCTCCCCCCCCCCAGTGGGGGATGCCGGCAAATCCTGCAGCTCGGTGAGAAGGGATACCTGCGAAGGTGGTTCTGAGAGAGGAGACCGTTTTGGAGACTTTTTCACCCTAAACGTGTCGCTGGGAAGAAGAAAAGTGGCAAGGTCAACGTGAGGACCAGAGCAGAAAGGGGTCAGTGCCATCCAGAGGCAGCCCCCACCCACCCACCCCGCCTCCAGGTCATCCCCCACCCCCAGCGCTGACAGCATGGGTGACATCCAGGCCCATAGGGAAGACTTGCCAGCAGCCCTGACTTTTGCCCCCCAAGGTTAGCGGAGCCCAGCTGGAACCCTTTCAAGGGATGCTGTTTGGAACCGTGGCCCAGAAATGAAGCTAAATTTAAGCAGATGTGCTTGCTTTGAAAAGCCAAGTTCGGGTGGGTGGATTCATTTATCTGGACTTGTCAGGGGAATCTGCACCAACTCAAGTTAAACGGGGTGGGGGTGGAGGGCTCGAGCTCGGGGCACGGGGACCTGGGTTCACGAAACCAACTTACAACATCCCATTGACAGATGGGCAAACAGACCCTGTAGTGAATGGCCCGCACCCAGGCAGCGCTAACAGAAATGGAGAGTTGGACATTCCCGGGGAACCTGCAGAAGCCTTTTGACTGGTAAGGCGCCCTGGTGGCGCAGTGGGTGCCTCGCTGGGCTGCTAGCTGCAAGGTCAGCAGTTTGAAACCACCAGCCGCACCCTGAGAAAAAGATGAGGCCTCCTACTCCCGTAAAGAGTTAGACTTCTGCCCTGCTCAGTGGGGTTGCCATGACTCAGGATTGGGTCCATGGCAGTAGGTTTGGTTTCTTCGGGATTTCTCACTGGTAGGAAGACCCCGTGCCTCTGAACTTCTAGGTGGGAGACTCTGAGCCAATGCAGGTGGGCAACAAGGTGAGGCATAGTGTCTTTTGGTTCAAGCCTTTTCTTGTCCTTTCACCTGGGGCTGGACAGGCCAAGAGGACAAGGATTCTGAATCGGGGGAGAGGAAGGGGTGTCAGAGGACAGAGCGGGAGAACCCAGCAGGAAGGGATGTCACCTATCCTAGAGGAGGAGGGGGGCCTGCCATATGGGGGAGGGAGTTGGTAGGAGCACATCCGTCACCTTTTAATTCTGCTTCTCCATGACCTTTATGAGCCCCCCTCCCATAGTTTTAGGTTAAGTCCACCTGGGAATCGTGTTCACGGTGAGAATGGAGGCTTGTCCACAGTGCCCCTAGACTCTGTCCCAGCCCCAGCAAACAAAGGCTTGAGGACACAGGGGTGTCCTTCTGGGGGTATGTGAGTCCCCCTCAGCTTTACACACTAACTAGAGGGCAGAGCAAGGTGGGCCTTGGGTCCTTCCTTGTGTTCTCGCCAATAAGATGCTCCAACAACGGCTCGGGGTCACACCAACCACACCAGACCCCGCTACGGACGGCAGGGAGGCACTTGCCTTAGAAGCGGTGACATCACAGCTCAAATAGTGTATTAGAGTGCACGCATAACACGTAACCGTACACCAACACCACTCAACTCTCCAGAACGCAATTATCAAAAAATTCCCTGGGGCAGAAGCAAGCCAGAGACATAACCCTACCCTGGGCTTGCTGGACACTCCCTAGAAGCAGGCCAGCATCCCTGGCGGGGACCAGGCAGCAGAGATGGTGCCAGTTTGGGGCCTCGGATGCTCCTGGTCAGACCCCTCTAGGCCAGGGGGTGGGGGGGCGACACAGAGCCACAAACACCCACAGAGCGACACACAGATGGCAGATGAGGCATGCTGACAGGTAGCCGGGCCCTTGGGACCAGGACACAGGCTCAGAGCAGCCTGACGCTGGCCCCAGGAGTCAGTGGCTGCACCCACTGCACCCCTCGGAGGGGGTCTGCATTCCGGGCAGCTTGTAGAGCTTGGACACCAGAGGGACCAAACCATTCTCTTACTGTGCGGCCACTGTCCTCCTGAAGGCTGTCGCCAGCTGGTCCTCTGCGCACAGGTACATACGTGCACACACACACATACACTGCGCACAGGTACATACGTGCACACACACACAGATTTGGGTGGGTTTCAGGTGAAGATGGCCAATATATAAGGGTCAAAGAGCGCCCCATCCCTCAACAGCACACAGGTGTTGGGGGACCATGTGGTTTCACTGGTCCTCCCTCCTCCCTGCAGGGTGGGGCAGCCAACTCAGCTGCCATGAAGCCAGTCCACGCCCCAACAGCCCCAGCCCAGAAACCCGGAAGGAGCAACCAAGGCGATGCAGGGCCACACTTGGGAGGGGACGTACAAGGTGGGGGGTGGTGAAGGCGGGCACATGTGACATACAAGCCAGATTCTGTAAAATGTACTTACAACAGAGAACACACAGACATGACATCTTCAACCATCCTACGACAAGAGGACAAAGAAAAAGAGAGACAGACAAAAGGAACTGACAAAAACGGTTAAATCTGCAGACAGGTGGCTGCTCACCGGTCGGGACCCAATAGGCGTCCCTGAGGAGTCCAGGGGAGCGGTGAGCCAGTGGCCCCCCAGAAAGCACTGGCCCCCAAGGCTCTGTCTCACCCAGCCAGCAAGACCCCCGCCTGCACTTTGAATGGGGCCAAGGCGAGGGTCCATCTCCCTGACGGCCTCTGGTAGCTCAACAGAAAACTGAACGGAGCTGGGCAGGAAGCACAACCCACTGTCTGTGGACAGAACAAGGGAGGCCCTCGCCTAAAAAGATGTATCATTGTGGCTTGGTGCCCTCAAGTCGATTTCTACTCACAGAGACCCCATGGGACAGAGGAGAAATGACCCAGTGGGTTTGCTTGGCCGCCCGTCCTTTGGACCTGTTGTCAGGAGAGACCGGTCCCCTGGCAAAAGACCTCATGCTTGATAGAGCGGAGGGGCAGCAGGAAAGAGGAAGGCCCCGCAGGAGATGGACGGACACAGCGGCTCTAACATAACACCTGTGAGGCCGGTGCAGGAGCCGGCCATGTTTGCTTGTTGGGCACAAGGTCGCTGTGAGTGAGGGCGGTTTGGAGGGGCCGGACAATGGCAGCTCGCCATGCCCAAGCTGCCCGCCTTGTAGCCCGCAGACGAATGCTTAGTCACCGTGCTACCAGAAGCTTTTAAAGGGAGAATCGATGGCTTTGTGCATCTCCACCTCTGAAGTCTCCCCTTTGAGGCTTCAGGGAAAGCTCCCAACAAGGGCGCTACGGCCCCTTTAAGCAGGGCCTCTCTGGGGAGTTGGTCTAAAAGCAAGTCACATTGGTACTGCTAGGCCTGTCTCTCTGACGGAGGCGCCCATAGCCCGCCGTCCTTCTGAGGAAATCCTGACCTCCTCGAAGGTGAACTGCTGGGGGAGACCCAGACTGGAAGCTAAGCAGCCCCTCCTCCTCCTGCAGGGCAGACCCAGAGCTGGCAGCTGGGGCCTGTTCTGCCAGCCTGCCCCTAGGGCACCGCTGAGCTCCATGATGACATTCTGCAGAGAACAGGGAGGGGGTCTCTAGGCATGCACCAGAGTCCTGCAAGCGGACCTGCAGCCCTATGGGGTTGAGTGGGCCCTTGGGATGGTTCCGGAAGCATGGATCCATGGGTGGCTTAAGGACAATCCACCTGGCCAGTTGGTGTGTGTGGGCATCAGATGCGTTCACAATACCAGCCCTGCTCCCTCTGTGTGGATATCAGTGATTTCCTCTAAGCCTTTGGACTCTAGTCTGCAGAAGGTGACTAGAATCAGGGTGGAGACAAAGAGGGGTGCTCCTTAAGGGCTGGAGGTGTATGTGTGTGTAAGGAGAGGCTGGGCTGGACAAGGCACGTCTCTCATGGGCCTCCTGGGGCCTGCCATCTTTGTCTCATGAGCTAACAACTCATTCACTGGCAGAAGCCAATCCCATTGTGTTTAGCAGGGTTTTAAAGGGCCCAAGGGTCCTAGGCCACAATCAGCTCTTGGTCAAACGGGGAAAAGGGTAAGGCGTTCGTTCATAGGGAGGGTGGCCGGGTCCTGTCTACAGGAGCCCCTGGACTCCCCTGGAGCTGAAAATCAGGTCTTTGGCCAAAAGTAAAGCTTGGGATCATGCACTAGACAAGGGGGACCAGACCCCAAAGGGTCCTGTTGTAGAAGATGCCACCCCTGTGACAGAGACAACAATGGGGCAGCTACACTGTCTGCCTACCAACATCGGGAGGGGGGTGGCGCGTGACAGCCAACAGGGACAGAGGTGAGGGCAGCCAAAGCGTACCCGGGCACGTGACCAAGACTCACAGCCAGTGCCTACCCGCCTGGGATCCTCACCAACTCCACCCCTGAACTTACGTCTTGAGGGGCGTCTTCTTCTTCCTGGCGGGCTTGTTCAGCCCATCCCCGTCCACTCCATTGGCGTCCATGGCACTGGCCGGGGTCTCAAAGGAGGCTGGGGACTTAGAAGGTGAGCTAGGGGTCTTAGAGGACGTCTTAAAGGGGTCAATGGACTCATCACAGGTGTCGGGGTCAAAGCTGTAGGGCTGTTGGGGCAGTTTGGGAGACTCCTGCATTTTTGAGGTGGAAGAAAAGGGGTTAAAGTTGGGGTCATCCCACTTGTCAATATCAAAGGTGTAGGTACCTCTCGCCGCGGGGATGTCATTGGACTCGGCGGGGGCCCTGGGAGGTGAGGCAGGGGTGTTGTTGAGTTTCTCGGGCGCCTCTTTCAGTACCGGCCTCCTCAGGGGCATTTTGGCGACCGGCTTTTTGCCTGTCTTTTTGGTAGGAGGAGGGGTTCCCTGCTGACTGTCCCAGCCCCCCTTGTCCTCTGAGTAGTCAAACTCCAGTCTCACTGGGGTCCCTGTGGCTGGGGGGTCCTCCTGCCCCCCGATGTCTGATGGGGCCACCTCCACCACCTCCGGGGCTGTGGGAGGAGGCAGCTGTCTCCTTCCCACGGGAGGCGAGTTCTGTACTCTTCCGCCTCCCGGCAAGTGGGGTACAACCCCCACAGCACTTTCTGAATCCAAGGGGCAGGCAGCTGGAGGCACTGCGGCAGGTTCTAGGGGCGTCTCTTCCGATAAGGCTGGTCCAGAATCTTCCACCTTGGCCGGCTCTGCGTTGGTCTTGGCAGGCGGATTCTCCTCCGGCGGTGGAGTGGGGCTCTCCCCAGCTGGCTCCTGCTGCGTCTCCTTCACCGGGGGGGCCTCCGTGGGCTTCTTGGTGGTCTGCTTCTTTTTTAAGGAAGGTGGCCTTGGCTTTTTAGTTCGTTTAAGGGTGCTGGAGGCACTGCTGGAGCCCGCGCCCTGCGTCTCTGGGGCGAGGCCCGCCGCCTCGGGACTGCCTGGGCTGGAAGCACCCTCAAACTCACCCGCGTGCAGGCTGAGCGAGCGGGACAAGGTGGACTTGCAGGTGGGGACAGAGTCTGTGGACTTCCTCCGCGCGCTTGCTTGGCATTCCTGGTCCTTTGCGTCTGCGCAGCGGGGCTCCGGGGCCTGGAAATTGTCCACCAGCTCGAGACTGTCAAAGTCTAGGTTGTACGTGCCGCTGCTGGCGATGGGCTTGTCTTCATCAAAGACGGTGGAGAAGGAGTGTGACGGGGGTCGGAAAGGGTGTCCTTCCACAGGGTCACCTTGGGGGCCCTCAGGGACGGGGGCTGCTTCAGGGCCACATCCTGAGGGATGCAAGACAAGGCCGTCAACCCAAAGACCTCAGGAGTGCTTCCTCCCCTCTGCCCAGGACATCCAGCCCACCACTGGATGCTTGGCTCTGGTACTAGGCCTGGTCCCACTCATGACACCCTGGCCCTCTCTCGCCTTCGTCTGCAAATTGGAGTGAGAAAAGCCGTCAGGATAAGCTCAGAGTATGCAGTCAGTCCACCCATGTATGCCAGGTAAGCTTGCCAGACCCAAAGGAGACCTGGCGGCATAGTGGTTAGGCACTGGGCTGCTGACTCGATTGGTCAGCAGTTCGAAACGACAGCCTCTCAGAGGGAGAAAGATGAGGGGCTTCATTTTGTTGTTAGCTCCCATAAAAAGTTACAGTCTCTTCACAGATAGGAGCTCTCAACACAGGGAATCCAGGACAGATTCGCCCTCAGGAACAGTCACGGGAATAGCGCCATCATGTGGGGAGGGGTGGAGGAGGAGGGGGAAGGGAGAGGAGAGGTGAACCCATCTCAAGGGGATGAATAACAGAAATGTGGGTGAAGGGAGACAACAGACAGTGTAAGATATGACAAAATAATAATAATTTATAAATTATCAAGGGTTCGTGAGGGAGGGGTAGTTGGGAGGGAGGGGAAACAATGAGGAGCTGATACCAAGGGCTCAAGCAGAAAGCAAATGTTTTGAGAATGACGATGGCAACAATTGTACAAATGTGCTTGACACAATGGATGGATGGATGGTGATAAGAGTTGTATGAGCCCCCAGTAAAATGATTAAAATAATAATATAAAATAAAAAAGAACTCATACCAAGGGCTCAAGCAGAAAGTGTTTTGGAAATGTTGAAGGCATCATATGTACCATTGAATGATAGATTGTTACAAGATTTGTAAGAGCCCCCCCACAATAAAATGATTAATTTTTTTTAAAAGGTACAGTCTCAGAACCCTGCAGGGGCAATTCAACTGTGCCCAGTAGGGTGGTCCTGAGTTACAAGGGACCTGAGGGCAGGGAGTTTGGGTTAGGTGTGGTTTTCAGGACCAGGCACTGTCCGAGGTGCTGGGGATTCTGCACCGAACAAACCCACAGACCCTCTCCCGTCGCGGAAGCTCATCTTCTCCCAGGAAGGCAGCCTCCCAGCAGGGAGTAAAACACAGGGCTATCAGACCATGAAGGGTGCTGGGGTGGTGGATCAGGGGGCAGGGCCAGGAGGACTGCGGTGCTACAGCTGCCCAACTCTCTCTGTGGCTGCAAATCTCTCCGGAAGCAGACAGCCTCCTCATTCTGCCCCAGAGCGGAGGGTAGGTTGGAACTGCCAACCTTCTGACCAGCAGTGGAGCCCTCAAACACTGCGACTTCAGGGCTCCTGATGGGATATATATATACTATTCACTGATCTGAAATCCAAGTCCAACTGTCCTCCCTCCCTCCCTAAGTTTCCAGTTGACCATGTTGGAATGGAATCTGGGGGGGGTGGCGCCCATACACAGGGGCCAAATCAAAAAACCAAACTTGCTGCCATCGAGTGGATGCCGACACACAACCACCCTATGGGACAGAGTAGAACTGCCCCTGTGGGTCTCTGAGACTATAACTCTTTCACGTGAGTAGAAAGCACTGTCTTTCTCCAGTGACGCACCTGGTGGTTTAGAACCGCTGATCTTGCAGTTAGCAGCTCAAACATGTAACACTTACCTCCCGATTCCCATGTCTTGGAGTCCTTCCAGCTTCCAGGCCCACAGGACCGTTTGCAGCCCCCTCCTTTGTTTTTAGTTTCTGACAGATGATGCCTCAGGCATCCTCGCCTGCCCAGAGCAGCCGGGAGTCCAGAAACGCAGGCCAGCAGCCACCTGGTGCACAAAGCCTACAGCAGCCAGCCCAGAGCTGGGAGGGGTGGGAGGTCCCCAGGGAGCAGTGGGGTCGTGAGGTCAGGGAGCATCCTTTGACCAACATCTGGGGAGGGAGCATGTTGGGAATGGGGATTGGCTGTCAGTCTGCTGGTGGCTGAAGAAGCAGGAGGGTGGGAAGGCTGGAGGGACGGGCAGGGAGGGGCGTTTTCATGTGGCAATTATCCATCGTTGATCTGAAATTCCCATCTTTGTGGGTGCCTGGTTTTTTTGTTTCAATGGCAGCCAAACGCATTTAGAAAGTGACCAGGCACGGCCCGCCGACTTGTTTTGCACACACAGCTCAGTGGCATGCACGGTGCCCGCCGGCTCCCCAGCACCAGCACCAGAATCAGTACCAGAATCAGCCCCCGTCTTCTCATTTGCTCAGCTGGCACTCTTATGCCCCGTTCCAACAAAGGAAACGGGTCTGGGAAGCAGGCCATGAAACCCAAGCTGCTTTCTTACTGCAGAATTTCTCAGAGCGGTCACACCACTGACTGCCAAGTCAGCGGTTCAAACCCACGGACTGCTCTGTGGGAGAAAGACGAGGCTGTCTGCTCCTGAAAGATGCACAGCCCGGGAAAGCCTACAGAGCAGTGTTCTCAACCTTCCTCGTGCCGTGACCCTTTTATACAGCTCCTCGAGTTGTGGGGAACCCCCCAACCATAAAATTATTCTAAATTCTAAAATTGTTGCTACTTCATCACTGTCATTTTGTTACTGTTAGGAATCGGGCGGCCCCGGTGAAAGGGTCATTCGACCCCCAAAGGGGTCGCACCCCACAGGTTGAGAACCGCTGCTCTAGAGGGTTACTATGAGGTGGGATTGACTCAACGGCAGGGTGGGTAGTGTGAAGCTGGGGGCTCCGGAGGCTTGGTGGTTAAGGGCTCGGCTGCTAACCGTGTGGTCTGCACCCCCAGCTGCTCCAGGAGAGGAAGATGAGGCCGTCTGCTTCTGTAAAGGTGAGGGCTTTGGGGGTTCCCCACCCCAGGGAAGTTCTACCCTGCCCTCCGGGGTCGCTATGCATCAGAGTGTTCTGCTTCCCAAGTGAGTCCATCTCTGGGCACATTCTGCGCAAGCCCAGCTGCAGGACTGCTGCCCAGGGAGACTGCCCCAGGAGTCCCCATGGCTTGCGCTGAGGCGTGTGTCCCATTTCTCTTTCCTTCCTTTCCCCCCCACCCCACCCCCACGCCCCCACCCCTCAGCCTGTCAATGCGTTGCCTGTGGTCTCCACGCCTCTGGGTTTAGAGAGCGTGCACCAGACCTGGTCCCATGAGCCAAGCTCGGTTTCAGACCTTGGCCTCTCCTCTGGCCCCAGCCCCTTACCCAGCCCCACTTACCCAGCAGATATCTTACAAGACAAAGCGCTCTCTGAAAAGGCTTCCCTCCTCCAGGCCGTGTCCACCTCCCACACTCTGCATACGCCCAGGCACTCCATGCTCCCGGTAGTAAAGACCTCCACTTCCTGTCCTCTGGCTACCCCAGGACACAGGGAAACCAGGGCATGGGGGCCATGGCCCCCACGGAGGACCAGGGGTTGCCACAAGGCCCTGCCTGGCTGGAGGAAGAGAGAGTCTGCAGCCCACTCACTCGTTCCTGTGAGAAGCAGGGACGGCCCCCACCTAACTGCCGGCCCCCAGCCCCTCTGGGCGGAAGCCTTGGGACGCCCCTCAAATGTCAGTGGTTCTCACATGTCCCAGCTCTCCAGCATAACCATCTGCTCCTCGTGTCCCCTGCCTGCTTAATGCGGCTTTCCTGTTTAGAACTGACATGCCTTCAATAAAACATCACGGGCCAGGAGCCCCATCTTTCCGCAGGGCTTCCTAAGCCAGACCCGATGACCTTTGGGGGCGGGTGGTTCTGGGTTGAGGGAGGAGGTTGGCCTCCTGTCTGTTGTAGCTGCTTAGCCCTAACCCGAACCAAACCCACTGCTGCCCAGTTGGCCAGGACTCGAGCAGCCCAGAGGGGCGGGGAGAGCTGCCCCACAGCAGCAGACTGCCTCGCCTGCCTCTCCTCACTGACCGTACGGCTAGCAGGCCAAGGCCCAGCCCTCTGTTCCTCCCGGGCTCCTTCTACACGTGCGCAGACCACAGGGGAGTACACCCATAGACCGTGGTGGGTGGGATGCTCGCAGAGCGCCCGGCCTGCTGTCTACCCTCCACCGGCAATGATGGCCCGTTCTCTCTGAGCCTCAGTGGCTCACCTGTAAAGTGGACACTCTTGCAGGGCTAAAGTCAGATGTGATCTGCAAGCACCTCTCCCACAGCCTGAAAACAAAAACCCCTCCCTCCCACTGAGTCGGTGCTGACTCACAGGGACCCTATAGGACAGGGCGGAACTGCCCCCTGTGAATTTCAGAGACAAGCACTCTAGACGGGTGTAGAAAGCCCCATCTTTCTTGATTGGATAGTGGTTCCCAACAGATGACCTTGTGGGTAGCTTCCCAATGCACAACCACTATGCCGGGTCCCCCAAATCCTGCACGTGCCCCGGGACCCTGTGCTGCCTCTACCCCCAGCTGGGCTGTGCAGGGGCCCTCGGCTCCTGGGTGTGGGGGTTCTGGCCTACCCAAAGGTCTGCTAACAGGGTCAAAGCAAGGGCAGTCAAGCCTGCCACATGCGGGGTCCTGGGAGGGTTGCAGAGAGCCAAAGACCAGCCCCTTCATTCTATGGGTAGAAGAGTCAGGCTCGGCTAAGGGGCCCCCACACCCCTACCCAGATACGAGGGCCAACCCAGAGTGAAGGCCCGGCATCTGGCTGCCCTCCGTCCACTACCCCACCGTCACACAGCTTTCCGGGGGGAAACCCTGTCTGTGTTCAAAGCCAAGGGTCTGGCTGACTCTCCTGGGTCAGCAATGACACTGGGTAGTTTGTAAAGGAGCTGGCTGAGCAAGAGCCCTGGCTCTCTGGCTGCTCCCACCCATGGTCCTTTCCTGGCCTCGAACCATCGATGATGCAAGCAGTCTCCGGCCCTATCTGCTGCCGTCCATGCCAATGCTGGGCAGACCAGGTCGGGGATGGAGGTGTGGGGGTGGGGAACATGAGGGCCAACCCCTAGATCTCTGTTCAGCCCAGGTCCGCGCTGTCCTCAGGCACAGTCCCCGCTCACAGACTCTGACCCGTCCACGGTCCACAGGGACCATGACTCAGTGGCACAAACACCTCCAGGCCCTTCAAGGAGGAGGTGGGGGGTTGTGGCTTAGAAACTGTCCCCAGAAAGAGGGGTGTGTGTGTCTGCATCTGCTCAATGGAAGAGGAACTGTGTTTGGCTTTGCAGCTGGGAGAAGGGCCCCAGCACAGGCAGACATGCCAAGAGCGTGACTAGAACAAGCCTGGCTGCCTCCTCCAGATGCCGGGAGGACCCCCTGTGCACCCCCACACCCGGGAGCTCCCCACCTGCTTACCTGGCTCTTCCAGGGGTGGCTGGACGCTGACCTCGGGCTCAGGGACCACTTCCGGGGGAGGCGGGGGTGGGGCCGGGGGAGCTTTGACAGGGGTGGTTGACTCCGGGGTCTCAAATGCTTCTTCCGAGTCAGAACTCCTGCAGGGGAGAGAGCGGGAGGCTGGGTTAGAAACGGGCCGGGGGTCTGTCTGCTCAGAGGGCTCACGGGCCAGCCTGCTGGACGCCACATGGCCTCTGACCCCACATGGGGAGTCTGGCCCGAGGGCTGATCCAAACTCAGAAACCAAACTCAGAAACCAAACTCACTGCCCTGGCGTCCAGCCCTAGTGGCGTAGTGGCTATGCACCGGGCTGCTACCTGCAAGGCCAGCGGTTCGGAACCACCAGCCGCTCGTTGGGAGAAAGATGAGGGCTTCTACTCCCCAAAAGTCCGTCTCAGAATCCCACAAAGTGGCTCTACCTGCCCTACAGGGTCGCTAGGAGGTCCAGGAGAGACCTGGAAAGTCACGGAGCAGCCTGTGTCTGTCCCTGGGCCTGCGTGAGTCTCGGTATTCACCAGTTTTGACGGCAGCAGGGCCCTCCTTGGAGCGCACACACCTTGCCCTAGTCAGGCGGTTCTCAACCTGTGGGTCACAACCCCTTTGGAGGTCAAACGACCCTTTCACAGGGTAGCCCGATTCATCATAGTAGCAAAATGACAGTGAAGTAGCAATGAGAATAATTTTATGGTTGGGGGGTCACCATAACATGAGGAACTGTATTAAAGGGTCACAGCATTAGGAAGGTGAGAACCGCTGCCCTAGTGGCTGATACAACCCAGTGCAGGCTTTAGGTGAGTGCGGGCTCATGCTACTGGGCACAGGGACCACGACACCTCACCCTGACACACCACTGGGACTGTCCCCTCCCGGTCCCCAGCACTGACTCTCCCTTGGGCCTGGCCTGCCCTGCCCTTCCACAGGCTGCACCTTTCACCGTTTGGTTACCCCTCTCCTCAGCTGAACCCACAGTGCCAGGAGGCTGGCCAGCCGGCCAGCCATGCCCCCTGCCCCCGGCCCCCAGAGTCTGCTGAACGAACAAACAGCAAAGCCAGCCAGTCTGCCAGCCCCAGAAGGTGCCAGGTCACGGGTGCACACCTGCCAAGCCCAGCCATATGGAGGCAGTGAGTCGGCCTCAGGAGAGCCTGCTTCCCATGAAGTGGACTGAAAGCTGATGGAGGCAGCCCCAGCCAGCACCAAGGGGAGGCCACGTGGCCGGAGCTGAAGACCAGCCAGGACCAACCCAGAGCAGCCCTTCCCCACCGCCCACTTCTACTGGCGACTCAAGGGTCCAGCCGGAAGGACGGAGGCTGTGGTGCAAGCAGGCCCCTGAATTTGCCCTGTTCCCGAGGTCCTGGGCCTGACCCACAGCCAGAGGGGACACAGCAGCCTGGGCGGGTTCCCATCTCAAAGTTGCTGTTGTTGGTTCCGATTCAGAAGGAGACCCGCGTGGTCCAGCACCACCCTCACAATTGCTCCTGTCTTTCGATCCACCTCTCGCCTTTTCACTGCCCCCCACTTCACCAAAGATGATGTCCTTTACCAGGGACGGGTCTCTCTGGGCGACACGTGCGAAGGACATGAGATGAGCAGTGGCCTCTACTGAGCTAAGGAGGTAGACGCAAACAAAATAAAACCAAACTCACGGCCATCGAGGCGTTTCCAACTCACAGCAACCCCACAGGGCGGGGTTGAACTGCCTTTGTGGGTTTCCGAGACTGTTGCTCAATTTGGGAGTAGAAAGCCTCGTCTTTCTCCCTCCCATAGTTCAACAGAGTAAGTTAATGACCAAGAGGATCACAAGGACGTTGGAGTACTGACAATCACAAAGGGCTCCAGCAGGGAAATGGGGTGGGGGAGTTACAGCGTCACTGAGACCCACGGTGTGCAAGGCCCAGAGGAGCAAGGACCTCAGACAGTGACCTCAGGTCAGCGGCACCTGGAAGCCACCAGCAGGTCCCTCCCTGTCAGCCCGAACTCAGAAACAGCTCCATCCAATGGGTTCCCCCGTCCAGGAAATCCACAAACTGAGCCAGCCTGGCTCCATCGGTACCAACAACCCTGTTCTCCCAGGACAGGGCCCCTCCAACAGATGCAGCAGGGACCCCCCTCCCCACCCTCACCTGATCGCAAGGAGCAGAACCGTCCGGGGGGCTTCTAAAGCCTGCACAGTATTAAATGTCACGAGCAAACCCCTAATTCATGCAAAAGCCACAGGGGCGACGCTGGCTCTTTGCAACACACCGGCAGCGATGAAAGGACTCAGCTTTTGTCTGTAGGGGAATTTCAGATCCATGCTTGGACAATAATAGATGGAGGGACCTGGAGTTTCGCAGGATCTGCTTTCCTGGCATGTGACACACAGAGCAGCAGAGGGAGGAGGGTTTCCATCACCGACTGAGCCCTGCTGAACCCTGGGCGCTGCCCTGGCTGAGGCCTCGGGGGAGCTTGGGCGCGGCCCTGGCTGAGGCATGTCCTGAGAACCCAGGCCCCTCTCCCAGCCCCCAGCCCTGCATGCACCGGCACCCACTCTGAAGAGTCGCATAGAGCCAACTTGCCTCTTTCCAGCACTTCCTTGAAGGACGAGGTCACTGGAGTCGCCACTGCGGGTCACAGCTGACCACACCCACCGGGCCCACTCCACCGGGGACCACACCTGCCAGGAGCCAAAGGCCATCTCTGCCAAGGTGCAGCCTCTGTCCCTCTCAGTGCCCGGCTGGGGCCTCTAGGAGTCGTGGCAAAGTGAGCTGGCCTCCGGGTCCCAGTGTGGAAAGCTTCTGAAGTGGCCCTCTGGCAGCAGAGAGGCGGGTGGACCGAGGGGCTGCGGGGCCCCCAGCCGCCCGCCTCCTGCGTCCCAGGCACTGGCGATGCATGGATCTGGAGCACAAAGGGCCTCTCCTTTGTCCCAACGGCACAAGCAGGCGACAGGGAGGGCCGGATGCACTCGGACCCTCGTTGCTGAATTCCAATGAGGTCGACCCTCTGTGGCTGCAGCTGCCCACTTGGACACCTGCTCCGAGAGGTCCGGCCCTCCCCGATGCCTGTGTGTGGGGAGGAAGCCTGAAGGGAGACTGAGGTGTGTGGGGGGAGGTGGGGCACAGAAAACCCCTTTGTGGTCTCTGCCCTGTTTACTATAAACGATTCCTGGGCCCACCTCGGGTCAGGAGCTCAGCCCTTACTGGTCACTATTCTCACACCCTGTCCCCAGAGCTGGGAGCAAGTTAATTAGAGGAGGCGGGTGGCAGCTTTTTTAATTAGCTTTTTTTTTTTCCTGCCCTGTTCACTTTCCCAGGGGGTTTAAAAGCATTTCCAAGAGCCGGGATTTCTGCAATCCGCCCACAAAGAGTCTGTACATAAAATACAGCAGTCCCACGGGGTGGGGGGGCACATAAAAACCGCTCCCATTGGCTGTCCCATGCGGCTGGCTCCCGTGGACACACAGCTAAGCTACGGGCGCCACAAGCCCTGGCCGTGAGAGGAAGCAACGTGAATTCAGTCCCATCCCTTCGAGGGGGGCTGCCATAGGTGTGTGGGCAGTTTGAATTCCAAGATCATGGAATTTTTCCACAAACTTTCAGAAGGCCCCTCAGATGCTAGCATCCCGGAGAGACGAATCTGCCTCCGCAGTGTGCAAAAACATCCCAAAATGATGGAAAACATATTTACCAGGAGACACATATGCTGCGTCCACCACAGAAGTGAGTATGCAAACATAACTAAGTGCCGTAACATAGAAAGGGAGCGTCCCCAAAGTACACTAGGGCTCGCCGCCAACAAGCCAAGTCTGACATAAGTGATCCCTACAGCGGCGTAGACCTGCCCCAGCGGGTTTCTGAGACTGTATGACTGCACGGGGAGAAGCTCCTTCTTGTTCCCAGGAGCGGCCGGTGGTTTCGAACCGCTGGCTTTGTAGTTAGCAATCCAATGAGTAGCCCACGGCGCCACCGGGACTCGTGGGAATTCTGCACAGGCAGGCGTGGAATGGGCGGCTTGAATCCCGACATGAGCAGACATGAGACACCACGCTGTTTTGTCCCATCAGCTTCCCCGGACTCGGCTCTGACCCATGACCACCCCATGCATGACACCCTGCCTGCTCCCATGCCCGCTTCATGACCGTGGGTACGGTCGGAGTCCACTGCTGCGGGCACTGGGTCAGCTGACTCCCTGCCAGGCCAGGGGCTCATCTTTCCACACTACAATGCAGCCCGTATGGTGTACGTGGTTACCGACTGGATTGCTCACTGAAAGGTTAAGACCACCAGCAGCTTCTTGGGAGAGAGATGGAGCTTTCTACTCCCGTAAAGAGTGAGTTTCGGAAACCCAGGGCAGTTCTACCCTGTCCTGCAGGGCCGCAGTGAGTCGGCATCAGCTCCGTGGCAGCGAGGTTGACTTAGCCCCACATGAATCTGATGTGATCCACAGGGGTCTCTTTGGCTGGGTCTTGGAAGGAGATTCCCAGGCCCTTCTTCCTCGTCCGTCTGAGAGTCTGGAAGCCCCGCTGAAACGTGTCCGCCTTGGGTGACCCTGGTGGTGTTTGAAGTTCTGGTGGCATTGAATCCAGACCCACAGCAACGCCCCAGCCCCCACAGGTCACCCTGAGAGATGCCTAACGACCCGCGGGGTAACAGCTGCCGCTGGCTGGGCACCTAGTTACACCGGGCACCGTGGGAGTCCCATGCGCTCAAGTCAAGCCTGCCATGGAGAGCACCCCATTTTAAAAGTCACAGCTCAGAGGGGCACATCGTTAGTAAGTGGCAGAAGCCAGGCTCAAATCCAGTGACTTCCAAACATCCAGCCACAGAGCTTTCCCCCACACAAAGTGATGCGCGGAATCCCTGAGCAAAGAAAGAGCGAGGTTGTATTTCGAAGGCATCGCCGACTCGGGCACTTCAAACGGTGCGTGAGAAATATCTGCGCTCTTTCCCGTCTGAAGTCCTCTCTGATGTACCGCAAGCACACAAAACACGGGCCATCTTCCCAGGGAGGTGCCCACAGCCACCTCCGGCTCCAGTTAGTCTGACAATGCAAGGTCTGGAGGGCGAGCGTTTACTGCCACTGAAGTCCCATCTGAAATTCAGAGCCAGAGTCTTCCAACTCAAGAGGCTGGGAGGAATTGGGAGTTCAACTCACAGGCCAACGCATTTACCTCGGCTTCCAATCCGGAGAGGAAACTGAGGCAGAAGCGACTGCCCAGGGTCACCAGCCCTGTGTAGATGGGCCTCTGATTGAACTCTATTCCCCTGACCTCCACAGAACAGGGCCACCTTCCCCAGTGCAATCCCCCCCACACCCAGTCCAGAAACAACCCCACTCTGAAATGTTCCCGACGATGTAGATACCTTGACTTGTGCACCTGCTTCCGGAGACAACATGTAACACTGTCATGGGGAAAGGGACACATCATTAAGTGATGCATTTCCTCAGAGAGCCAGTTTGGACCCGGGGGGGAAGGGCAAGTTTATGGACCACCCACAGCATTCCCAGACACTGTGCAGGTCTTCTTGGGTGGTGGCCAGGTCCAGGCCTTAAGTGACCCTTCAGGGTTCCTGTAGAGGGGGAAGTTAGCCCTTCCTTCCCACTGCCCACACCCTTGAAGGCCAAGCCCTGGCAAAAACAGCATTCTGGTCAAAGCCCTGCAGTCCAGATCAGCTGGATCCATCCAGACCAAAAGCCATCTGCCCTGTTGAGAGAGGCTGTCCCCAAGTGAAACTGAGCTCTCACCGACCAGGCTGCCTCATTCACCGCCCAGCCCCACCACTATACTGGTCAGAGGCTGACCAATCTGTGGATGTGTTTGGACTGTTTTCATCAACACACCCAGCTGACAACCAGGTCTGGTAGCACTTTCAGGTAAGCCTGGGACTGCTCACCCCGAGGTCAGTGGTTCAAATTCACCAGTCACCTCGCAGCTGCGGCTGTCTGCTCCTGTAAAGTTCACAGCCTCAGAGGCCCCGGGCAGGGCTGACAGGCGTGGGAACCCACAGCACAGCATCGGGGTTCGTTTTGTGTGGTTGTCAACAAAAGTGCCCCCCAAGCCCAGCATACAGAAACACATAACACAGACCCACAGAGACATACCACACACAATCCATATCACACACGCCAGACATGTGCATCATACACATATCTCAGACACCTTACGCCACACACACCTATACACACCACAGGTATATCAAACCCCACCCCACGTGCATACACACACAGCACGTACACCTCATACCGCTAGACATACCACACACCACACCACACACAAAGCCTACATCACAGACATACACGCCGCACATACACAAGCACACACAGATCATACCGCATACCACACACGGCCTGCATCACAGGTCACACACCTACTCCACACCACAGACTGCATCACACACACGTGCACACGCTTCTGTACTACACACACAGCAAACCCACAGACACAGGCGCATTCTTCCCTACATCAGCCTGACCGGCCTCCTGACTTGTGAACTTTCTAGGGCCTGGCAGAAAACCCTTTGCGTTCACTGTGCCCACGCGGGCAAAAATGGGATTTGCTCCGTTACCTTGATTCTGGCTCCTGGGGGAAGGGGGACATGTGCTACCAGGACAACAAGACTGTGGAGGTCAGGTGGCTGCGAACAGTGGCCAGGTGCCGCCTGCCGTGAACAGAGGCCAGCTCAGGCAGGCCACGGGCCAGGATTTTCCAGGCGGACAGCCTGCGTGTTGGAGGGAGGCCTCCCACGAGAATCAGAGCAGGGGCAGCAAGGTGCCCAGGGCCTACAGCAGTGGGTCTCCACCTTCCTAATGCTGTGACCCTTTCATACAGTTCCTCATGTTGTAGTGACCGCCCCCAACCATAAAATTATTTTGGCTGCTACTTCATCACTATAATTTTGCTACAGCTATGAATTGGGTGACCCCTGTGAAAGTGTCATGCGACACCACCCCCCCTAAGGGGTCGCAACCCACAGGTTGAGAACCACTGGCCTAGAGGAAGTCAGACAGAGGGCGTTCTCCTTGGTCACTTGAGGCTGTGCTAAGCGATGAGCCGGGCTCCAGGGGCCGCCCGTCTGCCTCCTCTGCGATTGGTTGCAGACCCGCCACAGAGGGCCTGGCAGACCCCCCTCCGCCAGGTGCACATGGAACACGAGCGCAAGAAAAACGAACCAACTCTGGAAAACAGAAACCAAACCGCAACTCCAGGAAGGCTGCCTGGAGGAGCGAGGTCTGAGAAGCTAGGAATGCAGGCACGGAGCCCCCAATGGGTATGGGTTCTCAGCTCTCAGTTCCTAATGGGCCCACCTTTGGGTCCTCTGCCCATTTCTCAGCCACAGCAGGCCTGGTATTGGCTGTGAGTGCGTCGGCTCTGACTCCCAGCAACCTCAGGTTCATCAGAAGGAAACAGGGCCCCGTCCCGCGCCATCTGAAACGTGTCCACCATGGTATTTGAAATATCCACGACACAGCTTCCAGCATCACCAAAATGCAAACTCCCTGCTACCAAGTCGGAGCTGGCTCATAGCCACCCGAGAGGGCAGGCTAGAACTGCCCCTATGGGAAATTCTCCTCGGGAGTAGAAAGCGCCTCTTTGCTCCACGGAGCGGCTGATGGTTTTGAACTGCTAAAGCACCTCACGTACACTCTGATCTTCTCCGAGCCCCGACTCGTCCTTCTTGGGTACACTGCCCTAGAGGACACCTGGCACCTGGCTTCCCAACACGCACGGGGGAAGGGGAGGGAGGGGAGGGTCCAGCACTGGGAAGACCCCGTGCTGGACAGGACCGAGAGGCCATCAATGAGAAGATAAGGCCTCAGAGGCTCAGTAACACTCAGTCAGCCACCAGTGCGAGGACCGTAGGGAGAGGGGGCAAAGGAGGCAGGCCCTTCATGTGCACACGAGCCAGCTTCACGGTAAGACAGGCATAGGAAGAACGCATATCGAGCGTGAACTTGCTTTGGTTAAAATAATTACATGTGTACACAAACACACAGGCGCATATGTATACATACATATGTTTACCAGGGACAGGAGCCTACGTGCTTACAGGCAAACAAATATGTGCTGCTCAGAACGTGATAGTTTTCCATGAATGCCAGGAAAAACCGCAGCTGCCCTGACACCAGAGGATGTGGCCCAACGACGCATCTGGGAATTCAGCACCTTCTCCCAATCCCACCAGGCACTGGCAGGACTGGCACCTGCTGGCATAAGATTCGCTGGATTCAGTCCAGGACGGGGTAATGAGAGAATCAGCCAGGAGTCTGGGCAAAGCAATGGAGTAGCCAGAGCGGAGCCTCCCCCTCTGCACAGCCCAGAGGCAGACCCCCAGGGCGACCACCCTTCCAGGCATCGTGAACAGGGGTGCAGCAAGGGCACCCCTACAAGGTGCCCCTACCACGCCCCAGCCCCACTGCGCTCCCTTCCTGTGTTAGTCTGGGTAGACTAGAGGAACAAACCCACAGAAACTCATATGTACATAAGAGAGAGTTTCATGTAAAGGTAAGTATACATTCAGAAAGCATGCCAATCCTGTCCAGTCCAAGCCCATAAACCTGACTTAGCCCATATGATCTACAAAGTCCTCCTCAAACTCGCAAAACACACGCAATGATGCTGAATGCAGGAGGAAAGCAGAATCAGTGTGTGTGTAAGCATCTTAGTGCTGGCAGGGATCTCCACGCGACTTCTCCAGCACCCAGGGCTGCATCAGGGTAGGTCCATGCGGCTTCTCCTCTGGGGTGTCTCGCAGGAAGTGAGCCTTGCCAGCTGAGGCAAAGAACTAGCTAAGGCAGCCACACCCTGGCCCGACCATCAAAGAACAAGAGACCAGAGAACAAGAAAAGGCAACACTCACGGAGCCATTTATCTCTTCGCCCACATGTGTTTATCAGCCAGGTTGGCACAATAAACCTTAACTCTCAGACTTCCGGTGTCAAGTGAGGTTGCCCAGGTGGGTATCAGCACCTGGGTGAAGCGCCCCGGCCCGGAACATGGTGGAAATGGGGACAACCTCACAGGTTCTCAAGTCGACTGGCACATTCCAGTTCATTCCCAAGAGCTTTCTCTCCGTCCTCTCGTCTGGGATGAGAGGTCTGGGGCTCGACTGCACAGTCATGGCACAGGTCCTGGGCAGCTATCCCGTGCTGGCACCTGGGCAGATAAAACTGGTACCTGGGCAGACGGGCCAGGCAGGGAAGGGTCCCACTGTCAGGAGGTCTGGGTCCTCTGGGTTCTAAGGATGCGTGGCCCGAGATGAGCCCATCACGGACCTGCTCAGAGCTACCCTGGGGCAGAGCCACGCCAAGGACACATGTCTGCTGCCCTCGTCCTGCCCCGGGGGATCTCCCTCGCCTTCAGGAGCGTGGACCCTGGGTGGCCCAGCTCCGATCTCCTCCCTTCTCTTTCCTCTTCCGGTCAGACCTTGGCCCGTTCCCTCCCTCAGCTCATGAGGGCTGCAAAGACTGGGCGGGCGTACTAGAAAACAGCAAGGGGCATGTGGGAGATGGCAAGCCAAGGGACCTCTGCAGGGGCCTGTGATGTTCCTGCATTCAGTGTCACTGCATGTGTTATGTGAGTCTGAAGAGGAATTTATAGACCGGTATTGGGTATATGGGCTAATCTTAGACTTATGGACTTGATCTGGCAGGACTGGGGCGTTTTCTTAATGTGTAATTCCTCTTTGGTGTAAAGTTCTTTCCTATACAGATGTGAGTGTCTCTGGATTTGTTTCTCTGGTCAACCCGGCTCACACACCAAGCTCAGCACAGTAGAAGGGCGCGACGAAGAGAAAGAATTTCAAGGGCACGGGAGTGACTCAGAGGCTGCCACAACAGGGTCAGACCCAACAGCAACTGGCAGGAGGGGGCAGGACCGAGTGGTGTTTCTTTCGGTGGGTCGCTGTGAGTCGGAGCTGACCCACACGTCTCTGGGTGAGGAGAGCACTCAGTGACCGGTGAAAAAGCTATGGGCTCGAAGTGCCGCTGAATACAGGTCTGCCGACCGGCATCCCAAAGATCAGCCGCTGAAAGCCAGAGGGAGCAGAGGCGTGCTCCGCCACACATGAAGGGCTCTGGGCAGAGGAGTGGTTAGAGGCTGGGCTGCTCACCCCAAGGTCAGCAGTTTGAAACCACCAGCAGCTCCATGGCCAGAAGAGCCAGCTTTCTGCTCCTGTCTGGAGATATAATCTTCGAAACCCACAGGGACAGTTCTACCCTGTGCTTTTGGGTGAAGAGTCAGAATCAACTCCGGGACAATGAGCTTGGTCTTCTGGCTTCTGTCTGTCCAGGAGTAGTACGCAGGCACTGGGCTGCTAACCTCAAGGTCAGTAGTTTGAAACCAGCAGCCACTCTTAGGGAGAAAGACGAGGCTGTCTGATCCCAGAGTTAGTCTCAGAAACCCCCAGCCCGGTTCTTCTCATCCAAGGTGAAGCTGGTCCAAATTCCCTTGTCCAGTCATCCTCAGGCAGAATCCGTCCCACCCTACACCTGGCTTCCCCTCCTGGGCAGGGTCCCGGCTGCTGACCCACGAGGGCCCTACAGGGCAGGGTGGAACTGCCCCTGGGGGGTTCTGAGACGAACTCTTTCTCCCTGCATGAGGCCGGGGGCTTGGAAATAACTGACCACCGCCCGTCCTTCACGTGTTACAACTCAACAAGCTCAATGCCAGCGTCCGTCACCAGCGCACGTTACGGAAACACAGAATGGCGCAGGCTCCCATTGTCCCACCATCCCCGCAGTCAGAAGGACGGCTCTGCCGATGATCCTGCATTTACAGATTGATGAGAACACAAAGTGGTTTTGCTTGCTCTTCCCACACGCTCCCTACACACACACACACACACACACACACACACACACACACAGCCGACACGGCTGTGGGTGAGGCATTGTAAAATCAAGCAATAAATTCCACTGGAATTTCTACTGAATTGAATTAATTCACAGCCACGCAGAGAGTCGTCACCACTAGCAAACAGAAGTGCTGACGGGCCAGGTTCCAGGCTCCAGGATACACATGGGAGGGAAGGCTTCCCTCTCAGAGGCCGCAGCTTCAGGGAGACACGGAGGGTAAAGAAGGGGCCCCCAACGGCTCGGACTTGAGGAAGAAGGTTCCAGCTCATGAGAACAGCATGACGGACAGTCCTGCGGTGGGAGAAAGCTTCACCCATGTGAGGGACAGGCTGAGGTCGCTTGGGAGAGCGGAGCGGATAGGGGTGAAGCTGGAATTCCGAAGGGCCTCGGGTGGACCCTGTAGAACTTGGAAGCTGCTGGAAGCTTCCCAGGGCAGGAAGGTCGTGGCCTGGTCTGTTGTTAACAGAGGTCAGAGGACTGGGAGGAGGGCAGCGGGGTGGGTGTGGCACGGGGAGCTTGGTCAATGATCCTGTAGGCTGGTGAGTCTCTCCAGAAGAAAAGGTCGGAGGCACAGGGACTGAGAAGGTGGCGGGTTACCAGACTCCAGGATGACTGCCTGTCTGTCAGTCTGTCACGGCAGACCTCTCGTCTGTCCCTTTGCTATCTTGTGGCGGCGTCCTTGTCGGAAGCTATGCCTCCAGTATTTCAAATAACACCAGAGGGAAGGTTCCAGTAGACCAGGAAGAAAGGCCTGGTGATCTACTTCCAGGAATCCACCAACGACCCACTTCCAAGAGTCCACCAATGTTAAACGGAAAGGAACACAACAGAATACCATCCCATCTCCTCCCGGCGGAGGTGAGCCCCAAGGTGGGAAGGTACTCCCAGCACACCGGGATGGGCTGCGACAGTGGAATCAAGGGAACGGGTGACCGTGAGGAGGGGGCAGGCCTGGGCCATGTGTCCTTCTACTGGTCTACGCATGCTTTTACAGGCGCGTCGTCACTGTTGCTGCCGGCTGTCCCCAACTTGCGCTGCCACCATAGCGATGACAGCCTATAAAAAGCACCCCCACCCCAACCCAAAAAAACATTACCTTTGAGTCTCAGCAACCCCTGGAGAAGAGTAGATCCGACCCCTAGAATGCACCCCCCGCCCCCAAACACAGAACAAGCAAACGCCAAGCCACTGTTGTATGCGCGCTTCTGCTGAGAGCCTTCTCCCTGCAGACGGGTGGGGATTCACTAAGACTGGAGCGCAGACAGCAGCACAGAGGCCCCCACCCGGGTGACGCACACTAACACCGGAAGGCACGCCTCAGCCCCGGTGCGACTTGGAGCACTGGGCAGCACTCGGCACGAGACGCAGGGTCATGTGGAAAAGCGATGCCACCAGCAATCATCGCAAGCCCACGAGAAACGGGGCACGCCAGAGCGCGCCAACAAAATTAGGGCAGATAAATAAATTTTCACTTCTACAGAGAAAACTGATCCCAAGAAATCCCAAGATGATAGAAGCCGCGTTTGGGATCCAGGCTCATCGGTCACCTGGAGAGAGGCTGTGCAGTTATGTTTCTGCAGAATAAAGCTGATGGGCTCCCCTTAGGAGGACGCAACCACGTTTGGAGAAAGATGGACATGAAGGAGGCGAAGGAACCGCAAAAGCTTAATCATAATCCTATTTTCAGGTTAATGACACCCCAAAGAGAGGGGCTATTTGTTTATATTGTCACAGGCAAAGAAGATGGGTAGATTTCTCTTCAGCCGGCAAGGCCCAGAAGAAAGGAGGGAAGCTGATGTGTGTCCCGACCCTGTCCTGTTACTGAAGTTATCCAAAATGTCAAGAAGACCTCGCAGGTTCCTGAGAATGCCGATCGCTGACTGCTGAGATAGTTCTTCCGTTGCTGACGCTGGCGAAGAGAAACTTTGGGACTCTTATCAGAGCTGAACATTTTATACAGCAGTGACTGGACTATTACTACAGACTGTTGTTTTGCTGAAAGATCAAGATTTTGGACTTGTTAATTAATGCTATAATGTGATTGGAATGTAACTGATTTCTGTGTAACGCCTTACCTATATAATGTAACATTGCATGATTGGGATTGGATTAGGAAACATTTGCAAGGGTTTAAGGGAGACATTTCATTAGATGTTGATCAGCTTAAAGAGGATATTTTCTATACATTCAGAGACAGACTGGAGGCATCTCCTGGCTCTGCTATGATTAAGCAGTTGGTGAGTGGCATGGAAGGGTTGGATCCTGGAGCTTGGGTTCAAAGTATCTCACATAACTTAAGTTCCAGTCTGACTGTTGTTTATCATCATAATTGTGATGCTCGCAGTCTCCTGTCGCTTCTACAGGAAGCTGAGAGATATGAAGAGAGACCATGTTGCCTCCGTGACACTATTAAATCTTAAACGTAATGCAGAGAGGGGAAACGGGGGATGCTAGCGCTGTAGGGAAACAAAACTGGGACTTATTCCCTGACTGGTACGGAGGGAATCTGGAAGACTAGTGTTCCATGGCTGGAAGACCGCCACTCTGGTAGTTGGAGATACAGTCCAAGTACATGTTCCTGCAGTTGTCTGTCATTTCCACAGTTTCTCCCTTAAAGCTGTGCTGCCTTAAAGTGAGCACATGGTTGACTCATTCTCCCTATGGAAGCAGGCATTCCTGTTTGGCTCTAATTTCTTCCCGCCGTGGCATCCAATCCCGCTCATACCTTCCTCCAATGGCAGATGGGCATAGGGGACTTTATTCCCCAGCGCCTGATTCAAAATGTTTGCGATAAACCTGAATTTTTGGCTATATTAATGGGATCATGATGTTGTGTCTTGACAGCTTTTACTGTATAGAAAATAACCATGTCGTCCATGTGGCTCTTTCGAATTTTATACATAAAACAAAAGGGGGACTTGTGCAGGGAGATCAGATGCTTACGGACAACTCTCACCCCACCACAGGGGTGGGCCTGCTCCCTGCTGCTGGGGACAATGGACTATTTCTCCCTGAAGCTTGCAACCATTAGCTTGGTTCCTGCAGGTGATGTTTACACCCTACTAATGTTTCCTATGGAGGTCAGAGAACAGGTCACATCTTGTCACATGTGTACCCCCAATCCCTCCTCTTCCTATAGCGTGTATGTTCCTAGACCACCACCCCCCATGGCTGTATAACCTATAGTACAACCTCTTCCTGTGACGTATGTCTTTACCTGTAATTGGTGGACTTGCACGCCCCCAAGGTATATAGGCCTGGGTTAGCAAGAGAGATCTCTCGGACTCCCTCTCGCTGGTCTCTCCCCGCCCTCTCTTCGGCTCCCTCTCCTTCCATGTTTCCCTTTCCCCTTGTCCTCCTTCCCCTCCCCCTCTCTCTACGTGGCCCACCAAGAGGGGCTGAGGTGAGCAATGCTACCATGTATTGTGTTTGAATCCACTACTGTAATATCTCTTTGTCTCTCATGCTCTCGATGACTTTAATATATATATATATATATCTCAACCGTACAATTGTGCTTACTGAACCCATAATTAGTGGGGGGCTGCTCCCCTCAACTCATACCACACCCTGGGTGTCGTAACTCCAAGGGGCCGAATCCCTTTCATCCGATTGCCTGATTCACGACAGCAGCACCTTCACCTGTGGCATGTGTGACCTGGTCTGTGGGAACCTCCGATGTCCGTCCCAGGAACAGAGCTCCGGTGATGAATGTAGCTTCTCACCTCCAACAACAAAGCAAGCACCAGGGCCGACGCGAGGTGACGCGTTCGGTGACAATGCAGCCGAGCTGAAGGAGAGTTTCAGAGGTGGCCTTCTTGCCAGCAAGCGCCTCCATTTGATGATGAAACAGAAGATATGGTGTTTGTAGCGGAAGATGGTCCACCTATGACTTCAATGCTTAGGTGCGCTGAAGCTCTCCGGCTTGCAAGCGCGCTCCGGCAGCCCGCTCCCTCGCATCTTTGAGGATGAGGTGTCAAAGGCCGCCTTCCTGCTGCGTGCTCTCAAGTCTCCCGCAGGCCGGGCGCCACGCCATCTCTTCTTTCCAGGCGCCTGTTATCTTACAACGCCTGTGCTTCTGGCTTCAGCCTGGATGCTCCTGTCAGCTGAGTGAAACACTTGTGGCATCAGCAGTTCACACACTCACCAGAAGGTTGGGCGTTCAAGTCTACCCAGAAGCGCTGAAGATCCTTCTCCCAAAACATCAGCCGAGGGCACGCAGTCTACCCCGACCTGCCCGAGTTGGAATCGACTCAGGGGCAACCGGCTTGATGAGGATGACGGTTGCCACTTTCATTGCCCATCGCAGAGCGTGCTGCATCCGGAACACAAAAGGAAAGAGCCGCAGACGTCACGTACGCCTTGGTTTAAGCGCCTGGATGAAGAGGAATGGCGCGCACAGGCGGCCCAGCACCAAGCGCCCACCAAGCCAAGGCCCTGAAGACGGTGGAAAAGTTCTGAGCCTTCCCATTCCCCGTCCCCGCTCCCTTCAAGCCCCAATCCTGCGGGCTTCCATCGCTGCTTCCCGAGGCCACCATCCCAGGACCGGTGGGAGCCACTCGAGGGTCAGAATACTGGACAGTAAACAAACCGGATGCAGCCTCAGAGCCCCGGCAAACGGACACCTCCCAACAAAGAAATCACATGCCACAACCGGAATCCACCTGCTTCCGCAGACTTCGGCCAGGAAAACCCTGTGGGGCCACTCTGCCCCAATGCGCGGGGAGGCCGGGCGGCAGCACAAACGCCAAGGCACCTGGCGACGGTGGGCTGTGGCCGCTTGTGAGGAATCACCGCAACCGGGTGGAAACAGTTGATAAAGGCAGAGGGAAATCCCCAAATGAGCAGAAGTTGCCTAAGCACCACTTCCCAATGGAAGCCCACGGACACTCCTCTTCCCCCTTGGGAGCCAGGACTCAGAAGTCAAGAAATAGGAAGAAAGAAGGGGGGCGTGTACTTGAGGGCATGGGAGGGCAGGTGTCACTCAGAGGCAGGGGCTCCAAGAGGACAAACTCTTGACTCTTCACCACTAAGAATACTCCTCTCTGCACACTCACTGTGCACACCCCTCTGTGTACACACCCTCAGTGCACACACCTCTGTGCAAGGCTGCCTTCTCAACTTCTCCCCCAGAGAGCAGGCAGACTCCCTGGAGATGGGGTGGCCTGAGGAGCCCCTCGGCAGCCCGGGCCTCAGGAAAATGTCTCAGGAGCCACTCCTACTCCCCAAAGAACAGCCAGGAAGCAGCCACCAGGGCTGGCTTCTGAGAGCGGCTCTGCCTGCAGGCCTGCCGCCTGGACTGCATTACATGTGCGCAGATGTTTGCCCTGACGGGAGCTGCCTCTCCGCCTTCTTCCTGGAGGGAAACGCTTCCAGACCTTGGGACGCCTGCCTGCCCCTTCGGTGCAGAAGGCTGCACAGTCAGCAGCTTCCGCACGTCCCTGAGTGACAGCAGGGTAATTCCCGGTGGCTGGGGTCCTGCCCTGAAGTGCCTGGAGACACAGATCTGGGCCACACCGAACTTGGTGCTGGGGCAGAGGTGGTGCCTGCTTCATAGGTGGAGTTTGTACTAAAGACAGTGTGTCCCCTGCGGTGGCTCAGGCACTGTGGTGACATGTGCACTGTCATGATGGGTGCACCACCACTGTGGTAACATGTGCTCTGTGCTGGTGCATGCACTGTGGCGTGGGCACTGTGGTGACATGTGCACTGTCATGATGGATGCACCACCACTGTAGTGACATGTGCACTGTGTTGGCGCGTGCACTGTGGTGTGGGCACTGTGGTGACATGTGCACTGTCATGATGTGTGCACCACCACTGTAGTGACATGTGCACTGTGTTGGTGCATGCACTGTGGCGTGGACACTGTGGTGACGTGTGAACGTAAGACAATGCTGGCACTCACTGTGGTGTCTGCACAGGACAGCTGCAGAAACAATAGCTCCTCCCAGGTGGCTCCTGCAAACAGGGCAACACCTCTCAGGGCAGCCCCCCCGCCCCCCAGGAGCTCTCCCTCCCCCACAGGTGCGGTGAAAGGGCAGGCAGAGGGCTTTCAGGATGTCGGGTGTATTAGTCTGGATACTTTAGAGAAACAAATCCACAGAAACTCATGTATGAGAGAGAGTTTTATATAAAGGGTAAGTGCGCATCAAGAAAACATCCCAACCCAGTGCTGCCCAAGCCCACAAGTCCAATATTAACCCATCTGTCCAACACCAATCCACAAAGTCCTCCTCCACCTCACAAAGCAGGCGCAATGACGCCGACTGCAGGAAGAAAGCTGAGTCAGTGAACATGTAAGCATCTCAGTGCTGGCAGAGGTCTCCACATGGCTGCTCCAGCACCCAGGGCTGCAACAGGGTAGGTCCATGAGACTTCTCCTTGGGGGTGTCTTGCAGGAAGTGAGCCTTGCAAGCTGAAGCTGGGAACTGCTAAGGCAGCTGCACCCTGGTGCGACCATCAGAAAGCAAGAGACCCGAGAACTAGAAAGGCGAGGCTCACTGAGCCATTTATCCCTCTGCCCGTCAATTAATCCCACATGTGTTTATCGGCCAGGTTGACACAATAAACTAACTACCTCATCGGGCTTCCAGAAGAGCAGACAAGCAGGCAAACAGCATGCTGCATCACCACGGAGCCATCATGGGCCTTGCCTGCATCTTCCTTCAGCCCCAGCCTCTGCCCGTGAGCCTGCCTACAACCCAGGCAAAGGCGGAAAGCCCAGAGCCTGTCTGGGCAATTCTGCCCACGCACCGTCGGCAAAAGTGAACCAATAACGGAGCCAAGTTCACAAACCCATGGTCAAGCCACAACAGTGACAGGACTGTGGAGAACTGCAAGGTCCACGCCCTGCCGGCACCGTCATCTCCCTCTTGGAAAAACCAAATCTCTTCACCAACAGAGCTGGAGACGACAGTGCCCAGCTCCAAGATGGCAGCAGCCTGAGTGTTGTCCTCCACTGTCCTGGCAGCGCATCAGGCTGCACATCAGGCACATCAGGCCCCAGCCGTCTGCCACGTCCCCCAGTCCGGGACTTCGACATGTAGTTTCTCCTGTTCTGGTGATTCCGGTGCCTCCTCACCGAAATTTTTTAAATCTGGGTCATTCCAACGCTCTGTCATTAGTCACGATGTTTGAACCAGTTCCAGCTGGTAGAAAGCCCATGGCTCACCGTCTTCCAGTTTGCCAGGCCTCGGGAGAAGGGAACTTGGCTACAGCCGATCCCCTCCTTGGGGACAGACAGAGCCGACACTCGGGAGCTGGCCCTAGAACATCTCGGAGGAGCAGGAGGATACCAGGAAGAGAAAGACACTTTAGGACTAAAACCCACGCTGGGACTCGAGGGTGGACCTGGCCCATTTCATCCCCACACGAGCTACCCAGCAAATTTCCTCTGGGGGAACGGCTTCGATCTAGGCTGCTCCACGGCCCCAGGAGGACGCCCATGAATCCAACGTCACATGTGACACTGTTGTTCTAAATATGCACACTTTCCCCAGCAAACCAGAGTTAAAGCAAGAGGAAAATGAGCGCTTCGAACTCGCAGAAAGAGCCGGGTGAGGCAGTGCTGGTGGGCTTTCACATAGCCTTCTATTCAGGGAAAAGTCCTCTGGGATCTCTAGAATCCTGACATTCCCAGCTCAACAATTCCCAGACTCCGGAACTCCACCCCCACTTTGGGATGACAGAGACGGATGTTAAGGGCTAACGGGCCCAAGCTGGCCTCCCTTCTCTGCCTCATCTGGACACAGAGCTGTGGGCTGGAGCAAGTCCTGGGCTGAGGGGCTGCGCCCAAGCCCTGTGGCCAACCCTCCCGAGGCCGGCAGCTCCCATGTGCAGGCAAAGAGAGCTGGCTGCATTCCCATTGAAGGAGCAGAGGAAACCACAAAACTTTAGTGGAGTCCATGCTAATTCCGGGCAACCTGGAGGAGGGCTCAGGGCTGCCCCCCCCTCCCAGGCACTCCCAGGCTGCAAATCTTAGGGAAGCATGTTGCCCCTCCTGCTCCCTGGGCGCAGTGGGTGAGTCCATTCGGCCAAGCTCTCTAACCACCAGGCTCCAGGGGCAGGCAAGGGCTTCGGTACTGGCTGCCCTGCCAGAGGCCACACTACACACAGAAGGGTCGCCTCCCTCACAGGTCCCGCAGCCACAGTCAGTCCGTGTCCCCACAGCATGGGCTGGGATATCATTCAGTGAAGGTGAGGAAGAGATGTGAGCCAAGAGCTGGAAGATGCCCACGGAGGGGTGCCGGGCACGGGGGCTAGAAGGCAGGTACCAAGTGGGAAAAAATGGTCCAGGAATGGGGAGTAGGGAGTCGGGCTGTGAGTGGAAGGGGACAGGCCCCGGCGGTCAGCACAGTGACCTGCTGATGAACTGCAAGCCACCTGCCTTCTCCCCAGGATGCTCCCGGTGGGAACAGTGGGACACATGTCTTGCACTAACCAGGAACGGCAGCAGATGCTGTGACCTGCGTGGCGGCGACAAGAGGCAGGTTAAGGAAGCTGCCATTGTTGGCTGATGAGCGGTCAGGCCCATGGATCAGACCCACAGAACCTCATAGCCTGCCCCTGACATCCAGCCAGGCCCATCGTGGGGCCCATTGCTCCCCATCCGAGGCCCAGCCTGCAGGGTCAGAGGAGGTGCTGAAAACCCATGCTAGAAGGTGCTCATTCACTGTTTCATGCATTCCTCCACTGATCACGCGCTGGGCCCAGTGCCGGGTGTCCGGGACACAGACACAGGCAAAAAGGGGCCCCTCCTGTGGCCCTCACTCTGGAGACAGCTGTGACAACCCGTGCCCAAGGAGAGACCAAGAGGATGTGTGGCCCCCCCAACGTGCCCCAAACAGCCCTGTGCAGCTAATTAAGTTCAGAGTAAATGCAATGTGAAACTAGCCACGTGTGGCTATCAGCTCCTACCCTGGGCAGCACAGACAGAAGCCATTCCCACCCCTGCAGATGTCCCACACAAACAGCAGGGTGGGGTAAGTGAGGGGAGATGCACAGAAGGTCTTGTTTAGATCGGCGGGCTTTCCTCTGAGACCCAAGGCACTGGGAAGCAGATCTGGGGTTTGCCCAGGGCTTCTGAAGAAGGCTGGTGCCAAGTGGGAGTCCGACTCGTGGCGACCTCCTGGGGCAGAGTAGAACTGCTGCTGGGTTTCTCAGGATGTCAGCCCTTCCAGAAGCAGAGCCTCCTCGTTGTCCAGAGGAGTGGCTGGTGGATTTGAACCATCAACCTTTGGGCTAGCAGTCCAATACTCACCCATTAAACCAACAGAGTTACTTGGAAGGCGAGGGCAAGGGTGATGGAAAAAACAAGAGGTGTCTCTGCCTGGTTACTGGGCAGAGGAGGTGCCAGGTGCTGAGGTGGGAAGGCAGGGTGGGGGAGTTGGGGGGGGGGGGCGGTGTCTACATCCATGGCTGTGCTGTGGTTCTGTTTCCTTAAGGAGTAAGGAAGGTAGTTGGAGCTTCTGTTTAAGGGTCGGAAAGTCCCCGGAGGAGCCCCAGAGAGGAAGCGGTGGGTGGCAAGAAAGGAATGCCCACTAGGGTGGTGGTGGGGATGCTCACGGCCATAGAGTCCATTCTGACTCTTAGTGACCCTAGAGAACAGGGCAGAGCTGTCCCTGAGGATTGCTGAGACTAGAACTTTACTGGAGCAGAAAGCCTCGTCTTTCTCCTGAAGAGCAGCTAGTGGTTTCAAACTGCTGACCCTGCAAGTACCAGCCCAGCACAGACCACGATGCCAGGAGGGCTGGGAGAAATCATTGCCATCGAGTCCCTGCTCCTATAGGACAGGGTAGAGCGGTCCCTGCTTGTTTCTGAGACTTTCTACTCTTTACGGGAGTAGAAAGTGCCAACTTCCTCCGAAGGAGCGGCTGGTTGCTTCAAACTGCTGGCCTTGCTGTTAGCAGCACAATGCGTAACCACCGAGCCATCCAGGCTGCTTTGGGCGAGCAGAGTCTGCATGGGGACCCGGGTGGCAGCTGGCAGTACTTACATCACGACAAGGTGAGACACCCTGGAGAGGAAAGGGAAAGATCCCTGAACTGGTGCTGACACACAGTCACGGACAGCAAATAAAATGGATGGGACGCCGGCTTGGCTTCCATGTCATGAGGCTGCTTTTAGAACGTAACCATGGGGTTGACTTGTGACGAAGACCTTAGCCTGCAGAGAGTGAACCACGAACACCTGAACACCTGGTTCTGTACCCAAATAGCTTGCTGGCCCTTGGATTTTAAAGCCCCCTAGACCTCAGAGCACAGTGGGTCACACGTTCGAAGCCACCGGCAGGAGCAAGGTGAGTCTAATAAAGAGGGACAGAAACCCACAGGGAAGTTCTACGCTGTCCTGGAGGGGTCACTGGGAGTCAGAGACCAGTCGACGGCAGTTTGTCCTGGTTTTCAACTTGGGAGGCCTCAGTTAGAGCCGTGACGGCATGGTGGGTTCTGTGTAAGGCTGCTCGTCCCAAGGTCTGCAGTTCAAACCCACCAACTGCCCCAAGGGCAAAAGCTGAGGCTCTGAGCACCTCTGACTAACCCAGTATGCTGTGGCCAGCCAGTGTCCCCAGGGCCCCTTCCAGCCTGAACACACAGCATTAGTCCATGAACAAAGGCTCTGCAGGGAGCAAGTGGTGACAATGCCTAAGTCCCCCCCATGTGCCTCAAGGGGACAGGACAGAATTGTTCGACATCCTTTGCTTACCCCTAGCTCTGGGAACCCATCTGGCAAGATCGGCCAATCACAGTTCAGGCTCAAGTGGTTTCCCAGGCAACCAGAACTACAGCCACAGAAAGAGGCCAGCAGATAGTGAGAAGGAATGTAGGGTGGGGGGCTGGAACCCAGGGGGAATGAGAGGGACCCAGCATCTACTGACCTTGACATCACATCAGCCTGTCGAGTCACAATCAACATACCAGCATGCCAACGGCATGTCCTGACACCAGCCGGGTACCTCGCCCCAGTGCCCATACTAGAGAGAGAAACTGACCCCTAGGCAATGGGCAGTTAGCGCCCTGGAGGGCTCAAAAGACGTTTGTAGTCTACCCACTTCAGGGAAAGCACACAGATAGATCTCAGCCAGAAGGAAGCTAACCAGTACTGACCACTCAGAAGGGCCCGAGTGCTGGTGGACTCGGCATTTAGCTACGTGGGCCATGTTGTACCCCCCAGGCCAGAAGTCCCCAGGAAAACACACCCCAGGAGCCCTTTGGGATTTGGGTACCCCCTCCCCTCCATGGGAGTTCCAGCAGCTGACTCCGTTTTAAGGGACAGCATCCAAAGTGGGATGTGCTCTCAAGAGCAGACAGGGCTATCCTTCAAGCTAGGAGGCTTAGCAAGGCTTGTTTTGACACGTTTTCCAGTATACGAAATGCAGGAGAGACACATCTACAGAGACAGTCACTGGAGCAAGGGCTCCTGGGGGGGGGGGAATGGGGAGCCCATCACAATGAGGGCAAGAAGGAAGTGTTCTGAAACAGTGTGGGGATGATTGTACAACTCTTCTTGGGGTGACTGAACGACTGAATTGTATGGTATGTGAAGGATATGCCAATAAAGCTGTTTACAGAAAGAAAGGAAAGGGGGCTTAGGAAAAGACCTGGTGGGTCTAAGGAAAGACTCCTGCCTGGAGCCCCGGCTGCCCTTCCTGGCCTTCAGAGCAACTAACAGAGATGCTGGCAGTTCCCAGGCGGAATATGCCCGGGCCTGGTGTTTCTGCCTGCCCCAGTCTTGACAGACAAGGCCCTTCAAGTTCGGGGAAGCCCAGAGGACCACATGAAGCAAGTTCAGTGTCATCAGGTCTCTCCACAGCACAGCAAAGATGGAAGCAAAGAAAGTCAGGATTCCACGCCTGCGATGCAGAAGACCAGAATCCTTGCTTTGGCACCTGTTACCACAGGTGCCTGCTGCCTGCCGGTGATGGTCAACCTACTGAGATGGTAGCCAGGATTTGTCCCTTGTCCTGGTCACTCATCCCAAACACATTCCGGCAGCCCTGGGCTTCTCAGACCCCAGCTCAAACCCAGCAAGTTCTCCCTTGGCTAGATGGAGACTCCTTTTCCTGGACTCACCCGTAGCCACTTCATCTCTCTTCTTGTCACCTCAGCACAGAACCTCCATGCCGTGTCTGCCACGGTCTCCCACCTTCCCGCTCACAGCCGCTCAGTCAGCAGAGCCAGCCTCACGCTGCAGTCACAGGCACTTCTCCCCTGTCCACCTGGACCGGCATGCTGATTACAGCACCCTGCTCAGGCACCGGTTCCCATGCACAGCCAGGGGCACAGCTTGCCAGCATTTGTGACTTGTTTCTCAGCACTCAAGACACGGCCTGAACCAAACACCTAGAGGGAACAAGTCACTGTGCTTGGGGGCTCAGGGGATGCCAGAGATCACAGGCCACAAAGACAATGTCCTTCTACATTCTATTCTGGCGAGTAGTGCTTGCGAGCTGTCACCTAAGATGTGACTGTTGGCTTCTCCTTGCCTGGAACAAAGAAGACAGAGAACGCCCGAGACTCAAGGGAGCAAATTAGCCCAAAGGGGGACCCACAGCCTCTACAACCTTGAGATCAGAAGAGCTGGAGGGTGCCGGGCCACCACTATGGGCCACGCTTAATTAGGGCCACCGTTGAAAGTCCTGAAGGAGTGAAAGGGAAAAAATTGTGGAGCAAGATTCCAAATCCTGAAGAAGACCCTACTGATCTGGTAGAGATGGAAGGATCTCCTGAGTTGAGGGCCCTGGCACCGTCCGAGCCCGGAATGGAACTTCACCCCTCGGATCCAATTTCATACACACAACAGACAAATCCTACAAAGTGAACAATTATAACCCTGAGAAAGACCAAAGAGCAGCTTCTTCCCAAAGACAAACCTCAGTGGGCAGGGCGGGAGGGAGCAGGGAAGCCGGAGGGAAGTGGAGAGAGCGCAGGTCCATCACAGGAAATGCAATCTGTGTCCCAAGACAAGGGGAGACAATGCTGACTGTCACCCAAATCACCGTTTAAGCTTGGTGCCATGACCAAGCGGGTTCATGTGCCCCAGAAGGTCTGCTTGGGCCCTCCCTCAGGGGAAACTGGCCGCCTGGCTGGCCATCGGTGGCCTAGGATGCAGATCTAGAGGGAAGAGGAGGAGACCCCTGGGACGGGGTCTCTAATGATGTGAAAGACAAAGTACTTCATGCTGCTTCCTGCCAAGGAAGCTGAGCCCCTGAGGGCAGCTCCGCAGGCTGACCAGCAGGTACAGTCCACAGAAGCAAACCACCTCAGCCAGGCTCCCCCACCTCCTGGGCGTGGCGGCTGCCTGCGCTGAGAATCAACCTCTTCTCTATCTGAAAACGGTGGCTGTGAGATCAGAGCATCTTTTCCTTTCCAGGTAGGAAAGCAGTGTTTTCTCCTGGACCTGGAGGGAGAGGGCACCACGTGGTTTGAGCTTCTCAGTGCTGCTGGTCCAGAGACCTCCTGGGAGCCTGGTTGAATGAGAAGCTGCTTCAGTCCTGGGCTTCTGCCTCCCCAGCATGGCTCCAGCTGTCTGTGGACCACGGACCGCTCTTCAGACAGTGAGGGGAGCAGGCAATTCATGTACAGAGTTACAGTCTTGGACACTTGCAGGGGTCCTTCTAGCCTGTCCAACAGAGTCACCAGGAGTCAGAGTGGACTCTGCAGCAGCGAGAGCCAAGTGGAAATCAGATTGTTTGAGGAAGATTTCAGGGTCGGAGTTTTTCCAACCAACCAATGAGGTCTGAGGAAGCGAATGGAAGCAGGCTCCAGCTGGCTACAGTTGGCTGGAGGGCAGACTTTTGCAGCAAACATATTTAGGGCAAGGTAGTTCGAGTCTGTTAAATGCTGTTCTTGTGGCGCAATGCGTGGAACACTGGATGCATGTCGACAACTGGCCTTCTGGGTGGGAAACTTGAATACAGGAGCTGTGTAGCATAGTGGTGATGCGTGGGACTGCGAACCCCAAAGGCAGCAGTTCAAAACCACCAGCCGCTCCGTAGGAGAAAGATGGGGATTTCTACTCCTGAAGATTGACAGTTCCTAAAACTCGCAGGGTGGCTCTGATTCAGCATCGACCGGACGGCAACGAGGTTGGCTTAGTCTGGATCACCTCTGGCTTCAGCTCTCTCTTGGGTTCATTCTCGCTCCACCCTCCTTACCCAGAAGCCACCACAGATAGGGAGAAACAGCGGTCGGCACCTGAGCAGAAGCTAGCCATACCTGAGGGCAGGCGTGCTCCAGAGTGTGCCTCCACCCCGCAGTCCCACCAGCATCCTCCTGCATCAGGAGTCTTCCCCGGCCCAGCCCCTGCGCTCCGGCACAGGCCCTGTGTCTTACTCATACACCTGTATTTCTAGGTGCATGGAAACCACGACCAGGCCTCTCCCATAGAGTCGAGTTCTGGCATCTCGCCATCTTTAAGCCTCTCGACCAAAAGCGCCGCTCTCTCACGGAGAAACCCATCTCTGCTATTCAGAGCGAAGCTGCGCTATCAAAGAAAGAGAGTTACTTACTAGGAATGGCACCAGCCCCAGACTCAAATGCCTACTCCGGTTCCATGTTTTTTGGAAGGACCACCTTTGGGGATGGAGGGCAAAGGGTTTGTGAGTGAATAAACACACTGTCTTTGGGACAACTCCAAAGCAGAGCTTCCAGAGACAGGAAAGTGAACTCATGTATGGACCAGCTCACCCATGAAAGTATTTCCTAAGCAGCTCCTGTCACATGGGAGGGCCCATCAACTGCAGGTTTATTGACACCACCCTCCCCAGAGGGCTTAGGGGGGCCATGGCCCTAAGGCAGCACAGACTGGTGAGGGACAGAAGGGTCATTTAGTAACCCCTCTGGGATGGAGGTCGGGAAGTAGGGGAGCTGAGTTCTCAATGACTGGTGGCTAAAGATCCAAGTTTCCCAAACACAGGATCCCATCACCCCTTCCCCACAGAGGATGGTCAGGGCCATGTGGCAGGTCGGAGCCAGGACACAGAGCCAGGGAGGGCGCAGTCCCCTGTGCCGACCCCAGACTGTCGGCTCTCCATTTGACAGACATATCATGGATTAGAAAGGTTCTTCTCTGCCTAGGGCCCGGCGCTGCCGGATCTCCTGTGTGTCCCTGCACCAAACAATGCCAGCCAGGAATGAAGCGCAGGGCAGGCAGAGTACAAGGCTCGTGGCTTTTGAAAGAAAGAAACCCGCCCGCTCCACACACCTCCATTGTGAGAGGCAGCTTTCTGAGGCGGGCACACCTGCTCCCAAGGAGGGTCGGGTGCTCAGGAGGCAGAGCCGGAGGACCATGAGGCTCGGTCTGGCATGACATCACCACGCAGGCCAGGATCCTCGTGAAACCCAAGCAGGGGGGGCCGGGGTCCAGCGGGATCCAGGCTGCTTATCTGAAACATGACCGGCAGCCAGCTGTTCCCTCAGCACCCCGTGTGTAATGGAGCCAACCAACACAGAGGTGGCAACTCAACCACATGCATCCCGGGAAAGGCCGCTGGGCACATTCACGGTGCGGATTCCTGGATCGGTGCACAGCCCAGGGCTGCCTCCACCAATGGCAAACAGGCACGGCTGGCTCCACTACTGAGTGCCAGCCAGCAGGGGAGGATAGGCCCCGTCTGGACTAAGGGCCGAAGGGCTACCTGAGAGGCCCCAGGCCATCTGCCCTGCTATACGCAGCAGCAGTGGTGCCTGGCTGTAACCACGCTGAAAATACCACCAGGGCTGGACACAGAGAGAAGATGCTGATGACATCAGAAGCCCCCTCCATGCACCCCACTGATGACGTGCGGAGCCCCAATTCCAGGGCACCAGTTGGCCGCCACGGCAGCATCCTGCGGCCACAGGCTGCTCCATCCAGAGGTACACAAGAGGCTTGACAGAGCGACCCCCAGGCAAAGCGGCAGGGACGCCCAAGCCTGCCTGGCTGGGGGTGGGGTGGGGGGGTGACACTAACAAAGCGGGGGCTGGGGCGGAGCACTTACATTGCCTCGGAGGCCTCCAGGTTCAGGTCGCTGGCTGGGAGTGGCTGCAGGGACTGCGACCCTCCCATCCTCGCTGCGCCCAGGCGTGCGGGCTAGCCGCGAGCAGGACCAGCGTCCTGGCGCGAGTCCTCCAGCCGCGAGCCCGGGGCGGGCCGGCCGGCGGCCGGGGCTGCTGCACTGCAGATGGCAGCAGCTGCTGGCATCCGTGGCGGCGGCGGCGGCGGCGGCGGGGAGCTGCGGCTCGCGGCCGGGGCCAGAGCCCGGGGCGCGCGCCTGGCGTGTGCGCGCGGGCGGCCGGGCGCGCGCGAGGGGGAGCACGGGCGCGGTGTGGTCGGAATGAACCTTCCCCGCCTCTTAGGGCCGGGGGCGCCAGGCTCCTCCGGTGGGTGACAGGGTGACGTCATCGCCGCCGACCAGCCCTGCTGCCAGCATCTCCACAAAGCTGCACGGCTGGCTCCGGAAATGGGGCTGGGGGCGGGCGAAGACCCTCCCTCCGCAGGAGAGCCCACCCAGTCTCCTCCTCCTCCTACTCAGTTCGCCCGCATTGTGTGGCTTTAAAACGTAAATGCTCCGCGGTGGGGAGGCCTGGGGCCCAGGAGGAGGGCCCTGTGGACCACCTAGACAGCCAAGTCCTGTGCCCAGTGGGCTGGGTCCTCCTGCCAGGAAGCAGGAACTGAGTTTCCTGGCCCCGAGGGTGGGGGTGGCGCTGGGACATAAGGTGGGTGCAGTTGGCTACCCCTGAGTAGGCCTGGAGTCCACTGAGGCCTGGCTCCCCACCCAGAGACCCTGGCCCAGCCTCTTAGGGTGCTTACCACTCCTGAAAAGGCTAGGGCGAAGGAAGCCAGGCTACCACCCTGCTTGGCCACCAACTGCAATCTGCACCAGGGAGCCCTGGCCAAGAGCTTGCCAGAGACCAATGGAGGCCAGGTGTGCACAAGAGGCAGGAGGCAGCCCCTACAAGGTGGACAAGGGAAAACGGAATTGCAATGGCTGCCTTCAACGAATATCTATCTGTGACACCCATCACATTGCCCCCAAAGACCATCCCCACCTCTTCTGCTGGGACAGCCATCAGCAGAAAGGCAGCCAGGTCCCCATGAGGTAGCTTCTGGTTGGCTCAGAAATCTGGGCCTTCTCGCCAAGAGTGATGGGTTTCATCTCTTTTCAGGCAGGTCTCTGGGTGGAGCTCTAACTGTAAGGTTGGCAGCTCGATAGAAAGGCCTGGCAGCCACTGAAAGTCCTATCAAGTTCTGCTCTGACACACATGGGGACCCCATGAAAAGGTTCGGGAGCCTTGGGAGTACGTCTGGCTCCCAGGGGAACCAGGGCACCAAACAACAGATGCAGAGTGGGGTGAAAACAGAGCCCCTCAAAATAAGTTAGAGACCCGTCTGCATTTCCCCCAGCATTTCTCCCCTATGCTGTGGGGCCACGGGGCCGGAGCCCGGGCGACGTACAGCAACCCTGTGCACGGCAGAGAGAAACACTGCCCGGTCCTCCCATCCCCAGTCTTTCCTGGGTGTCAACCTGCTGGTGGAAGCGGCCGTGCCCCTCCCTCTCACCAAAGTCGGTTTCTTTTTCTCTACTCCTCCACCAAGCAAGGTGTCTTTCTCCAAGGACAGATCCCGCCTCATAACATGTCCAAAGTCTCCACCTCTAAGAAGCTTGAAGCACATCTGAATTGTGGCCAAAAGGGATACAAGAGGAAGACATGGGGGGGGGTGGTGGAGAGAAACTGCTCAGAGCCTTGCAAGATCTCCCCGCAAACGTGGCCAGCGACGTTTGGATGGGCACCGTTGGGATGCCTGTCTCAGAATGTCGGGGTCTTTCCAAGGCTTAATGGCTGCTAGTTTTCTGCCCCGTGTTTCAGATCCATGTTAGACAAAACTGCCAGCACTTTTGGGGGCGCAGCACAGTGAGATGCCCAGGAAACAGCGAGGATCCGTTTTGTATTGATAGAAGAGCAGCCACCCTGTGGGGAAGGTGATTGTGGGGGCGGAGGATGGGAGATGAGGCCTGTTCTCCAAAGCACCGTGCAGGGCAGGGGAAGTATCGCTCGCTGACACACTGGGTATCATTTGGTGGCAGGAGTCTACAGCCTGTTCACCCTGTTGTCATCCATTCTACCGAATGTTTCTGTCACCTCTCAGACCCCACTGTGTGGGGGGTGGGGGGCCAGGGGGGTGGATGTCAAAGAACTCCGCCACTAGCCACTCCTCCGGAGAACGAGGCGACCCTTTACTCTCGTGGAGAGCTGCAGCCGCACAGTCCCATGGGACCGCTCCGTTAGGGTTGCTATGATTCGGCACTGATTGCATAGCGGGGAGTTTGGTTTGGGTGAGTCACATTAAGTATGGGCGTGCCACCCCCCACCCTCACCCCGGAACCCCAGGCCACAGAAGGCGGGTAGATCAGCACCACGTGGGGGCCCCAGTGGTGAAGTGCTCAAGCTAACAGTAGACAACTCAACGGTTCAAACCCACCAGCCGCTCCCTGTGAGAAACACTTGGCACTCTGATCCCATAAAGATCACAGCGTGGCAGGCCTATGGGGCAGTCCGACTCTGTCCTACCAGGTGGCTGTGAGTCAGAATCGACTCCATGACAGTGAGTTTTAAAGGAAGGGCTTTGCTCTAGGCTCCAAGTAAAGTCACAAAACGGTGATGCCGAGGTTCTTGGGACCGGGCCATCTCAGAGCTGTAAGTAGAGCTTCGTTCCTGAGAACCGGGGAACAAATAAACCTCAGTTTGGGGCCGTCAACGTCAATGAAGCTAACGTCTTACGGAAGACCTCCTAGACTTCCTCGAGCCCTCCTGACTGGTAAACTTCATACACAACTCTAACCACAGTTGGTCCCAGAGGCACAGCTCGAGAAAGTGTGAAGCCAACAAGAGCCATCCGAAGAAGTGGCTGGAGGAAATGGGGGCTGCTGGGTAAACACAATCCTGGGCAGAGCCCAGGAATGAAAACTCAGAAAAGGAAACTCATTGCTGGAGTCGCAGAACTGCCCCTGTGGGTTTCCAAGACTGAAACGCTTTCTGGGAGTAGAAAGCCTCATCTTGCTCCCTCCGAGCGGCTGGTGGTTTCGAACTGCTGACCTTGTGGTTAGGAGAAAGCATCATCATTCTCTCTCTCTGAGCAGCTGGTGGTTTCAAACTGTTGATCTTGCAGTTAGCAGCCCACTGCATAAGCAGCCACTATGCCACCAGGGCTCCTGGATGCACAATAATTGGTCTCTAGTCACTTGGAGCAAGAGAGAAAGGCGGAGCGTCAGGAAGAGGAGGAGGAGAGGGAATGTCCTCCATGAACAACAGCCCCCTGTGCGGGAGACCAGAAGAACTGGATGGTGCCCGGCTACCAGGACTGAAAATTGAGATCAACGAAGGGGAAAATGCAGAACAGAATTTCAAGTCCTCGTGGTCCCCAGACCTTCTGGCACCTGGAAACTGTGGTGTCAACTCTGCGGGCACACGGGGGCACCGAGGGGCTGAGCCACAGTGAAGAAAAGCGGATGATTTAAAGCGCTTCTAAAGCAGGAGAAAACAAACTTGAGTGGTTCACCTGTGCTCCGGTTGCCACTGCATCGATCCTCTGCAAACAACCAGCAAGGGCCCCCTGAACTGCTAGCCCAGCAAGAACAGACCTCAGAGACACCCGTGCCCAGAGCGCTGCGGAAGCAAATGCCTGTAGAGAGGGGGACCCAGGCCAAGACTGGCTTCCTCCAGCCACCAACCTGAGCCGCCATCACCAGGGCCCCAAGGGGAGTAACTGGACCGATCCTTGAGGGAGCCAACTTGACACAGGACCAGGACCCTGAGAGCGTCATCAGTGCCCACCTGCAACACCCTCCTCCTGCTGAGGCCCCCACATCAAGCCCCTGCCAGCACATCACAGTTCTGTGCCTGGTGTCCGCTGAACATCCAGGGCTCCGCCCAGGCTTGCCCAAGGTCCTTCCTACAGTTCTGCGCTCTGGGAAATGGTTCTATTTCAGGCATCTCTGGGGCCCATGGCAGTGCCCATGTATAAGTGTGAAGTCCCCTGTGCAGTGTGGAGCCAGGGCAGCAGACTGGCATCAGGGGTGGCATGGTGGGGGGTTTCTCGCCCTAGGCCTCACTGGGCTAGGGGCTCCTTCCTGGGCTTTGAAAAGCTCCAAGTCACCTGCTTACTGCCTTTAGTAAAGTGTCCCCAGTCTACAGCCAGGCCTACCTGTGCCCTATCTTGCATTCCATATCCAAGGACCCAGCAAAATTCTAGCTCCCCAGCTTCTCCCAGCCTCTCAGTTCAGTTCCTCCCTGTGCCCCGCCCAGAGTCCCTTCCTTGCTCTCAATTGCCAGTGTGTTCAATGTCCTGGTACCTTCTCCATCCCTCAGAGAATGCCCCCTATCCATTCCAACATGGGCACAAGAAATGAATGGGGTGTCCTGGGTCAGGGAACTGCGGCTGTCTCGGGTGGCAATCAGCCCGCTCACCCACCTTACTTTGCAGGGAGTAAACGAGTCTGGGGTTTGGTTAAGTGACTTCTGATGGTGCGTTTGGTTTGTAGTCTGTTCTGTCCGGCCACTGAGTTCCCCTGGGCCCAGAATGTACTGTCTTTCTAGGTGAGGCAGTACCGGGCATAAAGGGTCTTTCCAGAAAACCTGAAACAGGCTCCCTAGCTGTCCCAGCCGACTGCCTCCCCAGCCAGGCTGGAGGGGGCAGAATGGCTTTGGAAGCAGGCTGAGGACTGCAGAACTGGCATTTGCAGGGGGCAAGGGCTTCCCGCCAGTCCCTAAGGAGACCATTCTGAGATGGGGAGCTCCGACCCTCCTGGTCTACCCTGCCTAGCAAACAGAGACAGGGGCTCCTTGTGGCTGCCGCCCCCTCCCCTGCTTCCAGAGGGGCTTGCTCGCCTAGAAGAACCAGTGGTGTGTCCACATGAAGCTGGCCCAGGAGTTGACAGAGAGCCTGACTTGGGGCTGCCCGATGATTGTGTGAGGCAGGGGGACCAAGTACCACGGGCCAGAACTGCTGACTCGAGGCTCAAGAAAGGAGAGAAGCACTCCAACACACCTACTGATAGCTTCACGTCTGCGTGCAGGGCGAGTGATTGCGTGTCTGTGCGTGTGTGTACATGTGTGCGCATGCCTGTACATATGTAGACGAGCCCTAAGCGTACTCCGCTCTCGCCCCACAGCCCCAGTGGCTCTGCGCCTGGTTCCTCTGCACCTTCCAAGCAGTGCTGGAAGCAGTTCACTGGAAATGTGTTGAGGGGTCGTTTTTGCTAGACGCTCCGCTCTTTGGAACTGATCTGTGCCCCTGAAAGACAGCCTTCCCTGCCTCCCTAACCCCTGAGAAGATGAGGGCGAGCCTGTTAGGCACAGGCAGTAGCAGGGGTGCGAGCAGCTCCGGGGAGCAGGAGGACCGATCATAAAAAGCTTGGCACAAACTAAATGCATGACTGACTTTGCTCTTCTTCTTCTTCTTCGTGCCTTGTTAGTCTGTTAACCCAGAGAGATGTGAAGGGGCATTTTATGCCAGCATCACCATTGTATAGGGGCCCTGGTGGCATAGGGGTTACACATTGGGCGGCAATCTGCAGGGTGGGAAGTTCAAAACCACCAGCAGCTCCACAGGAGAAAGACTGAGCTTTCTACTCCCTTCAGTTGTGACAGCCTGGGAACCCACAGGGGTCACGATGGGTCAGCACAGACTTGAGGCAGTAAGTTTGGGCTTTTTTAAAAAGAAAATCTTATCCCCATTGTGGGTGACTGTCGAGGAATACGACACACACTAGGTGACATATTTTTTTAAAAAAAACAATGATGTTGAGGTAGTTATTGTGCCAACCTGGCCGATAAACATATGTGGGGTTAATTGAAGGACGGAGGGATAAATGGTTCAGTGAGCCTCGCCTTTCTAGTTCTCGGGTCTCTTGTTTTCTGATGGTTGGACCAGGGGGCAGCTGCCTTAGCAGTTCCCTGCTTCAGCTGGCAAGGCTCACTTCCTGCAACATATCCCTGAGGAGAAGCCACGTGGACCTACCCTGATGCAGCCCTGGGTGCTGGAGCAACCCCGTGAAGACCCCTGCCAGTGCTGAAATGTTTACGCGTCCACTGACTCAGCTTTCCTCCTGCAGTCAGCATCATTGCGTGTGTTTTGTGAGATAGAGAAGGACTTTGTGGATTGGTGTTGGACATATGGGTTAATGGGTTAATGTTGGACTTGTGGGCTTGGGCAACACTGGGTTGGGATGTTTTCTTGATGCGCACTTAACCATTATATAAAACTCTTCTTATACATGAGTTTCTGTGGATTTGTATCTCTAAAGTACCCAGACTAACACTGGTGCCATTGAGTTGATGCGGACTCATTGCAGCCCCATAGGCCGGGGTAGAGCTGCCCCTGTGTATTTCTGAGACTCTGGCTCTTTACAGGAGCAGACAGCCTCGTCTTTCTCCAGAGGACCAGCTGGTGGTTTCGAACTCCCTTCCTTGATGTGTAACCACTCACCACCAGGCCTCCTTCAGGTGACAACCCAGCATCGTAAAAACCCACTATTGTTGAGTCTGATCCAACTCACGGGGACTTCGTGTATGTCAGGGTAGACCTTGCCCCTGAGGGTCCTCCAGGGCTGTTTCTTGAGAAGTCGAATGCCAACCTTTTCTTCTGAGATGCCTCAGGGTCACCTCTAACCCTTCGGTGAACTCCTCCATGACCTGTGGGGACAGCGTGCGAACGCCTACCAACCTCTTCAGTCTCAGGTGTCTTGGGAAGCAGCTATCCCAGTTGTAGGACATGCTGATCCCTGGTGGGGAGTTGCAGACCTGCATGGCACCAAAGAAGCGGACCTCCCCCCACCAATCCCAAGGCCAGACTCCATGTGGGACATAAAAGGGGAGGGGACTTCACAATGTCCTTGGGGAAATGCAATGACAGTTTGCCCACATAACTGGATCATCAAAATCCAGACGACCTGGGATCTTTTCTCTCTTTTTTTTAACTTTCTTTCAGCCTGCCTTCCATTTACCCAAGACACACAGCTGCCAACAAAGCAGTCAGAGCATAAAAGAATCCGGCCAGGAGGAGGCCGGCCCTGGGCCTCCTGCTCCGGCCTCTTCTTCAAGCTCAAGTGGAGTCCAGCCCTCCCACAGCCGGCTCGGCTCAGCTTCTTACACAGCCCACACATCTGTGTTGTGACCGGGTCACCAAGTCCCCAAGGCTCAGCCCAGCGTCTGGCGTGTGGGCGGCCCTCTGTAAGCACGGGGACACCCGGGAGGACGGATGGATGAACAGACACGTACTTACCATGCAGGGGCAGAAATCCAAGTGGTTCCGGTGGAGGCCGGAGCTTGGTTCTGCCATTGCAGGGTGCTATCAAGTCAATTCAGAGTCGAACAGCCCTGGCGGGCTTCCTAAGCTATCAGCTGCCAACCAAGAGGTTGTTGGTTTGAACCCACCCGAGATTCTACAGGACAACCATGTGGTGATCTGTTTATGTGGAGACGTGCTGGAGACAACTGATGCATGGATTGCTATAAGAGCTGCAAGAGCCGCCAGGAAAACGATTTATAAAAGAAAAAGATGTACAGCCTTGGAAATCTCACGGGGTGGTTGGCTTCTGTCCCATCGGGCCACTAGGAGTGGGAAATGACTGGGTGGGCAGGGCTTTGGTGTCTCTTACACTCCTCACAAGAGAGAGAAGCAGGTCCTTCCTGCCGAGGAGCCAGGGCCCTGACCTCAGCCGATCTCCCGCCCCCTCTAAGACCTCTACTCACCGCCATCGAGGCGATGCTGACTCACAGCGACCCAACAGGACAGGGTAGACCTGCCCCTGTGAGGTCCCCAGACTGCAACTCTTTACGGGAACAGAAGTCGAGGAATAGCATCGTATAGGAAATCCCTGGATCCCACTTAACAAGGAAAGTGTTGTGCATGGGTGCGTGTGTGTGAAAGAGAGAGACTCCCCACCTGACTACTGTTGTGGAGGTAAAATCTAACTCTACTGCCCACTTTAAAAAAAAACCACCATCAGGCAGAAGGAAGTTAAAAGGAAACAGAGGAAAGATCTAGGAAGCAAAGCTATGGATAGAGGAACAAACATAGGTGTGCATTCATGTAAATATGTAAGTTCATAAAAATGGAGGTATACGGCAATGCACTGAGGTGGAGGATGGATTTGGGGTCTCTGCTCAAGCCCTCCCTCAATGCATGAACTTTGTTCTAACAACCTGGCATTCTGTGATGCTCACCCTCCCAGCAATATCGCTGAAGACAAAACGGGTGCATAAGCAAATGAGGTAAAGAAAGATGATGGTGCCCAGCTATCAAAAGAGAAATCATCTGGGGTCTTAAAGGCTTGCAGTTAAACAAGCGACCACTTAACTGAGAAGCAACAAGCCCACGTGGAAGAAGCCCATCAGCTTATGCAATCATGAGGTGTTGACGGAATCAGGTAAGAGGTATAAGAAGACCCAAAACAAACAAAATTGTTGAGAATGAGGGGTGCTGGAGCAGAGATCCAAAACCCATCTGTAGACAATAGAACAAGCCCTCACAGAAGGGTCACAAAGAAGGGATGAGTCAACCAGGGTGAAGTATAACACCGATGAAACACATAATATTCCTCTGGTTCCTTGAGGTTTCCTTACCCTCCCTCCCCCCACTATCATGACCTCAGTCCTGCCTTTCAGTTCTGGCTAGACCAGAGCATGTACACAGGTACAGGTAAGAGCTCATGACACACAGAATCCAGGTCAGATAAACCCTCAGGAACAGAAATGGGAGTAGCGATCCCAGGAGGGGTGGGGGAAGGTGGGGGGAGGAAAGAAGGAGGGGTGAACCGATCACAATGATCGACCCATAACCCTGCCCCACCCCGAGGGGGATGAACAACAGAAACGTGGATGAAGGGAGAGAGCAGTTGATATAAGATATGAAAACAATAATAATCTATAGTTTATCAAGGGGTCATGAGGCTAGGAAGGGTAGTTGGGAGGGGAAATGGAGAAACTGATCCCAAGGGCTCAAATAGAAAGTAAATGTTTAGAAAATGATGATGGCAACATGTGTACAGATGTGCCTGATACAACTGATGTATGGATTGTTGTAAGAGTCCCCAATAAAATGATTTTAATAAAACCAAAAAACTCACCATCCTGGGCAGATGACTCTTTGAACTGGTTTGCCCCACCCACCCTGGGTCTCTGGGAGGCCCTGCTCCAAATCTCCCTAAACGCCAGGTTGTCTCATGGAGCACCTTTGTGTCATGGAGGGTCCTGCCTCAGTGTCTCAGGTTGACAACAGGGCTGAAAGCCAGGAGTAATCGTGTGGCACAGCGTAAGTACTCCCTACGACAGGTTTGCGATGCAGGTGGATGGATCAGTGGACTGGCCAAAAAGCACAAACAAAGCAGGAGCTTCCCACAGGCCTCTGCAAATCCTAAGGGTGAGACCCCTATCACCCATCACTTCCAGCTCCTGGCAGTTACTGGCTCACCCAAGTGGGCGGGGAGCTGCCCCACAATGCCCTTCCCCCTCCCGGGCCCTGCCTCTTCTCAGGCTCATCTTTCTTCATCTGTCACCCTCCTTGGGGACAGTCTGTGAGCAAGGCTGATCCTGGCACCCTCCCTCCCGGCCTCCAGCTGGTGCACAGGCTGGAAGGCTCGCCCTGGTCTCCGGTTACAGCATGACCGTAACTCAGCCTGGGGTCCTGAGCCCACTCGCCAGAGGGGGTGGAGGGGCTTTTGGGGAAGAAGGGGCTCCACCCACTGGGCTGGCCACCTCAGCAGTGGACACAGCACCTCCTTGAACCCCCCTCTCACCCACACCCACAGCTCCATGTCCAGGTCCTTTCCCTTCCAGGGCTGCCCTGAGCTTGCCTGAAAGCTAAGAAAGACCACCCGGCCTCCCCTGCCCCACCCCCTCCTCCAGGGGAGCTGAAAGCCCCAGGGCTACCCCGCCCTCCCCACCTTCCTCACAGCAGGTTCTTGGGTAGCCCCTGCCCAGATTCCAAGGGACTAATTCAGAGGGCAGCTGTCCCCCATGGGGTGGCTGACTCACAACAGGGACAGCGCTTGCTCAGGATCGAGCCCACTCAGCCCAGGCCCCCCACCTCAGCTCCTCTGTGCCACAAGCCCCAGAGGGCCCAACGATCACCGTGGTCAGCCGTGGCCGCCATGGAGGGGCACTTCCATCGCCAACCCTGGAAGTTCTTACTATCAGAGCCCCCAGACTGTCATCAGCCTCTTCCTGTGGGCCCCCACTCACAACAGTGACCCCACGCATCAGAGAGAACTTGTGCTCTACAGGGTGATCACAGCTGATTCTCTGGTAGCTGGTCACCAGGCCTTTCTTTGGAGGCACCCAGGGATGGCTTTAGCCTTCCAAAATCATAGCTCGCTGTTAGGCTAACTGCAACCAATGCCACAGCTCAATCCCTTGCTGCCTAATGACCCGCCCATCACTGTGCTGGGTGGGGACAGCTGCTGGCCAGGCAAGGACCCCAAAGGATCAAGGTGACTGAGGAGGAATGGCCGTCTAAGGCATGACCAGTTCGAGTACAGTCTTTCGCTGGACCAGCTCTCCCCTTCTGGCTGGACAGGGCTGGGAAGCAGAGAAAAGGCTCCCTCTGCGTGACCTGTCACCTCGCCCACCAGGTCCCCTCTGTTCTCCCCAAGGCCTGTGGCCTGAGGATGACCAGCGGGCAGGGTGCGGGGACAGGGAGAGCTCCTGCTGGGGGGGATCTTCTAGCCGGCCCAGGATATGGTCCCAGCATGCACAGGGCTCTAGTTGGAGCAGTGCAGCCCAAGGAGGGCAGGACACAGCTGAAACAACACACAGAGGGTCCATGTCAGGAGGGCCGCGTGGCCGGGTCGGGAACTGACAGAGGGTGGACCTCAGGCCCGGTGGAGAATGGCGATGGAATCATTAAGATACAATGTTCATCTCTGCTTTTTTGTTTGTTTTTCAATTTTTTAAATAACTTTGCTTTGAAACCCTGCAGGGATTTCTCCCACCGAGGAAGGAAAGATGGCGTTTGTTAGCGTAGCAGGACCCAGGCCGGGGCCTGATGGGAGAAAAGGCGGCCGTGGTGAGGAGTGGAGCTGGATACTGGGGGTCCCGCTGAGGAGGGGCACTTATGACCATGGAACCGCTGCCACCCAGCCGGTCCTGCTGAGCCTGGGGCTGGTGGACACAGGGGTGGGGGTGGGGGAACCTTTGCATCTGAGCACTGCCCTGTCCTGCCTCAGTGACCCCTCAAAAAACCAACCAAACTCACTGCATCAACTCATAGCACCAACCCTATAGGACAGGGCAGAACAGCCCCCCGTGGACTTCTGAGACTGGACCTCTTTATGTGGGTAGGAAGCCCCATCTTCTTGCCTGGGATCAGCTGGTGGCTTCAAACTACTGACCTGTGAATGTGTAACCTCGATGCTACCAGGGCTCCTTCAGGGGGCCCTGGACACCCCTCAACTGAAGTGCCACGTGCCAATGGACTGCACCGTAGCCAAGGCTGGGATAGTGAGAGCAACAAACTCAGCAGCCCCGAAGCAGAGCCCACCAAATACACACTGCCCCCAAATTAAACATAGGCACCAACAGACGACCCGCCACGTTGATAATGGGGGAAGAGACGCAGCAGCAGCTGAGTAGAAGAATCCCACATAAATGATGTCGACACGAGTCTAGAATGGGGAGCACAACCCCCACTTGGTCAGTGCGGCTGTGTGCAATGACTTCCTCCCAAGAAACGGGGTGGGATGGGGAGGGGGCTTGTCCTCAGCCCGTGGACAGTGCCCTGGGTACAAGGTGCCGAGAATGGCACCCACATGCCATCCCTGCTGCCCCCAAACCTCAACATCCCTGTGAAACAGGAGGAGACCCTCAGATCAGTCCCAAGGGAGAGACTATCCACAAAATATCTCACCAGCGTGGCTCAAACACCCCCAAGTCCAAGCCAAACCCTCTGCCAGCCAGTCTGTTCTGACTCATAGCAACCCTGTAAGACAGAGCAGAACCGGCCCGTAGGCTGCACATCTTCACTGAAGCAGACAGCCTCATTTTTTGCCCAAGGGTGGCTGGTGGGTTCAAACCACTGACCTTTCAGTTAGGTGCCGAGTGCTTTGATCAGCTAGCCACCAGGGCTCTCTCTGATAATGGACCAGGAAGAGTGTAATGCCATGGAGCCCTGACCACAGGAGACCATCAGGAGTCCAGCCCTATGACCACCTCACCCTGGTTTCCCCAACAACATCCACTCTCAGCCGCCTTCTTCCTGGTCCCTCCGTGGCCTGGGACACTCTCGTTTGGCAGTGGGGTGCATACTGCTCTGTATGCCCCTGGTTTCTCACTGCCTACAGGGCTTCAGAGAGCCCTGGGGGTGCTGTGGATTAGGTGCTGGGCTGCCAGTCGCAAGGTCAGCAGTTCAAACCCACCAACCGCTACTCGGGAGAAAGATGAGGTTGTCTGCTCCCGTAAAGATTCGCAATTCCCAAGGAGCCATTCTCCTCTGTCCAGCGGGTCACAGTGAGTGGGGATCGATTCAGTGGCAGTGGGCGCAGAGCTGAACTTTCCATCCATGTTTACCCCCCAACAAGGAGCCCCGGTGGCCTAGTGGGTACACACTGGGCTGCTAACCACAAGGTCTGTGGTTCAAAACCACAAGCTGCCCCTGGGGAGAAAGACGAGGCTTTCTACTCCCATAGTCAGTTTCGGAAATGCACAGGGGAAGTTCTACCCTGCTCTAGAGCGTCATTATGAGTAGAAAAAAAAACAAAGTGAGTTTGGTTTTTTTGAGTGCCTCCCAGTTAACCGAGGGGCCGAGGGGGACAGGGCACACAGGCCTGCATTCTTGGCCCACCACAGCGGCTCCTGTTTGGTACTAAAGGTTAAGCGGGCAGGAACAGCACACTGGGCAGCTGTGTGCTGAGGAATACACTGTAGCAGTGTAATGATACAGGGCCTCACCATGACCCGGCAGGGCAGAGGAGAGAATGTTTCCATAATGTGCCCAAAGCTACAGTTCCCAAAACTTTAAGAGAGTGGACTGCCTGCCACATCGTTCTGCCTCAGAGCAGGCTGGAAGGGCCGAACCACGACCTTCAGGCTAACAGTGGATGTTTTAACCCCTGCACCACCAGGGCCTCACTCACACGGTCTCTGTTGGTGCCTGCACGGTCCATTTCAGATCACCTCCTGCCCCGGGTCTTCGCGACCTGCTCTGTGTCACACACACCTGCTCTGCCCAGACCAGCCTGCCTCTCCTCACTCCCTCTTTCCAGGGACCAGCTGTGACAAACCCTTGTAGGGAAGGTCCAGAGTAGAACTCACCCGGGGTCTGCCCCCAGGGACGAGTTTGGCACAGTACCTGCTTCTGTCCCGGGAGGGTGTGGATGTTTCCAATGCGTCTCCGGCTGGGGTAGAAACCAAACACCCAAGTTCGGAGTCCGAGGGACGTCGGTCCTCACGGGAAGGAGCAGGGGAGGTGCTGGGGACACAATGAGACAATTATTCCAAAGGGAACTGGGTTCATTAAAGGCACATTCATCAGGCCGACTCACCCCAGCCCCACCCCGGGACACTTGAAAGACACAACACAAGCTGTCCTCATGCCCGTACCCGCCCTGCTCCCCTGGCCAGGCCCTTGAACTCCCCGCCTCAGCAGCCTTGAACAGGGGCCTGGGCTCCGACACCTGCGCTCAGAGGCTTGGGGCACCGGGAGCAGTTTTTCTTCTTCGGGTTTGGTTTGGAGAGGAGGGGCTCTCTTGTGACCATTCCCATAAAATTTTATAGGCAATGGAATGCTGCAAGCCCAGAAGTAAAAAGAAATGATGTGTGAATTATATCATCAATAAAACTTTTTTTTTTAATTAGCAAACTCCTAAGAATGTATCTAAACCAAATCCTCAAAGACCCTTCCCCTTGGTGGAACAAGACAGGGTAGCTCCATTTAATGTCCAAGCGGGCCCCCTGCTGGCCAGACTGGGAACCTCCCAGAGACCCAAACCCCAAACCCATGCCAACCTCTAGCCATGCTACAGGACAGAGCACAGCTGCCCACAAGGTTTCCAAAGCTATCCTCTTTATGGAAGGAGGCTGCCTCGTCTTTCCCCCTTAAAGGCAGTTGGTGGGTTTCAACCATCAACCTTACAGTTAGCACGCCAACACTTCACCAGATGCACCCAAGGGAAGGACCAGGCAGCTGGGACCCAGGGTTGTGTGCTGCTCAGAGCTGACTGATTTCCTCCTCTGGCAAACATCTGGGCCAGCAGCTCAGTGTAGCTCTCAATTTTCCCCAGGGGTTCCCGCTCCGTCTCTGCAGCAGGGGCTGGGTAGCTGTGGGCTGGAGTGACTTGACTCAGCACTGGGGGCGGGGGGAGGGGGGCAGTTCTTCCTTCTGGGTTTCGGCAGCCTGGATTTCCATTTCCATAAACTTGACTCATTTCCATCTTCTCAAAGCCCACCAGTTCACAACCAGCCGGCACCACCCACCCCACACCGGAGGCACTGGCCAAGCTCCATCTAGACCAGTGGTTCTCAACCTGTGGGTCTCAACCCCTTTGGGGGTCGAATGACCCTTTCACAGGAGTTGCCCGATTCATCACAGTAGCAAAATGACAGTGATGAAGTAGCAATGAAAATAATGTTACGGTTGGGGGAGAGGGGTCACCACCACATGAGGAACTGTATTAAAGGGTCGCGGCATTAGGAAGGTTGAGAACTGCTGCTCTAGAGTCTCCTGACCCAGAGCTGAGGGCACCTCAACAGGGACACACACACACAAACACACTACACACACATACATACCACACTGCACACACACATACAGCACACATTACACACACACCACATATACTCACACACCCCACATACATACACACATAAACACACATACCCTACCACCACCACCCCTCCTTGCTTAGAGGCTTTGCCACTCAGAGGCCAACCCATCCTCCCCCTCCTGCTTCTCCCCTAGGTGTCTGCCTGGCCTTTGCTAATCAACTGCCTCCCTGGGCCCGAGCCCACAGCTGCAAGCATGCTTTGCATACATGACCTTGGGTTTGCCTCACAAGAGCCCTTTGAGGTGAAAATCATTATCCCCAATTCACAGAGGCCATGAGGTCCCCAGAGGCGAGGTCACCTGCTGGACACTGATGGTGTCAGGCTAACAGAATCCTTGCCAACCTGGCCACTCCCTAACCCTGGACACATCTCCTCAGCCCTGCCTCTCTGATTCCTGCGCTCCCCCTGGAGACCCTGAGCCGGGAGCTCCACGAGGGAGGGGGCACCTGTGCCAGTCACCGAACCCTACATCCATCATCAAAAACAAACCAAGCCAAGCCCACTGCCATCGAGTCGATGCTGACTCAGAGCAACAGAGCAGGGAGGCCCCTGTGGGGTTTTGAGGCTGTAACTCTTTACGAGAGAAGGAAGCCCTGTCTTTCTCCCAAGAAGCAGCTGGCGGTTTTGAACAGCTGACCTGTCTGATTGAAGCCCAATGCATAAGCACTCCCCCAGCAGGACCCCCAGCACAAGCACTCAACAAATAGGGAGGGGCAGAGGCAAGAGCAGGAGAGAGGCTGCCAGTCAGCATGTCAGTCACCAAGACTGAAAACAATCCATGCATGAGATAATTTGATGGGAGCAGAGGTGCCAGGGCCTCTGTTCGGGTCACCACAGCTCCACTGCCCCTTGGTGAGTGTGGTAGTTACATAATCTGGTATCACCCTGAGACTATGAAGAGTAAAAGGGTGGAGTTTAGCCTAGTTCTTCAGGTCACAGCTTGATGATCTCATTTGGGGCTGTGACAGAGATAAAGAGCTCACTGGAGGCCAGACCCACACTTTCTGCTTGATCTTCCTGCTGACAAGACACATGGGGCAACACTGGAGCCCTGGAGCTGGAGGAGCCATGTGGAGACCTGCCAGCACTGAGATGCTTCCACTGCCACTGGATCCACAAGACTTTTACCCTCTGGCCTGTGATCTTCCTGCACTCGACATCATTGCATGTGTTGTGAGTGTAAAGAGGTATTTATGGACTGGTATCAGACATATGGGCTAATATCGGACTTATGGACTTGATCTGACTGGGCTGGGATGTTTTCTCAATATACAATTGCTCTTTGGTGTAAAGTTCTCTATTGTACACATACAAGTGTCTCTGGGCTTGTTTCTCTAGTCAACCCAGACAAACACAGTGAGTGTGCAAACACACATCCAGCCCTCCATGGGCAGAGGAGGAACCTGCAGTCTGGCTAGGACCATGCCCACGGTCACAAAGCTGAAGCCCATCACCTCCTGTGGAGTCCCCAAAAGAGCAGAGACCAACCTCAGTCACCCCAGAGCAAAGCCAGGCCACAGTGAATGGAAATCCCAATCCATGCTGAGTGGGCTAGTAAACGCACAGTGGGTTGACAGGTGGAGATGGCCCCACTGGTACCTGGAAAACCCAGGCAGTGGCTGAAATACTTTATTTCCTCCGAGAATTATTCAAAATGAAGAGTCCAAATTTATGGGGGACTTCCTGTAGAAGCTCTCCCCCACTGATCCCGGCACTCACTGAGCTGGTTCTGACCCATGCTATGGGTCAGAACAGAACTGGCCTCCATGGGGTCTCCCACAGTCTGGTTGCTGCAGAAGTCAACAAGAGCTGACCATTTGCAAACTCAAACCCAAGACACTCCCAGGGAAGGGCTCCTGAGCTACTACTGCCCCTCCTCCCCCCACGAAACCTCCATGCAAATGAAGGCGGACCCAGTTGGTGGAAGGGTTCTGTAGCTTAGGGAACTCAGTCAGGTTTTGGAAGTTCTGGCAGAAGGCAGGCAGGGAGGGAAGTCTCCCGGGATCTCATTGCTAACCAGAGCGATGCTAACAGGAGCAGACGCCATCGCGCTGGCACCTCTGGAGCTCCAGTGAGGTCACCCCACCTTGTTTCCGGAAGTCCACGCTGTTCCCCCTGAGGACACCCTGGTGTGCTGGCACACCCTGGCTGCTCACATCCACCTCGCCTTAGTCAATGCTGTCCCTCCCCAGCCACGCTGGTGGCTCCAGCGTCCCCGCCACACCCTTCCTGTGCTGGTCCAGTCCCATCCGCCAAAGACTGCAAATAAATGTCTCAGCAGCGCATTGAAGAACGCCACCTCCCGCCCTCCCACCCTTGCAGGCCCCACTGCAGAGGCCTGTGTCCCTCCTCAAAGGCAGGGGAGGTCAGGTTCCAACAGGGGCGCACTCAATGACTCACCACCCACAACACCTCCTGGCCTCACAAACTCATACTCTCCCTCCTGACACCCTCCCCTTCCCCTCCTCCCCTGCTCCGTCCACAGCACCGCCCGGCCAGCAGGCCTGGCATGAGACACACTGGCGGCTGAGGGCTCTGTGCCCACTCTTGCCCCCTGCCTCAGACGGCGTCCCCTCCTCCTTCCTGCACCTGTGCCGGGTTGGTGAAGCCTCTCTCGTGGTTCAAGTTCATGACCCTTTTTCCACTGAAGGAATGAAAGGTAGCCAAACTTTGTTGGAAGGGTAAAAACACCGGAAGCCGAGGGAAGTCCTCGGGCCTGACAGGGAAGCCTGCTTTGCCACGCAGTTTTCTTTGGAGTTGACCAGGAGAGGGGACAGAGGCCCGCACCCTCTCAGCAGACAGATGGGACTTAGAGACCACGGCAATTCTTCCTGCCAGGGTCAGTTTGCAGGTTTCCATAATGCTCTCAAATCCCTGAGGATGAGCCAGGCCGCCAAATCGAATCCCGGTGCTGCTGAAGAACGTGAACTTCCCCTCGACTGAGGAAGGAAGGAGCCCATCTGAAAAAGGACAGCCTGGGACTCTTCAGATGCAAGGTGTGCCTCGCCCATCCCTGGGAACGGGGTCACGTGGTCCAGAAGGTCAGGAAGACCCTCAAGGAGATGGGCTGGCGACCACAATGGCTTCGACCACGGGAGCCACCGTGCAGGCCACGCGTGCCTGGCAGCATTGCCCTCTGTGTTCGTTGGGAGACTGTGAGCAGAACCAACCCCGTGGCCCGACGGCAGCAACAGCTTTCAAAACTCAGGCGTCAGATGAACTGGGGACAGAATTAAGTCTACTGTGGCGAGGCGTCTGAACAGAGACTGACTGTGGGCCACTAGAAACCCGGAAGTCCTGACAAGGGTATTTAGGAGATTTCCAAGCTTAGAACACGGGAAAGCACGTGGGGTGCATGAAGATCACAAACAACCTGATGAGCCCTCTGACCATGCAGGCTGGGACGCAAGAAGGCACAAACCCAACAGCCTCCCTAATCAATGAAGCAAAGATGCCTCATCGGCCACTCCCATGCCCTGGAGATAAGGTGTCCTGCACCGGGCTATGGGTGACAGCTCACACATAAGCCCAGCGTGCGTACCTGTGCCAGATGGAACTGAGAGTCTGTCCTCCACAGCCAACCTGAGACCCCATCTACCAGGGGCTGTCGGAGGGGTGAGGGGATGAGCCTGCTTCCCACCTGAGACCTCACATTGCAGGTCAAAGCCTGGAGTCGAAAATTCTGGACACTGCCCATCGAACGACTGCTGTGCAGAGAGGCCCCGGGTTGCTAATAGCGTCACCTTTGACGTTTCTCAGCTCAGTACCTTGGAGTCCGTTCACCTCGCAGCCACCCTCCAATGTGGCGTCAAGGTGCCCACCCTCTGGGACAACCGAACAAACCCTTGCTTGAAACAAGCAAATCACAATCATGCTCTGTTTAAGACACTCTAGGTTGTGAACACGGGGCTGCATCAGTAGGGGTGTACAGGAGAGGCCTGGAGAGGCTGCACCGTGGGAGAGGGCCAGGGGGGCACAGCCCCAAACCCAGACAGAGAACCTCTGAGTGTGGGCATTCGCTTTGACGTGACTGCTTCCATGTACGTGGGGCTGCTGCAAAGGACAAAGTAATGAAAATGCCTTAGACATTTAACATGAGCTAACACTTCATACACATATATTATACACACACACACACACACACACATATATATCATTTTATTGGGGGCTCGTACAACTCTTATCACAATCCATCCATCCATCGTGTCAAGCACATTTGTACATTTGTTGCCATCATCATTCTCAATACATTTTCTCTCTACTTGAGCCCTTGGTATCAGCTCCTCATTTTTCGCCCTCCGTCACCTTCCCCCTCCCTCACCTTTGATAATTTATAATGATTATTTTTCCATGTTTTACACTATCCAATGTCTCCCTTCACCCACTTTTCTGTTGCCTGTCCCCCTGGGAGGGAATTATACGTACATCATTGTGATTGGTTCCCCCTTTCTCCATGACCTTCCCCTTCCCCTCCTGGTACCACTACTCTCATTATTGGTCCTGAGGAGTTTATCTGTCCTGGAGTCCCTGTGTTTCCAGTTCTGATCCATACCAGTGTACATGCTCTGGTCTAGCCAGGTCTAGTAAGGTAGAATTAGGGTCACGATAGTGCGGGGATGAAGCATTAAAGAACTAGAGGAAAGTTCTATGTTTCGCTGGTGCTATACTGCACCCTGACTGGCTAACACTTTGAAAGAATGAGTCACTCGGCCTGGGGTGTCAGGGCCCAGTCCTGGGTGGGGGTGGCGGGGTTGGCCAAGGTCAACTGGCGTGGCATAGCTCACAAAGAGGATGTTCTACAGCCTACACTGGTGAGTAGACACTGACGTCTTAACAGCCCGAGGTCAGCCATCAAAGATGCAACGACTGGCCTCTCCAGGTCCAGAGGGAAGGAGGACGATGGAGATCAAAAGACGCGTGGAAACCCCTGGTCTGGTGGCCTCGGGGACCACACAAACACCAGTCTCCACAGTGCTGAGACCTGAAGAACTGAGGGTCCCCGACTGGGGCCACCAACCGCTCTGAACAGGATCCCATGACCAGGTCCTGAGTAAAGTGGGAGAGAGATGGGGGCAGGGCTCAAAACCATACAACAGACCAGGCTTACTGGCTGCAGGGAGACTGGGGGGACCCGCAAGACCGCCTTCATCGGAAACTAAGTCCACCCCATATTAGAAATAATTGACCACTGCTGATCAAAATGGAAGGATCGACCCAAGGGCAAAGTCCAGGGGGTCCGAAAAGGCGGGGAAACACGAACCGTCACCCCTCTCCCAGTCCACGGTGAAAAGTTAACCCTCATTGACAGCACGTTCATGCCGACTTAAAGGGGCCCTACAGGGCGGGGTCCAACCGCCCCTGTGCATTTCAGAGACTGTAACTCATTATGGGAGTAGGAAGCCCCATCTTTCTCCCACAGAGCGGCTGGTGGCTTCAAACTGCTGACCTTGCAGTTAGCAGCCCAACCGGTACCACTACGCCACCAGGGCTCCTCAATGAAAAACCGAGGAGGGGGCGGGGGGACTTTCACAAACTTCGAGCCTTTTCATGCACTAAACTTAAATAAGAGTCATGTGTCCCGGGCAGACTTCCCTCCAAATTAGACTCAAAGATAGACTTGGGGAGAGAGCTTGCCTCTGACCAGAAGTTGTCACAGTTAACTCTGAATCTCTAGTTCCAAATACACTTAGGTCTTAGGTACCTGCCTCACCATGACTACCTTGCAGCTCACTGAGTTCATGAGTGGCTGAGTTCATGGATGGCAAAGCTGAGCCTCTCTCTGATTTTCTAAGACAAAATCCTACACAAGAAGGCCAGAGTCCTTCTCCACACTGACCCCGCGGAACGACTCTGCGCAGGGAGTTGCCGTCTCTGATTCAGTCCCTTGGCCACACAGAACAAACTCTCTGCCACTGAGTCACTGCCGATTCAGAGAGGACCCCTGTGGGCTTCCGAGGCTGCAACTGCTTGCGGGAGTAGAACGTCTGGTCTTTCAACCTCAGAGCTGCTGCTGGTTTCGAACTGCCGACCATGCGGACTGCCGCCCAACACATATCACTCCATCACCAGGGCTCCTCTAGGCCCTTACTCAGGGGCCGAATCCTGCCCAAGAGCCCCACTAGGGCTTGGAGTCTTTCTTGGGAGGACCCTGGGGAATGGATAGCAAATTCCATTTGGACTAGGTGGCCAGGTTAAGCCCCTGTGCAGTGACCCGGGCTGCCCCCTGGGGTCAGGGGAGGGGGAGGCAGTGATAAGAGTCCCCCAGGGACCAGGCAAGAGGTGTCCAGTTCTGCTGGCCAGATGGAGTGACATTATCTTCGCTTCCACGTGACGCTGTCGTCTGGGGAGTATTATTAGCACAATAGCCCTTCCTCACAGGCGTCTCCGGATTTTTCCTTCTTGGCTCCCCAAGTGTACTCAATCACATCCCAGGGCAAGTGTGAAGGTCACAGGCTCAGCTCAGAGGGAGGGTGACGGGCGAGCTGAGAAGAGGAAACCCCGGCCACCGAGTCCACTCTGACCCCGACAGGCTAGCGCAGAACTGCCCCTGTGCATTTCTGAGGCTGCCCATCTTCACGGCAGCAGACGGCTTCCCCTTTCTCTCCAAGAGAGACTGGTGAATTCAGCTGCTGGCCTTGTGCTTAGCAGCTCAGCCTGTACCCCGCTGCGGCATGAGGAAGAGGGATCCGGAGGGGCTGGTTTGGAGAAAGACACTTGGTGAACCACTGGACCGAAGGGCCACGGAGGCCTGGGACTGTAGAGGACAAGCTGCTGAAGCCATGGCCTCCACCTTCAGGACTTCATCACTGCCCCCCCCCCATGCCCTCTCGCCCAGGGCCCCAGCCGCACTCTGGGGCAAACCCCGAGGTGCTGGAAGAGGCCAGTCTGCAGCTCTAGGCACATCCAGAGCCTGCCGGTCCCCAGCGAGGGGCATCCACACATGACCGCCAGCTCTCCTCTCCCCAGAGTGCCAGGTGGCCCTACCCACGGCTGCCCTCGGGTTCCTCCTGGCGGATGGCAGCTAATCCCTGTGCTTGTCGGCGGGTCCCAAGCACTTTCACATCTTCTCCCGGTGCCACTGAGCAAGCCTGTGCTCACAGGGGAGAGGGCCAGCTTGGCTCTCAGGCACGGCGTGATCCAGAAGCCACGGCCTGTGGTGGCGAACGCTTTGTGGCAGCGTGGCTTTGGTGGTACCCACTTATCTGGCCAGTGGCGCGGGTGATGATGAGGCGATCACATGATGAAGTACTGGCTCGGTAGACCTTCCCTCTCCGGGTGGAGCCTCATCCAATGAGGAGCCTTCCCCAAGGTGCATTCTGCCAGGTCACCAAGAGTCAGAACCAGTTTGGCAGCAACCAGCTTTCCTCCTGGGCCTCCAGATGGCAAACAGACATGGCACAGGGGTCCGCCTCCTCGCCCTGCCCGTCACCTGACCCTCGGCCCTTGGACTCTCCAGCCCCCACACATCTGCCTGTAATAAACCCGGCGGTCCAAACCCACCCCCGCTCTGGGGTAGAGAGGAGGCCACCTGCTCCCGTCAACATGTTCACTGAGAACCCCTACACGGGGTCGCTGTGCTCTGTGCATGGGGGTTTGATCTACACACACACACACACTCGCACATGAGGGGGCTTCAAAAAGTTCATGGGCAAACAGAATGGAAAAATAAGGGAACTTTCCCATAAACTTTTTAAAGCCCTCTGCATGTCCCAGGATTCCTGATGGTGCAGTGGCTCAAGGTTGGACTGTGATCTGACAGGTCAGCAGTTCGAAAGCATCGGCTGCTCTGCAGGAGACAAACAGGGCTTTCTATTCCAGCAAAGAGGTACAGTCTCAGAAACGCCCTAGAGGGTCGCTGTGAGTTGGCATCAACTCGATGGCAGGGAGTTTGGGTATTTCGAGCATTGCATGCCACTAGAGAAATGACCTAAAACTGAAGGGAGGCTGCCCTGGCTGGCTCACCCACGCCATGACTGTCCCCAGCATCCCCAGCAGCACCTTGGGCCAGGTAGCAGATGCACCTTGAGTGCCTCAGGGACGGGCCCTGGACTAAGCAGGGTTGGGGCTAGAAAGGACCAAAGGAGACTAGGATTTGATCACGAATTCAGTGTCCACAGTCTGCACAGTTAGGGCCGTGTGAGCCCCATGAACCAATCGCGTGCTGGAAGTGCCAACGGTTCCGCAGAGCCCCAGGAAGACATGGGAGCTCGGCCAAGGCTCTGACCAAATCCAGAGGCTCTGGGTGCAGAGCGGTAAGTTAGACTGCGGGACATCAAAGCTCCTCTTACAGGTTATGAGAAAGCTCTGCGATCGGGAAAGACGTGGTGGGGTCTCTGATGAATCAGTACCATTCTTCCACTGTCTCACCCTTCATTTTTATTTATTTACTTTTACCGGAATAAGATATTTTTATTTACTTTAAAAAAATCATATTATTGGGGGTTCCTACAGTTCTCATCACAATACATCCATCCATTGTGTCAGCACATTTGTACATTTGTTGCCATCATCATTCTCAAAACATTTTCATTCTACTTGAGCCCTTGGTATCGGCTCATTTTACCCCTCCCCCACTGTTCCTCTCTCATAACCACTGGATAACTTATACATTTTTATAATTTTTCATGTCTTGCGCCGACTGCTGCCTGCCTTCGCCCACTTTTCTGTTGCTCATTCTCCTCACCGCTCATTTTTAGTAAGGTGCCTGCATCCCAGGAGGTCGGGGCCAGTCAGTCACTCTCACTCCACGAGCAAGAACCAAACTCACTGCCATCAAATCAGTATCGACTCATTGTGCCCCCACAGAACAGGGCAGAACTGCCCCTGAGCGCTTCCAAGACCATAACTCCTTTAGGAGAAGAAAGCCCCCTTTCTCCCGTGTAGCTTCGAACAGCTGGTGGTTTTGAACTACTGACCTTAACGTTAGCTGCCCAATGCATGACCACTGTGCCACCAGAGCCCTCCTGGACAAAGACGGTGAGTGGCATCTTGTCACTCTTGAAGAAGCTGTGTTTTAAACAGGGCCCCGGAGATCGCTAGTGAAGTAATCTCTAGTGTCCTTTGCCAGAGGGAAGGGGCTCTTCCTGAAATCCCTCGGACCCGGGCCAAGGCCCACCCCAGGAGCACACCTGTGCATGGCAGTTGCGCAGGCTCGTGTGTGGCTGGAGTTGTGGGTGACCGAGACCACACACCTGCAGGGACAAGGAAGGGGAGGCCTGCAACCTTAGGGGTGGGATGCCCCAGCAGGCCCAGGTCCAGCTCCAGCCCTGCCTCTGGGATGTCAGACTCGGGGAGATCTGGTCTGCCTGGGTATCACTGTGGTGGGCAGGGCAGCTAAGAGTGGGCTTCCCAGGCCCGTGGCACAGCCAGCTGGGTGGCCTCATTTGCGTCAGGTGAGTTGGAGATGAGAGGAGAGCTCCATCAATGCTCAGAATGGCTCCTGGGTGGTCTGGGCTCTGACGGGGCCTCGGTTTCCCTGTCCCGGAACAAGCGGCTAGACAAGGCCAGTGCTACTCCAGGGACGGGGCAGCAGGCTGATCCAGACCACCCACGACAAGGTAAGCCAGGAACCTGGAGGAAGGGCTTGTTCCTAAACCATCAGGGCGACCTGACAGTGGCGTGTATGTCCACTGGAGCTAATTAACGACATAAATTAAAACCCAGGGCTTGTGTTCTATAATTTGAACCCAGAGCCAGGTTTGCCCGGGCCCTGCTGCCCGCAGAGATGGTTGGCAGTGGCTAGAGTCCCCCTGGAGGCACCTCAGAACAAAGGCCCAGCAATCTCCTTCCAACACATCAGCCACTCACAGCAGCCAGGGAGGAACCGGGGGGACTCGGGGCCTCTTTGCTGGACCACAGTTTGGAGAATCTTAAAACTGCAGGAAGCACTATCGATGGGCTCGCCAAGGCCAGAGCTTACGAGTGGAAACACAGGGCGTGGGGGCAACACACAGCAAACACCAAGGAAGACCGTTTCCTTCAACGCCGCCATTCTGCTTCCAAGAAGTTTTCCAAGGACGTGCGTGGTTCAGGAGACGAGCAGATACTGATCACAGCCCAGACCCCAGGGACGAGCAAATGGCCACGGTTGAGGGGCGGCTGATCCCATGAAGGCACCGCCACCAGAAGAACTAACTAGTCTGCAGCTGTTTTCTTTTACATAAAAATAACATAAGGAAATCCCGGCCTCAAAATGTCCATGAAGACGGGACGAGATGGAAAAGCAAACACAGCTCCTGGCAGCGCATCCAGCTTTGATCACATAGGTGCTACGTGTGTGCACGTGTACGGCTGCACACGCGTGTGCCCACACACGCGCAGCAAGTAACAGAGTGGGGTGGTGAGCAAGCACTGTGTAGGGACATGGCCAACCAGCTGCTCGGGAGTCTGCAGTGCACTGGCACGCACAGCCACCCCGGGGGCAAGAGCCAGGCGGGCTCCTGAGGCTGCGGAGGGCTCACCTCCAGCCATTCCTCTTGTCCGTCCTAGCCTGCAAGCTCTGCTGAAACCCGCCCACTATGGACGGATGGACAGACAGCGGCTGATATTTGAAATAGCAAGTCAGGGGCGGGCATCCGTCAGAGATCTGAACCGCCAGGTGTCAGCTGCTGCCACCGGCTGCTCTAGGCTGGCCAGCAAAGGGAGGATTTCTACAGGAATGCCAGGGAGCCAACGGAGGCTCACAAGTGCTCCTCCGAAGAGCCCCAAGCCACTCACCTCCCCACACTGAGGCGGAGACATTGGCACCAATGTCTGAAGCCAGCCAGCTCCTCCGTTCTCTAAAGGTGTCCCCTCCCAACACCAAGCCCCACCGGGCTCACAATGTCATTGAATGAGTCAAAGGGAAGCAAGTTCTGAAGAAAGGCAGACGGGAGTGCCACCAACTCACTGGGCCTCCCTCAGGGGCCCTGCGGGAGGTGGCTGGAGCCAGCAAGCAAAGGAGCTGACAGGGAGATGTGCACAGCAGCCACTGCCCCCGCCCTTCCACCTCTCCCTGCCCGGGAGGAAGTGGGGGAACAGGCTGAGGCAGAAGACCAGTGTCTTCAGGAAAGCTGCTGCCTACAGGAAGGCTGAGTCAATCCCTCAGCATGTGGAGGAGAATGGCAGCAAGGTGGCCGTGGCCAGAGACCGGAGATGGGCCGAAGCATGTCACAGGTGGTCCAGGCTACAGAAGCACTCAGGCAGCAGGAGGGCAGCTGAGGCATTAGAGAAATACAGAGTCAGATCCATTTCTATCTAGGGCTGTGGATGCACATTAGAATTGTGTCCCTCAGAAACAGGGGTTTCAAACCCCTCCCCCGTATCTGTGATGAAGGAGCCCCAATGGCTCGAAGCTGCTAACTGAAAGGTGGACAGTTCAAACTCACAAGCCGCTCATAAGAGGAAAAATGAGGCTGTCAGCCTCTGTAAAGATCTAGTCTCAGGAACTAGACAGGGCTTTCATGAACCCGTGTGGGTCTGGGTTTGTTTGGGTCCCTGTGGTAAGACCCCTATGTGGGAACAGGGCTCCCTTTGCTATGTCAAGAAGACAATATTAGGGGAAGGTATGCTTTAAGCCAATCGCCTCTGAGATATTAAAAGAGAAAATTAGGACACAGGAGCAGGGCACCAAGGACCGGAAGCTGAAAGGAGACAAAGACCTTCTCCCAGAGCGAGAAAGCCTTCCCTAGCGCAGGCGCCCTGAGAGCTGGCTTCTCCCCTCTCAAACTGTGAGGAAATAAATGTCTGTTCATGAAAGTCACCCTCTTGGGGTATTTCTGTTAAAGCAGCACTAGAAATATGAGAGAGAGAGAGAGAGAGAGAGAGAGAGAGAGAGAGAGAGAGAGAGAGAGAGAGAGAACCTACCCACTGCTTTCCTGTCCATTCCAATGCATAGGGACCCGGACTGCCCTGTAGCGTTTCCCAGGCTGTCAATCTCTACGGAGGCAGACTGTCACAGCCTTCCCCCTCAGAGCAGCTGAAGCGCTGACCCTGCCAACATGCTGGTGAGCAGCCGAGTCTTAACCACTGCGCCACCAGGGCTCCTGTCTATAGACACCGAACTGAACCGAACCAAATTCACCCCCACAGGGTCCATTCTGGCTCCTGGCAGTCCTGCAGGACAGGGTGGAACCGCCCCTGTGGGTTTCTGAGACTGTCACTCTTTATGGGAGTAGAAAGTCTCGTCTGCCTCCCCCCGAGTGGCTGGTGGTTTTGAACTACAAATCTTGTGATTAGTAGCTCACAGTGGGTTCGACCGTTTCAACAGCTTTGAAGAAACTCAGAAATGAGCTCAGAACGAAACAAAACTTCCCGAGTGCAGGGGGGCAGGCCCTCCCCAGTCTCCCTGGAGCAGTTGCTTGGGCTGCGGAGACAGGAGTGTGGCCTGGGACTGGCAAGGCCCCATAGCTGGACCGCAGGGGAGCCAAGGCTGGAGAAGGGCTCCAAAGCCAGGCCGCACCTGGCATCCTGGGGGCGAGGCAGTGGGAGATTCAGAGGCCTGGAAACACGGAAGGAAGCGTGGTGGTCTGTCAGGCTGGGTTCCAAACCACCAGCCCCTCCCTCCGTGGGAGAAGGATGGGCTTTCTACTGCTGGCTTGATTGACAGGCAACTCTCAGAAACCACGGGGCAGTTCAGCCCTGGCCTGTGGTGTCCTACGAGTCAGCACGGACTCCATGGTTTGTGAGGAACAGGGGGCAGCGGGAGGTGGGCAAGGCAGTGCTGGGGTGGGTGCTGGGCAGGATGGAGGGCAAGGGGCTGAGGCATGGTGGGGATGAATTTAGGTAGTTGCAGTGGGGAGGGTTTAGCCTCCCCCTTGAGTCTTCTTGGATCCCCATTCAAGACTTTTTGGGGTTGGAAGGCCGTGAAGAGCAATCAAAGATGATTTGGGGATCTGGGGAGTAAATACTGAAGATGGGAAGCGGGAGGGAACACTAGAATTGAGTGTGATTGCACATTTTAAAGGTGATTTAAGCGGGGGGTTGGGAGGGGTGCTCTAAGATTGATGTAGTGGTGATTGCACAATTCTACAATTCTCCTTGATAGAACTGAATGATTGGTTGATTGAATTGTATTATAGGTAAATAATAAAACTGTTGGGAAAAATAAAATAAATTAATAGAATAAAGCAGAAAATACTAAAAACCTTTAAAAAAAAGAGATGATTTTGGTTTAGAGCATCTACCTGGGTGGAAAGCTGGACTGAGTGCATGCTTTGATGCGATAAGGTGCCCTGGAGCTATCAACATCCAAACAGCCCTGGCAGGAAAAGGCTCCCCGCCCTGCGCTACACAGTTCTGAAGGTGGTGTTTCCAACTCTCAGACCCTTCCCCTGGAGAATTCTACACTCTTCAGTCTACACCAGGGCAAAACCACAGTCTGGGGATCCTTTGGGGTCCAGGGAGCCCTGAAGGCATGGTGGCCTTCACAATCAATGGCTAACAGCAAAGCCAGCAGTTTGAAGCCACCGGTCGATCCTTGGGAGAAAGGAGTGTTTCGACTCCAGTAGAGAGTGACAGTCTCAGAACCTCACGGGGGCAGTTCTACCCTGTCCTACAGGGTCGCTGTGAGTCTGCATCAACTCAATAGCAGCGAGTTTTCGGTTTGCAGCCAATCCCCAAGACCACCTGTAATCTTCTTCACCTCATATTGCTGTGTACTGATGTCCAGTCATCTCCAGGTCATGGCTGCCCCGAGGACAACGGAGCAAGCCTTGGCCCTGAGCCATATTGGCGTGATGATCACGGTCTGCCCAAGTCTATGGATACGGCCCCGTGGACTCCCAGTGCCCACTGACCTAGGGGCCCGTAGCGCAGGAGCAGCCAGCAGTATGTATCGATCCACAGGTGTCCTTGTGTCTAATTTCCAGAAGTAGATTCCCAGGCCTCTCCTCCCCAGTCTGTCTTGCCCAAAAAGCTGTGCCGCAACCTGCCCACCCTGGGTGACCCTCCTGCCACATGACATACTCACGGCACAGCTTCCAGTATCGCAGTCACACACACGGGCAGATGGTGGCAAATTGACTTCCTGCTCCCTCTCACTGCCATCAAGTCGATGCCCACCCGATGGGACAGGGCAGAACTGCCCCTGTGGGTTTCCCAGACTAACTCTTCACGGGAGTAGAAAGCCTCAGTTTTCTCCCAAGGAGTGGCTGGTGGTTTTGAACCACTGACCTCGCAGTTAGCAACCACAAAGTGTAAGCCCCTCAGCTACCAGGGCTCCGTAGGAATCTTCCAATGAGGTCAGGTGTCGAGGTTAATTTTACCATCCTCGTGGGTAATGTCATTCGGAAAGTGAGGAGGCGCTGCTCTTGCCCCGCTGTTCTGTGGGGTTCAGCACCAGGGCCGCCACACCCGGCTTGCACGGCGAGACAGGGCCCTGATGCTCACATCTGTTCCCTGCCTTTTTGGAAAAGCAAAGGCTGACGATGAAATCATGAAAATGAAATCTTCTGGCCTCTCCCATCTTCATGCGCTGGGTGCTGGGCAGGACCCAGCTGGCAGAGGTTAGAAGTCAGTGGAAGGGATGGGGGGGTAGAGGCGCTCCAATGTGGGGCACACACATACCATCTATTTTCCCTCCTATAGGAGCCAGCCTGCTTCTCCCGCGCCCCAGGGTGTATTTCCCCAGCCATTCCCTCTTGGGGCAAGCAGTGCCTTGCTCTTTCCATCACAATCCAGCGTGTGTGGGGGTGTGGTGTGGAATTCCTGCAGCCTAGGAACAGGCCAGTGGTGGGACGATACTAAGATTCCTACAACCAGAGGAGGAGCCTGTGGCCAGGGGACTGGAGGGACCTGACCCAGGTCTTAAGCACACTGTTTTTGTTGTTAATCTCACCCCCTGACATTGAGTCAGAGCTGACTCGTGGCGACCCTACAGGACAGCGTAGAACTGCTGCTCTGGTGAGTTCCCAAGACTGTAACTCTAAGAGTAGTAGAAAGCCCCATCTTTCTCCCGCGGAGCGGCTGGTGGTTTCGAACTACTGGCCTTGGGGTTAGCAGCCCAATGCATGACCACAACATCCCCAGGGCTCCTGTTGTTGGCAACAGTAACCTTTTAAGAGGTAGTGAGTGCTGTAACCCACTCAATAAATAAAAGCATTGAGACTGCACTAACAAACCAGGTGGACCAGGCAAGTGTGCCAACGATGTGATCGAGCTTTCTGCAGGAATAGTCCTTGCCTGGCTGATTCGGGACAGCTGGGGAGAGGCTGCCCAGCTGCCAAGCATCGCTACAGAATGGGCACCGAACTCCAGCTGGGGCGTCAGAGCGGGGACTGGGCAGAAGGCAGCACTGCCACTGACTGGTCTTCCAAGACCTAGGCAAATTCATGAGACTCTTTGAGCCTCCGTTTCTAAACCTGTAGAATGGGGCTACGTTACGTCACTTGATGACAGAGTCTCCACCAACCACTAACACGCTGGCTGCCGTCAAGTCTGTCCTAACTCACAGCGACCCTGCAGGACAGAGCAGAACTGTCTGAACTGTCACTCTTCACAGGAGCAGAGAGCCTCCTCTTCCTCCCGGCCGGTTTGAACCACCAACCTTGCGGTCAGCAGTCCATCGCGCAGCCCCTTATGTCCACAGGGCGTGATGAGAACAGCCCTCGGCAGCAGCTCTACTCTGTCCTAGAGGGTCACCTCTAGGTGGCAATCAGCTCAGTGACTTCGGTCCGGGACGAGCTGGGACTGCAAGCAGGAACCGAGTGGCAGGGAGAGCTGCCACTTCATTGGGCCGGGCCAGCTCCCTCAAACTTCAAGTTGAGAGGAGATGGCTGGGCCCCCAGGCGACTGAAGCCTGAACAAATGCTTTCACGGGACAGGTCAGAAGTCCTGTTGGCTTTCTGATCTCATGGAGGCCTCCTATCCCAGGATGGTTGTGAATGGTCCCTGACACTAAACTCACCAGGATCCTCAAAGCCCTTCTGCAGGATCTCCTCGACACAGCCAAGAGTTAGCTCCAAAAGGTTCGCAGGCAAGGATCCCTGAGAATCTATCCTGCCAAGTTCAGGTCTAGGCACCCAGGGAGCCAGAGAGGTGAAACGGGGTCTTGTCAGTCCTTAAGGGGGGAGCCCGACCGAGGGGCCCACCACACAGTCTTGCAGCTGAAAGCAGGGAGCAGGAGAGCGTAGATTCCTGGGTAACCGTGGGTGAAGAAGCTCTCTTCGAGGTATAAACGAGATCTCTAGCCAATTTCTAGGAAGCAGAGGGTGAATCCCCGGCCGCTGGGTCGATTCTGACTCGGAGTGACCCTGTAAGCCAGCAGGACTGCGCCTTAGGGTTCCAAGGCTGTGAAGCTTTAGGGGTACAGACAGGCTCATTAGCGCCACCAGAACTAGTAGTCTCTAGATGAAAGAGGGCCCCAAGTGGTGCAGATAGTTAAGCACTCAAACCCACGCAGAGGGGACTCAGAAGGCAGAGTTGACAGCCCTGAGAAGTAGGGGCGCAGTTTGACTGCATGTACGGGGTCTCCAGTGACAGGAACAGTCACCCTGGTGGTGCAATAGTGACACATCGGGCTGCTCACCACAAGGTCAGCAGTTCTAGCCACCAGCTGCTCTGAGGGAGAAGGACGAGGCTTCCTACTCCCAGACAGAGTCCCAGGGTCTGAAACCCGCAGGGCCATTCTCCTTGGTCCCATGGGGTCACTGTGAGGCAGAACTGACTCCATGCCAGTGAGTTCTGAGCCGGAACTGACTGGAAGACAGTTAACAATAACTATAAATAAATGAGAACTCTATATTAGAATGCCTTCTGTTTAAGTTTTAATATGATAACAATGAGCTATAGAAAGTATTGGGAAATCTACCTCCCATCATTAAGACCCCAAGCCCATACCCCCTGCCGTTGAGTTGATTCCAACAATCCAGCACCCCATAGGAGGACAGCGCAGACCTGCCCCACGGGGTTTCCAAATCTGTAAATCTTTCTCCCCCAGCGTGCTCCAACTGCTGACCTTGCCGTTAACAGGCTGGCATGTAACAGCTACCAGGGTCCTTCCTCCCTAATATGTCCCGGTTGCGACAATGAGCTGAGAAGCAAGTTAACTAACACAGGACTCGGCATGTACTTCAGTCTGCCCAGCATTGCCAGGTACATTATCCCGTTTGCTTCCCACGGTCTGAGAGCCAGGTCAGCCAGGGATTATGAGGTCCACTATTAGGGAGACGGAAATAGTGACTCAGAGAGGGCTGACAACTGGCTCAAGGTCACACAGCTGGCAGTGAGTGAGAAAGGGACACTGGGGTCAGGTGTCTAAATCCAGAGCTTTCTCTAGCCTGCCCCTTCTGCAGCCCGTGGAAAGGAGTCTGGGGGACGGAGCAGAGCTGAGGGCACAAGCTAAAGGACAGAGGAGAGGGGCAGGAAGGGCTAACGAAGCCTCCAGGGCAGACACGGCTGTCCTCTGGGCTCTGCTTACAGCTGTGCGGCCCTGCAAACTCCCTCCCCAGCTCTGCTCTGCCAGCACCGCCCCCCTTCCTCTCAGAGTTTGTAATCCTGGGATGTGTTGTCATCACGGTGCGTTGCTGTGGAAATGATGACCGAAGCTGTAAACAAAAGGCTGAGAACTCCCCGTGGAGCGGCCAGACCCAGCCAGCGTGATGGGTGCACATGCCGAGGTGACAGCCGGGAGAGGCAGGCCAGCTCTCTCCGCGCCTCTTACTGAGGTTTGCTCTCATGAGGACTCTCCAACTTCCAGAGCCTGCTTTCTCCCCACCAGCAAAGAGGGTGGTCAACCTAAACCTCAGCAAATCTAAGAACTTTTGACTTTGGGCTGTGGGACCCAGGCCCAGGAGAAACACATACACACACACACACACACACACAACCTTTGACTTTGGGCTGTGGGACCCAGGCCCAGGAAAACACACACACACACACACACACACACACACACAACCTTTGACTTTGGGCTGTGGGACCCAGGCCCAGGAAAACACACACACACACACACACACACACACACACACACACACACAGCGTGTCCCAGATCCAGCCCTTGGGCTGTCTTAGCTCGCTCGTCTAGAAGGAGTGTCTGGGGCCTGGCAACCGTGTTCCTCCTCTTCTCCAGAGCCTCGCTCTCAGTTCCTCAACCCTGCGGTACCTTCCAAGGGTGTGGAAGGTGGCATGGGGCCACTGTAGGCTGCTCAAGGCTGTCCCCTACATAGCATCCCCAATCTTTACCCACTAGGTGCCAGCAGTGCCTCCCCAATCGTTGGGACCATCAGAAACAACCCCCCCTACATTTCCAGACATCCCCTAAGGCAGTGGTTCTCAACCTGTGGGTTGAGACCCCTTTGGAGTGGTCAAACGACGCTTTCACAGGGGTTGCCTGATTCTTAACAGTAGCAAAATTATAGTTACGCAGTAGCAACCAAAATAATGTTATGGTTGGGGTGTCACCACAACATGAGGAACTGTATGAAAGGGTCGCGGCATGAGGAAGGTTGAGAGCCACTGCTCTAAGGGGACAGTGTCCCCACCACAGTCTGCTCAAGTACTTCTCTCGCACACACACCCTCCAGGAAGGAACCCCCACGCAGCGCCCCACCTCCACCCCGCTCTCAGGGGCAGTATTCTGAACCAGACAGGGCCCTCCCACACGCAGTGTCTGTCTCCACAGAAGCGACAAACAAAAATAACCACAAAGTGGAATGAGACCAAAGAGGCCTCAGGGCGGAGGGGAAGGAACACCAGGCCAGGGGGCCTGGGCCCTGCCTGTGTGTGACCCTGGGCTTCTTGGTGGCTCGCTTTTCACACGTGTCAGGTGACACCTCAGTCTGGAAGTTTCCTCCCACCTGAGTGGCAGAGACAAGCAGAAGTGAGGAGAAACTGGGGGCAAGGGCCTGACTTCCTTCTGTTTCCATAGGGGCGGGGAGTGTTTGTCCGGCAGCGTCCCATATGCCCGTGAAAACCCGCCAAACAACAGCCCACGGCCTACAAGGTGACATTGGACAAGGGGCTGGTGACAATGCCCACGGCCAGGACAAGGCCCGTCGGCTGGGAGTTGGCTGTGGCCGAGCTTCAAGGAGGGCAGCCGCTGGCCTACTTCCTCCGAGAAGGCCCAAGTGCTGTGAGAGGAGGGGCCCCATGGGAATGCCGGCCCTCCACAACTGGCCCCGTTCTGCAGAGGCCCTCTGTCCTGGCCAGGCAGCCGGGCAAGCTGCACGGCCACTCCGCTCCCAACAAAGCCCTCTGCCACTGTCCAGGCCACCGCAGAGCAAAGACTCAGCTTTGAAGCCTGCAATTGAAGGGAAGCACCACCTCCGGACATGGCCCCTAATAAAGCCAGCTCCCGATTCAAGCGAAACAGCCTGGCGGCCTCAACCAAGGAAGCCGGATGCTGGTGGAACTATCACATAACCATCTAACTCACTCACTCACTCACTCCTCACTCACTCACTCACTCACTCTGGCTTACAGCTGACAACAGACTGCACCAGGCTTCAGGTGGGCTAAGCCACTTCTGGAGCGTAGGATGGGCCAACTCTGCTCCTGGAAAGATCAGCAGTCCCAGAACACGACCCTGTCCCATAAGATCACAGAGAATCAGAATCAACCCAAGGTCAGTGGGTTTAGGTTTGGGTTTCGATCCTGTGATAGAGGGGCTGGGTCAGTCAGTCACATACATACACACACACACACACACACACACACACACACACACACACGGCATCCAGCCGTGTCTTCTGGTCCCTCCCCCGCCACTGTCCTTGGTCAAAGTGCCGATTCCCAATCCTCCGGCACATTTTCCTCACAAGGCCTACTTCCACCGTGCCTCTACCCACTTCCACAATTCCCAAGAGGCTCTAGTAGCACTGCAAGCTGCTAACGGCAAGGTCAGTGGTTCGAACCCGTTTGCTGCTCCCCAGGAGAAAGATGAGGCTGTTAGCTGGCACACAGATTTACGTTCCAGAAATCCCAAGAGGCGGTTCTACTCTCCTACGGGGTGGCTATGAGTCAGAATCAATTCGATAGCAGTGAGTCTGGTTTGGAAAGGAGGCCCTAGACAGCAGTGGTCATAGGTTGGCAGTTCAAATCCAGCAAGGCACCTCAGCAGACTGGCCCAACAATCTGCTTCCAGCAGGCCACCCAACCTTGAAAATCCTTCGGGGCAGCTTGACTGGGCAAACTCTCGAGGCCCCACCAGTAGGAATGGGCTTAATGGCTCATCATCATCATCATCATCACCACCACCACCACCACCTCCACCACCACCACCTCCTTGTCTTGGTTTTTAAGAAAAGGCCAGCAACTCGTCATAAGGTCATAGTCTAGTTCAGTGGTTCTCAACCTGTGGGTCTCGACCCCTTGGAGGATATGTGTGTGTGTGTCGAATGACCCTTTCACAGGGATCGCCTGATTCATGACAGTAGCAAAATTACAGTGATGAAGTAGCAATAATTGTACGGTTGGGGGTCAACCACCACAACATGAGGAACTATATGAAAGGGTCGGGGTATTAGGAAGGTTGAGAACCACTGATCTAGTTGATTGTTAGTTTTTAACACTCACTACCCAGGAGAACGGTGCTGTGGAGTGGTCCATGACTGATTTCTCGGGAGTGGATCACCAAGCCTGCACGCAGCACCCCCGGTTTCCCCTGACCCACCCGCTCGTCAGCAGCTGGTGCATGAACTGTTCCCATCAGGGCCTCCAATAATAGTAGCGATGACGGGGGATATGGCCACATTAAGAGAAGACAAACACAGAGAACCCTGAACTCCAACAAACTTCGCAAAACGGACCAGCAACAGGTCGGTGCCGAACGCGCTCGGGACCCGCGCGTCCACCATCTCACTGGTGAGGTTGCATTTCCTGAACTTCAAGACGAGGAACCCGGGCAGCAAGCTCGGCGGGTCACGTGCCCGCGGAGCCCAGAACTGCGCTCGGCCGGCCGGGTGACGTAACCATTGGAGAATTTAAAAGTCCCAAACTCGGAGGGAACCCAGTGCAGTTTTCAGGCTAATCTGGCCCCGCCGCTGTGGCCCACTGGGGTGCCCCGGAGGTCGTGGGGGGCCACCCGAGCTCGCCCTGGGCCCAGCGCGACTGGGGGTGGGTGCGGACAGCCCCGCGGGGTCCCGCGGGCACACCCTGCCCCTCCCGCAGGGGACACACTTGAGCGCTGGGCTGCGTCCCGCCCTCTCCAGTCCCCGCGGGGGGAGAAATGAGCGGTGGCCACCATTTCCAAGGCGCCTTTGTGCGGCGTCCCGGGGCCCTGCTCCCCGCCCGGGGCCCGCGCCGTGCCCGCACTTACCAGCCGCGCACGCAGCCGCCGGCCTGGGCACTCAGGCGCCCGTAGCCCCGGGCGCGCGTGCCAACCCGGTCCCGCGGCGCCGGCGCAGAGGGGCCTTGGCCGAGGACGCGCACCTCCCCGGGACAACCGCGCGGCTCCCGGGGCGCTCCGGGCAAGTCACAGCACAAAGGCCACCGAGAGGGAGCCGGCCCGGCCGAGGCTCCTCCCCCGCCCGCGGGCCCGGGCGGCCGGCCTCCGCCAACTGCTCCGCCCGGGCCAGGAATGCGCCGAGGGCCGGCCCCTGGGGCCGCGCCGCAGCCACCCCCGCGCCCCGCTGGCGGGACAGACGGACGCAGGGCGCCCGCTCGCGCCTTCCGACAGCCCGGCGCTGCCCCCACCCCTGCGCCCGCAGCCTGGTGCACCAGGCGCGGAGGCGCGGCCACCCGAGCCGGGGCGCCTTCTGCCCCGCATGGCCACGCGCGGTCCGCACGGCGTGGGAACCGACGGCCGACCGGCGGGTGACCCAACTCGGCCACCCACGCGCCCCTCGCCCTCCCGCGGTGCAGGAGTTGTGAGATAGCCTCTCTGTGTCCTGGACGCAAACTCAGCCCTTCCTTTTTCACCTGATTTTCTCGGAGCCACGCGCCCCCGCTGCTGTCTAAGCCCCAGCTGCCCCCAGTGTCTATCTCCAGACTTGTGAGTTTGTCTGCATGGCTCTCACTGACCCGCAAACTAACTCCACCTCACTCCCCAGACAGGGCCGCTGACCTGCTCCCACCTTCTCAAGGTACCCACCTTTCCCGGGAAGTTTCTGGAGCCAGACCCTCAGCCGAGAAGATCCTGGGCTGTACGGAGAACGCCGGCTCCTATTTTTGTTTGTGTCAAGAAAGCATGGATATTTTTTATATCCTCAGACCAAGGGACAGGGCTCATAAATGATTCAGCGCTTCATTTCCTTCTCTTAAAGCCACAGATGCCCGCGGCTTGGGGGCCCAGAGCAAGGCTCCGAATGAGGATTCTGGTAGAACCAAGAAATAGGCAGGGCAGAGGGCTTCTGAAAGGGGGAAGGGTCCAGGATCTTTCCCAATCCAAACTTTGCCCTGAAGGAGTCAGAATTTTCCTGCTAGAAGTTTCAATAGATTCCTTTTCCGTGTGGTGTCATGTGCCCATTTACGAAAGGGAAGACAGACCCAAAGAGGCTCCTGTTCAAACTCCGGTCCTGTTGAGAGAATGGGAGTGGCCGGGCTTTTTATGACCTTGGGCCTGCATTGTCAACCATACCCACTGATAATAAAACAAAGCCATTCCCACACCCACACATCACCTCAAGCACCCCCAAAGGACAAAGGGCTATCGTGCCAACCCCTTCACACAAATACCCTCCCCTGTGGTCTGGTAATGTAGCAGCTACTGCAAGGTCAGCAGTTTGAAACCACCAGAGAAAGGTGAGACTCTATTCCTGAAAGAGTTATCGGCTTGGAAACCTATAGGGGCAGTTCTACCCTGTCCTATAGGGTCGCAACGAGTTGGGCTCAAGTTGATGGCAATGAGTTTATTAGAATTACTGTGATATAGGGAAAATCAATAGAATAGTCCCTCCCTTACAGTAAAAAACCCTTTTAAACTTAACCAGCAGGGATGTTCCAACAAACGAAACGGAGACTAACAGGTCAGTTAGATTAGTAGCCAGGCAGGAAACAGCACCCCAATATAGATAAACAAGGACACAGGAAGCGCTCGCCAGCCATCATGAACTCACATCCGGGGGATATCTTGGCTTGGGCGATGGCCATGCCATCCATGAAGAGCGACCACACGCCAGGCGCAATGCGCAGAGCCTCTACCAACAGAGCAAGCCATTGAAAATCTTCCCGAAAGCCTCCCTCTAAGCTAACTGGTGAGTGTTGTGGGCACTTACTCTTGGAGGGCTCCCACCGCTCTCTCTGGCTTCTAGCAAGGCTAGCTCTGAGAACCATCACACACACACACACACACACACACACACAATGCTAGCTCTGAGAACCATCACACACACACACACAATGCTAGCTCTGAGAACCATCACACACACACATACACACAATGCTAACTCTGAGAACCATCACACACACACACACAACGCTAACTCTGAGAACCATCACACACACACACACACACACACAATGCTAGCTCTGAAAACCATCACACACACACACAAAATGCTAGCTCTGAGAACCATCACACACACACACAATGCTAGCTCTGAGAACCATCACACACACACAATGCTAGCTCTGTGAACCATCAAACAAACACACACACAATGCTAGCTCTGAGAACCATCACACACACACAATGCTAGCTCTGAGAACCATCACACACAATGCTAGCTCTGAGAACCATCAAACACACACACACACAATGCTAGCTCTGAGAACCAGTTGCGGTGGAGTGGACTTACACACACACACACATATACACGGCCGCCCGCGTGCTTCACCATAGAACTGTGCTCTGGGGTTTTCAATGGCTGGTTTTGTAGTTGTGCATCACCAGGCCTTTCCTCTGAGGTGCCTTCAAGGGACTTGAACCTCCAGCTCTATGCTAAGTAGCCAAGTGCTTTACCATTTGCACCACCCAAGAACTCCACGAGGTGGTGGCATTTCAGGGGCGGGGTTGGGGTGGGGGGGTTGGGTAAATGGTCTTTCTATTGGCCCACGTTTATCCTGCCAGGAAACAGACTTAGAAGACAAAGGAACTTCCCCCACAGGTCCCACAGGGTAGAGTCAACACCCAAACCCCGACCTAAGTCCACAGTGCCACTCCACACCAAGGCCGGAACGTCTGGATGCTTTCATAGACTCTCAGAATGTCGTTGGAGACACGTACCACCAGAAAGCCCAGCTCTGGTGCCTGGTCCCATCATCTGTTCAATCTTTACATTAAGAACATAAGATCCCTTTCCCTCCTAAACTCTGAGGCATCTCCCTGCAGGAGCGCGCGCGCACACACACACACACACACACACACACACACACCCCTCCCATCCGCCCCCAGAAAGAAGTGAGGTCAGTTAAGTGTGTTCCTGGATGGCTACCCAGCAAATCTTGTGGTTCTCAGGCGGCTTCCTTGAACCCCTGACCTTGGGGTGAGCCGCCCAATGCGTAGCCCAATACATCACCAGAGTTCCAGGTAGAATTCAGGCCTTCTAAAAATCCAGCCACCATGACGTCTGTCCGTGCTCAGATGAAATGTCAGGCTGAATCCAAACTGTGCACATGTGTGGGGCAGCCTTCCGCCAGCTGGTGAGCCTCCCCCAGGACTTCTACAGTGGCCCTGGGATTCCCTTTGAGAACACACAGACCCCACACCATACACATCAGGTCTGCAGAGCTCAGGCCTGGTTCTACTGAGCCCCATCCTCCACCCCTGGGCAAGAGTGCAGGTCAAGTGTGCCTGGCCAAACACCTGCCTGGGCCGCTGTGCCCCTGCACTTGAACTTGTCTGGACACTAGTTGTAAATCAATCTTTGACTATGTAGGAAGTCCATCATTGCCACCCCGCTGCACTTTCTTTCTCCAGGAGATGGCCAGTTGTCCACATGGCATCAGGGCCAGGTAGAAAAATAAAAGAGTGACACAGCTGAGGTGGAGTACGGGAGGGGCTGGTGCGGAGGGCTCGGCGCAGGCCACGGGAGGGCTTGCTCCTCACTCCTGAGGGCCGTGTCTGGCTTCCACATCTGGACAGTGGTTCTCAAATTTTGCCACACAGCAGTGTCACCAGCGGTCTTTTAACCTGACCAGGCCCCACCCACCCATGTCAGTTAAACCAGCAGCTCTGGCGGCAGTACGCGACAGTATTTGTAAAAGGGCCCTGGGAGCTATGGAGATGTAATCTAGATTGAGGGCCATGTCCTAAATCCTGGCCAATCCGAGTGTGGTCTGGGAAGCTAGCAGGAGTTCTCGAATTTGAATGTGCACCTGCCTGTGGCTCCAGGGCCGGGCTCCTTCATTCCATTCAGAATCTTGTGAAGATGCAGACCCTGACTCAGTCAGCTCAGGAGGGTCTGTGAGACTGATGCTGATGTATACTGATCCTGATGTTGATGCTGAATATACTGACACTGATATTGATACTGATATATGCTGATGCTGATGCCGGTGCTGATACCGGTATATACTGATGCTGATGCTGATGTTGATGCTGATATATACTGATACTAATATTGATACTGATATATACTAATGCTGATGCTGATGTTGATACTGGTGCTGGTACTGGTACTGATACTGGTATATACTGATACTGATGCTGATGTTGATGCTGATATATACTGATGCTCACCGATGCCCGTGCTGATCCCAAGGGACCACACTGTGAGCAGGGAGGCCTTAGGGAAGTGGCTATCACCTGCTTTGCATAGGACAGCTCTCCACAACACCAGGTTATCTGGTCCCACAGGCCAATGGTGCGAAGATGAGAAACCCTGACTACTGATGCACCAGACTAACCCCAGCCGAGGAGCTGCTTACTCTGTAAAGCCATAGTGACCCTGTAGGACAGACCTGCTCCCTGCGTTTTCTGAGCGTGTAAACCGGCACGGGGCAGACAGCCTCATCTTTCTCCTCCGAACCCCGCTAACTGAGACCACCATTTGTGTGAATGAGTGAGCAGCTTAGCACTACAGGGATTCTCTTATTGTGGTGTCGACCCAAGCCAGCGGCTGGCTCTTCTTCTGAGGGAAGCACGGACAGGCGTGCCCACTGTCAGCAGGACAGACACCCTGGTTCCACCAGCATGAGTTGAGGGCCCACCTTGTGAGGCAGCCCAGCAGGCCTGGGCCTGCCCTGGGGGTCCACTCTCCACCAAGGAGGTCTTCCCCCACACTGCTCTCTGCCAGCTCCGAGCCCGCACTCCCCACACCCATCACACTGAAGCCTCAGGAAGGGGTCCTGGGGTGCTGCGGGTGAGGTGTTGGTTGGGCTGCTAAGAGCAAGGTGGGAAGTTCAAACCCGCCAGTACTGTGAAAGAGAAAGATGAGGTTATTGGTTCTGGGAAAGATTTGTGGACTCAGGAGCTCTACATCGAGGGAGTAAGAGTTGGGAGTAACTTGATGGCAGCAGATTCGGTCAACACCAAACCAAACTCAGCCATGACCCAGTGGACTTGGACTCAAAGCAACCCAATGGGACAGAGTAGAACTGTCCGGAAAGGTTCCCGAGGCTGTAAAGCTTCCCGAACACAGACTGCCACAATGCGGATTCGAACCACTGACCCCTTGGCTTACAGCTGTGTGCTCCAACCACTGTCCCACTAGGACTTCTCCACACTCGCGTTACAGAAGACAAAACCAAGGCTTGTGATGAATGTCCCATGGTGAATGCGGAACAGAGCTGGGATTTGAACACCGATCTCTCCCGCTCAGAAAACACCCAAGCCCTTCCTGCCTGTGTTTTTTGGTGGGCCTGGCCCTCCTTTTGCCCCTTTCTGGGCGTTTTTCTGTCAAAGGAAATGCGATCGAGACAAGAAGACATAGGGTGCCCCTTACCGGCATTTCCAGACAGAAGCAGGAAAGCTTACCGGCTTTCTGATCCATGCCAGCTCTGCTCACCCCCACGGCAAGATACAAAGGCATTTCCAAACAGCTTAGATCGCCCACCCTTTGGGACCATTTCAATTTTCTGTGTTTACACCAAAGATCAAGCCCGGACCATATGGTGGCAGCTCAGTGGAAAGCCTGCAGGGAGCAAAAAAACCTTAGAGAATACTCTCGCCTCCACCCCGAGGACTCACAGCCCAGCTGCTGGCAAGGAGATGGTCCCCTCCTCCTCCTCCTCCTCGGCTCCCACAGGTGCACTCGGCCCCTCTGCTGTTTCATCCAAGGTCGTCCTCCCTTCCACCTGGGCGTCCCCACGCTCTTAAATGGCCATGAAGTAAAGAACCAGAGAGCTGCCCACCAGCTTGTCCCAGGGGTGCCCCAGAACTCCCCTGCCCATGCCCCCAGCCACGGGAAAGGAGAGTCCAGCCCAAAGGAAAAAGAACACCCACTTGGAGAGAAAACCCGCATCTGGTGGATCCTCTGACACAGGCCAAGGCCAAGCTCTTTGCTGGACCCCCCTGCCCCCACCTCTAGGAAACAACCTGGAGTGAGATCAGTCCTCACGAGGCGCGTCGCCAAAAGGTGAGGCTGATGCCCACGTCGTGGGCCAGCCGTTTGTCCAAAGAATGATACACACCCTCTCTGGTCTCGTGTTCCTTGTCTGTAAAAATGAGGAGGTTGAAGGGAGGCCTAACCAAAAGGTCGGTGGCTCGAGCCCACCAGCTTCTCCAGGAGAGAAAGATGAGGCGTCTGTTTGCACAAAGACCGACAGTCTCAGAAACCCTTGATGCTCTTCTGCCTTTGAGGGTGTCACTAGGAATCAGAACCAACCAGGCAGAGATGGGTCTGATTTGGGTTGGGAAGGTCCCAAGTCTTCAGACCCAATGTCCAAGCGAGTCCGGAGATGGTGCCCATCTCACAGGCTCCAGAGCCCCGCATGCTCGTCAGAGGTGGCCCAGAAAAGCCTTTCTGGCCTCGAGTGGAGGCCTTCTCCCACTGTGGTCAGGCCTCTTCATCTGCCAGCGGCTCTGTCTGTTGCCACTACAGTGCTATGGTGTCTGTATCGCTCGCTGGTCGCCAGCAGCCTGGCCAGACCGCTCCCAGCGCAGCCTTGCATGCCTCCAGGCCAGCTGGCATGGGCTGGCAGCCAGGGCAGCGGCAGCGTGTTCTCCTGGTTGGATGCACTCCGCCGGCCCCCCACTGGGGTGGTCGGGGCGGGTCTCACCCCCACGGGCACTCACTCATGCCCACAAATGCTAGGCTTTCGCCTTTCTGCAGCCGCCCTTGGCAAGAGGTTAACCCCAAAGCTGTAGTTTCCACAGCAGAGAAGGCATTCCCTGAGTCTGCCAGATAGACGGCCTTGTGGCTCATGGCTACATCACCAGCACCGAGGGCCACAGCTGGGGAGACTGGTGGCTCCAGGGAAGGAGGGGGCAAGAAACTGCAGTGGTACAACACCAGGGCAGATGCATGTAAACAAGGGTGCACCGCCAGCCTTCACACTCGCACAAAATCTCACTGCCATCAAGAGGGTGCCGACTCGAAGCGGCCCCACTGAACAGGAGAGAACTGCCCCTGTCAGTGCCCAAGATGGTGACTCTACAGGAGTAGAAAGCCCTGTCTTTCTCCAACAGGGCTGACAGGTGGTTTGAACCGCTGACCTTTCGGGTTACAGCCCAACGCGTGACCCACAGCACACTAGCGATAGCGCTGTCGTCGTCATCATGCTGAGGACGCTATTAATCACGATGCTGCCAGTCACAGGACCCCTACCCTGGTAATATGTAAGTGCTGCTTCCTGTGTCGGCTCCCGCCCTGCTAAACCTGGCACGCATGTGGTTCTGATGCAGCCCCAAAAGAACCAGAGGAGGGGCAGCCAACAGCCATGCACATTTGTAGCCGAGGAGGTGGAGATGCGGAGAAGCTAAGGAACTTGCTCACTGTCAAAGAGCCGGGACTCCAAGCCAGCACTCTGCCTCCACGGCCCTGCCTGGCCCCATTCTCCAGGACAGGTAATCCTGAAACCCAATCAGCAGCTGGTTGAGCTCAATTATTCAGCAAACAAGGAGTGCTCGGGGTATCAGGTGCCAGGCCAGCCTGGGATGTGTCCCGGAAATCACATCTGCCATCCCCAGGGAAACGAGAGCGGAAAGCAGAGGGAAATGACCTCTGTATGTGGAAATGACCACAGCATGACCCAGCCCTGTCGGGACAGAGCTCTGGTGCCCAACGGCCTGGCCCTACTTCCCAGGAGCCCGAGGCCCAGGAGGTGGAATGGTTGCCATCGCTTGAAGAGGGCCCTTGGGAAGGGTCCAGTGTGGCTTCCCAGGACTGCACCGAGCCCTGGGCTGGGAGCCCGTGGATAAGACTGTGGTCCGGGCTACTCCGCAAGCCCAGCCACCTACCCAACACTCCGAACCACCACTGTTGCGACAGTCTGACTCACAGCCACCCTAAGGACAAAGCCGAATTGCCCTCTAGGATGTCCGAGGTTGTCAGTCCTTATGGAAAAAAGACTGCCTTATCTTTATCCTGTGGAGTCTAACTTCAACCCAATAACTCCAAAAAACAAAACAAAATAACTCAATCTCATTGAGTCAGTTCTGACTGACGGCGACCCCCTAGGACAGAGTAGAACTGCTCCTTTGGGAGGCTTTAAATCTTTACTAGAGACAGCCTCCTCTTTCTCCCACAGGGTGGCTGGTGAGTTTGAACCACTCCCCTCGGGGCTAGCAACTCAATGCATAGCCTATCTCATCACCAGAACTCTTTCTGCCTCAACGCTCCTTTCGATGGCGACGCCTGGGCCCAGTGTGTCCCCAAAACCCAGCTCAGCTCCAAAGCTTCCCCTTCAAAGGGCTGGCTTGGGCACCTGCTGAGCCAGCTGTGGAGATGGAGACACCTGCAGGCCCACGCCCTTGTCCAGGCAGAGGCTAAGGGCTAGCAAGCCTGGTCTCAGAGCCACAGTGAACCTGGGTTGGAAGCTGGCTTTGTGCAGGTGCTCTGTGCATTGCCTTAGTCTCCACTGCCACCAAGTCGATTCTCACTCAGAGAGAGACCCTGGATAGCGTTTCTGAGGTTTTGCGAATCTTTATGGAATCAGACAGCCTCGTCTTTCCCTAGTGGTATGGCTGGTGGGTTTAAACTGCTGACCTTGAGGTTACTGGCACAAAGTATATGCCACTAAGGTTCCTTTGCCTCGCCCAAACTCAGAACTACCAAACTCACTGCAATCGAGTCCATTTGAACTCCTAACAACACTACAGGACAGAGCAGAGCTGCCCCTGCGGGTTTCCAAGGCTATAAGTCTGCATGGGAGTAGACAGTCTCATCTTTCTCCCTCGGAGTAGCTGGTGGGCTCAAACTGCTGACCTTTCGGGTAGGGGTCTAATACATAACCCACTGTGCTCCCAGGGCTCCTTATTCCCAGGTAGTCTTACATCCAAGTAGTAGCCAGGCTCGGCCCTAGTTAGCTTCTGAGATAGACAAGACCGGGCGTGGTCAGGGTGGAGCGGCTGTAGACTTGCTTGGTCCCTGCTGAGACCTCCCAGACACCCGTGTGGATCAAAGTGCAACTGTGTCCCACTGGATTTTTTCCCTTTCTTTATTTTTAATCATTTTATCGGGGACCCACTGGGTTTTTTAAGGGTTTTCTAAAGCAGGTGGCCAGGCCTTTCTTCTGAAACGCCTCTGAGTGGACTTGAACTTTCTACCTCCCGTTGAGTGGCTGGGCTAATGTCTACGAACAACCTGGATCGCCAGAGATGCTGGATGTAAACCCTGCTTTAAGTCCTGGGAGACAAGCTGGATCTCATTTGCCTGCTTAGAAGTCCAGGCTCGGGAAAGTCACAGCCCAAGGTGACCCCATGAGTGATCATCGGCAGTGGACTTCAGGGGCCTCTGCCATTCTTAGAGGTACTGGTTCAAGTCCTCCAAGCCCACCGCTGCATTTGTGGGTCTTCTCACAGCCCACTCGCAAGCACAGGTACGCCCCTCCCCAAGGAGGGGGGGACCGGAGTATCTGTCGCCAGACTGTCCCAGCGCCTTCCCTGGAAGAGGGGGACACCCAGGCCATCTACACCGACATCCCCTGGTTAATCAAATAGTGACCAGACCTCGAGGGAAAGCTGAGGCAAGCGAGGCACCCATCTCAGGCTGGTGGACAGACAGACACACAGCCCCTGCCAGCTGGCTCTTCAGGGCAAGAGCTATACAGAGTAGAGAAACAGCCACATGCCCGAGTGCACATGGAGTTTGGTCCCTGCCAGGCCCTTACCAGGGGAACCTGCCTGCAGTGCTGCTGCTTCGACTGCCCAGCCCCCTCCCAGGGTGGCTCAGGGGCCAGCCTAGGCCTTGGTTGGAGGTGCTCAAGGTTAAGTCAAGGCCTCTGCTAGGCCAGATGATAACCCGCCGTGGCCCTCATTGCTGGACAAGTTGTACCAAGAGCACCCAGCAGACACCACTCCAAGCTGGACCCCAGGGCAAGCAGCAGCTGGCAGAGGCCAGGGAGTGACAGGATGCCTGATGCCCGTGGAGCCCATGTGGTGTCTGTGACACCCCCACAATCCCCAAGGAACCCCAGGGAGGCATGCTGGCTCCAAGGCTGAGGATGAGCCCCTGATACGCACTGGAAAGGGCAGCATTGTCCTCTGCCATCACCACTAGCTTCAATCGCAATTTTACTTACAATTAAGCAAGGCTCAGCTCCTCAGTCATGCCAGCCTCGCTGTGCATGCCTTGTGGCTGCCGTTCACAGCGTAGGCACAAGCTGACAATGGGAATCTGCAGGTTTGGCTCTGACCACAGCCAGAAAGCTCTGGCGACAAGATAACAAGCACCACAAGAGAGCGAATGCCGCATGACTCTTGGTTTCCTCCCAAAAAGGCATGGCCATCGAGTCAGTTCCAACTCTGAGTGACCCTAGAGGACAGGGTAGAACTGCCCTCTGGGCTCCTGAGTCTGTGGCTCTGCAAGACTAGAAAGCCCAGTCTTTCTCCCATGGAGGCTGGTGGTTATGATCTGCTGACTTTGCAGTGGAACCACTGTGTCATCAGGCCTTCTTTGGTTTCCTAATGCATTGAGCCTGTAGCCATAAGGCCAGTGGTTCAAACCCTCCAGCCACCCCTCAGGAGAAAGAGGAGACTTTCTTTTCCGGTTAAGGTTCACGCCTCAGAAACCCACCGGAGCAGTTCTATCTACTTTAAGTTGGAATCAACTCTTGGCATTGAGTTTTGCGTTTGAGCGCACATGACAGTTATGTTGACCCCAGACTATAGTTTATTAAGTGGCAACTGCATGATGAAAAAGTCCGAAACACTTCAAGAATGCCCCAAATGTGACACGGAGACACTGCTGTTGGGGAAATGGGGTCCACGGGCTCTCTGGGGAACGGCAGACCTTCCATTTGTCAAACCCCTGCAGCACCTGTGAAGTGCAATCTCTATAGGACACGGTCCGCTTCTGTGGAAAGTTCTAGTGGGCAGCGATTTCTTAGAAAGGGAGTTAGTTACCCAGGATTCCATCTGGCTGGCAAGTCAGGGCTCTGGGGTCTGCACCGCCTTGGATGCTTCGAGAACTTTCCAGAGAGAAGTTTTAGTACCAGCTCAAACCCAATTTGCTCTACAGCCTTGTGCCTGTCCATGCCACCATCTCCTGGTTGGCAGGACCGCTACCCACACAGTGCCTGCCCAGGGCTCAGGGGAGAGGAGGTGAGATCAGATGCTGGACGGACGCTGCAAGCACAGCCCAGGGCTGGCAATAAGGGAACAAGCATCGACTCACTGCTGTCAGATCAATTCTGGATCGGAGCCACGCTACAGGCAGAGCAGACATGTCCCTGACGGCTTCCGAGATGGTCACTCTTTACAGGAGCAGAAAGCCTCCTCTTTCTCCCAGGGAGCAGCGGTGGTTTCAAACCACCGCCCTTTCTGTTACTTGCTCAACACATAACCACTACGCCACCAAGGCTCCTCAGAGAAGCAGCCGGATGTTCTCAGTAAAGATGCTCACAGATGCCCCCCAGTGGCCCTCTAAGTAGGAAGGAACTATGTATGCCATAGAACTCCAGGCAGCACAGTGGCTGATGTGCTTGGCTGTGAACCAGAAGATCGGTGGTTCAAACCCACCAGCTGCTCCTGGAGAGAAAGATGTGGCATCAGCTTTCATAGAGATGCAGAGTGTTGGAAACCCTATGGGATGGTTCCACTCTGTCCTACAGGGTCTCTGTGAGCAGTCTTTGTTTGTTTGTTTGTTTGTTTGTGCTCCTCATGTCACAGAATAGAAAACCAGGCCAGATGACACTCCAAGGCCACAGAGCAAGAAGCTGAGCTGCAACAAGATGCATGTGGATTTTTGAGGTCTGTGGGTATCCTAACTGGAACCAGAGCTGTCCCTTTGTGTTTGTCTGTAAGTGGGCACTGTGGGAAAGACGTCCCTCCCCTGGGAGGGGAGCAAGGGTTTGGAACAGCCAGCTAGGAGCCGGTGCCCAGCAGTCAGGCCATTGAGGGCTGGGTCTGATTCTGGTTAGGCACTCCATGGCTCTCTGCCCCATCTGTCCCATACCGAGCCTCAGCTTCCTCCTCCATAAAGGGAAGAAGGGGGAGCAACAAGAACGGCCCTGTGCTTCCTTGTAGCCTAACCATATAGACTCTAGAAAAGGAGCCCTTCTCTAGCCGGGTTGCAGAAGGAAACCCCGCCTCTTGGGGCTGTAATGAGGGGCTCTGGGGAAGAGACTGCAGGTCAGGCAGACACTTTCAATTTGGCAAACCACCACTTGGCTCCGTAGTAGGCCTGGATTTTCACAGAACTAGTGGTTATGTGTTGGGCTGAAATCCACAAGGTCAGCAGTTCAAAACCACCAGCTGCTCTTCCTAAAGAGCAATAGCCTTGGAAATCCACGGGGGGCAGTTCTACCCCGTCCTGCAGGGTCACTATGGGTCGGCATGGACTCAGTGGGGGGAGTGAATTTTCAATTCTGAGTCGAGCAGGCTTCCACCTGGGGGCAGCAAGAACAGAGGCGACAGGTGGAGGGTTCTCATGGACCCAGTGCAGCTGAAAACAAGACAGGTGTCAGCCACCCACATCTGGAGGCAGGAGGCCCGGCCCCTCCTCCCCCTCCTGTGCCCTGGCCTGGGAATCCAGCTCTCCAATGAAGTTGGCTTCTTTCCCAGTGACAGAACCACCTCTGGGGAAACATGCTTTTACTGCGGAACACAAAAGCCCGGGAGACAAAGGCTCCCTTTGAAAGGATCCTTTGACTTTGTCTACCAGCATTGCTCTAAGGATTCTGTCTGTCCAGGGAGTGGATTTGTCTCCTAATGAGTGGCTCTGTAATCTCATGGCCTGGAACCAGCCCCAGCTGGGCCACGCAGGCTTGGTGGGATCCCCATTTAGCAGGCACAGAAGTCAGGGCTGGGGAAACCCTCTCACCCACCTGTCTGTCTGTAGCCCTCCGGGGGCTGTGCCTATCTCATGGGGCTGGGGGGTGGGGTGGGCATTTTCTCTTTTTGCTTGACTCCCAGGATGCTTTTGGAACAATGCATCCCAAATGGTCACTGTATTTGCCATCTTTGCTGCGCACTGACCGGGGCATTGCATGAGCTAGCCTGGAAGCAGTCGGTTTGACCCGTAACCCCAGCTGTAACAGGGAGGTGTTGTGTGCCCCATTTTACAGATGTGGAAACTGAGGGTGGAGCCGTGAAGCCCTTTACCCCAGGCAGCCCAGCCAGCAAGGGGCCTCTGGGATGTGAGCTGGACCAGTGCACTCTATGGCTTCCCCCGGAGGAAAAACATGGCTGTAATTGGGAGTGGTTGGATTATATCGCTGTAAAGGGAACTTTTCATCAGAGGATTTAAAATGATGAAATGGCTTACGGTGATTGGACTATGGACTGATATATCTATTAGTAACAATAACATGATGAAATGAGTAAAAGTCATGAAAGGGATGACATAGGAAACCAACGCCAGAAGGATCCTCAAGGCAGCGTGGGGGAAGGGTGTCTTCCGTCGGCTTTATCTGCAAGGAGAATCAAGCTGGACTGCGGGTCTCCACAGCTGTGGCCGCTTTCGAAAGCTTTATTCTGGGAACTCTAACCCCTGGTGTTGACTTTTAGAAGGTGGGGAGTGGAAAGGAGGAAGAGCAGGGACCGAGTGGGGAAAAGTGTGGGAGCAAGGGACCAAGTGGCCCAGTCAACCTCCTCTGCAAGGGGCCAGCGGCTCCTCCTTGAAACCCTGCCTCCCCTCGCAACCCCACTGCCCGCCAAGGTCGAACACAGGCCCAAACCATCTGGGAACAATTGCATTCCCCCGAGTATTGCCAACACTTGAAAAGAATGCCTTTCCAACTGTGTCCCAACATGAAACAACAACAAAAGGGCCCCGATCATAGAAGGTCTCAGGTCTCGTGGGAGAAAGATGAAGAACAAGATTCCAAGTCCCGAAAAAGGGCCAGATTCACCAGACCCACCGAGCCCGGAGGAATCCCTCGTCCACCCCCCTGTTGACGCCGGAGCAGAAGCGGCTTCTTGAGGCCAGCTTTGAGCCAATTAACAGGTTGGCTTAGCAAGCAAACGAGATTCACCATGTGTGGTGAGGCAAAATGGTCAACGCTTACCCCCAGCAAGGGAGAGATGGTGAGGAAGGGCGGGGCAGCTGGATCTATAGGAAGAGAACCGCCCTAATGGGAAGACAGTGCCTGCACAGCAAGCGACGTGAAGATGTGACATGAGCACCTAATTTGCAATTTTACCTAAAAGAAAATAAAACATTTTTAAATGAAGTTTTAAAACAACCCCTTGGATCTATGTTCAACACAAACAGACTAGGCCCACCAGCCTGTGTGATCCAAGGATCACAATATAATAAAATCCAAACTCAAAGGAGGGAGTGACATCAGAGCATAACTTGTGAACACCCAGTTTGCAGAAAGCTGGAGAGGACAGCAGACGCCCCCAATCCATGTGGGGTCCTTACATGGATGAAGCCTCCAGGAAATCCCTCTGGCCACGGTTGAGGGGTGTAATGACTTTGCTGCCAGAAAGAGGGCATTGTAAACTCGATCCCAGCAGATGTTGTTAGGTTAAAACAGGGGTGTCAGACTGGCAGCCAGCGGGCCGCGTGCGGCCCCCAAGGTAATTTTTTGTGGCCCACGATGCTTTGAAGTGAAATGAAAATAGAAAAAATTGTCATGAAGAAAATAGCCCTTCGGGGAGATTGAAGGAATACCGTACACACAGTTCCCTCATTACATTTTATTTCAGAGCATCATGGGTCACAAAAAATTACCTAGGGGGCCGCGTGTAGCCTGGCCCCCAGCTTGACACCCTGGGTTAAAATGTAATACCTTATCTTTGACCTCCCTTTTTGACTCATTTGAAAGTTGTTTCTCTCTTTTTTCTTTCTCTATATGAAGGGGAGATACCCATGGACTGAGCCTCTGGTGAAGTCCCTCTGGCCGTAGACCAGGGAAGTGAGAACCGGCCTTGCTCTCTCGCAGAGTGCAGTGGAAAAGGGATTGTTGCGGAACCAGTTAGGTTAAAAAATCTAGCTCCCTTTTTAAATTTGTTCTGGATTTTAATATTTTCCACTTTCTTTTCAATTGAGGTTTTTCATCTGGTTTGTCTTTGTTATTCTTGTTATTCTTCTTTCTTCGTCTTTTAAGCTAGTTTTCTTTCCTTATCCAGGATAGGCACGTCTACAGAGACAGTAACTAGACTAGTGGCCTCCTGGGGGTATGGGAGGAAGGTTGGAGGGCAATGGGGAGCCAGTAGCAATGAGTATAAGAAGACAGTGCTCTGCAATGGATTTCAGTGAGGATTGAACCGTCTTCTTGATATGACCGAACTGTTAACATGTATGATATGTGAATTACATGTTAATAAAACTATTTTTAAAAAACCCAAAACAGACTAGGTGATGTCCAAGCTTGGTGGCCTACCCAGAACACGTGTGGAACTCTGTGATGTGCAGACTCCCTGTCACGTGGGGGACAGCCGTACAGGGAGATCCCCTAAACGATCTTCAAGCACTTTCTGTAGAACACCGAGGATACCAGTGGGTTCTAGAGCTTTCCACAGGAGGAAGCCTGCAGGGCCCACTGGTCACCAGCTGAGCCATCTGGTCACATCGACCTCTCAGAGTCGGTGGGAAGCAGGGATGGAAGTTGGCGAAGCACTCAAAGACCCAATTCGACTTTCAAAGTCGGAGACAAAGCCGTACACCTGTCTGTCTACAGCTAGCTGTATTACCTGAGCGAAGGTCGGGTTATCTAACTGTCCCGGCACCGAGCTACGGAAGAGAGGAGTCTCAGGTACGAAGCAGGTATATGGAATGTCAGCTCGCTTCAGAGTTTCAAAATCCAGGTGCTTGCATCATGGCACGCTGTTGTTGTTATTGTTGTTGTTGGGTGCCATCGAGTTGCTTCTGACTCATCTTGACCTGCTGAGCAGCAGAACGACATGCGACCTGGTCCTGCGCCATCCTCACTATGTGCAGCCCGTTGCTGCAGCCACTGTGTCAGTCAGTCGTGTGGAGGGTCTTCTTCTGCCCCTCTACATTATCACCAGGCATGCCGCCCCTTAACCAGAAGGAAAGGTTCGGCTCTGATTTGCATGGCTCTCCTGTTACCGGCTTGAAATGTGATTTTTACGTGGGACATCATGAAAGAGACACGCAAGCTTTCATCACAAACACAACCTAATAGAGGCCTCCACCTGCTGCAGCTCACTTTGGACTCCTTGGTGTTGGTGTTGGTGATGGTTATGGTTATGGTTATGGTGATGGTGTTGGTGTTGGTGGTGTTGGTGTTGACAGTGGTGGTATTGGTGTTAGTGATGGTGTTGGTGTTGTTGGTGTTGGTGATGGTATTGGTGTTGGTGTTGTTGGTGTTGGTGTTGGGTGCCACCACATCAATATCAACTCATAGCCACTCCTGTGACTGCATAGAACTGCCCCAGAGGGGTTTCTAGGCTGTAATCTTTCTGGGAGCAGAGAGCAAGGCCTTTCTCCAACAGAACCATGGATGGATTTGAACTGCCAAACTTTTCGATCACGCTAGAGAACTTTCCCATAGACTACCAAGGCTCCTTGGGCAACACAGTAGGAGATAAGAGAGAATTCACTCCTCAGCCATGAAACGATGCCATCAGACAAGGCAGATATTGGGAAAGGCTTCGAACCTCAGCCTCCAAAGCCTGGACCGAGATTCCAGAAACAACATCTGCATCGGAGAGGGCCTTGGGGTTGTTGAGCTCACTGCACGAGGAAAAGCCATCCCACAAAGCTAGTAACAGGGGACGACGAAACATGGAGTTCCTGGGGTGCAGAGGGTAAAGTGCTCCACTCCTAACCCAAAAAAGGTTGGTGGTTCGATTCCAGTTTCCACATGCACAATCCGTGACACTGCTTATGTTCTATGAGTGGGACAGCCCTTCTCAACTTCCTGGACTGAGTCAGCCCTCCCTCGTGAAGAAGCTTACTACCCCCCAAGGTCTCATCTTTTGAGTGTCGGTTGTCACTTGAGCAGAGCGCCTCTGCCATAGTGCTTATCCCTTCAGCTTCCATCCTTAAGGTCAGCAGTTTGAAACGACCAGTTGCTCCGTGGAAAAAGCCAGCGCTCTTGACCGCCATAAAGAGTGACAGCCTTGGAATCTCGCAGGGGCAGTTCTACCCTGTCCCATAGAGTCCCTGTAAGGAGATTTTGACTCGATGGCAGCGGTCTTATCACTTTGATCCCATCTGAGCGGTTTCCAAACTGTGTAAATGGCTTTATTGGCATATACATCACACACCATATGATTTATGGTATGTTCCATCATATTAAGACTTGTGCAGTCATTGCCACAATCAATTTCAGAGCACTTTCTTCCCATACTCGGTGTTGTTAGCTCCCCACTTCCCCCCATCCTCCCCAGCCATGCCCCTAAACCGTTACTGTCTCTGTGGATCTACCTGTCCTGGATTGCACACGCACAAAATCATGCAAACGTTTGACCAACCAAACAACAACAACAACAAAATCAACAGCAATGACTAAACAAAACACGGAAAAACCGCAATCAAAGAGAAAGCAGAAAACATTTAAAAATGGAACAACTTTACCATGGGTCAAAGGGAGATCAAATGATAGAGTATTACACTCTAACCTAGCTACATCTGCCATAATCGACTTTACAGTGCGATACAAAGGTAATTCACATCCCTCCAGTGTGGTCAGAGGGCATTCACAGGAGCCTTAATCTACATGAGGATCTTGCAATGAATTCTGCCTTCCACTGTCACCCATGGCCTTATGCAAGCCAAGTGTTCAGAATGAGTAGTTCTTAAAAGAGCATAATGCTCAAGCCAGACTTTCCTTTTCTACGAGTTAAGCTAACCTATTGTTCAGTTTTACGAAGACTTCGGGGGATATTTTGTGTTTAATCTCAGAGCAATAGCTCCAGAAGTCCATCCAATCTCCATGGCTTCAGAAAGCCTAGGGTCTGCGGAAAGTTGAAATCCTGGTCTGGATCTTCCCTCACTCTGGGAAGACCATAAGCTCAAGGCTTTCCTCACCACCTGGGAGCAATGCCCGGAACAGACATCCACTCGGACAGATGATTCTAGGGGTGGACAGGGGAGAAGCAGAGCTAGTGTCCACCCCACCCTGCAAGCTGGGGTGGGCAGTGGTGGAGAGGGAGTCCAATGGAAGAGAGGGAAGCAGTTGTCACTGAGAGGCCCCCAGATCGTGGGGACCCCATGTGTGTTCGAGTAGAACCGTGCTGCTCCAGCACTGGTTTTTACAGAAGTCAATCACCAGGCTGTGGCAGTTAAACAATCTACTGTCAACTTGCGGAAGGGGTGGAGTCTAGCCTGTCACGTAGGTCGCTGCTTGATGGCCTCCTTTGGAGGTGTGACCAAGATAGTGGCTCACATTACTTCCCATCACTACTCCTTGAGAGTCCACCACCACCTGCTCCACTGAGCTGCCCTGCTGGCCTCGGGTACCCTCACCACTTCATCTGCTGCCTCGGGCTGGGGCTGGTGACAATGTGAGTTGGGAGGACATTTAGTGTATGAACTGTCCCACAAGAGTGAGTTGGGCTGACTTCTCTGTACCGCTGCATGGACTAATTTGCTGTTATGCTCCCTCTCGCAGTGTAAACTTACCCCTTTACACATATGTAATCATTCAGTGCCCTGGTCTTGCTTCTCTTTGGAGAACCATGCCTAACACAGTTTGTCAAAGTCTCGTGCGAGTGACTGAAATTTCTGTTCTAGCGGCCCCTGGTCGCTAAGACAGAAGGTGGTCGCCCAACAGAGCCTCGGCAAGAGCCAAGTGGGCAGAAACGTTGATCCAAACTCAAATGCCGGCCACTTGGGCAACCGTGGCAAGTCATGCGACTTCAGCCTTTAGAATGCATGTTTCCAAGGAGCTTTGATGCAAGCGGGAAACGGCCTTATAAAACCTAACACGGGAGAACAAACCACAACCCAGACGTTGAACACACACTAAAACTTTAAGCAGCCATCTCCCACATTCTGTGCCTATTTTCTACACCTCCCCCTTTTCCCTGCGGGAAAGCTCGCGTGTCCTAGAAATGTGGACATGATCCTGTAAAAAGTGATGGGGAAACAAACCAGGAGCTGTTGATGGAATTACCTGTCTGGCCCAAGTTATTCAAAAGGACAGTAAAACCGCCACCAAAATAAACCGAAACAAGCAAACCCACTGCTTGCGAGTCCATTGCACCGCGCAGTGAGGCTGTACAGCAGAGCCAAGCTGCTCCACTGTCTTTCGAGTCCTCGCTGCTTATTTATGGGAGCAGACTGCCTCATCTTTCTCCTGAGGAGTCATTGAGAGGTTTGAACCGCTGCCCTCCAGGTTAGCAGTCTGCTGCTCAACCCGCTGCCCACAAGGACCCTGGATGAACCCTCCTTGAAAAATAATCTCCCGGGGCCAGCTGGGTGCGCAGGTTCTGCTTCGAGAGCTCGCCCACACCCTGACGGGGAATGTGAAAGCACGCAGGGAGCTGGGACCGTGTGCTAAATCCGGAGCAGAGGCAAGTGTGCAACGCAGCTCAGCCTCCATCTGCGCAGGGGGCCCTGCTGGCTGGCATGGGAATGAGACACCCTATTGTCGAGCAGCAAAGGCAGCTGACTCCCGGGGTAAGTGTTTAAACTCGTAAAACAGGTGACAGGGCATTCTTTCCGCATGTGCAAAATGGGAGTCTGGCCATTCCTGAGATGCCTGCAGCTGCGTGTAGGCGCCATTGGCTGCCAGGTAGTCCTGTAAAGCCCAACTTCACCCTGCCGGTGCACACAGGTGCGCGCACATATGCACCCACATATCTACACAGTGGGAGCCCCACGCAGCCAAAGGCCTTGGGGTGCTACAGAGCTGGTTCCCAAAGCGCCTGCACACCCCACGTCAGAGTTGCCCCCCCAGTCAGAACCCAGGAGCAGCAGCTTTGTACGCCCCAAGGTGACCTTCCACTTGGTGAGAACAGATACCTGGCAGGTGTGGGGGGCTGGGGTTCCCAGACAAGCTTGTCACTTGCAGATCCTAGGGAGTGGGGCTGCCCTTGGGGGCCCCAGCGTCCTGCCTCAGAGTTGATGTCAGCGTTGAACCCCATGTCTCAAAAGGTGGTAAACCGAGGGCTACGGGGCAGCCAGGGTGATGGCTAGGGCCGGGGGGCTGTCCCGGGTGAATGCGAATGCTCTAAGATAGCTGTGGGGCCGGGTCACAGCTCGGTGGATATTGTAAAAGCCACCGAGTCACAGGCTGGGGGGAATGAGTTTTTCTCAATAAAGCTGTTTAATTTTGCCTTTCAGCAATCAGCTCAGAGATGAAAGACACTCAATTCCCTTTTCAACAATGGAGCTTGGAGCGTGGAGTCCCAGGAAGGGGGCAGGAGTGGTCCTTTGTTCAGGCAGGGGGAGTTGAGGGAAGGGGTGGTCACTGAGTGTGTGGTGGTGGGATATTTGGGGAAAGGACCGCAGGAGGGGTGGCACAACATGGGAAGAGGGGCCCAGGTCACCGAGTTGAAAGGGGGTCGTTGTGCTATTGGGAACTGTCTCGTGTCGTGCGTGCGCCTCACAAATCCCTCGCGTGTGGGGGCTGCTTTTCTTAGTCAAACACCCATGTGCCTGTCTCTCAGACAGCATCTGGGCACTTTGCACTGACCTTTCTGCTTCTCCCACACCTCTGGTCTCGCGGGAAGAGACTTCACTGTCTGGCACACTTGGTGAAGCTCCCTCCAGGACAGCGCCGGGTCCTGGGGTCTCTCTGGGGTAAGGCAAGCAAACGAGGAATGCGTTACAGTCGATGGCAAGACGTGCATCTCTCCACACCCTGTTCAACACGCCCATTCCCTTTCTCATCCTGCCTGTGGCCTGTCCCCAACACGCGGCCCAAAAAAGTAACCCTGGGACTCAATAGCTTCGAGCCACCTTTGGGCTACATGGGCCCCCGCTGCCATGGCTCACCCTCGTTCCCTGGGCTCCGGGGAAAGCCCGTGCCTGGCCATGCCAGAGGCTCCCCTCATGCCCCTCGCCCCCAATCCGCCGTGGTCAGTTTGAGGGGCACGGCCCCTCTGCTTTCCAGGATCTCAACAACTCTACGCGTTCAGCTGTGGACACTCAGAAACAAAAAGCCATCCATCCACCCACGGAGGCTGGGGGTTGTGAAAATAGGGTGGGGGTGACAGCGCTGGGAAGTAGTACCTGTCGGCCTGGTGTCCTCCGGGAGTCAGGTTTGGCAGCTTCTGCTCCCAGGTTCCATCAGGTTTCAGAGGTGAGGGGACACCCACTTTCCCGTCCTCGGGAGGAACGGGACCCGCGGGCTCCGGGTGCTGCTGCTCCGCCTGCTGCTCCCCCACTGCAGGTTCTACACGCAGGGTGGGTGCATCTTCTATCCCCAGAAGCCTCTCCGAAGAGGCCCCCGGCAGCTCTGCCAAGTCACTAGCTACGCCAGCTAACACCCTTGGAGTACCTGTTCCAGGCAGGTCACCGCATGCACGTGCCCCTATCTCAGCTGTGCTAACAGTGACGTCACCCTCGGCTGCCTGGGCTGCACTGGCCGCGCTGGGCTCTGGGGGACCGCCGGCCCCATCACCAGCAGGTGGCTCAGGGCTGCTTGGGGGACCCAGCCTGCTCACACCCTCAGGTGTGCCAGGGTCTCGGGGTTCGGCCTCGGGCACAGACAAGCCTTCCAGATGGGGAGAATACTTTCCTGGCACATCTGCTGGGGCCCCCGTGCAGGCACTGTCTTCCTGGTGGAGGGATGCTTCCTGGGGCTCTTCCCCAGAAGGAATACCATCCCTGGGGTGCTGGGGAGGCCCCCGGGAGTCAGCAGCTCCCTCCACAGGAAGCTGTGGAGAAACCAGGCCCCTTCCTTGCTCTGCAAGGGCCTGGCCTCCAGGTGCCTGGCCGGCTCCTGAGGTTGCCTCTGGCATCCCTGGTTCACTGGACACCTGTGGGACACTACGCCCATCATCCACGCTGGCCTCTAGGAGGCTCCCCTCCTCCGGGGCCCTCACCAGCTTTCCTGGGGCTGCCTCCTGGGGGACCAGGGGAGACATCCCAGCCTCTTGTCCCTGCTTCTCCGTGTCTGCCAGGAGTGAGGCCCGAGGTGCAGGGAGAGGGGGCGCCACGCCAGGAGTCCCATCCAGCAGCTTCTCTGAGCTCACCTGCACTGAGAGGTCCTTGTCCCCCACCCTGCCCCCAGCGCCTGCCTTGGCTCCTGGTGCACTGAGGGGCCGGTCGGCAGCCAGGGTCCCCAGCACAGATTTTTCAAAGATCTTGGTGATGTGTTCCCTGAAGTCTGGGAATCCGGCAGTCTTGGTGGTCTGCTTGGAGTTAATGCCCTCTTGCCCAGGTGCGCCCTGTCTCGGGCTCTCGGGGGGCCCTGGCACCCCCTCACTGCTGTTCTTCTCCTGGGTAGGACATGCTGGCTCTGTCCCAGGCTCAGCACCTGGCCCGGAGGCTGTGACCACACCCCCCTCCACTGTCCTGAGCATCCTGTCCAGGTAGGGCACTGAGTCCGTCCCGGGCCTGGCCCCCGGGTCTCCGTGGCTGTGGTCCTTCCCCGCCGGCTCCACCAAGAACTCCACTTCAGCCTCTCCTGGCTGCCAGAGGTAGGCCGGGCAGCTGGCAGCAGACTTGGTGGGGTGGGTATTTTCCAAGGACGTGGCACAAGGGCTTTTCTGGGGGTCTTGGCGACCTGAAGGGGAGGCGGTACTCTCCTCACTGCTGTCCATTCTTTTCTGGGCCACCCCCTCAATGTGCAGGTACGGAGTTTCAGAGAATGGCCCTGCCAGCTGCAGGCTTTCTGGGGCAGGGACAGCCGGGTACATGGAAAGGCCAGGGGTGCCCCTCCACTCTCCCGCAGGCAGGGAGGCACCCCAGTCATCGCCAGGCACTTGCCCAGGTAAGCAGGACTCCCCGGCAGTGGCAGTGGCCGTATCCTCTGTGCCAGTGGTGACACAGCACTCAGGCTGTGGGAGGCCACAGCTCAGAGCAGCGGCTCTGGGCTCCTCCGGGGTCCCAAGCATCCCCAGGCTCCCTTCTTCAGCCTTTCCTCCAGTCCCAGAAGCCACCTCTTTAGAGCCGGGATCTACAGACTCCGGGATGCTGCCGAGAAGGCTGGGCGGCCTCTCCATCTCCTCCGGCGAAGCACCTAGCGCTTGCTGCCTGCTGGCATCCCCGTCACCACTCGCCTCATGCTGGGGGACATCCAGGGTGGCTGTGATGCCAGGGCCTGGAGCACCGGCCACCACGTCCAGGAGAGGGACTGAGTTTGGAAGACAGGGCGGTGGCCCCGCTGTGCTCCCACGTGTCAGGTGACCTGAGTCCCCAGGCGGGGGCTGAGCACCAATGGTGTCGGCAATGCCTTCCCCTGGACAAGCTTCTTCATGCTGCCTGCCTGCCCTCGGAGTGCCAGGCGGCTCCTGTCGGGGCTTGCATGGCCTCTGCCCGGCACTGAAGCTTTCCTCCTGGCCCAAGGCCCTGGTAGGAGAAGGGTCTTCCAAAGTATCTGCAGCCAGAACTGAGACCCCCAAGGGCTGACTACCATTGAGGGCTCCCTGGCGCTCATCCTCCCCCGGAGCAAGCAACAATTTCTGCACTGTGGGAGAACTTTCCGGAACGGTGTTCCCCCTGGAGGGTGGTGTTCGAGGACTGTCCTGGTTGTCTTTAGGGAGCCGACTTGGGAATTCCAGTGTGGAAGCCCACTCCTGTTGTCTCTGAGGGGACGGGCAGGGATCTCCCTTGAGTCCCTCTGGCAGATGGTCTTGGGGAGGCGCAGCATCCTGCTTCTTGAAGCCCGTCACTCCCGACTGAGTCTCCCCGTCGTCCTCAGGTGACAGAGCCTTCCCTGTGGGCATGTCAGACTTGTCAGATGATTCCCCATCAGACCGGGATGGCTGGGGACTCGTCGCAGATGACAGCGAGGGTCTGGCGGATGGAGCTGCCAAAACCCCGTGGTCCTCAGGGCGGGGTAGCCCTCCCTGCTGGCTGGGAGGCCTGAGTTCACCTTCTGCTGCTGAGGGCTTCCCCTCTGCCAGGGACTGTGGCCCATCAGCGTGGACTTCCAGCCCAGCTATGTCAGGCCCCTGGCTCTGGACCTCACAGCCACCTGGCCCCTGCCTGGAGGGGGGGCTCAGCGACTTCATCTCAGTAGAAGGCCCCATGTCCTGGACCATGGGCCCAACCTGGGCTGCAGACATTGACAGGGCATTTTCTCTCTCGGGCTCCATTCCTCCCTGGAGACGGCAAGGGCTCTCAGTCTGCAGGCTGGACCCCTCCCATGCGGCTCCGTCGGGAACAGCTTGGTCATCAGCCCCATCCGGCTGAGGGGACAGGATGTCCTCCTGCTCATGAAGCCAGGCCAGGGAGCCGGATGCAACAACTAGGTGGACGTCTCCTGCCACCCCGCAGGCCTCTGGGCCCGGAGATGGTTCTCCTGGCAGCAAGCAGGGGCCACCCACAGGCCCAGGTCCCTCGTTGCATGGTGGGGCGGGCTGTGGGCAGTCAAGGACATTGCCGTCTGTGTTACCAGTTAGCTCTGAGTCCTCCTCTCCAGACACCCCTGTACCGGGAGGGGTGCTGTTGTCAGGGGGCTGTAGGGCTTGGCCCTGCCCTTCAGGGTCACCCCCAGGCTGGCTGTCCTTCTGCCTGGTTGCTGCTGGGTCCTCAACAGCTTCAGGGGCCCCAGCACCCACCTGTGACCCGAGTGCCTGGATGGTGCTTTGATCTGCGGCATCGAGAGAGGGAGGGGTTGGAGGGGTGCCGGGACCATTCTCCACAGGCAAAGGGGCAGGGACCTCTCCCCAACACTTCTCCAAGGCCATCAGCCCCACCTCTGCCAGCTGTCTGTCCAAGCCCAGAGGAGGAGCGGACATCTCTGCACTGGGCCCTGCCTCCTTGGCCAGTGGGCCGGGCTCCTCCACAGCCTCGGGGCTGGATTCGGGGAGTGGGGGTCCCGCGGGGGCCAGTGGGGGAGGCTCAGCACCCACACGCAAGCCTCCTTCCAGCTGATTACCTGCTGCCACTTGGACGCTGTCACTGTAACTGGGCTCGGCCCCTTGCGCTGTCTGTATGGGGCTCTCAGCCTCACTGGTGTCCACCAGCTCCTTTGAGGAGCCTCCAGCCCCCAGGGCCAGGGCATGCCCCTCTGCAGGTGGCAGGGGTGCTGTGATGTGCTGCTGACAATCATCTGGGGAGGGGGCACTGACTGCAGCCTCCTCCTCCGTTCCCCTGGTGGCCCCGGAGCCCCTTGGAGCAGAGTGGCTGGCCCCAGGGGATTCCTGCACCTCCACTAGGTCTTTCTCTCTGTCTGAGGCTCTCAGGGCGACGTCTGGTAGGGTGAGGGTCTCCTGTGTAAGGGGAAGGCCGGCCATACCAACTGAATTCTCCTCGCCTGGCAGAGCTGTTTCTGGGGCCTGGGGGGCTCCCTGTACTGAATCCACCCCTGGTCTGGATTCTGGGGAGACAAAGGCACCAGCAGCTGCTCTCCTTGGGGACTCTAAGGCTTCAGAGCAGACACCCTCTCCACACAGCTGCCCCGTCGTCAGCTCCTGGGGACATGCTACAGGTGAAATTGCTGGCTGCTGGTCCATGAGGCCAGGGAAGGCAGAATCTTTTCTCCCGGCTGTCACCTCCTTCTCTGGCTTATCACTGGAGGCAGTGACAGCCATACTGTGCCAGGCAGGGCTTCCCCCTGCAGGGGCACATGCTGCCACGGCACCCTCCGGGACATCTGGGGAAGGTCCTCGCCTGGGACCTTGGGCTAGCGATCCATCTTCCTGGGCTGCTGCTGGGGGGCCCTCAGCAAAGGGCATGGAGACCTCTGGATTCTGCTGCCCCCGGGGTGGTGAGGAGCAGGGTCCTGGGGACACTCCTGGATCCTCGGTGTCCTGTGGGTGCTTCTTTGCCTTGGTCACCTCTGGGGACACGATACTCGGGACCAGGTCGGCTGCCGGCTCCGAAGAGAAGTGGGAGCCTCCGTCCCCAACACTGTCAACAATGAAAACATGGAATGCCGTGTGGGTTTGTATGAACTTTGAGAATAGAAGAACTCAGCAGGCAGAAGCCACACACATGCACACACACACCAAACGGCCGCCCAAACTAGTAAACATGCTGTCCCTCGCCAGGCAACTCCATCATCCATGGCGAGAGGAAAAGCAAGGATTGAAAGCAAAGCTATTCCCGGCCATCCTGAACTCGACTCTTCCCATGATGCTGGCAAAGACTATGGAAAGTGCCAGGGGCTGCCAAAAGCGCAAACACACCTGTCCTGGAAGAAGTACAGCCTTGCTCTAGAGGCAAGGTTGGCGAGACTTCATCTCACATACTTTGGACATGTTGTCAGGAGGGGTCAGTGCCTGGAGAAGGGCACCCTGCTTGGTAAAGCGGAGGGCCAGCCACAAAGAAGAAGGCTCTCCGTGAGGTGGCCGGACACAGTGGGCTCAGACATGAGAACCATTGTGAGGATGGCGCCGGACCTGTCAGTGTTTCCTTCTGCTGTGACTTGGAACCCATTCAAGGGCACCTAGCCACACTATTGAAGATCACTGGACTGCTCGTCATAAGGTAGGTGATTCGAGCCCACCAGCCGCTCCAGCGGAGAGGGATGAGGCTGTCTGCCTCCATAAAGGTTTGCAGCCTCCGAAACCCTCTAGCATCACTGTGAGTCAGAACTTACCGGATGCCGTTGGGTAGTTTGGGGAAGGGCCATAAGAAGAAAGGATGATGCACTGGTTAATTGCTCCGCTGATAAGGTCAGTGGCTCTCATCTGCCAGCCACTTTGCAGGAATAAAAGGGGAGGGGGGATTACGCAGTCTGAGTCAGTTCTACTCTTATCTGACAGTGGCAGGATGCCTGGGAATTGACCCAGCTGCAGCAGGCTGGGTTGGGCTGATGGTGAGAAGCATAAACCAACATTTATTTCTATTTAGCTGTGGAATTTCTGCATGTGGCTGACATATAATGCTTGGGAGTTAAATTACCTTCCCTTTGTCGGACGTGATGTTGACCACCCTGCTTGGCAAGGTGCCACAGAGGTGGGAAACCTGCTGGGAATGTAGAAGAACCCGGAGCAGAATGACAGCCTGACTGTGCGTAGCCCACTGTCCGGGTGTCATAAAGGAGCTATCTCACGCTGTCCTGGGGCCCCGGGGCTCGGTCCCATATGTGTTGAGTTCACTCCTTTATTTAAAATGATGCATAGTCACATTGGGGTCGGGCTAGTTTTGGGGAGGTTAGGAACGTTCTTTTTCAGTTGTTGAAGATGAAGTTGATGGTCAGAAAGGTAAAGCTGCACTTAATCCACAATTACAAGTTCAAAAGCAAAGTGAATTGATAAAAATATAATTTTAAATTTTAAATAAACAAATAAAAATAATATAGGGCCAATCTACATATTTGGAAAATGAAGGAGAAAGGTAAGAAAAATGATCTCCCCATAATCATAAATTTCCGTGGTCAAGAGAATTACTTATTTTCCCCTTTACCACATACTTTGGACATGTTAGCAGGAGAGACTTGGCCCTGGAAAAGGACATCAGGCTTGAATTGAAAATACCATGCCTAAAAAATGGGGAGCTGGTACCAAGGGCTCAAGTAGAAAGAAAATGTCTTGAGAATGATGATGGCAACAAATGTACAAATGTACTTGACACGGTGGATGGATGGATGGATGGATGGATGGATGGATGGATGGATGGATGGATGGATCAGAGTTGTATGAGTCCCCAATAAAATGATTTATAAAGAAAAAATACCATGCCTTTGGTCCTACACACCTTAGTCCTCAAAGTAAAAAAGAGAGTTGTATGAGCCCCATATAAAATGATTTTTTTTTAAAAAAAAGAAAGAAACTGGCACCAAGAGAGAGAGAGAGAGAAAGAGAGAGAGTGAAAACTCCACGGTTGTCACCCTCACGTAACCAGTTTCTGCAGCTGTCACCCTCACACAACCGGGCCCGTGTGGGATAAACTGCTGACCACAGGCCCCTCAGCAGAAAGGCCTGGAAATCTACGTCTGAAAAGTCAGCCGCTGCAAACCCGATGGACGCACGTGGGCTCCCCACGATTGCTTGGGATTTGCTGTACCTGAGAGGCGGGGATGCATTCCCCAACTGGGGAAAGAGCCAAAGCTGGCCCCTAACCAAGCTGGCGGCAGGGTCAGCCAGGTAAGCCTTTTCTGGCCCCACAGCAGAGTCGACAAGAAAACCCAGATGACCACCTTGGGGACCCACAGGCGGATCTACCCAGTCCTACAGGGTCTCTGTGAGTGGGACCAACCTGATGGGCATGGGTTTGGTTCTGGGGAAGCAAAAGCTGATCAGGCCTTTCTTTGGAGGCACCACTGGGGAAGGGTGGGGGTGGGTCTCCACCTTTAGGTTAGCTGGTGCCTGCACACCATTTCCTTCTTCAATTTTGGCTCAGGTCATATAGATTGCCTTCATTTGAGGTCGTTAATGCCATGCCTCTAAAGACGTCAGGATCTTGAACACACAATCATTTCCACTGGAGTGTTGCTCAGCAGAATAGTATTCTTGAAACAGATAAATACATATTGGAGAAATCGTTCAGTCCACCCCAGCAAGTTAGAATTCTTATCTAGTACACTAGCAGATGACATGTAACAAGAATTTTATTTATAACGACCCGTGCTTCTGGACTAATGCTGCAGGGGGGTGGTGCACGAGGCCCCTTGGGTTTGGCAATGATCACAGATATTTGAAAGGAGATGGCTCAGGGAGAGGGTGGGTAGGTGGATCGGTAAGGTCTGGACACATATGACATGACATGCTGCATTTGTCAAAACCCACAGACCCATACAACGCACAGGTGACCCTGATGTGAACTACAGATGAGTTAAGAAAAACCAATGCTGGCTCCTCAGGTCTAACAAATGTACCACATGAAGGTCACACATTACACAGAAACTGGCCACGGGATAGACAGGGGCTCTGATCTTTAAGCACTTTTTAAAAAATACATCTAAAACTGTTATAAAAAAGTTGATTATACAAATGTGTATTAAGATACACACACACAGACCCCAGGTGGCACCACAAATTCAGCAGTTCAAACCCACCCAACTGCTCCCAGGGAGAAAGAGATGACCTTCTGCTTCCACAAAGATGACCTCCTGGAAGCCCCGAGGGCATGGTGCCCACTCTGCCCTGTGGGGTGGTTGTGAGCCGGACTCTCCTGGCAGCAGTGGGTTTGTGGGAAAATGGAATTACGGGACCTCAGGATTTTCTGTTTGCCAAGTCGTCTCAGTGACAGTGAGTGTGCGGGTCTTTTAGACGGATGGCAGAGCGAAAGCGTAGAATCCATTTGCAGAGCCCCTTGTGGGTTACGCCCCTGCAGAGCCCGGACCTGTGACCAGGGATGTGAGCGGCCTTGCTATCAGACACAGTGCCTTGGGAAATGGAGTAAGGATGAGGTAGTCGGGTTAAAATTAACCACATTATCATTTGTCCTCCCTTTTGACCCTGTTTAAACTTGTTCTAGGTTTTATTATTTTCTGCTTCCTCTGGTTTGAGGTTTCTCTGTGTTTCATTGCACTGTGTGAATTACATATCGATTAAACTGTTTTAAAATTCAAAAAAAAATAGAGACCATGAGATTTTTCCACGATGTTTTTGAAGCCCCTTCACAGATCTTTTTCTTTCTTGGGGAAAAAAACGAAAAACAAAAGCAGCTCAACTATCTCACAATCAGTACAGAACTGGAAAAGAATAGAGAAAAAAACCAAAGGGATCTAACTGCCCTTTAAAAGCAAGGGCCTGGGGCCACTGGTGATGGTCAGGTTCAACTTTCCACTTTTCTCTGTCTTCTGTCCTGGCTGGAAGCTTGGCCCGCCCCCAGGAACCTGGGCCTAATGCAGGAATGCAGACACAGGCTCATTAAGCACTTGACCTTTGTGTGCAGCCGGTGGGTGTCACCAGTCCAGGAGCCACCCAGGATGAATCATGTGTCAGAAGCTGGGCCCCCAGGGTGGAGGCTGCACCCACTCCTGGAGGCCCCGCCCAGGCTCCCAGGAGCCCCACTGGTGGACCTGGCGAGGACAAACGTTTGGAAGAAGCAGAGCACAGCTGCTGTGTGAGGAACTGGGGCTCAGGTGGTGAGAGCTGGTCGGGCTGTGCTTGCCGCTCTTGCCGCAGAGCAGAGCTGTTTGACTGTCGGAGCCTATTTGATGGCCCCTAGCACAGCAAACCCTTGTCTCTAAGAAGCCTGGTGACCCAGTAAGCCTTGGGATGCTAACCCTTAGGTTGGCAGTTCAAACCCAGCAGCTGCCTCATGAGAGAGACGTGGCAGTCTGCTTCCAGGAAGGTTTACAACCTTGGAACCGGATAGGGCAGCCCTGCCCTGCCCTACAGGGCACTGTGAGTCAGCATTGCTGGTGAGTCGCCACGAGGGAGGATTGTCGGCTGGCACGGTTTGGTGCCCAGAATGACAATCCAGTGACTACTTGCTGAAAGAAAGACAATGCCAGAATCGAGAGGGGAGGGAGAGCAGGGAGTGTCGTCTGCGCTAGTTTTCGCCAACGTCAGAGTTGCAAAGGAGCCAGCAAGTGAGCTATTGTTACCTGGACCCCGATCAACAGTTCCCACTTTTCCTTTATGATAATACTCACGTGGCATTCTTGGCGAAAAGCAGAGATTTGGGAGCCTCATCTCAAATCTACTGAGACGGACACTTCAAGGGAGGGGCTGGGAAAGCAATATTACCCCTACTGTCTCGGGTACCTGAGCTTAGCTCACTAGTTCACAAATATCCCTGTTCACAAGAATCACCGAAAAAACACCATGAAACTCACTGCCATCAAGTCCATGCCAACTCACAGCGACCCTATAGCAGTGGTTCTCAACCTTCCTAAGGCCGCGACCCTTTAATAGAGTTCCTCGTGTTGTGGTGATCCCCCAACCATACGATTATTTTCATTGCTACTTTTAACTGTCATTTTGATACTGTGATGAATCAGGTGACCCTTGTGAAAGGGTCGCTCAACCCCCAAAGGGGCCGTGACCCACAGGTTGAGAACCGTTGCCCTCTTTACGTGCCTCTCTTCCTCGCTTGGAGCAGCTGGTAGTCTCCACCAGTGGACCTGGTGACTCCACAGCCCAACTCTCCACCCACGAGGCCACCAGGGCTCCTGGGACCACAGGAGCTCCCTCAGCCCCGACACAGATCCAGAAGGACTGGGCTGTGGCCTCAGTATTTGTGGACTTGCCAAATGCCCCAGGAGGCTGCTGGGAGGGAGTAGGAAACAACCTCTTGATTTCGTTTCTTACTCTTCACCCCAACCCTGACTGCGCCCACGCTCTTAAATGTAGTTGTAAAGTCCCAACTCTAAGAGAACCGGAAAGAAGGTTTCTGCGGAGAAGTCACTCAAATAACTGAGACCACCACCGGGGTATAGTAGGATTCGGGGCCACCGCCCACCACCATCACCCCATTAATTATATTCCGCCTTCATCACCAGGGACCTGCCTAGATAAAGGCCAGCCCAGCACGGTTCCCAAACAGAACGTCAGTCAGCAGGGTGGCTGAGCGCAGCAGCACGCCGTCTGGAAATGGAAGCGGTATCTGTGAAACAGAGCAGCACCTGAAGGCACGCACACGTTGCACGAGGAAGTGGCCCTGTGTTCTCCGCTCCTGGCACACTGCCTTTCTCTCCCGGTCTGCATCTGTGGTCTCATGGGGAGAACACGCGTGCTTGGTTTACTGAAGGGTCTACAGAGTGTGCAGGCACCACTAGAAAGTGGGGAGCAGCACTGGAGCCCTTGTGGGAGCTCCCTGAAGACAGGGGTGAAGGGACATCCTCCCAGTGGGCAGAATTTCAAGCAATACATCTTTCTTGGAGGAGAGATGGCCAGATGTGCAACTGTACACTGATTCATGGACTGTGGTCAATGGCTTGGCTGGATGATCAGGGACTTGGATGGAACATGACTGGAAAATCGGTGAGAAGGAAATATGGAGAAGTTTGTGGATACACCTCTCTGAATGGGCCAAAAAAGTGAAGATTGTTGTGGCAGCTACATAATCTCCTGTCACCTTGAGCTAAGGGGTGGAGTCTAGCCTGTCAATCTGGTCATAGCCAATAAAGCCTCTGTGTGGGCTTGGCCTTCTTCTGAGGATTCTGGGAACTTACCTATACTCTCTTTGCTCAACATTCCTGTTCAAAAGCCACAAAGGGACACACCGATGGTGGAGCCAGAGCCCAGGAGCTGAAGGAGCCACATGGAGACAGACACCAGCACTGAGATGCTGCTGCCACCACCACCACTGGATCCACAAGACTTTCCACCTACTGGCCCGTGATCGTCCTGCATTTGGCATCATGTGCTGTGTAAGTCTCAAGAGGAATTCATGGGCTTATCAGACATATGGGCTAATGTTGAACTTGATCTGGACTGGGCTGGAATGTTTTCTTAACATATAATCGCTTCTTGATTTAAAATTCTCTCTTATACACATGAGTGCCTCTGGATTTGTTTTTCTAGTCCACCCAGACTAACACATTATGGTACCATGCAATGGAGAAAAATAGCTCACTGGAGGCCAGGCCCACTGTCTTCGCCTTCCCTTTCCCACTGTTGAGACACTCAACTGAAGGAGACACATAGAGAAACACACCAGCACTGAGATGCTTCCACCGCCACTAGATCCAAAGACTTTCTACCCACTTGCCTGCGATCATCCTGCAGTAGGCATCATTTCATGTGCTGCATGAGTCTGAAGAGGAAGTTATAGACTAGTATCAGACACATGGGCTAATATCAAACTTATGGACTTGATCTGGACTGGGCTGGAATATTTTCACAAAATACAATTGCTCTGTTATATAAAGCTCTTTCTTATACACATAAGTATCTATGAATTTTTTTCTCTAGTCTACACAGACTAACACAATTGTGTCTCATGTGAATGCTCACTGAATGATTGCCTTGGCAGAGGAAGATTTCAACAATCAAGTGGACAGGATGACATGCTCCTCTTTCCCCAGTCACTCTTGTCATTACCCAATGGGCTCATGAATCAAGTGGCCTCAATGGCAGAGCTGAACGTTACGCATGGCTCAGCAACATGGATTATGCTCACTAAGGCTGTGTGGGCTACTGCCACCACCGTGTGCCCAGTCTGCCAGCAGCAGAGACCAACTCTGAACCTGAGATATGGGACAAGTCCTCAGGGCAATCAACTAAAAACCTGGTGGCAGGTAGATTACATTGGATCACTAAAGCACAGAAGGGTCAATGGTTTAGTCTTACTGGAAAAGACATTTACTCTAGATATGGATTTGCTTTCTCTGCACACAAAAACACCTGCCAAAACGTTCACTCCAAATGTACAAAATTCTGTGTCCACGGTCATGGTATCCCGCACAGCATTACCAGAGATCCAAGAACTCACTTCACAGCAAATGAAGTGCTGCAAAGGGTCTGTGCTCATGGAGTTCACTGCTCTTCCCATGTCCCCATGACCTTGAACCGCTGGCTCGGTAGAACCAGGGAGTGGCCTTCTAAAAGTACAATGACAACACCAGCGAGGGGGAGCTGCCTGTGCCCAAAGCCATCCTCCAGGGTCTGGCGCTGTTTCTCCAATAGCAGGAATTCACAGGTCTGGGAACCAAGAGGTGGGAACAGGAGTGGCATTACTCACTGTCCCCCTAAATTGCCCACTCACAAACTGTATGTTCTCTCTCCCTGAGACCCTGTGCTACTCGTTCTGGAACGCTTAGTTCCGAGGTGAGAATCATTCCCACCTGGACAGACCACTGATTCCACTGAACTGGAAGTAAAAAATGCCACCATTTGGGGATCCTCACGCTTTGGGATCAACAAGCAAATGAGAGAGTTACTCTGTTGACTAGTGTGGTTGATCCCATTTAATAAGAGGAGATTAGATTCATATTACAAAATGGAGATAAAAGTAGTGTGTCTGGAATACATGAGATTCCTTAGACATCTCTTGGTACTGCCATGTCCTGTGATTAAGTCGATGGAAAATATAGCAACCCAATTCTGACATGGCTCTAATGGCCAGACCCTCCAAGAGCGAGTGGGGGTCACTCCACCAGGAAAAGACTACAGCTCATCGAGATGCTTACAGAAGTCAAAGGAAATAGGAAATTACTGATAAAAGACAGTCTTTCCAAATACCAGGTGTGACCATGTTCTAGATTTCTCATACTATGGGAACTGTAACTGTTATAAATGCTTCTTCCTTGTATGTGTGCAACAAATATTTTGTTTTCTTCACTTATAAAATATAAGCTATAAACAAGGCTAATATGTTTTCATTTGTACCCTTGCTAGCTGTATCATGTTAGACACAAGTACAACTTTATAAGTGATTTTATTTAGAAACAATATAGGACTTAACGAGATGTGCATGGGTGCTTAGTTAACAAGGGGTGGACTGTGATGGTTAAGATTCTCTGTCAACTTGTTTGGACCATGATTCTCAGTTATCTGACAGTTATGATGTAGTTGGATAGTTATGAAATGATGTCATCAGCCTGTAGTAGTAGATCTGGTATAATGCAACCACTTCTATGAGGAGATGTACTATGAACAGTCAATCAAAATAAAGGCATTTCCTCAATCTCTGACCTGCAACATGCATCCAATTTATACAGACTTTCTGACAAAGCTTTCTGTCTGTTTGTTCCATCAGGATCCTACATCTGACCCCTGGTGCTATGGACTTGAATCAATTGTCTGTTCTGCTGTCTTTCAGTCTTAGGAGTCTGTGAGCCAGCAGCCGGCTGTCTTATCTACCCATCTTGATTTCACCAGGAGAAATCTCCAGCCTGATATCTAATCTGATGCATAAGACCTATGTAAAGTGTTAAAGCCCAAAGGGGTCACTTTGAGGACTAAGGTGCCCTTGACCCCAGCCATGGCATTTTTCAATCTCTCACGGGCATGTGAGAGCTGGACATTTCCTCCTCCAGAAAGATGGAGGAGGAAATGGTGCCTGTGCATTGCGGTAAAGAACATTGAAAATACCAAAGGCTGCTGGGAGAACAAACAAACCTCTCTCAGAGAAAGGAGAGCCAGAATGGGCCTCAGAAGCCAGGATGGAGAGCCTGAGCCATGTGCTTTGGACATGTTAGCAAGAGGGACCGGGCCCTGGAAAAGAACACCTGCTTGGTGGCGTAGCGGGAGAGCCAAAATGAGGGACAAAGACCCTCACCAAGATGGAATGACACAGTGGTGACAGCAAGGAGCTCAAATGTCGTAAAGATGGGGAGGGCACCCCAGGACCCACTGCGTGCTGCTCTGTTATCACTATAATCACTGTGAGTCAGAATCAACGACTGTCACAACAGGTTCTGTTACCTGCCCTGTGAAGTCGCAACTCCTCATGTGACATACAAGGTTCTCCTCCATCTGGCTCCACCCACCCCACGTCCCCACCTTCTGTCTTGTGATTATCCACTTCCCTGGTCTATGCCCTCTTCCTGCCCAGCTACAAAGACAGGAGCAGACCCATAGGGATCCCCACGTGTGTCTGTATAGACCTGCGCTCTGCAGGATTTTCAGTGGCTGATTTCTGGAAGCAGCTAGCCAGCCCTTTCTTCGGAGGAGTCTTTCAGCTGAGCACTCCACTGTGTGCATCCCCAAGGACACATCAGTTCTGAGTCTCCACAGTAAGCAAGCCCGGGGTCACTGTGTCTCCACTGCTTCAATGACAAAGGAGTCAGAGATCCACCCAGGAAACCTTTTGGGTGGTGGCTCCATGGGAAATTTAAATCACCCTGAAGTGCTCCTCGGGCCCTCCTTGGAAGAAAAAATGAGACAATGGCCAATATCCTCCAATCCCAGCCTACCGAAATGATGATTCCCTCTTGTTCATCCTACCGGCCTGTGGCAGCTACATACTCTGCTATCAATTTGAGACTTAAGCATGAAGGGCTGGAGTTTAGCCTGTCAATCAGGTCACAACTTGATGACCTCATTGGGCAGCACGAAGGAGATAAATAACTCGCTGGAGGCCGAACACGTTCACTCCCAGAGAGGTATTACTGACGGACAAGTCTGATGGAGCTATGCTGATTCAGACAGAGCCCTGGAACTGAAGGAACCATGTGGAGACCCCTGCCCGTGCTGAGATGTTTACACCACCACTGGATCCACAAGAGTTTCCACCCACTGCCCTGTGATCTTCCTGTGTTCAGCATCATTAGCATGTGTTTTGGGAGTCTGAAGAGGTATTTATAGATTGATATCAAACATATGGGCTAATATTGGACTTAGGGACTTGATCTGGACTGGGCTGGGTATGTTTTCTTAATGTACAATTGCTCTTTTATATAAAGCTCTTTCTTAGACACATATGAGTATCTGTGAATTTGTTTCTCTAGTCCATCCGGACTGACAGACAGCCCCATCGCCTGGGGGAAGGTGTACAAGATGCTTGGTGTTCGGGGTTTAACTGGAGAACTGTGTCCCAGCCCTTGGTGGTTGGCACACCAGGAGGGCAGAGCTCCCCCAACATTGCTGGGCACCGGAACCCGTCCAGCCACAGGCACCCAGAACAACTGTGTTTGGGATTGGGACAGATATGGCTGAACAGCATGAGGAACAATTTGAGGTGCGCAGGTAAGTTTCACTCCAGGAGGGTGGGATCGTCCCACCTGTTGAATGAGGGGACTGGCAGGGACCCCCTGGGGAGGCACTTCACAGCCAGTTGGGGATGACCTCAGCTGGGCTGAGCTGCAACAGTGACACCATGTGGCAGCCGGAAGCAGGGCAGCTGAGCTGATGACCTGCGGGCGGTCTTGGTTTGAAAAACCGTACTCCAGTTGGGGCTCTGTAAACTCCATGTCTGAAGCAATTCAGTGAACTTGCTGGCACCAAGGCAAGACAGTGGAGGCTCGAATGGGAAAACACATGTGCACCGTGATCACCTCGATACACACTGATGGGCTTGCACGGTCTCTCAGCCTCAGCCGTGTTTTGTGCAGAAGAACAATCTAGAAATATGAATGTAGGCTGTCTTCCATTAGCCTAACCTGCATCTAGCCAGTTGCTCCGGCCAGGCCCTTTTGCACTTTCTGCCTCTGGAGTGTCCACAAGGAGAACACAGAAGCCATTTGAGGTCCGTGACTCTGTCTCCAAACCCCCTCCCTACAGTCGAGTGTGCTGACTCACAGACACCCCTGTGGGATTGTGAGACCGTGCCTGTTGACAGGAGTAGAAAGCCCATCTTTCTCCCCAGGAACGTCCAGTGGTTTCCAACTGCCGACCTTGAGGATCACAGCCTGTGGTCATACGTTACATCATCTGGTGTCAATTAAGGAATAAGAGTGAAGGGGTGGAGTCTAGTCTGTCAATCAGATCGTAGCCAATGAGGCCTCTGGGTAGCCATAACCTTCTCCTGATAATTCTGGGAATTCCTGGATTTCCTCCTTGGAGGCAGGAGACATACTCTCTCTCTCTCTCTATCTTGGCTCACTTCCTGAGAGGCACTCTACTGAAGTGGTTCTCACCCCACCCCCCACCCCAACCATAAAATTCTTTTCGTTGCTACTTCATAACTGTAATTATGCTACTGTTATAAATCAGGAAAACCCTGTGAAAAGGTCATTTGACCCCTAAAGGGGTCACAACCCACAGGTTGAGAACTGCTGCTCTATTGACAAGTCACATGGTGCTACGCCCTGGAAGCTGGAGCAGCCACCTGGACCTACCTTGATGCAGCCAGACCTCTGGAGCCAGAGAAACCACATAGAGAACCGGGCCAATGCTGAGATGCTTACACCACTGGCCTGGGATCCTCCTGCATTCAGCATCATTGTGTGTATTTCGTGAGTCTCAAGAGGACTTTATGGGTTTGTATGGGAAATATGAGCTAATATCAGACTTGTGGACTTGAGCTGGACTGGGCTGGAACGTTTTCTCTATAGTTACTTGATCTCGTATAGAAATTTCTTTCTTATATGCATGTGAGTATCTATGAATTTGTTTCTCTAGTCTACCCAGACTAACACAGGCCAACGCGATGCCACCACACCCCCAGGGCTACACCGCCTTTTCCTCTGGGGAGAAGCTGCTGTTTAGTGAATGGACGGGGCCAGGGGAGAAGGCAGATACACTGGAAGACCAGGAGAGAGAAGAGAGAGGGCCCGTCTTGGGGCAGTGGGACATGTCAGAGTCCCACCTGATCCTGACACAGTCCTCGGGCTCAGAAGGGCATGACCACAGGGGTCCAAAGGGACAAGTCCTGGCCACCCAGCTTTTCCAAAGATTCCCATGTGCTGGAGCAGTTCAAACACAACCCAGTCATGGGGCGGGTGGGGCGGGGAGCAGGGGGGCAGCCTGGGGAGAGTGTGGCCTCGACCTATGGGCATCTCTGTGGTGCTATTGGGGGTGGGGGGGTGGTAACCAGACAATAGCTCCCACACTAGGCCCCAGGGCAGGGCAGGGGGGATGTCCCACAGAAGACTGACATTGTTCAGTCTTCATAGTTTGCAGAATAAGGATTCAGAATCCCAACTGGGAGGTTTACAGGGGGAAAATACCGTTGTATGGGGTTTGTACAAACAGAACATCTGGCACTCAGATGCAAAACGGATGTTAAATGCAATTGTCAAAAAAATGCTATTGTCCCCATGACCATCGACACCTAGGGTGCTGTGGCAACAACCACACAGCACCCAGAGCGGCCAGCTCTCTCGCTGGAAACAGTGGACCTCCTACACCGCCCTGGGGAGTGATAGGCCCCTGGGGAGTTACCCCAGCTTCTGATAGTCTTGGCCCTGCACCCCACGCTGCTCACGCCTCCATTGAGGAGAATAACCGGGTTGTGTTTTCAATTATGACCAGGAAATTACTTCTTTGGCCTTGTTCTTGGAAGGCGCCTCTTTTATGCTCAATTGGCATGCCAACGAGAGGCAATTCTTCAAGGAAATAATGAGAAGGGACTGAAGCGCAGGAGCAGGGAACAGGAGACCTCCGAGCTGCCATTCCGCCTCCAGCCAGCTGTGGCCCAGACCCAAGGGCTCTCACATCTCGCGGGAGATCTCAGAACCTGGAGGATGAGCTGGGCTTTGGGTCTCAGTTCTCTGGGACTTGCTCCAGGTAGACCCTCAGAAAAGATGGGTCCAGCTGTTGCCTGGCCATCCTGAGCCAGCTTTGAGGTCTACTTTGGTCCATATATTAAGACCTCTGTCCTTCCTTATTCCCAGCAAAAGGCCTGTGATCATGGCACAGTCATGGGGTTAGGGGCCACCCACCAAGCGTTGTGCAGTGGACACTCTGTCCCAGCTGTTCCTTGTTTCTTTATGGAAATGATGCTACGTGGTTCCAGAGGATTCCCGAGGTTCCACGTGGCCCTTTGGACACCATATAGCCCGAGCCACTCAGAAACAGAAGAGGACCCAGGCGTAGGAACTCCTGCCATTGGGCGTGGTCTTACGTGCCGTGACTAACCTCAGCTAAACTAAACCACACAGCCAGAAGTCACTCGGGCTCTCCAAGTGAAAAAGGCTTTTACAAAGCATGAGTCACCCTGTTTCCCACCTCTGACTGGGGCGTCTATGCCCGAATGTTTGCAGTTTGACTCCTTGAAGCTCCTGTGTGCTTGCTCCTTGAAAGCCTTCATTGCGTGCTGAGAAAGTGGACTTCAGAGGGTGGAGGGGGGATTTCTAATCAGACTCAAGGCCCCTTTATTCACTGGATCCATAGCCTTTACTGATGGCCTTTACAGTGTGGCGGGCCTGCCCCCGTGCAGGGGACTGGGTACCTGGTCTGCTGACCTCCACCAGACACCATCAGTGCAAGGTTGTGTGGGAAGAGGCTCGGGGTGTCTCAGTGGAGCCACCACGGGCCAGGTTCTGCTCCAGCAAGGACACTGCGCGCCTTCCCTGAGGTTCATTCAGCCACCACCCGGGGGCACGGGGTGCTTAGGGACTGCTCCTTGGATTCCCTCGTGTCGGGAATTCCACGTATCCCCCTACCCCAAATCCATGTTGGAATCCTAGCGCCTATCCCTGTGGCTGTCCCCTTGGTAGTAAATCGAGTTGGAGCCTGGTACACAGCGGTGGAACGCTGCACACCTAAAGGTCTCCGGTTCAAACCTGCCCTGGGAGCGAGCTGTGGCAGTCTGCTCCCAGGAAGGTACATGACCTTGCAAACCCTGGGGGGATGTTTCTACTGCCCTAGGAGCCCTCAGGAATGGCAGTCCACTCAAGGGCAGTGCCTTTGGGTTTGGCGTGAAGAGGAGATGATGTGTTATGTTAATGAGGCCACCCCATCAATATCGGGCAGATGCTAAACCCAAGGTTCCCTTCTGAGCTGTGAAAAGCAGGCTGGTCCTAGAAGCAGACACAAGCTGGGGAGACAGATGCCACACAAGCTGGGGAGACAGATGCCACAAAGACCCTCTTCAAGCCAAGGACCACCAGGGCCACTGATGGACAAGAAACAGAGACAGCCAAGTCCTGGCGCTGGAATTTTAGGACCCCAAACTGTGAGGAAATGCCTTTCTGGTCCTTAAAGACCCTCCCGGGGAGTTTCTGTAACGGCAGCACTGGTGAGCTAGACGGCTAGCTTCCTCCCTGGCTGCTCACGGCGGCTATGCGTGGCTGGGCTCCAGCTCCAGGTGATCTCACCGCCACGGTGGGACACTCCTGATAAAGCTCTTGGCAACCGTGTCTTTCCTCCTCCTAAGCCTCGCACATGCAGTCAGACGTCTCAGCGTTTGGCAGCGAATGGAAGCGTAGCATCAACTACTCCTTTGACGCCAAGGCAGAAGAATGAGATTATCTTGGCCTAGCAGGCAGGCCCAGTCAATCACAAAGAGGTCTGTGATGGAACCCCCCACCTAATTCACAAAAGCGGGAAAACACCTTTAAAAAAAAAAGTAAGTGAAGAAAGAAAGAGAGAGAACAGGTCTATGAACTACAGCTTTGAACATGCCCCGCTGAGGGCCACGTCACGTGTCTCACGTCACGTGTCTCAAGGTAAATCCCAAGCAAAGGGAGCAACGATGCAGGTGCCAGCAGCCAGGGGGCGCTGCTCTTGGGCTGGACACTCGTCCAAACAGCATCCTACCTGGACGCGTCTTTGCAGTCAGTGTGTCCAGGCTGCTCCCCTGGCATCCTTTTCGTCGTCTGCCCATCCCCAGGTGGCCCATGAGCTGATGAAGTCTTCTGAGCCCGGACAAAAGAGAAAGAGGAAAGGACATCAGCTAGGCTGTCAGCAAACACAAGCATATGTGTCCACAGGCCAGTGGCCAGAGCACCTCAGGGTAAGGCGGTTCGTCGTGGCATCATGCCCCGAGCAGGCACAAGCGGCGCCGAGGAGATGGCCGTGAGCAACACAGGCATGGCCCCTGCAGAAGAAACCCAGTTTACCCACATGGGGTTGAACGTGGCTGGTTGAGCAAGAAACCAAGACCGGAGCACTTTGCATCATGTGTGGAGGAGGGCATTGAGCGGAGATATTGATGCTAAGACCCAAGGGTGGCAAATCTACTGAAGAAAGCACAGTGCAGCCTTTGCTTCTGTACCCCACTGCCCGCCCCCAGATGCCTTTAAACCTGGGGGAAAAAACAACTGATGGACTATAGTGATGAGCCCAGAGGCACATGGACCTACTCCCAGAGGTCCTGACCACTCTTTCTGGAACTCCCTCCGTCAGTCTGTCTACTCAGTAGTTGACTTTTAAAACTAAACTGCAGAAACAGTTCAGTTAAAACACCAAAGCACAGACCAGGAATTGATGAGAGATGTTTTAAACCCCCAACTTGAGGGATGCCCACTTAAATATAAGCGAAAACTTATATTTAAGGAGTTTTAAGGGGTTTTCATAATTCATGAAGCCATTCTTCCTGAAAAATGTCTTACTTTCTTCCTAGAACTGCCCCCCACAAAGCCTCCTTCCACCAACGCACAAACCTTTAGAATGAAATCTGCCCTCTTTTAAAAGAAATCTGCCCGCACCCACTCTTCCCCGTGAACTGGGCTGGCTTCAGCTCAGAAGGATGGCCTGTGTGTCACAGAGAAATGCAGCCAGCTCCAGTTCTGTGCTTTCTTCGTGATCTCTGACGCGCCCCAGCCATGGCTGTGCTGGTGTCATCCACCTCACAGAAGGACTCCCTTCTGCTTGAGGACCCGCTGCTCACCAAACAGGATTTCCTTTTCTAGAGAGCGGTTTTGGCCGACGATGTGTCCAAAGTAAGCAAGCTGACATCTCATCACCTGTGAGTGGTAAGGCTTTGTGTCACCTTGGCTGGGCCTGGATCCCCAGTGGCGTGACAGTAAAGACCCACTAACCCCCTTTGATGTGACCTAACACAATATAATTAATTCTATACTAAGATTTGCTATCAGCAACCAATCGTCAGAAAAGTAGGGTGGAAATGCAAAAACTTTACACCTGCCACCATCTGGATGCAACTAATGAAAAGGCCGTTTCCTAGGGTGGGTGACTTGCTCTAAATATATGTAACTGCTGTAGGAAAATTTTAAAAGCTTGTTTGGTTTTTGTTGGGTCTGGATCCTGCACCTGCTCATTAATCTCAAGTTCCCTGGACTTATCCCAAAGACCTGCCATACTGCCTGGTCATCTTGGGGTCAGCAGTAGCCATATGACCTGCCAACCTAGAGAATCCAGTCTAAGACCCCACTCTTACTTCTAAAAGGCATTCTGATTGTATGTCATCTGAAACTGACTTGTTCATTCTTTAAAGCACTGGTTCTCAACCTTCCTAATGCTGCGACCCTTTCATACAGTTCCTCGTGTTGGGGTGACCCCTCGCCAACCATAACATTATTTTTGTTGCTACTTCATCACTGTCATTTTGCTTCTGTTATGAAATGGGCAACCCTGTGAAAGGGTCGTTCAACCCCAAAAGGGGTCACGGCCCATAGGTTGAGAACCGCTGCTTTAAAGTGTCCCAGATTTCTTGAGGAAGAGTCTTCGTCACGGTCATGCTAAATACCTCCAGGTTCAGGGTTTAAGATGTCTGTGGCTATAATGTAAGAATCACAAAACAGAGTAGCCTTGTGCACCAGGGTCCTGGACTTCAAAACTCATAGCCCAGCTCCTGATTGCCCAACTGCCACATAGATCTCAGCTCAAGCACCTTCTGCAGCCGGGCCTCCCTGCCCCGCACCCCGTGCTCCACAGTCACTTAGTAAGCAAAAGATTTAGCGGCAAAAGCTCCTGCTCTGTACTCAAGGTGTCATTAAGGTAATTCTGGAAAGTGAGTGACATGTCTAGCAACTCAGACACAGGCAAACAACAGCTGGAGCAAGGAGACAGGGCTTAACTCTAACTGAAGAGAGAGGAGAAGAAAAGACACTGCTTGCGAAATTTCCTCGGGCCAAGGAACAATAACAAGGGCTCAGCTTCATTTCGGGAGAAGAAAGCAAGTTCCCATCCTCCTCTTAATGGAAAGCTAACCTGTGAGAACAATGCCTGTTTAAATACAAAACGTGTCTAAAGGGAGTGCAGAGAAATAGCCCTGTCTAGGTGGACAGCACCTTGGGCTTCTCAGAATGCTCTGACAGCCGTCTGAGTCCTGCAAAATTCCTGTGAGCCGTCGGCTGACAGATCATATAATAGTTTCCATTTTCCAGATAAGAAACAGGTTTAAGAAGCTTGCCCAAGTTTTCTGCTTTAACTTCAATATTCTTCCCACAATTATAACTCTCAACAGCTTCTATAAAGCTGGCTGGCATAGTCAATACTCTTTCCCAATGCTACAATTCAAAGACATCAGTTCTCCTCAGATCTTCTTTATTCATTGTGCCGTCCCACATGAACATGAGGCATCTGGAAACGCCGTGACTTGGGTCAGGGGGACCAGCATCCTCCAAGTCACACCTTTGCTCTTTAACACTTTAAATAGGTTTTCTGCAGCCCGTGCGCCCGGTTCAATGTGCTGTTTGATTTCTTGATTGCGATTTCCACGAGAGTTGAAGGTGGACCCAAGTAAAATGAAATTCTAGGCAACTTCAATCTGTCTTCTCCTTCTCATAATGCTTCTGATTGACCCAGTTCTAAGGATTTTTCTTTTCTTTATACTGAGCTTGTAGTATGCGATCCAAGGTTGTGTCCACTACATATTATACATTGTTAATTCATCTTCCTCAAATCCCGATGCCAAGTTCTTCTTCATAGCATGCAACTTGTTGGATTATTTGCTCAGCATAAGATTGAGTAAGTGTGTTGAAAGGACACAACCTTGATACACATCTTCCTAATTTAAACGATTCAGGGTCCCCTTGTTCTGTTGGCGTCACTGTCCATTGGTCTTCGTACAGGTTCCTCGTGAGTATAATTAGGTGTTATGGGATTCCCACTCTGCGTAATGTTATCCATTACTTGTTATGATCCAACACAGTTGAACGCATTGCATAGTCAATAAAACACATCTTTCTGATAGTTTCTGCTTTCAATCCAAGAGCCCTCTGACCTCAGCTCCACATCCTTTTTGGCATCTGGCTTGACTTTATGACCACCCCATCAATTAAATTGATCTTCAGCATCACTTTTCTTGTGTGTGCTACTGATGATGCTGTTTGATGATTTCACATCTGTCAGATCACTTTTCTTCAGAGCAGGCACAAATGTGGACCGCTTTCAGTGGGTTGCTCCGGTGGCTCTCCGCCAACTTTCTTGGCACAGATCAGTGAAGACGTCCAGCACTCCATTAATTTGTTGAGGCATTTCCATTGCCATTCAATCAACTCCCAGAGCCATGTTTTCTGCCAGTGCTTTCAGTACAGACTGGACTTTTCCCTTCAGAACCATCATTTACGGATCAGATATGACCTCCTAAACTGGTTGAATACGCACGCTCACACACACCTACACAGAAACACAGACTTAGTGGTTACCAGGGGTGGGGAGGGGAAAAGAAGCAATAAGGTAGTGGGTGTTAGGTTGTGAGGGGCTGTGGAGCCAGTTCCAACTCATAGCGCCCTCCCCCCCATGCCCAACAAATGAAACACTGCCTGGTCCTGGGCCACCCTCCCAGTTATTCCTCTGCCTGAGCCCACTGTTGGTCATCCAAACCGTGTCATTCCATCTTGTTGAGGACCGACCTCTTTTTCTCTGCCCCTCCACTTTGCCAAGCATGAGTCACTCTCCAGGAACTGGTCTCCCTTGGCAACATGTCCAAAGGATGTAAGACGAAGTCTTGCCATCCTTACCTCTAAGGAGCACTTTGACCATACGTCTTCCATGTCTTCTAAGACAGAGCAGTTTGTCCTTTTAGCGGCCCATGGTACTTTCTCTTCCAGCACCACCATTCAAATGCATCGATTTTTCTTTGGTCTTCCTTATTCGATGTCCAATTTTCACAGGCAGATGAGGCAATTGCAAATACCATGGCTTAGTCTTCAGAGTGACACCCATGCATTTCAACCTCTACAGAGGTGAGTCTGTGCAGCAGACTTGCTCACTGCAACGCTGCTCTTGGCCTGTTGACTGCTGCTGCCATGAGCACTGATTGTGGGTCCAAGTCCAAAAAGGATGACCTTTGTTTTTTAATCGTTTTATTAGAGGCTCATACAACTGTTATCACAGTCCATACATACATCAATTGTGTAAAGCACATTTGTCCATTCATTGCCCTCATCATTCTCAAAAGGATGTCATTTTTAACAATCCTTGCCCGTAGGCTAGAACATGGGTTGGGAACACTGCAACTCACTCGCTATACCCAGCTCTTTCAGTGCATACATGGGATTCTGAAGCAAACTGAAAAAAATTAAGGCTAGTATTTAGATAACGGTATCTCATTTAAAAAAAAACATATATTTGACTCTCAAATAATGTGAGGGGGAAAACTGTTGAGGGACAAGATTGGCTCTTCAGTTTCAAAAGCTTGCTGACTTGCAGGCTAGAGGATAGACAGGTGTGCACTTAGGGGAAGGGAAGGTCAGATCATATAAGAGGCAGGTGGAAGGAAAGGAGACAGGGAGGAAACAGGACAAGCCATGGGAAGCTTGATACATGGTTTAAGTTGCTGAATGCAAAAATGGTGATCCAATATGTAAACCCTCAACCAAGTCACAGTTAAAAAAATTAAATAAAATGACTGAATATCAAACCATTTCTTTTTGGAACAACGACTCTGTGTATTCCTTCCATTTTGTCTTTATGCTTCCTGCCTCGTTCAACAATGGAATCCTTCAATAATGCAACTCAAAGCTTGAATTATTTTCTTTAGTACTTCCAGCTTGAAAAATGTCAAGCAGGGGCTTCCCTTTTGGTTTTCTCACGCCTCGTCTTTGCATTTCATTATAATGCTTTACTTCGCCTGAACAAGCAGTCCTTTGATAGCTCCCATTCAGAGACATCATTTCCTTCATTTGCTTTAGTCAATCTACACTCGAGAGCAAGTTTCAGAGTCTCTTCTGACACCCACCTTGACCTTTTCTTTCTTTCTGACCCTTTCACGACCTTCAGTTTACTCCAGGCGTGACGTCCTTGATGTCATCCCATAGCTGTCCAGTCTCCGTCCATCAGTGTTCAGTGCGTCAGTCTAGTCTCAAGACACTCTTGAGTGGGGTGTGCTTGAGGCCACGCTTTGGCACTTGTGATTTTGTTTTTATTTTCTTCAACTTGAACTTGCATATGAAAAACTGATGGTCATTCTGAAGCTGGCCCTGGCCTTATTCCGACCGATGATAGTGATTCTCTCCATCTTCCCTTTCCACAAATTCCAAAGAGGACCACCTTGAAGACATTGTGGGTAGTTTACTCTGCCCGAGAGGGTGGCTCAGAGTCAGAATTGATTAAATAATCTGCTGTCACAACAGTAGTAAATGTACTACTACAGAATACTTCTGTGTACCAGGTACTAACTAGTCTTGTCATTGTTTTAGAGAGGTAAACTCAGTCAATCCTTATGACAGCGCTATGTTTCATGAAGAGTGTCTTTGTAGTGTCAACAGTTAAGATGCCTGCTTACAGACCAGAGGTTGAAGGCTTGAGCCCACCTTGCGCTGCCTCTGGTTCTCTGCATCTGAAAACTGCCCTCCAAGGCCCGCGGAGCCCAGTTTCACTCTGACATGGGATTGCCATGAGCCAGCGCCAAGTCAAAGGCAATGGGTGGTTTTTACACTTTGTTGCTTTGCAGAGAACACCCAGAGGTTAAGCTAGTTGCACACAGAGAAGTGGCCTGGCAGTAGTGGAGCCAGGATTTGAATGCAGAGCCTTTGCGCTTCACCTGGGGGAGCCTCCTCCCACCCAGGGGAGAGTCACCTCAGTCCCCACCTGCCAACTCCCTGAAGCAACCGGCCCTTGACAGGAACGTGACACAGCCTGCCTGCAGTGGCCGGCAGAGCACCTGGCGCAGAGAAGGCCCTGCGTAAACGTCTGTAGAGTGAATGAAGATCAGATGATTCCGGCTTCATATGGGCATCACTTCAGTGTTCCAGTTTGTGGCCGCTCCTACAGATTTCGTCTGCCTCTCCCATTTGGGTGTTCCCACCCGCCAACAGCGCCGATTCCAAGAGCTCTGCTGTCTCAACTGACATCACTGCAAAACGGCGTGTGTCTCTAATGTTACCCCAACTCTTCCAGATCGGCGCCTGGAAAAACATTGGTCCTCCTCCACGTGACTGACTGATGGACCCAGTTGGCCTCTGTGCATCTTTCCCCAGTTACCATGGCCCAGTTAAATAAACCCCACCCCCTCTCTCTTTCTCTCCCCACCCCCACTCCTCCTTTCTTCCCTTTCTCTCTCTCTCTCTCTCTCTCTCTCTCTCTCTCTCTCTCTCTCTCTGCGCTGGACTATTCCAGGGCCCTGGCTCTGTTTTAAAGCAATCTTCTAACAGTTGCAGCAACTTTCCAGCCCCAGAGAATACACTTGATCCAGAGCTTAGGTGTTTTACCGTGACCGAAACAAAGCCACCGGCCTTACCTCTTACGTGGGCTCCATCTCTGTGGACGTCGCCACCTGGTCAGGACAGTACAGAGTCGTGGAGTACTTGGGGAGACGGGGGCCCAAGCACTAGCTCAAGTGGCCCCTCTCTGCAGGAGCTTCCTGAGAGCAGCCTGCCTGCAGGTGAATGCTGGGAAGCAGACCGAAGGTCATCCCCATGGCATCAGGAATCGGGTTTCCAAAACAACTGTCAGCAGGGCCAAATATGGAGGATGGCCATGCTTTCTGTGCCCGGGCCAGCAGGCTGCTGGCTTCCCTGTCAGGACAAGGCCCACGCTGGGGCCTGCTCTGCTGAGTCACCCCAAACGCTTCTTCGCCTCTGAGGAGCACGGTGTTCCATCGGGGGTTCAAGGACTGACTTTCCCTGAGATCATCATACCTGTGGGCGACTGGGCGGACAGGAGCCTCTGGTCCAGCCTGGGCCGGCCCACGCCTTGGAATGAGTGGCAAGAAACAAGTGAAATCTGGAGGTGTGCTCTCCCACAGGGCTGAGCTGCTTCATCACCTTGTTGGGATGTGCAGAGAAGCAAGCCCCTCCAGCCCCACTCCCGGGCAGGTGCCTCTGTGCGAGGGAGCGGCTCAAAAAGCAAAGAGCACAGCACCTGGAAGACATACATCTGGACAGGTGTGGGAGGGTTTCAGAGCAGGCCAGCGAGGGGGCATGCTTCACCCAGAAGCACCCAGCAACCTCAACGTTCTCCCCAAGACACAGTCCTGTCCTCAACTTGTGCCCACTCCCTGCCGATGGCGACTTTCTGGGCAGAGCTCAGACTGTGGGACTCGGTAGCTACATGGTGGATGGCAGATTCAGAATGAAGTCTTTGCTTGTTTGTTTAACAACTAACTGGTTTTGCTCATTGGCAGTGAAAATGGGGTCTCCACTTTGTCCCCAGGCTCAAGCCAGGACTTGCTAAGGAGGTCAAGCTAGAGCAGGGTGCGGCTCCTCGCTTCCCCTTCATTGTTTGAAAATCAAGCCCCCTCTCCATCTACTGGACCCTGCTCCACGGCAGCCCCTGTATCCCAGGGCAGACTCCACTCTGAAGCCTTTCTAGTTCTCAGGTCTCTTGCTTTCTGATGGTTGGACCAGGGTGCAGCTGCCTTAGCCAATTCCCTGCTTCAGCTGGCAAGGCTCACTTCCTGTGAGGCATCCCCAGAAGAATTAGAAAGGCGAGGCTCATCAAGTCATTTCTCTCTCTGCCGTTCAATTAATCCCACATGTGTTTATGGGCCAGGTGGGCAGCCCAACAAGTAACCCAGTGGCCACCAGGGCTTCTATGGCAGATTTCTAATGTGCTTTTCAAATTATGTAGGTAGGGTGGGAGGGGGAGGGCAGGTGAAACTCTAATAGCACAAGGGAGCTGGCCACCTCAAGAGTCTGCCCCCCCCCACCCCCACCCCACCCCACACACCCAGTGTTAGGGCAGCTGGCACGCAGGCCATGCAGAGCGACACTCTCCCAGTACCTGCGGGAGGTCAGGGTTGGGAGGCCACAGGATGACATTACTTGAACCAGGGTTCTGCTGCTGAAAATGAAGAGGGGTGGCCGTTAGGACAGCGTAGCACCAGGAAAAGGGCCCCGGCCCAAGGGTCTACAAGAGGGCATAGCCAGGGGGCAGTGGTGGCCTTGGGGGCCAGTTGGTGCCTCTAGCAGCTCACTGCAGGCGGGGGGAGGCCCTTCATGCGTCTTCTGGGAGAAAGGGCACCCTGAGAGCAGAGGTGGGTGGGTGGAGGCAGAGAAGTTAGGGGTGTTTGCAGGAGCCTGGGAGAGATGACAGGCTGAGAGTGGGCTGGAGAAGAAGGAGAAAGCCACTGAAAATGATATCGTGATGGAGGAAATGTGTGTCGAGCCCTGGTGGTGTAGTGGTTACACACTGGACTGAGATCTGCGCGTTCCCCAGTTCTGAACCATCAGCAGCTCCGAGGGAGAAGATGGGGCTTTTCACGCGTGTAAGCGGTTACAGTCTTAGAAACTCACACGGGGTCACTGATTCAACTTTGACTCGATTGCAATGAGTGTAGTTTGGTTTGGGTCTCTGTGTGTTTCTGTGTTGAGAGGAGGCTTGGTTCCAAGGAACCGAGGTGGGGTTAACTGCCACCTAGCCTGTCTTCCCTGCAAGGATGAGTCCGTGGTTAGAGTTGGCCAATCAGAGTGCCTGTTCCCGGCACAGTGAATATTTCCCAGATGGCACATGACTCAACCAGTCCCACAGATTCCTTCTAGGGAGTGGCCTGGCAGGCCTGCCTATACCATTGGTAGGGAGAAGGGTAGGAGCCAGGTTGAGTGTCCCCTGCCCTTCCCCTCAGGTGTGGAGAGAAGAGGGTCCAATTCCATCATCTGGACTTTGATTCAGCTCTGTCAGCCCCTAGACCATCTCTAGGGACATCTCTATCCTGTGGACCTAGCAGACCCCTCCTCTCTGACTGCACTTGAGATGGGTGCTGTCTCTTGACCACCCAAACTGCAAATCCATTGCCATTGAGTAGACGTCAACTCCTAAGGACCCTATGGGGCAGAGCAGAACTGCTCCCTGGGGTTTCTGAGGCTGTCAGTCATCATGGGAAGAGCCAGCCTCTTCTTTGTCCCAAGTAGTGACTTGTGGCTTGGAACTGCTGACCCTCTGGCTAGCAACCCAATGGCTAGCCCACTGCGCCACCAGGTTTCCCCTCTGGGATGAAACTAGAGCTGATTTTTGCGTAAATCTGGCAAACTAAATGGCCATTCGCCCCAGCCCAATCTAATCATGGGGATTGTTTCATTTAAAAAAATTAAAGACATGTTTGTGTAATTAATAAAGATCTGAAACATCTGAATCTTCACAGCTTGCAAGCACACAGGGGGACTGGCCCTCAGGCTCCGAAGGGAGGAGGATGAATTGGCATTTCCATTGTGGATGGCACTTCCAGCACGCTCTATCTTACAAGACCCTTGAGAAAGTGCTCACTTCTCGTTTGGGTGCGGTGATTCCAATCCTACACCGAAAACACCACCATTCAACTTGGGGTAGCACTGTTGAGCAAGTGGGTGGGAGGAACAGGTAAGCCATTTCCAAGTTGTAGAAATCCATCTCCGGCCAGAGGAGTGCACTCACTGCTCCTGAGGGTCTCCTCACGCACTGGTGCCTTGGTCCCAGGCTTGCAGCATCTTGGCACCATTGCCAAGCTCAGCCGGGGCACTCTGGGGCTGGGCTGGGCTGCCTTGTGCGCTGGGGCATGCTGAGCAGCATCTCCTATGTCTACCTACATGAGGCTAGTAGCATGCATTGCATGAGTTAAACCTGCTGCACAGGACCTCGTTAGGACGTTGAAAAGCAAGGTCATTACTCTGAGAGCTAAGGTGCGCCTAACCTCAGCTGCAGGGCGCTCAGTCGCCTCCAGTGCGTGGGAAAGTTGGATAGTGAATCAGGGAGACCGAAGAAGAAGCAGTGCTTTGAATTGTGGTGCTGGAGCAGAATAGTGTAAGCCCACGGACTGCTAAAAAGACCCACGATCTATCTTGGAAGAAGTACGGCCGTCTGCTCCTTAGAAGCAAGGGAGGAGAGACTTTGTCTTACACACTTTGTCAGGAGAGACCAGTCCCTGGAGAAGGACATTGTGCTTGGTACAGTGGTGAGGCAGCAAAAGAGAGGAAGGCCCCCACGGAGACGAATTGACACAGTGCAATCAGATATAGGGACGGCCGTGAGGCTGGCATAGGGCCGTGTTTTGTACTGTGGTGCATTGGGTCGCTGTGACTCAGAACTGCCTCAGCCCACCTAATGGCAACAACGGGAACTTCCCCTCAAGTCTGGACAGCCAAAGAATGTCTTGAGAGTTTGTCAAGTGTCCCCTGCAGGTTCACGTCACTCCCAGTTGAGAGACAGTGGCTTATCCTGTTTGCTTGCAAGAGGACCTGCGGAGGGTTTGGGTCCCAGACGTGGAAGATGCTAGGAAAGGCGTTACACTTGAGCCACCTGGTTTGTGAATGAGCAGCACCCAAGGCCAGAATGTAGGCCCAGTGCCCCCTACGGGTGCCTGTACATGGAAGGCACTTGACTGATGGCGGGGCCCATCCATGAAGCACTGTCCCCTTCGTCCCAGTGGAGGTCACAAGGAGGGAGGCCGTGAGCCAGACACGACAAGCAGGCACATTTGGTTTGGCCCACCGACGGTTTTTAAAGTCATTGAAATTAGTTGCCAATGTATATATTTTTTAAAATCTCTAAGATTTCTTGGCAACAAATATACAAATGTGCTTGACACAATGGATGGATGTATAGATTGTGATGAACATTGTATGAGCCCCCAATAAAATGATTTTTAAAAAACCCTCTAAGATGTCTTCACACAAGAAGTCTTCTAGGCACAATGGGAGAAGAGAGGAAGAAGAGAAGCATCCACAAGTCCTTACCCTGATGCCAAAGCCAGACAAGATGACACAGAAGGGAAACCAGTTTCTCCTGAGTTGAGAAGCAAACGACTTTAGCCGACCATTAGCACATCAAACCAACGATGACAAAAATAATTCTGCACCGAGATCAAGAGCCAACCTCAGCCCATCAAGTCGACTCTGATGCACAGGGACCCTGTAGGACAGTGTAGAACTGCCCCCTCAGATTTCTGAGCATTTCCATCTTTATGGGAGCAGACAGCCTCCTCTTTCTCCTGCAAAGTGCACAGAGGCTTCAAACTGCTGACCTTCTTTCTGTCTAGCAGTTCAATGAGTAACCCATTATATCACCAGGGCTCTTTAAACCCTAACCAGAGAGAGTTTATTCCAATGTGCAAGTGTGGGGGCCTCAGGGGTCTGACGGGGCCCAAGGGGGCAGTTGTGTAATTGAGGGGTAAATTACAGACACAAGACAAGGCATACAAGGGCTCACCTCCACCCTGACTTCAGGAACCAGGTCCGAGCATAATGTATGTGTCACAAGCGTATACACTCTTGGGCATGCAAGCCACGGTAAGCACATATGTAACAGGAAGTGGTTGTATTAGAGGCATACCCACGACATGAGGGATGTACACCCAATAGGTAGGGGAGGTGCTAGAGGCATACATGTGACAGGAAGGTACTTAACAAGATGGGCGGGTTCTAGAGTCAAGATGGCAGCCTAAACTTGCTTATCTCTGAGTTGGCTTGAGCTCTGATGTCTCTGAGCTTGTCTCCAGGAGAACAATCTATGGTCCTTATCAGAAGGGAATGGGCCGTACTTAGGGTACAGGTGGTCTGGCTGCTTTTGATGGCAGACAACCTACAGGCAGGTAGCCTTCAAGCAGTTGACCTTCAAGAGCATAATAAGCAACCATGTGTTTGCAAACAGCACCTTAAATTTGGCATTGTTATGGGGGAACATTGAGGGGAATAACGTTTACTTAGAATGTGACTGGGATGCATCTCTAACCTACAAACATGAAGGTCCCCCTCTACAGGAGCCCCGGCCTCCCAGACTCCTAAAGCACAACGTCGAGAGTCTGTCCGCAGACGCTCTCTTCTCAGTTGTGTTTCCCACGTGCAAGGCTTTTCATAGGGTTTGCAGTATTCATGTCTGAGAAGTGGGTCACCCCTTCCTTCTTTCTAGCTCCACTCGAACTATCCACCAGGGGTGACCCTGATGGTGTTGGATTCAACAAATGCATTCAGCGTTGTGGATCGTAACAAATTATGGATAACATTGAGATGAATGGGAATTCTAGAACACGTACCGGGGCTCATGCAGGACCTGTCCATAGCAAGAGGCCATCATTCAAAGCGAGCAAGGGACACCACGTGGGCTAGGTTACAGCCAGCAAAAGTGTGTGCCAGGATGGGATCCTCTCAGCACCCTGTTCAGTCCATGTGCTGAGCAAGCAATGGGAGGCGATGGACTGTGAGGAAGCACCAGACATCAAGAGCGCAGGAAGGCTCATGAACCACTTACTGATGATGGCGCCTCGCTTGTGGAAAGCCGGGGGGTGGGGGGGACTTGAACGCTTACTGATAAAGCTCAAAGACAATGGCCTTTGTTTAGGATGATACCTCAGCATTAAGCAAACAAAAATCCTCACAACGCTTTCAATAAGCAACCTCTATTAGATGGATGCTGTCCTCGGATTTCATTGTACTCCAATGAGCCGCAGTCAATGCTCATGGAAGCAGGGGTCAAGGAATCAAGTGACATGATGCACGGGACAGATCTGCTGCCCAAGATCTACTTGGAATGCTAAATGGTGAAGAGCCGACCTTGTAGACTAAGGCACACCTGCCCCAAGCCAAGGTACGAAGGAGCTTCACAGAGTTTGTGGGGAGGGAAAAGATGATGGAATTTTCCCGTGGCCTTTTGGAACCCCCTCCTGTATGCAAGCCACATGCTTGACAAAGGACAAGGGGCAAGCATACAGAACGAAACCTTAAAGCACAACAGCAAAACAAGCCCAGGCTGAAAACTGATCATAGTAATGATTGAACAACTCTTTTCGATATGGTTAAACTATTGAATTGTATGGCATGTGGATTCTGTCCCAATAAAACTGTCTTTATAAAGCCTTAGCCGAATCCAACTAGGGGATGGGCAAGGGACAGGAAGAGAGACTTTACCAGGAAGAACATTCAGGTGACCAATCAGGCAAACGGAGAGGCATGCACCGCCACTGCGAGCCACTGCGTGGACTCTCTCAGCCCACCTATCAAACGGCAGCACCGCATGCGGACGGGGATGTGGAAAACCAGATCCCTCACGAGTTGCTGCTGGGAATGGAAGCTGGGAAGTGACCCAGAAGACAGCCTGGCAGTTTTCTTATCATTAAATGTGCTATGAATCAAATGACCCAGCAAGTCTTCTCTGGAGCATACACCCAGAAAGATGAAAACCTGCCCACACAAGTTTACAGCAGCTTTATTTATAATCCTCAAGAACTACAAACAAGCCTGAGGTCCCTCAGTGAGGGAGCAGCTATTGTGTGAGTGTGCTCAGCAGTGAACGGGAGCCAATGATGCAGACACACTCAGGGGTGATCCCCACCGGGCACTGCCGCCGGAAGAATGGCCAACCCCAAAGTTCACATGCTGAATTTCTGTTTACAGGTTGCCGTGGGGTGTCGGCGAGTGGGTTCTGACTCACAGCGACCCCGTGCGCAACAGAACGGAGCACCACCCAGCCCTGGCCGTCCTCACAGCGCTCTCACGTCGGAGACCACGGCCGCAGCCACGGCATCCATCATCAGGTGGAGGTTTTCTCTTTCCCCGTCCCTCTACTTCACCCCCGAGGCACAATTGCCTGCCTCCTCTGCCTGCCTCCTCTGGCGTTGAAGCAGGGAGAAGCGACACATTTGAGATGCAATGCTGCAGAAGAATATTGAAAATGCCACGGACTGCTAAGAGCGCAGAGCTGTCTGTCTCGGAAGAAGTGCAGCGGGGGTGTTGCTTAGAGGCGAGGCCAGCACTGGGCTTCGCCTTGCATGCTTTGGGCGTGTCGTCACCAGGGGTGGAAACCGACTGGATGGCCCCGACCAACGACTTTCCCAAGCACGATACCCTTTCCCAGGGTCCCCGACGCCCTCAAAGGACAAAGTGATAAACGTGCAGCTCTGACAGGACTGAGGGAGGGCCGAGGTCGGGGATGGAAGGGAGACAATAACTATAAAAAAGGCCACTGTAAAAGTTCTGTATTCTCACTGTCTCTCTGTCTGTCCTGGAGAAGACAGCTGCTGCTGTTGCTAGGTGCCATCGAGGTGGCTCCAACCCCCAGGGACACATGCACCCCAGAAGGACACACTGCCCAGTCCTGCACTGTCCTCACGATGGTTCCTGCGCTGAACCCAGGCTTGCAGCCACTGGGTCAGCCGCCCGTCCACTTTGCCAGACATGATGTTCTTCTCCGGGGCTGCTAGCATCTTACCAGACATGACCACTGGGGAGGCCAGATAAAGAGTGCGGGGGTCCTGGTGGCGCACTGGTTAAGCGCTCAGCTGCTGACCATAAAGGTCAGGGATGTGGACCCACTAGCGCTCCGACGGCCTGGGCCGCCTGTTTCTGTAAAGAGTGATACCCTTGGGAACCCCCTGGAGACAGTCAACTGGGCTCTGCGTGGTCTCCATGAGCAGGACTTGGTTGGCGGCCATGAGAGATGGAGGGTAGCTAGGATGTCCCTGTATTGTTTCTTACAACTACATGTGAATGTGCAGTTCTCTTGAGGTTAAAAAAAAAGAATGAAAAAATGTTAAGTTTCCCCAGAAGAACATGGCTCTCTGTGACATCTTTGGAAGAAGCAGGAGGTCTTGGGGGGCTGAGAGTCCTGTCCCAGCAGAAGCTGTCCGCAGTCGCACGCGCCCATTGCGAAAATGACAGGTCCCTCCAGCTGGCCGCAGTCCCCACCTCTCCCTGGGCCCTCACACCCAATCACTAAGCAAGCGCTGGCTCTTGCCTGACCCTGTGCACACTGGTGTTTGCAAGCTTTTCAGGGCATTGGTTTAGCTGTTTGGGGGCGGGGGGCGGGGGGGGGGCGGGGATGCAGAGAAAAGCCAGAGGGTGAAGCAAGCCGGAGTATACTGGCTTTTCGCTCCAACGTCCTCCTTCAAGAAACGAGATGCCACAAATGTTCAAATTTGTTCCAGCTTTTTTTATATTTTCTGATTTCCTTTTGAGTGAGATTTTTTCCTCTGTTTTACTTTGTTATTGTTGTTAGACTGATCTTTTTTTAACTTGTTGGTTTTGGTATCTGTGTCTGAAATCCAGGATAGGTCCATCTATAGAGACAGTGACGGGATTCGTGGTTCCTTGGGGATCTGGCAGGGGTGGTTGGGGGGGAAATAGAGAACTCATCACAAAGAGTAGAAGAACTAAGAAAGTGTTCTAAAATTAATTGTGGTGATGATTGTACTAGTCTTCTCGACATGAGTGAACTATTGAATTATATGAGATGTGCATTATGTGCCAATGAGACAGTTTTTTAAAATAAGAAACGCGACGCCATGAAGCCACAAAATCCACGGCGTGTGAGACACAGAAGAAAGTGACGGCTGGTTTTGTATGCTAGGATGTTCAGTCAACACTGTCCAGACGTGAAGCCGACCACTGTCCCATGAGCGTGTATCTCACGCCCAGCCCTGGGCAGGGAAGCCCCTCCACCCCCTTTCTCTCAAACGTGACCGCTTTGCCAGCCTGCCAACCACAGCCACAGCCATCTCCACGGCTCCGCTGGGCTTGCAGTAACTGTATGAGGGCTGCCATTCTGGAGGGGCCCGTGGAAAGGGTCTCCCGAGGAGGGGGTGGGAGATGGGTGGGTAGGACCTAGAAACATGTGCATGACCCTTAGTCCACCTAACTTAAAGCACAGAATAAATAAAACAAGTGCTTGTGGCGTATACGGCTAAGGTTAGCCTTCGTGAAGGGCAGTCCAGAAAATGAAACAAGACATCCCCTAATAGGTGTGTAACGACCTGTGCACTATGCATTTTCCTCACTGCTGTTGAGTCGATTCCAACTTAAAGAGAGACCCTACGGGCAGGGTAGAATTGCGCCTGTGGGTTTCTGAGACCGCAACTCTCTGCAAGAGTATGAAGCAGAAAGCCTCATCTTTCTCCCACGCAGAGGCTGGTGGTTTTGAACTGCCGTCTTTGTGCTTAGCAGCCCAACGTGTGACTCAACTCACTCCGCCACCAGGACTCCTTCCCTCTGTGTGTCGGCCCCCTATATTGGGTCGCTATGAGTTGAAATCGACTTGATGGCAGTGGATTTTTGGTTTTGTGTTTAAACTAGGCACCAGCTGTGTCTCCACTTGCTCCTCTCTGGCCTGAGATGATGCTAGAGGTGAGTGAAAAAGAGGAGTGATGTAGTGGTTGTGTGCTGAGCTGCCAACAGCAAGGTCAGCAGTTCAAAACCACTAGTTACTCCACTAGGGAAAGAGAAGGCTTTCTACTCTGGTGAAGAGCGACAGTCCTATCTGGTTGTATCGGGTCGCGACGAGTCAGCATCGGCCCCATGGCAGTGAGTTTGAATTGGTTTTTGGAGATCAGTGTTTCCCCAGAGTGGGTGATTTGGGCCCCTTAGCGGGGGGGGCGGGGGGGGCGCTGGGATGGTATCCATGGGATTTGCAAAAACCAAGTACCTAATTGCACAATTATGATTGATCAATTTGAAGGTTGGAATGTTATGATACCTATAAGAACTCCTAATAAAAAGATGAATAATAATTTTTAAGAGCGAATGCCTATACTTTATCCTGGGTGATGGGCGTTTCAAAAGCTTTTCATTGTCAGCGGGGCTCCGAGTTATTATAATTATTATTATCCAGTTCCTGAAAAGCGGGTGATGAGTCAGATAAGTTTGGAAGTCTGAGGTCTAGACAAAGCAAGAGAGGGAGAAGCTTCCCGACACCCACCTGGTTCTCCGGGGTGCTGTTCTCGTTGCCCATGGCGGTTCAAGGTGCTGGGAAGAGGCAGCTGGAAGAGATAGAAGGACAGGAACACCTGTGATCTCGAGGCCAGTTTGTTTCCCTCCGACTCAAGGGCCGAATGGTGGGAACTTCCCAGCGTCACCGTCCTACGGAGGGACACCACTCTTGAAGCGTTTTCACTGGAAATGGGCCACTCAGGCTGCTTTCCCAACACAGACCGGCAACTGCAGGCCCCGCCCTGCTGTTGGCAGACGCTTCAGAAAAACGAGTTTGCTCCCCAGTCTCGGGTTCAGCCCCAAGTCTGCAAGAGCCTGTCTAATGTAAGCAGAGCGGCTGAGGGAGGTGGAGGGGGCGGTGTGCCAGGGTTCCTGTTTTTCACATCTTCAGTCTGGAGACCCCCACGTGGCTGGCCCCGGGTGCTGGGGACAGTGCAGTGGGGCCCTAGTGCTCTTCGACCACCTACGGTTTCTAAGGTTCCTCCCCTAAGTACTTCACTTCTGGACACATTTCCACGGAGGCAGAAGGAGGTCACGCAGAGCCAGCATTGCTGGGGTCTGTTTCGTGGGGCGCTTTGCTCATTAACACCACGCCCAAGTCTGGGACATCCCCGGCCAGCCGGCACCCAACCAAGTGTCACCAAGCCATGTCACAAGAGCCTCAGCACCTTCCTTTGCCTTTTCGGGTGGAGAAACCGAGTATCGGGGGAACTTCAGAAGTCGTAGACTTTCAGAGTTGGAAGGGGTCATAGAGTGGGGAAACTGAGGCTCCAGACAGCAGCAGGCTGGTTAATGACCGAGTTTCTCAGGGCAAGTAGGACTCCTGCTGAGTTCTAATTAAGGCTTCTCGCAAGGGGGCAGGACTTTTTTCAGCATACGCCCTCATCCCCTGAACAATAAAACCAGCCCACTAATGGGCACATTCATTCAGCCAATACTCACTGGGTGGCTGCCGTGAGCTTTGTGTATGTAAGTGACAACGCCGGCAAACCAAGGGAAACGTGACTAATGTCATTGCCAGGTCCGATGCTCTGACTCCCAGGCCTTGAATCAGAACACTAAGTCCTTAACCCTTTATCCCCATTGCCAGCACCCACTGCATGCTCTCTTAGTGGGATGCGAAGAATATTTGTTTATGAGCACTTGATCATGTCCCTTGATGGTTCATGTTTGTCTGGGAAACGACCTTCTGTTAGAAATGAGTGCGGAGCTTTACACAGTGTGCCCGGGTACATTGCCGTAGCTTCCTGGTAAAGACCCACCAGGTTGAATCAGAAGGTCTGGTTCAATGTCAAATCCATACTTAAAGCTCACTCACCACGCTGAACTCACTTCTGCTAGCACTCGGGATTCCCGAGCCAGCTCTGCCAGCAGAAGGAACCTCTGGGAAGAAGGCCCGGGTGAGCCTGGAAACCCTCTCTTGGTGAACTTTGGAACCACACCCCCGGGTTTCCCAAGACCGGGAAAGAAGGAACCCACAGCTCTGCCATCTACTTACCTTCTGGAATGTTCTATGGTGACTCTGAAGGCTGCGCAGGCCCACAAAAAGTCTGTGCTTGACAGAGATTGGACTTTCTCCTCCTCCATTCGGAGCAGGTACGTCTCAGCTAGGCTCTGGCCCACTCAGCACGCCTGTCCCCGCCCTCCGCCTGACACACAACCAGGCCACGCCTCACACCTGGGCGCTGGCTGGATCCCGTCTTATACAAGTATTTCTGCAGGCCGGGAACCTGCATTTCTGAGTATGTTCTTTCCCGTCATGCTTCCTGCAGAGCTATCAGGAAAGGCTTAGTCCAGCCGAAGCTGCGGGCCGGTCGAGGTGGGCACACCACCAGGCCAGGAGGCCTTCATCTGCCCTCTCTGGGTGTCCGAAGGCGAAGCACACCTCTTTTTTTAGACAGGAGTGAATGTTCGCCCTGGCACCTGGGAAAGTTCAGCCATAAGCCATGTGGAAAGACACAGACGTTGCCAGCTGCCTGGCGCCTGTTAGTGCTGTGTCCTTCCCAGGCGGGCATGGCTTCCCTCCAAGGGTGACATCACCAGAAGCTGCAGCCTGCCCTCTGGAGCGGGGGAGGGGGGCACCCTGGGCCATGGGTGGGGCCGCAGGGCACCTCCCTCTTCTCAGAGTGCCTCCAGGTGACTTCCGAAAGTGTGCAGCCAGCTTCTTTTTTAAATGGACGACATTTTCCTTCAAATGAGGCCTTCAGTAGAAGCCCCCTTCCCACCATGACGAGGAAAACTGCGTGTTTCCAAGGGATGCTGGAGACCAGGCCCCTCAGCCCAACCTACCAACCAACCAACCAACTCACTGCCATCGAGTAGATGCTGGCTCACAGCAACCTTATAGGACAGGGTCCTATAGAACTGCCCAGTAGATTTCTGAGACTAACTCTTTATGGAGTTGAAAGCCTGTCTTTCTCTCAGGGAGCAGCTGGTGGTTTCAAACCGCTGACCCTGTGGTGAGCGGCTCACAGATAACCCACTCCACCACCAAGCCTCCTTCCCCAGTGGTTTTCAAATCGTACGCAGAGGCGTGTTGGAGTGCCTGTGAGGTACGAAAAGGCCACTGTTCTCGACTGAGCTCAAGTCCACTCAGTGGTGCCTCGGAAGAAAGGTCCGGTGACCCACAGGCATGCCTTGTTTTCTTGTGGCTCCCAGCTATTGCTTATGTATTTCTTTGAACGTTGAAGGTTGGTGGCAATCCTGCGTTAAGCAAATCGATGGGCACCATTCTGTGTCTCCGTGTCACATTTTGGTTGCTCTCGCCATGTTTCAAACTTCCCCTAATGCGGTTGCACACTACATAGACTACAGTAGAGTATGAACACAACTTTCCTATGCACCAGGAGACGGAAAAACCTCCACGTGCCTCGCTGTTTGGCAGGCTGGCCCCACCGCAGGCGATCTCCCAGGTATGCTCTGTCTTTCCCTGGGGGAGCCTGGGAAATGGGGCTCTCCTTTGAGACCATGGGGGCACTATGAAACAGTCAGTCTGATGGCGGATGGTCTCACTGGGGGATTCGGGGTCCTTGGAGGAGCTTCCGGGACCCTTCCAGGGACAGATGGGTGAGGAGGGGAGCTCAGCACCCACTATTGCTTCAAGCAGAGCTGATGTGCATGGCTTACCTCTGGATGGCAGTGAGTTTGGTCTAACTCTTGTAGGTAGGGTTTAGTAGCTTAAAGGGAAAGGCAGTATATTGCCTTTCTTGATTCCCTTCGGGGTGCTGCTCATCAGGCTCCCTGTCTATAATTCCAACCAGGTAAGCCATTCTGAATTCTAAGTCTGCTTCTTGATCTACACTCTTTTCCACCGTCCTACTTCCTGACTCTTTGCCTCTCACTTTCTGAGCACCACTTTCTATGTTAAATCTTCCCATTTGCATTTCTTTGGATCTAATCTCTTCTTCTCCAGCACTGGCTTACTTCATAGTATTGTGATTCCCTGTGCTATATTCTGGCAGGGCAGATGCTTCTACTGTATCTCCAGATTCAAACTTCATTTTCCCAGCTACACCTAAAATCTTCTCATCAGCCTGAAACTCATTCTGCCTGCTTCTCTCCTGATTTAAGTCTGCGTAGCTTAGAGGTTTCTCTCTGCTCTGCTGGTCTTGCTCCTTCACTCTCTCACCCTGCAGCGGTTCCAACACTGCTTTAATCTGCACCCACAGCTCCCAGGTCTCCATGGGTATGCTCTGTCCTTCCGGTGAGCTTTTCTTAAGTTAATGGCTACATTATCCCAGATCTCCATATGGAAGGTTCCTGACTGGACTCTGGAAAAGAAGGATTACATTTCTTTAACACTTGAAAAAACTCTCTCAATCTCTTATTCATCACCACTACATTTTGTTTCTTCAAGAGGTAGCAAAGAGTGATCCCATACTCTGTATCCTTGCTCTTTGCCTGACCCATATCTCACTCGGACTAAAAATTTCACACTTAAAAAAATAAACTGAAAAAAAAAACCACACTTTTCCCGATTCACCCTCACTGTCCAATGAGGCCATACACTTGTTACATGGGATATAACTCAAATGAGTTCTTTTCCTACGGGGCCCCACATTGGGCGCCATATGCCAGGGGAAGCCAGCCCCTAACACATCATTACGGGTCCGGTAGGTGCAATTGTACAGTAATAAAAAGTAAAGATTATAGTAAAGTTATAGAGAGCATGAGAGATAGAAGAGAAATATTGAAATAAATGGAGTCAGACACAATTCATGGTAGCATGCTCACCTCAGCCCTGCTTGGTAGTTCATGTGGAGGGAGAGAGAGAGTTTTTAATCTAACCAAGGCTTTTATCTCCTCTGTGAACATGCAAGCCCCCTAATTACAGGTGAGGACCCACGTCACAGGAAGGGGTTGTGCTATAGGTGATACAGGAATGGGAGGGGGTGATCTAGGAGTATCCACGCAATAGGAAGAGGAGGGATTGGGGGTACACCTAGAGTCAGGATGGCACTGGATCTCCATAGGAACCATTATCAGTAGGGTGTAAACTCCACCTGCAGAAACCAAGCTAATGGTTTCAAGCTTCAGGGAGAAGTAATTCATTGTCTCCAGCAGCAGGGAGCAGGCCCACCCCTGTGGTGTGGGGAGACAGCAGTCTGGCAGCGTAGCCTTCAGGGAAGATGTCTATAAGCATCTGACCTCCCCCCACAGCTTACCTCTGGATGGCAGTGAGTTTGGTTTAACCTTTGTTGGTAGGGAGAGGGTGTGGGTTACCCAATTCTGATGTTAAAATAACAACAATAACTCATCTCACAGTGACCCTACAGGATGGGGTGGAACTGCCCCTTTGGGTCTCTGAGACTGTCACTCCTCCTGGGAGTAGGAAGCCTCTTCCTTCTCCCATTGGAAACATTACACTGCGTGGAATCAGTCGGACAGAAAAGGACAAACTTTATGTCATGCCACTTACCGAGGGCACACGGACCAGAATTCACAGCAGTTACCGAGGACAGAGGGAGGGAGGAAGGGGCAGGCATTGCTTAAGGGACACTATGTTTCTGATAAAGGAGATAAAATATTTGGGAAACATGTAGTGGCCATGGTTGCATATCATGATGAACATATGAATGTCATGAATAGTACACATTTTTAAAAAGGTTGAGATGGCAAGTGTCTTGCTAGATGTTTTTACCACCAGAGAAAGAAAGCGAGAAACAAGTGCCAGCTCTCAAGTTGGACTTGCCAAGGACCTGCCTTCCGGATGCCCTGGGCCTGATACTGCTCCTGTGAGGTCACAGGCCTGAGGGCCCCCCACCAGGTCCCGTCTCCTGGAGGCCCCAGGCAGGCCTCCTTTCCCATACTCCTGTGCCCCTTCCCGAAGCCCAGTCTCCCTTAGTTGAGGGCTAGTTACCAGCGGCTTTTCTATCGCTGCATTGGGCAGAGGTCATTCTGGATGGCTGTCAGCATTCCCTGGGAACTCGCCTTGGGGCGGGGCTTGGCGGGGTACCTGGCAAACCCATGACGTATGTATCATTGCCCAAATTCAACACATAAGGAAACAGAGACTCAGCAAGGTGAGTACGTTCCCCAGGACACATCCCTATCAAGTTGGGGAGACCATAGTGGAGCAGCGGGTCATGCATTGGGCTGCTCCCAGTGGGGTCGGCAGCTCTAAACCACTAGCTTCTCTGAGGGAGAAAGACGAGGCTTCCTGCTGTCTGGGAAACCCACAGGGACAGGCATATCTACCCTGTCCCACAGGACCCAGACAAATCAGAATCGACTCGATGGCAGTGAGCTTATTTTAGTTACCAAGTGTTGGGGCTAAGATCCTAACCAGAACTTTTAACTTTCTGATGCTGATGCACACATCATTTTTTTCCTGCTGCTGCAGAAAGAGAAACTTAGGGGGGGGGGCTTTCTTCTGTAAGCCTACAATTTTTTTAAGTGTATTAAAGGCAAACAGATACTCTCTGGACTAGTTTCCAAACGCACCAAGAAGGTCGGGACTGTGGGCAAATAAGGGACCCAGTACGGTGCCTCCCTCAGGAAAATGGTGAGGAAAATTGACCTCAGCCAACATACCAAGTACCCTCGCTCCATCTTCAGCCAAACCAAAATGAAGAGACGCGCTGTGGGCATCTGGCACCGTGGTTCCTGCAGGAGACCCACAACACTGGACCCACAACACCGCCTCTGCTGTCACAGCAAACCCACCCTCACAAGACTGAGCAATTGAAAGACTAGTAGAAGCTCCACTACCCGAAACCTCGCTGGCCCGTAATGAGTGGGTTAATTTATGGAACAACGAAAAAGAAGAAGAAGAAAACAAACAATTGTTCAGGATTTGGGATTTGAATGAACTGGAAGAGGGCTTCCCCAAACAAGACGGAATTCTCACCGGTTTCTTCTGCCCACAAGTTGGAGGGATTTTGTCCACATTGCTAGCTGAACTGCCTGCACTCAGAGCAAAATAGGAAATTCACTTATTTCTTGTTAACAAGCAAAATCAGGCATCTGAGAGAATGTTTATTTTCAACGGTGTGTTACCATTGACTCATCACGGGTCTTGGCTGCTAACTAAAAAATCAGCCCCTTTCAAACCTGCCAGCTGCCTGTGTGGGAGAGGCCTGCTTCCCGTCTGCTTCCACAAAGGTTGACGGCCTTGGGAACTTTGTGGGGCCAGTTCTACTATATCGCTCTGAGTCAGGATCAACTGGACAGCGGTGGATCAGGTTTGGGGGTTCTTCACAACCCCAGTGAGACCCTGAACACCATCTGGAGCTGTCAACGTGCTGAGCTTCCTGGGCCCGGCGACAGGCAGCCCCATCCCAGGCTCTGCACTTTCTGCTGATGTCTCCTCTCCAGGCCCTGGCAGCCAGCACCCACCAGCACCACACTCTCACCTATGGCACCCTGCACCCTCTGGATCTGGATTTGGGGGGCACCAGGCCAAGAAGCCAGGTTGTGTTTGATCCTATGGGGGTGGGGGTCCTCACCTACCCAGCAGCTCCCCTGGTTGCTGACCACGCTGGGCCTGAGCTAGCAGCTTGCGTTCCAGGTGGCTCCGGCTGCTCTCCAGGCAGGCAAGAGACCTTGTCTCTCCCTCCAGAGGCAGCTTGGAGCTACTTCTAGATCTGCTCCAGTGGCTAAAGGGAGTTACGAGGAGCCCGCGCTTCCTTTCTGTCTCCCTCAGTGCCAAGGACCTGCCTGATGGCGGGGCTTGTGGGTGAAACACCAACTCTCCCTGACACCCTCTTCTGTCTGTCCCCTTCCTTTTCATGCCAAGGAGAAGAGTCCAGGCTTCCAAAAACCTCTGTCCCCAGCCAGGCTCCACTTCCCTCCAATTACAGTGTCTGCCCTCACCCGGCCCCTATCACCCGCCCCCTCCCCCCCACTATAACTGCACCCGCTGGTACAGCCCGCCCCCATTCCTGATCCAGATGATCTCCCCAGGCCTCGAGTGGCTCTGACCACACCCCTCGGGTCTCAGTGCCTTCCTGGTGTGCTGCTTCCATGCTGGGCTGCTAAGTGCCAGGTCAGCAGTTTGAACAGACCAGCTGCTTCGAAGAAGAAAGACGGCCTCTCTGCCTCCCATAAAGTGACAGTCTGGGAAACTCCCAGGGCCAGTTCTACCCTGTCCCATAGGGTCACTCTGAGTCAGAATGGACTCGATGGCGCTGAGTTTGCTCTTGTTGGAGGGTCGATCTGGGTGGAACCTCGACTCCCTCACTTGGCTACCTCCTTCACCACACCAAGCCCTGACCAAACCCGCTGCTATGAAGTCAATTCAGACTCATTGAGACACGGCGGGACTGAGTGAATGGCTCCGTAGGGTTTCTGAGTCTCGAAGTCTTGATGGGAGCAGGCCCCGTCACCTTGGCCCCACAGAGCAGCTGGTGGGTGCAAGCAACCAACCTTGCAGTTGGCAGCCTTTCGTTTCACCCACTGCTCCAAGATTCAGAGTTCAGGGCTGGGTTACCTCCATGCCATGGACCCGGGAGTCTGGATTCCAGGAGCATTGAAAACGGTTCCTCATTACTATTTAGTGGGAAAAGGCAGTTTCCAAGAGAGCGTACAGTCTGAGTGATCCCAACTTAGCTTTTATGAGTTGCGTTTAAGTTTATAAGTATATGTTTTTTTCCAGCTGTCAATGGAATTGTCCCTCCTCTTTGGACCCAAGCTCTCAGCTCCACGTCTAGAGGATCGCGGAGTCCAACCCAGGGCATGTGCGATCTCCCGACAGCTCGTCCTGTCTGATCTTGGCCTTCAGGTTCCAATGTCTTTGGGCTGCCTCTGTTCCATAGACCAATCCGGTTCAGTAGGTCAGCCTTTCTGGGGCCTTACGCCCCCACCCATCAGCTGCCAAAACCAAAGAAAGGGCTCACAGAGCCCTCATGAGGGTACTGCCCTTGCCTCAGGGTTTCCACCCTGACACCCCGACAAAGATGACAAGGATAGAGTGATGTCAGGCAAGAGGAGCCTGCAAGACGGCAAGGAAAGCGTTGGTCGGCGTTGGCATCAGCCAAACTTTGCAAAGCCAGATTCCATCCAATCTCTCTGGGAGGAAGCGCCTACAAAGGCTGCTAGAGGATCCCCTGGGCTGATGGAGGGGCTGAAGCAGGGGCTTCGCTGTTCCATGGATGCTGCTGGGTCTGTTTTGGGGGCTGGGCAGGTGCTGGGGGAGCAGCAGGAGGTGGTGTTTGCCAGCACTGTGACTGTCATCCATGTCACTCCACTGTACACTTAGTCATTCTTGGAGTGGCTCATTTTGTGATACACACACACACACACACACACACATATTTTTCTCCCCCACAGTAATTTATCTAATTTTCTTATTTTTCCCAAACCATTTTATTAGGCGCCAATCTAGATATCATAACCACTCCACCATTCAATCACATCCAACAATATTGTACAACTGCTACCAAAATCCACTTCAAAACAGGGGTTCTCTTGTTGGAATAAGACATGAGGCATTCTTGTGCTTCCAATGGCCTCAGCCACCCCATCCCAGGGATCCATAGTCCATCCCTCTCTTCCTTACCCCAACTCTGATTCCTCACCCCCAAATTCCTCTCTCCTCTTCCATGACCTGCCACCTCAGGAGGAAAAGCATATCATCAATCCCCATCACTCTTCTTGCTGTCACAGGGCACCCATTTAACCACCTCGTTTTCTGGAGTTTGGGCTCTTGCCAATGCTTGACACCTCACAGATAATATCAAGCTCTTCTTCCAAAAGAAAGATTGCTCTTTCCTGAGAGGAATTTTGTGGTGAGCCTGGTCAACAAGCTCAGGCTAGCTGGAAGACCGGCGAGGTCTGAGATATCCCAGCAGCCAGCCCGCCCACCTGTCCACAGTGGAGGCCCAGAGACCCACTCAGACGAGCAGTCGAGCCTGGCTCACATTGCCAGCCCACGGCATGGGACGCTAAATAGTCGCCTATGGTCCGTGACTTTCTCTTGGGGTGGTTTGTTACCCAGCGACCGAGAACTGGTCTGATTCTTCCGAAGGTCTAGCTTTCCTGCACACCAGCCTGTGTGGACATCCAGAGGGTCCGATCAAATCACAAAGGATCCTCCGAGAGGAGGCCTTGCTGGATGGCTCAAATTCCTCTCCAAGCTGAACTGACAACGTCTAACAAATATGGCCAAGCCTGGTGTTTCATCTGAGTCCATGCCAGAGTCAAAGTGCCATGGACTGCCAGAGAGCAAACCAATCTCTGGCCTGGAAGAAGTAAAGACAGCGAGCTCCTTAGAAATGAGACTGGCAAGGCTTCATCTCTTGTACTTTGAACATGTCATCAGGAGAGACCAGTCCCTGGAAAAGGGCATCATGCTCGGTAAAGTAGAGGGGCGGTCAAAGAGAGAAAGACCTTCCACGAGAAGGATGGACACAGTGGCTGCAACAATGGGCTCAAACGTAGCAACCAAGCCTTGTGCGGATGGTGCAGGGCGGAGCGGTGCTTCATTCTGTCCTACACAGGCCTGCTATGGGTCAGAACTGACTCACTGGTTCCTGAGGACAACAGGACTGAGCACCATTGACTCTCTTCCTCTCTGAGCATGAGCCTCCGAGCGTCCCAGCCGGAAACAAAAATGTGTCACAAACCACCAACAAAAACCCTTAGTCCAGAAAGAGAACCGGAAACTGCATGTTAATGTGCATCAGAATGTCTATTTCATGTTTTTTCTGCTATAATGTATCTTTGATGACACATCACAATATGAACTTCCCCTTACTCACAATTTCCATACAGTCTCTCTCTGCGGACGGAACATTAGCAAAAAGCCCATTTCTTTTTAATGAAAGCAAGCTGTTGCAACTTGCAAATTATTTATATATGTATATGTGTGTGTGTGTGTGTGTGTGTGTATCAGGTATTACTGTTCACTCCCGAAGCTGAACTGCGCTCTCATTTTTGAAACTCCGAGACGGTATCCCCCGGCATCATTGGAAACAGCGGCTCCAGGGGAGGGTGGAGGGAGGGAGAATCAGGATATGCTCACAATCCAACAGACACCTCAGGTGTGGAAGGGACGATATCAGGGCCAAGCCTATGAACAGCAAGGAGACAGCCGTTGGAGCAGAGCTAGATGCTGATCAGGTTTGCCTTCCAGACGATGTTCATGGGCCTTGGAGAATGTTTGGGCTAACAGAAGCAATTCCATCATGCAAAATCAAACATTGCCTCAAAAACATCTGTTCCCTGTGCACGTTCATTATGAATGCGCGCGTTAAACTCAAGCAGCGGCATTTAGCCAGTCTACGCTTCTCTCCGGCTAGAACAAGAACGTATTTGAATCCCATTTGCCTGCTTTAAAATTAGCTCTGGGGAGAGTTAGAAACAACAATCCCAGCTTGCTGCACCCTGATATCTTCTCTTCAGATGACATAAAACAACCAGAAGGAGGCAAAAAAAAGTGAGTCTCTTGAAAACAAGAGAATGCAATAGCAATGAGGGAACCTTCTTCAAAATAACAACGTCATTTAAAAAGAAACCCAGTCGACGTCAGAGCACAAATTGCCCATGTTCTCACGCCACCCACCCACCCACCCTGCCATAAGGCTTTGCAGCAAGCTAAGACTTAGCTGCCATGAAAATCCAGAGAAGAAATGAGGGAAACTGCAGAGTGGAGCCTACAGTTGATCTCAAACTACTGTTGGGACAATGACGTCTAGGTAAGCGGTGGCCTGAGAGATGTAAGGTTGGCTGTTCAAACCCACGGGCTGCCCTGAGAAAGGAAGAGGAGGCTAACTGCTCCCATCAAGACCTACAGTAGCCTCAGAAATGCGGAGTTGGAATCGACCCCGTGGCAGTGGGTTTGGTGTTAGGTTTGCCAGAAAAGGCTGGTGTCCTGAGCGTATCAGAGCCTGCATTGAGGAGACTGGGTAGCAATCAAAGATGACTTAAAGGGTGGGTTTGAAAAGGAAGGCAGGGGTGGAGCCATAATCGAATTCTCACCTTCCACGTGAGAAGCCTAGGCCCAGTGTCTGGACAGGATACCTGCTATGCAGCCACCTCTTACAACACAGAGCAGGTTTCAGGGGTGCTTCCAGACTAAAACTAGGAAGAAAAGTCTGGCAATCTACTGCCCAAAATATGCCTCCAATCACAAGGGCCTGATCCCATGGTGCATGTGGTACTGTCTCCACACCCATTTACAACCCTAAAGTGCCCTGGCAGGGCATGGGAGAGACGGAGGGGAACATCGGCAAAAAGAACAGGAAAAGACCCTTTGGAGAATGGGTGTTGAATGAAGGAAAAACATGAAAGGCTAGAACTTAGAGGAGAGAGAGAGAGAGATCCCAGAAACCCTCCTCACTGTCTCCCCACCCACCCCAGGGCAAACATGGACTCTGCTAGCGAGACAGTCCTGTAGAAGAACTGTGGGGGAGGTAGGTCAGGGGCTTATAGACATCCTTCCTGAGGGCTGTTAGTCATCAGCCTACAGGGTAGCCACCCCCCCCCCCACCTGCTGCTGGGGACAATGAACGATTTCTCCCTGAGGCTCTAGACCAAGGTTCTCACCCTAGGATAATGGTCTCTATCAGTTGAGCCAGGGAACAAGTCAAACCAGGTCTGTGACATCCAAACTTAAGCTGCCATCCTAAATCTAGGATCCACCCATCTTGTCACATGTATACCCCAAAATCTTCCTCTTCCTATTGCGTGTATGTCCCTAGACCACCCCCTCTCATTGCTGTATAACCTGTAGTGCAACCCCTTCCTGTGATGAAGATCTTTACCTGTAATCAGTGGGCTTATGTGCCCCAAAACGTATATAGGCCTGGGTTAGCAAGAGAGAGCTCCCTCTCGCCGGTCTCTCGGCCCCTCTCTCATCGGCTCCCTCTCCTCCCTGTTTCTCTTTCCCCTTGTGCTCGCTCCTTCCCTTCCCCCTCTCTCCACGTGGATCACCAAGCGGGGCTGAGGTGAGCATTTTACCATGAAATGTGTCTGACTCCATTATTGTAATGTCTCTTCTATCGCTCATGCTCTCGATGACTTTAATATACTATTTATATATCTCAACCGTACAATGGTGCTTATTGAACGCATGATTAGTGGTGGGGGTTAACACCCCCCAAACTCATACTACAGAAGAACCTAATGCTATAAAAAGCAACACAGTCATACGGAGCTGCAGGTTGGCATCTGCAGTCCGGCCCACTTGCCCCACACCTGTTGACCACGTGACATCAGCCAGGCTGTCTTGGTTGTGCTAAGGGAGCCTTGGAAAACGCTGGCAGTCCCAGGAGCAGCCAGGCCAGCTGGTGTGGAGGCAAATGCTCCACAGTGAACCTCCCTCCCAGCAGGCAAAGTAAACAGTCACATCACCAAATGCCAGTCCAGGAGCTAGGACACATGAGCAGGTGATCTTGTGACCCACCAGGATTCTGGCTTGGTTGTCTCAGCTGTCTGCTGAGACACATGAGATGCAGAAGGACTCTGTCCAACCCCACGTTGAGCCTCGTGATCCGCTGCAGCCTCGTGACCCTAGCAGAAGCCTGGGAGCAGGATTGGTTTCTGAATGACCAAAAGTGAATAATGAGCTGCGCTTTTTCCACGCCCCGCACCACCTGCACAGTCATAGCCCCTCACCATGAAAACCTCGTCTTCCACTTGGGAATGACACACATCCATGCCCTTCCCAGTCCTTTCTCGCTTCCGGGAAGGTCAGAGCCCTAGAGGAATCATCGTCAATGACCCACATTTAGCACCTTCGAACTTGATCAAGTAGCGAGGACAGCTACCAGGGAAACACAATCCTTAGTAAGCCAATCAATCAATAGGCTCGTTGTTGATTCCAGCCCACGTGTTATAGAGTAGGACTGCCTCATGGGGGTTTCTTGGCTGCAGTCGGTACAGTAACGGGTTTGCCAGGCCTTTCTTCCACGATGCCACTGGGGGTGGGGGTTGAACTGCCCACCTTCAGCAACCAGAGACAACCACTGATAGAGCCTGGACACTTCTTTGCAGCCACACTGTACTGGGCCACCACTAATCGGAGTCCCTCCAGGGCTGGGAGAGACGTGATGGCCTCATGTTGGCACTCTTTCCTCCGACAGCAGCAGCCTGTGAGGCTGGGCTTCCTCTCCTCACCGTGCTTTGGCACCAGCCCTGGCACCCAGCCCTGCCTAGGCCAAGCCCTATGTTGAGTGAGGAGCAGAATTCCCCTTTTTAGGTCATAGACTGAGCACCGGCTCATCACAGCATCTCTCTCCACCGTGTCCATTTTAAACACCCGTATGAATCACATTCACGCGGCGCTGGCACGGGGTGACTGTGGAGTCTGCTCCTGCTGCAGTGAGCGAGCTGCTCCCGGCGCCGAAGCACACACACACTTGTCTGCTCAGGCCAGTGACAAAGCATTCACGTCCGTTTCTTGGGAGCAGAACTGAATCGAGAAGCTCATTTTGTTTAAAGACTCCGAGGACAAGGGTGGGAGTGGATTGGCCTGTGAGCCACACAGGGTGGAGACGAGCCCATAAAGCGTAGTCTGGCCAGTCCTCCAAAGGGTAGGCTCTCAGCCCTGCTTGACTAGCTGCCCCCTCGCTGGTTTGTCTGGACACGTGCCCTGGGGGCTTGGGAAGGGACCTGCTGCGCTCTCTGGGAGCTGGATCATTAGGACAGCCCAGCACCACAGTGTGTGTGAGCTGCCAATGGCTGCACCATACTCCAAAGCCTAGTAGACAGCCTGTACTTGCTCTAGCTCTCTCCTGTCCTTGTCAGCCACCCAGTGCTGTCCCTTACTCCCAGCATGCCCCTGGCCTATTGGGGTAGTTCCACAATTTCTTGTCAGCTTGATAAATAGGGTGTAGGGGTGGAGTCTAGCCTGTCAATCAAGTCCAGCCTGATGATACACCCTGGTGGGCGTGACCTTCTTCTAAGGAAGGTCCTGGGAACCTCCCTGCTCTCTCTTTCTGCTTTCATCTACCTGTGGACAAGCCACTTTGAGCCACACTGAGGACAGCCAGATCCCTGGAGATGCATCCACCACCATTGGATCCACGAGACTTTGCACCTACCGGCCTATGATCTTCCTGCATTCGGCATCATTGTGTGTGGCTGCGTGAGTCTGAAGAGGGCTTTGTGGACTAGTATCAGACTTAAGGAGTACTATCGGAATGGACAGGGCTGGGATGTTTGCTTGATAGACAATTTTTTTGTATATAAAGTTTTCTCTTACATGTATATGAGTGTGTCTGGATTGTTTCTCTGGTCAACCCGGTCTCACACGCCTATTAAATGCACAGCCTTCTATTAATAACACCTGTCCTGGCAACCCAACTTTCACTTCTCCGCTCCCACAAAACCACACTGTTGAGCAAGCGAGTTTTAAGAGTCTGAACCCTGCTCCCACTCACTTCTCAGCACTCCCTGCTGATCGAGGGGCCTCCCCCACCCCCCAACAAATAACTATTGCTGTTGAGGTGATTACAACTTACAGTGAGGGGCCCTTTAGGACAGACAATAACTACTCCACAGGGTTTCCCAGACTGTACATAACACAGCCCAACAACCAAAACAGTTCTCTCTGGGGGTCTTGGTTTTTAGGCCCGTTGCTAGGGTTTATGGGGAGCTGATTCAGAAAATTGTCTTGGACAGACTGCATCACCTCTAGTTTCATAGATATGGTATTCCACTATATTTTTAGCTTTATATGTTATTAATTTATCATCCTAGTTTTAAATATGAGAAGAATCCAGACTTACAAATTACAGGATAAGAGAAAAAGGGGTAATAAATATTTGAAAAAGAATCAGAAGCCCTGGGGCATGTAGTGGGTAATGCATTGGTTGGCTAACTGCTAGGTCAGCAGTTCGAAGTCACCGGCAGTTGTACCAGGTCTTACAGGTTCACTATGAGTTGACCTTGACTTGATGACAGTGAGAGAAGACCCTTTCAGAGGATTTAAGCCCTGGGCAGCTAACCTAAAGGCTGACAGTTCAAACCCACCAGCCTCTCTGCAGGAGAAAAATAACAGCCTGCTTCTGTACGGATGGCACTGGCCAGCACAGTGCCTCACTGGCCACTCTGGTGCCTCAAATGTTAAACTTGTTTCTGAGTGTATTTGACCTTCTAATTCCCAAAGTGGCATCTCTGTCAGCTTTGGTTTACATGTTGGGCTGCTAACCTCAAGGTCAGCAGTTTGAACCCGCTGACTGCTACGTGAGAGAAGGATGAGGTGTTTCTGTTCCTGTAAAGATTTACAGCCTCAGAGACCCACAGGGACCGTTCTGCTTGGTCCGATAGGGTTGGCATGAATCTAAATGGGCTCGCTGGCAGGGAGTTGGGTTTTTCGGTTTTGTTCTCTTTGGGAGAGTCCGCCTCGTACCTTCCCTCATTGGTTGAGCCCGAGCAGAAGGCTCTGGAATCGAGCACCAGCTCCTAAGGCAAGGCAATTTCAATTCCTCCCTGACCCACTGTCAACTCGGCCTCCTGAAATATGAGTTCAGGACTTTTTCCTCCTCCACTTGGCCCCTCAATTGACTCAGTCATGTGGCCTAGGACCCTCATGGTAATCCTGCACTGCCAGCATGGTCGATGTCGTGCCCATGGCCAGGAGCTCCAGGAGTGCTGGATGATGCCAGTGTGACATTCTGCCACTCCCCCCGTCCAGGGTCTGGTCTCTGGGGCTCACTTAACACTTCATGAAGGAACGAAAGGTCATCTTTTCTTTCTTTCTAGTCTGCCTTCTTGCTTCCCAATATGGCGTTGCTCACCCAGCCCTTGGGATTCCTTCCCCCCAGCATCCCCTCTATTCTCCTCTGCTCGCCCTCGCCCTCGCCCTCGCCCTCACCTGCACATCAGCATCATCCCTGTACCAGCATCACTGCAGAAGCACGCTGGCTTCCTGCTTTCAATGGGAGCCCTGAGCAGTGGGATTCTGGGAGGATGGTGGCAGCCGTGCTGAAATCTGGATCTCCTGGAGTCCCCTCAGGGAGACATGCAGAGAAGCTACGCAGAAAGTGCCAGAGCCCCTGGCTGGTCAGGAATGAGGTCACCCAGGCCCCAAGTTACAGGTGGGTGAGAACAAATCACCCACAGTCCCAAGACCCACTGTTGGTGTCTGGGCAGGAGAAAAGTGACCGGCCAGTGCTGGCCACTTCTGAGCGAGTGGGGAAGCCCCGCCCCACCCCAAATAGCAGCAGGTATTCTCTAGAGAGGAAAGCGGGCCCATGTGGAAACAACACTGAAGACTGGGGGCAAGTTCTGCAGCCCCTCTCTACCCTCATCCACTGATGGTGTCGTGGAATTCAGCACGTCAGGCTGCGGGCTCCTGCTGTCAGGAACATGTTAGAGAGCAGCACACGTGTGTGCGCGCATGCACACACACACACTTTAACTGAACTGAGGGGTTCTCTCCTGAGGCTGGGGCTGCAGCCTTCCTTCGGCTTTGACCTGGGGCTTCCTTTACGCTGCACGCCAAGCCAGCCTCCGTCAAGAACACGCAGTCTTTGTGGAGAGCACACGGCAGCCTCTGCACACTGAGCGGGTCTGAAAAGCTAGTTCAGCGAGAACTTCCCTGCCAAGTGGACACCCTGGGGAGCTTCCCAATAGCCCAGGCCCAGGACGTCTCGGCATGGCTGGGTCTCCCAGGCCCTCTTCAATCACCATTCCAGAGTCACAAACACTCGAAAGGGGGTTTTTCACCTGGCAGAATGGTAACTGGTGCCAGAAGACAAGCCAGGAGCCATCTAACCGAATCTCGGATCCTGCAAACCAAGGAGGCCCCTGGGCCCCTCTGAAGGTCACCAGTAACTTCTCAGGGAGAGAAACTACAGCTCCTTAGCCTTTGGAGACAACTGGAGGCAGGATGCCATTGGGCCTTGGATTTCACTGCACAAGGGACCGAAAGGAAAGACAGTTTGTATCCCGGGAAGCCCAAAAGCCAGCCCCGCATAAAGCCCACCTCCTCTCCAAGGCACCAAGCCATCGGATGGTGACGGACTTACTCGGGATCCTCTCGGTATGGGGAGCCTAGCGGGGCAAGGTCCTCTCTTCTGCTGCCACAGCTTCCCAGCGGGCCCTCTGCCCGCCGCCTGTCTTCCCCAGGATCACATGGAAGTGTGCTATAAATGTGTGTTGGCTGGAGGTTGCTGGCCGGGGAGGCAGCAGTGGTGTAAGCGATCCAACCCAGGCGTCCCCGAGCGCTTTGCAGCCCAGGGGGAGGATACCGGGAGCCTGCAGGGCCCAGGTACACAGCCTTTCCCACTCTCGGCTTGTATAGGGTCCATCCGAGAGCCTATCGGTGCCGCCTTGGGCAGCAGGTCTGTCTGCTTGGATGTGCGCTCTGTCTGGGCGAGGAGCGGCCACTTTGAAACAAAGCAGCCTTTGGGTAGAAAACAAAACAAAAAGCCTCCATAGGACCAGAAATGCTCCTGCTGGGCTGGCACAGGCCGTGGCCCGCTTCTGAGGGTCAGTCCAGCCCCGGGAGAAAGAGCGCAGGTGAGATTGCTGGTGACTCTGTTGGAACTGGCAAACTTGTCCCAGGTAGGTCAGGAATTAAATCACCCGACGATGTAAAACTGAGCAGCTGTTAGGAAAGTGAGCTAGTATATCGTGCCAACCTGGCCGATAAACACATGTGGGGTTAATTGAAGGGCGGAGGGATAAATGGTTCAGTGAGCCTCGCCTTTCTAGTTCTCGGGTCTCTTGTTTTCTGATGGTTGGACCAGGGTGCAGCTGCCTTAGCAGTTCCCTGCTTCAGCTGACAAGGCTGACTTCCTGTGAGACATCCCCAAGGAGAAGCCACATGGACCTACCCCGATGCAGCCCTGGGTGCTGGAGCACCCGTGTGGAGACCCCTGCCAGCACTTGGATGCTTACACGCTCACTGATTTGGCTTTCCTCCTAAGGTCGGCGTCATTGTGTCTGCTTTGTGAGATGGAGGAGGACTTTGTGGACTGGTGTTGGACGTATGGCTGAATGTTGGACTTTTGGGCTTGGGCGGCACTGGGTTGGGATATTTTCTTGACGTACACTTAACCTTTACATAAAACTCTCTCTTATATATGAGTTTCCGTGGATTTGTTTCTCTAAAGTACTCATACAGAAGGCTATGGAGGTCTTTCTGCACCGACCAGGGACAGTGCTCCCTGACGCGTTCCTTAGTGGACAGATGGAGGTGTGCGGCCGTGTGAATGACAAGCTGCCGCTCCGGGGCATCAGCCTGTGGGTGGGTGTGTTTACACGACACCGTGTGGACAAGCTGCTGTGGCTGTTGATTCCGGCTCCTGATGGCTTCGCGCACAACTGGACCAGACAGTTGGGATCCCTGGGATTTTCACCGGATGGTTTGGGGAAGTGGTTTGCCAGGCCTTTCCTCTGGGCCCATCTTCCTCTGAAAGCTTTGCTGAGATCTGGTCGGCATCCTAGTGACAGGCAAACCTCCAGCAACAGAGAACCATGGCCCCGCAGGAAGTACATGCACCTGGCCTCAAGCCTCGGGCTACCTCGCAAAAGAGGAGCTCTCTCTCTGCCCCCAGAATGTCACCCAAAGACCACCACTGCTTCCCATAATACACTATACAGAACTCCTGCACACTGTGTTTGCATATATCGGGAAGAAACCAATAATCCCTTTCTGGAAATTTATAGAAGCCACTGGAGACAGAGGATGCCTCTAGGGAAGGAAAGTCGTCGGGGGCAGAGCGGGGGTAGGCAGGGCTGGGGGAACAGAGGAGGACGACTGCTGACTTACACATTCCCTCAGACTAGGAATTTAATCTGATGCACACGAGGAAGTGTTTCAAAGGAACATTGGAAAGTATTCTACTATCCAGTAGACATAGTTCATGTTCCTCATAATTCTGTTCCGAGCCCTGGATTTGCATTGCTGTAGCTCATTTCTCACATGTCTAGAGGGGTTTTGATAGAGCTGGGGGAGAGGGTTCCTCAAGATGACAAGTTTGTGCAAGAATTGAAACTCGGGGGAAGGTCGGGGGAAAAAGGGGCAATGATCAACATATTAATTGCCCCGCCACCCCACTGGGTGACGAACAGCAGAAACATGGGTGAAGGGAGACAGCTGATGGTGTAAGATATGAAAATAATGTATAATTTATCAAGGGTGAGGGAGGGAAAAAGTGAGGGGCTGATACCAAGGGCTCAAATAGAAAGAAAATGCGTGCAAAGGATGATGGCAACATGTACACATGTGCTTGACACAATGACTGTATGGATTGTTATAAGAGCCTCCAATAAAATTATTAAAATAGAAAAAATAATTGAAACTCCGTCACCCAGAGGAAGCAGATCATTTCAAGTGAAGAGTCCAAAGGCCAAGTTTGTCATGGGATTCACTGAGCCCCTGGCAGGGCACATGGGTCCATTGTCCAAGAGCTGACAGCACTGATTCCATTGGAGAATAATGGAGGTCATTCTGGAAGCCACCTGCATGGTATGATCTAGACAAGGCAAACCCCCAGCCCCCAAACTCACTGCCATTGAGTTGATGCTGACTCATAGTGACCCTATAGGAGAGGGGAGAACTGCCCCTGTGGGTTTCCAAACTGCAATTCTGGTGTTTTTTTTTTAACGTTTTATTAGGGACTCATACACCTCTTATCACAATCCATACATATACATACATCAGTTGTATAAAGCACATCTATACATTCCCCGCCCCAATCATTCTCAAAGCATTTGCTCTCCACTTAAGCCCTTTGCATCAGGTCCTCTTTTTTCCCCCCTCCCTCCCCGATCCCCCCTCCCAATGTGCCCTTGGTAATTTATACATCGTTATTTTGTCATATTTCTTTATGGGAATAGAAAACCCTGTCTTTTTCCCATGGAGCAGCTGGTGGTTTTGAACTGCTGACCTTGCGGTTAGCAATCCCATTTGTAACCACTATGCTTCCAGGGGCTCCTGAACAAGGCGAGGTCTACAAAAATGAAGAGCAGAGGATCCAGGGAAAGCACATGTTTGGGGGGAGATGTGTTTTCCAAGATCATATACAATTCAAAATGCAAATAATCCAGGTCACTGCCCCCCACCCCCACCCCAGGAGCAAGTATAAAAGCAAAGCAAGGACTTCCAGAAGGTGTGTCTAAACCACTCTTGCGTGTCTTTGTCTTGACGCTGCATTTCATTCCCTAAACCCCACCTTACATTAAACTGGTGGCATAGTGGGTTAGGCATTGAGCTTTAAACTCTGAGGTTAGTGGTTCAAGTCCACCAGCTGCTCTTCAGGAGAAAGACAAGGCTGCCTGGTCCTGGAAGAAAGATTTAACATCTCAGAAACCCAGAGGTGCAGGGTTCTCTTGGGGACGCTGCTGTGACACAGGATCAACCCCCATGCAATGAATTGGTTGGCTGGTTGGTTCTCTTTATGCCGCATCTCACAGTCCTCGGTCTCCTTTGTGGCTTTGTATCACATGTCGCTTCTCCAATTTATTAACCTCAGAGCACGGTGGCATTCTCACACTAATATGAAGAAAAACAAAAAATCCAAACACATCGCTTTCTAGTTCATCCTAACGCAGTGACCCCATAGGACAGTGGCAGGGCCTGAGTTGGGTTCCCAGGCTGTGAAGCTTTATAGACACAGACTGCCATGTCTTTCTCTTGTGGAGGCAACTTGTGGACCTTACAGACAGTCACCGGGAGGAGATGAGCCGGTCAACGTGCAGTGTAGCAATGATGAAACATACAACTTTCCTCTAGTTCTTAAATGTTTCCTCCCCCCACTATCATGATCCCAATTCTACCTTGCAAATCTGGCTAGACCAGAGGATGTATACCGGTACAGATAGAAACTGGAAACACAGGGAATCCAGAACAGATAAACCCTTCAGGACTGGTGGTGAGAGTGGCGATACCAGGAGGGTGGAGGAAGGGTGGGGTAGAAAGGGGGAACTGATTACAAGGATCTACATAAAACCTCCTCCATAGGGGATGGACAACAGAAAAGTGGATGAAGGGAGATGTCAGACAGTGTAAGACATGAAAAAAACAATAATTGTGCTAGTCTGGGTACTTTAGAGAAACAAATCCACAGAAACTCATGTATAAGAGAGAGTTTTATATAAAGGTTAAGTGCACAGCAAGAAACATCCCAACCCAGCGCTGCCCAAGCCCACAAGTCCATCATTAACTCATATGCCCAACACCAATTCACAAAGTCCTCCTCCATCTCACAAAACAGACACAATGATGCCGACTGCAGGAGGAAAGCTGAGTCAGTGAATGTGTAAGCATCTCAGGGCTAGCAGGGGTCTCCACAAGGGTGTTCCAGCACCCAGGGCTGCATCAGGGTAGGTCCATGTGGCTTCTCCTCAGGAATGTCTTGCAGGAAGTGAGCCTTGCCAACTAAGGCAGGGAACTGGCTAAGGCAGCCTGGTCTGACCATCAGAAAGGCAGAGACCTGAGAACTCAAATAGTGAGCTTCACCGAGCCATTTATTCCTCTGCCCTTCAATTAACCCCACATGTGTTTATCAGCCAGATGGGCACAATAAACTAATCCAATCCACCCCTGGGCAACTTGGCACCTGTACATCATTCTTTAGCTTCAAAATTGCAATTAAGTAACACCTACACCTTAACCCTATAATCCTGTGAATTTTCCCCCACCTATGAAAGTTTGTAAGCCAACCACTTCATGCCTTTATCCCCGCAATTTTGAGTATCCAACTTATATACTGCCCACTTACATCAACCCAGTTCTCTGAGAAGACATTCATTTTCCGACATGAAGACTCTTCATTCCAGTTGGAACCTTGTGAAGTCTGCATCCACAAGCAAAGTCAAATCCGGACAGGCCATCCATGAAGTCAGCAACAATATGCACCAGTTCACAGTCTCAAAAATCTCCATCTGGTTGAGTTCTGGTCAACTCAATGTGGGCTGCCTCACTCAGCCTTCTCAGGGTGCCCCTGGTCACCTTGCCTTTAGACCATGGGCTCTCACCAATATTCAACAAGCCTATCCCCTCTTGCTAAGTCATGAACCTTAGACCAATCAACCCGCTCGTATCTTCTCTTTTGCCTGTAAACAAGTCCACAGGTGTCAGTGGCCAAACTCAACCGGTCTCTATATTGCTGCATTTCTCTCACTTCCACTCAACAAGTAGATCCAGGTGTTTACCTGGCAAGCATTTTAGCCCACTCTCAGGTTCCCTTTAACATTCAGTCCCAGAGAGGACTTTTCTTCATAATTCCAGATTTTTTCCAGCTTCTGACAAAGACCATTGGTTCCTGAGTACTCCAAAGCACTGGGTGGGGCATATCTTTCTTTGCATAGCTTTCTTTGCAGGCATGGCCTAAACCCATCCAGAGATCAAATTTTAATGGTTCAAAGCAAGTGGGCTTACAAGCTTTCGATTTTCATACTTCCCATATTTTCCCCATAATACAACTGAGTAAATAGTGTGACTTTATCTGACCTCTGGCTAGACAAGAAAAACTACCACGAGGGAGAGGTCAAACAAACATCTCCTCTCCATCTTATGGTCTGTTTCTCCGGTACCCCACTCCCAAGGTACCATAATGTGTTAGTCTGGGTACTTTAGAGAAACAAATCCACAGAAAATCATGTATAAGAGAGTTTTATATAAAGGTTAACTCAAAAAAATAAAATAAAGGTTAACTCAATAATTTATAAATTATCTAGGTTTCATGAGCGGGGAGGGTGGGGAAGGAGGGAAAAATGAGGAGCTCATACCAAGGCCTCAAGTAGAAAGGAAATGTTTTGAGAATGATGAGGGCAACAAATGTATAAATGTGCTTGACACGATGGATGGATGGATTGCAATAAGAGTTGTATGAGCCCCCAATAAAATGATTTAAAAGAGAAAGAAAGAGAGAGAGAGAGAGAGAGAGAGAGAGAGAGAGAGAGAGAGAGAGAGAGACTGGCACATCATTCTCTTGTGGAGCAGCTGTGGGGTGAAACTGCTCAGCCTCGGGTTAGCAGCTACGAGTTTGACCACTGTGTTACCGTACAATCTCACACCACCACCAACCAAAGACCCAGTCCCACTGATTCTGAGTCATAGGGCACTGGAGGACAAGAATAGAGCTGCTCCATAGGCTGTCCAAGAAGCTCTGGTGCCATAGTGGAGAGTGGGTTATGTATTGGCTGTTAACCAAAGGGTTGGCAGTTCCAACACACCAGCTGCTCTGTGGGAGATAGATGAGGCTGTCTACTCCTGTAAAATGTCCTAGTCTCAGAATTCCTCAGAGTCGGGTCTAGCCTGCATTATAGGGAGGCCATGGGTCGGCATTGACTCCATGGCACTGAGTTTGGGGTGCAGAGGGTTCCCAAGGCTGTGATGGTTGCAGAAACTGTGGTGTGTTTCCACCGCGGAGAAGCTATCACAGCTTTCTAACGTGGAGCAGTTGGGGGGCCGGGTTAAAATCTCTGATCTTGAAGTTAACAGCTGAGTGCTTTGCCCACTGGGCCACCAGAGCTTCTCTCACACCGACACCATTGAATAAAAACTCCGCAATTGTTGCGATCTGGAAAATAGCTTTAGTTACAATAGCGTCGCCAAAGCTCCAAAGCCAGTAAGGAAGGCCCCACAATCCTAAAGGCCTCTCTGCTTAGCAGCTGAAGGGGCGCCCCCATGTGACAGCATTGCAAGTGCAGTTTTTAATCTCCTTTTTTGATCCTGCCATCTGTGAACGGGTTGGTGATCAAAAGACTACTTTTTAAATTATGTCACACAAACGTCTTAAAAAAAAAAGGATAGATTTTCAGTATTTCAAAATGTCCCCCTGGTGATGTTCCATTGCTTATTTTATTTCACAAACACCAAACCAAGTTCACTGCCATCGAGGCGACTCCACCTCCCAGCGACCTTATAGGACAGGGTAGAGCAGCCCCTGGGGTTCTGAGACTGTCCCTCCTGGCGGCAGTAGAGAGCCTAGTCTTTCACCTGCAGGGCGGTTGGTGGTCTTGAACTGCTGACCTTGCAAGTAGCAGCCTTGCTGACAATAACAAGCTTTGTGGCAAAGGACAAAAAGAAAGGAGTGCTCCGCAGGCAGCACCCGGGACTGCGGATGGTGGAAACGTCCTTGGAGCAAATGAAACTCAAAGCAATGCTAAGGGTGACAGACAGAGTAGTTGTTGCTAATTTCTGTGCCACTGTTTCAACTTCAAGTGTGTCATCTCAGAACCGGGCTCCGAGGGGTATTCAATAGCGGCTGGTCCTGCGACATTCTCACCACGGTTCTTAGGTGGAGTTCATTGTGGCAGCCTCTGCGCTGCCCATCTCCCCTACAGCCTTCCACTTGGTATCTGCCCCTCCACGTGCCCAAGCACTGCCAGGGGAAGACCACCCCACCACTAATCACGGGTTCAGTAAGCGCAATTGTATGGTTGGGATATGTAAAGATTATTGTAAAGTCATAGCGAGCATGAGAGATAGAAGAGAGATGGAAATAATGGAGTCAGACACATTTTTTTTCCTATAAGCAGATAGTTTTATTTTGTTTTTGTTTTTTAACAATTTATTGGGGCTCATACAATTCTTATCACAGTTCATACATATACATACATCAGTTGTATAAAGCACATCTGTACAGTCTTTGCCCTAATCATGTTTTTCTCCTCTTTTCTTTTTTTACATTTTATTAGGGACTCATACAACCCTTATCACCATCCATACATATACATACATCAATTGTATAAAGCACATCTGCACATTCCCTGCCCCAATCATTCTCAAGGCATTTGCTCTCCACTTAAGCCCCTCGCATCAGGTCCTCTTTTTTTTTTCCCCTCCCTCCCCTTTCCCCCCTCCCTCATGTGCCCTTGGTAATTTATACATCGTTATTTTGTCATATCTTGCCCTATCCGGAGTCTCCCTTCCCCCCTTCTCTGCTGTCCCTCTCCCAGGGAAGAGGTCACATGTGGATCCTTGTAATCAGTTCCCCCTTTCCAACCCACTCACCCTCCACTCTCTCAGCATCGTCCCTCACACCCTTGGTCCTGAAGGTATCATCCACCCTGGAGTCCCTGTGCCTCCAGCCCTCATATGTACCAGTGTACAGCCTCTGTCCTATCCAGGCCTGCAAGGTAGAATTCGGATCATGGTAGTTGGGGGGAGGAAGCATCCAGGATCTGGGGGAAAGCTGTGTTCTTCATCGGTACTACCTCGCACCCTAATTAACCCATCTCCTCTCCTAAACCCCTCTATGAGGGGATCTCCATTGGCCGACACTTGGGCCTTGGCAGACACATTTCTTGATAGCATGGTCCCCTCCTGGATGGCCATGATCTTACCAGGCAGGTCAGCGCACAGTACGGGGCGACGTGGGCTGGGATGGAGGAGACCCCGTTTATTGCTAACCCAGGCTTAGCTATCTCTTTTAGGGGGGTGTGATTTACAGGTAACCACACATGTCACAGGAAGGGCAGTACAACAGGCATACACATTATAGGAAGGGGATGTACAATGGGCATGTGTGACAGGAAGGGGATGAGCTAGTGGTGTGCCCATAGGAAGGGGAGGGACTTGAGGTACACATGTGACAAGAAGGGCGGACCCTACACTCAATATGGCAGCCTGACCTTGGTCACCCTTGAGTGGGCTTGACCTCCCTGGCTCTCCTTCAGGGAGACAATTCACTACTATCCTTATCAGAAGGGAGTGGGCCCTATTGCTTGTGGGATAAACCGTGGTGACTGCTTGCTCTGGATGACTGATAACCCTTAGGGAGAGTAACCCCTGACCTTCTGATGACCTCCAAATGCATAGTCATTCGCAAGCAGCTAAGTTTGGCATTTATTGGGGGGGGGAGACAACTTGGGAGAAATCTTTCTGTTTCCCACAATCCTCCATTTTGTTTTATATATAGAATTCAAAAGGGCCACAGTGGCTACATGGTTATTTTCTATACATTGAAAGCTGTCAAGGCAAATATAATGACCAAATTAATATGGCCCAAAACTCTGGCTCGTGGCAAGCGTTTTGAATGCAGGCTTCGGGGATAAAGCCCCCCTATGCCCGTTGCTATTGGGAGCAGGCATGAGAGGGCCTGGATGCCACGATGGGAAGAAATGGACCAAAGAGGAGCGTCTGCTTCTGTGGGGAGACAGAATCAACCATGTGCTCACTTTAAGGCAGCACAGCTTTAAGGGGAGAAACTGTGGAAATGACAGGTGACCGCAGGAAAATGTACTTGGATTTTATGTCCAACTACAAGAGTGGCGGCTTTCCTACCATGGAATTCTGGCTTTCCAGATTCCCTCTGTATCAGTCAGGGAAGAGTCACAGTCCTATTTCGCTCAGTGGCAGTTTCCCATAAAGCATGATGTCCTTCTCCAGGGACGGGTCTCTCCTGACACCACGTCCAACGTATCGGAGACAAAGCCTTGCCATCATTGCCTCTAAGGAACATCCTGGCTGTACTTCTTCCAAGACAGATTTTTTTTTAAAGCAGTCCATGGTACTTTCAATGTTCTTAACCGGCACAATTCACATGCATCGATGCGTCTTCGATTTTCCTTGTGCAATATTCAACTTTCATACGAGGCGATGGAAAATTCCATGGCTTGGGCCAGGTGCACCGTGGGCCTCGAGTGACTGCTACCGGTCAAAATGAGCTTAAGCTACAAGGCTGTGTACTGCCTGCTGCCCACGGAGTCCAGACATAGGCAGTTCTAGAGTTCAGCCAGCACCTCAGTCCCGCCCATCCTTTCTCTCCGCGGCCTCTAGCATTGGGGCTTTCCTCGTGGGCTCGCTACCTCCTCGTCTGCAGATGGCTGCCGTCTTGCCAGTGCTAGGGCCTCATGCCAGCATCTGAAGGAAGGGGCAAGGGTGAGACCAGAGCTTTCTTGCCTAGAATCTTCGTCTTCCATCTCAGCAGGCAGCCTCCTTATTGGCCAGAACTGGATTACACTCCAGCTTCAGACTGTTCACTGGGGCGAGGGAAGAGCTGGGTCGCACTCTTCAGACCAATCCTGCTCCACCCCGTGAAACTGGCACAAGAGCCTTTAAAAAAAAATCATTTTATTAGGGGCTCAAACAACTCTTTTTTTTTTTTGGCGTCCCTGGGTGGGCTCGAATCAAACAACTCTTATCACAATCCATCCATACATCAATTGTGTAAAGCTCATTTGTACATTCATAGCCCTCATCATTCTCAAAATATTTGCTCTCCACTAGCCCCTGGCACCAGGTCCTCATTTTTTCCCTCCCTCCCCACTCCCCCCAAGAGTCTGTTTTTTCCTGAACTCTGGAAAGGCATTGGGTGTGAGGGTCTGGCTGTTCAGCAACTGAATAATAGCACCTGTCTCAGGTTTATGACATGGATGCACAACATACAACATGGGAATCATTTGGGGCAGGCTTGTGTAGAAATTCCAGAGGCAGGTTCATGAGTTGGCACTGAATCAATGGCATTGAGTTTGAATATGAGTTTGTGTCATCACTTAATTTTTAATATTTCTGCTTGAGAAAGCAAAATGTGCTCTCAGCACCAACGAGAACGTTGGGGAGACACTTTCAATCTAATCCAATATACGCGTAATGGCATTCCCAGGACACTTCTCTTGGAAACGATACTGATCATTATCCCATCTTTCTTGAGCCCTCTAGAAGAGGCTTTAGGATCTTTATGAGAGAATCGATTATTAACAGAAATTGCCAGGTGCAGTAGATGTGTACAAGGGATAGTAAACCCCCGCTGACTGCGAAGAAGTCAGAGAACGCTTGTTTCTGCCCTTAGCAAGAGCAAGAGTGGTCTTGACAGCGCCCCATCAAGGTGGCTTAGAAAGACCAAGTGACTGTGGGCGGTCACAGATGGTGAGTGGCAGAATGAAGTGTCAGGACTGAAGTCCAGAGCTCTTCCCACCCAGCTCCAGCTGTGCAGTGCTGGGGGCCCATGGTGCTGCTCGGGGCTGCGTCTGAGCCTGGGAGGGTGAAAACTTAGTGGGGTGGGTGCAGTGGTGAGATGCAAATAGCTTCACCCCTGGTTTGCTGCCCTGATGACCGTTTTAAGTATAAAAAAGAATATGCTGAAAAATTGTTTATTATTTCATTCAGTTGTGACTTAAGTAAGAATAAGAGAGGGACACAAAGCTGGATTTTAAGAGAGCATTTAAAAATATTAATGAAAAATGTTAACTATTACCTGACCCAAAAAACAATAAAAGCTGTTATTGAAAGCATTTCCATATTGCTTCTGGATAGGTGTCCTCATTTGCAATATTCTTTGATTCTGTCTGAGCCTCCTCAGCCTGTGTGCTTTGTCCTCAACCATTGTTTCACTGTTGGAGCAGGATCGCCAACCTTTAGAGGGGGCCAGTGAGACAACAGTCATGTGTTTGCTCTATTAGAAACGGGCGACTTCTCTCTCTGGAAAACCTCCTCCTGCTTCTGCTGAACTTGCAGCAATTGTGTTGACAGTGTTCTTTGAGCTCTTGGAGCACTCTCGGGAATCGTGTCACTAACTCATCCTATCTCCCAGGAACTTGGGCTTCATGACAGCATGCTGTTTGGCATTTATCTCTTTAGGCTCTATGTTTGTTTACTTAAGTAACAAATGTAAGGGAATAAACATGTAGTATTTCATCACACGTATAGCAAGTTTCATGAAATGAATGAATGAATATTACCAATATCGTTCCACCATCATTTTTCTTACCCATGGACAGAATGAACATTACTGCGGGCGCTTGGAGTATGCTTTTGCACAGGTGAACATTGGAGGTGCGTGGGTGATTTCCACACCGGGCGGCCGCCCACCTCAGAAAGAACCCAGTCTACACGTGCCATTGTCACAACTGGCTCACTGAACTCACAAAAAATCAGGTATGGGCTTTGCTGAACCCGCTGGGTCCCCCACTGGACGGGTCTGTGGTTGATGTTAGGTGCTGTTGGGACTCACGGCCACCCTGTGTACAACTGGGGGACACCCACCCTGGTCCTGCACTATCCTCTCAGGTTTGAGCCCACGGTTGCTACCCAGTCGGTAGGAGTGGAGGACCAGTGTACCAAGCAAGAGCTCAGGGGCCTGATGCTGTTGGGGAGGTGCTGCTATAAGGTCTGGCTGTCCCTAGTGTCCTGGGAGCAGGCAGGTCCCTCTCCAGGGCGTCTAAGGGGCACTCAGTCCTTCCTAGGTACCTGGGCGGGGCATGCTCTCAGCCAGGTCCCCTAAGCCAGGGGCTCAAGAGCCTCCGGTCCATCACCAGCCCCCGTGGGGCTCTAGAGCTCGCTGTCCTCAGAGTCAGGGTGCGCCGGGCCCTTGTCCCGCGCCCCACGGCCAGCCCAGCAGGCCGCACCGGGCGCGCCTCCTCGTCGGCCTCCGGCCACAGGCGTCGCTGTGCGCCCGGCTGCCCGGGCCGGTCCGCGCGGAGCCGCAGCGCGCGAGCAGGGCGTTCAGTTTCTGGCGCGAACTTCCGCCGTTCCGAAGTTGCACGGGGGCATTGGGGCGATGTCCGGCGACAGCAGCGTCCGCCGGCCCGAGGGCCGCGGCCGGGGCCGGGAAGCGCACCGGGGCCGCGCCCGCTCCCGCTCGCGGTCCCGGTCGCGGTCGCCGCTGTCGCCGGGGGGCCGCCGCGGCGGCGCGCCCCCACGCAGGGAGGCCCCGGCGTACCCCAGCCTGGACGACACGGACCCGTCCGACTCGGGGGACGAGAGCCTGGACCCGGCGATCCTGGAGGTGGAGACCGACCACGGCCTGTGTCGCCAGATCCGCCACCAGTACCGGGCGCTCATCACCTCGGTCCAACGTAAGGGGCGCGGGCCGGCCGGTCCCGTGTGCCCGCGGGAGGCCCCGGCCCGCCGCCTTCGCTTTCCGATTCGCTCCGCTGGCCGCGCTGCCCACGGCTGGTCGCGCGCCCGCCTTTCTTTGGTCCGTGGAGGGCGGGGGGCCCGCGCCTGGCAGGATGGCCACGCTGGAGGCCGGGCCAGCGGCAGTGGGCAGCTGGTCGCGGGGAGCGCTGGACGCCGGCACCTGTTCTTTCGGTTGCATCCTGCGACCTTGGATTGGTGGCAGAAAGGCAACCCTTCTGCCCCCACCTGGCACCTGCCCAGTGGGATTCGGTGCGCGGGGGGTCGCAGACTCTCCCACGAGGAGACCGCAGGGTCGTGCCTTTCGGAGCCCACCGAAGCGCGTGCTGCTTTCCCCCGCTGGCCGCTTGGTTAAAGTAGTATGTGGTCAGTACTGTGGGTGCCTTCCCAGTGAGCTGAGTCACCACGCCTGGATAACGAACGTGGTCATGATTGGATCAGTGCCTGAATAGCACATTCCCCAAAGCCTGCCCTTTTTTTCCTTGTAAACATAGAAAACCGAGAGGACATACTGAGTGCCGGGGACAAATTAACAGAGGTCCTTGAAGAGGCCAACACTCTGTTTAATGGAGGTAATGCGCCCTTTTGTGTGCCAGGGAGCTCCTTGTCCTGCCACTTGAGGCATTTTCCGTACTTTGTGTAAGAGGCAGAGGGCCTTGATGTCAGGAAGTGGGCAATGATGCTTTACCAGTTTGGGAACTTATCACTCCAACAAGGTCTTTGTTATTCTAGTGCTGCTGTTACAGAAATACCACTGGTGGCTGGCTTTATTTTACTTTTACCGGTGGCCCGAGTTAGCAAACACATTTATTGTCTCACAGCTGCAGAGGCTAGAAGCCTTCATTCATGGTGCCGGGCTTTGCTCTCTGTTGGCTCCGGGGGAAGGCCCTTGCCCACTTCTAGCAGGTTTGGACGGGGCATTTCTAGTTGCTGTCAACGTGCCTTGGCATCCATCTTCCTGGGTCTCAGAGGCTCTCAGCTCAAGGACTCCTGGCCCTTTTGTCTTGGAGCCCTGGTGGCACCACGGCGAAGCACCAACCTGCCTGGCACTCCAGGGAGATAGACGAGGCGGTCAGCTTCTTGAGGCCTTGGAAACGCCGGGGGCCAGTTCCACTCTGGCCTGGAGGGCTGACTGCGATGGGAGGAGGCGGGCTTGGGTTTGGGTCCTACTTGTGCTGTCATCTGTTTGTTTCATGATGCCATCTGCTGTAGCCCCAGGACAGGCCGACCTCATCTTTTTTTTCTCTTCCCTTCCACCTTGTCTTATTGTGCGTCACTTGACGCACTTCGGCGACACTGGTGTGTTGTTTTATCTCGTCTTTACAAGGTGAAGGTTTGTGACAACCCTGTAGCCATCAAGTCTATGGCGGTCAGTTTCCACAAGCATGCCCTCCATGTTTCTGGGTCGCATTTTGGGCATTGTCAACACTGTGTCACGCTATGTCACGCTTTTCTGTTACGCTATTGCACGTGTAATGGATGGTAATACAGTGCGAGTGTGACTCTTCTATGCACCCCGCGGGAAACCAGAACAGCCACGCCATTTACTTTATTTCGATGGACTGAAACCAACCCCACAAAACCTCCGAGACTTGCCTGTGTGTGTGTGTGTGTGTGTGTGTGTGTGTGAGAGAGAGAGAGAGCAGTTCAGTAACAGGGCAGAGTGGGGGTGCATCCCAATAGGAGCTCTGAGTCCCCAAGCCCTAAGGCAGCCCCCCAGACTACATTCCCTACTGGGCCCTTCTGTGGGAATAGAAAGGGTAACCAGACCAGGCAAACTAAACAGTTGCTATCCACTCAGTGCGTGCGTCCTAATTCGTGGTGACCCCACGTCTGCCCGAAGAGAACTGCGCTGTGTCCCAGGCTTTCAATGGCCGATTTCCCAGCGCAGACAGTGATCTACCTCTGCCTCGGTTCTTGATGATCTTGCCACCCACCCATTTCTCATCGACAACAACAGTAAAAATCTATCCAGCGGTCTGCCATGTTAACGGTGTTGGCAGTATCGATGCTGAGGTCCGAAGCAAGAGGAACTCTTTCGGCTGGGATGGTGCAGGTTGTGTGTCTGGCGGGGTCGTGATTCTCAGTGGTCTGGCATCTATGTAGTAGTGTCTTTGGCAGTGACGCGATGTAGTCATCCTCCATTTTGTAATCTGATGCGGTCACTTCCGTTTTCCCATCACTTTTTGGTTTGGTTGCGCATAGTGACCCGTCTTTGGGACCAACCTTGCCCTGCATAGTGAGGTGAGTGATCCGAAATGGTAAAAATATAAATGCTTCTGCTAAGTGGGAATTATTTATTAAGAGATTGTTAACAGGAGTAGGAAAGCCGAATTCAGAACTGGCTGGTCAACTTTCATTCAAGGCGCGGTTTTGAAGAGCTAGGTTGGGCCAGCTTCCAGGGGGCAAGGGATCCGTTTCCAGCACCCTGAGATGATTTGGGGGCCAGTGGAAACCACCTTGTAAGTGGTTGGAAATGTAGGGAAAGGAGGCTGCTGTATATCTCGTAATGTGTGTGCATCCTTTTTTGTTTGCTTATTTCTCTTCAGTGTCCCGAGCAAGAGAAGCCGTCCTGGATGCCCAGTTTCTCGTTCTGGCTTCCGACCTGGGGAAAGAGAAAGCCAAACAGCTGCGTTCAGATCTGAACTCGTTCGATATGTTGCGATATGTTGAGACTCTGGTAAGTACCGATTCTTATGAAAGCCTTGTCTTTTCAGTAGATCTATTTTAGGACATTACTTCTGTGCCTGTGCTAGTGGTGTTCCCTTGGTGGGGTCGGGGCTCTTCCAAGGGGATCTTATCAAACTATTCAAGTGAGAGGAGAGCTGCTTGCTGGTGGAATGTGTGTGGGGTGGCCATTGGGACCCAGTCCTACATGACCGTCTCTCCCCCTTCTCTCTCCACCCTGCGTACTAGGGCTAGAGATGGAGATTCTCTACCTCCCTCCCGGGCCCTGCTTCAGTTAGTTATTGGTTCTTCAGTATTCTAGAATCTTCTCAGGAGCCTGAGACCTTGGCCCTGGGCTGGGCAAGAGCCCAGCACCACAGGTATTAGGACGCAGCTGGCTTTGAGCTGGACCAGGTGGAGGCAGTGTGTTTTGGTCCATCTTTGAGAATCTTTTAGAATCATTCCAAGATTGTTGTTTTTTCTCCTTTATTTTTCAAATTCACCGTGATTTTGTTTTTGCTTCTCGGTAAGCTTCGTAGTTGTTCTCTAGAATTTTAATACTGGTCCTTGTTGGCTTTGAGCCGTGGTGACGCAGTGGCTGGGGCATGCCATGGCTAAGCTGGAGGCTCTGACCCACCCGCCGCGCTCCCTAAGAGAAAGATGTGATGGTTTGCTCCCACAGATAGTGAGCTCCTCGGGCGCCCGGGGCACGGCCCTCCTCTCAGCACCCTGAGACCTCTCCCTCCGTGGCGTTTTTTCTTGCTGTTCTCCTTTGAGCCAGCCTCTGTCCTGACACACACCAGTGTATCCCTCTGTGTGAATATTGAATTTCAGACAGGATGTTTATGTTAATTCCTTATCAAAATGGCCTGGTGCCCTGACCTCTGGCCTGATAAAGGCATTCTTTTACATGAGGCAGAGGAGTATTTCAGTTTATTGTTTTCAAAACCTTACAATTGTCTTTTTGAAAAAAATTTTCAAAACTTTTTCATGAAGTACGTTGCTTTAAGAACAGTGTACGAGATCACGCACTCTCTGCACTGAAAGAGACCACAGATGGAGTCATTTTAAAAATTGTACTTTTATTCCCTAGTGGGGAAGGACCAGGAGGTGGGAGAGTGGAGGGGTGCTGAGGGTTCCCCCTGGGATCCTGTGGCATAACACCCCCGCCCTCAGTGGGGGGCCTCTTATAGCGCTAAGCTCCCGGAGGTCTTTGGGGGGCTGGCTGTTACAGGACGTGGCCGCTTTCACTGGACTTCATGGTAGAACCTTTCCACGCGTCCTTCCACCAAGGGCAGCTCCACGGAAGTGAGGTTGAAATCAGTCACTGACTTCCGCTGGGTGCCCTTGGTGGTGCCCTTAGACCCAGACCGAGACCCACGCCGAGTAGAGCTCTCTGGGGTTCTCAGACCCAAAAGGCCAGCTCTGCTTCCCAGTCTTGTCCTGGAACTGTGGGGTTGGGATCCTCTTTGTGCTTGTATTGTTTTACCTGGGCGTTTAAAACAAACCATACTGGTGATTCCGAGCTTGCCCTGGGCCTTAGCTTTTTCAGATAGTGTACCCAAACCCTCTTGGCCCGGACACCGTGGGCACTTGGGACTGGCTGAGCCTCCGTGCCCTGTGCATGACACAGGATGCTGTGGAGCAAACTTTATCTCTGCCACTAGGTGCCCAGAGTAGCCCCCCACCCTCTCCCCACAAAGGCCCTGCGGGTGAGATCACTTCCCCTCCTTACCTGAGTGCCTTCAGGAAGTTTTTTGCTTTTGCTCAAAAGAAGATGGGGGTTTCCATTTCAGAGCAGGAATTTCTCTGTGGGGTGCGGGGTGGGTGGGTGGGGGAGGGGAGGGGTGGGGCTTAGCCAGCATGCTGGGAGGCCTTAAGCAGGCAGGCCTGTGACTGAGCTCATGCCGCTGTAGTGGTGTCTGGGTGTCTGGGTGTAGTGGTGTCTGGGTATAGTGGTGTCTGGGTGTCTGGGTGTAGTGGTGTCTGTGTAGTGGTGTCTGGGTGTCTGGGTGTAGTGGTGTCTGGGTGTAGTGGTATCTGGGTGTCGTGGTGTCTGGGTGTCGTGGTGTCTGGGTGTAGTGGTGTCTGGGTGTCTGGGTGTCGTGGTGTCTGGGTGTAGTGGTGTATAGGTATATAGGTGTAGTGGTATATAGGTGACTGGGCTGGAGATTGCTGCTGGCTTAACTGGGGTCTTTTGTCTCCTTCACTTTTGTAGCTGACACATATGGGTGTAAATCCGCTAGAAGCTGAAGAACTCATCCGTGATGAAGATAGTTCTGATTTTGAATTGATAGTCTATGACTCCTGGAAAATATCAGGCAAAACAGCAGAAAACACCTTTAATAAAACCCACACATTCCACTTTCTGTAAGACATTTGGGAAACCCCGCCCCCCCGGCCCGCCCGCCATTTGTAAACCTGAAATGACTGCTGCTTGCTTTAGAGGGAAGACCGTGCTCGGTAGTGTCGCATGGACGGTCACGGTGCCAGCTTCACAGCCCCTAAGCTAAGCTCCCGGTGGGGATGGACCGGAAAGGCCCCCTTGCCCCTGGTTAGCAGGGAGGGGCCGTGGGCCCCCGTCCCCGAGCCCTTGTGTGGGTTCCTTTGCTGCCTAGCTGGCGGCTTTGGATCCGCAGCATCGTGTCACGGGTTTGCCTTTGTAGCTTTTCGAACCAGGAGATCTCCGACTGGGATGCTGTCAGAGATGGCACCCAGCGACATGTGTGACACGGCAGTTACTGGAACCCTTCGGTGTCACCTAAACAGCCCACTTCGTTTCTTCTTTTTTTGCTTATTGTGAAAAGTGTTTCTTCCTCTTCAAAGGACATGAGCTGGCCTGACCTCCTGCCCCAGTGTGGCGGGCCAAGGGCTCTCAGGGGTTCTCTTGTAGGACAGCCTGCAAGTACACTCCGTGGTAGGCGGGGGGTGGGGTAGGGGTGGGGGACCTTTTTTTCTGCCAAGAACCATTTGGATATTTATAACATCATTGTTGGGCCGAACCGGTCAAACACGAAATTCACTCTTCCCCAATGTGGACTGCTGCTCTTAGGGGAGGCGTGTGACTCGCTGGAGGGATGGTTTCTTTTTTTGGTAGGGATGATTTCGAGGGCCTTAAATATCCCTCAGGCCAGGCGCTCCAGCCATCCCGCTGTAGTCACCACCCCATTCTTAGCGTCGCTTGCTCTGCACACAGTGTCGGCCCCCCGCCTTTGTTACTCCAAGCCGGCCTCCTAAGTCCCTGGAGACTGGCAGCCTCTCCGTTATTGGGCTTTGGGGACGTGGTAGGTGGGGGGGGGGGGGCGCACAGCTGTTTTTAAGGAGCCTTCGGGTGACTAGCGCCCAGAACTGCTGCACCTACAGGAACTGCAGGTGGACCGGGTCCCGGCTGCGCTGTCCAGGGCCGGCAGAGAAAGTCCTTTGTGGTCTTAGACTTCGGGTCATCACCCCGCCACAAGGAAGCTCTAGAACCTGTGCCCCTGTAGTGCCGGTTCCGTTGGCCTGCAACACCCTCCTCCCGCTGAGCCTCCAGTGACTTCTCTAGACAGTTAGTTCTTGGCCAGCTCTCTCCCAATTCCAGGTAGACCTTCCTGTCCAGCTGCTCCCCTGGCTCTTGAGTGCTTCCGGTCAGCGCCCTCGGGGGTCTGCGGGGAGTTGAACGCTGGGCTCTAATCCCTTCTAGGGTCAGGGCCTGGGTTGACCTTTACTAGCAGGACCTTGATCTTGTCATCATGGTGTCCATGGCTCTAGTGCAGCTAAGTCTACTGGGGGTGGGGGACAAGCCCCACAGGGAAATGAATCCCCTGGCTTAGTCCTAAGGCAGGTATGCTGTTGTCTAGGCCCAGAGCCTTCCCCCTGACACCTACCCCCCCCTGGAACTGTTCCGTCCCCATCCAGCGTGGCAGCCTTCCTTGGTGTCGGAAGTCGGCTTTCCAAAGTGCACAGGAGACTGACTAGCTGGGGAGGCTTTCCAGGCAGGAGCCAAGTGAGGGCGTCTGAGGGGGTCTCGGGCTGCGTCAGCGCCAGAAAGGGCATTGAGGATCACAGGGATCAGCCAGGCACCAGCCACCCACTTGCTCCCAAGAGTCTTGGGCTGCTGTCAGCTCCGTGTGCTAGTGGGGCCTAGTCTGAGTCTCTCTCCCCTCTGGGGGCTGCTCTTAGTGAACACAGGCTGTTTCTGATGCAACGACAGAAGAGCCGTTTCTTCACTAGGTTGGGTTCAGTGCAAGGCGAGCTCCCCGTGCCGAAGCCACGAGTCGATCGTCCGAGAAGAGTTCGAATGGTGGAGGAGCAGAGGGCAATGCCCGCCCAGGTTTGTAGCTTTAAATGTCAAGTTCCCATGTCACTTTCTGCCTTTACTGAGTCTGCATGGCTGAGGGCCTGGGAGCCAGGGCGCGGCAACCGCTGCCTTTCATTCATCGTTTCCTCACTTGGAAGGGGCCCTGGGGCAGTGGCAGTGGCATGCAGGTCCGTCACCCAGTTCGAAGCCACCAACCCCTCCGGAGGAGAGAGGTGGGGCTTTCTGCTCCCGCAAAGAGGGACAGTCAGGGAAACTCCCGGGCAGTTCCATCCTGTCCTATTGGGTCACTCTGAGGCGGCACCGAGGCTTGGCTTTGAGAGTTGTCCTTAAGCCCTTTCATTCCCTCCCTCTCTTCATTTGTACTCCTCCTTCTAGACCAGGGTGTCTCCACCTTGTGTTCGAGGCATTTGGGGCTGGGTGTTCAGAGGCTCCCTGGTGGCGCTGCAGGTCAAGTTTGGGGCTGCTCACCTCCAGGTCGGTGGTTCAGACCCAGCAGCCCCTCTGCAGGAGAAAGAGGAGGCTGTCTGCTCTCTCAGGTGACATCTTCAGGAACCCACCGCAGCCCCCAAGGGTGGCTCTGAGCTGAAACCGACCCCACACAGTGGGTTTTTAACCATTTGCTTTCAAGGGCTCTCCTGTGCATGGTAGGATGTAGAGCAGCATCCCCGGCCTCAACCCCATTAGACCCCAGTAAGACCCTTCTCCCCTCCTTTGTGACCACCAAAAATGTCTAAAGGGGTTGGCATATATGCCTCAAAGGGTTAGGGGTGGGGAATCACCCCCGATGGTATGTTTATATTTCAACCTGAACATAGGTTTTTGATTAATGTTCTTCACTGTTAAATAGCAGCAAATGTAAAACTGTTACTGAAATGAGAACTTTTTTTTTTTTTAATTTAAAGAAGGCAAATTTTAAGGGATGATGAGAAGCTGCTGGCAGTCCCAAAGATCCTTAGAGGACATTGGGGCCGTATGCTTGGGAAACCCTACTTGGGGGGACTCAGCCTGTCTGATGACGGCCTGTCTGATGGCGGCCGGTGGGCTGATTGGGTGCCTGGGAAGTAGAGAAAGGCGGGGCAGACTTGATAATGGCTTTCTTTTTCAGTTAAAGAGAATGGAAGAATCTCACCAGGAAGCAACAGAAAAAGAAGTAGAAAGGATCTTGGGGTTGCTGCAAACATATTTTCACGAAGATCGTAAGTATGGCACCTGACTTGCCCCGGAGCGAGCTGTGTTGATTAAAATCCGACCATAGGCCCTCACAGAGGATTTGGGGAGAAAGGGTGTTTTTTTTGCCAGTCTGTCCGATTTGAATCGTGTGGAGCCCTTCTTGACCTGGGCGTTTGTAAGAGGCCTCTTAGGCAGCCCCACGTCAGGCCGTGGGCGGAGCACCCTTTCCTGTTTTATTTTTTTTACATTTTTTTTGGCACCTAATCCACATGTCATACAATTCAGTAGTTCAGTCGTTCAATCATATCAAGAATTGTACGATCATTACCACAATCAATTTTAGAATATTCTGCCCCTTCCCCCCAATGGTTAAATTGCCTTTAAAATGAGTTTTGTAATCACCATCAATGCTAGTGCTCCCTTCCCCCTCCTGCCTTCATTGTTGACTCCCTCAATCCCCTCACCCCCCCACATCCCACCCCCACCCCTACATGCCGTCTTCAACCCTTGCATTAGTTACTGTCTCTGAGCATCTACTCCTGTGCTTCACCAACTGGGGAACCCAGTAGAAACAATAAAAAATGAAAAATAAAATAATAATAATTTAAAGATAAAATCATGTGTTTTTAAAAGATGGGTCACGCTTTTTCAGGATCAAAAGGAGGCCTGCCGTGTGTGAAGAAATCATGTCAGTCATGCAAACGCACATACAAATGGCCGACTTTTTCTTTGTTGCTTTTGTTTCTTTTTTAAAAGTTTAATAAATCATTTTATTGGGGGCTCTTACAGCTTTTAGAACATTCTGTACATCAGTCTTATGAAGCACATCTGTACATATGTTGCCATCATTTTCAAAATATTTTCTTTCTGTTTGACCCCTTGGTATCAGCTCCTCGCTTTTCCCCTCCTCCCACCCTCATGGACCCCTGATAAATTATGTTGTTATTTTCATATCTTACACCGCCCGCTGTCTCCTTTCACCCCCGTTACTGTAGTTCATCCCCCTAAGGGAGCGGTGGGTAGGGGGGGAGGGATGATACATTGGCCATTGTCAGCTCCCCGTTTCTCCCGTTTGTTGTCTTTTTCAAAGCTGTTTGAAATGTACTCAGTCTTGGGCAGCATGACGTCAGCCAGGACGCCCGTCCGTATTGATGTGCGTGAACCCAGAGAAACCGTGACAGCCGGGTCAGTCCTAGTAGAACTGTGCCCGCGTGTGGGCAGGGACTGTTGCTTGTTGCCCTGAGCCGTTCACCAGGCGTTTCTTGCGAGGCACCGCTGGGTGGGCTCCAACTGCTGTCCTTCCAGGGAGTGAAAAACTAATGCCATGCCCCCCTTACACCCAAACTTTCTGCAGCTCCTTCCTGTGTTTAAGTAATCCTCTGGTGACTGCCTGGTAAAGTTAACACCCCACCCCCCGCCAATAGTTGTGTTGTGATATCATTCATATCTCACATCGCTCCCACGGTGCAGTTGTCTATAGAGCGTTGAGTAATACAGACCTCACCACAAACAGTGCCAGTTCATCCTCCCTCTTGGGGATTCACCATTTGCTCCCCAGTTCCCTTCAACACCCCCACCCCCACCCCCGTAAGGTTCTTTAGAGCACTGTGCTCTTGAGTAAATGGCCTGAGGACTGACTCTGTGCCGAGGGCACTTGTGCTAGTGCCATGGGACTCCTATTTCATGGGCGATGGCCAGGAGAAGGGCGTACGGGTTTTAATGGAGAGCAGCAAAGGGTCTTCTAGAAGAGTTGGCTTATCTGCCCACAACACTTTCTTTCCAACTCTTTGGCTGGCACTAGAGAGTTCTGGGCTCCACGAGCCAGCCTGAGAAGCAGAAAGCGCTTTTCCTGCTTGGATGATGATTTTTCTCTTGCGTCTGCCGTGGCGACCCCCAGGTCCTCGTTTTGGTGAACTTTCTCTCTCTTGTTTCTGCAGCGGAGACACCTATATCCTTCTTTGACTTCGTGGTAGATCCCCATTCCTTCCCCCGCACCGTGGAGAACATCTTTCACGTTTCCTTCATTATCAGGGTAAGTTCTGAGACGGTTTGTTTTCCTATAGCTTTACAAGGGCAAATAGCAAACGCTGCTGGCGAAGCTATTGGTGCTCACCGGTGTGTGTTTTAGATCCTGTATGGCAAAACATTAATTGGCATGTAGGTGGAAGAAACTGGGCAGGAGGTGCGTGCGTGTGTCTACATTTAGAAGCTATTTAGAGAGGGACTTGGCAGCATTTGTGTATGGGACTATATGCTCGTTAGCAACCTGGCGATTGTCCTGTTGTGAGGGGCCGCTGAGCTCCACTCGGCAATCCCATGTGACAGAGTAAAATTGCCCCATAGGCATGGGAGGCTCTTCTTTTTATAAACGCGGATCTCCTATGGAACTGCTGGGGGGCGTACACCGTCTAGCGTCCAGTTGGTAGCTGAGCTGCCTCTCTGCTGTGCCAGAAAGGCTCATCCTATGGTCAGATGTTGATGGCTTCATGTTAGGTGAGAAATGACTGCCGAAGTCTTAGGGGAAAAGGAGCAGGCCCCAGGTGGCTCACAGAATAGACTCCCCCTGTGAGACGGTCAATATGGCAAAGGGGTGGGTGACCCTTAACACCAGCCATACGGCTCTTTAAGTGTGAAATAATTTCAAAACGAGGGCTTAATAGAAAACTATTCCGAAATGTACAGTGGGAATCAGCTTTAGACTCTCTGTAATTTTAAGTCAGGTTACATTTTTGGGTGTTAGATCAAAGCTTCTTCCACTGTGGGTCTCTACCCTAAATGCGGGGATCTTGAAAAGTCTGGCCACAGTCAGAGGTTTCTGAACTCTGAGCGACCAAACATTAAGTTAAAATCTAACACGTCGTGATTGCCAGGTATTGGACAGTCTTGCCCATGTAACAAATTTCTCAGGTGAAAGGAGTTGAGGATGGAAAAGGTTTAAGAAGCTCTGTGTTAAATCACTTTGATTTTAACCTTAGCTAAAACTCTTGTGTTGACCCAAACATTCTTCAACAATGTTGACAAGGGCACATGAGAGCAATATGCTTCGTCACATGTTTAGGATCCCAAATCAAATGGGTAAGTGTGAATCAGTTAGAAAGGCCAGCTGGTTACTTTTATTTAATAAGCTGTGTTGTCGAGTCACGAAGGGGGATGGATGGATGGATGGATGGATGGATGGATGGATGGATGGATGGAGGGAAAACAAAACAAAACCTTGCTGTGAGCTGATTCTGACTCAGCAATGTGAGCCAGGCCTGAGGAAGGACTGCTCCGTGTGGCGGTCTGTCTGTTGGTTTGGAACGAGCTGCGGCTGTCACAGAGAATCTAGGTCACTTTTGACTTTGCATTTCCTACTTTTATAACCAGAGACCAGTGCCTGGGTCTGAAGGGGGAGGAATCTGGGAGGTGTTTAAGGTGGTAACCCTTCTCTCTCTCTCTCTCTCTTTTTTCAACTTTAATTTTTTTCACGGAGCCAGGTTGGCGTAGCGGGTTACCCGCTGGGCTGCTGATTGCAAGGTCACGAACTGCTCTGAGGGAGAGAGACTAGGCTTTCTACTGCATGAAGAAGAGTTATATAAAAAACTAATTCGAGTTACAGTGTTAGAAGGTGTGCTAGTCTGGGTAGACCAGAGAACCAAAGCCAGGGAGACCCATATGTGTGTAGGAAAGGGCCTTATACACAAAAGCAATTGATTATTGACACAGCAGCCCAGCCCAGGCCAGACCCAGTCCCTAAGCCCATATGCCCACTACCAGTCTATAGAGTCCTCTTCAGACTCACGAAACACATGCAATCATGCCAAATGCAGGAAGATCACAGGCCAGCTGGTTGGAGGTCTTGTGGATCCAGTGGCGTTGAAAGCATCTCAGCGCTGGCAGGGTCTCCACATGGTTCTTTCAGCTATAAAACCCAGACTGCCTCAGGGTAGCTTCACGTGGCTGTCTCGCGGGGAGTGAGTCTTGTCAGTAAAGAGTCTCCAAGGGAGTGAGCAGAGAGAATGTCCCCCCTCCAGGAGGAACTACAGGAGTTCCCAGAATCAAAAGAGGGCCATACCCACACAAAGGCCCCATTGGCTATATCCCCATTGACAGGCCAGACTACCCTCTACATTCTCAATCCTCAAAATGACACCAGATTATGTAACTGCCACAGAAGGCAACAGGGGCAGTTCTGCCCTAACCTACAGGTTTGCTGTCAGTTGGAATTGACTTGATGGCAGTGAGTTGTTTTTTGGTTTTTTTTTTAAGTCTGAGTGGAAAACGGACAGCTGCCCTGTGTAAGAAAAAGACATTGTAAGCAGGCTCATGTTACTGTTGTAGTCACTTTGGGTGCCTGATACCACATTTTTTCACTGCTTTTTGTTTAATCTTAAAAATGTATAGAATTTGAATCCAGGTTTGGGTCTTGACTTAAAAATCATGTTTGTATTTTAGGATGGCTTTGCAAGAATAAGACTTGACCAAGATCGACTGCCAATCATAGGTAAGTAGGCATGTGTTCAGGAAAAAAAATTTCCAAGAAATTCTATTTGCAATTAGTTTATGAGATTACGAGGTATATGAGTTTTAAGAGAGACTGTATTCTACTGGGTACAAGTTTACACAGTAAACTAAGTTCTCACTGAGTGATTTCTGGCTGTCAGGGGAAACTTCAAAAAGCTTGTGTAAAGAAATTGTATTAAAAGACAATAGGATTTAAAAAAACAGCTTTATTAGGATATATTCCATATATCACACAATTTGTGTGATAGTTCAGGCAGTAGGATATTTCTGTGATTTGAAAATCCCCTCATGGTGTTCCATGACATTCGTAATAATTTCCTCAAATTTCTCATTTTCTTTCTAGTTGTTCCACTTCCATTAGTCTAGCTCCCCTGGTCCCCTGACCGTCTCACATTTACTTTAGGGATGGCGTTCACTGTTAGTGACCACTGATGTCTGTTTGGTTTGGTTTTGGGGTTTTTTTGGTATTACAATGGAGCAAATTGATACGAGGTCTGATGGGTAAGGAATGCACAGGAGTTGTCTTTGTAGGTAGCAGACTCTCACGTGGTTATGTCTTTCCCAACTGAAAATCCTGGACGTCTGACCATAGTGGATTGAACTGTATCACAAATTCATGATCGACGGAGTCAGTACTATCAAGGATTTCTCAGATTCCAAGTCAGGTTCATCTCTGCCATTGGATCAGTCCCGGCTCATACTAACCCTTAGAAGAGCAATTTGTGATCATTTGTTGGCCACTTCCTTCTTTCTCCCTACTGTTCCCCTGGTTACGGTCCCCACCCCAGGGTCCAGGAGTTTTTCCTTCCTACTTCACACCCACCTCCAGGATCTGCAGGGAAAAGAGGGCTTCCCTGTATTTCGTTGCTGCTTGATTTCCTATTTGACTCCCGGAGCTGTGCTCTGTGCTCGGGTACCGAGATAGGCGAAGGTTTCTAAATAATCTGGTTCTTTTGGTTTGATAGAAAGGAGAGGCTGGGGTTTTTTGCTATGTAACAACTCCATAATAGCTTAATAAGGTACAGGGATTTTGGGGGCTCCCTTGCAGGTCAGAGGGTGAGATTTCTCCTCCGTGCCCCTGGTGCCCACTCTGGGTTTAGACACTCTTGGCTCTGTGTTCTCTTCTGCGATCCCCTGAAGCGGCCATTTTCAATTGTGAACTTTCCCACGGCACACACCACATGGCCTTGCATGTGTTCCAGGACAGCGTGTACTTTCTGAGACTGTACTACCTGAAACTTCCCTTTCCCTCATCAGAGTTACTTGGATTACCAACGTGCTTCTGTCACATGAATGCTTTCAGTATTGAGAGGAAAGACGGAGGCAAACCACCCCAGAAACCTAACAGCCACACCTGCAATTCGGATGGACTGACCTGCCACCAATCATGAACTTGTGACAGTTCTTTGTCCCATGCCTTATTTAACTAGCGTGAATCCTCAGATGGCCATGATGGCCTTCCTCATCCTGATCACAGATGTCCTTGTCCCCTTTAAAACTGAATACATGTTCTCCTTACGTAAGAATAATAATGCACAGAATCTCAAGTACAGGGTGCTTCAAAAAGTTGGTAGAAAATGGAATTGAAAAGTTAAATTGAATTTTCTCCTAAACTTTTTGAAGCCAACGTGTATATGCTGTGAAAAGCACCCTTGGGTCCTTATGCAGCGGTGAAGCACCCAGCTGCCGACTGCAAACTGCCACCCCACCAGCTGCTGCTTAGGACAACGATTTAACCGTCGGCTTCAGTAATGGTGGCAGCTCTGGGAACCCCATGAGGCTACTCGGTCCTACATGTCAGGGCGCTGTGCATAGGAATCCACACAGGGTACACCGCCGCCACCAGGACTATGAATAAGTACAGGCTCCCTCCCTGTGGAGTAGGGGTTACGCATTGGGCTGTTAACCATAAGGTCAGCAGTTTGAAACCACGAGCTGCTCTGCAGTAACCTCAGGGCTTTCTACTCCCGTCAAGAGTTACAGTCTCAGAAACCCACAGGGGCAGTTCTAGCTGGTCCTCCAGGGTCGCTACCCGTCTGCACGGACTCCCTCGCAGCGCGTTGCATTTGGCTGGGTCCTTCCTGTTACCCTTCCCTTTCTGTTTGGACTGATGACCTCTTCTGAGGTGGTAACCCTTTGCCAACCTGGTCTTTCACACAGAGCCTGTGAACATGAATGAAGACCATGAGAGCATCGACCACAGCACCCAAAATCGGAACCAAGGAATTATCTCCCTGAGTTACCGGGATTGGGAGGTAACAAGCCTATGCGGCACATGCCGGTCCTGACCCGTTCTCCCGAGCCTCACACTCCTCGCCTGAATCCCTCTGTCCTCTCCACTAGGAGATTGTGAAGACCTTTGAGATTTCTGAGCCTGTGATTGCCTCCAGTGTGAGCCAGCGGAGCCAGAGCGCCTGAGGCCAGCCCCGGGCACCCCTCCCTGCCGGTACGCCATTCACTAAGAATTCTCCCACCTGCCACTCCAGAGAGCTGTGTGTTGCCTCCCTCCGGTGCCCTGTGCTTAGCTTCCTAGCATGGCGGTAGCTCAGGACAAAGACCCAGGCTGAGGCCATAGTGATAAGCTCCCCCCCTGGGACTTGTCACTTTGGGTGTTCTTGAGATTTACACCAGAAAGAGACCCCATAGGTCTCTCTGATCTCCTGGGCTTGGAACCCCTTCCAAGCCCTCAAATTCACTGATAAATGAGATGTTTTGTTCACAGTGGGCTTGCTTAATGTGTAGATACAGAGCAGAAGAGGGGCCACAGAGGCTAGTCAAGCGTTTCTGAAATTTGAGCTGTGCTGCGGGAGCGTCATTTGGGTGAGGGAACCCCGTCTGGGAAGAAGTCTGGCGCTCCCTAATGCACTCGGCTGGGGTGTGGGCCTGGAGACTGGATCTAGTGGCCGTTCCCTTGGATCTAAGACCTGGGAAGAATAGCTATGTGGTATTTTTACCCCATGTACGTGTGCCAACAGTTTCTACCCCCTTCCCCAATGGAATTTCCCAAAGCACCGCTGTGCTAATTTTTTTTTAATGTGGTTATTCAAAACAATAGGTTAGCTCCTTTAGAAAAAATCCAGGGGCAGAGGAGAAAGCTATTGGGAAACAAACAGGTTCGTGTTGTGTGCGGAGGCTAAAAGAGGGTGGGGGGCGGCAATTTGCTTGTATCTGTGCATATTAAGTGAGCACTGTCATCTATAAACTAACTAATTCTCCCCCTCCATCACCCCCCTTTTTTTGTAGGACTCCGGTGGAGAATTGCACACCGCAAAGCAGCATGTGTTGTATATATATGTATTATTCAACATTCAAAAAGACTTAAGTTTTTAGTAAAATGTAGCTTTTGATAGTGAATTAATTTGTCATGGTTGTCTTTTGATTAAAGGAAATTCACTGCAATATTCACAGTATAATGGTGGTGCCTCATTATTTTTTGATTGGGGTCGGGACGCCTCTCCTTGCCCCAATCCTGCTCCCATTGAGAGTTCTGAGTACTGGGGTGGTTAATGGCCTAGTGTGTCCGGACGGCCCTTTCTCCATTTGTTCACAGTGAAAACTGGTGGCTCTTTGGGTCAGGTGTTGGGCTGCTAGCTTGCAAGGCTGGTTGTTCAAACCCACCAGCTACTCCTGGCTGAGTCTCGGAAACCCCAGGAGCACGGGGACTCACTGAGTCTGCATCAGCGTGATGGCAGTAAATTTGGTTTTTCACCTTTCTTTTAGCTGCAAGTTAGCTAGTCAAGACAACATCAAAGTTGTTTTTGTGTGTAAAAAAAAAAGGGTCAAACATCTGCCATTCCATGTGACGCTGCAGGCGATTTACACTGTCCTGCTACTCTTCCCTCTCTCTCCACTATGATCGTACCCTTCCCTCCCTCCGGCATCTGTCCCACCTCTTGAATCCCCTTGGGCAGCTTGGGACACTGGGGACATAGTGTCTAGATTGATTTACTTTCTCTCCACCGGTTAGATCTGCTTAGAAACAGGGCGGTAGAGCTTAACTTAAATGAGAGTAACCGGGGAAGTCGGCTAGTATGAAAAGGGAATGGAAGTCATTTAACATGAAAAGAATTTAAACTTTGTATTTTTTGAGTTGACTTTTCAGAAATGGCGGGATGCTCAGGAGCTCCCTGGGGGGTGGCTTCACCATGGTGGGCGGAGTTTTGGGCTTCTCCATCAGAATGGTGACATGGATCTGCGCCTCCTGGGGGGGCTGCTGGATGGGGTAGACCTTGACCCATTCGAACTCTCCCTCCTCCTCGCTCTCAGGAGCCTGCGATTTCCTGCGCGGAGCAGCCTGCCTCCAGAGCGTCTGCGCCTCTCTCCTCTGTCCCGAGAGCACTCGCCCTCGCACCATCCGGTCTTGGTGACCCTGGATCTGCGCCTCTGCCCACGAGGCCTTGGGCGCTTCTGTCCTCCTCCCCCTGGAGAAGACTCTGGGCCGGCTCTCCGCGGCGGCTGCCCCCTCGCCGGCCGGCTCAGCTCTTTGGGGGAGCCCTTGGGGGAGCCCCTGCGGGAGCGGGCGGGGCTTGCGGTCCAGGAGGCCCCTGGCGCGCTCGGCGCGGAGCAGGTGCTCCCTGATCTGGTGGAGCTCCCTGGGGGGCACCAGGTACTCCCATTCGGGGTCGGCCGGCTCCCGCCGCGGGGCGGCCGCCGCGGGGTGCCGGGGCGCGGCCAGGCGGCGTCTCCACTCGCGCGCCAGCATGTCCACGTAGCGCTGGTGGTAGAAGGACTCCACTTGCGCGAACCGGAAGTCAAAGGACAGCTCCTTGAGCCGGCGCAGCGTTCGGTTTTCCGTTTGGAACTCGCGGGCCAGCAGTTTCTTCACTCCCGAGGACTGGACTCCACCTAAACGCTTGTCGGGGCAGATGGTAGCGTGGTCTTAGGCCGGTTGCCCGCGGGCGCAGTTGCCCGCGCTGCCCCGGGGCCCCCAGCCGGCCTGGCACCCTCCCACCAGCTGCCCAGCTGCCCCTCCAGTCGACGACCTTGCCTTGGCGGCCCTCGCAGGATCGCCCCCCTCTTCCCATCGCTAAGACGGCTGTCTGCTTTCTACCCCAGACTCAGCCTTCCCACCTTCCCCAGGGGCGACAACGGACCCGGCCCCCTCGCCTGTCAGACACCGCCGGACCCCCTGCGCTGCCCGCTCGCTCCTCGTTGGACCGTCCGCTGCAGGAAAGCACGCGCCCTGGCCGCCATCTGACGGCCCTTACCGCCCGGCTCCACAACGTCGGCCCCCGGGTCAGCCTCCTTTCTAGGAAACTGTCTAGGCGGCATTAGCTGTGGTCACCTCACCCGTCCCTTTCACCTTTTCTTTCCATCTGGGTCCTGCCCCAGCACATCTCCAGCTTCTACACGCCCGGTCCACAGTGACCTCTGCCGGCCACATCTGTGACTCACTCTGCCCCTACCACCCTGGACCTGCCAGCAGCTGTCACTGCACGTGGCCACCTTCTCCTGTCTGAGCAGGTCATGGCCCGCAGCCAGAAGAACCCTGCCAGATTCGCCTCCCACCTCCCACCGCATGGCCCTGTCTCCCTCAGACGGTTCTGCCTTTTCAAGGTGCTGCGGGGTGATGGAGCAGAGGCCAAGGTCAGTCACATTCTCCGGACATGGTGGTCTTGGCCATCCCGCAGGGTGCCAGTGCTGCCCGAGAGCCTGGGGCCATGAGGAAGAGACAGACAAGGCCCCGGGCTACCTGCCCTCCTCTCAGCTGGGACCTGGATCCTGCCTACTTCCATCTCCACGAGTGCTCTTCCTCTTCTCTTTCCAGTTCGGCCCCTTCTGCCTCAGTTCCACTGGCTTCACAGTAGCCCAGCGGAGCTCCAAAAGACCAAACTTGTTGCCATCAAGAGATTCTGACTCACAGCCACCCTAGGGGACCAGGTAGAACTGTGCCTGTGGATCTCCAGACAGAAGCACTTTATAGGAACAGAAGGTCTCGTGTTTCTCCTATAGAACCACTGTTGGTTTTGGACTGACAACCTAGTGGTTAGCAGCTAAACCCCTGACCTTGTACGCAGGCAGGGCACCTGATGGCCCAGCTAGTGGATCCAGCGATGTCCACGGGAGTGATACGGATTGCTTCATGTTGGACAATGGCTGTCAATGCACCCCACTGTTCACAGAAACTCAGCATCTCCTTGCAAACACACAGAGATCTTGCCAGGACATAAACCTGTGCACAGCCCTGGTTTGAGTCCTGCTGCTCCTGGCAGAGCCACACCTGCTTGCTGGTTTTGTGCCAGCCACACCGGCATTTCTGTACCTCAAAAACTTTGAGCTCTTGTCACATGAAAGCTGTTACTTTCACATGTTCTTTCCGCAAGGAGCCCAGGTGGCACCATGGTACGGTGCTGGACAGCTAATCACAGGTGAGCAGCTCAAACCCACCGGCCGCTCTTGGGGGCGGGATGACGTTGTCTGTCCCCGTAAAGGTTGAGTGTGCTTTGGACACACCATGGGCGGTTCTGCTCTGCCCTGTAGGGTCGCTGGGGATTGGATCCAGCTTGACAGCAGTGGGTGTGGTTTGAGTTCCTCCGGTTGCTCCCAGACACAGTGGCAGCTCTGGCTGCCGCCCTCCCATTGGTAGGTTTCGGCTTACATGTCACTTCCTGGGGCCATAGCATAAGCTGTCATATAACCCCAACCTTTCATGACACTTAACTGCTATTCATGTGTGGAGATGGTGGGTGAAATGCCAACTTCCCTTGCTAGAGCAAGCCCCACACAAATGAGCGGGGCTGGATTTTGTTCATCACTGTCCAGCCAGTGCCTGGTTATGTCAGGAGCCAAGAGCTGAACTGGACGGGCGTACCAGGCAAGCCCTTTTCCCTTTGAGCCCCTTTCCATCACCCTGCGATCAGCTTCGGGTTGCTTGGGCACTGTTCTTCCTCACCTGGATCTTCTTTTCCAGTGGGGACTGGGAGCCCATTGCGATCCGAGAGTCTTGAGTATATCTGGCCCACGCCAACCTGGAGAAGAGGAAAAAGAGCAATTAGACTGGGATGTGGGGCTAGGCTTCTGGGAACTTCTGTTAATGGGTTGTATTGGGGATCCACTTCCTGTTGTAGCAGGAAGTGTTTCTCTGGGCAGGCAGGGCTCGCCCCTGACCCTTCCAGAGCAAGGAAGGAAGACGAGGGGCAAAAGGATGAATGGACAAGTGGATGGCGCAGTCAGAGCATCTTTCTTTTCACCCTGAAGGGAAGCCCAAGTTGCCTCAAATATTACAGGCCGCTGTCCTTTTGCTTTTGAAACACCATTGTGCGTTGGGTGAAGGCTTGCGGAGTCGATGTATCGTCAAACATTGAACAAATCGTACGCATTTTGGTTAGTCTCTTTCCTTGCAGTCCCCTCAGTCACTTAGCCTGCCTCTGCCATGTGTTTCCTGCATCCACCGGCCTCCTGGCGCGTCTGAATTTTGTCTGGGGAAATGATGCCCCTTTGATTTCACGGGGTTGCTATTTCTGAGGGGTGTGTGCCTCATGGGTGTTTTTGTTCTCCTGATAAACCTGGGTATTGTTTGGCAGGAGATGGAGGCACGGGGGTGAGTCCTATCCCACTTATCTCTATCCAACCAGTAAGCCTGATCTCGGTGGTGGTTTTGAGTTTTGTTCTATATTTTCTCCTCCTCTTTCCTGGCCTTTCTAATGTGATTCCTTTGAGAACAGTTGGTGGTGATAGCCGGGTACAAAGGTACAGTCCCTTTCTTCTGGCTTCAGGGATGTGGACACTGATGCTCCCTCCTGTGGCCTACCAGTCCATTGGACGAATTGTTTCCATGTGTCCTCAGACTTCACTGCTTTCCCTCCAGGTGGCCGAAGAGCAGCGTTGCTCTGGTCACAAGCTTGGAAGACAGACCCCAGTTGCTGCTCACCAGAGTAGGATGTAGCGCACTGTGGGTTTCGTACGAGGGAGGGTTGGCCTTGGGGGTCCCTGAAACAATGGTCCTAAACCCCAGGTCCAGCGGGGCATATCCTCAAGGGGTTTGGTTAGATCTAAAAAGTTTTCACTGGTTTGCCCCTTGTATGCTTCACCACAGTCAAGGTTATATTTGCCGTATTAGTAAACACCCATGTGCAAATATTCTGTCACACCTCTCCATCTTCATGGGTGAACTCCCGCGCCTCTTCTCAGCCCGGGCCAGCCTGCACGCCTATCCAGGTATCCCCCACAGATGACCGCTACTGCAGGATTGCCTGGATAAGAACTATTGCTGTGGTCCTGGACTCGTGCCATCCTCTATGGTTTCCAGCCTCCAGCCGGTGGGCTGGACGTTGCCTTCCCTTGCCCCCAGAGTAACAGGTGTCTCTTAGCCAGTGGCTTACTCGCTTCTTTCTTCCCAGCCCTGGAAACTATCAGAGACTGTTTCTTTTCTGGACTTTTTACATGGCTTTCATGCACACCTGCCCTTTTTGTGATGGCTAACGTAATCAGCTACTCTTTCACACTGCAGAGCCACGTAGCGCCCCATTGTGTGTGTTTCGCCCGTTGTTCCACCTTGAGCCTTTAGGTTGTTTCCATCCCTTCTGAGTAGTGCTGCGATGAATGTAGGGTGGGCAGAGATCTCTGGGCCATGGATCTCAGGAATATGTACCAAGTAGAGAGACTGCTGGGTCATGTGGAATGTGTTTCCGACTTTGAGGAAGCACCATATCACTTGACATACCATTTGACAGTCCCACCAACCATGTGTGGGTAGCAGGGTTCCAGTCTCTGCAGCGTTTGTTTTCTGTTTATTGGAACGTTGCCACCAACACTGGGGTAAGGCGGTAGCTCACTGTTGCTTTGATTGATTGCATCTTTCAGATGGCTAGTGATCACGAGCATGTCTTCACGCTCGTTGCAGGCAGGCTACTGCTTTGTATAATGTTGACAGAACAGAGTGGGTCTGATGATAAAGGAAGTCTTCAGGGTTGCTAAGTCCATTTCAAGTTCACTTACTGACAAACATAATGGAAAAGCTCAATTGCTGGCAACAGCTATCCAAATAGGTTTCCTGGTTCTTGTCAAAAGTATACACTATAGGAAGATGAAACAAATTGACTATAAAGAAAAAAAGTTTTTAAGCTTTTTATTGTTTCGCAGAATTAAATGCCAAAAAATTAAATAGCTGAGAAAATGTGTCACTTAAATTGGACGGTCATTTATGCATCCTCAGACCACTGGGTCTCAACCTGACTTGTCAGCATATAGCTTCTCTGTGATGCATCTTGGGCTGTCAACGGTGCTTTCTCCTCACTTAGCGACAAAAGAATGATTTTATAATGCAGAGTTGGAAAAAGGGAAGACCAAAGTATGTTTAGATCCAAGTGCTTTGTTTCGACTTGCCTTCTCCATAAGACAAATGTCTTTGCCGGGTGGTGTGGGCAGACAGCCTGCTCAGCTGCTGACTGAAGGACTACAAGTTTGCGAGTGCCCAGTAAGTGCTGTGGAAGAAAGACCTGGCCATGTCTTCGGAAAAACTGCCACTGAGAACCTCACGGAGCGAGCGCAGTTCTGCTCTGCCACACGGTGGGGTTGGTGGGTGTGACACCAGAAGTTGGAGGCCACTCTAGGAGAGGTGGGTCATCCCTTTCTTAAAGAGACATCCCAATTTCCACTTAATTTTTTTAATTAAAAAATTTTTTAAGAGGTTAATATAGTATTGTTTCCATAACAAGACTTTCTTGGGTTACATGTTGGGTTGCATGGTTAGCGGGTTGAAACCACCACCAGCTGCTCCACAGGAGCAAGGAGAGACTTTCTACTCCTGTAAAGATGTCCTCAGAAACCCACGAGGACGGCTCTCTGGCCTGTATGGTTCTAGGAATCAGAATCAACTCGATGGGAGCGAGGGAAGCACTTTGCTATGACTCTAAGTGGACTCTATCTTCAAGACAACTCATCGAGGAGAAAACAGGCCGAGAGCAATGCCCGTAACTTGCCGAATCTCCCAGGGTGAGTTTCGGGGCAGGATTTCTGTCTGCAGGATGCCAGAGCCTAGACCTCTCATCTCTAAATTACACCCACTGCTTTCTAGTGAATTCCGGCCCCTAGAGACCCTATTGGGCAGACTAGATTGCCCAGATTTATTGTTTGAGACGGAATCCTTCAAGGAGCAGCCAGCCTCGACTGCAGAGTGCTGATGGGCTCAATCTGCTGCTGTTGCTGTGAGCAGCCCAATGCGTACGCCGCTGTGCCACCAGGGGCCCTATGCCTGTGCACCTGCTCCCATATAAACGAACCCCTTGTCTTTACTCCAGGGGCTTGACACCTACTGTTGTTGTACACTCAGACGGAACCACTCGGAGTCTGTCACCCACACAGGCTGGCAGGGGGCAGCCAGCTGGTCCTTGGAGGACTCCCTGCTGGCCTCCCCTTTGGGGCCGCCCGCACTGCTCACAGCCTCAGCCGCCATATACTCCTTGTCTCCAGCTTCCTTCCCTCTGGCCTCCTGCTGATTCTCTATTGCTTCCTTCAGTTCAGCCATTGCCCTCTCAATGGCCAGCTTCATGTACAGCATCTTTGCTCTCCTCTCAGCTGCTTGCCCACCTAAGACTCTGTCTCTACCTTTTCTGGCCCTGTTTCAGCCTTTCCCACTCTCTGTGGCTGCCCCTTTGAGCACCCAGGGGGCTGGTTTCTAGGGTAACCAGAAGGCACAGCCTTGTTGCGTCATCACTGCCCTGGAGGGAGACCACTGTGAGGTAGGGTGTGGAGGCACAGTATGGTTGGTAGGGCGCACGTTTCCCTCTGTGAGGTGGGCTGCGGGGCACCCTGAGAGGCAACGCGTTCTACCTTTGGAGAGGAGACATGGTCATGGGCCTCCAAGTGGAACTTGTGTGCCCACTCACAGTTGGTGGCAGAGGAGTAACATGTGGCCACGCTTTGTGTTTCCTTACACCAAGTGTACCACTCAGCTCCAAACTCCTGGCTGTTACAAGGCTCTGAGTGTTCATACTACCTCGTGTGACTTAATTGTGCTCCTAACAGACATGAAGGAGCCCTTAATGGCTTAGGTGGTGTAGTGAGTTAAGCACTGGGCTGCCAACTGCAAGGTCAGCAGTTTTTGTTTCTCCTTAGGGATAAGATCTAGCCCTTCCAAATGTGCTATTTCCACAGATGAGCTGGAAACTGTAGCCTAGAACTGACAACACTCTAAAGCAGGCAAAGGCATAAAATGAAGCACGTGTACTTTATGCTTCCGGAAATCAGGGGTGGGGGGGTGTTTCTTTTTTCCAAAGCTCCAAGTGACATGCTCACTACATGGTAACGTTTACTTGCTCTCCAAGCCAAGCAAGGTACCATCTGGACACTGATGTTAGTCATGTCCCACCGCTCACATGCCAAAGTCATGAGATAGTCACTGGGCCAGATTTCCCACATACCTGACAGGACTGTACTTCCATACGTCCTCAGAGTCACTATGAGCTAGGCACAGCGTCAAATGCTAAAAGGCAGCATTTTATTCATCCTACTGTGGAAACATTATTAGACTAGTGACCAGATGTCCCAATTTTTAACAATTTTTCCCGCATCCCGCGGTGTTTTTAAAAAGTCCCGATTTTTGGAAAGAATTCACAACAAGCTAGGGTAGACGGTTTTCGGCTGCCATGTGGCTGTTTTGCCAGGGTATGAGTTTTGTCAATGGTGTCCTGCTTTACTAATGTTAAAATCTGTTCACCTTATATTAGACACCTCCCTTCCCTTCTCGTAATAAAAATATACAATCCTGAGTGTAAGTTTCCCTTTAAGCAAATGATCTATTTAATAATTTAAAAAATAAGGTAAATTACACAAACTTAAAAGTACTTTTCACATTAAATATTATGCTTTAAGTTTTCTCTTAACTAGGGATAAAGACAAGGCTGAATTTTCTAGAGAAGCAAAAATAATGAAGCTTACATAGAGAGCTTTATCCCAAGAAAAGGGCTCACGGGTGTTGACTGGGAAGTCCCAACTCTGTGTCAGACACCAGGCTGGGGGCTTCGGACTCGTAGCTACAGGGGCTGACAAAAAGGGCAGCAGGCTGGATGACAGCCTGCTGGTTCACAGGCTATGGAGGTGGATGGAGCCAAGATTTCATGTAAGTCATCAGGCTGCTGGTTCACAGGCTGTGGAGGTTAAGAAATCCCAATGCTGGCAAGCAACACAGCAGGCTGCTGGCTCAAATCCCAAGAATGACGAGAGCCCCAGATGATGGGGGCCAGATGCCAACCCAGAGAGCTAAAAGGTAGAGAGCATGGCCAGGATGTGGATGAAGGCCCAAACCCCATGAGACGCCTTTTACCTTGATTCAGGGCTGTAACCAGAATAACAGTGTTGTACCCCAACAGAATCCACTTACCTGAGTATGTACATCCCACCCTCTAGGCCCTTACATTAGATCAGTTTCAGGGTTGATCACATCAGGTTACATCTTGGTTACAATGACCATGCCAGAGACACACGTCCAGCCATGTTGGCAAGTCACCTTGACCATCGCAGGGATAAAAAGGATTTATAAATCAGAGAGATAAGCAAGGAGCCCTTTAATAGCAAATCAGGTTGAGAAAAATGGCAAGGCTAAACTTTGAACACAAGTGAGACAGAGCCCTGGTTGTGTTTTCCTGCAATAAATGTAAAAAGTAAAAGATTCTTTGCTAGCATTAGACAGTCATGCGAAGGTCCTAGTTGGGTTAAGGAGATGACTCCCGAGTTGAACGCACTCTTAACCACTCGCATGTTTCAACAAAGTGAACTTCATGGTGTTCAGCACAATGACTGGTATTGGGAACACCATTTGTTGCTTTCATTTTTCAAGAGCTTGAAAATAACACTAAATAAAAATCAAAAGTATCTTTGGTAGTATCTAAACAAAAGAGCTCCGGCAAACCACGTTGCAAGGTAATATTACTACCTTCATTCTGCAGATGCAGAAACCGGCTCAGAGAGCTGTCTGGGAGAAGAGTACTGGAAGTGGGCTGGAGCTGACCGGCCTGCGGGTACATGCTAAACTGGCACAAGTGTGTGGAATTTCCCCAGTGGCAGCCTTGAAAGAAGTGACAAAGACAGACTGGTGGAGGAGGGGGAGAAAGCCACATGGTACTCTAAGAAGTAGGGGCACTGTAGGCCAGAAATTAAAACAAAAGAGCACCACTCACTTGTCTATGCCAAGATATGTGGGAGGCAGCAACGTGGTCAACAAACTGTTCATTCCAAAGAATGATGATTCAATAGCGCGCACAAATTATTGAATGGTATCATTACTGTCACACCCAAGTCAAATATGGGAGGGTAATTAAAGTTCACTGAGAATGGCCAGAAATGGAAGACAGATTGATGTAGTTAGTTTATTGAAGGGCAGAGGGATAAATGGCTCAGGGAGCCTCGCCATTTGAGTTCTCGGGTCTCTTGCTTTCTGATGGTCGGACCAGCGTGCAGCTGCCTTAGCCAGTTCCTTGCTTTAGCTGGCAAGGCTCACTTCCTGCAAGACATCCCTGAGGAGAAACCACATGGACCTACCCCAATGCAGCCCTGGGTGCTGGAGCAGCCGTGTGGAGACCCCTGCCAGCACTGAGATGCTTACACACTCACTGACTCGGCTATCTTCCTGCAGTTGATATTACTGCGTGTTTTGTGAGATGGAGGAGGACTTTGTGGATTGGTGTTGAACATATGGGTTAATGTTGGACTTGTGGGCTTGGGCAGCACTGGGTTGGGATGTTTTCTTGATGCGCACTTAACCTTTATATAAAACTCTCTCTTACACACGAGTTTCGGTGGATTTCTCTTAAGTACCCAGACCTACACACAGATTCAGAAGAGGATGGAGAACAGGGGCTATTATTGCTGATGTCAGATGGCTGACAGCAGAGAATGCTACCAAGATGTTTACTTGTATTGACTACGCAAAGGCATTCTACTGCATGCATAACATAACATTTCAAAGAATGAGAATTCAAGAACACTTAATTTTGCTCATGTGGAACCTGTGCATAGCCATAAACCAAGAGGCAGTCCTTGGAACAGAACAAGGGGATGCTGCATGCTTTAAAAGCAGGAAAGGTGTGCATCAGGGTTGTGTCATTTCACCACAATTATTCAATATCTATGCTGAGCAACTAGTCTAAGAAGCTGGACTATATGAAGGATGAAGATCCGGATTAAAGGAAAATAAATCATTAACAACCTGCAATATGCATAGAGGACTTGAAGTACTTAGGAAGACAGTATGGATTACACTTCAACATCAAGAAAACAAAAATCCAGACATTTAGGCCAATGAGCAGCATCTTGCTTGATACATAAAGAAAAAGCTGAAAATTGCCTACGACTTCATCTTACTTGAATCCCTAGTCAATGTCATGGAAGCAGCAGTTACTGAATCAAACAGTACAGCATTGGACTAATCTACTGCCAAAGATCTCTTTAAAGTGTTAAAAAAAATGTCACTCTGAGGCCAAAATGTGCCTGATCCAAACAGGATATTTGAATTGTTTTTATATCTGTGTGAAGGCTAGACAATAAAGATCAAAGCAGCAGGGATGGCTTTAATTGTGGTGGTGACCAAGAATATTGAATGTTCCACGGACTGCCAAAAGCACAACCAGAAGACTCCTTAGAAGCCAAGATAGCAAGACTGTCATGTACTTTGGACAGGTCATCAGGAGGAGCCAGTCCTTCATGCTTGGTAGAGGATGGATGAAAAAAAGATAAATTTATGGCGTGGCTGAAACATAGCGACTATGAGGATGATGCACAACTGGACTGATGTTGAAGTTATTCCCTTTGATTTGTTAATTACTTCCCCAAACTTTCTCTGCCATCAAGTCGATTCTGACTCACAGTGACCTTACACAATTTAGTAGAGTTGTTCCAGAGTTCCCCAGACTGTAATCTTTACGGAAGCAAACTGCCTCATCTTTCTCAGCCAGTGGATGATGGGTTTGAACTGCCAACCTTGTGATTAGCAGCCTGGCACTGAACCCACTGTACCCTCAGGTTCCTTGTGTACCTCAGAACCAATCATGTAACTTTATGTTTTGTACTTAGGTCTCTGAGCATGTAAGTGCGTGCCTGCATGTTTGGAAAACACTCTCCTTACTACTGTTAAAAGAAAAACACTCAGCCAGTCCATTTCACAACTTGCAAATTGGGACATTTCCAATTGCAGCAGAACATCTTCCAAAGAAGAAAAACTGTTCCCAAAGATTCTTATTCTACTTCTTGCTAGTATTTCTACATTGCCATGGAAACAGGGCCAGAATAACTGGTGGTGACATCCTCTTTGAAGAACAAGACAAAGAATTACCAATTTACCTCAACACAGGTGGTGCTGTCAGGTATGCATACTGCTAATCTCAAGGTTGGCAGTTCAAACCCACCAGCTATTCCAGGAAAGAAAGATGAAGCTATCTGTCCCCATAAGATTTATAGCTCTGGAATCACCTGTCAAGAAACACTTAAAAAAAAAAAAAGATGGTCTTGAAACCCCCCAGAGGGTCACTCTGAGTTGGAATTGTCTAGATGGCTGTGGGCTCCATGGTGTTTTTTGTTTGGAGAGATGGGGTTTTCCATTCTGGTAGAGTTCGTCTCAGAAACTTGCAGGGGCAGTACTCTGTGCTGCAGGGTTGCTATGAGGTCGGCATTGAAACAGGTTTAAACTCGACAGCTTTCTAAGCGATGTGGCAGCCTACGTCAGGTACTCTCACCCCATTTCCAGTTCTTCACTTTACTTCCCCATGGTTATGCTGAGACAAGATCTGACAAGCCTGGGGAGGGGCAGCTTGCCTTCAAAATGAATGCAGTTGTAGGAAGAAGAAGTAAAGAAGTTAGGAAACTTCCTGGACCTGTCACTAAGGCATTTACAGAAAATAGCCCATCAGCAGCACATTATCTCATTTAAGTTAAAAGCTTGGAATCCTGGTGCTTCTAATGCTCAAGTGTGTCCTGACCACCAGGTAAGCCTGGCCATTAAAACATCAGGGTCAATTATGTAACCCTGTAACCTGTGATTCTGTTAAGCATACCAGTCATGGTCTTTTCCCTGCTTCTGTGGTTCCACCTGTGACAGTGATGAAGTGACCTGCCACCAAATACAATCTTGAAAATGTGCTTTCCTTCTTGAATATCATGGCCCATTCAGCAGACTTCAGGGGCCTCTGTCCTAGGTAAATGCTCCTCCAGGGAATCTCCCATTCAGGCAACTGTGCTGGTTAAGGCTTAATAAGCATCCCTATAGAAATATCTTTTGAACCTGGGCTTGTTTCAAAAAGCATAGCACACCGCTCTCCTCTGACTTTGGAGCTTCTGTTGTGGAAACTGCATCCAAGGCAAAACCTCGTTTCAAATTCGCTGGATGATTGTAGGAAGTTGCAAGATTCGGGGGAAGTTGCTCCTATTAACAAAGATGAAGTCATCTCCCCTAGAGGTTTACAGCCTCAGCAACCCGGAATCGGAAACCAACATTTATTGCAATCAGGTGTTTGCTTTTTAAATGGATTATAACAGCGGTGCTCACCTTGTGGGTCTCGACCCCTATGGGGATCGAACGACCCTTTCACAGGGGTCGCCGGATTCATAACAGTAGCAAAATAAGTGATTTAGTAGCAACAAAAATAATGTTATGGTGGGGGTCCCCCACACATGAGGAACGGTATGAAAGGGTCGCGGCGTTAGAAAGGCTGAGAACCTGAGCCTCTGGACTAGAATCAATTGGATGGCAACCGGTTGGTAGGCATTGAAATAGATTCAAAGGCAATGTTTTATTTCCCTTCCCCCCTAATGGTTTGGCTTAAAGGAGGTTTGTTGACACTAAATAACAACGATAATATTTAACTGATCAAGGATTCCCGAGGGTGGGAGGGGATTAAAAAAGAGGAGCTGATACCAAGGGCTCAGGCAAAAAGAAAATGTTTAATCCAACAGACTTATGTACAAATGTGCTTGATACAATTGAATGATGGGCTGTTACAAGAGTTGTAAGAGCCCGCCAATTAAATGATTTAAAAAATAACAAAAAACGCGGGGTTGTTAACCCAGTTATCTAAAGGCTCAAAGATCTCCCGGGAGGCACGCTCGGATTCCGAGGTCACCGGGGTTCCGCGAGAAGGGCCGGCCGGACGAGGTGGCCCAAGGGCCACGTCAGGGTCCCCACCCCGGCGCCCCAGTCTCGGGTCGGGAAGCGGGGCGCCGACGAGGCGCGCGGCGGGCTGGGCCGACTCCGGCTTGCGGGCACCCGGTCCCCACGCCCGACCCCGCCCCGCGGGCCCCGCGTCCCGCCGCCCGGGCAGCCCGGGGCGCAGAGGCGTGGCCGGCCGCGCGGACCCCGGCGGCCATGGACTCGGTGGTGGAGTACAAGGGGCTGAGGGGCGGCTACCACTGCGGCTACTGCGACTCCAAGGAGGGCAAGGCGTCCTGCGGTGAGTTTCGCCGTCGCGGCGCGTCCGCCGCGGCCAGGTCACACCAGGCCGGGGGGAGGAGGGTGGGTAGGTCCGCTCCACTTGGCCCCTTCTTACCACTGGCTCCTCCGACGGTCTCCTTTCAGGTTCCCGCTCGCCGCCTCTCCCTTACTTAAGATGGCGGCCGCTCGCCCCGAAGACATGGCAAAGAGCGGCCAGCTGCCCGGGGCCAAGATGGCGCGCGCGGCGTCGGCCCCGGTGGCTGGCTGGGCGGCCGGGCCTGCGTGCGCCCGGGCGGCTTCGCGCGAGCCTCGGGCCGGCGGCGCGGTGCATTGTGGGGTGGTGGCGGCGCGGTGCATTGTGGGGCGGCGGCGGGCGGCGGAGCGGGGCGGCCGAGGCCATGGCGTCCTGGGCCGCGCTGTCGCCCAGCATCGTGGAGTACTTCGAGGGCGAGGACTTCTACCGCTGCGGCTACTGCAAGAACGAGTCGGGCAGTCGCTCCAATGGTGAGCGGGCGGGGCCGCGGTCGTGGGGCGCCGGCCGTGGCTTTTCGGGGGTCGCGGCGCGCCGGCCCCGGCTGACGCTCGAGGGCCTGACGGGTTGAAGGGACAGCGACGGGAGGGACACCCTGCGGGGGGGGGGGCGCGGCTGTCAGTGGGACGCGGACTCGGCAGGGGCGCTGCTAGGGGTGTATTCGTCCCCAAACCCATCCCACCAGCCGCCGGCCAGCTGTTGGCGCTCGAGCCCCGGAACAAGTCGGGAACGGACGCCGGCCGTGGGAGCCGGTCACTAGCGGGCCAGGGCAGCTTGTCTGTATCGCGGGGGTGCCTTGGGGCTGGCGGCCAAGGCTGACTTCCAAGGCTCCCGGGGGAGGGTCCCCGACACTGCAGAACGGGGGTGGAGCCCCGGGAGGGGGCTCGAACCCTCGTGTGAGACTGATAGGCGAAATGTCACCGCACAGGAAGCGGGTCCGCGGCGGGCACCCATCTGTTTGGAGAATGTTCCCCTGGCATTTATTTCTATCCCGCGTCCTTCCTCCTGCACACCTGGGCGACGACGGCGCCACCCTCCTGTTGGTTGGCGTGCTTGGGTTTCCCTTCAGTCGGGATCCAGTGTTTTTACGGGAAAGAGTTGCTATTTGTAAAGAGAAAGTCGCGTGCCTTTCTTGCGCGTCCTGCCTCGGGGAACGCAGAGTGTAGGAGCTGGTCTTTTCGGAAGCGGAAATCCAGCAGGGTAGGAAACGGGATCGCCTCGAGGGGGTATGTTTTTAAGGTCGTTTTCATTTTTGAACAGGAACAAGTACCCTGAGTGCATCAGAGAGTTGATGGGGCTGTGGCGTGGCCACTTAGCTGCGCGTAGGAGGTATTTATGTGGAGTTTGGGCAGCGGGAGCGGAATGCCATTGCAGCTCTTGGGAGTGCGATGCTGGCTGCCTGGGGGTCAGTGGAGAAACTAAACAGACCCTCAGGCAGCACGCGGCACGTGGTGACAGTTAGGAGAACACGGGTATGAGAAGATCCCCTTTCTGAATTTTAGGCTTGTGATGCTAGTATTCCTAGAGCCAGTTATGCTAAACCCAAACCCGAAATCACAGTCAAAGGGTCCGTGTAGACTCATAGTGACCCAGTGGGACAGGCTAGAACTATTCTGTGCGTTTCTGAGACCATGAGTGCAGAAAGCCTGGTCTCTCTCCCGCAGAGAATTGGTGGTTTTGAACTGACCCAGCCAGTAACCAGTATGCCCTCAGGGCGCCTAACTTCACCGTGTAAAATGTGTGTTTTAGTAGGCACTAAATTATAGGATTTCTTCCAGTTTGTTTAATGAGGGGGAAATTGGTTGCTATAGGTACTCTGTGCGGTAAGTTCAGTAGAAGAAACCTCTGATTCGTTTCACCTAAAAAAGAAGGGGAATCAGAAAGTATTGCTCCTGGGTTCCAGCTCATACCAGCACGGATGTATCCCCAACAAAATGTGTTTACACCTGTCTCTGCCATTCGCAGCTGACTGCGGACAAGTTCTTTCGGTGATACTTGTATGGCTACGGTGTCTTCGTCTTGGTACGATGTCTTCCACAAAAGCCCAACGAATGCTGTTTTGTTGGAGGTGGCCATGGCTTCTGAGGGCATCTGCTGGGCTAAAGTCAAAGCAGAGAGATCCTCTCAGTAGGTGTGGTGGCTGTGTTTGGGAATCGATGTAGCAAAGGACGCAGGATGGCCACAGTGGGTTATTAGAGAGAAGTTTCCAGGAAATTGAAAGCTACCCTATGTTGGTGAGAAATAGACCCGGAAAGTTGTGTCAAAGAATTTTTTTTTCTCACATGAAGACAATTGCACCTCTGCTCATTTTTCAAGGGCAGCAAGGGCTATGGGAATTTCATTGGGAAACTTGCCCTTGTCCATTCTGTAACCCTGATCTTGCCCCTTCTGATGTCTTTTTGTTCCCCAGACTTAAACAGCGTTGAAAAGGAACATGATTTGAACCCCAAACTCAAAGAGCTCACTGCCATCGAGTCAATCCTCATTCAGAAGGACCCTATAGGACAGGGTAGACCCACCCCTCTGGGTTTCTCCTTGCTGGAGTAGAAAGCCTCGTCTTTCCCCCGGTGAGCAGCTGGTAGTTTCAAACTGCAGACCTTGCAGTTAGCAGCCCAGCATGTGATGCACTATGCTACCTAGGCTCCCTTGAGCCCCCAAAGGGTGCCAGCACTGTACTTTTGACCTGATGTAAATGGAAGAGTGCAGAATTCTTTGGGAAAGGATTAGCGAGAAGGAACCACCACCTTCCAAAGTGTATAGAATGGGGCTTGGAACCTTTTCTCTGCCAAGGGCCATTTGATGTACTGGCCAGACATTCAGTTAACTCACCCCTAAGCTGATGGCTGGAACTGCTTTCCTTCGATGAGGCATGTGATGTTAGATTGTATTGATGATTATGTAGGCCTTATATGCCCTGTGGTCCAGATTTCCCTCACTTCTGGTGTTGAACTAGATGGTGGATATATAGCTTCACATTTGGGTGTTTTTATTTAAAAAGGGTTTATATGATTTTGTACCAATACCTTTTGACTTACTGTTGTATTAAGATGGCTAGTACTGATTGTGGCCAACCATAATTTAATCATTTCAGAGCAATTTAATCAGAGCAATTTCACAATTGGTTGTTGAAATGGCTCCAAGAATTACTCGCTATAGTAAGTAACGGTGACTCTATTAGGTGTGAACTGTGTATGTACTATAGCTTTACTATCATTTGTGTAATTGAAGAATTTTCCAAGACAATTATGGATGCACTTGTATGTTTTACAGTATTCCTAGTGAATATGTTGTGTTAACCACTAAAATGTTTAATTATTGTTGTGAAATATGTCAGCAGACAAAGGAAAATGGAAATAAGGGCAAAAAGATCATTGAGAATTTGTTATTAAGACAATTTAATTCTAATCTGTGGTATAAATTGCTATGACTTGTTGGGTGGTCGTGCCAACTCATAGGGGAGTGTAAACCACCAACCTTTCCATTAGTGTTGACTGTTGCACCACGGGCTCGTTCTAAGTGGACTGCTCTTGTTGCGCACTGTGGAGGTGGCAGTTAGATGATGGCGTTAGGTGCTGTCCAGTCTCACCAGCTTGGCTTCTGAGGGTCAGTCTGTATTTCTAACACAGATTTCTTCTGTCTACCAGTGGGATAGCCAACACCATCCAGGCAGCCCTGGAGATATTGCGGACTGAGTTCCAGGCCACTGCAATAAAGTAAATGTGGCAATAAAGTGAGCCACACATATTTGTGGTTTCCCAGTGCATGTATGAATTATACTTACGCTGTACTGTGGCACTGTCGGGAGAAGGATGGACTTTCCCCTGCCATAAAGAGGTACCATCTCGGAAACCCATGCAGGCAGTTCTGCTTGGTCCTGTAGGGTCACTATGACTTGGTATTGATTTGGTTGGCAGTGAGTCTGGTTTTTGGTATGATGGCATTTTGAGATAAGAATTAGACTGCTAACTACAAGGTCGTGGTTCAAGCCTCAACACGAGAAAAAGAGGCGGCTAACTGCTCCCATTAAGATTGATAGCCTCAGGAGCCCGGTATAGGATCTCTGTGGGTTGGAGTTCACTTGATGGCAATAGATTTGGTTTTGATAGTCTGTTAAGGATGTAACAACAGTATGAAAAAGTTTGAACTGTTATGAAAATTCCCCAAATGAGACACAGACACAAAGTGAGTCCATGTTGTTGGAAACATGGTGTCGTTAGATTTGATCCCTGCAGGATTGACACAAGTCTTCACTTTGTCAAACACAGGGGATGTGTGATGCTTCCGTTCTTACCCAGTATTCCTTATTCATTGTCCAGTTTTAAAGAGGTTTCGTGCAGCGGATTTGCCCATGCAGTATGCCATTTGATTTCTGGACTGTTGATTTTATGCACCTTGATTGTGATCCAAACAAAGCGTCAGTCTTACCTGTTCATCATGGTGTTGCTTATTGGTCCAGTGGAGAGGACTTCTGTTTGCTCTCTGCTCTCTGTTGAGGTGCAGTCCATCCTGAAGGCTGGAGCCTTTGAGCATCCCCAGTAAGTGCCTTAAATGTCCTTGCTGTTTTCAGTGAGCCAAGACATGTCACCTGGATGTGGCCGGCTGGTTATGAGCCTCCCTCTGGTCCTGATGTCTCCGTCTCTTTCATAGTCCAGTTTCTTGCCTTAATTGCCCAGCATGCGGATTGAATAGTGTGGTGAAAGGGTACAGCCCCGGCACACACCTTTCTTGATTTTAAACCACATGGAATCCTCCTTGTTCTGTTGGAATGACTGCTTCTTGGTCCTTATACAGGTTCCAAGGGAGCATAATGAAGTGTTCTGGAAATCACTTTTTTTTCATTGTTATCCATAGTTTGTTCTGGTCCACACAGTGTAAAGCCTTTGCATGGTCCATAAAACACAGGTGAACATCTTTCTGGTATTTTCTGCTTTCAGTTAACACTCCCCTGCCTTCAGTGATATCTCTTGTTCGATGCCCTTTGCTGAATCAGGCTTGAATTTCTGGCCTTCCCTATTTGCATATCTCTGTCACCATTAGTTTTATTTTGAGGGCCTTCCAGCCGGAGGGACTTGTCATCCAGAGTGTTTCAGACTGTTCTCTGCTGTCATCCATGAGGCATGTCTGAGTCTGTCCTAATCTGGAAGCTCCATGAAACTTGCCCCCCGTGGGTGACCCTGCTGGCACTGGAAATATTGATGGCACAGCTTCCGGCATCCTAGCAACACACAAGTCACCACAACAAAGTGCCAGGCGGGTGGTGACTTTGGGGATGTGGCTTCTGTGTAAGGCCATTGAGCTGTCTGCCCTGACTTGTGGTGACCCTCTGTGCAGCAGAGGAAACACTGCCCCGCCCGCCCCCAGGCTCACAGCGGGTAGGTCGGAGCCCATGGTGGAGACACTGGCTGTGCCATCTCCTCCAGGGTCTTCCTCCTTTCCACCCATCCTCCTCATTGGAGGAGCTGAGTGTGGCGTTGATGTTAATCAGGACCTTGAGTCAGTTCTGGTGGACTCTAGGACCCATTTTCTTCTCAGCCTGCTTTCTCAAGCTTACCTCCACCTTTACATAGTTTGATGCAACTTACTGATGACACAATTATGTTTATGGTTTTCATTTACAGCCTTACTCACTGCCATTGAGTCTGTTTCCGCTCAGTGACCCCACAGGACAGAGCAGAACGGCCCCTGTGGGTTTCCGAGCTTGCAGATCTTTGTGGGGATAGAGCGTCTCATCATTCTCTTGAGAAGTGGCTGCTGGATTTGAACCGCTGCTGACTTTGGGGCTAGTATCCCAACTCGTAATCCAGTACTCCATGAGGGCCTTTTAACCTTCCTTTCAATGTATCTTTTAAAGATTTCTCTGGTCCTCTTTTTTCTTTTCCCATGGCCCAATGATTACCATATATACTTGGGTATAAGCCGACCCTAATGTCAGCCGAGGCACCTAATTTTCCCACAAAATACTGCATTAAAAGTGTCCTGAAACACTCAGCTTGTACAGGAGTATATCCGGTAGTCCATCATATTGCAGTCATTTCCCCATTCCGGGGCATTTAGGCTATTTTTAGTTTATGCGTTTAGAAAGAACATGCCCTTTACCTGCAGTCCGTTCTATTCTGTCCACCCTATGTCAAAGTGAGAAGAGTTCATACACAGGAGGAAACGTGGCCTTGAGTTCTGTGTTGTTGGTAGATGCCTTGGAGCTGGCTCTGACTCATACGACCCTGTGTGCAGTAGAATGAAGCACTGCCTGGTCCTGGGCCCATCTTCCCAGTGCTCACGTTTGAGCCATCGTTGCAGCCACCAGACTTGTTTAGAAATCAGATAAGTTATTGAGGACGTTAACCTAAAAGTAAGATATAGTCTGAATATAGTGAGGACCTACATGTTTAATGTCATGGATACTATTGACAAACTTTGAGCTAAATGTAATCACTAAGAGACTTGATTTTTTTAAAGCAAAATCAATATTTTGTCCATGTGTTCTGTATTTGCATGTACCAAGCCAACCAAATGTGAAGTAGGCATATACTTGGGTTCCTCCAGTGCCAGTGTTCTGTTTCCTAAAGATTGCCATGAAACAAACTCATGCTTTGAATTTAACAAAACAATCTAAACCTAAGCATGCTATGCATTAAAAAAACAACCCAGGTGCTAAATCTGTCTCATTAACACTCCGCTTGCATTTTTAGGCATGTGGGCGCACTCCCTGACTGCGCAGGATTACCAGGACCTCATAGACCGAGGATGGCGAAGGTAAAACTCCTTGATACGTATCCGTGTGGCTGCTGCTCAGGTTCTTCCAATGATTGAAACTCAGTTTCATTTTTCAATCTTTGTTCTTTTCCCAAAGACTGTTCTGTAAACTTGATGTAAAAATAAGGAGAACTCATATGCACACAACACTAAAACCCCAACATGTTAGTGTTATAGGACAGATGTTCATTAGGGAAATTTCAAATACATCTGCACGTGGGGCGTCTATGAGAATGGCCCTCATCCCCCATCACCAGCTGCTATACGCGCCAGCATTGTGCCTGTGTTCCTCTCTATCCTCCGCCCTCACCAAGTACTTTATAGCAAAGCCCAGACCCCCTCTCAGTATCTCATTATAGGTATTTGGGGGACACAGTTCAGTCTATAACATTCCATCCTTTTGGCTTTGCCCACCCTAACTTTTTTCCTTCACATGTGCACCCCATCATCTCACTGCCATCGAGTCAGTGCTGATTCATCATGACCTTGTAGGGCTGGGGGAAACTGCATTTTCAAGACTGTAATGGGAGAGAAAAGCCAAGTCTTTCTCCCATGGAACAGCTGGTTGTTCCAAACTTCGGCCTTGCAGATCTCAACCTAACACATAACCACTATGCCACCAGGCATCTCAGCATCTCATTCTTAAATTAATCTTAAATCAGCTCCAACTTTAAAATCTCACTTTCTGGTTGCATAAATCATGGATGCATGACATTTTAGGCATTTTCAGTCTTGGGTCAACATTCCAACTCCTGTGTCTACCTATGAAATACAGAATATAATTAACAGGTACAAGGGACACCGTTCCATCACAACTGAGAAGACTGCAGGGAAGGAGGGTAGTGGCATCAAGCAAGTCCCATATTCAGCAGAACAAATGACATTAACTCTCAGGTCTCAGAAAGACCCTTTGTTCTCTCCGACTCTGTCCTCCCTTATCCAATGATGAATTCCTTCATGTTACCTTGTCACTGCTTACCTAGTTGATGAGGTTTCTGTGATCTTCTCCAATGATGACTGTTCTTTCTGCACAGATAAGCAGTTCTAAGAACCTTATGCCAAGCAGCGCTCTTAACTTCATCATGAGGCAGTCAGTGGCAGGTATCAGTCAGACGGTGAAGGACTTTGCATGCCGAGTTAGGGAATGTCTTTCTTTTTGTTTCCTAAGGTAGAGATGAGCCATTGCAGGAGAAACATAGGATGTTGGTACTTATGAGAAATTAACAAAATGCTTTTGTAATTTTAGAAGTGGGAAATACGTGTACAAACCAGTCATGAATCAAACATGTTGTCCGCAGTACACAATAAGGTAAGGATTTAATTAATAGAAGAGCTACAATATGAAGATTGCACATTTTAGGTAGAATTTTTTAATGATATTTTTCTACTCTATGTGAAGATTCTTTATAGGTAAAAGTAAATGTGTTCTGTTCTTTCAGCATGCTTAGATTGTGTTTACATTTTGATTGATCGCTTTTAGTGACCGTTTAATTGATTTAGAGATAAATATGACTTGGAAGAATTACCTCTAATAATTTAGTCTGTGGCTATCATGAAGTTTTGAGAAAATAGTATTTCAACTTAACTTACCTTTGTTTACTAGTTGTTGCTGTCTGTGTTTTAAGAGGTTTATCTTAGGATTTCTGTATTCTAGTGCACTGTTTGTCCCATGTCTTTTATTTAAGCGAGATACAGGATTCTATAAATTACTTGGTAGAAAGAGGAGGGCTTAATCTGTTTTACAAGGGGATACCCCCCAAAAACAGATGCTCATTTGTTTATTTGATGAGGGGGGATAGTGCATTCGGAGTTCGTTCCACCAGGTCTGACTGTTAAATCAAACATTGTATTTAGGTTTTGAAAAATTGAGTAATCGTGTGCAACCAAGAAAAGACCTGATTTGTGGCAGGTGGGAGATTGGTTTGCCACCAAGGCAATGCACCTGCTCATGCAGTGCGCCAGCTTTTTGGGCGAAAAACAGCATGCCTCTCTTGCCCCTTGCACCTGACTCACTTGACCTCATTCCTTGTGGCTTTTTTGTTTTTGCAAATGAAGAGGGGGACATGAAAGGACAACGATTTGATGCTGTAGAAGAGGTGAAGAAAAAAACTAGGGAGGTGCTGTCAGCTATCCAAATAGATGAGTTTGAAAAATGTTTCCAAGAATGGATTCACAGATTTGACAAATGTATTAAGTATGTTTTGTTAAAAAAATTTTAATTGGGGGAAAAATCCTGTTGTGTTTTTTTGTACCCCCCTTGTATATAGAGTGTAGATTTTACAAACCCACCTCCCACTGCCATTGAGGCAATTCTGACTCATCAAAACCCTAGGATGGCTGAGGCTCTCAATCTTCTTGGGAACATAGTGACTGGTGGGTTTGAACCACTGACCTTGCAGTTAGCAGTCCAGTGCTTACCCAACAGTGCCACCAGGGCTCCTTAGTTTTCTTACCTCAAAGCTTAAATTAACAACAACAAAAGGTGTTCCTACTCTTCTATTATTTTTAGTCTTCTGGGTTTCTCAATCCCCTTCCTTAAGATGTTTGTGTGATTTCCTCATAATAAGTTCGATGAATCAAGTGTGCTATCACTTCTATCTTTTTGATGAACCTCCTTTTCGCTGGGAGCCTCTGACCTGGCCTTTTGCTCCTCTCCCTGATGCATTCCCTGTCTTCCTGGAGCTCGCTCTGTCCTCCTGGGGATGCTCTTTGTCTGTAGTTTGTCCCAGCTCTCCTGGGTCCTCTGCCTCCCTTCTTGGTTTTCGGGAAGCACTTCTAATAGGAAAACACTCATGAGAGGTCATTGTTTTGAAATCTCGCACGTCTCAAAATGTTTTCATTGAATGCTTAAAATTAGTGTATAGTTTGGCAGGGTACAAAGGTGTAGGTTGGAAATGATTTTCCATCAGAATTTTGTCGGCCTTGCTCCACTGTTGCCTGCTTGCCTTGAATAATCCAGGGACCTCCCGATTCTTGTTCCCTTGTGAGAACCCGTTCTTTCTCTATGGAAGGAGGCTGCTAGGGTTTTTTCCTTCCCGGTGTTGGAGTAGCTCACGTGGTGTCTTGCTTTGGTCCTGTTTTCCATCCAGACTTCAGAGGTTCTGCTTATCCAAGGGCTCTCCTCATCTCCAGTCCAGAGATTTTTCTGGAATTCCTTTGTGGATCTTATGTAAACCTTTAGAGTTCTGATATTAGACCTTTTTGACTGGTCTGCCTTTTGTTTTGTTTTTTCTTCCCCTCAATTTCCCATTTCTTTTTGTGATGCGGGAAGATCTATGAAACTTCCTCTTTCAAATCTGTAATTTTTTTCTCCAAATGAATTTTTATTTCTGAAAGTACTTCCGCTGTCTTTGTTGTTTGGAACATGTTGACAGTATATGGTTATAAGAGCTTGAGAGTCATAAGAGATTTCTTTGGATATTTTTTCTGAGCCTGTATTCCTATGTACTTTCTCCGGTTTGACTGGCATCTGTCTGTGTAGCAGAGGCCTACTCTTTGTATTATCTTTGGAAATTTAGTGCATCGTGAGTAGAATGATTTAGTGTGGACTTGAGGTATCTGATTGGGCTGTTCTCATAGGGAATCCCTGATGGGTGTGGTCACAATTGGGAGAGAAGATAAACACCCAGCAGTGTTCTGGGTGCTGGGTTCAGAGAGGGTTGACTTTGTCTTGACCTCCCATGTATGGGCTTTCCTTTCCCCTCTTACCAGCACATTACCTTTGTCTTCTGTGGGGCCTTGTAGCCTCCATGTCTCAGGTCTAATTGCTTGCTTGTTTCTAAAAGTCTGTCATTTTCTGCCTGGGTGTGGGGAAGGGCCCGGCATCTGATCCCTTCTGAATCAGGCTTTCAAAGGGTTCCTCCAGTCCTGAGGCCCAGCTCCACCAGGTGTCCAGAAGTAGCAAGCATCACCAGTTCCCAAGACTGTTAGGATTAGAGAAATCTACTTTTCCTGCTGTTGGTTTAGGCTTAAACTTTCATCATTCTGCTACGTCAGCACCACTTGTATATCCACTTTATAGCTCCCCAGATTCCTCCCAGGCTCCTGGTCTGAGTGGATTTATGTTCTTTTTTGAGTAACCCTTAGGCGTTTTTTTTTAATGAGGTTTAGGAAGAGACTACAGGCTACACGAGGCCCACCTCTCAGCAGAAATCCCAGGTGTGAGATTGGGTTCCTCGTGGCCCAGATGAACTAGAAGTGAGTTGACTTCTTCCACACTGACTTTTTCTTTCTTCCTTTTGCTTTCACAGGTGCCACCCGTTGCAGTTTCAGCCATCAAAATCCCACAAGAAAGTCTTGAAGAAAATGTTGAAGTTTCTGACCAAAGGAGAAATCGCCAAAGGAAATGGTGAGGGTAATTGGAGCTGGGGTCCAGAAACAGTTGGCATTGCTGTGTCTTTCCAGAGTTCTCATGGTCCTTTACTAAGTTCAGGGAAGGTCGTTGCCATGGCCCTGTGCTCCAGCCCACTGTTCCAGTGGTCCTCAAGGCTGGGGCCGAGGAGAGATGCTCCTGAGTGTGTCTGAAGCCTTTCAAAGACACTGCAGTGTTCTGGAGCCTATTGAAATTTTAGTTTCTGAGGTGCTCCCCCCTAATGCTCTCTTGTGAGAAAAACAGTGGCATTTTCACCAGATGGGTTGATGCAGTTTATTCCAGAGTATTCTCAGCCTTGGAGAGGCCATTATTCGTTGTGCTCACACAGTGTGCTCCGAGGACCTGGAGCAGACGGGGCAGCACGGGCAGGGTGCGGATCTGAGAGGGTCACGAGAGCGGGAGGGTTGCAGATGGCAGAGTTGTGGTTACTGCTCTCAGTGTTAAGGTTTCTGTTGACTTTATCAATGTCACGTATTTTTGGTGGATGGGAACCATGTGAAATCACACAGATGTGATTTGAAGATAATGTCCCTGTGTATATTGGGAGGCTGCAGCAGCCTGCTCCCCCCACAGATGACTGTCATGGAAGCCCAATGGAGCAGGTCTGTGCTGTCCTTTAAGGTCACTGTGCATCAGAATTGACTTGATGGCAATGGGATTTTGCTGGGGGATCTTCATTTGCCTTTGGCTTGTGACTTATTGTGTGTTAAGGGGGGCTGAGAGTCACGCACTCACCAAGGTAGAAGGCTAACTTGCTAGAACAAGGAAAGGCACTCAAGATGCGTGTATGATGGGCACTTTGGTGGAGAGTCTGCTGCAGATGTCGAGGTGCTGCAGCCCTGTCCCCCATGGTTCTGGGACTTTCCCTCCCCCACATTTGGTTGCCAAGGTCATTCCGTTTTCACTGTTGCATCCAGGGAGGGAGGGGGAAGGCGGGGAGGCCAGGGCCACAAACGTCCTATAAAGCAAGTGGGGCGGAAGTTGTCTTAGCATTTTGTGCCTGTTCCAGTGTCAGATACTCCGCCATCAGTTGCTGTCCCCTGTGGGAGGGCCACAGTCTGATGGCTGCACCGTGAACATGGATGATGGGAAAGTGGATTTGGTGGCCCCCAGCGGTCTCTGCTGTGGGGCTAAGGGGTCTTTTCCGCCTGTATCTGACTGTGTCAGATGGTCTGACTGATGGACTTGCCTTTCTTCTGTTTGTAGATGAGCCCATGGATTCCCTGGTGGAGGATGCCGTTGCGGGTGACTTCGCATTGATAAATAAATTGGACGTACAGTGTGACCTTACCACCCTCAGCGATGACCTCAGAAAGAGCTTGGAGAGTGAAGAGACGAGGAAAGGAAAAGGATCACAGAAAGAAGCGCCCCAGCAGTTTGTCCTAGCCCCACAGAGAGAGGAGGGGCCTTGCTCTGGCGCGTCATCGCAGCTCACGGAGGTTCACACGGTGCCCAAGCCAGGTAGTGCACTTGTGTGTGCGATGCTTTTTCTCTACTGCTTACTGAGGAATTCTTACTGGACGTAGGTGCACAAATCATGGCCTGTCTTTTTTCCAGCCACTGTTTCTAGAGCCCGGGCGGGATAAGAGCCGTATTATTTTGTTCCTAACTGCGGTTCTTGTCAAGGGGCTCTGTCTCTTCAGACGACCTCGTGAGGTGTCATTGAGTCTGTTCTGACTCCGAGGGACCCGACGCACAGCAGAATGAGACCCTGACCAGCCCTGTCCCATCCGCACAGTCTTCCTTCACTTAGGTCCATCGTGGTGACCACTGTAACCGTCCGTCTCATGGAGGGTTTACCTCTTCTTAACTTGCCCTCTACAAGCATGATATCCTGCTCTGGAAACTGGCCCCTGCCGACGACAACACATCCCAAGTACGGGAGACAAAGTCTTGCCACCTGGCTTCTGCGGAGTGTTCTGGCTGGGCTTCTCCCAAGACAGAGGTGGTTGGTGAAAGTCTTCGCAGCTAATTCTTTTGATGACTTTCACGCCAGTGTTTCGGTGACGTTTGTCACATCAATCATAATGTATCAGCATTCTCTTTCATTGTGTTCTGTTGATTCTCTTTTCCAGACTCTAGTTTCCCTTATTTCCTCATCTGCTCTGAGTAACTGTTGCCTTCTAGGTCTCACCCAGATGCTTTTAAATAGGGTGCTGAGCCGACAGGGGATAGTCTTGGGTTTTGCTCAAAGGGGAGCTCTGAGGACCGGCTCAGTGCTAGGTTTAAAGAGTGGGGGCGATGATTTCTTTTCTACTGTTCGTTTGTCCCACTTGATTTTAAACCATCACTTGCGTTTCCCATGTGTTTCCCGCGTCCTGTCTGGGACTGAATGCTCGGACACCAGTTGCAATGGGGGCACCAGGTTCTGAGCTCGTGGCTGGAATATTACTATAAGGAGAAATGAGGTGGTCATTGTTTCCTGGGCCTTTTCAATGGACAGGTTTCAGGGGTCCTAAATTCCCAAGTTCCAAGCTTATGGACAACAAAACAAATAAGGAGGGCTGGAGACAAAGATGTCTTTGAATTCTGGTGATGGCAGAGACTGCTGAAATGGTCAGCAGAGACCAGCTCCTGAAGAAGGTCATGCTGGGCAAGGTAGAGGGTTACACAAACAAGGAAGGTCCTCCACCGGGAGGGTGAGGACGGTGTAAAACCGACTGGCTAGGCAGCATTGCATTCTGGCAGACATGGGCCACTATTAATTGGAGCCAGCTTGGCACCTAGCAAATCATTGACGGTCAAATTCAGGATTAGAGTGGTCTTACCTTTATCCAGAGCGTGTATCTTTAAAGCGGATAAGCCCGGGTCTCAGGGACATTGACGGTTATTCAGTTAGACTGCACGCAGCTGCCTAGTTTATTTGACCCCTTACACCACAGCTGAAGAAGAACAGTCCTGCCCTGATTGAGAGAAGGGGCAGGTGTTTGCATTCCCTCTTCTTCAGCATCGTTCTCACTAGGAACTGGGCACTAGTATGAAAGCGTAAGAATATTTGGAATGTCTCTGGAAAACCCACATTACCATTTTATTTTAAAATAATCCAATGTGCAGTGGATTTATGGGGGATTGTGCACACTGCTGCTGTTCAAGTCCCTTGGGACTCGTCCATGCTGGGCACCTGTGGGGTCAGGGTTGGTGTGGGGTACAGTGGGCATGTTGGTGGGGGTTCCATGCCACTGCAGGGATCTCCTAGCCCTTTAATAGGCGAGGGAACTTCTGGATTGCTGCCTGTTGAAATCGCCTTCTCAATGTAGAGAGAACAAATCATGGTTATGGATTGCTTAGTTCGATGAACATAGTCTTTGATCAAAATATGGAAAAATCATTTATTGCAGTTCACTTTAAAGATTCTTGGCAGGCCACAGTCATGAGCACTTGCTGAAAAAATTGTAGTTAAAATTTTTCCCACTTCTGGAATGTTTATCGATAGAGGCAGCCTTTGAAGTATAGGAGATGCAGATGAGTGTCGCCGTCAGTAACCCTCGGTGAGCATAGCTCAAATCTTCCTGAGAACTCAGTGGTTGGACTGCTTTCACCCTCCGTGGGCGGCCCAGGCACAGGGCCTGTGCATGGCATCAGGCAGTCCCCAGCTGAGGTCCTGCTCCTAACCTGTGGGCGGTAGAGCCACGCAGAGTGCCTGTGAGAGTGCATCTGACGAAGGCAGCGGTTGATGACCAAATCAGGCGTCGGTGACGTCTGGTCATTCTATCAGCTCCGAGTCTGCCTGTGTTTCATAGGCAACTTGGATTTTAGTTGAAAACATGTTTGTGAGGTTGCCTATGGATCCATGTGTGACTACGAAGTCACTGTTTTCTCACAGAATTAATTTCTTCAGACCAACTCCTGGTCCCTCGCAAACCCCTTACCAGCGCTAGGTCTGAGTTCCTTCCTGTCCATCTCCTTTCTCTGTGGCTGACTTTTCAATGAATTGTTGAATACAGGGCTTGGGGAGATTAAAAAAGGACAGACCTTGTTTTGCTAAGTGCATTTTTAAAACCCCCCCCCCAAAAATAAATAAAATTAGTTGTCATTGTTAGAAAATATGGAGAAAAGAATGTTCTTAAAAAGAGAAAATGTGCCCATGTGAAAGGTAAACTGACGATTAGCACGGTGGTGTGGTCCGTTTCGTTCATAGTGTGTGAAAACCATTTCAATGTGTGTTTATAACGACTGATCTCTCGCACGTCACAGGAGCTCCCCAGTAACCTCTCTCAAGGAACGCCCTGCTGCTGCGCAGTCTGTTGCTTTGCTCCTCTGAACAAATGTATCATTTTGTAATTGAGCATTTAGTTTGTTGTGCGTTCTCCTTTGTGTTTGTCAGTATTTGCTGCTTCTCTTCTTAGTTTTTTGGAATATTTCCTTGATAAAGAAGTTTTGCATGTTATGGGGTATGAATATTTTCAAATCTGAATGAAAGCATAAGTTATAGAGTAGCTAGCTTAAAGGGGACATACTTCCCCTATAACGTATTCAAATTTGTGAGTTTAAGCGATTTTTTTAATATCTAAAAGGGTCACCAATTTGGTATTTGGTCCTCTAATTAAAAGGAAACTTTAATGAACGAGCACTGAACCAGTGAGGTCCCTTAGTTCAGTGGAGACAGACACACAGACCTTGAACTGGGAAGGAATTTGTCATTGCACTGGCGGCGTGTGTTCCGGGACTTTGCCTTCAAGTCTTCATCTGTAACAGCACCATCTGCGAATGGGGCGTCAGAAATGCGGACTCGAGGCAGCTGTCCCTAAGCAGAAAAGACCTTTGGTTTTGTTGTTTCTGCCCACAAGACGGAAAGAAGCTGGGAAGAATGCCCCCAGGAGACAGCAAGCAAAGGCGCCCAACAGGAGGAGCTCTCCTGACCAGCTCTCTGACTGTTTTCCTTGGCTTCCTGCCTCTGAGGTACTCTTTAAGGTCGCCTTAGCAGTGATGCCCCAAGCAAGCCTGGCAGAACGCTCTGGACTGATTTTGGAGATCTCGAGGACTCTGGAAGAAATGTTTCCAGAGCCAAATGTAACTGCTCTAATATCTTGACCTTCTTTCTAGGGAAAGGGGCTGATTTGAGCAAGCCTCCGTGTCGAAAAGCAAAGGAAATTCGCAAAGAAAGGAAAAGGTTAAAGCTGGTGCAGCAAAGCCCAACGGGGTCACTGCAGGGCCCCCAGGGCCAAGGACAGGCGCCATCTTCGTTCCCACCAAAGGCCAAGTGCAACCAGCCCAAGTCACTGGAAGAGTTAATGTTTGGGCCTCTACCAGAGGACGCAGCACACAAGTTGGAGGTATTTGGAAGGGGTGTCTGGTTTGGTGTGCTTGGTTAGGGTGACTTAACTTTCTGTTCTTTAGTGAGTATTTTCATTTGAGTTCTGCAAATCAGTGTTTTGATAGTAACAAGCAAAGTGAAAGGGAATTAGAATGTAAAACCATTTTGCGTGTCCTCGTTCATTGCTAGTCAAGGGGAACCTTTTGTTTTTTTTAAGTTTTTTTTTTTAATCCATCAGATAAGTTGGCTGTTAATGTTATGGAAACAGTTCAAGCGGTAGCATTTTGTTTGGAGAGTCTTCTAGCTTTTGGGTTACCCATCAGACTTAATAGGTACAAGCAAAAGGAAGAAAATGTGTTTCATGTTGCTGGTTTTCATGTTAAGGGTTGAAAGGGAATGAGTAGAGTCCACCCTTGGCAAATCAGGGCTCTCCGGCTGACCGTCTGATCTCCGGCCGGCCCGCAGTTCAGAATCCAAGGAGAGGAGGAAATTGCCCCAGCGACCCTGTCACCCTCTCCCTTCTTTTTCCACCCCAGGGAATGCTGCTTCTCTCTTTCTTTCTTTCTTTCCCTTTCAAATTAATGTGCCATTTTCCCAATCAAGTCTAGGTATTTCAATCCTAGTTGTGGTATTTCCAAAATTAAAATGAAAACCTGTTAGCTATAGCAGTGCCACTGTGTTCTCATACTTAATTAAGAACAAGTCAGCCTTTGAATGGATACTTAATATCCTGTATGACTCTCACTTGCTGCTAAGGAACTGACCCCGAAAAGGAACTACTCTTGGTAACGGCGGCTAGTAGAGTTCATGGCTGCTCGCGGTGTGGCATTGCCCTTGATCTTTCCCAAGCAAAGAGGCTTTGTTCTCTTCTTAATGGACACACTACTTACAATCCTTTCTGAAGAGTCTTCTCTTTTTATTAGTGATGTCTTCAGAAACCCAACCAACAACTGAACTTACTGCCATCGAGTTGATGCTGATTCATTGAACAGAGTAGAACTGCCCCTGTGGGTTTCCGAGAGTCTGAATCTTGTCCGGGAGTAGAAAGCCTTGTCTCTCTCGTGGAGTGGCTAGTGGTTTCGAGTTGCTGATCCTAAGGTGAACAGCCCACTGTGTCATGTACTACATCACTGGTGCCCCTTCAGGAGCCCAGGCATATGGCACGACAGCTCTAGAGTACAAGTCGCCGATTTCTTTGTAGGGATGCCTAGGATATTCAGAGCCCTCATGTCCACCAGGTGTCACTCTTTCCTTTCACTTCCCATGCATGTGCTTGTGCACTCGTGTACTCTTTCCCCTACACACACACACACACACACACACACACACACACACACACACACACTTGCTATTATGCCTTTATTGCTTTTGATTTTCGTTTTTATCTTTTGCTGATACATTTATTCGACCTGGATCTCATTTCTCTTTCCAGCTTTTTTCCATCTGGTAGTAGGTTACGTTAGGCTCTGCAGGCGGGTTTTGCCATTCTCTCTTCCTATTTTGAATGGTTGCTGCCCACAGATCGCACACCCCAGGAAAGGTGCACCAGAGCCCACGTTGCTGCCAGCCAGGTTTGCAAACTCGAGCAGGAAGTCGGGGTGTTGTCTCGGAGCTCCTGAGCAGCAGTGTGTGGCAGTACCAGCAGTGGTGCTCAGGTAGCAGCAAGGACTCAGCAGACTCTAGTCAGGGTGCCTTGGGGCCGGTGACCCCTCTACTGTAGTAGGAGTAAAGGGAGTTATCAGAGGTTGAGGCCCTTGACAGCAGCGGTGGAGTAGAATTAGAATGGAAGAACTCCCATGGGAGAGCTTCCTCCTTCACTGTGCTGGGAAGTAGGAGCCCTTTTGTGAGGACTGCCTGTATACTTTAGCACGAAAAAGAGCCCATGCAGCGTTAGTAGCAATGAGTAAAGTCACTTCTAAAAGTGGTATTCTCAAATTTGGTTCTTTGGAAAGCCTGACTGAAGGTGAGTTGTGGACCACAGAGTTGGTACCCTTGGCATGCCAGTGTTGTACACGATGGGCCGGCTCTCCCAACCTGAGCCAGCAGTCACGTGCATCCTCGGTGGGCTTGAGTGCCCTCGAGCCTGAGCAGCTGGAGGAGGGATTCCCTCCTGTGATTTTGAATGTTCTCTCCATGACCGACCATTCATTTGGGCTCTCTCGTGGGTGGGAGGAGCTGGGAGTGGGCGAATGAATTAATGAACCATACTGTTTTCAACTCCTTCTGAAGGTGAGGGTGGTGAGGTCATCTCCGCCAAGTGCTCAGTTCAAAGCCACATTTCAGGAGTCTTACCAGATCTATAAACGCTACCAGATGATTGTTCACAAGGACCCATCTGACAAACCGACCGTGAGCCAGGTCAGCGGGCCGCGCGGCAGCTGTACACGCAAACGGCGCCTCTCCCTCGACCTCCCCCCTTTGAGAGAGAGCATCGTCTGAGTGCTTCCCGGGGCGCCTCGCACGCCTGCAGAGAGGGGCTGCGGGTTCAGGAACGTTCTGAAAGTGCACATTCCACCTACTGCCATGTTTGGTGGCAGCCAACTCTGGCTCCAGTTGAAAAGTAGCAACTAGAATTCCCTTTATTGAAAGTCGCTTCTCTTGGAAGGCCCTCCTCTGAAAGCTCGTGAGAATGATAGAGTAGCAGTGGTAGTGACCGCCTTCCTCCAGCTCAAAGTAAAACTGTCTTTGGGGAGACAAAAAGGCAGAACGCTTCCTGTTTTCACGTCGGGCCTACTTTGCCAGCACAGCTCCTCTGCCTTAGCCCCAAGGTCCGTTCAGCACGAGGCCGTAGCAGCCCCGTGATGCTTGTGACACGAGCTACCCAGGCCCAGCAAAGGCTCAAACATTCCGATAGTAGATCATCTTGAAATAAGTCCTACACACATGGTTACATTACCTGGAAGGAGAAACCATTGACAACGCCTCCGAAGGGCGCCCCAGCAGTGCTCGGAGGGAATTAGCCGCGCATGGGCTCCAGTGCATGCAGAGGAGGGCAGGCGCGGCTGGAGCCACACCCAACAGTGGTGCTGGCCCTAAGGCTGCAAAAATGTAGTGCTCCGGGTGCTGTGGTAGCCACCCCGCCCAGCGTGTGCCCTGGCGCTTTGGGAGCGGATTTGTCGGAGATCTGCCCCTGGCCTCACCTTCAGAAGCAGGCAGCCAGCTAGACACGTCTCAACAGCCTTTCCTTGTGTCTCCCTTGCTCTGAAGGTGAGGCTAGTGCCTGTCTCTCTGGAGGACCCAGAGTTCAAGTCGTCCTTCAGCCAGTCATTTTCTTTGTATGTCAAGTATCAAATGACCATACACCAGGATCCACCTGATGAATGTGGGCAGACTGAGGTAACCGTGCACTTATGAATGTTCTTCCTTGTGTTGATGAGGTGGTCAATGAAGAAGCATAAGTCAGTATGACATAGTCTCCATTCTTGCCCTTTTTTGTTTGTTTTGGAAGCAGAGCTGATAAGCCTTTCGGTGTGTGTTGCTGAGCTCTTGCTGGGACAAGTCGTATGCCCGAGCATTTAAAACTCCTCAGAAGGATGGCAACTCCAGGCCGTGTTGTCCTGGTGTGTTCTCTCCAGGAACCCGAGTGGCGGGTTTGCTAGGTCAGCTCTCCAGCGTAAGCCATTAGATATGTCCCGAGGGGCTGTTGTGCCAGGCTCTGTGCCCCCAGCACCTCAGGAAAGTGTCTCTGTGTCTGAGGCTTTGAAAAAAACAGACCAGTCAACACAGGGTTTTACCCAGAAGCAAGTGGGCAGAAGTGAAGTGTGTTGGGAATACACAAAGCAGCATGAGCAACCAGGACTCGGGTGTCCACTTCTTTCCAGGCCCGTGCTAGGTGCTGAGGATGTTGAGAAGGATAAGAGACAGTCCTTTGCAGACCCAGCTTCCACACCACCTGGAATGCAGCATCTGAAGTCCCACTTCAAACCAGTGGACTGGGGTCTTGATGTTTTCAAGAACACTTTGCCTAAGCGTAAATTTACAGGTGTTTTTTTACGTTTACGTTGGGATCCATTTTGAGTTCTTTTGTATATGGTGTGAGGAAGGGGTCCAACATCATTCTTTAGCATTTTCTCTGTTGGGAATAAAAAACTAAACTATTGTCATCTGGTCGATTCTGACTCCTCTTGACCCTCTAGGGCAGAGGAGAACTGCCCGGAGGGTGCCCCAGATTGTAACTGTGTGTGGGAACGGCCTCTTACTCCCGCAGAGCTGCTGCCGCCGCTTTAACTGCTGACCTTGTTAACAACCGCTGCTTACCCATGAGCAACTCAGCCTCTTGAATCCGGTGGTAACTGAGTATGAATTATTTTAAACCGTTGGAAAGTAGGCTAGTTTTGGAAAGATATTTGGTGAGAGGTTAAAGAAATGTAGACTGGGTATTCCAAAAAAGCAAGGCAATTTTTAATAGCACCTTTACAAAAAGGAGCTGAGAGTTACAGCAAGTATTAGTGTACATAGAATTCTATAAATTGCATCCATATTCTTGTTCCCTTTATAATTTTCAGTAATTTTGGTACAGATGCCCAGTTTTCAGAAAAGAACGCCGTGCAAGTTGCTGGGGGTAATGAATGTGTGGCTGCTGCTCTTAGGTGCACTGAGTCCTTCCCCTCGGCAGCCACACGGCGGGAGGCGTAGTCCGGCCCTGCACTGTCCTGACGGTGGAGGCCGCGTCGGTCTGAGCCCATCATTGCAGCTTCCTTGTCAGTCCACCCTCATTGTCGCTGCCCCTTGGTTTTGCCAAGCGTTCTGCCCTCCTCTGGGGCCTGGGCCTCCTGACAGCACGTGCACAGCGTGCGAGGTGAAGTCTTGCGTCGAACGCGCATTCTAGCTGCGCTTCCGAGATAGATCTGTTCGCTCTTTTCATCGTCGTGGCATGTTTTCCCAAATTGCGATTCAAAGGCATCAATTCTTGGAGCTCCTTACTCTCTGTTCAGCTTTTACAGGCGCTGGAGATGGTGGAACTACCCTGGCATGATCAGGTGCAGCAGTTTAGTCCTCAAAGTGACAACTTTGCTTTTTCACACTTTAAATTATGTAAATGTGGAATTTTAGCCTGAAATTTTAATAACAATGTATCCTAGACAATGCTGTTATGTCTTAATACTAAGTGCACATAGTTCTAGAATAATTAAAATGGCTCTCTTAGCTTGTGGGTGTTGTCTGAAAAACAGACTCTCCTCAGAGCCCAGTATCTAAGGTAGTCAGTCTAATCACACTTCCAGGTCACTAGGTAATTGTTTCCCAGGGGTTTTTATTTTGTTGTTGTTGTTGGTTGGTTTTAATCATTTTATTGGGGGCTCTTACAGCTCTTATCACAATCCATACATGCATCTATTGTGTCAAGCACATTTGTGCATATGTTGCCATCATCATTTTCTTTGTACTTGAACCCTTGGTATCAGCTCATTTTTCCTCCTCCCCCACGTTCCCTCCCTCATGAATCCTTGATGATTTATAAATTATTTTTTTCATGTCTTTACACTGCTGTCTCCCTTCACCCACTTTTCTGTTGTTCATCCCCCTGGGAGGGGGTTGTATGTCGATCATTGTGATCAGTTCCCCATTTCTTCCCCTTCCCCTCCTGGTATCACTATTCTCAGTATTGGTCTTGAGAGATTTATCTGTCCTGGATTCCTTGTGTTTGAGCTCTTATCTGTACCAGTGTACGTGCTCTGGTCTAGCTGGATTTGTAAGGTAGAATTGGGGTCAGGATAGTGATAGAATTGGGAGGGGAGAGTATTGAAGAACTAACTACAGGAAAGTCATGTGTATTATCTGTGCTGTACTGCACCCTGACTGGCTTGTCTCTTCCTTGTGACCCCTCTGTGAGGGGATGTCCAATCGTCTACAGATGGGCTTTGGGTCTCCATGCTGCGCTCCCCCTCATTCACAGTGATATGATTTTTTGTTCTGGGTCTTTGATGCCTGATCGCATCGACACCTCATGGTCACACAGGATTGCTGTGCTTCTTCCATGTGGGCTTTGTTGCTTCTTAGCTGGATGGCCCTTTGTTTATCTTCCGGCCTTTAAGACTCAGGAGCTACATCTTTTGATAGCCAGACACCATCATCAGTATGGTTTCCCAAGTTTTTTGAACATTTCCAGGCGTACAGGGAAATCGAAAGACAGCACCTATGCGCCCAGCAGTTAGGTGTATTTGCACAGTTGCACCCAATCGCAGGTCAAAGCATTGATGACTACAGTGCACAGAAGTCCCCTCTTGGCTTCGCTAGGCCACACCATTACTATCAAGAGCCATGATGGTGCAGTGGTTAAAGCGCTTGACTGCTACCTAAAAGATGGGCATTTAGTATCTCCCAGTAAGTTCTGTGGGAGAAGGATGCAGAATGTGAGTGTATTGCCTCATTCCAGCCACCAGGTGCTGCTCTAAGCCTAAGTTTGCCCTTCTGAGGTGGCTTAGCTCTGTTCCTTCCTGGAACCAGTAAGTAGGGTGTTGGCAGCCCCAAAGCAGAAACAAAGGCTTTTCCGCTGCCATTTACTGGAAGCCCTTTCTCGGGAGCAATTAATGGGATTGCTCCAAATGAGTCTTGATTTGGTAAGATTTTAGTAATCTTCCTGGAACTTAATTTAGAGAGATTTTCAGTCCCCAGTCCCGTTAACATCCTTGGGCTCTTAGGTATGTGAAAATAGTCACTGTATATATTATATGAAAGGGCTTCAGCAAGTTTGAGGAACCACAGAATGAAAAAATAGTGGGGTTCTTCCACAAACGCTTTGAACGCCCTGGGCGTAGATGGGGGGAGGGGAGGTTGTTCAAGGGGAGCGGTGCCTGAGTCCATTAGCTTTGCCTTGTGAGTGACCTCTCACAGCTGCTGCTGGTAGAACGGCCCAGTGGTGCCTCCTTTGGGTGGTACCTGGGGCTTGTCTCCTACCTGTGTGCCATCTCTCACTGCCATCAGTTCAGTGCTGACCCTGTGGGTCTCCCAAGACCGTCACTGTGGACTAGAGTAGAAAGCCCTTGGAGTTGCAGGTGGCTTCGAACTGCCAACCCCTCAGATTACAGCCCAAAGTGTAGCCACCACACCACTAGGGCTCCTTGCCCAGCCTTAGATGTGTATTATTGTGAGTGTTGCCAGAATCTGAGCCTTTCCCCCTCAGGGATGATTTCGCTAAATACAGTAGAACTAAAATTGAAAGGCAACCTATTGCCATCGAGTCAGTTCTGATGCAGTGACCTCTGGGACAGAGCAGACTTGCACATTAGCATTTCCAAGATGAAATCTTTATGGGAGCAGACTGGTCCTTCTCTTGCATACCAACTGGTGGGTTTGAACTGCTGACCTAGCAGTTAGCAGGCCAGTGCTTATCCCAAACCACCATGAGGGCTCCTTTGAACGAGAGAGGCCTCAGGCAAGTATTTGAAAATTCCCTGATTTTTCATTAGCAGCTACTAAGTGAAGGCACAGTGGTGTATTTGTAGTATGTCACAAGGTGGGTGGCAAGACAGTTGTTAGGTGCCCGTGAGTCGGCCTGGCGCGTTGCACCCCTAGAACAGCAGACTGCCTGTCCTGTGTCGTCCTCACAGTTAACATCATGTTTCGGCCCATGGCTGCCGTCACTGTGTCAGTCCATCTCTGAGGGCTTTCTCTATGACGCTGCTCCTCGACTGTGCCTACGTGATGTCCTTTTGCAGCGACTGGTTCCTCCTGATAAATTGTCCAAACTACCCTGGCCACCTTTGATTTTCAGGGTTATTTGTTGATCCTTCTGACAGTCCATGATTGATGTAGTCAGTATTCCTTGCCAACACCCTAATTCAAATGCATTCCATCTTATTCATTATCCAGCTTTCACATGCACAGAAGGCCATTGAAAATGCCTTCCTTGGCTTGCTTTTTACCACTTAAAAGTCGATTGCAGCAGATGTTGTCCGGGGAAGAGCCCACTACTCCACCAGGGCTCGCATCTGTTTCGAGCCCTCCGTCTTTTGGCTCCTTGAGCTTTATGGGATGGCCACAGCCCAGGACACATCTGTGTCTGCTCCACCAACTTCGAAGCACCTGGGCCCAAGGCAGAACAGGCTGGCCCGCTGAGTGCTCTGAGCTGCCCAGGTGCCGACTGAGCTGAGCCAGTCTCCACCAGGTGGGCTGGTCACCAGGAGCCTCCAGAGAGTGAGCTGGCCGTCACCAAATGGAAAACCAGTCGGGAGGAAGTCGTGCTCTTGAAGCCTGTTCCCTAACTCCCAACAGGAAAACTCCCGGGATGTCAAAAGCTTCTGGAAGGGTGTCCTCCCCAATAAGTCAAAGCTGCTCTTAATTTCCTGTGAGGGCATGTGAGCAGCTCGCCTACCAGGAGCTAAGCGCAGTTTAGTGAGTGCAAAGCTCTGGGAGAGTGGAACGATCTTGCTGTGAGCACCATTTGTCTTTCGCTTTTGTGTTTTCAGACTGTTTTTCCCATTAAATCTGAGGCGCATCAAGTTTTATGACCCTCGGGCACTGGCTTGACACGTGAACAGTACTGCCTATTGATGGGGGGGCTCTGCACCAGGGAAGCCTGTGCTTCGGCGGGGGCGATTCGTTTTGTATGCCCGTGCTCCCGTGAGGAAAACACGTTGTTGATAAAGGGGCGTATCATACAGGTGGTTCTTTTCCTAGAGCAGAAAACCTCTGGATGCATTCGGATAGGTCCGTGGATACTGATGTCGGCTGCGTTTGTCAGCTTTATCATAGCGGGCATCCCGCAACGGCTCCGAATCTGAGCACAGAATGGCTTGTAGAGTCCCTTCACGCGAGCCGTGGGGGACCGACTGACGCGCTGTTCTCTGCGGGCGCTCACGCAAATGTTTAATTTCTAGTGCTGAGGAAGGACTAGCTGGGCCCATGCACTTTGCAGCTAGCCTATAATTCCAAAAGGCTCTTAAAAGCTTTTCTTTACAGGTTAGTATCAGTGCTCAAAGTTCATTAAAACTTAAGTGGCTGGTGGTTAAGCGATGATACAGTCCACTTCACTACTTTGACCAGTGGGTTTTAAAAATTTTGCTTTGATTGTGGTTTCTTGTTTACTTTTTGTCTCTCACTTGCGTTCTTCTCGACTTCTCCTTCATTCATATATAACCCTTTGGTCTTTGGAAAACACCAAGTCATCTTTCAGGTCAGTGTCAGTTCTTTCCCTCCGGCTGTTGACGTCTCTGAGAGGAGTCCATCTGGTGGAGTGGTTTCTCTTCGGGCCGCTCACTGTTCAGGTTAGCGTACTTGGCCGTGGGAGAGATGAGGAGATGTACTCCCGTAAAGCTTACTGCCTTGGAGACCCTCGGCAGGCTCACTGTGAGTCGTCGACTCCCTGGCAGTGGGCTAGATTGTCATTTGGAGAACTAGGGTGTGCCTGACCCAAGCAAGCCATGGTGTGTCAGTCCCCGCATGCATGAGAAAGTGGGCAGTTAGTGAAGAATCCATGCATGGGGTGGACGACAGTGTTCCTGAAGAGTGCTGACTATACCATGGACTGCCAGGAGAATGAACAGCTCTAGCTGGGAAGCAGGTCAGCCAGATTGCCTCTTAGAAAAGAAGGTGGCAAGACTTCCCCTCTTGTACTTTGGACGTGTTACAGGAGAGACCAGTCCCTGGAGAAGGACATCATGCGTGGTCAAGGAGAGGGTTAGCAACAAAGAAAGAAGACCCTCCAGTCGATAGATTGGTGCAGTGGCCACAACAGCGGTTCAAGCATCACGATGTTGTGGGTGGCCTGGGGCCAGTCGGTGCTTTGTCCTGTTGCACACTGGCTCGCTGTGACTCCAGATTGACGTGACAGCACCCCCCAGCGTCAGCAGCAGTGCCATTCATGTGGGGACCTTCTGAGTAGTGACTCCACAGAATGATCCTTGCAGGAATTCTTTCCAAAGGAAGAGAGAGGATGTTGTGCGTGATAGGGAATGTCACCACTAGTATGTGCACTTGGAAGAGGGCATAGAAACTTCTGGTTAACATGGAGTATGAAACTCTGGAGCCTTCTGGCGAGAATGTAGGAGCCATGGGGGCAGTGGGTTAGGCAGTGGGCTGCTAACTGGGGATTCAGCGGTGGAGACTAGATGAGATGGGATTGTCTGCTCCTGTGGAGCTATCGTCTCAGATCCCGATGGTTCCTGCCCTGCAAGGTCGTGGGGAGGTGGACTCGACTCGTGGTCATCAGTAGTGCCTGAGTGGAGGGAATGAGGATAGGGAGCAACTGCCAGTGAGGGACAGAGCTGGGATCCCCGGAAGGGTGCGCGGGCGGGCTCTGCGGGCAGCACAGTCACTAACTCCCAAAGGTCCTCATTCCCTGTCAGAGACATGGGTTCTAAACATCGATCAAGCCTTTTTCTTTGTTTTTTTTTTTAAAGATCCAAGATGCGACAATAATTAATAATTTCAATTCTTCTCTATGAGTTTCAGATCATGAGTCCAACTGATGACACTGTTAAGTTCGCCTAGCTAGGGTCGCGAAGTCCAGTATCAGGCAGTCTTTCCCTCTTGTCTGGACGAAATCCTGGGCTGTAGGTGGAATCCCACTCATACTTTCCAGAGTGCTTTTTATGCATGAAAACTGAGTCCCACTGACTTAGGAAAGCTCGCTCCTACCTTTATACGACTCTTTATATCAGCGAGTGCTTTTGTGTCGAGTCATTTTCTGTGGAACATTGACTTGAGGGAGGGGCTCGGGACGGGGTGGTTTCGAGGTTCCTAAGAGTGAGTTAGATGATGCCACCCCAATGGTCTGAATAGACTGATTTTGTGCTCGCTGTTTTTGAATGTGATCGAGACCTTGCTTGTTCTAATGCTTCTGATGACTCTCCAGTGGGTGTGTGGCTTTAACTCTTGATGGTCAAACTCACCCTGGTTTGGTGCTTCCATCCGCCGGGGTCCTGCTGCCTGATGGGTCACGGTGACAGTGCAGTCTCAGGTCCTCAAGGAAGGCCAGCTGCAGGGCCATCATGTGATAGCAGTGGACAAAGCCAGCTCAGGGAGACCACACAGCCCACGGGGTCCTTATGCTCAGAGGGCCCTCGCCACAGGACAGTTTCTAAAGGGTCTGTAGGCAAGGGGCTGGACCCTCCAGCTCCGACTGCTGATCTGGTGCCTAAAAAGGTCCTTCTAGCTGCAGCCTTTAAAGTCCATCAAGAGCGGGAGGGAGGGAGAAGGAGGGAGGCAGGCAGGCAGGCTGGCTATGGCGATGGTTACTCCCAGTTACTGCTGAGCTGGCGACTTCATTCCTGTTTGGGAGGCCAGCACAATATTTTGTGAAACCTGGCATCTTAAGTCTTCTCAATGCCATGTGTAAGCCTCTTGAATACAGAAGCATTCTCTGAGCTGACTGGCTGAAAGGAGCCCTGGTGGTGCTGCAGATTAGGCACTGGGCTGCTAAGCACAGGGTCTTCAGTTCAAAACCACCAGCCGCTCAGAGGGAGAGCGCTGATGCTATCTGCTCTCGTAAAGAGTTACAGTGTGGAAAGCCCCCCGTGAAGTTACTGTGGGTTGGAATGGACTCGATGGCCATTGGTGTTGCAGGAAGGCCAGACATGACTTGTTGAAGAGCGTAACCTCGCCATACTGGAAACGAACTATTCATGCACGCTGCCAGCCCTGGCCATAGAGTTCATAAAAATTAATCTTTTACAATACCGACCAGACATCATGGTGCGGTTTGCTAGAACATCAGTGGGTGTAGGAAATGTCTTTTGCATTCCCATTTGCTTTTTGATGCTTTTTATTTTCAAAGTATTTCCATCTGGATTGAGCGTAATATGGGTAATTTCATCGTGAAAGAACCTACCCAGTAATTAGCTGCAGTGAAATGAAACAGCACAGAGTTTCTCGGCTCCACTCATCGAGGAGGAGCCGGTTGTGGAATCCTTTCTGTGCGCCATGAGCAGGACTGTGAATGTGGCTTGTGATCTGTTGTTCCGTTTTTACTGCTTCGGGGACAGGAGCTTTTATTTATGCCTTTCACTCTTAGGCAGCTTCAAACAGGACAGGCATTTTTTGGTGTGTTTTGAAATGGCCATGATTCGGATGCTGCACACGCCACCAACAAATAAGACTGTCCGTCCCTGACACTCGAAGGGAGCCAGGTGTTCTTGGAGAAGTCTAGGTGTACTTGCTTTTCCCATCTGAGCGGCTACATGAGTTACTGCTGAATGACACCGTCTCTAGAGTCAGACCTATAGCATGTATGAAATGGCTGGAATGTACATATTGGGGACAAGCATAAAGACCCCAAAGAAGCCAGCTTTCTCATGTTGCCATTAAAAGCCCCTCAGGCCTCCTTTCTCCCATGTCACGTTGGCTGGCCTTTGAAGGAGCACTGTGTGCCAGGGTAGGGAGGGCGGGGTGGTCTTGCCTGGGGCTGCCGGTGACCTGAATGGAAGCCCACAGCAGTTAAAATGTCATTTCAAAGAAATTATTCGTGTCCTGTTAACATGATGAAAATTGGATATTTTGGTATAGCCTGCACTTTCAGAAAGTTTCCTGTAAACAGTCCCTGTCATTGAATTGCTGATTGATAAGACTCAAATTTGGAAAGCACTCTCAGATGTCTCCCGCAGAATCCCTTATCATGTAGCATCTAAACGATACTTGCAAATCGCATGGCTTTGCCACCCGCTAATGCTATCTTTGCTGCAGCGATGGGGTCTGGGGTTGGGGTGGGGTGGTGGCCACTCTGTTTTGTACACTTGACACTGTCGCTACGTGGAGAGTGTCCCAAACGCAGTTCGTGGGCCCGCAGCTCACTGCGTTCATCTGCCGTGAGCAGTGTGACAGCGCGGGACCCGGGTACTCTCTGCTCTTCCTCTTCCCCACACCGTTCTCAAGGCAGGCCTGCTCTCATTTCACCGATCAGTATCCCTGTGTGTAACTCTTGACAGGGAATCCAAATGACTTCTATTCCCCGGGAGGACTTAGCTAGCTTGGCTGGGGAGCAGCAGTTCTAGGGGGAGGGGGGGCGGGCTTGGAAATGTTTAGTCCTCCAATGGCATCTCGTTGTCATTAATTTCCATTTAGAAAGAGTGAGTGTTTTTGCTACTTGGTCTTTGATTATGATAGTCAGTCTCGGAGGACTGGAAACGTTGAGTTGGTAAATAACGTTGGAGAAGGAAACATTAGAAATTGCTGTCATGCGTTCTGTATGAGGTGACTTGACGGCCTTCATTTCAGGTCGAGCTGTAATTTGCTGTCATGTGTACTTGCTCCCTTCCCCGAGAGAAAGTGTAGATTTCTTCATTGAAAAGCTAAGAGAAACCGGCCCAACACTCAGTGTCAGGTGACATTCCAGCAGCCTGGCGTGGGCTTCTGCAGCAGAGAAGGAAGCATGCAAGTAGACCCAGGCGAAGAGGGCGAGTGGGGCAAGCAGAGGCCCACGCGCCTGATTGTAACGCCCAGGGCAGTCATGAAGACCCCTTCCCCGCCAGCCTCTCAACATGTTCGCCTTTCTCCCCCGGGCTGGGGCTTATAGCTGCACCCTTGCTTTGCCTTCCCTCAGTGTTGGGGTGGCACATCGGGCCAGGACATACTAACTGTTCCCTTGGCAGGTGCTTGATTATGGCGGGATTAGGACATTAAATTGTAAAGAATGAGATATTTGGGTCTAGTTTATTGCCTCTTACTTGCTTTTATACACATTTCAGAGCTGTTTAAATTAATTCAAGCAGTTGTATATGGATGAGAATATTGATTTTGTGGAGACTAACTTATTTGCTTTAGGTCTTCTTATTGGAAAGTTTATGTAATGTTTGTTTGTTTGTTTGTTTCCTCCTGTCCCCTTTGGCTGATCATTTCTTGGGTGAAAATGCCCATTTATTGGGTGAAATTAATTTGATGAAAATTCACTCCTGAAGTTCACAAGATTCCTGTGCAGCTCACCTTTGGAGGTAAGAACTTCCTCACGAACCTCCGGACTAGAATTACTAATGGAATGTCACTGTCGATCTATTGGCCATTTCTTAGATAATTTATGAGTGATCCTTTGAGTGGGCCAGGCCTTTTAAAATTTTTTTAATGCTTTTTATTGTTAACTGTGTGAAGGCTTACATGTTTTGTTTCACATCACTGATTGCTTTTCTCACAGATGTACCATCACTTCACTTCCACTCTGTGCTTCTGGTTTCTGTTCCTCATCTTTTCTTATCCCTTCCAACCTTTGTCTTGCCTTTTGATCTGAAGTGATGGATTCTTTTTTAAAAAAAATCATTTTATTGGCTCATATAACTCTTGCCACAATCCATCCATCCATCATGTCAAGCACATTTGTACATTTGTTGCCGTGATGGACTATTCTAAAGGTATGCTTTTCTCACTAGTTTTGTTGTTCTCCTTATAGACTTGTTTATTATTAGTCTGTAGCTCCCACATTATTGGATGGGACTATGTAAATAAAGCGCTGGTGGTCCACCAAGGGCATTGGACACTATTTCTCATGATGTAGATCAGTTGCACAGAACCCTGATGAGGGGATTGGGTCAGTTTTGCTATCCTGCTATGCTTAAAAGAGGGCCAATCCAGAGCTAAGGGATCTCACTACTATCAGAAGAGCCAGGAGTGGAACACATCCTTTCGACCAAGGGTCTTGCACTGCGCATCTCATCGACCATGAGACAAAGAGGAGCTGTAAAATCAGAGACAGCAGTAGAACCAGGAGACGAGGGTGAGATGGCACAGGGCTTCTTGGACCACAGAGCAGGGTGACTCCAGTGGATGTGCCAACTTCCTGAGTGAGATTGCGGAGCACCTCCCTGGCAAAGTGGTTCCTTTAGGTATCATTGGCTGAGTTGAGGAGCTTTGTAACACTTGCCTCGCTCAGGCACTGAGAAGCTGAAGGCTGAGAGAGAGCTTGTCCTCAGGGCTTGTCTTGAGAGAGGAGCCCTTCCTGAGAAGAGCCCAGAGTGGCTGCGGGCTGCCTTGCATTGAAGAAGAGAGGTTTCACGTACATGCTTCCTGATGCTGGATCACAACCTGCTACTTCCCCAGTCAGCTCGTGACTGAGTATGTAGGGTCTAGAGTTTTCTGTGGCCATTGCAATGAGTTAATTTAACCCAGCAGAGAAGTAGAACGTGTTGTGGGAGGGGTGTTTGGTGTCACAATGGGCTAAGAGACGGGAGAGAGGAGGTGGTACGTCTAGCTCTTCCCGTAGGAGTCGTTCTTGAGTTGAGGTGGTTCCCCTCCCCTTCATGCAGTTACAGCACAGGAGCTGACAATAACATGCCCGCTTTTACATAAGCCGAACCAGTGTTTTCTTAAATTACATTTTACTACTCTTGCATATTGGGACATTGATGCGGAAACTAATGTTTTGTGGGTCTTTGAGGGTCTTAGCACAGGGACCCCGAGGCCACGTCAGGTTCTACTTTGATTGTGGGCTCCTCCCCACTTTGTTCTGAGATTGGCTCTCTTTTAAATCCAGCTTACCAATCCTTCTTCAGGGTTCCATACACCTTATTAAAATGTCCTCACCCTACAAAGGAAATAGAAGGGAAAGTGTCACCATTCAAGTTCAGGGATAATTTCGGTCCTTTCCTGTCTGCTCTGGACTTGCTATTTAACAATCTGGGCTTGTCTTTTAACTTGTCTAGATGGACCTTTCTTCTTACTGACCTGATGGACATGGGGGAGGAGACAATAAATTTGAGAGCTACCCGTGGCCCCCCTCTTTTCCTGGTGGGACACACCTTGAGTGGTGCCTGCTGCTGCCTTTCTTGCTGGCAGTTCACAGTGGCCAGCTGATGCTTAGCTCCTGGTGGCTGTCCCTGGGACTGCCACAGCAGCACTGAGCTCGGAGCAAAGCACAGCCAAGGTGGGAGACTTTGGGGAAACGTCCTTCATGTTGTCTGATGTTTGAGCTGGAGAAGGAAGATGACAAGTATGATACAGACCCAGATACCTCCCCCGATTTGGAGGGACAGGATGGTAATCCTGACAGCGAGCAGAAAATACCCTAACCGAGACTTGCATGCAAAAACAAAGGATATGTGAAATTTTATTTTACCTTTCGGGGAAAAACCCAAAACTAACGACAGTGCCTGGGCCATGCATGCCATGTCCTTGTCGTCCCTTTGTTGTTAAGCCCTAAACGGTTAACTGCCACCTGACTCTAATGAAATTGTCAGGTTATAGTAATTACATCAGTAATGCGATCCATGTCGTTTGAGCAGAGCCATGTGTGGAGGCGCAGTAACTCTCCATGGGGCTGACCCTGTTACATTCCTGTAAGCTCCAGACTAATGGAGCTCATTACGCTTTATGAGAAAAGAGCCTTTATCACCTCAAGCCAGGCAGCGGGTGCCCCTAATTGTGGGTGGCTCGGAGGTGGCTGATGCATACGCTCAGCCCTCTACACTGAGCCTGTCCCCTGCAAACGGTTTTATTGATGTCTCCTGAGCCTGCACCACAGTTTGTGTGGCACCACGTACAGATGTCTCCAATTAGACATAGGTAAATACAAGGGATTCTATGTCAGAGAACAGAAGATGCTTGGAATTCTCTTCCGAGTCAAACCTGGCCAGCCATTAATGTGGGTGCAGCCTCACCATTGCCGTCTCGGGGGCTGAGGGGATGAAGCTCTTCACCCCCTGCTGGAGGCGGGTGCTTGTGTGTCTTGTCTGGTGCTCGTGGGTTTCTCCATGTGCCTATGACCTTTCGTCATGGAAATGCCCATCTGCTGAAGTCTTGTCAGCAGTGGATGCGCAGGACTGTGGGAAGACGTCAGCACGTGTCACTTAGGTCTCTCGCTGTCTCACTGCCAGCAGTCCTTCTGGTGGCAGTGGACACGTGGGGCCCGAAGTTCGGAAGCACCAGCTGCTTCGGGGGAGAAAGACGGGGCTTTCTACTCCCGTGAACCACCGCAGAAAGTTGCAGGAGCAGTTCTGCCCTAGAAGTGCCCTGTGCGCTTCTGAGACGGTTGTCCTTTAAGGAAGCAGAAAGCCCGCGTCTCTCCTGGAGTGGCTGCTAGTCTCGCACTGCGGACTCTGTGGCCGGTCACCCCTCCAGGGCTCCGCGTGGGTAAGATAGAATGGCACACTAAAATTGCAGTCGAGGCAGGCCGAGACACAGGCACAAAGAGCAGGTAGAAACAAACAAAACGCACAAAGAAACAAAATTAGACTTAAATTGAACTACAGGGAGCGATGTCACATTAAATATAAGTGGACTAGACACAAACTGTCTGCAGCACGGAAGTGCTCTGTGTGTGTGTCTCACAGAAATGGAAGCCTTGGTCATAGGTAGCTGTTGAGTGCCTTAGGAGCCACGCTTTCAAATTCGAGACGTAATTTCAGATTAGTTTTTTTTAAAATGCAAACTCCACCTTACGTACAGAGAACAGGCATAGATTAAACCTCGAAGGGGAGAGAGTACCTTGCAAACCTACTGCTGCGAAAAGGTGGCGCGGTCACACGAGTATCCGACAGAGAAGGCTTCAGTACAGAGACGTTACCAGAAAGAAAGGGGGGCGTTTCACGATGACGGAGAGAGCAGTCCCTCCCATCAATCCACAGTCATTCGACATGTATGTGTACTGCAGAATACACAGAGACAAATCCACAGTTACACTTGGAGACGGACACAGTGCTCAGTAATAGAGAAAACAAGGAGACAAAACAATTAGAAGAGATAGAGACTTCACACTATCTATCAACTTAATTGACATAGATAGAATGCTATATACAACAACCGAAATAAAAAATCCCTATTTCCAAGTACATAGGGAGCACTCACCAAGACAGCACAGGCAGGGCCATTATATAAATCTTAATAAAGTTAAAAGGACTAAAATCTCCTCTGACCAAAATAGAATTAAATTAGAAACCAATACCAAGAACTCTTATAACTCAGTGCTACAATAGTTTAAAATATTGGCGAAAGACTGAATAGACATTTTAACCCAAGAAGACATAGAAACATGATGGAATCCTATACAGTGGTAAAGCGAATCAAACTGCTGCTAGAAATGAAAGTGTGGGTAAACCTGAGAAGCGTTATACCAGGTGGAAAAATGGGTCTTTGGAAGGAAGAGGAGATGGTGAAAAGTGCTGATAGTTTGTGTGATTCAGTGGTGAGGGAGTTAACAGGGTTAATGGTGATGGTGAAACCTTGGAGCTCTAAGGTCAGTTCTGCCCTTCTGCTGGGTGTGAACTGCACCATCTCAGAAGCAGAAGGGGTCTCAATACCTTCAAGAAGGAAGAGCCAGGAGTAGGGTGTGCTCTCTGGACCCCCAAACCCCTGTGTACTGAACCTTTTAGATCCAGGAGACAGAAAGAGAAAAGGCAGAGGAGTGGCAGCCACAGAACCAAAAGCCGTGGCACAGGACGATGGTGGGTAGCGGGGTGGAGCAAGCGATGCTGTCTTTGGCAGGAGGCTGGCTTGTGGAGTGTCATGTCTCAGGGAAGCTAGGTTTGCTGAGCCGATAGGTTTGATGCAGGCCCCTTGGGTTGAGGCTTCTGGTAGAGTGGCGTGCCTGTAGGGCATTTATCCGACCAGGGCTAGGAGGGAGGGGTCTTCCTCCTGGAGTTCTGAGAGAGGAGCAGCCCCTGCTCCAGCTGCAGCTACTCTCAGCCTGTCCCATCCCCTCTAGTGCTGGCTCAGGGGCCTTCCACTTGACCCGCCTGGCCCTGGCCCTGGCCTTGGCCCTGTGAGCCCTGACGGGGCTTGTTAGAGGCATTACTGAGGCTTGGGGAGGCAAGGGCTCGGGAGAGAGGTGCACTTTATCACAGTCAGCCGGCACTCACTTGGGGAGCAGTTTGGCTAGAAGCCAGGCCGGGCCTATTAATGCTGATGTCACTTGCCCACAGTGCTGGGGCACCACACTGCAGCGCCCATTAATCACCGCAGTCGTGGTAGCTGCCCTGCCGACCGTTTCTTTTGTACAGCTCAGGGTGAGCTGGATGATGTGTTTCCTATTATCAGCCAGGTCCCGGCACTGGAGGAACTTTTGAAAAAGAGCGTTGCTAACTCGTTTTTCTCACTATCCACCGCTGGTACTAACTGCAGACTGAAGAAGAAAAACTCTCATAACTCCTAGTTGCACCCTTGGTTTACGTACAAGGAGGGTAGTGAAGATAGCTGCTGGTAGTGTGATCCACTTTTGCTTGAAGGCATCTGACTTCTTAGGAACAGTCCCTGAGGCTGTGTGTGTGCTCTCCAGAGCCTTCACATGGAAAAGCCCAGCCGGGCCCAGCGTTGCCCACCACCAGCAGAGACTCCCTTATTTGGACTCTGCCATTGGTTTTTCCCAGTGACCACTGAGCCTGCGCAAGGGGCTGATTCCTGCTTCAAAGAGGCAGATAGTGGCACTTTTAAAAGATGTTCAGTGACCGTCTGGTGAAGATGGAACAGCCAGAGAGTGGACAGAGGAGTTCGGACTCGGGAAGCAATCCACGAGCTATACTCGCCCCCCACCCCCATTCTGCCTGCACTGTGCAGTCCATGGGCCCCCTTCCTGCTGCCCTCCAGTTGTTACTGCCCACGGTGACCCTAGAGGACCGAGTAGAACTGCCCCCTAGGGCTTCCTAGCCTGTAAGTCTTTCTGGAAGCAGACTGTTACGTGGTTCTCCTTTGGAGCGGCGGGTGAGTTTGAACCACTGAGCCTTTGGTTCACATCTGGGTGCTTGACCATGGCACTGCCAGGCTACTTGGCTCCTCCTCTACTTATTTTTAAAATCGATGTGTATCAGCGGATCTTAAAAGTGCGGTGCTTCAACCCTCGGGGTTCCCAAGGCCTTAGCACAGGCTTCTCCAGATGGAACACGAGATTTATTGACCTCTTTCCCCGTCTTCTCTCAGGAGTGTGTGGGGTGTTTTCCAGAGGTTCTATGGGAACTGAAAATGATCCTTGGTGGCATGGTGGGTTTCTGTTCTCAAGGTCAGCAGTTGGAACCCACAGGCTGCTCCAAAGGACAAAGAGGAGGCTTTCTACTCCTATAAACCGGATCGGCACTCATGTTTCCGGAGTTTTGGAGCCAGAAATGAGTGACATAGGAGCCCTGGCATTCTCAACACCTACTACCTACCACTTGAGAGACCATTAATGTATCAACAACTGACTTACCAAATCCACTCTCATTGATTTGATTCCAATTCAGAGTATCCCAATAAAGGATTTTCACGACTCCAGCTCTTTGTGGGAGCAGGCAGCCTCAACTTTTTCCCATAGAGTGGCTGGTGGGTTTGAACTGCCACCACTGGTGGTTAGCAGCCCAGTGCCTGACCCGCAGCACCACCAGGGCTCCCTCAACTGAGATCAGCAGATCCAAATTCACCCACAATGGCCAGATGTGCATTGAGAGAAATGGCTTCTTATCTGCCTTTCCCGGGAGCCTCTTCCATTGTGAAATCTGGCTTCTCTGAGGTCAGCCAGCTGGGGCCTGAGAGGGAGAAGAGGAGGACGCCCTTCCTCAGAGAGAGTGGGCTGCGAAGAAGAACTGTGTAGGAGACTCCAGTATCTCCTCATTTCCATTTTCCCACGAGCCTTTTGAGGCCCCCTCCCATCTTAATTGCCAACAAGATAGGACAGAAATAGGGAGTACAGCAAGCTCGGTTCCAGGGGAGGAGAAAGAGCACCGAGACATTGCCTTTAATGGTGTTGTTCAATTTCCTGCCTTGGGTGTACTTGGGATCTTTGTAAAGGGAATTTATTGGAACGATGTTTGATGAGTTACTGCCCACATGACCTCCTAAAAATACGGGTGGCCCAGGGACGAGGAGGCTGGTCGGTGAGCCCATCTGTACCATGCCGGCTCTGTAATCTTTGCACTACTTCAGCCCTATGGACTCCCATGTCTTCCCTTGTGAAACGTTGTGGGCTGGGGGCCACTGGATCCTTGATAACAGCGTACTCCTCCTTCCTGCGGTGTAAGGCAGGCCAGTCTTTGTAGAGAACTTTGAATGGGGAAGGCCGGCCAGGCTATCACAGGACCTAAGTGCCAGGAGTAATGTCAGTCGTGGGGCAGATTCGCTGGAACCGGCCAGAGATGGATATGGAACAGGGTCTTTGGTGGGAGGGCCGGGGCATGAGAAGGAAGTATGAACACAGTATTCAGAGCAGATAATTGCCATTTGAAAGTACACCCAGAGAAGCAGGGTCAGCACTGGGAGGTTTGGTAAGCTGTTGAACACATAAATGATCTGCTTGGTAAGCTCTCACTTAACTCACAATAAAATTTCTTTTTTGAAGAAAAGGTAAAAACAAACCCAAACCACATCCTTGACTGACTCACTGGGCCCAGGAGCTCAGGGCTGCTGTCTTGGAGACATGAATGTCGTAGTTCACCAAGACAAGGTTCTGCATCTGAATTTGGTGAGGCGACGGGGGTCAGAGAAACAAGTGAGCTGGCCATCTAAGGAGGAGCATCTTTTTAGTCTCTCCTGAAAGAAGAGTAATGACAATTGAAAGACATGTGGAAGCAGCTAGCCCTGAGGACTAGTGGACCATACACACATCAGTCTCCATAGCCCCGGGGCCAGAACAACTAGATGGTGCCTGTTTCTACTACCAATGGCTATGAAAGGGATTCCTCTAGAAGCTCCTGAACAGAGTGCGAGAAAAAGGTGGGACAGAAGTCCAAGTCAGACTGGGCTTACTGATGGGTTAGAGACAGGTGGTACCCTTAGATTAGGGCCCTTGGCCAACCTCCAGATCTGGGAGTGAGCACACCCCACAGGTTAGAGCCAGCAACCATGCAGGACCCCAAGGGCAGCATCTAGCCCCATCAGAGTTCAGTAGGTCAGGAAAGGAGGGGGAACAGAAACAGTAATACACTGATGAGGTTGCAGTGGCTGAGTTAAAACAACATGCACATGAGTTGTTGCACGCACACTGTTGGTCTGCTCTGGACACCTTCACCCAGTTCACAGTGAGAGGTCAAACAAAACCATGACAAAAATGACAGCACCACTTGGGTTGATTTTCACTCAGGGCCTTCAGGGCGCTGATGACTTACTGAGAATGCACTGACTGATTTCTCACTTGATGATCTGTGTCCTTAGAAAACACATTTTCAAATCAGTGAAGGAACACACACACCGACTTCCTGAGTGCTGGCATGACACACCGAGGTAGAATCCTGGAAGAAGAGTTCAGAGTCATTTCAAAGCCACCTAATTAGCGCTGGACTTGGAGGTGTCCTGATGTTTGATAGGCTCCCGTCTCATCTCCACACCGCCCGAGTAATGCTTGCTTTCCCGCATGCTTATTTTTAATGAAGCAGTGCTTTGTTCCCCCGAGCCTCAGGGCTCACCTTTCAAAGGTGGTTTCATAAATTTGGTCACATGTACACAGGTCTGTTACTTCTTGCGACACAGTTGGAGCAGTCTCACTTCCTGTGCGGGCGATTAGGCTTGGATCCCGTTGGCAGTCTAAAGGACCGCTAGCCATTCACAAGTTGTTCAGATAGGCTGCTGTCCTTCCCCCAGCCTTTGGCTGATGCTTCTGTGTGTCACTTGCACACTGCTCCTCAGGCTGATTCCAGGGACAGAGAAACGACTTGTGCGAGCTGAGTGCTCGGTGTGTCCGTGAATGCTCAAGTGGGTTTCGGGCAGGGATGTTTGTCTGTTTCTATGGCTTGTGCAAGCCCTTTTAGAGTTGTATTTATTACCCTGACGGCCACAGTGGCAGTTTTAGGAGCTGTCACCCTCTCGGGCGCCTTGACCACCTGGTTTGACCACGGTATATCTCCCCCCACTCAGACGCCCTCTTTGAAAAGCGGTCACGGCGTGCCGCCTAGCTGCCCTCCACTTCCTGTGGGGCAGAGGAGCTCCTTCTGATGTTGGCAGAATTGGCTCTTCTCCGTGTACTGTCGTTGATTTCAGTGTGGACGCCTGCAGATGGTCTCTACGCCTGGGCCTATAGTCCAGGGGCTCTGGTGGCACCCTTGGGTTCTGCTCCTCGTGAAAGAGAACAACACAAGATGGTTTCCTTTGGCCCCTCCGCTATCAGAAGCATGAGGGGAGGTTTTTGTTTTAATATCACCATGTACGCCTGGTAGGTGGGGGTCCTGGGGGTAAAACTCAGGAAAAGTGGGGGGCCCTGGGAGAGGAGCCTTCACAAGTTGTTTTCTCTGACGCTCGCCCCTCTCTGGCCCCTCTAGCTTAAGTAGGGCGAAGGAGGCGCCAGCACCACACTCGCCCAAGGCAGAAGTCAGACATTCTCCACACCCTGTGCGTCCCGTGGCACACGCTTTTTTCCTGGGTTCAGTAATCTGTTACCATAGCCACAGAACTTACAATACTCACAGCTGTGGGGACTTCCTGGGCCAAGGTACAAGTCAGGATCAGAAAGCAGTCAGGTTAAAATCATTGCTCCACAGTAGCGCTTCCCCGCAGCTTCAGCTTCCGGTCAAGCAGTCCCTTGGCCTCTGCCCCTCGCTGTGGGCCAGGGAGGCTTTCTGCAGCTGTGCCTCCTTGGCGCTGTGCAGGGACATTGTGCATGCTCCTCGGTGGCTGTCCTTTCCTGATGGCCCCAGGAGTCTCTCTCCCTGCTTCTGGACGGCAGTCTTATATCCAGAAGAATGGCACAACTGGCCAATCCCCTCTATTTGTGTTTTACCCCCCCTTTTTTGCACGATGCCACCCAGTCCTTTGGTGGGAGGTGCAGAGACATAGGCTGAGGAGCCTTATTTATTCCGTCTCCCGCGCCAGGCTCCTCAGTGGGCTCACCGCACATCTTCTGAGCCTCCCTAGAGTTTCCCCTCTTCGGGTAGTGTTTGAGGTCACCCACATTTTTATACATTAGAAACCGTTGCCATCTTACTTCCTTGGCTGTGAGGGAAACAATTTGAAGGTCTGGCCGTGTCAGGCTCAGAAGGGCCAGAGGATGGGACAGCTCTGCCTTGTCACCCAGCCCTTCCTCCATGGTCTCCGTCTTTCTTTCACACACCGTGTCCTCACTAGCCTCTATCGAGGACAGAAAAATAACATTTAATAGTTATAGACTGCCCTATAAAAGACTTTTCTGAGATGGAAAAAAAGAAACGAATTCCTTTTTTTGCTGGGTTGGAGAAAACTTTTTATAGCCTGAACAGAGATTGACCAGGGAAGGTGATGGCCATAAAGGGAATTTTAGGGCCCCCTCGCCTGAGGAAAATAGATGCGTATGTGAGGGATTTTTTTATGTCAAGAGTCATGCCAGCCTGTTGGTGTCGGTGTGTCCACCTTCTACAGGTCGAGAAGCCCCCGGATGGGCCCGAGTGTGGCTATGGCTCCTTCCACCAGCAGTACTGGCTCGACGGGAAGATCATTGCCGTGGGGGTGATCGACATTCTCCCGTCCTGCGTGTCGTCCGTGTACCTGTACTACGATCCCGATTATTCCTTTCTGTCGCTGGGTGTCTACTCTGCACTGAGGTAAGGTGGCAGTTGGCGGTCGTGATGGGCCACTTAGAACTCAGATCTGTTCTCGCTCTTGTGACTCGGTGGTGGCACTCCGCCCGCGGTGGAGGTGCAGTCTGAGTCGTCTCTTCCTCCCACGGTGACACTTGGGAGTACCTGCCACCTTCCCACCTGGTGCCACCACTTCATGAGGAGGCTCCATCTCTCGAAGGGGCCCACGGGTGAGGGCATGAGAAGCCCTGGATTTGCGGCACTTCTGCTGTAAGAGTGCTTCTTGGACAAGCTTCTCTGTCAGAATGTCAGTTTCTCCACGTTGTTGATGCTCGTTTTTGTGTGGTGACTCTCCAGGGTCTGGATTAAAACTGGAGTGAGTTGAACCTAAGTGGAAATCACAGGTTCCCAAGCAGAGTTTCCCTCCCATCCTTTTTCAGGGGGGCGGGGGGAACCAATCAGCAGCGAGGCCTGTTTGTTTACGGCCCATAACCCAGAAGACAGTGTGAGTATCTGATTGTGCCAACTCCCCCCGCCCCCGCGGACGTGGCACGGCCCACTTTGGGGACACTGGTGTCAATGAATTAGAGCCGTGTTCTGAAGTCGCTGTGAAGAAGTGGAGCGGGGTGGCAGTGTGTGGAGCAGGCCCGGAGCCCCTGGCGTCTGACAGCTTGTGATTCCCTTGGTCTCTGGCTACAGCGCCAGGCAGCATCACACAGAACTTTGTAGATGCGTGGTCCTAGTGGTGAGAAGATTCCCATCTTATTTCACCAAAAGATCGGTGTCTCTTTATGTTTAATGACGCTCTGCTGCACGTGGTTAAAGCATTCAGGTGCTTACCAGAGGATGGCAATTTGAACCCACCAGCCTCTCCACGAGGCCATCTGCTTCCTTAAAGGGAGAGGATCGCCTGTGGGCCTATGGGCAGTCTCCTGTCTGTCGTGCCACTGGGATGCAGTCGACTCCCAACAGCAGGGCTGTTTGTCGAGGAGGGAAGGAGGTTGGGGACGCACACGTGCATGTGTCTGTGTGTGTGTGTGTGTGTGTGTCCCCGTCCATCCGTCCGTCCCTATTTTCCTGTCTAGGTTTCTGGTCTTTGTGTCTGGCCACATTTGTCAAGTGAGGATCAACTACTTACAAAGTATTTGCTTTGCTTACTGTGTGTGTGTCCTTTTTAAGTTAGTTAAGTAGAAGAGTTGGTCAGTCAGCAGTTTGATTGGGGCAATCTGCGGTTGATTAATTTTGGGTGTGTGACTGGCCACTGGATAAAGAAGGGCTGCGGTTTGATCTTTTCCATCTGACTGGCCGCTGCGTTGTGATAAATAAATCCACAATTCTGCAGTGTTTTTAATGGCGTTCTGTAATGTTTTTTCCTTTCCTGATGTGCTTTATTTCACTGTTTGTATAAAACAGCTCAAAAGCATTCCGGGCTCTCGGTGAGCTCACGGAGAATGGAAAGACCCTCACGTTTTGTAACCTCAGAAGTTTCTGTCTGCTCAGATGATGTTGTTCTAGAGGTTTATGCTTATTTCAGAAAAGGGCCATCCGTCTTCTCTGCACCAAAATCCATCAGTCCTGTTTTCCTCTCCAAATCTTTCACTTTCCAAGGTGCAGCTACAGACTTTCCTAGCACTTTCCAGATGAACGTCAAGAAGGGTCTTTATCCCTATGTAGGTGTGAAGTTTTATTTCCTGGCTCAGTAAGCTGTGAGGTGCTTTGGAAATCCTCCTACTTCTGAGGTGGTACATATTCAATCCCAGCAAAATGAAATACTGGAGTTCTTATGTCGAGTGGCTTATCTCTGAGGATCCTGTCGTCGGGAGCTGAGGCTGGAGCTGGTGGCAGGGAAAAAGGTGGCAGCCCGGTCTGGAGGAGGGCCTGCCTCGGAGTCTAGCCACCCTCTCCCAGGAGCCGAGCGTAGAGGCAGCTGCGTGTGCACACGGAGAAGCAGGCTGACACTTTGACGCTGAATCGGGGAGAGTAATTGCAGCTATAAATCTCAGTTTTGATTCTAACTTTTTTTTGGGGGGGGGGGGCCTGAAAACCTATTTAGGGAATTTTCCCTCAGTTTCTTAAATGGCCCTTTAATCAATATAGCATTTTCTATTTTTAGGATTTTTATGTAACCCACCCTATAAAAACCTCTGAATTGGAAATCACAAGCATGACTTATAAATAGGTGTTCTAGACCATGGATTTTTAACAATGTCATTCACTTAACAAATATTTATTGAGCCCGAACTCTGGGTGCCGGCACTGTTGACAGTGTTTGCAGCTTTGTCAAAGCCGACAGCAGATTAGAAAGCCCACCACGTCAGTTTCCATGCACCACCTAGCAAAGTGTCCACGGGGACAAGCACAGGCCTGGTTTTGTGGGGTGCAGGAACGGCTGGTATGAGAAGACAACCCCGGGGGAAGAAAGGCGTAAGTACAAATCTGAGGGTAGACGTCCACGTGGAGGTGTGGCAGATCCAAGAACCCCGAGGGGTATGCCTTGCTGGATGTGGGAATAGACAGGAGGCTGGCCAGAGCGTTACCAAGGTGGGCCAAGGAGCGCTGTCAGTGGCTAGAAGGGAGGGGCAGCAGGAGCAGGACTTGGAGGAACGTGGGTTTTCTAGCCAGCCCAAGGGAGGGCCATGGGGAGTTTGCCAATCTGGTTAACACTGGGAGAGACCCCTTGGACTTCTCTGGGCACGGTGGAGAGGAAAGAGTGGCCAGAGGACATGTACTTGGAAGCCTGATAGCCAGTCCTCTCCGAGGTGGAGGTAGGTGGTAGGCAGTGGTCATTTTGATGGTAGATTTTGGAGGTGGAGCCAGTCAGACTTCCCGGTAGATTGGGTATGAGGAGAGACAGATAGTGCCCTTGAAAATAAAGCCCAGTGACCTACAGAAGTAGTTTTAGTAGAAATAGCCTTCTAAAATAACTGCTTACAAAACAGATAGCTAGCTGCCTCACTGGGAAAAGGAAGAAGTGAGGTTGACGCACAGGTCTGCGCACGTGACGTCGGCGCATCAGCGGCACGGTGAACTGCCATAGGCGCAGCAGCACTGCGTGGCCACTCTCTGTGGGAGGTGAGTGGCCATGCGTGTTTGGCTCAGTGCTTCCTCCCGGAGTTTGCATCTCGGAGCGGCTCACTGCTCGGGAGAGCAGCGTTTATTCTATGATGGCCTAATGAATTTGTCTCCTTGGATTTAGAGACTTTTATTTTAAAGAAGCATTTTGGGGGGTAGCATCCTTTCTAAGATTTAAACTTGACATCACAAGATATACAGAACGTGGACTAGAAAGAAATACTTTTCTCCTGATTCTCAAGCATCCTTTGCTACCAAAAGTGGGGGAGAGGAGCAGGCCTCGCTCAAGAAAGGCATCAAGAGATAAACACACGAGTAAAACGAGCAGACGAAACCACAGCCAATTTTCCGCGTGCTTTGCTTTGCACGCGTGCTTACGTTTTGCCAATGGGTCAGCTGGGCGGTGGGGTGAGTTCTGAGGCCTGGTGGGTCTGGATGCAAACTGAACCGAGCAAGGTGCTGCAGGGAGATGCTGCTCACTTTGTTCAGATTGCCTGCACCTGTAAAGGAAGAGGGGTCCTGGTGGCAAAGTGGTTATTCACTGGGCTGCTAACTGACAGGGTCAGCAGTTCACAACCACTGGTTCCTCCTCGGGAGAAAGAGAGGCTTTCTGCTCCTCTAACGTGTTACAGCCGTAGACTCTCGGGCAGTCACGGTCACTATGAATTGGAATTGACTCAACGGCAGTAGTTTGGCTTGGTATATGAAAAAGAATACAATAATGAGATAACATGATTATTCTTGCTTTAGTTTTGTTTGTTTCCCTCTTTAGGAGTAAAAAAAATATCAAAGTTTCAGTTTAGTATAGGAAGGAGTTACAAATATTACACAACCGAAAGTCTTGCATTTTGCATGTAAATGGTTGTGATAGTAATTATCCTGTAACAGATATGGCTTATTTGTGTGCGCACGCTTGCATGTTTAACCTAGGAAAGCCTAGATTCACCGAGAACTCCAGGGTAAAATAAACAATAATGAGAGCCCGTATTAAGTTCAATTCAAGGGTGTTTCAAAAAGTTAATGGAAAAATTCCGTTCTCTTTCCATTGTATTTTTACACAAACTTTTTGAAGCCCCTTTGTTAATTGCCTTTAATTTTGTGCTATTTGAATTTTTGATCAGCTGCTTGGCCCAGTAACATGGTAAAACTTTGAATTTAGATGCATTTGTTTAAAGCAGGATTTTTGGTTATCTCTTTAGTAAAACTCAATCTTAACAGTGTTTTGGAAATTATTTTTTTATAAGACTTGAATTGTTTGAGAGATCAGACTTCATGAAATATTTGTCATGAAATGAGAGTTATTTGAATGTTGAAAACAATTAAATGTCCCCTCTTTGTATCTTTTGTCCTTTTGACAGAGAGATTGCATTTACTAAGCAGCTTCACGAGGGAACGCCACAGCTCAGTTACTATTACATGGGCTTCTACATTCACTCGTGCTCCAAAATGAGATACAAGGTAAAGTAGATCTGCTCTGAATTCGAGTGATGGAAACCCCTGCTCTGTTGTTTCCCAGTTCATTGTCATATCTATGTATGTGGCTTCTGCATTTCTGATACACATCATAATTATTATCCATTCTAAATATGCCTTAAACTTCAGTAGGCCCTTGTTTGTTCGTTGCCTAGAATAACGCCTGACTTATAGGCACTTGATTCATTCGTGTTTGATGAATTAATTGGTTAAGGCTATCAATGAGTATACGGGAATGCCAGGTAGTCTGGATTTTCAGTAGGATGTGTTTGCTTCTGGGTCCTGGGTAGCTGCCTCAAGTCCACCAGGAGCATCCTAAGCTCCCCTCCTCCCCCCTCTTTCCCTCCCTCGCTTCCTCTGTTTGGTGTTAACCCTCCTTCATTTGCACCCATCACCGCCCAGGGACCTGACGCTCTGGGTGAGCAGCACTGACATGGTCCCAGGAACATAGGATTCATTAGGACCGTTAGGTTTTTGTCGTAGAAAAGGGAGTCTTAAAAGTGTTTCTCTTGGGACACTAACACTAGACTTGTAAGGAGGGACAGATGGTCCACGAGCCTCTGGTAATGACTCCCGTGATCTGCCCTGCCCTGTCAGCCATCTCATTAGGGTGAGGTTTTAGTGAGAGCCTTTCTACACAGCCCTCTTTTTATGCCAGGAATCTCGATTGTAACTCCCACCCCTCATGACCTATCAGCAGATGTACTTCCCTGCGCTCCTTTTTCCTTCTTAGGGAGACCCTAAGGTGCTGGCTGCTTCAAGCCTCTCCTGTTGCTGGGCTGAGTGGGAGTATGGAGCACTCCTCACCCCTTTCCTCTTCAGGCGACTTTCAGCTCACACCTCTGTTGACTCTGGTCCAGCCTAAATAGTTGATGTTCCTTAGTCTTCTCCCGAGGAAAATGGACTTCTGGTCTGTGTCTCATTTTGGGTCAAGGTTTAGAAAATGTTTTCCATTGCTGTTAAATCTGGCATAGTAGCATCTAGCCTAAACCGACCGGATGAGAGCTTCAGAAGAGTTTTCTCTGAATGCCAGTTGCCTGCGCCTCCCAGGCCTGCTGTCTGTCACACTTCCTCCCCTCCCCTCATGTGTCAGGTAGTTATTGAGCTCCCATGGGAGTAGTAGCCAGAGCGGTGCAGCCTGGTGGAGGTCACTGCTAATGGAGGCCCTGGTCAGTTAGGAGAGGGGGCAGGTGCCCAGATCTGTGAGGAGTGCATGTGGAGGAGACATTACGTACGGGGTGTGGCTGCTTTGGATGGTCAGGGAGGGCCTCTGAGGAGTCCAGGTCAGGCTAAGATGTGAATGACAAGGGGAACTCAGCCAGTGGGAAGACGGAAGAGCTTGAGAGAGTGGCACTGCTTAGCTGAGGCTGCCCTTCTCTAGGTCGGTGGTCATCAGTGTTGACTGTTGGAAATACCAGTGCTTGGACACTGTACTCAGAGAATCAATCTCATTATTGCTCCGGAGTCAGCCGTAGACATGGTGTACATTTATATATGTGTGTATGCGTGCGGGTATATTTAACCCATAGGTGTTTCTAATGTGAAGTTAGGATACCACCTGCTGTCTGTAAGCCTCTGAGGTGAAGGAGGGGCTAGAAAGGAGCTTGAGCCCGGGACTAAATTTGACCACCATCCACCCTCCGCACCCCCAGTTCTAGAGAACTCCCCATTTCTTCCCCTGTGCTTTTCGCCATGCACACAGGGCTCTGGACACGTGTCTTCTCCAGGTACCGGGCAGTGTGTGGAGCACTTCTTAGCCTCTTGTTGAATTTATAAGGGAGAGGACTAATGGCAAAGTCCTAGAAGCATGTAGCACTGTCAGGAGCACCTTCCTTTGCTTCCCAGAAAGTTCCTGAGGATGATGGGACAGCTCCTCTTCCAGAGTTTGCGCCTTAGTAACAGATGCACAGAGTTTAAGAAGAGATACGGTGAGTGCTGTGCCGGGACATCGCCGAGGACTCAGAAATGGTTGGGTAGCCCAAGGAGGTGATGGCACAGGACAGCCAGGCTCAGTGCCTGCAGCCACTACGTGGGTCTGATGTAGGCGCAAGAGAGACCGCATTGCCAGCACCATTTGAGTCTAGACTCTGTAGTTGGGTAGTGGTACGAAGGTACAGGCATTGCCTGAGCTTGCCTGGGCATCCAGCAAGTTCTGTACTGAGAATGGCAGCGCTCTCCCTTACTGCTTGTGCTGTTTGCCAGATTTCTTGGTTTAGTTCAGATGCTGGAGAAAAGTGGTTGTGCTAGTGGGGGCCCATCCTGTCTGAGAATCTCAAGTTGTGGGCACTTGTGTTTGGCTTAGAGAGACGTGACTTAGATGAGGGGTTGGTGTTACATGGTGAACCCCTAGTAATGAGGTTATAAAGCAAACCAACCAACCAAACCCCTCTTAGAGCTCCAGCTCTGCCAGAGGAATCAGCAGGCTATTTCCCTCCATTGACAGGAGGAGAATTTGGTTTCGGATAGCTGGGTCTCTAAGCTGCATCTCATAATTAATGCCAGTCCAATCAATATTTAGCTAAAGGCCATTTATATCAGAAAAAAACATCTCTGTACACAGCACCAGAGTAACATTCCTTGTCCCCCAAATGGAGCCATTGGCTCCGAGGAGGACTAGTCCCAGCTTGGCAGAACACCACACCAGTGGTTTAGTGCCTGGTGTGTGTCACGTCAGCAGCAGTGAGGCTAGTTTTGTTTCCTTGGGAACAAAGACAGGCAATTCAGTCAGTCTCCTGATCTGGAGATGACTGCCGTCTCGTACCCGTTTGCAGTGAGTGAGTTACTGCTGCTCTAGAAGTGTTTTTGTTCTCATTGGGCACATCGCCTGGCATGGGGGCACTTGGTCTGAGCTGATAGAAGCACCTGCAGAAGCAGACCGGTCTTCTCTTGAGCAGAGCTAATCTGACATGAAAACGAGGCTTTCCTTGCAGCAATACCTTCCTAGTGGTTTTCCGGGCTTTTCTGAGTTGCAGATCTTCAGAGAAAGGGGTTGAAAAACCAGGACATTGTGGAGTCTTCTCCCACAACAATGAATTCTTCCCCTTCAACCTAGAAGTGTTACCGGTTCGAGGGAACCCACCCACTGACAGCAAGTGAAATCCTGAGCAGGAAGCCCCTGACGGTGGAGCTGACAGCTGAAGTTGACGCTTACGGGCACCAGGCCTGGCACAGAGCAGTCACAGCCAGTCAGTCCCCGCTGGGGACTGCTGCCATGTTCCTGAGTGTGTCTGCTGCTAACAGTGTCAGTAGATAAATATTAATACGCTTATGCACAAAGTAGACAGGACACAAGTCACGAGTCCTAGCGATCCTATGCATGTTGTTCTAAGAGAACAACTTTTGGAAGCGAAATAACGACCTAAATTGGCACTGCAACCCATGATTCTGTGTAGTGCTGCTGATTTTTGAGGAGCGCTGGCTGTCACCTTCCAAACCGGCTCCACTGCTGTTGAGTCCTGCCAGCTCCTAGCAACCCTGCAGGACAGAATAAAACTGCCCCGTGGGGGACTGAAGCTCTGAATCCTTAGGGGAGCCCAAAGCCTCATCTTTGTCCCACAGCTGGCTGGTGGGCTCAAACTGCTGACCCAGTGCATAACCCACTGCTTGCCAGGGCTCCTCTTCATTCAGCGAACACCCCATAATGTTCACCGCGACCTGCTGGGGTTTGAATCTTTGCTATTAAGGATGCCTTGTTGGAAGTACTAGTAAAGTAAATGTGTCTTATTTATTAAACAAGTTTAAGAGATCGGCAATAATGGTAAAAGAGTGTGAAGAAAGTTGGAAGCATTTTAAGAAAGACTTACAATTTTGAGAAATGGAGTTTTTTATTCCCTAACCCTCCAAATCAATGACATCGTGGCAACTTGGAAGCACTGTTGAATCCCACAAAAGTAGCATCGTGTTAATGGTTCAGCTCAGAATGGAAAAAGGATCTGGGCCGAAGCCCTAGCCATTCAAACACAACTTCACATTTCTCCCTGTGCACTGTATTTGCCTCCTTGTGAGAGGGTTCTGAGTCTCTAGAAGAGGTCCTTATGAGATCAGGGTGAAAAGAATTTTGTAGATTAAAGTAATTTCACAAAACTAACACTGGCCTGGCATGGTGGTGTGAACGCTTTTGTGGCCCTCAGGAGCAGGTTGGCTTTCCTAAGTTTTATGTTGCTCGTTTAAGAAAATCGTTACCATTGCATTATGAGTGAGGGTAAGTACTTTCTGGTAACTGAGGAGGAAGGGTCTTTGTTTTTTTTTTTGCAGTTGTGGATGTTTTATGTTGAGCAAAGGAGGACACTCAGGAAGCAGTGGCTCGAGCGCTTCCCTCAGAGCCTACGTTCAGAATCCTAGGCCGGCTAGGTGTGGACCCAGGCGCACATACTTCTCTTTGCAGGGTTGAATGCCTCGGACTGCCGCCTAATAAAAATAGTTCACAAGAAATGAATTCCATGATTGTAAGGTTTCTCACTTTCAAGATGGAAGGGCTAAATTTAGCATGTAAATCCCATTACACTTAAAATTCTCTTTCTTAGAATATAAATAAGAGGTTAAAGCATTGCCGCAGTATATTTTTCTACCTCATAAAGCTGTATAAAAAGCTTTTCGTTAAAGAAAGTATTTGTGTGTGTGTGTGTGTGTGTGTTAAACGTGTACTTAGCACCTGTCTGTTTCTGGGCATATTTATAGTCTTAAAAGCTCTGTGTCTAAGGTCACTGTGCATCAGAATCAACTCAGTGGCAGTGGGCCTTTTAATCTATATACCTGTATGTATGTGTGTGTGTGTATGTGTCAGATAATTAAAGATAGAAGCATTCTAACAAGGGCACAGCTTCAAAAACCACCCCCTTCCCCCCCCCCCGCCGTGCAGGTAAGACTCCTCCCAGGAGAGAAGGTATATGGATGGTTCCCTTGCAGGCAGAGCATGAAGGCGTGCCCAGGGACCTGGATTTAGTGGTTTAGACAACTGTTCCCTTTGGGTTTGCTCCAGTAGATTTGGATATGCTGAGTTAACCAAAAAATAGCCAAACTCGCTGCCACCCAGTTCATTCCAACTCAGTGACCCACTAGGGCAGGGTCGAATTAGCCCTGTGGGTTTCTGAGACCGTCACTCTTGGCAGGAGTGGAAAGCCGTGTCATTCTCGTGTGGGTTAGAACTGTTGAGCTTGTGTTCAGCAGCCCAGCCCATCATCCACCATCAGGGCTCCTATGTTACGTTAGCAGTCTTCAGCATTTGTTGTAGGAAGCAGAGCAAAGTAAAATAGTTAACAGCAGGTCTGAGGTGCATGCGCGCGCGCGCGTGCACACACACACACACACGCTTATTTTACCCCCTTCTATTGGGTAATGGAGGAGCCCTGGTGGCATAGCAGTTATGCATTGGCCTGTGATCTAAAAGGTCAGTAGTTCAAAACCACCAGCTACTCCAAGGGAGAAATTCGGGGGGCTTTCTACTCCCATAAAGAGTTTTAGTCTTGGAAACCCACAAGGGCAGTTCTACCCTGTCCTATGGGATCACCATGAGCTGGCACCGACTGGATGGCAGTGGGTTATTGGATAATGAACTATCAGAAAGGCAAGCTGAGCTGAATTTATTTCTGTGACTGGGGATGAGGAAAGTGGGGCATGGTTTTAGTAAATAGTTTCCAGAAGTGGCCACCACCCATTCCTTTGAGCTCTGTATGGTCTACGCATCAAGAGACGGAATGTTTTCTTCACTTCCCATTTGGGCTGGCCTGCCCTACAGCCTATACTGAGGAGTGGTGGGAGACCAGGAAACCACTGTTGGAGACGGCCAGGCCTTTGGCATTAAGGAGTCTGGCAGCCTTTGCTTCCTCTGGCTTCAACACGAGCCATGATGTTATGGCTCCAGCTCTGTTGGAGAGAGAGGCCACCTTGGTGAGGCCTGAAACAAGCTATCTAGGATAGTCAGGACCCATCCAGGCTCCCGGAGAGTCCCACATGAGACTGAGCGCAGGCGAGGTGGTCAAGAGAAGCACCGGTGGCCCAGCGGCGCTCTAGCCTGCTCCCAGAACCACAAGGAGTCATAAACGATGGGTGGTTGAAGCCAGGCAGCAGTGGGTGACTGAAACACTTGATGTCAGCAGGGAAGTAACGCTTCATTTTCTCTTGAGCTGTGCAGAGGCCTGTCCCGGCTGAGCTGTTTGTGAAGGCTTGATGTGCCAGAGGGTTGGCAAATCCATGCTATTTCCATATGCATGTGTACCGGAGATACGCTGGTTTGTACAGCTTGTAAGAATTCCGCTTTATGAGGCCTTTCATTTAATACCTGACCTGGGTCTGCCTGGCAATTCCTGACATGATGCCCCATCTTGCCTCTGCTTGCCTGACTGGTGGTGAGCCCTTTAGGATGAAGATCACCGTGAGCACCTGTATTAAAGCTGGACAGGTGGCATGTGCCGCACTGGCTCTTCCTCTTGGCACGCAAACCAAAGATGATGAGAGGTCATCGTCTCACCCCAGAAGTAATAAAAACTCACCGCCATCGGGTCAATTTTGACTCAGGGTGATGCTGTAGGACAGGGTGGCACTGTCCCTGTGGGTCTCCAAGACTCACTCTGTGGAAGTAGAAAGCCCATCTTACTGCTGTAGAGAGGCTGGTGCTTAGCAACCCGACTTGTAAGCAGCTTCACCACCAGGGTGCCTCAGTTGTCAACACTGATCCTGCAACAGATGCTGACCAGGATGCAGCAAGACTGGAATCTTCATGCGCTGCGGCTGTGGCTGGAGAGCTACAACATACAACCACTGTGGAAAATGGCCTGGAGCTTCCTGGAAAAGCAGGAAATAGCAATCCCATAGGACCCAGCAGCACCCCCCTCCCCTTGTTGAATAGCGCGGACAAATAAGATCCCTGGCGCAAACAGATGTATGTGTCCCCATGCTCACGGAGCACCATTCACAATAGCAAAGAGATGCTGCAACTTGCCCGCATGTCTGAGAGGGGGACATGGATGGACAGGCTCACAGGCCGTAGGGGGTGGGAGATGTGGGGCTGATAGACAAGTGGTCACTGTGTACGTTTGACCGTCACTACTTAGAGGTTTATTTTCCTTTAAACTCTTGAGTTTTGTTCAGTTTTCTGGTTTCCAAATGGAATTTCCTATGCTGTCAGTATGTTTCATATTTTTATATAAAAGCGTATTTCAGTATATTCCATTTCCATCCGAGCTTCGTTGAGACTCTTTCTGACCCTTCTGAAGGAACAGTTTTATTTGTAAGTGAACACGGGGAAATCTAGGACTGATGTCAGGCACAATTTGAGCATTTCTTGGCGTGTTCTCTCTCGGGGTGCTGCTCGATGACCATCCTGGGATCTGAAGGAGGAGTCTGGGTGGAATTCTTCATCCAGACTTGAGTGTGGGCCAAAATAAACAGCGATTTCAGGCAGACGGCTTTGGTACCATGACAGGGCCAGACACCAGATAGCTGAAACACCAGAGAGGGCTCTGTAACGTCAGCAAAGAAACAAAGGGCTGATTCAGCTGAGCCTCGCCCTCCTGAACCGCATGCCTCAGTCGGTCACACAGGACCCTGGCCGTCAGCAGGACTTTGTCTGCAGGGGGCATTTGGCACCACAGGTACCAGAGCCATGTCTGCAAAATCCAGCCTGATGCACTGGGGCCACGTGGCAGTGACTGCCCCTGCTGGGCTGGCCAGGGTGCTGAGGAGCTCAGCCACAGCATCAAGTGCGCAGTCCTGCACCCAGCATTTATTTCTGCAGATGTCCAGTGAGCGAGTCTCAGTGGAAGCGATGAGCACAGATATCATAGTAAGGGATTGTCGCTGCCCCCTGTAGGCCATGGGCAGTAGCGGGATTCTCATGCTTGCCACAGGAAGTCATCTGGGCCAAACTGCTGGGTAAAGCCGAGAAACGGGAAGCCCTGGATGGCTCACCTGCCCACAGTTGGCTGGCAGTAGCTCAGATTTTTACTGGATCTACCTTGGAGATAGTTTGAAGAACTGAGATTTATGTAAATGGCATCCTGTACGAGTCTTAGGATAAGGTGTGCGTAACTTCCTGGCGTGTTGAATCCAGCCTGTGCTGCTGCTGTAATTATGTGCCCTGTTTGTCCCATCCTGTGCCCTGGCCACAGAAAGCTTGGTGAACAATGCCAGGATAGTCCCCCCTTTTGAAAGATAGCAGACTCCTTCCTGGGGCTTTGTAGAAAACACTTGACGTGCAGCTTCAGCCCTGACCTACCTCCTCGCAAGCCCCTTCTGTATGCAGCTGCTCGCTGCAGCCTGGCCCCCGGATGTGCCCCTGCCTGGCTCTGCTCCGGGCCTCATGCTGCCCCTGTGGCTGGTGCCCAGGCATCCATTCTTCCCTGACAGCACCTCAGCTCCTCCCCACTCCCACTCCCCACCTGCTGCAGCTACAGGTGACCTTTCCAGGTGTGTTTCTCATTGTCACTGCTTTCTCTGGTGCTCCTTGGGCGCCTGCTGACTGGGGGATAAGGACCCTTGGTGGTGGTGCCGTGGAGATGTTCTCAGCTGCTGCTCCGCGGGAGAAAGGAGGCAGTCAGCCTGCATCAAGGTGACAGACAACCTAGGAACCCCCACAGAGCATTTCCACTCTGTCCTACAGCATCCCTGCCCCTCAGAATCCACTCACTAGCAGTGGTATTCTTCAGAACTACCTGCAATTATTTTGCTTTTTTTTTTCCTCCCAAGAATTAACCACTGTAAAGTATTTACTAGCCCTTGTGGTTTTGAGCGGTGGTTGGTTGTATGGCTGTGTGTGTGCCGTGGTCCGAGTGTGGCTCAAGTGGGAAACAACTGTGCTTGCTTTTGTGCCCAGGATGTCCTGTGGTCAACAGGTTTCTGCAGATTCTTATAGCGTATCAAGGATGTCGGAAACACATCGCACCCACCAGCATTGTCTTCTCCCCACGATTCTCATCCAGTGAGCAGAGAGACCTTTGGACTGGAATCCATGTGGTCCTTTTCAAGCAGCGGTTCTCAACCTGTGGGTCACGACCCCATTGGGGGCTTGAACGACCCTTTCACAGGGGTCGCCCGATTCATCACAGCAAAGTGACAGTGATGAAGTAGTAGCGAAAATAATGTGATGGTTGGGGGTCACCACCACATGAAGAACTGTATGAAAGGGTCACGACGTTAGGAAGGTTGAGAACCACTGTTTCAAAGGATAGGGCTTTCCCCCAAATAGCCATGGACTTGCTCTGGAATGGGTATAATTTCTGCAGTCTGCCCCCGATGCCCCTGTGCTTGTATGCTCCCATGCTGCTGCTGCCCTTCTGTCTGCCCTAACCCTAAATTGCTTGCTGGGGATGTATTTTTCAAAATGATCTTCATAGTATAATCCAGGAAACCTGGCCTTCATAGCCTTATGCTAATGTTTATGCCCAAACCTTACATTGTAGACCAGCCTGATTTTTGCAGACGGACACAGTAAGTAATAACAAAGACACTGGTTAACCACGACGCTGGTGACACACCGCTTACATGTTGGGCTGCGATGGGCAAGGTCAGCCGTCTAAGACCACCAGCCACTCCCCAGGAGAACGATGCCTCCTTCCGCTCCTGTAAAGAGTTACAGTCGCAGAAGCTCACAGGGGCAGTTCTTCCTGCCCTCTAGGGGCACCAGGAACCATGAATCTCTGGCAGTGAGTGGAGTGTTTTGGCATCTTTCATGTTCATGCAAGCATCGGGTTATCTTTGAAGAAGACATGCTGATATTCATTGTGAACTGTGCACCATCTTTTTGCCCACTTGGCCTGTAAGTGTGGTCTGCTCTGTCGTTCCTTTTTCACTTGTTGCCATGAGGCCAGAGGAGCCACTGCCGGGACATTGGCTGGCTGTGTGGCCTTGTCTCCCAACTAGGTGCTCTCCTTGTCCTCCCTCCACTCCTCCCCACCTGCACGAGTCCGCACAGAGCGGCCATGGCTACAAACCTCGCCCACCTCCCTGGACTCAGAATTTGCCTCCAGCGCCGCTTCCTTGCAGGAGCTGCCATTGAGTGCGTGACTTTGTAACTCCCGTCTCCCCGTCGGCCTGTCTCATTAGGCTCCGAGCAACCAGAGAGGGGCTCGGAGCTGATTTACTGTGTGCTCTAGGAGCGGCCCTCCGTTGTGGTGAATGTGCAGCAATCTCGGGGCAGGTAGAAATAGAAGAATAACGACTGTGGCGACGGTGAGGAGGCGCCTGGTACGCCACCCAAATTGGTGTCATTGAGCGTTTCTTCGGGATCTGCCTTTAACAACGTCTTGTTGGCAATATTCATCGACGAGGTGTGTTAAAGGAGTCCTTCCTTTTAAAGCAGCGGGCAACCTGTGGTCAGAAATGGCAGATAGTTAGAACATGTACTGTTCTGAAAAGAGCCAGTGTACTACAACACATGACTTACATGTGACTGAAAAAAAATCCCTGAAATAGCTCATAGAAGACAGTACAAAACAATTTTACCATTTTGATTCAGTAACATGAAATTTGTTTCATGATCTAATATATTCTCACTCACTGCCATCTAGTGGATGCCAACTCAGAGCGACCCCACAGGACAGGGTAGAACTGCTCTGTGAGTTTCTGACACTGTTTATGGGAGGAGAAAGCCCCATGTTTCTCTCTCTAAGCAGGCTGATGGTTTTGAACTGCTGACCCTGCCGATAGTAGCCCAACACGTGTAACCACAAGGAGCCACCTGGGCTCCTCCTGTTTGCTCCATACATACAGACATACATGTACATATAGATGAGTGTCTGTGAAAAAGAAGACACCTACTTAATCACTTCTGGTCATTTATGTCTGAGAAGCAGGGCCGTGAGACAGAGTGCTGAGTCCTGCTAGGGACCACTCTTGTTTTAGCACAGTGGTTCTCAGACAGGACGTCGTCGTCCTCTCCCATCCCGTCACCTGCCTCCAGAGAACCGCTGACAGTGTCCTGAGACATGGTTGACCGTCACAGCTGGCGTGGGCGCTCCCTCTGCCTGGTGGGCATAAACCAGGGAGACTGCTCCCTGTGCCCTGCATTGGCAGGCCGCCCCCATCCGCAGAGCTCCTCGTCCAGAGTGTGCTGCGCGCCCAGGCAGCGAGCCCGGCTTTCGAGGGCTCCCTCATGGCCGCTGGGCGCTGTCGAGCTGCACGCTTGCACAGTGACTGTGGTGATTTGACTACTGCTGTCAAAGGGGAACTGCCAGAAAGATTAATTTTGAGCTCCCTATAACAGGCTTGAAATAAATGATCCTGAGTATGGTACACCAGAGAAACGTTTCCCGTGTTTAATTCATGGCCCCGTGCAGCTGTCAGCTCACCCATGACCCCAGGACTGTCTTAAATGTTCTTCGGAGGGACTTAAGGGGGACCTTCCTGTCAGCGCAGAGGCAGTGAATGTTGTGAACCGTATGGCGTGCGCATCTTGGTGTCTCTCGGAAGCAGGGCAGCAGCAGCAGGTACAGTTGAACTGCTCAAGGATCAGGGCTGCTTCTCTCCACTTCTGATGGTCACGGAGCGTCTGCCAGTAGCATGGATCCATCACTGTGTTCTCCTCACCGCGGCGGAAATAAAGAGAAACTCGGCAGCGTCCTGGTAACCCCCTGAGCTGAATGTTCGTATCCCAGCGGCTCTATCCAGTGCATCTTCTGTAAGTGCGAGAGCACAGTGCCGTCCATGCGTTTTAGGGTGGGTGGCTGCACCCGTGCCCGGCTTCCCCGAGGCGCACGTGCTTCAGCCTGCCATGGTGAAGTGGATGGTGTAGGCGCACACCAAGTGCATGGTGGGCAGCTCCTGTCCGGTCTTGCCTGGGTCCTGCTGATGTTCAAAAGAAATCCATGCCTGCCGTTTTGCCCACTCCCCCAGGAACCCCACCCCCGCTCAGGCCCCAGGACCAGCCTCGCTCTCTGGGATCCCGGTGGCAGGGTGGGTGACCCTCCCTGAAAGACAGCCTCAGGAGTATCACAACCCCGTTCAGCTATGTCCGTCCACCACGACCATGGGTCCCAAGGAGGGGGTGAGGATTGACTCATGTTTCCCCCTAAAATCTACTCGTGTCTTCTGTAACTTGGGGCAGCAGCTGGGTATGAGCAGAGCTTTGTGTTGGGCCCTGTGGCCTTTCCGTGCTTGCTGGGCTGGGCATCCTTTGGAACTGACTTTCCAAACCAAATTATGGTGAGGGAAAGACATTATCAAGGACATTTGGCCCCAGTAGATGTGTGTTTTCTTTGTTCTCTAGTTCTCTGGGAAATGTTTAAGTGCTCTCTGGCCAGAACTCATAATCAATTTTAGGGGGTCTTGGAAGAATAAGACATTAAAAATAGAATTCTTTTTTCCCCCATTTATCGTGTTTTCTTTACTTTGTACTTCCCATGAGGTTGGGGATGGGCTGAGGAAAACTGACTACAGGACGCTCCTTGGGAATGCGGGCAGGCTCCTGGTGTTGCCATGGCATCCCGTAGCCTTTCACCACGTAGTTCTCACGTAGGCTGACTTCTGCACCCTGTATTCCAGGTGCCACATTTCAGCACCGTCCACTTGGGGCTTGGCTCCTGGCTAACAAACAACTGCTCATGAGGAAAACATCACAAGGGGATAGAGCTTTTTCCTTTGTCTCAATACAGACTCCTAGAAAGAAGAATCTAGTGAGATGCTAAGTGTTTTTGTTGCTTTAGTTCAACTGTAATTTAATAAACTCTTCCCTAGAGGCTTTATTGAATTCTCTGTGGGGTCAGCGTGGGAAGTTGGTGAGCCTTGGATGAGAGGTTGGCAGGCAGTTTGGCTTGTTTTCTGAGTGAGGGGTACCTCTGTACTCGTGTTGATCCAGCTCTGCCTGGGAAACTTTGCCATTTCCAGATACGGCCAACGCCCTCAATTACCGTTCCGAGTGAAATTGTAAAACACAGGGCTCCGCTTCACGTGCTTGCAGTGCAGTGCAGTGCAGTGCATTTTTACATTGGCTGTTGTGAGGTGCCTTTGAGATGGCCCTGGCTCAAAGCTACTCTGCGGACAACAGAGCAGAACACTGCCCGGCCTGTACCATCTTCATGAATTCTGCTGTGCGTGCGGTCACCGTTGCAGCCACTGTGTCGATCCTCCGGTTGAATGTCTGCCCTTTTTCACTGAGCCCTCTACCAACTGTGACGTCCTTTTCTAAGCCCCGGTCCCGCTGAAAGCATGTCCTAAGGACACGAGGCGGAGTTGCCTCACAAGCCTTGCTGGTACGGAGGATTCTCCGAGACAAATAATAGGCAGCTTCTCTGGCAGCCCCATGGTGCAGCCAGTCTTCTCCCCAACACTGCGATTCAGCGACAGCAGCTCTTCTCGTCTCCCCGACTCCTTGACCAGCTCTCACGTGCCCAGGAGGGGACTGGAGAGATCCTGGCATTTGCCCTGTGCAGTACGTCATGTGATTTCCTGACTGCTGCCTCCATAGGTGTTGATCGTGGATGCCACTCAGGTGGGATCGGTGACAGGCTCAGTCGTTCCTTTCATCTGTTATGATGCTGCTTATTGGTCTAGTTGAAAGAATTTTTGTTTTGTTTATATTGAAGCGTATGTAGCCTGTTCTTGGATCTTCCTCACTAGGAGCTTCAAGGCCTCTTTGCTTTCAGCAAGCAAGGCTGTGCCATCTGCACACCGAGGTGGCCAGCTCTCCATTCGTCACACAACCCAGCTCTGGACTATTTGCTCAACATCCAGATGGGACAGGTGTGGATACAAGTGAAGCATACAAACCCTGACACACACCTCTCCTGACGGTAAACGGTTTCCTTGCTCTCTTCAGGTGACTGCCTCTTGGTCTGTACACACAATGAAATGTTCTGGAATTCACCTTCTTCTAAATGTTACCCATAATTGATTGTGATTCAGAGAGTTGAATACCTGTGCATATTCATGAAAACACAAGTAAGCATCATTCTAGTATTCTCTGCTTTCAGCCAAAAGGTCTCTGGCCTCAGCAATACCTCATTCGAAGCTCTCTTCCAAATCTGGCTCGAGTTTGTGGCAGTTCCTTGTGAGTAGAATGCATCACCTGCTTCTGCAGAGCTTTGCGTGTGTGTGATCCAATGTTCAAGTGTCCCTGTTCTGTTGGAGCTCCTTTCTTTGGAATGGGCGCAGGGATGGATCGCGTCCAGGTGATGGCTAGATTACCGTTTCTTAAATGTTTTGGCATCGGTGAGTGAGTGCTCTGAGCATTGCATGGTGAAAGCCTATAAGTTGGTTTTTCATTAGTTCATGGAGCCTCGCTGGTCGCCAGTGCCTTCAGGGCAGCTTGAGCCACATCTTTCAGGGCCATTAGTTCATGCCTGTGAGCACGGTTCAATACTGACCATTCCTTTGGGGCAGTGACTGTATAGCCCTCTGTCTTCTTCTGATGGTGCCCACGCCATTTGATATTTTACCCATAGAATCAACCCTTCCAAAAACTCAGGGTTTGCGGTTTTCCTTTTTTTTTTTTTTAGCTTGAGAAATGCCGAGCATGCTCCCTCTTGGCCTTCTCAGCCCGGCCTCTCCCTGCCCGCCTCCCACCTGTTGTCCCCATGCGGTTCTTTGAAATCCTCCATTCAGCTCCTCGACTTCATTGGTTCTTCCCTGCGCTTCCGTCGGTCATTTACGTCCAGGAGTAACTTTCAGAGTTTTTTGTGACATCCAGTTTGGATTTTTTTCTATCTTTCCTGTCTTTTTAATGACTTTGCTTTCTTCATGTAAATTGTCCATGATGTCATTCCAGTACTGTCGAATGCATCAAATTTATTCTTGACTATGAAGAGGGACTTATGGACCAGTATCCCTAAGTTGGACTGGGCGGGATGCCTTCTTCATATATAATTGCTTATTGATATAAAATAACAAACCAAGCTCACTGTAATTGAGTCAATGCTGACTCACAGTGACCCCTGTGGGTTTTCATGACTGTAACCGTTGATGGGAGTAGAGAGAGAGCCCAGTCTTTCTCCCGAGGATCTGCTGCTGGTTTCCAACTGCTGACCACGCAGATGGCAGCCCAGCACGCCACCACTCCCCCACTAGCGCTCCTTCCTATTTCTTATACATAGATGAGTGTCACTGGGATGGTTTCTCTAGACAGCCCCGCCTAACGCACCCTCCACCCTGTAGTCACTTCCTTCTTCCATAGGCCGCCTGCCAGTTAGAACCCGACGTAGTGGGCTAACCGCACAGAGCTGCTAGCTGCTGTTTGAAGCCACCAGCTTCCATGGGAGATTGCCTGCACCTGTAAGAAGGTGAGCTCTCGGAGCTTCAGAGGGGCTGCTCAACTCTGCACTATAAAGTTGCTGTGAGTCACAATCAACTCAGTGGCAGCGAAATCCTTATTACATATACGTATATGCATTCCTGCTCAGTCTAAGGACTTCATCCTTAATTGTGTGTGTGTCTGTCCAGTTGGGAAATATCCTTCCAAGGAGCACCGAGGAACACCCGATAGGAAGATTGTTAAAATCAGACCGGAATGCACACAGGACTAGAGCAAAGGGTGCTTCCTGGTTCACTTTTTCCCCCATGACGTTTTTGGCCCTAAATGTCACTCAATTTGCCTTCAGGTCTTTGAATATATATGTATACATATACACACACACACACGCGTGTGTGTGTGTGTATATATATATAAACTGGTAAAATGGAAGTCTGTCTCCTTGCAAATTTGGGGTTTGTTTTTTTGTGTGTGGGGGGTGCGGGGGCGGGGCACTGATATATTTTACAAGCTTCTAGAAGCCAGGAGGGCTGATCTCTAAATCGCTTTGTTTTATGTATCTTTATGCCTGGCTATTTTCGATTTCTGGTGGAATACTAAAAGGTTTCCCTCCTCGGTCCTTCCCAGCTTCATTTTGCAAGCTCCCCGAGGATTGTAAGCAACACTGACCAACCCAGTGATGTCAACTCCTTTGCAACAAGGGAGCAAAAGTTCTGCTCGTTTGGCTTTATTTCGCTTGAGAGAACGGGTTGGCAGGCAGGGAGAGGATGCGTGACCTCAGACAGTGTGGAAAGAGATCAGTGTCTTGCCATTTGGGGTTTTGTCCTCCTCTTGTTTTCCTTCCTTGGAAGCACCTGCAGGTCATCAGTGGCTCTGCCCTGACCTGCTTCCTCTGCAGTCTTTGAAGGCCCCATGCCCACCCACAGTCAGCGAGTCCATTCTGACTCAATGCTGACCTCATAGGACAGAGTAGAACCGTCCTGTCAGGTTTCTGAGACTCTTTACGTCAGTGGTTCTCAACTTTCCTAATGCCGTGACCCTTTAATACAGTGCCTCATGTTGTGATGACCCCCCCAACCATAAAATGATTTTAATTGCTACTTCATCACTGTCATTTTGCTACTGCTATGAATTGGGCCACCCTTGTGAAAGGGTCATTCAACTGATAATGGATTGTAGAGAACCGCTGCTCTAAGTCTGTATGGGAGCAGCCAGCCCCGTCTTTCTCCCACAGAGCAGTTGGTGGGGTTGGTTTTTACTTTCAACCTTACTCTTGGCAGACCAGTCCCGGGAAAAGGACAGGAAAAGGAAGAAACCCGTGGAGAGAATGCATTGGCACGGTGGCCGCCCCAGTGGCCCCCGCAGCGTGATTGCGCAGGACCAGGCACGTTCCTTTTGCTGGTCACAGGGCCTCTGTGAGCAGCACCCAACAACAGCAGCATTAGCAGGGTGACGCTGAACTCACTGTGCCACCAGCGTTCCCTGGCTCACAGAGTCCTGCTGCCAGTCTAGCTTCTCAGCTCTGGCCCATGGCCCCTAGGGCATAAGAACCCTTGCCAAAATGTGTGGTGGGTCAGCACCGCATCCTGGCTGAAGAGCTGGGGCCAGAGCCCCCTGCTCACTGCCCAGGTCCTTGCGAGGGCCCCTTTGGTGTGCCAGGCATCCTTCGGTGGACCGGCCCGGTGACGTTTGCTGCTGGTTAGACCCATAGCACTTGTTATTGTAATGATATAATTGAATGAAATGTTAAGTCCACTGATAATGGATTGTAAAAAACCAGTTGTTTCCATTAAAATTAATTTGAGTGCTTTGGGCAGATTCAAATGCGAATCATTAGGAATCTTTCCAAATAATTGTGGAAGCCAAAACTGAAGGAAATTGAGTTTATGAACATTCATGAAGATTCTGCGTGTTCCCAGTGCTTGGAGGAACCAGTGAGTGAGTCAGGGAGGCCTCTTCAGGGAAAGGTTGGCCCGGAGTCCAAGGATGGCACCTCGGTGCACAAACAAACGTGAGTTGCTCACGGGTCGCTGTCTGCATGTGTCTCCATGCGCCCCCCCCCCCCCCAGCACTGCAGTCACTTCCAGTGAGCACACTGCAGCGAGCCCTGTCCGTTTCCCAGGGGGGGCTTTTGCTGGCATTTGAGTGGGTGCCGTTGACGTCTGTACCTGTGGGGTGTTCCCCACTCTCAAAATGTTGACATTCAGGACGTACAGAAAAGTGGAAAGAATAGTACAGCTTCTTCTCCCCAAAGGCTCCAGTTATCAGCACCCCAGTGCTATTGCTTTATCTCTTTGTACCATGTACAAGGAAGGGGTTTCACAAAGTTCCGGGTGGTGGGGTGGGGGGGCGGTAGACCTTATCTTTTAATTGCATTTTCCCACCCACGTTTTGAAGCCCGCTCATGCAGATAGAAGGCAGGGGTGGGGGAGGGGTGCGCATGCGTAATATTTTCTGAACCAATTGGAAGTGTCAGAGATGTGACATTTCACACTTTTTAAATATTTCAGCATGAGCCTACTAAAAGCAAGACTACTTCCCAACTTAATGACGGCATACCATTATCACTCAAGATGTGAAAAGTTCTGAAACTAATACAATTGAACATACACTTCAAAGTCAGGTTTCTGTTTTGTGAGGTCTTTTCCCCCCACATTCATAACTCTAAATCAACAAACACACCTTACATTTAGATTGCTTCCTCAGTGTAATTTAAGCGAGAACTGTAGTTGGCGGATTTTTTCTCTTACCACATTTTCATTGTTTGAAGTTTGATCGGCTTATATTGGAGCTTGTTCGTTCCTTCGTAATTGTACTCAGCTTAAGCTTTTTGGGTGGGTCATTCTGGGGGTACCCCAGCAGGCGTCATTTAACTCTGGCTCGGCCTGTTAATGATGATGGCAACTTGGCTCACTTGGTGTAGGTGGGATCTGCCCTTTTCTCCACCCTGAAGCTCAGGGTCTTACCTGGGCAGTTAGTAAGCATTGTGTGAGGTCAGGCTCTGGGACTGCATGACACCCTCTTCGCCACCCAGCTCCAGGGAAAAACGGGGCTTTCTCCTCCCACGGAGGTGTACAGTTTCAGAAAAACCCACAGGGCATTTCTGCTCTGTGCTCCGGGGTCACCGTGAAGTGGGAGTGGACCCGATGGCAGAACCCTGCTGCCTTGTTCTTAGCTGCTTCTGAGCATTAGGGTTTTTAAATATATGATAGGAGTCCCATGATTTATGATCATTTAGGAATTATATGATTGAGTTCTCTTAAGGAAGTGCTATAGAGAGGCGGAAGAAAGGTTAGCTTTCCTAATAGAATGTAGATATTTTTAACTACTTTTTTTCCCCTTGAGGACAGCAGAGTTATGATCTCATTCTCAAACAGAAGAGCTGAGTTCATATTTCTGGCTTCATGGCTTCTATGCACAGTTTTCTCCTCTTGAGTATCATCTGTACACTGGGGACATCAGTCACCACTCCTGGTAACTCTGAAGACTGGTCAGGTAGTTGGTGTGGTGCAGTTGAACCTCAGTGAGTACGGTGGCTGTTCGGTGCTGCCGAGTCGGCTCACACATGACAGCCCCATGCCCGTCACGAGGAAACACGGCCCTGTCCTGTGGCGTCCGCACAGCTGTTGTGCTGGTCAGGGGTCAGTCCTGCTCAGAGGGTCTTACGCTTTTTAAAATTTTTGGCCAAGCGTGATGTCCTTTCCTGGGGACTGGCCTCTCCTGCCAACATGTCCAATCTGTATGAAATGAAATTTGGCAGTTATGTAGTGATTTGATCATCTTGTGATCTGAGGTGGTCATTTTCCATTTTCACGTGAAGCCAGTTTTCACCTAATGACATGGTTATTGGGAACCAGCCTTGTTGATAATGTGAGGAAGAGGCGGGGAAATAGAATTTTCTTTTCCTGTCCTCAATGCATTTGACGCTAGTGTGTGGGATTTGCTTTTTGTTTTCTTTTCCCTGTAACATCCCCTTCCACTAAGGCTACCGATTTCCTTCATGTGCGCTGGGAGGTTGACCTTTCATTCTGCCCGTGGAACATTGTTAATGCAGAAAGAGACCCCCGTTGCTCAGAGATCCTACTGCTCAAATTAACATTAAATAACTGGGGGCCAGCTTCATTTATTCAGGGTTGAATTTTCCAACCTTGGGGCTCAGAAACACACTGTGAAGTCTGAAGATAGAGAAAAAACACCTTCCATACATAGTCTGTGGAGATAGAAACGATACTTAGGACATGGAAGTGATCATAAGTTAGTAGGGTTGGGTCCAAAGGACTCAGGAGCCAGCTTCCAGTAGCTGCCACTGACCAGAAAGGGGACGAGGTGGCCATTGAAAAGGATGGCTGCGGTGGATTGGAACATATTCAGTATCTTTAAATCTGTGCGCTCCTCTGGAGACTCAAGCTATGTCTGCAGACCCGAGCTGTGTGCCACCGCGTAGCCCTTAGATCCGGCAGCACCAGAGCTGACAGCCATCCACAGACCAGCAGCTTTCAGACCCACTCCATGTTCCACGAGCTTCAGCTGGAAGCCAGCCTGTCTCTGACGACAGCCGTGGCTCCAGGCTCTGCGCAGAGTAACTTGTCAAGAGTATACTTTCCCACATCTGGAAGTTATGTAGACTTCAGCTTCAATTTTACTTATGTTCTTTCCAGAGAACTCTGACATGGTAAACTGATAAGATAATTGTTCTATTTTGATTTCTCCACACAGTTATTGCATGGAAAGGTGATGGCTGGCTTCTTACCATTGCAGAGTGCACTGTGCAGGCTGGCCTCGGAGATACTGCAGGCTTGGTTCTAGACCGCCGTGGTGAAGCTGGGCTTGCAGCCCTGCCAGTCCACATGAAGGTTTTGGTGTCCCCTGTGCATGTGAAAGCTAGGTGAATGCTCTCCTGCAGCCTCCTAAGTTCCCTGGCCTGAAGAGAATGTTGAAATAGTGCGAGACTGTCGCAAAGTGAGCACTGGGGTTGGGGGGAAAGGTGCCAATAGGCTGGCTGGGGGCTCAGGTGCTGCAAACCTGCAGTTTATCTGGTCAGCCTCGGTGGAGCACCCTAAAGTGACGCCTGTCAAGCAGGGTGTGCCTGTGGGGTTTTGTGTGTTAATCACAGATAATGCCCTTCTAGAAGAACTTTATTTTATTGGCATTGCCATCAAAAGCATACCCTTCGTATTCATATGTTTTTAAAGGAAATCCTAAATAGCACTTATAAATCATGGCAGAAAATTTCGAGAAATCTCTCTTGGTGTTTGGCCAAGTACACGATTTTGTAGTGAAAGGAACGAGGCGATCAGTTTGCGGCGGAAACATTACTGATGACTCAGCTGGTGGGGTGGTGGGAACTCCCACTGGGTGCTAGCAGTGTGGTGAATGGGGTCCAGACCAGCAGAATCCTAGGCTGCGTGTCTGAGAGGGAGTGAAAAGGATGGTTTCCTTGGTTGACATTTTAAAGATTCTTCAATGTTTGTAGCATGATAAATTCTTAGCAGTAAGGAACCTAGCATTCTGGGACAAGGCCTCATGGGTCACCGTGTGAATTGCTTCTGCGTAAGCTGCACTTGATAGATCTCTTCATGCTGCGTGACTGATAATCATCTAGAGATGGCGGTCCCAGGGGAGGCCACGGAGCTTGCGCCCACGTGGGCACCCAGCAAGCCAAGCTGTTGGCATCACCTCCACCCGAGTCCATCCTGCAGAAATGCCCATGGTCATGACGACATCCGAGAAGGGGGGATGTGGAGCCCCCCGCCCCCAGGCCTCCTGCTGCACAGTTGAGGGGGAAAGGTTATACTCAAACTTGAAGCCTTTCAGTCACGTATGATGACTTTTCCATCAGGCAGAGAGAGGTGATTACAAAGACCCCCCTGGGCTGGCTGTGGGGTTGTAGCTGCCCCTGGCTTCCCCTGGGCAGCATCAAACAGACCTTTATGATCGAGGCGCTCAGGCCTTGAAAAATGTTTACTGTTTGCACACTCTCGAAACCCTGGTTAGAGACATGATCTGTCAGGCAGCTTGCTGGGTGTATGGCAACTCGGAATGTGCTGGGAACTAGCTTAGCGTTTGTTTGATTCAGGGCATATTGATTTGAAAAAGAGAAGAATGCTGAAACGTAGACAACGGTATGTTTGTTTAAGGGAGCCAGACTCTTAACAGGACACCGGCAGTGGCTGGCACGGGCTAGGTGCTGGGGAGAAAGGGATTTGGGTTCTAATCCTGGCTTTACCAGTAACTGGCCTTGATCAGCTTGTTTAACTTTTGTGGCAACCCCACACGCACACATTTTTCCTAATATTAAGAACCTGGAGCTCCCCTCCCCTCCTATTGTAAGAATCTGTCCAAGGACGACATTTGGGCACAATTCGTTAAATTCAGTGAACATCCAATAGTGTTGTGTTGGGAACACACTCCACACCAGGGACTCTGCCTAGGCCGGTCAGCAGACAAAGACCCATACAGACAGGCAGCGTTTAAGTTTGATTGGCTTTATTGCGTGGTTTGTTGTTCATTTTTGCTTCTTATGCAAGTGGGAGGTTTGTAGCAGCCCCGTTTCAAGCATGTCTATTGATGCCATTTCCCAGCAGCACATGTCCGCTCTGTGTCTCTGCCACACTTGGGCATTCTCGAATTACCTCAGCATGTCTCACAATGCTACTGCACGTCTCATGGACTGCGGTCTGGTGTAATTGGTCCTTTGAGATTCCCTGGAAGCCCACGGCTGGGGGAGACCTTCGCTACTGCTGTGGTCTGAGACCGAGTTGGCCACACTTCCAGGGCTTGCCCATCTTCCCAGCTAGGAAAAAAGCAAACAAACAGACAAGGTGGGTGGGTGGGTGGGTGGGGTGTGTGTGTGTGTGTGTGTGTGTGTGTGTGTGTGTTGGGGAAGGGCTTCTGCAGGAGCATTGGAGAGGAAGGAGGGGCCATGCTGAAGCATGAGAAGCACAGCAGCAGATGGGCAGCCCCAGTGGGTCGCTGAAAGCTTTGGGGAAGATTTCTGGAAACCCAGCTCACTGACCAGCCCGTGCCTCCCACTCTCAATGAGCAAGGCCTGGTGGGCAGTAGCTGGACTTTTTCATTAAATAACAGCTGAGAGAACAACTGGGAGCAGTTCCGCTCTGTGACACAAGGGGTCGCTGTGTGTCAGTCGGCTCACAGGTTGCAGCAATGTGTGTCTGTGTGGGCATTTCTTTAAAGGCTGTCGCTGCTCTTCTGGATGGAAAGGTTCCTGAGAATTGAGACACGGGTGGGCAGGGGTACAGACCCGTGGTGAACCCTGGGCTCTAGGTGTGGGGACAGGCATGTAGGAAGCACATGGTGCAGGTGTGAGGAAGGGGGGTGGGAGCAAGTGGTGGTGAGGGGTGAAGTGGGGCAGTCCCAGGAAGGCTCTGCAGAGGGAGAGAAGTGTGGGCCAGTGGCTAGGCCTCCTCGGGCTCCAGGGTGACCTGTGGTTCCCAGCTGGCCTGGGCTGGGGGTGCGGCTGGGGTGTGACAGGCCTGCTGAGAGCAGGTTTTGTCCTGGCACCTGGGGGAGCTGTAGCAAGTGGGTGGTCACACGGCAGGCACTCACGAGCTGAGTGGGGTGGAATGAACACAGGAACATGGGTGTACGGCATGCAGACGTTTATGCTGCTGCTGTGATGGGTAAGTGCCGCATCCGTTTCAGAGAGTGGTGGCCTTTTATCCTTGTCATTTCTAAGTGGTGGTGACTAAAACTGGGCTCTCAGAGAGACCCGTGCGCTTTTCTGTCTGTCAAAGGGATGCGTGTGCACTATGAAAGCTAGGCGCGATTTTACAAGATACTGATTGGTACAACGGTGATATTAATACGCCTGTTGAGTGGTACAGATATCGGAGAGCCCGTGAAGGGTATGTAGATAGGGAGTTTGCACACCAGTTCTCATCGGGTTTGCGGAGGGCGGTGGGGCAGGGTGGGGCCTGGAACTGGAACCAGGCCCTCTCATCGTCGGCCAGGCAAGGTTGGTGCTAACCTTTTGCATGCCCTGGGAACCCCATCCAGACCCAGTGAGTCTCCGCTGGCAGTGATTTCATATGCACACAGACGCTGAAAATTCATTCTCACCAGTGGAGCTGAAGGCCAGGCATTCATTGTAGGGGACTTGATGAAGTCCGTGAAAAATGGAATGAGGCATCTTTCCGTAAGCTTTTTGACACTCCTCATATCACACGTGTGTGCATGTACTCATCACGTGTGCGCATGTACTCATCACGTGTGCACATGTACTCATCACGTGCCTGCTTCATTTTCAACAGAAATGAGGAAGGCTTGGAGTTTGTTACTTGCTCTTCTTTAGCCTTATTATTTTTCCTTCATCTTTCTCTTTAAAAGGACCCCTTTCAACTTGTGACCTTTAGGTTGAAATTAAATTTGGGCTGGAAAAGACTCCCCAAATCTCTTCTTCACAGGCTTTCTTTGTATTTTCTAGACATGAAAAAGATTATCCCCGGGTCTCCAGAATAAAAGCAAAGATGGTGATTAAGACTGAGTTAGAATCTTTATTCCTTATGCTTTGCGAATAGTAAAGTAAACAGTCCGGTCTTAAAGAAGCTTTCCATGTAAGTCCTGCACCTCTCGGAGCCCAGGGATTTTAATTAAAGAAACACAGAACACCGCTCCACTTTGTGTCTGTCAGTGGGAAAAATATGTATTTTTAAATTTTCAAAGCTTCCCCCCACAGCACATGGAGTACACATGTTGTTCCTCCGAGTCGGGGACACACGTGGATTCAGATGTTCCGGCCCTTTGTCTTCACGGTCTGGGCTCACTTCACCAGCCCAGTGTGGCACCGTCCAAACACAGCTTTTGAAGACAGAGCAGCTAGAGTTACGGCCAGGCGCTCTCTCGGGGCCTGATAAAGTCTGCCTCTGTGTAGCGGACGGAGTCAGGGCGCAGGGGTCCGCAGGGCACTGGCCGGTGTGATGCCTTTGGTGTTGTCTTTCAGGGGGAAGACTGGAATTCATAAGCCGGCATTTCTACTCGATTTCTCTGGAGGCATACCCCAGTGATTATGCTGAATGATTTTTATTATTGTGGTATTGGCGCTTCCCTTTCAGCAATTAGTTTTAGTAAAATCAACAGGTTTATTGATGGCAAAATGGGCTAGGACACTGAGTTTCCCTGATAACAGGCATTAAAATGTCCATTCAGTCCTTTCTGTTCAGAGCTACTGGTTCTCTCTCTCTCTCTCTCTCTCTCTCTCTCTCTCTCTCTCTCTCTCTCTCTCTCTCAATAATATTGTCTTTTTGGTGTTCTTACAGTTTAATTTAAGATGAACTTTCAAAACAAACTGTGCTAGCTTAACTTTTTCTCAAATACTCACGGAATCCTTCCTGTTTTTCCACATATTTATAAAGCATTCTTGAAAGTGAAATCTCAGACAGAGCTTCACTTCAGGACCAGGTTCAAAGGAAAGTTCGTTTGGTTTTGATTTGAAAACTGTAAAAACAAAATCTCAAAATGGCAGGGTGTGAATTGGTAACTTCAGTTTTATTGCCATCGGCCAAGCCCATCCCCAGATGGTTCCAATTAAAAGCCAAGAAGGGTAACTTGGGTGAATATTTTGTGCAAGCATTTCTTTACTTTTCTCAGATTTTTACCCCCCCCCCCTGAGGAGGGGGCTACGAGGGGTGGGGGCTGGGGACAAAGAAACCTCAAATTCTTTCACTTCATTTAAAGCAATGGCTTCTCATCTGCATATTACTTAAGCCCACACAGAGCAGCATGTCCTATTCAAAGGGAATTCCGGATGGTTAGATTGGCAACCACATGTAGTACTGAATGGTGGTGGTGGTGGTGGGGGGGGGTTACCCACATGTTTTCTTATAAAGACCAAAAACTAAGAATTAAAAAATATATGTTAAAACCCTTTAGAAATGAGATGTTTAGGAATGTCAGTACCTTCTTCAGGATTGTTTGGGGAATTTTCTGTAATGAGATTTTTATTTTTTGATCAGTTGTGCATCCAACTTTCAAAAGTACTTCTATGGGAACTTTGAAAAATAGGGAGCTGTAATGAGTTGAAAAGAACCGAACGCCATCTAAAAACCATGGGTTTGGTAATAATTCCTCCCGACATGCCCAGGTTTCAGTGGGATCCACTCACACACATCATTCAGTGTCAGGAGGAAAAACCTGCTGGCGGGTTTGGGAATTGGCATTTGGTCAGAGAGCATGGAGTTTCTTATTAAAAGCTTACCTGGTCTGTTCAGTCTTCATGTGACTCTCTCTCAAGTCTTTGTCCTTAATGAAGCCAAGCATTCAAAGCCACGTGTTACTCTTGGCCAGAAAGTGTATACCAACAAAGTGCACAAGAAAATATTTTCAGCTTTGAGTCAATAACTGAAACCAATCCATGTCCGTAGCCTCTAATCTTCCTGAATTCGAGAACCTCCTTTTTGACCCTTTGGTGACCTTGCAGGACGTTTATCATCCACCGTCTGCAGCCTCTCGGGTTTCTCTGGGAAGCTCTTGTCCTGGTAGGGACCTGTAGAGCCAAGTGAGTCTAAGGAAACCACCATTTCTGCCAACAGAATCCAGGGATACAGTTGTATCAGAATCCATGCCTTGGAAAAAAAAAGGGGGGCGGGGGGAGGGGAAGGCTTGTTGGTTTATTGTCGCATGTCTTCCATTATTGAAAGCAGCAGTGTTGACAGAAATGTCAAAGCAGAAAATAATTTGGTCAGGAGGGGGTTCGTGTCATTCCCTCCCCCCAGCTACCCTCGTGGAAATGCACTTCTAGTATCCTTTGATCAGTGACTGACTCCCCAAAGGCGGGAGCTGTGTTTATGTAAACTAATGATGACAATGAAGTGGCACTGCATGGGGGGGGGGGGCTTCCACTGTATTGTCATCATGCTGTCCACGCACTCTGGCCCCCTCCCCCTCGTGTGGCTTGCTTGACCGGCGCGTGTGCTGGGTGTTAGTGCGGCAGAGAAGGAAGTGGGAAAGGCCCGGAGGGCCTTGTTCATTCGTCCCGGAGCAGTTTACTGAGCAGTTCTGGGCCCCTACATTCCACCTTTCCCACAGGTAAGAGGGAAGCAGGTTATGCGTGCGTGCATTGGAAGTACAGACGGGGAAGGTGATGAGTATATTAACGAGTAAGTCCTTTGGGTGAAAAGTAGTAGGGGACACTCAGCAAGCCTGGAACTGAGCCCTAAGGGAGCAGCAGCTTTCCAGCAGGCCCCTCAAGTGAAGAACACCCCAAGGACGCACTCCGAACACTCGGCTCCCCGGGATCCAAAGGGCTGGCCCCAAACAGCTCACCGGGCAGGGAAGAAGGACGATGGAAGCAGGGACGGAGAAGGAAGAGGGGGAAGGCGGTTGTGTCAAGCAGACTGCCAGCCGCAGAGAACGAGCACAACACTAACTTCCACCCGCGCCGTCGTTTTAAAAGAACAGCAAGTGGCATGGGGTGGGGGGGTGGCCGTGGGCACAGATCGCCTTCGTTGGGAGGTGACGTTTGAGTGCACACATGAAGTGTGTGGCGGAGTCGAGCACAAAGCAAGGTGGCCCAGAGACTGAGCAGTCTGTGGGCCACCCCCCCACGCCCCATGTGGGAGCTAGGAGGTGGGTGTGGTGATGCAGTGGACCGGAAAGTGGCACAGCCATGTCGCTTGGAGCTTTAGAGGCTGTGTCAGCTCCGGGGTGGACTTGGGCTCTAGTCCGAAGTGTGGCAACTAAAGCAAATACTCTGTTTGGAAAGTTACTGCCTGAAGATAAGCAGTTGCCAGGGGCTGCCGGGCGAAAGGAGGAGGCGTGACTGCTGATGAGTAAGGGGTTTCAGTGGGGTGATGGTAAAGTTCTGGAATTAGACAAGCCTGTGAGGACTGGACCAGCCTGCACTGGACTTGAGAGGAGGCAGTGACTTGGGGCATATGAATTCTCTCCATTGAAAAAGGGACATACATTGCCAGTGTTTGCCAGAGCTGTTTTTTGCCCCTTCTCCCTCTCACATCTACAGCTGTGGCCTCAGAAGAGTCCAGTTTCTGTTGGACTTCAGCATACCAGTAAGCATAAAGGTGGCGCTGGAAGGGGCAGCAGGGGCCCAGGCGACTCCATGGCAGCCAACACCACGCATCTCAACTGAGAGAAGAGACCGTCGTGTTTTTATCAGAAGTAAGGTGTGCCCGTTGACTTGGAAGCTGTCCTGCTGAAATTACCCATGACTGGGAAATCACATTTTCCCAGCAACGCACCCCTGTAATTGTTGTACGCCCACGACACCTGTGGCCCTTGCCTGTTAGGAAGTTACGATAGTGCGATCTTCTCACCTCTGGCCGTTGTAACAGTTCTAATTTCTAGGCCTAATTCTGATGGTTCTGTTTTGCTGAAATGTAAGATGTTCTTCATGGAATATATTTTGTGATTTCTTTTGTAAACTGGAAAATTCGATCAATATGATAATGCGCTTCAAATTATGGTGTAAAGCATGCAAGAGAAAGGAATGCCTTTATTCATCCCACCAACCAGACCCGGCATTATGTGCTCCCTTCTTCGGGAGGAGGCAGTTTTCATAGAAAGAAGGGGGCATGCGGGGTGCTAGCTCCTCCTCTACGCCCATGGTTTAGATTGAACTTTGGCATTTCCGAGACTTTTATGTTGTGACAACAATTGAAATTGATTTAAAAATCATGGGGCCATATTGTATTTATTTTTTTCTTTTAATTTTCATTTAAGTGGTTTTCATTGAAGAAAACAAAACCGCTGATGATCTTAGCTGTATGCTGGGCAAAGACATTTACTCTTCAACGGCCATTGAAGAGGCGCCCTGGTGGTACAGTGCTTAACCACCGCTGCTCACCCAAAGGCGCGTGCTTTGAACCACAGTCTCTCTCTCCATGGGGGAGCCTACTTCCCTAGAGAGCATACCTTCAGAAACCCAAGTGTGTGTGTTGGGGGAGGGAGGAGGGGACCGCGGGACTGCCCCTGGAGGGCCCTTCTAAGCTGGAACTGAGTCAGCAGCAGGGGATAGGTGGGTTCGCCAGGGCTTGGCTTGCTCTGATGTGTGCCCCTTTGGTTTGGTTTAAATTTGGTGCCCAGTTTGAAAACATTTTGGTGAAGTTAGTAAACCACGGGGTTTGTGTAACTTTGTGAGTTCCCTCTGTGAACTTGAACTTGAGTGGTTGTTTCTCACCACGGATGTTTAATAAATGTTGACAGTAATGCATGTCCCTTCATTTTGGGGCTTTAAAAGAGGTAACTTTCAGTGCTTCCCCAGGCATCCTTACCCACACTCTATGGTCGCCCCCCTGCTTGAAGTAGTGTGCTAGCTGGACGCTCCATCTCTTCCCGTGACTGTCGGCCCGGGCTGGGTGGTGGGAGGGAGGATTCTCCAGCCGCTCTTCAAAAAACGGCAGCCCGATGGCAAGAGCGAGCTAAAGAAGACGGCGCGCTAAGCCCTGTCAGACCAATTGCAGTTTCACATTTTTGAGTGCTCTAGGAATTTGTGGTAACTCAGGTTTCACCCTAGTATTTACAGACCATCAGCACCCTAGGAGAGAGCTAATCTGCTTTGACTTCATTGTGCAGTCTGAATGAGTGTACTTAGAGGTTGATTAAATATTTTTCCTTCTGACCGCGGGAAAGTAGACCCAAATCCTTAAGTAATTACATTCTGAATGCAAACAGTTCTAGTTTTCTTCCTCTAGCTGGGGGACAGGGCGCCTTTGAAGGCCCTGCATTTGCGCTTGTGCGGTGGCGACTCAGTGCAGGGCTGCAGGGCCCTCGGCCACCTACCTCTCCACCAGCTGAGTTTCAAAAACCTAGCATCTCAAAGAGGTTTATTTAATAAAACTCTGTATTCTTCAATGGCCTGAGAGGCCATTTGAAGCCCTGGAGAAGAAGAAAGAAACGTCATTAAGAGCAAATATTGTTTTAACCCAACTAAAAGTTTTAGTTTCAGATAATGAGCAGAAGTGAGAAAGGTGGGTGGCCATGGTCGCTTGGAGCAAGCTAAGTAGCTACAGGAGTTAAAAATGCGACACGTGGCTCTACTTTCGTCACGTGGATACTCAAGACAGAAGATTTTTGTGTCTGTGGAAAAATAGAGTACTCGATTCATTTTTGTGAATAGCATTGTAAGGGAACATTGTGAAAATGTCCGAGCCAGTAGTCCACTCTCATCACACGCGACAATGCACCTTCCTACAGGTCAGCCAGTTCCACGAGAGTGTGGATGAGCTAATACAAGCCTGCCTCATCTTACCACTGCAGCATCTGTGAGCTGCACCCAGGGCCTCTCTGTGCAGGGGCTGACTGTCCACCGCCGGGAAGGACTCTGGCCCGTTTACCTCGAGCATGGAGGCCCCTGTTCTCCTCACCCAACATCTATCTGATGGGGGCGTCCTAGCGGCCCAGCAGTGTTTCCATCTTAAATTGAAAAACGACATCACTCATTTGTTTTGGATTTTATTTTGTTTGCTTTTTTAACTTAAGGTGACATATTTCTCTTCATTGCTGAACATTCTTGGGATTTCTCCTTTCATGTCTCGCCATCACAGCAGCAGAAGAGCTGCCGTTCTGTTTTTATAACCCATCTTGGTGGTGTTTTTGTGCTAAAATACAGACTCCTTGAGTAATTTAAGGAGCTCTGAGCCATGATACTGCACAATGAACAGCAACGAGGAATTAGATATGTCAGATGTTAAAATGTAAGGCTTCCCCCCCCCACCCCTTTGTTACCAGTTAAAATAGTAAGGTACTGGCACATGAGTAGACAGGTCAGTATAACAGAGTAGAACGTTAGAAAGAGATTAAAGCCTAGATGGGTCTTTAGAAAATTAAGTTATTTTAAACCAGTGGGAAAATGAAGATTGTTTTTAAAAAAATGATGTTGAGGCCACAGAGTGAACATCTGAAAGAAATTAGATTGGAGGCTTCTCTTTGACCCTAATGCCCAAATAAATCCCAGGTAGAGCAGGGATGTAAGTGTAAAACGTGAAAACCTAAATAGATTAGAAGAAAACATGAAGTTGCTTTTATAATCTTCAAGTGAAGGGACTTCTCAGGTACGATGCAAGAGTCGAAGCCATTTAAAAAATGGTACATTTGATGACGCGTTAGATTGCTGTACAGCACAAAAACACGGCACGCGAAGTCGGAAGGTGGATAAACGGGGGAAGCATCATCCAGTTAGAAATCACAAGCTCGCTGCCGCCATAGAGAAAGACCCGACCAGCAGCGCAGTAAACAGGGTAGTCAAGTTTAAGGAAGAGGAAATGCAGATGACCTTTAAAACTACGAACCATTTTGAAAATGTCATTATTTTGTTCCTGGGATATAGACACTGAAATTCATTTTGTGCATTAAAAAAATCAACCTTTTACTGAATGCTTCAGTTCTGATTCATTTTATCTGTAGAGTCCTGGACTCTCCATCATCTACGACTACAGACGGATTTTGTTGCTTGCTCTCACTTTGTTTCTTTACCTCTCTCACTGTGCGTGTGGAAGGGTCCTCTGCTCACAGCTAGATGGGCGTCGGGAAAGACGGAGTCTTCCTCCTCATCTCATTTCCCACATCCCCCTTGCAAGCCCTTCCTGCTGCCTTTTGAACTTGGCTTTCGGTCTCCTGGTGGATTGTTCTGAGGAGTATGTACAACAGGGGTCCTCCACCTTCCTCATGCCGCCACCCTGTCACAGTGCTTCATGTGGTGGGGACGTCCCCAACCATAATGTTCTTTTCTTTGCTACTTCATGACTGCAATTGTGCTACTGTTTTGAATTTTAATGTAGCTCTCTGATATGCAGGATGTATTTTCATTGTTGCAAGTTGAACAGACCATATATACTCGTGTAGAAGCCACATTTTTTGTTGGTATTTGAGTTTTTCTTAGGAAAGTCAAAAAGTTACCATAAGTTAGGATCAGCAACAGTAAAGATATAGTCATTGATCTCAGCCAGTAGCCAAGTGTTTCTCTTCAGTTCTCAGCTTATCACCTATGTGGTAGCTAACTCTTTCTTGTTTGTTTTTTAATCGTTTTATTAGGGGCTCATACAACTATCACAATCCATGCATACATAATTGTGTAGAGCAAATTTATACATCATTGCCCTCATCATTCTCAAACCAGTTGCTCTCTACCTAAGCCCCTGGCATCAGCTCCTCATTTTTCCCCTCCCTCCCTTTTCCCCCTTCATGAACCCTTGATAATTTATAAGTTATTATTTTGTTCTATCTTGCCCTGTCCGACATCTCCCTTCACCCACTTTTCTGTTGTCCGTCCCCCAGGAAGTAGGTCACATGTAGATCTTTGTAATCGGTTCCCCGTTTCCAACCCAACCTCCCTCTACCCTCCCAGTATCGCCACTTAGACCACTGGTCCTAAAGGGACCATCCACCTTGGATTCCCTACATTTCCAGCTCTTATCTGTACCAGCGTACATCCTCTGGTCTAGTCAGATTTGTAAGGTAGAATTGGGATCATGATAGTGGGGGAGGAGGAAGCATTTAGGAACTAGAGGAAAGTTGTATGTTTCATCTTTGCTACATCGCACCCTGACTGACTCGTCTCCTCCCCCGAGACCCTTCTGTCAGGGGATGTCCAGTGACCTACAAATGGGCTTTGGGTCTCCACTCTGCACTCCCCACCTCATTTACTATGATAAGATTTTTTGTTCTGATGATGCCTGATATCTGATCTCTTCGACACCTCGTGATCCCGCAGGCTGATGTGCGTCTTCCATGTGGGCTTTGTTGCTTCTCAGCTAGATGGCCGCTTGTTTACCTTCAAGCCTTTAAGACCCCAGACGTGATATCTTTTGATAGCCCGGCACCATCAGCTTTCTTCACCACATTTTCTTATGCACCCATTTGTTTTCAGTGATCGTATCATGGAGGTGAGCACCCAATAATATGATTTTTTTGTTCTTTGATGCCTGCTAACTGATCCCTTCAGCACCTCACGATCACACAGGCTGGTGTGCTTCTTCCATGCGGGCTTTGTTGCTTCTGAGCTAGATGGCTGCTTGTTTACCTTCAAGCCTTTAAGACACCAGATGCTATATCTTTTGATAGCTGGTACTATTAGCTTTCTTCACCTCATTTGCTTATTCACCCACTTTGTCTTCAGCAGTTGTGTCGGGAAGGTGAGCATCATAGAATGCCAGTTTAATAGAAGAAAGTATTCTTGCATTGAGGGAGTACTTGAGTGGAGGCCCAATGTACTTATGCTATCTTAATATTAAACCTATAAATATATGCACATAGATCTATTTCCCAATCCTCATATATAACTATATTTGCATATGTACATGCCTTTATTGAGACCTCTAAAAATGCCCTTTACCTCCTAGCTCTTTCCTCTATTTCCTTTGACTTTCCTCTCTTGTCTCACTACCATGCTCAGTCTTCATTTGGGTTTCAGTAATTCCTCTTAGTTACGTTACCCTTGATCTCGCCTTACCAGGCCTCCTACACCCTCCTCACCACCAATTTGGATCACTTGTTGTTCCCTTGTCCCTGGGTTTATTAACACCACTACCTTTCCTCCCATCTCCCCCTCTCCCATGTCATCCTGGAACTGTTGGTCCTGCTGTTTTCTCCACCAGATTGTTCATCCAGACAATCTTATTTAGACAGTCCTGCGGAGAGAATAACATGCACAAAAACAAGACAGAGCCAACCAGGCAACAGATACAACAAAACAACAACAAATTAATGACACAAAACAAAACACAACAAGAAAGAAAAGCTTGTAGTTAGTTCAAGGACTGTTTATTTGGCCTTTAGGAGTGTTTTCCAGTGCAGTCTGTTGGGGCACCACGCCCTGGCCCCAAAGTCCACCTTCAGCATTCCCTGGGGATCTTGCCTCTCTGTTCCCTTGCTGTTCTGTTGCACCCCCCCCCTTAGAGTTTTGCCTCGGTGTGGCAGGATCAGATCGGGTGCAATTCCCACACTGTACCTCTGGTGTTGTCCCCTGTAGGGCTGTGGGTAAGTGAGGGGCGTCATATCTCAGAGGGAACATCGTCCTCAAGGCCTGGTGGGCCAGGATGTGCTCCACTCTCTCCTCCTCCCCCTTCATCTGCTCCCGTGTGCTCAGATCAGATATGTACCTCTCCCAGAGCTGCAGATTTAATGCCTTCCTTTGAAATAAATTCTTCTGGGGGGAGGGGCAGGTGTCCACCTAGTTGGGATTGAGGCCGGCTCCTCAGACCTCTCCACTGATTCCCTACTCCATGCCGGCATGTTGCATTCACTTCTTGGAGCACTGAGTTGAAGTCTGGTCCCTCTTTCCCTGTGGAGATATAAACAATACCTCCCCTTGGGTGGGTTAGTGCCCTGTTCTCCTGCTACCCATTTCTTTTTTATTATTATTTTTCTTTTCCCCACCTCCTTTTTAGTTGTTACTGTATGTATCCATCTATTTGGTCTGGTCCCTGCCATATTACCTGGTCCTCACCCCAGGAATGTTTGTATACAGTAGCTTTTTCCCTATGCCCCTTTCACATTTTTTTAAAAAGCCTACCTGGGTGGACTCATGTTGTACTTGCCCATTTTTGCTTAAATTACTTTGCTTAGCATGGTTTTCTCTAGTTTTTCCCAAGCCGTGTTTTTTAGCACATTTTTAATGCAGTTTTTGTGGTAAAATTAGGTGCCTCAGCTGGTATTTGGGTTGGCTTATACTCAAGTATATACTGCAATTAAACCATAGTGATAATCACAGAAGTAGTACATAATTATATATTGTGAAATATTTATTTCTAATGACAAATAAATGAAATTTTTCTTGAAGCATGGTGTAGCGTGGGTCACAGTCTGCAAGCAGGTCCTCCTAGGCGGGCGTATCTGCATGTGGTTAGGTGGAGATGGATAAGAGGAGCCGTGTCTCAGTTCCTAAGACCATCAGAAATATGTGTTTTCCAATGGTCTTAGGCAACCCCTGTGAAAGGGTCGTTTAGACCCCCAGAGGGGTCGTGACCCACAGGTTGAGACCCACTGCTGTATGGGACTCAGCCCACTGTAAGGGAGGCCGGCATGAAGGGTCATATGTAGAGATTGGTGGGAGCCAGTCCTGGGTGTTGATCCTTTTGCTGAGCCAGTTCTTGTGCTGTTTCTATTGGCTGGTGAGAAAGGTGGTTGAGAACCAGCCCCACCAGTTGGTCCATGGTAGAAAAAGGAGGCGCTCCAGGGTCATGGGTTCTTAGTTGGACTCCTGCTGTCCTCCAGTGTTTTTATTACTGCTCAGTTAGTAATGTCTGCTCAGTTTTGTTACCCCTTTATCTTCTCCCCTGGTATCATTTGCTATTGTTGTGGACCACTGAGTCCATTCTGATCATGGCGACCATTGGGGCAGAGTAGAATTGCTCCCTCGCTTCCCAAGGCTGGCACTTTCACAGAAGCCGGTTGCCCCAGCCGGTGGGTTAATAGCCGCCGCCTAGCCATTGTGCCACCTGGATACCTTTGGTTTATTAAGATATGTATGTATGTGTGCTTATTATTCAACAGATGCATTTTACCTGTTTTGTTTTTTAATCTTGATTTTATTCTATTCAGAGTCATAATCTGTATGGTGCCAAGTTTGGGGAGTTTGCTGAGAATTGCTTTCTGACTAGATGAATAATCAGTTGAGGAACCTTTACTCCTTCAGAGGCTTTGCCCGTTTCAAGAGCCTTATCAAGAGTAAGAATTGCATTCTCGTTCTTGTTAAATGAAAGACCAAAGTCTTGACTGGAGTTCATAGCTTAGGATATTCTGTGTGCCCTTACTAAATTCTGAGGGTTCTTGGACCTTTAGGGATTTTATGTAAAAGTGTGTGTGTGTGTGTGTGTGTGTGTGTGTGTTCCAGCATCTGCTGTATGGATTTTGTTTTACAATTGGGCTGTGTAATTGAGTTATAAACAAATAACTTTTCTGAAAGTACAGCTGTGAAGCTTTAGGAAATTAGCTTCACAAGTGTTCTTCTGAAATGACTGGGTTTTAAAAAGTTACTTAGCACATTTCTCAGTTCGGGTTGGCATGGGAGTATATTGAGAAGACTTTTAAGATACATTACACTAGAATGGATAGGATGAGCTGCATCTATAAAGTGAAAAGATCAATGGATGTATGTACGGATTGTAGTAAGAATTGTATGAGCCCCCCAAAAAGGATTTTGAAAAGAAAAAGTGTGTACTTCTGGGCAGTGCCATTCTACTTGGGAAAAACTGCGCCCTTTACACAGTGCCCTGACATATGAAAAGCAGCCTCATCTGGTGCCTGGAAGATGACGTGCGTTTCGCAGACAGTTGCTTGAACATTGAGCGCTGGTAGCCCTCGGCTCTGAAAGAAGAGCCCTGTGTGGAGCGTGCCGAGAGAGAGAGAGAGAGAGAGAGAGAGAGAGAGAGAGAGAGAGAGAGAGAGAGAGAGAAAACTCGGCCTTCCAGGCCCCAGGGAGCCTTTTAGTCAAACTTGATTTTTCGAGAGGGAGGGTCACGTATACCATTTATACTCAGCTATAAGCCGACCCAAATATCAGCCGAGGCACCAAGTTTACCACAAAAACTGCATTTAAAATGTGCTGTAAAAACTCAGGTTATACACAACTACCATATATACTCGTGTATGAGCCGAGTTTTTCAGCACAAACAAAACTGGGGTTTGGCTTATACATGGGTCAGTGGTACCCCAGCGAGGTGTAACATCTCGCTGTCCCCCCCCCCCCCAATGTAATGGGACAGCGCCTGTTATCTTGCAGGTGATTGCCGTTCCTCCGCTGTTCATTGAAAGCCCCGCTGACACTGCAGGGCTTTGAGTGTTTGTTTACTCACATCTAACCAATCAGAGCCGTCCTATGATGTGGACAGCGCCAATTCGCAGAAGCACCCTAGTGATTCACTTATGCAGGCAACTGAACTGGTAAGGATGTGTCTGGCTGCTCTCCCCTCTGGTCTCTGTGTTAATTCACATCCTGCAACACCCCCCCCCACGCCCCCGGCCTGCATGGCTGCCCCCCCTCCGCCAGGCTAACACGTTGCAGGGGGAGGGGGAGCATTACCATGAAAGTTCTTTTTCAAAGTCTTGTTTTTTTATCCTATTAGAAATGGATACTCTTGAACCAAAACAAAAACGCCGGTCATATGAGGCTGGTTTCAAAATGAAGGTTGTGTCAAGAGCAGAAGAGAGCAATAACAGTATTGCAAGTAGGGAATTCTGTGTTGATGAAAAGCACGTGAGGGAGTGGCGGAAAATGAAGGCTGACTTGGAACAGATTCCAAAAGCTAAAAAAGCTCCTCATGGTTTAACATCTTTTTATGGACTTCTAGAGAGTGAATTACATAAATGGGTTATGGAATGTCATCAAAATGGTTACTGCATAACACGCATGGGAATCCGCATGCGTGCTCTACAAATGGCTAAGGATGACAAATATAAAGCACCAGGCATTGATTGAAAAATTTGTTGTGTCAGCAGGATGGTGTACCCGCTTCATGAATAGGTTTGGCCTACTATGTTTGAGACAAAGAACAAAAGATTTCCCAGAAATTGCCACAAGACCTTGAAGAAAAAATTATGTCATTCCAGTCATTTATGATAAAACAAAGAAGGATTTATAATTGTGACCTGGCAGATATTGTGAATGTGGCTGAAACTGCCATGACTTTGGATCTTCCAAGCAACAGAACTGTGGCAAGTATAGGAGAAAAAACCATTTTTCTCAAAACCACAGGAAATGAAAAAAAAAAACACTACAGTTTTCCTGTTTGGTTAATGTAACTAAGCTGCGTCCTGTCATTATTTTTAAAAGAAAGACCTTGCCTAAAAAGATCAATCTCCCACCAAGAATTACTGTGCATGCACATGTTAAAGGCAGGATGGATGACGGAACAAAAAAATGGCTGGAAGAAATTTGGAACCAACGACCAGGAGCAGCCTTAAAGAAATAGCCATCGTTACTTGTTCAGAGCCCACCTATGGGATGACATAAAAAAATGGCAAAATCTAGTAAAGTTACTTTAGCCATTATTCCAGGTGGGCTTACATCTGTACTGCAGCCTCTGGATATATCTTTGAATAAGCCTTTTAAAGATTCTGTGCGAAGGATGTGGCATGAATGGATGTCATCTGGTCAAGCCCGACTAACAAAAGGAGGAAATCTCATGAAGCCTGACACAGAGTTAATAGCAAAGTAGGTGTGAGATTCATGGGAAGACATTCCAGAAGACATGGTGCGATGTGCCTTCCAGAAATGTAGTATTAGTAATGCTATGGATGGCAGTGAAGACTGCGTTTCGTATGAAAATGACAGCAGTGATGGTGATGATGGCGATCTCGGTGAGGACAGCGTCTATGATGACCTCACACCAGCTGAAGCTCTGCATTGGGATACGGATGATGATGAGGAATCTAGTTTTGAAGGATTCTAACTCTTTACATTTTAGCTTGGTTGCTGATTGAGCTCAGGGAATAGTACTCTTAAGGTATCATTGTTGATACCTTATTGTTTTTGTTGAACGTATTTTCCACTTACTGTGCTGGTTTACTAATGTTAAATGACTTGTCCTTTTATTTATGTTTTTTATTTAAAATAAATATTTAAATACATTACTCCATTGATGTCTCAATTTTTAGTAATTTTATTTTCATTTGTTTTGATTATTGAAACTCATCAATAGCTTCTGCATTTTCCACTCTAGGCTTATACTCGGGTCGGCTTATATTTGAGTATATACGGTATATAAGGTATTTACAGTAAAGCGGCGTCTGACTGAAGTGTGTTTAAAACATACGATAAAAACCCTTCCTGGAACTCAAGTCTTGTAAGGAGTGGGAGAATGTGTGTGTTAGTAACACCTGCCTTCTTTCCTTCACGTCTCTGCAGGGTCAGTACAGACCTTCTGACTTGTTGTGTCCGGAGACGTATGTCTGGGTGCCCATTGGGCAGTGCCTGCCCTCGCTGGACAACTCCAAGTACTGCCGTCTCAACCCGGACCCCGCAGCAGGTAAGTGTGGCCGAGCTCAGCAGAGGGGCGGCAGCTCTGTGCTTCGCCATGGACGACATGAGCGTGACTGTAGTCTGTGCTAGGGCTCAGCTAGACGGCTCATCGACTGGAGTGCGTGTGTGGTGCTGTCGAGTCAGCTCCAGCTGCTGCGACCTCTTGTGTCAGTAGAACTGCTCTGGGATTTTCAGTGGTTGATTTTCTAGAAGGAGAAGTCATCTCTTTCTTCTAAGATGCCTCCAGATGGTCTCGACCCGCCAACACTACGCTTAGTTGTCTGTGCCATGAGAGCCTCCTGTGAATAGCAGAAAGGTGTTTCCTTGTGTTTTGTTGACTGTGCGGTCACTCAGCTGTGTAGACCGTAACACGTGAGGAATGATGTGGCCGAGGGTCAGGATTCCAGTCCAGTTCATTGTACTTGTGGGGAACCCAGCCAGGGCGTAGGAAGTGGCCAGTGGAACGCAGCAAGGAGGTACTGGTGGCTTACAATTGTAAAAGGTGTATGTCAGGGTTATGTCTTTAACCCTACTTATTCAATCTGTTGAACACAATCCAAGAAGTCGGTCTATATGAAGAACATGACATCAGGATTAGATCTACAAATGACACAACTTTGCTTGCTGAAAGCAAAAAAAAAAACCCAAAACTGTAGCCTTCACTATAGATTGCACTTCAGCATAAAGAAAAATCCTCACCAACAAACAATATAATAATAATCTGAGAAAAGAGTGTACTTGTCATTTTACTTGGATCCACAACTGAGGGACATGCAGCAATCAGGAAATCAAATGATGTGGCATTGGGCAAATCGGTTGCATTAAAGTAATAAAAAAGCAAAGGTGTTACTTTGAAACCTAAGGTGCACTTTACCCAATCCATGGTATCTTTAGTCATCCCATAAAACCTGCAAAAGCTGGCCAGCGAGTAAGGAAGACCAAAGAACCGTTGCCCCTGAATGGTGGTTTCGGTGAAGCCTATCAATGCTAGGAAAATCCACCCTCCGTCTCAGAAGAAGTACTCCTTAGAAGCGAGGATAGCCAGACGCCATCTCACATACTTTAGCAAAGACTTGTAATCAAGATGGAGAAGGACACCGTGCTCCGTAAAGCAGAATGTCACTGGAAAAGAGGAAGACCTTCAACAAGTTGGCTTGCCTTGACCCGGCGGCTGCAGCAGGGCTCAAATGAGCATGGGCAGGACCAGGCAGTGGTTGGTCTGTGTTCATGCTTGCAGTCTGTGAGGCGGAACCAACTCAGTGGCATTTAACAACGACAGCGTACGGATGCTTGTGCTTGTGTGATTGCAAAGATCGAGGGAAGTGTTGCCCCCCTACCCCCCAACAGCCCCCACAAACCAGGCTTGCAAAAAGCAAGGAACATCATGTGTTTGTTGGGCTACTGACCCAGCTTTGCCCTGAGATAAGAACTTGTCGAGCTCTGAGGACGGCCACATGTTAGTACTCCTTTTACAAGCATCACAGAGCTTGGACATTGCGCACCAGCCTGACTGATGGTCCAGCCAAAGTGGAGAAGATACAGGAGTATTGGGCAGTGGTCTGAAGAAAGTGCCGGAAGGGCACGCAGAGGTCCAGCTGCTGCCCTGGGTTTTGTGGCAGCACACTTTCTTCTTAGCTTTCCTCCCCTCTGGTCCTGCCCCTCGTCCTCCTCGTGCCCAATACTGCCCAGCCTCTTTTTCCAGCCTTGCTTTCTGTCCTCTCAGAGAAATCTGTGCATGAATCGGTCTAATAGGGCCTGGTCGGAGGCCCTGGGTTCAGATCCTGGCTCCACCAGAAGTTGCGTGACTGTGTGCCCTGGGCAGTGTTGTAGCCCCTCTGGCCTTAGATGGCTTGTCTCTGAAATAAAGCTGATCCTGGGCCTCCCTTACTGAGTGTCCACGAAAAGTAGGATGAGACAAAAGTGTGTTAGCCAAAATGGGATCCTGCTCCCCATCTGGGTCACAGGCTTTCCCCCGCATTTGCCTTTTATTTCCCCTCACGGCTCACTCTGGGAAAAGGCTCACCTCCACTCTCTTTCCTGTCAGCTCAGGACCTCCCACAACCCGAAGTTGTCCTCCTCCACGCCGTCCTCTGAGCCCTCAGTGGACTCGTGGCCTGGTTTTGTAATCGTTGCAGCCTGTGAGAGCTGGCACTCAGCGGGCCGCCCTTGTTTCTCCATGTCTCACAAGTTTTCCACCGTGGACACTCTGCCCTGGCCCCTTTGATTGGATGGCAGTGGACATTCCTTCTCGGGTGTTGGCTCGCCTCTCCTAGGCTGGCCTCCCTTGACCTTGCCTTCGGTGCTGTTAAGCTCTGAGCCCCTAGAGCCCCACAGAGCCTCCTTCAAAGAAAGCTCTTCATTACAGGCGCTTTCCTGTTAGCTTCTTGTGGCCTTCACTTGGGGCACCTGAGGAGAAAAAAGGAGAGAAATGGGAAGGGGCGGGGGAGCAAATAGAAACTCTCAAGACATGGAGAAGAGTAAATGGGATCCCATAGGGAATAAATAAATAAATGTGGAGATTTATTATCAGTTCTAAAATGCACAGTTCTTTTTCTTAAAACATTTTTTAAAAATGGAATCCTTAATGTTGGTATGTTTGTTCTCTGAAAACGCACTGCCGCCAGGTCAATTCTGACTCAGGGACCCATAAGGACAGGGGAGCGCTGCCCTCTGGGTTTCTGGAGCTGTTCCTCCTTCCAGAGGAGCTGGTGGCTTCAAACTGCTGACCTTGCTGTCAGCCCAACTCGAGCAGACACTGTGAAAGCAAGGTTGGGGACTTCCTACACAGGGTGGTGTGCCGTAGCTTCTGATGACTCAGACGCCAGGAGCCCTGGCCGAGCCTCGAGCGTCTAGAGATGTGGGTGCAACACTGCGTTCGCCTCAGGCTCCTCAAAGAACCCCTCAGGAGCTAGTCGGTCCATGCTGGGCGTAGCTACACCTCAGTGGCCCCACCTGTATTGCCTGGGAAAAAGACATTGAATTTGTCTTCCAGTTTCAAAGTTGGACTCAAAGCCTATATGTGGTCACTTCCCACTTCCCCCTAAAAAGAAAGAAACTCTCCTTTTAGTTTTTCTCAAGGGGAAGCAGAGCTGTCCCTTAAGGTGAGAGTCTTCCCCGAAGATTAGATACAAAAGTGTATCTAAAAGCCCCTTCCAATGAGCGTTCTGATGAGCCGGAGATGCTTCTGACCCTCCACGGCTTGGGACTCTTTCATCTTCTCCTTTCCGGTCTTGCTGGTTTAAAGGTTGCGGTTTTTCTTACAGTGCTTGGAGATTAAAGAGACCATCTCTCTGTTGTACCCAGCTTGAAAAGGTGGGTGAATAAATGGTCCGCACGGAATGGGTAGTCAAGTAAATAGGAATTGGATTTGGATCTTTAAGCGGATTTTCCGGAACAAGCTCTCATGAGTGAAATGAGCAGGTGATGACGAGGGTGCCCGTTGAGGCAAACGTCCAAGGTCTCCCGTCGGCTGTTTGCCGAGCGTGCCCTGCCCGGGGGCGCGACGAAGCTGCCATCCAGCGAGTTAGTCGTTGGCCGCTCACATGGTGCGAGGCCTTGCCTGGGACCCGTCTTCACAAGTCCCCTGAGGACATTTCTTTGAGCGTGGTGGGTGCTTCCAAGACAGTGGAGGTCCTTTTCTCTGTGCTGAATCTTGCGAAACGTGCCGGGGGGTGGGGGGGGGGGCACTTGATCCGTACTGGGTGTCGCTGTCTGCACTATTTGATTATGGCTTTAGGACATTGAAATGGCGCCTGCACGCAGACCCGGACAGAGGGCCGCCCGCCTCCCAGGGACTGCTCCCTTCTGTGCCCGGTGTGAGCTTTCACCCAACCTCTGCCTCCCGGGAAGCACAGCGCCTCCTGTGGGGAGTGCGGTCAGTCGGCTCTCCTTGTTGTCAGCAGTGCCAGGAACGTGAATCCCAATGAGCAGCTCTGTTCCTGGCTCTTCTGACTGGCAGTGAATCCCCCTCCTGCTTCTGCATTGGCTCATTTGATGCTCAGGAGAATGGTGATGGCAGTGAACCCTCTAACAGCTGAGTCTTTTAAAAAAATCCTTTTATTAGGGGCTCATACAACTCTTACACAATCCATATGTAATATGTACATCAATTGTGTAAAGCACATCTGTACATTCATTGCCCTCATCATTCTCAAAACACTTGCTCTCCACCTAAGCCCCCAGCATCAGCTCCTCATTTTTCCCCTCCCTTCCCACTCCCCCCCCCATGAACCCTTGATCATTTATAAATTATGATTTTGTCAGATCTTGCCCTCTCCAACATCTCAGGGTTTACCCTCCTTCCTTTACTCAGACCCCTGAGGCTGTTTGGTGGGAGTTGCTGAGACCATTCATAGAAAAGCACAGGGAAAATAATTCACTGTGAATGACTAAGGACGGTCAATGACCGCTTATTTTTCAAAGGGTTACTTTTCAAGATAGTCTTGCAGTTAATTTTTTTGAAAATATGTTTGCTTAGCCTTTATGCGCTCAATATGCAATCATTGCAGTACATTCAAAAAATACCCCATGACATTTCAGAACATGTTTGTAAATGGTCTTGGTATGTTGAGATTTGCTGTGGTGTGTTTTGTTTCGTTTGAGATAGTGACCTTTTTTAAAGTGAAGGAATTAAAAAGTTTAATTTAGAGAATAAAAATAAGAACCAAGCCTGCTGTTTAAATGCTAGTTGGACTGTGTTAATCTTTTGGCTCCAAGACGTCGTCAGTTTTAAGTCTTTTATTGTATGTGCCACTAGGGGAAGAGACACTGCCAATTAGACAGTGACCCACTCATTGGTTGTAAGATGTCCCAGAGTTTCAGAGACCCGTTGTTTGCATGAGGGAGCTATTCTGGAGTCTTCACTGTAGCATTAAGAATATTGTAGATGGAGTCTGACTTTATGTATCAGAGTTTGAAGGCATACTTCTCAGGTCAGCACATAACCAATGGATTTCATCAGAAGCAAGTATGAATGAAAGCTTAGCTCTGGAAGTAGATGGAATATTCCACATGGCTGGAGCACAAGGAAGGGTGTGGAAAGATCTAATCAAGAAAGATTAAAGCAAAACACCCAAGCTCTTAAGTAGCTGTAAGCAGTTAAAGCATTTCTTCCTCTGGGCGAGAGGATCATGTGCAGATGTAACCTGGGGAAGCTCACAGCGGTCTCAGAAGTATCAGTGGATGTTGCTGAAGCAGCTCAGCTGCTTTGGGCCTGGATTTACCATTGGGTTTGGACCCAACTTTTCTCTCTCTCTTTCTAGAAATCATCAGTTGATCTTGGCTAGTAGCTGCAAAGTCTGGAGTGTGGGTATTGGTCCATGGAGTGTATTTCTGGAATTCTCAACTTCTCTGGAGAAGCAGACATGGACTTGTCCAAAACATGAGGCACCAGATAAGCCCTTTTCCTTCCAGATAAGCCGGGGTCTCCGCAGGAATCGCCTGCAAGGGCATCCGTTCCATAGGCTTGATCGTGGTTGATGAGCAGTTTTATAAAGACTCCAGACACAGGGCCAGCACGGCAAGCTATTGTGACCAGGCTCTTTTCAACATTTGAACCACATTCAGAAAGCAGGGGAAATAATCCAAGAATGATTTAATTTGGGAATTCAGACAGTGAGTAATAAGCAGGTGCTGCTAATTAACTGGAGAATTGCTCAAAGCTGGGCAGTTGCTCTGATTATCTGTGGCTGGGACTTGTCTCTGAAGAGCACAGATTCAAATCACCCCCGTGGCTTGCAGGCACTCCACACTGTCCCCGCGTGTCTTTGGCTCCCTGGCACCTCAGGGATTCGGCGTCTGGGTGCGGGCCTTACACAGACACGAACCATCCGGTTCCGTTCTCAAGGGCTGTACTGCCGGGTGGAGGAGGCAGCTCCGGAAAATGATGAAAGGGAACGCCCAGTGCCCTGACCTGTGTTTGCTTTGCGTGGAGAAGACCCGTTTCTGGGAGGTCACCGGCAGGAGGAGGAATGGTAGGAAGGGGACTGGTTTACAAGGGGTGCACTGAGGAGCTGCTCAGCAGCGACTTTCCAGGTGAAGATGACACAGGTAAGGGAGCATGAAGCAGGGTCTGCCAGCGTGGACCACACCGCTCTCCTTGCCCTGCTCTATCCGCGCTGGGTCTTGGATAAAGACCAGTGCCTGAAGCGAACATTCACCAACAGCCGGAAGCAGGAGAGCCAGGGGAGTGATGGGTCCGCACTTTGCAGCCCACCTGGGCTGGACACCCACGGCCCTCAGGTCCGTGCAGACTCGGAGACCACTGGGCCAGCCCCCCATCTGGCAGTCAGCACCTAGCGCCTAATGCACAGTGCCACACGGGTTCCTTTTAAAAAAGGCCCCCAAAGTGTTTTTAAAAGACCTAATGTGGAGACTCACACTCTCCTGTGTGCAGGCACTGCTGAGTGCACCCGTGTACACACACACACACACACACACACACACACGCGACAGTAGTGGACACCGATGGATGGGACGTCGAGGTCCTTTTTCTGGTCCTGGGTTTTGCAGTTGTATCGTATAGAATTGGTTTAAAGGTCCGAGTATGAGCTCCGGTGCTGGTACACATTGGGCTGCTAACCGCGAGATCAGTTCAAAGCCACCAGCCACCGCACAGGGGAAAGATGAGGCTTTCTGCCCAGTCAAGATGTAGGGTCCCCATGAGTCAGACTAGTGCAGTGTGCTCGTTGACCCCCCGACACTCAGACCCTGCCTACCCCAGCACCTGGGCTGCTGTCAGCGCTGGTCTCACCTCTGCCTGCACGCTTTGCTAAGGCTGCACGTGGTGATGGATCATCGGTCATGAGTGGCCTCCCCTTGAGGTGTGCTTGCAGTTTCCAGTTTTCGTGTGACTGCAGTGACCCTGTGCGCACGGGCATGCCGTGGGACGGCCTTATTTTTCTGAGTCTCACGAGCTTTCGACCTTTGACAGGGTGCAGTCTCAGCATATTTCTCTCCCTCCTTTTAGTGGAAAAGACGTGTCGTTCCCTCTCTCTGACAGGGTTCCCCTTCCACAGGCCCTGGCCATTTCCGGTTTACTGCATCTGTGTCTGTCAAAATGTGGCCACTCTGTGCCGGCTCATGTAGCTGTGCCTTCCAAACAAGGACGAGTCCCACCAGAGCCACACATGGGACTTTCAAGTCTTGAATTAAAACGGAAAACAACCCAACTCACTGCCACAGAGTCGATACCAACCCATAGCAACTCTATAGGACAGGGGAGAGCTGCCTCTGAGTTTCCGAGATGGGAACTCTAATGGGAGTTGAAAAACCTGTCATCCTTCCCAGGAGAGAGCGCCTGGTGATTTCAAACAGCTGAGCTTGCAGTTAGCAGCCCGTAGTTAATAACCACTACGCCACTAAGTCTTCTGAAACACAGGAAAAATTAATTAGTTTTGATTGATGAGTGTTTCCTAAAATGAGCAGTACCGCTGCCTGGTTGGGTGGGGAGGGGCGGGCAGTAAAATGATCCAGAGGAGCTGTAAAAGCACATACCAGCACTGTGTCCTGGATGAGGGGCTGCTGCACAAAACCTCTTCACTGCCAGGGGGTGCTGAGTAGTTTTCTGTGCGCCTACAGGAGAGGTGTGGTGTTGGTCCTGAAAACAGTGCCATGGTGGGCTCCCTCCAAGGAGAGAGAGTGGGACAAGATGAGAGCCTGGCCTGGGAGAGGGGTCTTTGTCCCTCCCAGCACTGGCTGGCCAAGGAGAGAAGGGAGGAGTCAGGCCAGAGGACCCCCCTTCTGGTCAGGAGAACCGAGAAAGTCGTACAGAGTGAGCTTGAGGGAGGAGGAGGAGGTCCTCTGGCCTTCCACAGTTCTCAGGACGCAGGCTCAGATGTAGCCATGAGAGTTTAGAACAGGGGCTCTCCACCTTCCTTAACACAGCTCCTCATGTGGTGGTGACCCCCCCCCAACCATAAACATTATTCTCGTTGCTACTTCATCACTGTCACGTTGCTACTGCTATGAATCGGGCAACCCCTGTGATGAAAGGGTTGTTCGACCCCCAAAGGGGTCGCGCCCCATAGGTTGAGAACTGGTCTAGAACAGGGGGACCCTTTGACCTTAGTGACTGTACTGTGCAGTAGGTGATGGAGTTGAGGCATGCCTGTTCAATCATGAGTCTTGTCATGCTGCACCATGCCACCCCCTCCTTTCAGCCTCCAGAAGAAAACAGTCGGGGGGGGGGTGCCTAAAGGTGCACACACAGAATTCTCCAAGTAGAGTTGTTCAAAGCACTTCAGGAAGAACCCTTCTGGCTGCATTGCATTGGAAGGAGTCAAAGAGCAACACAATGCCACAGGTCCTCTTTGGACATGAGCGGTTCGTGGCTAGCTGTCCCTGTAGATGGGAGCTGGGCTTTGGGACCTACACTGTACTTAACATTTGAGTGACACTACCTCTGTGCGAATGATGGCAGAAGCGTGTAATGATCTCCCAGGGTCCCCTTTCCACACAACAGCCAGAGAGGCCCTTAGAACAAACCGTCAGTGTCGCCCCTTGGAACACACCGGCAGTAGCTCAGCATGGAGTTACTGTATGATTCAGCAGTTCCACTACTGGGAGCAAGCCCAAGAGGAGTGGAAACACAGCCCCGCAGCCACTAGTCCGTGAGGGTCCACTGCAGTTATTCACAGCGCTCCAGCTGCCCAGCAGCTCCTGTGGTCTGTCCACAGCCCAGCAGCAGTCAGCACGGAGTGGGGTGAAACATGCTCAGTGAAAGAAGCCCTTACAAAGGACCCTGTGCCGTATGGTTTTGTTGGTAAGAAATATCCAGTGTAGGCAAATCCACAAGTATGGGACTGGAGAGTCTTCCTTTCGGGGGTAAGGACAGTGGCCCAAAGGTGACAGGATATACTACCCTCGAGGTCTCTGAAAAACCATTGAATTGGACCCTTTCAGTGGGTGGAATGTACACATGTGAGCTATATGTCTGGGTAAACTACAGAGCTAGTCTTACTAAAGGGTATTTTACCAGGACAGTATCATTACATTTCCTTTCTAGTTTTCATTTTACCATTAACATTCCAAGTAAGCCGACTAGCGAGGTAGGCCTGCAGACGGTGAGAGCGCGCAGTTCTCTGCGGTGGATTCCCAAGTCACTGCAGTGCCGCAACAGCTGGGTTTGGATAGTTACTGGTTGAACTGTCACTTCTGCCATGCCCCATCCTTCTGCCATCTCCTGTGGGAATCTCTTCTTTTTGTCCTTCCCCATCTTTCCTGCTCTCCTCTCCCCTCCCTGAGAAGGGTAGAAACCTTGGTTAGCTATCGCCCATCACTTTCAAACACTAAATCGTATTTGACCTCCCAGAGTTGAATTCTCCTAGTGTTTCTCCTTAGGTCGTGTGCCTGTTCAGAACGTGAGACTCTGGAGTTGTGTCCATTCAGTCCAACTTTGTGTCGCTGCCTCAACTGCAGCGCCCGTCCTTTATTTAAACGACAGCTCTCACGAGCACCGGTCAAGAAACTGACTTGTTTGATGTTTCTGTCATAATGCTGCAGCAATAAGTAATGAGGGAGAAAATAGAGTGTTTCGTCCTTCTGGATCTCGTAGACTTTAGGAAGTCTCTTTAGGAATAACAAATGAGTAAATCCCTGTAAGAAGGACAGGTGAGCTTTGATCTCTGGATTCTCTTCCTTGGCACCGTGATGCTCAGTGAGTCTCTTGTGAATTGAGGAAAAACAGGCAAGCAGTTGTTGCCCACCAGAGTTTTCCTTGAAGATTAAAATGTCATAGAGTTGGCAGCGTGTTTGTATCGCGAGCGAGCAGATGTTCATCTTGGGAGACTGCCTTTGTTTTTCCTTCCGTCGAGGCAGAGAAGAAGGACACAGGAAGTTCCGGGGCACATTTCCAAGATTGCGCCACCACCCCAACCCACTGCGCTGAGTCTAACGCCTCCAAAGGACTTTCCTTGCATGTGTCTGGCAAAAAGGTGGTGGCTGAAGATACTGATAGGCTTCCCCTGTGAGTGAGTGTGACGGAACTGCCTGGAATGTCATCCTGCTGTGCATCAGACAAGCCCTCTGAGAAGTAGGAGGAAGTCTCATTACCAGCAAGATGCAGGAGTGGAGCACATCCTCTGGACCCGAGGTCCCTGCACAGTGAACCTCCTGCACCCAGACGACACCTGTGACGTCAGGGGAGCAGCAGCAGAACCAGGAGCCAGAGCGTGGGAGAGTGATGGGCTTTCCAACGCAGGGACGAGTAAAGCTGAGTGTTTGGTGCAGGAGGCTGGCCTGCAGAGTGGGGTGCCTCTGAGCACGTAATTGGGAGAGTGGGGCTTGCTGACCCGCAGTAGTGGAGCTGAATGTCTTCAGGCTGAGGTTTACTGGAGTGGGGTGCTTGTAGACACAATTCAGGGTGTTGGGTTTGCTTGGCCCGTGGAGCTTGAACTGCTGAGGCTCAGAGTTGAGTGGTTTTCTTCTGGCATTTGTTAGCAGACCCCAAAGAACTTGGTAACATGCCCTGAGCCTTTCTCACTGTCACAACAACTTGTTTACTTCCTTCATAATAAACCCTTTAATTGTGAATTTTGTGAGTTCTGTGTAGCCATTGCAATGGGTATTAAAGCCTAGAGATCACAAGTGAAAATGCCCTGTAGGTCGGGGTTTCTGAAGCTGCAATTGTTATGGGTAGAAGTAGCCTCATCTTTCACCTGTGGAGCAGCTGGTACGTTTGAACCTCTGACCGTGTGGTTAGCAGCCCAGTGCTAAACTCCCACTGCTCCCAGGGCTCCTTAGACGTCTCAGTGGACTGTGATGGCAAAGGCGCTCTAATTCTGCAATGACTCCGTTTTCTTTCCTCCGGGGCCTCACGGGAAGAGGCCTGGTGTGCATGCACACAGGATGCGCACTGGAGCATACGGTAGCTGGAGGTGCTGTCAGCGAGCACAGGCAACTTTGGGGAGGCAGTCAGGTCCAGGCCATCATCAAAGGTGTTTTGAGAATGAGGGCTGCCGTCTGTTGACTCGAGCGAGTCAGCATGACTGCTTTCGGTATTTTAAGTGTCTGGTGGTGGTTGTGTGCGGTGAAGCGGATTCTGACTCTGGGTGGGACAATCCCGTGGGGCTTCCTGGGCTGTCACGTTTTCTGTGGAAGCCGATTCCAAGACCCTTTCTTCCTCTGGGCAGCTGGAGGGTTCCAATCTCGAACCTTTGGGGTAGCACCCAGGTGCTTAACTCTTGGGCGACCAGGCTCTTTACATATCTGGTAGGAGTTTTGTTTGCTTTCCTAGGTTTGATTTTTATACAATTTTGTGTGTTGTTTTTGAGAATAATATAAAGGGACTTCAAAAAGTGTATGGGAAAGTAGAATTAAAAGATAATGGGACTTTTCTATGAACTGAGCCCCTCTTATACCTTTTACTGAAAGTGATCATGCTCTTTAAGTTGTACAACCTCTTTTTTGAGTTGTCCCCTGCCAGTTTACATAGCATGTACCCCCTATGGTTTCTATCCAGTTAAGCTAAATTATTCTGAGTTTTTCTTTAAGAAAACATGAAGGAATAATTTTTATTTCAAGAAAATCTCAGGGACATAGTTTCAGGGCTTCAACATTCACGATGGCAGCGAGTCTGGAGTCCTTGAGGATTTGAACTCGTGCTCCACCTCTTTCACCTTTGGATCACGACTCCTCTGTGGCCTCTGCCCCGAGGGTCCTGTCGCGGTAGCTGGGCACTAGTCGGTTCTTCGGGGCTCAGGAGGAGGGGGAGGCAGTTCCTCGTGGAGGCAGTTGGTTTTATGTAGGTTTTGCGTCCTCTTCCTTCTCCTGAGAATAGAGACCAGTTGTACCTTGATGGCAACTCGCAAGCTTTGTAAGACCCCAGGAACCACAAACGGATTCCAGTGAAACCATGGCCCTAAACTGCCACCCCAAGAACCCATATCCCATTGGGTTGTGTGTTGCACATACACCCTCAGCAGTCATCCAACTCCCCCCGACCCCCCCCCCCCCCGCTTTGTTGAGAATCTGCCACACAACTTTAACCAGGTCAGCTCTTAAAGATATGTCCCTGACTGACCGCAAGTACAATAAAAGGCTGTGTCACCTTACCCTTCATCCATGTGGGGGCTCCATCATTAACCCTTTTCACCATCTTCCTTCTTCTCCTAGTAACCGGTGATAAACGTGACTCTGTTCATATGCCCTTTCCTCTCTCTCTATGTAAATGAGGGCATGCAATAGTTGTCCTTTGTTAAGTGACTTATTTAATCAGCATGTCTTCTAACTGCACCCACTCTAGCACACGCCAAGTCTGTGCCTCCTACTAGTTGAGTCGTCCTCCCTTGTATGGACCACATTTGCACAGTTAACTTTGTGGCCAGTGAGAATCCAGTGTGCCTGGGTGGTGGGGGGGGGGATGTACCTCTTTCCGGCGGGGCGGGGGGTGGCAAAGTGGGGAGGAAGGTGCCAGCAGGAACCTGGCATATGCAGATTCACCTCTACCTAAGTGATGCTGACGTGCCTTCTTACGTAGACAGTCACAGCCTCATCTGGGAACGTGCATAGAATTGGGAGCAGTTCAGAAAAAGGAATTTGTATTTCATGAAGTCATTTTAAAACTGTGATGTCTCAGCACAATTTGGTGGGTTGGTGATGAAATCTGCGCTACAGTCCATGATAGCTTAACCATAACCACACCCCCGGTGTTTCTAGAAGTCTCTGTGCAAAGTGGACATCTCACTGTGTAAGTGTGTGCCCCTTCCAGTGCAAGTGTGTGTGTGTAGGTGGCCTTTTGGAGGGGGCACGGGGAGCCGGGTGTGTGTGTGTGTGTGTGTGTGTGTGTGTGTGTGTGTGTGTGTGTGTGTGTGTCCTCTTGGAGGGGGGCATGGGGAGCCGGGCCCAGCTGGGATGGGTGAGGCTGACATCACTGTGTCCTTTGCCCTACAGTGGATGAAGACCGCAGCCAGGAGCCCGGGCGGGTGCAAGTGTTCCACAAGAAAGCCATCATGCCTTACAGCATATACAAGAAGCAGCGGAAGGACCCCAGCGAGGACGCGGCGGTCCTGCAGTACGCCAGCCTGGTGGGGCAGAGCTGTGCTGAGAGGATGCTGCTGTTCAGAAACTGACGCGCTCCACCGGCTCAGCTGCCACCCCCTCGCCCCCGACAGGGCACGTCCAGGGGACTCCTCCTGCCTGGTACTTCTGCCCAGTGTCTCAGGCATGGTGGCTGTGATCTCGGGGACACCCCCCTCCCCCGAAACCAGGACGTTTCCTTCCCGCTGTTAGCAGCTTTCCGGAAGTACTCTGTGGTGGCCATGTATCTGTGAGACTCCCATGATTCAAGTAAAGGCTTGTACACTGTGGAGCCAAACCTCATACATGGGGCTTGGCATTTTTTTTTTTTTTGGCTAGGGGGGGTATCTTGCTAAATTTCGTTTGTTGTTAATATCTGGAACAAGGGAGGTGATCTAAGTCATTTACCTGGCCATCGCGGTGGGGTTCCCCCACCCCCACCACAGCCCCCATCAGAAATCCAGACAAACCCCTCAGACCCACTTATGACGTTCGTTCATATGAGAGCCCCTGAAGAAGGTTGGAAGTCTGTGTTACTGCACAGCAACCGGACGGCAGCAAACTGCCGCCTACACGTAGCCTGAGAGGGACTTGACAGGGACACGAGGGGGCTCCCCGAAGACAAACCAAATCAAAACGGACATGTTCTTGTCTCCAGAGCAGGTGTCTGGGCGCCGAGGACAGCTAGATTCCTGCCTGTATCTTAGCGTGGTTTTTGCCTCCCAGAAGATGTGACTGATGATCCTTCTTCAGTCTCAGGAGGGTCCTGTGTGGACAATAAAACGCTATGTGTTGTATAACTTGCTGTATTTCAGAGAATCTTAAATAATTAAGGATTTTTATGGTGATTTTTTGGGTGTTTTTTTTAAGGTGGCACCTCCCTTGATCTATGCCTATAAAATGTAAATACAGGGGGAATTGAAAAGCATATGGGGAAAATGGAATGAAAACCTCTCCAGGCGCTTTGAAGCCCCCTTGTGTTCCCAGATTGTCTGCTCTTTGACTGGAGACTTGTCTTTGGTTCTTGAGGAAGACGAGTTCTTCCCGAAGCCAAACATCGCTTCATGAAGGGTCAGCGTCCTTTTGAGCTGTGTTCTGAAGACTGCTCGCATGGCGCGGTGGTGCATGCGCTCAGCGGCGAGCAGAGACCGCACCGTTGACACCACCCTCAGTGGCCCCACAGGGGAGATGTGGGAGCCCACTTCTGTGAACACGACAGGCCGGGAACCCTGTGGGGCTGTTCCGCCTGCCCTGGGGGTTGCCGTGCTTGGTTTTGAGCGGAAAATGAAAGTCTGCTCCTTGTGGGCCAAAGAGAAGACACTGCTCTGAGTGACAGGAGCAGAGAGGACCTTTATTTTGGTCGGGCCCCTGCCCATCCCCATGGTCACAGTGGCAGGCACTGTGCTAGGTGCCAAGATGAGCTGGAGCTGGGCCTCTAGGAGCGCCCAGCTCACCACCTGGTGAGCATGAGGGACTTAGTTTCTCGGGTTCCCCTTTTCAGCAGCTCCCCAACTTGTGCTGCATGGCCACCGAGTCCCTAGCAAACTCCATTCTATCAACTGGTCTTTTAAAAAGCCAGGCTTTTTAAAAGGTTTAGTGTTAGCAATTTGAGTCCCACTATTGTAGCCAGTTGAATAAATGATTCCATTTTGCCCACAATTCATTAACTTTAGATCAGCACTAAAGAAGGACTTTCAGCTTGTTGGATTCTAAGAGCAAAGTATCAAAAGAAATGCCTAGTATTTGACATCCCAATGCCAGGGACTCCCCGGCTCCGAGTGTGGGTGTCCCGTCTGCCACACGCCCTGTGGGTGGCCAGCAGCAGAAGCCTTTCCTTGGATTTCCCGTCCTGCTGAAATGCCCTTCGGAATCCTCTCGAGACCGCTCAGAAGGCTCGTGGTCCAGGAATCTGCAGGATGACTTGGGCATGACCGTCTGCTTACTTGGTCGCTACTGTGCTTTTGGCTTTTTGAGAAGAGCTAGCGTTGGCCCCGATGATCAGATGATGTTTTGTTCCTTGGAGTCCTGACCACGTGAATATTGCCAGTAGGCTGGAAGAGGCCTGTCAAGAGAAGGGACCTGTCAGTTGACAGGTGCTCTCCAGCAGACACCGAGTTGGCGTTCATGGCGCTCATCTAAAGAAGTGGTAGTCCCACCTGTCAAGACAAGTCACGCTGCCAGTTCAAGGCAGGAAACTGCCGGCCACCTTTGTGTCGTGCCCCCCTTTGATTGGAAATAAATTTCCTACCCCCCCCCCCGCCTCAGGCACATGGATATAACAGATGCAGCCCCCTACTGCCATCTTCATTTAAAGATCTTTATTTCAGGTCACTGACTGCAAGGTTTCTCAGATGGTCACATCTTATTTTTCAAATGTAACCTGAGCACTTTTTATTTGTTTGCTTACCTTCTAAGAGATTGAGGCTATTCTTAGATTGTTCTACAACTGACTGGTTTAAAATTATTTAGATAAGAAGTTATTACTGTATGTGTGTTTTCAGAATGGGCTATTTTTTTAATCCATCTTGCAAATACCAGCTGTGAGTGGCTGTTTCTTAACATGTAAGATTATCACGTAAATAAACTTTCAGATTTCCGAACCACTGTGTGCTTTGATTTATAGGCATTTGTATTCTCTCAAGACTGAATAAAAAGGAGCAAGTATCTATCGTTGCTAACTGAACAGAAGGGAATGTGGAAACCAGTGGGAGATGCTTGAATCAAATTACTCACATGTACATTCTGTCCCCTACAGAGCCAGTGGCAGACAGGACAGTAAAACCTGATTGCAAGTGGTGGTGTTTGCTCTGGTGGATGTTTTCTGAACAGTTCATTTGATAAAGCCCCAAGTCCGGGGGCAGGGGGTTGGGGGGCTGTTTGTATCTGCGGTGAATACAGGTTCATTTCAGTTTGAAAAAAATTTTAAGTCTGTTTTACTGGCAATGACTGCAAGCCAGCAGAACAAAAACACTGGCTGGCTGGCTGGCTGGACCGAAGCATTTCATGTCCGGGTTCTGGAATTCCAGATCATTTAGAATTACTTAAGCCAAAGCACAGTGGTTTCCTCTCTTGGTAATAAACTCAGGTAAAATCCCATGGGAAGCCAAGTTGGGATTTTTCACTGGGCAAACTAAGGGATACTCATTTATCCAACTGGAATTGACTGAAAATGTATCAAGAAAATGTCGGTTTAAAAGTTGAGTCTGTCTAAGGAGGAGCTGGTCAGCAGTGATCCAGAAGGGACGCCTCTCCCCAATAGGAAGAAACAAACCTCTCCCCAGAAAGGAGCCTGCATGTGACCCTCAGGAGGCAGCAAATGGCGGGAGCATCCCAAAGAAAAAGAAGCTAGCCCGCCTGCTAGCAGCAAGAGCAACAGCACTAAGAAAAAGAAAAAGATTAAAATGGACATTCCTTGGTGCGCACCAACTCTCTCAATCAAGAAACAACTCAACAACAACAAAAAACTTGAGTTTGCAGAGACCTATCCACAAAGTACGCTTTCACTGTCCACAGTCTAGTGTACTTATGGAGCACATTTAAAATGTGTGTGTGCGTCCCTTTCTGTTGAGAACCTGGTCGATTGGGGATAAAATACAGCCTCCTCTTGCAAGCAGTTTATATTCACACGGATTTGTCTCCCTGGCTCCTAGAATGTTAATAGCGTTCTTGTTTTTCTGAGTTTATTAAATTCACAGTGTTCTCCAGACAATGTTAGGCTGCTGTTTCTCACCTGGAATGCACACATGCAGAACGCTCATAGGCAGGTTTCTCAGGTGGACAAGAAAACGTAATGTGTGCTTGTTTGCCTTAAAATACAGTCTCCACAAGAGAATACCGGGAAACTAGCAACCACTTGTAATCCCGTGACTGCTACTCAGTCCTGTTCACATCTTGGTGCACACCCAGCCGTCGTCCTGTGTCCAGGAAACCGCGGCGCCCGAACCCAGGTGAGGTGAAAAGGAGCCCGAGAAGGGAAGAAAGCACAGATGTTTCCCAGCGGACGGTGAAGCCAGTGGCAGGACGGCGGGCCCGTCAGCGGAAAGCGGAGACCCCAGCCCCTCAAGTGTGGGCTCTGACAGATTCCTCTGAGCACGGAGGTGGATGGTTTACTTTAAGATAGAATGGAAACCATCTAGTGTGTATTTTGATTACGAAAAGAAATGATCAGTTCGTGGCTGCATACGCTACTGTGGTTTTCTTTAGAGAAAGGGTTGGACACTGGCCCCTCATGGACGCTCACAGGCTGACGCGTGGCCCCTCCGAATTGGTGTTCACCCGGCTACACCAAGATGCTCAATGGCATGATGTAATCACCCTCCTGGCCCAATCTGACATATAGTTAGCCTCCCTTTGTGATGCGACATGAACTTGACCTGAGCCAGGACTAGGTGGTGGTAATGAGACCAGTCAAACAGCGGGCTGGGCGCAGGTGCAGAAAGCCTCAACTGGTGAGCAGTTCCAGCCTCCCTCTCAAGGTGCTCAAACGTACTTAACAACCCCCCCCCCCAAGAGTGGGGGGATCTAGTGGGTTACGTGTTGGGCCAGCAATTCCAAACTGCCAGCTGCTCCTCAGGACAAAGACGAGGTTTCTGCCCCTGTAAAGAGTTACAGCCTCAGAAACCTCGTGTTTGGTTTCTTTCTTCGTTAAAGATCGGCTTCAGTGCTGCGTCCGAACCTGCACAGCCCAACGGGCTGGGGCTTCTCCCGGGGACCTCAGCTGCCCACGTCTGTCTGCTGCTTTTTATTTAATTAGCATTAAATGAGAACTCATGAATACTTCACGAGGTCCAATTCATCACACGTTAATTCAATATTCAGTGAGTCCAAATAGCATCCCTCAACTGATGGAGCTTTTTAATCACGAAAGACGGGAAAAGCGCGTTGCGGGTCTGTGGATCCAGCGCTTAAGGCTGGCGGCTCGAGTGTGTGTGGGTAGACCTGCGTGCACCCGCAGCATCTGAGAGGTGGCCAGGCTGCAGCGTGGAGGCTGACGGTCTCCGATGTGACACTGTGTTAGTGACCGTTAAAGCCAAGCTTATGGGCGCAGCTCTGCGTACGGTGATAAAGGACAACACACTTCTTACAAACTAGTGACCACGGCGATTTAATCCCCACTTTTGAGAATGAACTTGATAAAGGGTTTGGGTTTATAAGATTGGACTAGGGCAAGAAGCCACAGGAACCACTAGCGCTGTCGCTCCGGTATGCGAGACACGGAATGAAAACGGCTCTGGCCATAGTCTGCCCCCAAACCCACAGAGGGGCTAACGCAGGAGTGCTGGTGGCAGAACAGGGAGGCAGTTGGCTGCCTGCTAACTCAGAGGTTGGGGGTCCTAACTACCCCAGAGGCTCTGCAGGAGAGAGGCCGCACAACCCCAAGATGGCAACTGTGGTAGTTACGTCATCTAGTGTCAATTTGAGAGGATTAACTAGTGAAGGGTGGAGCCTGGCCTGGCGATCAAGCTATAACCAATGAGGCCTCCGTATGGGCATGGCCTTCTCCTGAGGATTCTGGGAGCTCTGGCAGAGTTTCTCTTTGGAGGTAGGAAACTCTCTGCTAACTCCCTGGAAGACACTACAGCTGACAAGCCACATGGACCTACCCCGATGCAACCAGACCTCTGAAGCCGGAGAAGCCACGGAGAGACTCCTGTCAGTGCTGAGATGCTTAGATCGCACCTGGACCCAAAGACTTTCTACCCACTGGCCTGTGATCGTCCTGCAGTCAGTGTCGTTGCATGTGTTTCGGGAGTCTGAAGAGGACTTTATAGATTGGTATCAGACATGGGTTAAGATTAGACTGATGGGGTTGGACTGGACTGGGTTGGGATGCTTTCTTAATATACAGTTACCTTTTATATAAAACTCTCATACACATATGCATGTTTATGAATTTGTTTCTCTAGTCTACGCACACTAACAACAACCAAGAAACCCTCCAGGGGTCTGTTCGAGTTGGCCCGGTCACGTGGGATCGTTATGTGTCAGAACTGATGGCATCCACGCACCCAGTAAGGTATCCATTGGCTACCTGCGGCTGTTCACTGAAATCTAAAATCCCACTCTTCAGCCTCACGAGTCACGCTGCAAGTGCTTTGTAGCCACATGCAGCTATTGGGCACTGCAAAAATGGCTCTGCTCTCTTCTGACTTCACACAAGCAGGGAGAAGAATCGAACTCATTAACCCAGAGCTGATCCCCATGAGGCTGAGGTCAGACATGCCTCCCACCCTCCAACCTTCTTAACCAGGCCTCCCAACAGCATGCTCTGCTGGGTTCGCTGTTGCCTTGAAAGGGCCACACACGACTCTCAGACCACAGCCGAGGGTTTTATGAGGGAGTTCACAGGTCATAGGTTTAGGGTTAGAAACGCTGAAGAACAGCTACCTCCCAGCCCTGCCCACAGGCGGGTCTCTCTCTTGCCCTGACCCCTCAGCCATGCAGCCCCTTGGCCTCTGCACTGTGCAGGCGATGGTACAGGGCTCCTCTAACACTGCCAATAATTGCCCAAAGGACACACCACTCCACTATAATAAGCCTCAGCCCGGAGATTCTCAGGTCCAGCTCCGCGGGTCAGCAAACTCAAGTTTTTCTAATTCATAGCTACACACAGTTCCTACTCTTTAGTCTATCTTTTTACTTGGGTTTGGATTTTCTCCCAGGTTTCTAACGGTTGTTCTGGGCATCTGTGTACTTTGATCAAAAAGGGAAGGAAAATCATGACTCGATCAATAACAATCGAGTCCCCAGCAGTTCAAGCACTTCAGCGCTTCTCCACAAAGAAATCGGCCCCATGTGCCGACTGACTGAACTTTGCTAAAGAAAATGGGAGCGAGTGAATTGTGAACGAGAGTGTACGTTTTACGGGTAAGTACACAGCGCACAGAACGCTCCCATGGTCCAATTGGTCCTGATGCTGGACCTTTTGAAGACCTCTTTATTCCTTTATGGCTTGTGATTAAGTGACAGTGACTGTTAAGAGCTCTGTGTCAAGTGTCGGTCTGCTGATAGCAAGGCCTGCGTTCAAAGCCACCAGCAGCTCCCTGGGAGCATGTTGAGCCTGCCGGCTCAGATGAGGAGTCAGTCTCTGTCTCAGAAGCCCCAGGTTGGGCTGCTAGGGTCGGAGGCCTCTTGAGGGCAGTGTAGTTTGTTTGGGCCTGTGCCTTTGTCCCTAGGACACCATGCTTCTTACCAAAAGTTCATGTCCAAACCTCTTTCAGGCCTCATGTGCATACAGAGCAGCCCACCTGAACTGTAGCTCCCAAACTTACTTGCCCTGCAGCCCCCCTTTCCAGGAAAAAAAAAGTAGTGCCTTTCCCCACCCCGCAAATGAAAAATGTTTGTACTGTAGCCCATAATCCAGGTAAAGTGTAGCTCTCTGCTTCTGCAGCCCCCCCTCCACCCCCGGATCATTTCAGTGCCCCCCTGAGGGCAGTATCACCCACTTAGGGAGGCACTGATCGGCCTGACTCCACCACATGGGGAGCCGGGGCCCCTGAAGCTGACGGCGGCACTGGATCAGAATGCGCCTCTGGGAGCTGGGCAGGAGCCACCGGACTATGGCTGTCCACAGAGGTGCCCTTTTCAAACGCATCTCACGACTCCACGCTCTCCTGATTCTCGCTGACCTCCTCCCGCTCCTCAGGCCACTCTGGGATGGACTCACCACCAATGCATCCGACGGCCAGAAAAACATCAGGGTGTGGCCAGCAGTGAGCAGGGAGGACTGGTCAGCCGTGACAGAGAGTGGCTTGTGCTCACGTCAGGGGTGTTTCCGATGCTGTCCAGGAAGACACTCTTGGAATAAAGCGAGCAAGTCTGGAGAGAAGGCTCTTGTTCAGAAATGGAAATTTAAATGGCAACATGGCGGGTATACGATGAAGCCGGGGACTTCCTGATGGGCAGGCTCCTGCCTCGTCCAGCCACCGCCTCCCGCTCGGGGCGGAGATGGCGTGTCAAGGAGGAAGCGGAGCAGAGAGACGAGATGGCCACTTCGCAGCTGCAGTGGGCAGGCGTCATGCTGCACTTACAGGGTGACCCCTCTGCGATTTCTGTGTGGTCACAGCTTCGTGGAGACGTCGCTGAAGAGTTTCGCTGCCACAAGAGACCAGCCAAGGAAGCTGGAAAGGACATGCCCGCCTGCTCCTGGCCACCAGAGCTCGATGCCCACCTGGACAGTGCGGCTGGGCAGCCTGCCTTGGGGGGAGGGGGATTGCCAACATAACGCGGGGTCACCTCCTGACCACAGCACCAGCCCCTTTCTTTCACCTTAGTTTAGAAAGAACATCAGGGACAAGGAGACAGGATGCCTGGACTCCCCAGACAAAGGAGATGAGGTGCACATCCCAGGCTGGCATCCTCACTGTGTGGCCTTGTCCCCTGACACAAGGTCAAGCCTCGGCTGCTTCGTCAGGAGCCATGAGCAGTGCAGCCTGGAACCAGCCCGCAGGAGCTGGGGGGATCGGCCCTGGCTGGCCGCTAGCCCTCCCGTGCTGTTAGATGCCGGTCAGTCTGGGACTCACACCGGCTTCCCCGGGCAACAGGCTGAACTCTGCCCATCCTGTGCCACCCCTACCTCCCCAAAGCAGGCAGAGGCACCCACCAAAAGAAAGGTCACAAAAATCACAGTGAACAAAATGTTAAGCAGGGAGCGCCCTGATCGTCCACAGCATCTCGGCGTCTCATCAAGTGACCTGCTGGCTCGCCTGCCCTGTCAAGGAAACAGTTTAAATGCCCCTCGGCGCTGGCCATGGTGTCTTCTCCTTCAGGAACGTGTTGGCGGCCGTCTACGAGATTTCCAGGTTCTAGGGCAGGAGCAGTCACGGCTGTCTGCACAACTCATGCCCCGGAACCAGGCTTCGAGACTAGAGGATGGGAATCTGTCTGAGATGCCCCCCCATAAAAGGTAGGAATCTTCCAATGGCCACCTGGTGCTCATACAGTGGTTCTCAAGCTGTGGGTCACGACCCCTTTGGGAGTCAAACGACCCTTTCACAGAGGTCACCAGATTCATCACAGTAGCAAAACAACAGGGATGAAGTAGCAACGACAGTAATGTTATGGTTTTGGGGTGGGGGGGTCACCACCACATGAGGCACTATATGAAAGGAAGGTTGAGAACCACTGCTCTGATCGAATGTGGATAAACAGTTATTCCCAGGAGCCCGGATGTGGGGCCTGGGGGGCTGCTATCCAGGGCTTCCTGGGTCTAACGAGGGACTAAAATGGGTCTCGAGACCCTCCCTCCCCGGCCCAGACTATTGTGCATACTTCTCTTTGTTCCGTGACGTGCAGATTGAAACCAATAGGCAGTGCGGGAACCAGGCGGCATTTCCCGGGTGCCACTGCCGGCCTGCTCAGCAGGTCTGCACAGCCAGTGACCGCTTCACCGACAATGCCGGGCTGTGTCCACCCTCTCCCTCCCGCAGGAGTCCTCTGTGGGGAAGTGAATTCTGGGAAATAAGACGTCGCCAAGTGGGCTTCTTCCTCACGGGCCAGCAGGAGAGTGCGGTCCGGGGTAGCGCCCCACCTGAAGCAGGTTGAGTAACGTGGGAAAGGCGTGTCCGTTCCTGGGATGTGGGATGGGAGGAGGACGCTAAGACGTGGGAATAGATTGGCCACCTGGTTTCCTGTTTTTTAAAGCGTCTGTTGGCAGTGCTTTTTCTGCAGAGAGGCCTGCTGTGTGAGGAACCATGCCCGGTCCCGGGTCCGTGTGTCATGACTGGACTAGAGGGCCCGCAGGGCTGCTTCCTGAGTTTATCAGAACCTCTCTGCTCACAGTTCAGGTTCTAGCGACGTCTCCGCCAGCCACCCCCCAGACGTCAAGTTGAGCCCCGGCCACCGACTCCCCGTCCAGGTAGGATGTGGGTGGAGACCCTGCTCAGACTGAGTAGAGAAGAGCCGGCCATGGGAGGCCGGCCTCGGGTGTCGGTGCCGGCCAGGGCTGTTGGTTCTGTTGGTATTTGGGGTTCAAAGAGGAGGAAGTTGGTCCCGTTCCCTTTTGGGGCCCTTGCCCTGAAGTTCCCCAGGACACCAGCAGGGGGCGGAGAGCAGCTGCCTCTCCTGGCTCGCCTTCCCTTGTTTTTCTCTCCGGAGTTCTAACAGAGCACAGAGGGGCCTTTCTTGGGGCGCACCGGCCTGTGTTTTCCATATAAACTATATCTCCCCATGCCTTCGGTTTGCATATTTATTTGTTTCTTATTGTGGTCTAGCAGCCTCTCTCCTCTTGTTCAGGCAGTGGTGAGAGGGGGCTCCTCACAGGGCCGGCATTTTCTCCCGGCTACTGGCTTCCTTTGGCTAGAGGGGTCCGGGAGAGCTGGATGACTGCCCTCATCTCCCTCCCTGGGTCCCCTCACCTGGGTCCCCAAGTACCAGCGGTTCATCTTCCCAGCGGACCTCCCATCCGACCTTGGCCCTCTCTCCGTAGAGGAGGTCACTCAGCTCCCCATTTCCCTAAGCTCCCGATTTTCCAGTCTTCTTCCCTATCTCTTCTCTCCACCAGCCCCAGCCATTCTTGTCTCTTTCTTCCTCTCCCCTGGGAGGGTTTCCTCACCAGCCACTTATCTGCCCCCTCAAGGACCACAGGCGTCCATCTCGGGGCCGTTGGTGGTGGCGGCAGTGCCTTCAAGGTGGTTCTGACCCATCGTGGCCCTGTGCACCATAGAGTGAAGCACCATGTGGTCCTGCCCCATCCTCCCAATTGTTCTGATGTTTGTGCTGTTGCTGCAGCTGCCATGTCCATCTACTGTGTCGAGGGGCTTCCTCTTCTGCTGCCCCTTGACCTTACCAAACAAGATGTCCTTCTCCAGGGACTGGGCTCTCTGAACAACAGGCCTGTGGCAGTTACACCATGCCCTGTCAACTTGCGAAGGGGTGGAGTCTAGCCTGTCAATCAGGTCGCAGCTAGAGGACCTCAATTGGGGGCCAAAGGTGATAAGTCGCTCACTGGAGGCCAGACCCACACTCTCTGATTCACATTGCTGTTGACCAGCCACGTGGAGCTATGCTGATGGAGCCAGAGCCCTGGAGCTGGAGGAGCCACGTGTAGACCCATGCCAACACTCAGATGCTTCCACGGTCACTGAATCCACAAGACTTTCCACCCACTGGCCTGTGATCTTCCTGCATTCGGCATCCTTGCATGTGTTGCATGAGTCTGAAGAGGAATTTGCAGGCTGATATTGGACATATGGGTTAATATCGGATTTATGGACTTGATCTGGACTGGGATGTTTTCTTAATATACAACTGCTCTTTGGTATAAAGTTCTCTCTTACACACATACGAGTCTCCCTGGATTTGTTTCTCAAGTCCACCTGGACTAACACAAAGTCCAAAGTACCTTTTCTCCCCTTGACGGTTTTTTCCGAAGGCTCTAGAAACCAGCAGCCCAACCAGGGGCCCGGGAATGGTGCTCGTTGGTCTCCGTCAACGGAGCCACCCACTGGCTGGCTGGCGAAGCTTGGCTCCACGACCGTGGACACTGGGCTCTTGGCCGGGCAGTTGCCTCGGGCTTAGTTTTACACACTCAGCGGGAATGTGTGGGAAGCATTCCCGAGGAGCGAGGCCAAACTGGACCATGTTGAAATGTGCAGGCTCTTAACACATTAGGAACACGTGGAGCGCCCAGAAGGGAGAGCCGTGAATTGGAGGCCTGTGACATGGGAGGTTTGTGCTTTATAACCCAGCAGAAGGCCTGTTGCCTGATGAAGACCGCAGCCTTGGCTCGGCCTGCTAGGGAGGAGCGGGCAGTTGGGTGGGATGGCCAGGGGCGTGGTCTCCTTTCAAAAGGTGGAGGGAACACCTGTGGGCAGAGGCTCTGGTGGTTTCGAGCTGCCGACATTATGGATCTCAGCCCAATTCATAACCACTCGGCCACCGGGGCCAGGAAATTCCTAAAGGGGATTCGTGTCATCCTCAACTAATTTGGACGCCTATTCTTACATCCATTTCAGGGAAGGGGTGACAGTCTCCCCAAAGCCGAACGCACTGGGGGAGTGCACTCTGCAGCCCCTGCAAACAACCCTCTGCTGGAGCAGAAGCCACGCCCACCGCCTCCGCCCCAAGCACCCAGGTACTTGCTGCTCAGAATAGGTCTCAGCTTCCTTCCAGGGTTGTGCTGGTCCTCGGCTCGGCTCCTGGAAGAGGCTCCAGACAAGCGGAGGGAGCAAAGGTTTCACTGCTGTTGCGTTCTGCTCCTTCCTTGGTCTTGAATCCTCTTGTCTCCGGGGTGTTGGGAAGGAGACCCTGGGAGCCCTGAAGGCGCGGGATGGGTTGCTTCGACTGTGACCCTCAGGACGAGCTCTGGTGGTGCTGTAGGCTGCTGGCCACAAGGTCGATGATTCAAACCCACCGGCTTCTCGGGGAGAGAAAGCAAGGCTGTCTGATTCTGTAAAGATGTTCAGCCTCAGAGAGCCCCTGGGGTGGCTCTACTCGATGGCCAGGAGTTGGCACTTTGGTTTTCAGAGAGAACCACCTGCACAGCCACCTGCACGGAGAATCGCCACAGAGCCCCACAGCAGAACTCCACCGTGGCCATTATCTGGAGGGGTGGCTCCAGGAGGGGTGGCTCCAGGGTCAGTGGAGGGGTGGTAGAACTCAGAACCCCAGTGTTCGGGTGAGCAGCCAAGCTTGTCAATGGTGTGCCCCCCCGGGCTTTTTGGGGACTCAGCAGTGTGGGTGTTTGCATGGCATGTGGGTACAATGAGCACCCCCGAAGCGAACACTAAAAGTGACTAAAACAACGGGTTCTGTTATGCACATTTGCCCTGGTGGCGTAGTGCTTACATGTTGGTCTGCAACCCTCAAGGTCTGAAGTTTGCAACCACCAGCTGTGCCGAGGGAGAAAGACGAGACTGTCTACTCCGGTCCAGAGTGACAGGCTCAGAAACTCACAGGGGCAGCTCCACCCTGTCCTGTAGGTTCGCACCAGGCCTTCCTTTCTCTTTACAGCCAGGTCACATTCCCCGGTAGGGAGGGAGCTCTGTTTCACCGGTCGTCTGTTGGTGGGATGCACCCTTGGACTGCTTCCCGCCTCCATTCATGTGCTACCATGTGACAACATACGTACGGAGCCAGCCTCTGACACAGCTATGGAGTGCCGGTTGACGAGACCGTCAGTGTGCTCCTGAGACGCGAGGATGGTGGCACTTCATCTCACATGCTTTGGACACGTCATCAGTAGAGCCCAGTCCCTGTAGAGAAGAAACATCTTGCTTGGTTGTGTAGAGGGCCAACAAAAGAGAAGAAGTCCCTGCATGGGATGGATGGACACAGTGGCCGCCTCCGTGGGGTCAAGCGTGAAGACAATTGTGAGTGTGCCACAGGCCTGGGCACGGTTTCTCTCCCTCGTGTGCGGGAGCGGCATGAACCGGAGCGGACTGACAGCCTCTGACAGCACCGGGCAAGGTCTGTTTGGAGGAACGGGCCGAGTGGGACCTTCACCCCAGGATGACCTGAAGCCTGACCAGGAATGAGACGCTTGCCACAGGTTGCTCCCTCCACCAGATCTGGTACCAGCACCCCCTTTTCCTTGAGTTTTAGGGCCACATTTTCCCAGACTTCCAGGATAGAGCTCCCCGGCTCCTGTTGCCTCTAACAAGAGACCCAAGACTGAGTCCATGTGCTGGGCTTGGAGAATTGGCGAGTCTACCCAGGTGGTATCGTCAGGAAAAACCGGTCGGTGACTGTTCCCAGAGCGCACCAAGAAGTGTCGGCATTAAGTGGACCTGCATTGCATGCCAGCCTGCATCGACATATTAAACGATAATAATACAACTTTCGCAGGCCCACTTCGGCGTGCTAGGTCAGGGTCAGTTAGTGTGGCTGCAGAGAAGGCTGTGGACAGCCTCTGTAGCATCCCATTCCTGCCTCCCTGCTGAGCCTGGAAAAGCATTCCCTTGATGGCCGGATTATACTCAGCGGGGCACAGCTGGGTCCTTTCCACAAGGCAAGTTTGCGTCCACGTGAGCTGACAAGCGTTTTCCATGTTGGGATTGGACGTCACCGTGTCTTCCGGGTCGCCTCTGAGATGCACCCTCAGCTACGTGGCAGGGCACACAGGGCCTCCTTACCCAGAGAGGAAGGACAGCTGGCCTTCCAGCCGTCGCCAGAGATGCAAATTCTCTTCCTGAGAAGCCCTCTTGTGACAGACGGATTTTATCTTGCGAAGGCCTCTTCAGGGGTGGCATACGGGCTAAGCCTGCGGTGTGGAGCCTCTCTCCTGAGCCGGCCACGATTCCGTGGATCCTTTCCAAGCGCCGGCCAGTGTCAGGGAGGGCTTGGGGCTGTGCTCTGGGTGAAATAGTTGGCAGACACCCTCTGTAGTATAGCATAATAAAATATACCTTTCTTCCAGCAACGCTTCCCCGACCTCTCCACTCATCTCCTGCAATGGAGTCAGCCACCTCAGCGGCTGCCTGTCATCTCCTCCGCCTGCCTTCTCCCCTCGGCGCCAAGCTCCACGTTCTACGCCCTGTTCGACCTCTTCGTTTCGTTCGGCACGGTCTGCCAACACCAGCTTCTCCGTCTCGACCCTCGGCCCCTGGGTCCTGCTGTCGTTGGCTGCTGGCCAGTCATTGCCAACGCTTGTCATTCCGGGCGACAGAGTAGAACTGCCCAGCCTCGCCATAATCACCAATGCCTGCCTACGATTGCTTTATTTGGAGGAGCGGACAAGGCCACTTATTCTGGAAAACTCATTCTGACGCACAGACACCCCGTAGCACAGAGCGGGACGGCCTCGGTGGGGTTCTGAGATGGTGACTCTTTACGGGAGTAGAGAGCTGGTGGTCAATCTGCTGTCGTTGCATTGACAAGCGTGTACATGCCCCCTCCCTACTCCCACGCCCTGCCGGTTCCCTGGCCATTGACTGGAGATAGGCTAAATCTCATAAAATGCCATCATTAATGACACAGTGCATGCTGGGAAAGGATCAGATGGCGGCCCCTTTGGAGTCCCTAGGCAGTGCTCTCTTTCAGTAAAAGGATCTGACATGAGCGTACTGAAATCTCACAGGACAGCCTGGGAGTGAATGCGTGGCATTCGCTTTTCACCCATCAACAGCTTCCAAAGACTAGGTCCTTACATGGAAATGGACGTAATGCAGAAAATGGGAGCCGAGCGGTCGTCCCATAGCTGCCAGATGACATCGTTAGGCACCTGGTAGGGGTGTGCTTGATGGGAGCGCATCATCCGGTCGCTCTCTGGAGGAGCTCTTGGGTGGGTCCAAACCACCCCCTCTGGGTAGCGGTTGTGTGTGAAATCATTGCCAGGGGCACCGTGTGGTCCCAGGAATGGCATTCATCCCCCGTTGTCTGAATCGGAAGCCTTGGGGCAGTCCTTGACTCCTCCCTCTTTTGTGTCCAATGTGAAATCGTTGAAAAGCCCTGTCAATTCCATCTTCAAAGTAACGTTAGCATCTGTACCCTTCATCGGTGCTGGGCTTGAGCCTGCCCCCCATTAGCTGTCAGCTTCACTAGTGCCTGCCCTCTCAACCTTCCGTCAGTCTCTTCTTGCCAATCCAGCCTGTCTTGCAAAGTGCCAGCAGAAGTACATCCCTCCCTAAAAGTACAGCAAACTGCCTCTGATTTGGGCTTTTTTTGATTGTGTAATTTATGTGAGAAACTGAAACTGGATTAGGACATCGAGCCGTGGTTGAATGTTGGGCGGTTTCGTGAAGATGAACTTCGGCATTTGGCAGAAGTTAGCTTTGGAAATATGCAGACGCTGCGGAATAACAAGCCATGAATTCGAAAGGCAGAGGCTTCGTGGTCTCCTCAGAAGGATGAATGAGACGCTGCATGGAGACCGATAGCAGTCATGTCGTTCTTTTAGACAGAGCGGCTCACTGGCATCCCTGATCTGACCTTGACTGACCTTGACTGGCCAAAAACGAGCTCCTTCAGGAGGCCAACTGCTCGGCTGCGAGCTGCAAGGTGCGTAGTTGGAGTTCACCAGCCCCTGCCCAGGGTGAAGACGGGCCATCGGCTTCTGTAAGGCTCTGTTGCAGGGCCTCCAGGAGTTGAGCTGACCGGACAGCAGGGAGTTTGGTTTGGACGCCGGTCTGTGGCCTTTTGCCACGTTGTTCTTGGTTCTTTGGAAAAGCAGTTGAAGAGAACTTTGTTGCTGTTTTTCTCTCCTGAATCCAGAGGCATTACTTCTGCCGGGTGTTCCACTTCAGTGGGTTTGTTAGCTTTTGTCCAGTTGAAGGGACATTTCCTGGGTCAGTTGTAAACAGCTTTGCCTGGCCCCTCCCCACAGCCTGTTGTCGGACTCCTGAGTGCTTTGCAGCAATTGGCCGATAGGGTATGCAAATGAGCTGCTGCCCTGCCATGTCTGCTATGCAAATGAAGTGTCTGTGGCCAATCCCAGAGAACAGTGGTTCTCAACCTGTGGGTCTCAGTCCCTTTGGGGTGAAACAGTCCTTTCCCAGGGGTTGCCTGGTGCACCACAGCAGCAAAATGACAGTGATGAAGCAGCCATGAAAATAATTTCATGGTTGGGGGGGGAGAACCACTGCCATAAAGGTTTGAGGCAAAAAAGAGAGAGAGAGAGAGAAGAAAGAAGGAGAGAGAAAGGGGGTCAGGGAAGCAAGGCACCCCCTAAAAATGGTATAGCTCTGGTCAAGTGCTATCACTGAAAATCATGGGAGGCCTGGAAGGGGCCCAGCAGCAGAGTGGTAGAAGCAGAAGGCAGAGCAAGGGGACCCTATCCTGCAGAGCCTGAGAGCCAGCCTGTCCTCAGGGGACTGTGAGGAGCCTGCGATCTTAAGGGGCTGCGAGGGAAGCCATCCTGGGGCGGGGGGCGGGGGGGCTGAGAGTGCTGCAGAGGGAGCCTCTGCCCACGTGTGTTCTGCTCTTGCTTTTCCATCGTAGCCTTCCTGGATAAGCCCCCTGCCGGTGAGCCGGTGAGGTCTGTGGGCTGTGTGGGGGCATTGCCAAAGCCAGCCGAGAGGCTGAGAGTCCTGGGAGGAGCAGCTGGTGTCAGGATGAGTCCTAAGGCCCTGCTGTGGCGGTGCGTCCGTCCGATAGCCGCCTCACAGGAAGCAGCCGTGGGTTGACACAGGACCCATCGTGCCCCCTGAAGTCAGACTGGTTCTCTCGGCTCCTAGAGGCCATTCTACACCAAGGCTTCCTGTGCCCGATGAGGCCCAGCCTGCTCATCATGTTTAGCATGCTGATCCTGGACAGAAGCGGAGGAAAATGTTAAACAAAACTCAAAATCATGAAGAAAAAAAAAAAAAGACCGATCTCTGATAAGAGACCGGCGGAACCCGAGACCATGGCCCTTCGATGCCTGAACTCACCCAGGGACCCCTTGCAGCCTAAGAGCGGACAGGCCTAAAAGAGGACGATAGCCTGGAGAGGGACCTTCTGCTCAGCAGTCAACTGATGGGAGTGCAGGCAGCCTTCGCCCCAAAACAAAGCTCAAAGGGCAGCAAAGAAGGACACATGGAAATGGGGAGCCTGGGGAAGACCGGGCAAGTGCTGTTCCCTGAGGGGCTTGCACCCCTGCCGTGCCACAAAGCGAGCTATGGGTAATTTGCTGAACGGAAAGTGAATTCTGTCCTGTCAACTTTCACCCAGATCAAGATGAAAACACGCCCCTTCCTCCCCCCCCCCTCCCCACTCCTATGTTTAGGGAGTTGAAGAAGGACGTAGACTCCTGAGGCGGTCCTGTGTGGCCATCGCTGCCCCCTTTGGGACTGGGCTCCGGAAGGAGTCCAGAGAGGAAGGCACTGGAAGTTGCCAGGCCCGCCTCTCTCCCTTGTTGGGAGCCTTTCCAGCCCCCTTCTAAAGAGAGAAAGAAAAATAAGAAGAGCGCCCAGACCATTCTAATAAATACCAAGCGCCCTCAAAGCCCCACGCTCCCAGACCTTCCGGCTCCTGCCAACGCCTGTAAAAATAAAGGTTCCACGGTACAGAATATTTGTTTTGTTCGGATTGCTGCTAGTTTGTTTTGCTAATAAAAGTCCCCAGGCATCTGGCCCGAGAGCGCTGAAGGCCCTCCCCTCTGACACGGCTCACTCCTCGCTGCCCCTTCAAAGGAACCCCTTCACCTCCCCTCCAGGGACCGGGACACTCCTTGTCCTCAGCTGACCCACCCCAGGGAGCAAGGCTGCCACCATAGTGCTGGCCCTCGGACGCCATGCCTGCAGGGGCCTTCAACAAGCCGTGGGACATCTCCATCACCGTTTCCTTCCACGTCCCACAAACATTTTGAAGCTACTGCTTAGGGGACCTTACGGGCAGGTTCCCTCAAGCCCTGGTGGTGTCGTGGTTACACGTGGAGCTATTACCCAACAGGTTGGCAGTTCGAAACCACCGGCCGCTCCTTGGGAGAAAGACATGCTTTCTACCCTGTTCTGTGGGGTCACTATGAGTCAGTGTCCACTCGAGGGCAGTGAGTTTGCCTTTGGTTGACAGATGAGGAGGTTGCTGAGTCTGAATGGACTCCATGGTGGTGTGTTTGTGTTTGTTTGTTTGCATAAGGTTCACAGCAATAAAGGGTATTCTTGTGGGGATGGTTCCATTCGGGAATTGTGTTTGCTTTGTTATGTCAATGAGGCCATACATACAGGTGTGGGCTTGACCTGAAAGGCCTCTCCTTTGAGGCTCAGGCTCAGAGAAGCAAGCAGCAATGGAGAGAGAGACCAAGCCACATGACAGCCAAGGAAGGACCTTCCCCTGAGACGGGCGCAGAGGGAGAGCCCTCCCCTGAAGGCAGGACCCTGACTCTCTCAGGCCTCCTAGCCCCCTGTGCTGTGAGCCATGACATTTCCGTTTGCTGAAACCACCCTGTGTGGCATGGCTGTTAGAGCGCTGTGTGTCTCCCCTGGGGCACCGGCCTTTGGGCTTCAGAAGGCCCCTTGGATGAGATGTGGCCGCTGCAGCTGTGACCATCGGACTCATCTCCAGATCTCTGGGAGCAGTCAGTGGGGGCGTGCCCTTGGAAATGCGGGGCCTTCATCGGCAAGTGAACGTTACCATGGGAAGTTTCAAACTTCGGCAAACCGGAGAGGAATCACAGTCCCCTCTGTATTTATTAGACAGTCAAAATGGCCAGCTCTTGGCCAATCTTGGCTCCTCTCTTCCCTCCTTTCCCAACTTCCCTCCTCTATAATTCATTTTGAGAAAAAAAAACAAACCAAAAAAAACCCATCAATCACTCTTCTCTCACTGCCACCGAGGCAAAGAGGACAGGGTGGAACTGCCTCCGTCTTCTTCCCTGCAAAAGCGGCTGGTGCCCTTGAACTGCTCACCTTGTGACCACTGCACCACCAAGGCTCCATGCTCAAAGACAGGCTGTTCACATAACTAACGGAATGTGGTGGTGCGTTGTTAGAGCACTCGGCTGCCCACCCAAAGGCCTAAGGGCCGTCGCTTGGAGGGCGTGAGGGCCAGTCTCCTGCGGGGACCATTCGCAGCCCTGCGGGCAGTTCCTGGAATGGACTCAACAGGACCCTCTTTGTGGTTTGTTCGTTTGGGGAGGAGCCCCAGTGGCATAGCGCTTATGCGTAAGGCGGCAACCCTCAAGGCCCTCAGTTCGAAGCTACCAGCCATTCCAGGGAGAAAGACAGGGCTTTCTACTCCCTTTGAGAATTACCGTCTCAGAAACCCACAGGGGCAGTTCTACCCCATTCTATAGGGTCCCTATCCATTCTATAGGGTCACTAGGAGTCAGCAAGTAAGTATGCCTGTTGTTAATGCTTAACCATTAAACTACCAACACTCCTCACCACACTTCTAATCTGTCGCAATCTTGAAACCAAACCAACTCACTGCCACCGAGTTGATAAAGGGAGTCGAAAGCCCCGTCTCTCTCTCTTTCTCTCTCTCTCTCTCTCTCTCGCTCTCTCTCTCTGAAGCTGGTGGTTTCGAACTGCGGACCTTGTGATTAGCAGCCCAGCAGGTAATCACTACCCTACCAGGGCGCCTCCTGCAATTCCAAGGAATTCCTTCATAGCATTGAGTGTCACTGCAGACACCCCCGTCCCCATCTGTCAGCGTGTCATCTGGTGTGTTAGGGTTCTCTAGAGAGATAAAACCAGATTGCTGATAATTATATATATATTTATAAAGATAGATATATGACACAAGAAATGAACAGTTAAATTATAAACAAATAGATATATAATACAAGAAATGAACAGTTAAATTATAAAGCAGTACAAATGGCTCAGTGCGACTCAATCTCGTGAGAGAGTTGTGAGACACTGGCAGTCCTTCGAGTCTTGAGGGCCGTCAGGTAGTTCTCTGTAGAGAGAGCGAGGCTATCCCAGCACAGGCAGCAAACAGCAAGGCAGGTCACCAACTGTCAGCCAGGTCACCAACTGTCAGTCCTCAGCTCCAGAGATGTAAATTCCAATCATGTGGTCTTAAAGGGACCTCAACTTACAGCGACACAGTCCACAGGCTAGGCGTCCCACAGGTAGTGTGCCCTTTAAATTGAGGCACAGAACAAGCAAGGCAGCCGCACACTGGTCCAATGACTAGAGAGCGAGAGACAAGAAAGGCGAGGCTCACCGAGCCACTTATCTCTCCGCCCTTCAATTAATTCCACTTGTGTTTATCGGCCAGGCTGGCACAATAAACTATCTCACCAGGCAAGGGGTGTTTCAGATGCCAGAGGGTCATCCAAAGTAGGCAGGTTCGGAGATCTCATTCAGACAATGGGCCAGTGAACACCAGGGACCATGTCAGAACACTGATCCCGTGCGGGAAGTCGCATCCCCCAGGCGGGAAGGTACTCCAATGCATCGTGGCCCCAGCCATGGCCGTCAGCAGACCACAGACTGTGAGGACGGCCCAGGGACGGGGCCTTGTTTGTCCTGTGCCCACGCGCCACCATGACTCGGTCCCAACCAGGGTGCAACTGACAACAAAAGAGCAGCCCGCGTGCCACGTGCTCACTGTGGGGAAGCAACCCGAAGGGATACCCATGGAGCCGCAGATAATCGTGTGTGGAGGGCAGAAAGTGGGAAATGAGCTTTTAATTTTGCATCTTATGCTTTTTTGTCTTCTCTTTGAACTGTTGGGGTTGCTCACCACAGCCATGAATTAATTAGATTTAAATTCTCTTTCAAAGCGGATTAGGGCCTTACATGTATGTAGCAAACCTGCATATCGAATTCAGCTTACTTGATCATGAGTAAGTGTCTTGAGAGGGCGTGCGGGTGTGGGGCGGGGTTGTCGTCACTCACATGGGAAGCTGTCTTTGCTCTGTCTTCTGCCATCTTGTTCACGCCCAGTGAGAAAGGAGAGGTGGGAATTGTGGGCCCCAGGGCAGCCCCTGCAAGGGGCGCGCATCACTTCTGCAGACATGCAAACAGCCAGAGGTGAGCCACGTGGCCGCACCTGGCTGCAGGGGAGGCTGGCAGTGTCTTTAAACTACCAGACCACACGAGTGTCCCTTCTGCTAGGAGGAAACTCTGGGTTGATCATCCGTTCTCAATCTCTAGGGTGCATGTGACTCACCTGGAGCTTGTGTTTACCTGGAGCTTGTGTTTCAGGGGAGGGTCTGGGCAGGTGAGCAGAGAAGAGCGAATTGGCCTTCTCCCAGAATGTAGGCAAAGCCCTGGGGCAGAGGGGCCGTGTGCTTTCCCACTGACCCCTCCCCACAGCCATGGTTGGGGTTTGCTGCCAACTCAATTCTCTACAGCACAGAGTAGACCTACCCCATTGCGTTTCCCAGGCTCATCAATGACAGGCTTTCCTCCTGTGGGGCTTAAGGGTGGGCTGGAACCTCTGACCTTTTGGTTCAAAGCCGAGCACCTAAGCTCAGAACCACCGAGGTTCCTAGCAGCCACTGTGATCTTTCCTAATGTAGACTTTGACCATCAGGCCAGTGCACAGTGGTTCATTAGAAGGCTCTTTGCCAAAAGTCATTTCGATGTCAGCTTTTGTTTAGAATTCAGGGGTTTCCTTAGGACTAGGCAGTGTGGGTGCTAAGTACTGCTAGTCTAATAATCGTTAATAACACAAACGAGTTATTTTCCTAAAGCAGAAAGCAGGATTCCTTGGCACTATAAACATTTAGATTTGTGGCCCCCACCCCATTTTCTTCCAATACTTGAAAGTGTGAAAAATTATATTCTGTGCCAGCATAAACAGCATTTTCATTCCCTGAGCCATCTGAGTCCTTCGAAGTCCTATCAGTGGGTACTTCGGAGATGTTGGTAATAAAAAGAAACGGTCTATCCTCGGGACGCTCTCCTTGCTCTTGGACCTGGGTTGGTTGCCCCTCTTCTGCCTCCCTGGTGGCCCCAAGTGGTCAGCCCAGGATGGCAGAACTAGCTCCAGTGGGTGAGTTGTTAGGAAGATTGGGGTCCTTTGAGGGTAAGAAAGACAGAGCATCAAGGTCCCCAGAGTTGCCAAGGAAGAAAAATCGCCCAATGAGAACTCTGTGACGCACTGATCTTCAGTGATGTGTGCGTGCGTGCCCGCGAGGGGTGGCCATGAATTGGCATCAACTCGGTTGGCGGATGGAAGGGTTACAGGATGAGGTGAGTGTGCCCCATGAGAAGAATTCTCATCTGCCACGTCAGTCAGAGGCTGAGAGCCCTGCTGGAGTAGTGATTCCACATTGGGCTGCTAACTGCAAGGTCAGCAGTTTGAAACCACCAGCCAGCTCCGAGGGGGAACGGCAGGGCGTTTAACTCTCATAAAGAGTTACAGTCTTGGAAACTTACAGGGGCAGTTGTACCCTCTCCTATAGTGTCGCTGTGAGTCAGCACCAACTCACGGACAAGGAGGGTCTTCTTGCTTTATTTTTTAATGTCAGAGGCCTGGGTTCGATTCCCAGCCCGTGCACCTCTGTCCCTGGAGGCTCCCATGTGGCCACCATACCAGATGGGTTTCAGCACAACTTCCAGACACAAGCAGGCTGGGAAGATAAACCCAAACCAAACCCACTGCCATTGAGCCCATTCCGACTCATGGCGACTGACCCTACGGGACAGGGCTGAACTGCCCCCTCCTCCACCCCCACTCCCCAGTGGCTTTCTCAGAGTTTTCTGTAAATCTTGATGGGAGTAGAGAGCCTCATCTTTCCCCCATGGAGTGGCGGCTGGTGGATTTGAACTGCCAACCCTTTGTTGAGCAGCCCAACCCACGTCACCACTGGGGCCATGAATATGCATCGCACAGGTGCAGTATGGGCCTGGCCCAGGGTGGGACAACAATTCCATTCAATTGGGCACCGAGTTGGCATGAGTCAGGGCCCATTCAACAGCAGCTGCATCCACCACCCAGGTTGGTGGAAGCCCTTCTGGTCAGCTGGTCCTAGACCCCACTGTGGAGCACCCGAGCATGGAACGATGACCTCCGGGGGGTTCGCTGCGAATAACCAGGATGTTGCTAATAACTGTCAAGTGTTTACGCTGTGCCAGGAAATAAACAGGTTACGTAACGCTCCCCTTTTATTCTCTTAACTAGGGTAGGAGGTGGGGGTGTCGAGGACTGAAACCGAGGCCCTGAGACTCCGGAGCCTGGGCCCTTACGTTGGGCTCCTTTAACTCTGCCTTGATATTCAGGCGAGAAAACGAGATTTGAGATGCGCAAGCAAACCTGGGTTTTGACATCACCCCAGCGTTCAGCTTCTTTTAACACTCCCTGAGATGTCTTTAGGCACCGGCAGTCTTTCACAGCTTCTCCTTACAGAGAAGCCTGGGCTGCTGGGTATGTTAGAGACCCTGCTGCCACTTCAGTGGGCAAGCTAGGCCTCAGTCCATGTCCTCCTGCAGAGGGCCAGGGAGTGAGAGCAGGGAGCAGGCCTGCCTCTTAACTCACTGGCAAGTTTGCCTCTAGATCATGTTTATCTCCGCCCTCCTCCAACTTTGAAAATCACTTCCCTGGACGGTGTAGAAAACAGGGATGCTGTGGGCTGTGGAAAGAGGCCCCCAAATGCAAAGGGAATTTACCGTACCCCCTCTGGGCAGCTCAGCGAGCATTCCTAAAGATGCCTAATGAAGCATGGGCTTTCTGTAGAGCGGACTTACATTCAAGCTGCCAACACTGGCTTTCTCCTCCTCCTCCCTCCCCCTCCCTCACCTCTGGCCCCCTCCCCATCTCCAAACAGGTCTCATTTACCACCCCCTACTCAGGCAGCAAAGACAGGGAGGCTTTGCTCCAAGGGGGCGAAAGAGGGCTTTGGGGAGGGTGACCTGAGCAGTCAGCTTAGGCGGGACAAGCACAATGCACTTCTCTCTGGACTGAATTGTTCTGTAAAGTGGCAATCAGTTCCCAGACAGGCGGCCCTGGAGGACCCGCTGTTCTGCATCTTTTAATCACCGTTGCTATGGAGAACGCCTCTATTTCATTAGAGAAAACGCCTTAACGCAATTAACACATAGCTCAGTTGTTCCACACCCTTTTTGGGCCCTGGGATGGAGGGGGGCAGCACGTAGAGCTGTCCCGGGACCACCCCCACCTCTGGGGACAGTCAGCCCCACAGGGCTGGGAGGACCCCAAGGGTCAGGGAAGGATTGCAGATTCAGGAAAGCCAGAGGAGGGAGGGCAGGGCTCGACAGGAGAAGGACCCTAGGCTGATGGTGTCAAACCAGCCAATAAAAATAATAGCAACCTCACCACCATCAGGTCAATGACAACGACTTACAGTAACTGTAGGATAGGGTCGCACCGCCCCGTGAGTTTCCCAGACTAACCGTTTATGGGATGAGAAAGCCCAGCCGTTCTCCTGCAGAGCAGCTGGTGGTTGAAGGGCAGACCTTTGGGTGGCAGCCCACCGAGCCACCGGGGCTCCTGAGGGTGACAAAGCAAATTTAAACAAAGCCGTGTGGACACACCTGGGACACCTCTATACTCCCTCTGATGACATTCGTTTTCAACTGTCCTAGTTCAGCTTGCTGTACTTTCCAGAATGGGGGCAGACCTGGCCGTGTGTGTGTGTGTGTGTGTGTGTGTGTGTGTACACGTGGGTGTGTGCACGTGGGTGCGTGCACGTGTTTCCGCAGCCGCAACCGCTACCCCAGCACCCCTGCTTCTCCTCCCCACCCCTGGCCCCACATCTTTCTCTGCTGTTTTTAACTCCTTTTCACAAGCACATTTGCACAACAGGGAAAGAATAGTCTTCCCACCCCACCCCTAAACTGGGCCACCATAAGAAAGCATCCCCAGGTGCTTGCTGGGCCAGAAAGGAGATGTGCTCAGGGACATGGTGGGTGCCGATGACAGAAAGGTTCGGGACTGGGGTTCCAAAAGGAACTCCCTCCTGGGCATTTCCCACAGAGCAGGCTCTGAGCCCAATGCCTCTGCCTGGCCTTCCCTCCCCCCTGCATTAGGATCAAAGACTCGCGGGGCAATTTCACTCCCAGTGAGCAGCACTGGGAAAATAGGAAGATGGGTGCAGAGAAGCCTGTTAAGAAACTCAACTGGAAAGAGAGAGTCGCTCATTTGGGCAGTGAAACAAAGAGGCGGCATATTGGACCTTGTACACGGAGGTTTTGCATTCCCCCCCTCTAATTAGCTCATGTATTTCTGCCCTCCTGACGATTGGAGAAATTCCCCAGCCAGCTCCCCTCCTCTCTTGGAGACGGCAGAAAAGCAAATGACACCGAATTTTCCCTTCTTAATTAAAATGTTAAATGGCGTTTCCATGCCAAGCTTCATCTGAGATTTGTTCCCCTGGTGAACCCTCTGCCCTGCTGGGGTTCTGTTCAATGGGACTTATTTGAGTCAACACATGTTATTAAGTTTCCAAATGTAATCAGCCCCGATAGTCTAATGGCAACTCTCTCCTTTCTTTTAATAAACATGTGGTTTGGTTGAAAAAGCACTTCGGTCAGGTGCCCTGGGTTGCCCCTTCCATCACCAAATCGCCATAGCAACAGGCAGCTGGTCTCCACAAAGCCAGGGGCCCAGGGCTCTGGGTGAGGGGTGGGGGTGGGAGCCAGCCAGCCAGCGGGAACCCGCCACCCCTCCTTCCCCAGTGGCCACTCTGGCCCCTGGAGAAAGTTCTTCAATGGGATTAGAGGGCCGAAGGGGCGAGAGGCTGTGGGAACACCTTTGTCTGCCATATTTCTTTCTGCTGTGGTGTCTTAACACGTCCACTCGGGGGACAATGGGGTGAAAAGGAAGCTCAAATGTTTTGATGGGTTTATTTTGAATTATGGATCCAGGGAGCTGCATAATAGCCCTTCAGAGCAGCCGGAGACCGGGGGAGTGAGGACGCAATAGGAATGATTGGGCTCTCTGTTGGGCGAGGAGAATGGATTTCACGGGCAGATGAGAGACGGTCTTCCCTCCTGGCACGCTTGCTATCTTGGGGACAGATCTGGGGAGCATTCGCAGCACCCCTCCCACCCCCTGATGAGTAGGACTTGGGGGCTAAACTTTTCTCCATCCAGTTGGTTACGGTGAGAGAGACAAGACCTGGGAGGTGGAATTCTGGTTCCAATTCCACATGCTTGCAGCCCCCCTCAGGGGGAGAGGATGGATCCCCAGGGGTTTCTGGGACTGTCTATCTTATGGGAGCAGACGGCCTCGTTTCCCTCCCGTGGAGCGGCAAGCGGGTTTGAACCGCCAAGCTTGTGGTCAGAAACTCCACGCTTAACCCACAGCACTGCTATGAATTGGAAATGATTGGAAGACGATAGGTTCAGTTTGGACTTACCTGTGGTCACTGTTGGGTGCCTTTGAGTGGGCTCTGACTCACAGGGACCAGGAGACAGGGTAGAACTGCCCTGGAGGGTTTACCAGGCAGGCATTTGTATTTCTTTTATGGAGCCTCTGAGCTCTACGAACCCTGAACCACTGAGTCACCAGGGCTCCTCCGCATGACTTAGACAGGAGGCTGTTCTCAAACTTAAACTCACTGCTCATTCTGACTCATAGCCACTGGACAGGGCAGATTAGACCTGCCCCACAGGGGCTTCCGAGGCTGTAACTCTGTGCAGGAGGAGGCCCAGTGAGGTAGTGGCTCATGAGTCGGGTTGCTGACTTTGAAGTGGGTAGTTCGAAACCACCAGGGAGAACCCCTCGGGAGAAAGGAGGCTTTCTGCCATCAAGAGCGTAGTCAGGAAACCCACGGGGACAGTTCTACTCTGCCCCACGGGACCGCTCATCGCTGGCCCCGACCCGCTGGCAGTGAGCTGAGGAGGCCTTACGGGCGCAGACTGCAGCAGCTATGTGGCACAGCCGGTGGCTTTGAAAGGCTGACCTTGTGGTTAGCGGCCTGCATTTCACGTGACCCACGACGCCACCAGGGCTCCGGGCTGTGCAAAGTACTGCTCCAAACTCCCTCGAGACCTCGGTCCTCAAACTTGGTGGGCTCCAAACTTGCGCTCCAGCACCCAGAGGTTCCAGGACTGAGCGAGTGGAGCCGCCCCTCGAGCTGAGTGACGAGCGTTGCTGTCCTGTCGGAGCGGTGGCATGTTCCGAGCCTGGAGCCGCTTGACAACCGACGTATCCCTGCGCTCACAGCGGCTCCAGGGATGTCGTGGCCACCGGGCCTCCGACGAGTTGTCCAGTTGTCCGAAGTCACTGCAAAGACCTCTCTCCACAGACCAGACCCGCCCGCTGTGCTCTCCCCCCCGCCCGCTCCAGTCCTCTGCAGAGAAACGAAACCTCCCTCTTGGACCAAGGCTAGGTGCGCATCTGTCGGCTTCCTTTCGACAGCCCACCCCTCCACGTGCGCCCCCCCCACCACGTGGCCCCACATCACGCCCCCTCTTTCAGGCTGCACGTTGCTGGCATGCTGAAGACGGCAGATGTTGAAAGATTTCAGATGATGCTTTTAAACTGCTGGGCCAACGATGGTCCACACGATGCTTGATCCTTTTCCATGGTTACCATGTGTCAGCGGAAGTCGAGAGGTTGGGGCACTGTGGATCCTGTGCTCCATTCCAGCCAGCTCCCTGTTCTTGCACCCACCCCCCACCCCCCTATGGGCCTGTGAGGAAAACCTGCAGCCTCTTCCACAGAGCACAAGCGGGATCTCAAACGGTCCAGAGGGCTGCCCAGAGGGTTGACCAGACTTGGTCTTGAAAAGACCCTGGTAAACATGGGCAAAAGGCTGATGAGTCCCTTCTTAGAGATGACCCTTCTCTTTGTGAAAGCAAGCCTCCTCCCCACTTAGCGACCGGCTTGTGACCTGACATTCTGCATTCACACACACTCACACACACACCCTCACACAGCCTTCCTGGCACATTCCCCACGTGTGTCCGCAGTAACAGACGCCGGGGCTCAAGGGGAGATGACCGCTACCTGTGATGGTGAAGGTTGTGTGTCACCTTGGCCGGGCCTTGGTTCTCTGTGGCTTGGCAGTCAGGTAATGGTGGAATTGGGCAGCTCTGGGAAGATGCGATTTGGCAGTTCTGTAATTAAGCGATTACACCGGGATGTCGCCGCCCTCCATCTTCACACGATGGCCTGGCCTCGAGACCTGGCCATGTCGCGGAGGGTGCAGAGTGTGTCTGTGAGAAGAACGTGTGATGTGAGAGAGCCCTCGTCGGAGCGGGGATGCGAGGGCGATAGGGCAGTTAGACAGCTCAACAGGGAACCGAAGGGACAGCCATTTGAACCCACCATCTGCTCCATCGGGGAAAAAAATGTGGCCATCTATTTCCATAAAGATGCCAGGCTTGGAAACCCCGGGAGATTGTTCTGCCCTGTCCCCTACGGCCTCCTGGAGTCAGGAACAGCCCAACAGGTCTGTGTGGTAGCTGGATTTAGAATTTGATTCCACGCAGGACCATCTGATGTGTGGGAAGTTTCTTCCAGGAACATTTGCATTCGGCCAGGGCTACCTGTGTAACAGGAGAAGGCACTGTGGGTGACCGTGCGCCCCTTCTTAAACTGATCATGGTTAGGCTGATGAGAGGAATAGTATTATTATTGCCGCTAATTGTTGTCAAGCAAGCTCCAACTCACGACAGTCCCAAGCGTAATCTGCACTGACCAACCCCCGATAGTTGGTTTGCCTGAGTCCAGGGTTGAGGGTGCCGTGTTTTGAGTGCTTTTAACCTAGAGGAGAATCTTCCAGCGCCCCAGCAGACAATACTGGATTGTGCTCCGTGGGGTTTTGATTAGCTCATGTTCTCCTTTGTATGGAAGCTGCGCTGAAACCTGTCCACCCTGGGGGGCCCTGCTGATATTTAAAGCACCCAAGGCTTCGCTTCAAGCATCACGCTGGCATGGACCTCACCAGAGCCAGCATGGACAAGGAGAGGCTTCTAAAAGTTGGTGGGAACATGAAACAAAAAGATCATGAAATTACCACCCCACTTCCACCCCGGGGAACTTCTTGGAGGCTCTGGTGTGTGGGTGTGGACGCGCACGGACACACACTCTTCTCCCAGTTACTGCCTTCTCGGGGCTTGCACTGCTTGTGTGGTGCTAAGTGGGCAGAGCACGTCAGACATGGTCTCTGTTCTCGGGGAAGCCAGCATCTCCTGGCAGAGTGGGGCAATGACGCGGCAATGTTAGGGAACAGGGTGCTTGGCACATGACAGAAATCCCCGCAGTCCCATGGGAGCTGCCAGCCAGACACACGTCCCGAGGCCACGGCCCCTTGTGCGCTCACATGCAGTCCTCGTGAAGTCCAGTGTCCTGTGCCATGGTGCCCTGGTGTCTCTGTCCCAGCTGTAGGGACGAAGGGACGTGCACCCTGCGGCTGCGTGTGCTCCTGCAGACACTCCGCCAGGCCCTGTAGGTGACAAGCGCATGCTGAATGAGGGTACCTGCCTCAGGACGGTGACGTGGGCTTCGCTTGCCTGAAACTGGTCTCAACCAAGAATCTAATCAGCGAACAGGAAACAGTATAATTTTATTCCCAGTCCTTATCACTGACAGCACTTGGCTCTGTCCCAGGGTTCAGTAGACTTTTCATTTCCTCCGCTATCTTTCTGCATAAAGCCTAGGGCCTACCAGGGACCAGCTTGTCTTCCCATTGTGTGACTGCCACTCCCTGCTGGGTACAGCCATCACCTGTCTTTACAGGGACACCCCCAACTGCAAGGGAAAATCAAGACCTGGGGGGCACTGGCCCACCGTTTACTCTCCTACAGGAGCCTGGGCGACATCATGAATTATGGGTCAGGCTGCTAACTGCTAGGTCAGCAGTTTGAACCCACCAGCCGTTCCGCAGGAGAAAACGGAGGCTCTGCTCCCGTAAAGATTGGCAGCCTCTGAAACCAGCTCGACTCTGTCCTCGAAGGTCACTGTGGGTTGGAATCAACTCGATGGCAGTGGATTTGATTGGTTTTAATCTCCTACCTGTGCATACCACTGAGCCCATTCCATTCTGGCTCATAGAGACCCCTATAGGACAAAGTGGAACTGCTCCACGGTTTCCACAGTTCTCACCTTGAAGGAAGGTGACTGCCACGCTGTGGTTCGAATCCTGACCTCTGTTTGGCAGCCGAGGGCTTAATGCTACACCACTAGGGCGCCTTTCTCCGCCTGTGACGATCACTGAAGGAAGATTTGTTGAACCAAAGTAAAATAGCCGGCCTCTGCATTGCATGGAAGAATCAGCCAGAACATGCTGAGCACGCCAAGTCCAAAGGCACGCAGCCCCAGCCCGACAAGAAGAAGCAAACAAAGAAAGTAGCCATTTCAAGCACACTTTAAAGTCATAACTGTCTGACGATTCGGAATTACGGCTCCCTCTCCCACTATAAGCTTTTCACATCACACATATGTAACAGAGACCATAAAAGTTCACCCGGCGCTCAGTAGTGCACTGCACAAACGGCTTGTACGGTGTGCTGCAGTTACTGCGGCGGTGGGATCATAACTTTGACTTTCCTCACCACATCAACCGCCGCTGCGTGCCGGGCCGGGCCACTGGTACCTGGAAGACCGGGGAAGAAGCGCCTCCTTTCCCCTCCCCACCCCTGTGTTTTCTAGGTCTTTATGCCAATTTTCCAAGTGGCTGTTTTCAGAAAGACATCGGAATACGTGGACTGTTTCCCTCCTACTGCATCATTTTGTTTGGGTTTACCAAATGAGGTCGATTTTCCATTCCATCACCATTTTCAGCCACGGGGCTCTCACCACAGCGTGGGCTGTCGACGGCTCCGCACTGATGGCAGAGAGCACACACCACTCTGAAGAGTGCCTTGTGCTTCTCCCACACCTGTCTCTCTGGGCTTCTGAAACGGTGCGGGGGATCTCGGGAGAAGTGTTGGCCCTGAGGAGGCGAAGAGAGGGGAGGTGGTTTTCCAGCGTCTCAGCCAGAGCGGAGAGCGCTCCCAACACGCTCAGCTTGGTCCTCTGGCCTCTGGCGAGCCATGGGTCCCATTCTTGGCTTAGAAGGGCAGAGAAGAACAGAGAGCCCCTCTCTCAGGGGCCCTGTCCCACGCCTCATGGCTGCATGAGGCCTTCATTCTCACCCGAATCCTTCATTCGTGCTCCCAACCTTTTGGGAAAATTCTAATATCTTATTGTTGGTGAGGCCATACTTAACAAAACCCACCCCCTTGCAACAGTTTCTAGACACAATCCCCACTTCTAGATGGTCTCGTTTCCCGACATTTCACATCTCCAACAAGAGTGAACCACCTACTACCGGACTGTGCTGTGCACAGGTGGTGGTTGACTGGCTGTCAGGGACGCCGGGGTTTGAGATGAGAGTGATGCTGACGTGATCCCCGAGGTTAGGTGTCAACTTGGCTGGGCCACGATTCTCAGTCATATACCGATGTGATTCTTCACCGCCAGGTAACGACGTAGTCATCCTCTATTTTGGGAGAGGCTGTGCTCACCTCCTATTTTAATCTGCCACCGATTTTTCACACGACAGCCTGGTCTCTGCAACCCAACCATGTTGATAAGTTCGAGCGGCAGTAGTAATCAATGGTGTCGGTTACGTTGTTGGTGGTGTGTGTACATTTTTGTTATTTCTTTTCTGTTTCACTCCTATTAATGCAAACGTCCTGCCTGTCCCTCCCCCTCCCCCTCCTCTCTCCCCCCCCCCCCCCCCGCTGGCCTTCTCGGGTGCGCCATAGAGCACTGTTTTCAAATGGTCTTCACATAGGTAATGTTTTCAAATGGTGCACCAGCCAGGGTGGCGATCGGCATTCTGAGCTGAAGCGTGGTGAAAGGTGACTTGGGGGATTTGCTTTGCTTCAAGGGGTTCTGAATCACCAGGTCAGGAGGCTTGGGGCCTCCCCCAGCCTCAGTGGGTCTGGTAAGACTGAATCCTCCAAACAGGCAAAGTTTCATGTCAACCCTTGTAGGTGTTGTGGTTGTAAGTGGGGCCGCTGACCTCGAGGTTAGCAGTTAGAAACCACCGCTGTGCGGGGAAAGGATGAGACGCTCCACTCCCGTAAGGAGTTACGCTCTTGGAAACACACAGGGGCAATTCTTCCCTGTCCTCTGGGGTCTCCGTGAGTCCGAATGGACTCCAGGGCAGTGAGTTTGGTTTGGGTTTTCCAATCGTTGCCATGCTCTCCTTCCTTATCCACAGAAAGAGGTCCCCAAGACCAGAAGACTGCGTGGAACAAACAGAGGATGACCACAACAGATCGCATGGTCAACAGATGGAGGTTGACCACATCATGGCATAACTGTCAAATGACATCATTATGTACTTGTCAAAGGACATCACGACACAACTGCCAACACACTGAGGATCCTGGCCCAGCCAAGCTGACACTGTCACGGCCATCACTTAGCACCCCAGTATTCGTTACCGCCAGAAGATCATGCCTACTGTGCAGAGCGGAGCCTTTATGGTGGTCCCACCAAACGCGGATGATGTGATAGTGAGTGAGGGGAATGCGTATCGTGAGCATCTCCCCTCAAAGTGGAGAACGGACAAGGAGACTTCTTTCCAGAACCCTTCAGCCAGAAGCTTGCGATTAAGGGCTTTTGTATTCTTAGGCCTTGTTCTCCCACCCTTTCGTCATCACCGCCGCCTTCTCTATGGGAATGCCCAAGACTCTCCGCTCTGTGCCACAACCACCCTGCTCCCAGGTCAGTCAGGGCGGACTAGATGATAGAACTGTAGAATAATTTCGGAGCCCAAGGTAGAACTAGGGATAGGTACCAAACACCCTTTATCCAGTCCATTCTGACTCATAGCAGCCCTTCTGGACAGGCTAGAACTGCCCCGGTGAGTTTCTGAGACTGACTCGTGTAACTCTGTAACTCTTTACGGAGAAAGCCTTGTCTTTCCCCCTTGAAGCAGCTGGTGGTTTCAAACTGCGGACCCTGTGGTCAGCAGCCCACCAGGTAACCACTATGCCACCAGGGCCCCTAAGGCTAGGTACCAGGAAAGTCCAAACGGAAGGTCCTTAGGGACACACTGGTTATAGTGCTCAGCTGCTACCTACAAGGTTGGTGGTTCAAACTCACCAGCAAAGTGAGTCTGCATCTGGGAAAGATTTACAGCCACAGAAACCCTGGGCGGTGGGGGTGGGGGGAGGGGACGGGGGGACTTCTCCCTCTTCCTACAGCGTCTCTAGGAATTGGAATCGACTGGATGGCAGTAATCATCATCAACAGCAACAATAACAACAACAACACACACACATGTTTAAGGGCGGTGGGAAAGAGTGCCTGAGGGGCTGTTGGGCCTATTCCTTCAGAGCAGAGTCGGTCCATGATAAATGGTTGTGGTTCTTGGAATGTCTTCGGCTCCTACATCTTATTTTCTGTTTAGTTTACTTTGGTGAGTGTCTTTGGTAATTCCTGTCAGCTGCACTTTGGAACATTGCAAACATCTCTTTGGCAGTACTTTAGAGGAAAAATCTAGGCAGGTTTTGGGGAGAAGGCCAGACACTGTGTCCCCGTAGGCGGCCTGTGGGGGCAGTGGGTTGTTCCTTTGGGTGTAGGAGAAGGGGCGGAATGGCTTGCGGGGCAGAGTGCCCTTGTGGTGGCATGGACCTGAGCAATTACAGAGCTCCCCCTCACTAACGCCCACTCCAGGGAGAAAGGCTGCCAGGCGGAGCCCTCCTTCTGCAAGCTCCCCTGGACACGGGCTTGTTTGGCAAGAAGGCAAGAAGAGGGTGAGAGAGGAAGAAAGATGGGGATTTCTGTCCCCCGTGCAACCCTTCCTCATGCCCCACCTCGCAATTTTCCCACTGCCAGGAGGCCAGCTCATTCCTATCCTGCAGCTGGAGTTTAAGATCTTGAGTTCAAGGCAGGCCTTTGGTGTGTGTGAGGGAGAAGATGGTCTAGAAAAGGAGATGACCTATTGAGTAGGGGGAGAGTGGCCATCGAGGTTGGACATGGTTCCACCAGGTGTACAAAGAGGGTGAAAAATGGAGACGGAGTGGAGAAATCCCGAGGGAACCAGTGACAAACCCACACCACAGGGGTCTGTGGCAGAAAATGATTTCTCTCTCTCACAGGCCTCCATGGCACCCCCACAATCATTACGGCCCCTTCTTGGATCTGCCAACCTTAGCTCGGCACCTCTTGGTCCCAAACGACCGCGCAAGCCCCTGCCATCACGTTCACCTGCCGATCCACAGGAGGCTGGAGGAGAGAGACGCTATGTACCCCACTTGCCCTGACATCCACCCTGTGGGCCAGTTGTTAGTGGTAGAGACATCTGGTTGTTAGGGAATCAGGCCCTGGGGCGGAGATGGGCTGTGATGTCACCTGATTCACTTAGTCATCCTTTCAACTCCGAGTTCTGCTTGGGCCTTGCTGGAATCTGGATTCATCCCCGCCTAAGGTAGCAGCGTCTACGGCCAGTGTGAATGTGCGTGTGTGCTTGTGCTTGTCTACAGAGCCGTGCTAGAGTTCGTTTAACTTGTGTGGGCTTGCATGCTCACCTGCACATGCTGGCACTGTTTGGGTGCATGTGCGTCTGCCAGCCACAGCTGGGGTGTCAGGCAAACCCATTGTCCATTGAGTCAGGCTCGACCCACGGCCACCCCATGAACAGCAAAATGAGCTACTGCCCAGGCCCGTGCCCTCCGCAGACCGCTCGTGGGCTGGACCTCTGTGAGGCTGAAAGGCCGCCTTCTGGAAAGCTCCAGGCAGCAGCTCTACCCTGCACACATGGGAAGGGGGCGCAGGAGCTGGACCAACTGGTGGGCAACCTGCCCCACCACCAATGTCCACCTCCAGGAGGGCCCTTAGCATCCAGGGAAGCCTCTCCACCTGTCAAGTTCCTGCCACCACCACCCTGCCCCCTCACCGGGTCACCTTCAGTCTGAGATGCCCAGATCAAGAGTGACAAGGACAGCAGGCGACACCGTGGCTGCCCGAGTGCAGGGCAGGAATTGGGATCTGGACCAGCCATGCAACGGAGCCACTGAGAGACTCCGCAGACCACACCTGAGGAGCTGGGAGGTGAGAGCGTTAAGACCCATGGCAATGTCCGTCACCCAGCCAGGCCCGGTCACCGAGGACCTGCGCCTGGCCGGGTGGTTTCCGGGCAGGTGAGTTTCCGGGCAGGTGAGCTGTCCGGGCAGGTGAGCTGTGTGCCAGGCAGACACGGTCTGGCTTTTCAAACCTGTGACCGTGTTCGGAACTTTCGATCTCCCCCCGCCCGGCTCCTCTGGAGGTAAATAAAGAAGCCAGCCTTGCAGATGGCAGGCCTGTTCATGGCTCAGGATGGCGGGCGTGCATCCAGCGCTGGGGAGCAGACAAGGCTCATTACAAGAAGCTTCCCTTCTGCTGGTGCCTCAAATCTCAATCAAGTGCCAGAGCTGTCCTTCTAGAGAGCTGGGTCTGCGTCGGCACCCCCATAAAGTCCCTGTGAATCAGGGAATTAGGGTTTTACTTAGGACCTTCAGCAGCCCCTGAGTAGCCCGCGGTGTGGGCCCTGCACCCGTGTCCCTGTGCCCTGCCCCAGGTGGCCCCACTGGGCCCTGCGTGCTGCCGCCTGCTTAGCACACAGCCTGACTGTGTCTGACTCTTTGATCCCGGCTCTTGCTGGGACCCGAGGCCCCCAGGGAAGCATCTGCACACGCCTACTCTCAGTCCAGACATGCTCCCTCCCTCCCCGGCTCAGGAAGCTGCTGCTGCACAGAGCCTGGGGCCAGGGCTGGCCAGAGTAAGAGGAGCGCTCAGCCTGGCACGAACACGCCACAGGAGCCAAGTCCCCACCTGCCTGTGCCAGGCCAGAGGGCACTGCTCCACTTCAGGGAGGCGGCGGAGAAAGGGCCCTCTTTCTCGGTGACCCCCCTGCCCCAGCCAGGCGGTATCCCTCAAGCTCCAGGAAGAAGGAGAAGACGACCGTGCCTGGCTCTCTTGGCGTGGAGAGGTTTCATGCACGTTGGAAATGGCGTCTTGGTGGCGTAGTGGGTTATGCGTGGGTGGGTCAGGCCCACCTGCCGCTTCACGGGAGAAAGCAGGTTCTGGTCCTGTAAAGACTGACAGCCTTGGAAACCCCAGGGCAGTTCTGCCTGGTCCTGTAGGGTCCTTATGAGGTAGAACCAATCAATGCCAGGGCTAATGATCTGACAGGCTCTAAGGGAGGGGTCCTTGTGGCTCAGGGGTTACACACTCAGCTGCTCACCAGAAGGCCAGCAGTTTGAATCCACCAGCTGCCCCGAGGAAGAAGGGGGTGGCAGTCTGCTTTGGCAAAGGTCACAGCCTGGAAACCCTGTGGGGCCCTTCTACTCCATCCCCGGGCATCGCCATGAGCTGGAAAGGACTCCCTGGAGGAGACCCCAGGTGGCATAGACGAGATGGTCCATCCTTGACTACTTGACTGCTAAAGATTGCCGATTGGAACCAGGGACAGGGCGGGAGAAAGGCCTGGCCAGGATCTCACCTGAAAACCCTCTGGAGTGGGTCTGGCCCGTCTCTCACCTGTGAATGGCCACAGGTCTGCTGCCCAGTTTCCCGCCCGGCCGGGAACCAGTGAAGAAGCAAGAGGTGGCTTCCTGGCCGTGGGGTGAGAAGAGGCATCAGGCCCTGCTGGGAAGAGAGTGACCGCCATCTCATCCGTTGTCAAGTACACCCCGCGTGCAAAGTGGGTGTGCAAGGCGAGGTCTTAAGCAAAGACTCTGCTGGGCAGAAAGAAGGGCTATCCGTCACCTGAGAATTACCGCAGGTGGGGGCTCCTCCAGTTTAGACAAGACCACCAGGTAAGCAGGATGCCACGTCACCCAGGGGTGCAGAGCCCTCCAGGAGGGCATCGGACGAAGCTTCCCTGTGGATTTAATTAGATCGAGATAGTGGGTGGGCCCTTCGGGAGGGAGCGGAGCATTTCAAATGATCCAAAGAAAGATTTCCCCAGGTATGCTACCGGGAGCCGAGAACCTCGCAGAAACGTGTGCTAAGGCGTCTGCATGTGTCATCTGCAACTCGCTCAAACCAGCTAAGCTGCGCCCTGCTTTGAGCTGCTGGCTACTAACTGGCAGCTAGCTTGCAAGTCAGACAAGCGGGAGGATAAGAAAGACGTCATCGAGCCGGGACCGCGGGAACGGGCCAGCCGTGCTCCCATCTCGGACCTGTCTCGGCGCCGTGGCAGGCTGCAGCACGCAGCTCCATCTCCGCCGGCTTTTCCATGTGCTCCATGCTATTTTGTTTACAGTTAGCATGTAATCCTCGTTCTGTCGCCTCGGACCCTAACGATTAGGGAGCCTGGTTTCTAGCCCTTGCTACGGAGCTATCTGAGTTTAGAAAGGCCTTTGTAATTTGCTGTAGCAATGGGGGGAGGGGAGAGGGGGTTGTCCAAAGACATATCTACTTTATTTTAATTTTCTGAATGAGCCTCTTCCCTTGGCTCCTATGAAGTTGTGGCTGCCTTTCTCCGCGGTTTCACTTGAACTCATGGCCGTCAGGTGATGAAGATGCCTTTGTAAGAGACCCAAACCAAACCCATGGCCTTCGAATCCATCCCAAGTGGCAGCAACCCTGTAGGACTGAGTAGATGGCTGTCGTGCCAGACACAGACTGCCGCCTCTTTCTCCTGTAGATGGACTGCGAGTGGGTTTGAAGCCCCAACCTTCCAGTTAGCAGTGACACGGCACCAGAGCTCCTTTGGGAAAGGTGGCCTTGGCCACCAAGGCAGTTTCGACCCATAGCTACCCTGTAGGGCAGAGTAGAACTGGTTCCCTGGGTTTCTGAGACCGACAGTCTTTATGGGAGCAGACTGCCTCATCCTTCACCTATGGAGCAATTGGTGGGTTTGTAACTCCGACCTTGCAGTTAGCAGCTGCAACAACTGCACTGGCTAGGCGCCTTGTTTGGGAAGATGATGACTTCCAGGGGGACTTTAGAAAGCGTCATTACCTTGATTCCTGGCTGCAGCTACATTCAGCTCTCTCATCTGGGTGTCGGGTCCCTGGTACCATGACAATTTCGCCCCTTCTGAATGACACATGTCACCTGAAATGTGAACAGGAGCATCTATCATCATCCACAGAAAGAAAGGACAAGGGGAGGGAGGCAGAGAAGAAACGGAAAAGCTCAGAATAGAAAAGGCAGAGAGCAAGCCTGCTGTAGGAAGCCATCATCGGACACAGGCCTCTGTCTGGGGCCCTCTGAGAAAGCAGCTTCTGGATCCACGTCTCTCATCCAGGCGCACTGCCCTCCCCGGCCCCTCTGTGTTCTCCCCTCACATGGATGGGCACTGTGAAGGTTGGGGGGGGGGTCTTCCCTCACGCCTCTGCAGTCTGCTCTGGGAGCCTTCCACCCCTGACCAGCTCTCTGTATGCAGTGCAGTGGTCCAGCCATGTCCCCACCATGCCGGCAGCCATGTGTGTCTCCTCTTGTGCCCACCTGTGAAACGGATGCTTCACACATACACACAGCCAGTCCTCCGGCAACGGGTATGTCACAGCAGGGTCTCAGCTGCTGCGAGCCCTTCCTACCAAGATGGGCTGTGGTCAGTAGCTGTGTTCATGGGTTGACATGGAATTAGATTTCCGTGTGTTGGCTCAAAGCCTGATTTCATTTATGTATGTATTTATTTTAAATACAAAACTAGGTAGAGGTCCCCATGTGTCCCATGGTGTGTGAGCACTGGGGCTCCGCTCCCATGGAAACATGATTGGCGTTTGCCTGGGGCTATCAGGAAAGAGTAGCGTCTGAGGTCTTAAAGGTTTGTTTTCAAATAAGCAGCCACCTAAGTGAGACATCAGCTAAGTCCACGTGGAAGAAGCACACCAGCCTGTGTGATCCAAGGATTGTAAATAATATAATCCAGATCCAAAGGAGGAAACGGTATCAGAGCTTAACTTGTGAGCACCTGGGATGGCAGTGGAAGCCCAAATCCGTTTGCAGGATCCACTGAACCTCCAGCGAATCCCCTTCGATCACGGTTGAGGAAGGTGAATGGCCCTGTTTTCAGAGGGTGTGCTAAAGTCAATTATGACAAGCGTAGTTGGTCAAATGTAATATCATTTGACCCATTTTAAAGCTGTTTCTGTTACCAAAACAGTGATGGGGAAACACATGTGGATTAAGCGTCCTGAGAGTCCCCTCTGCCATGGGCTAGGGACGTGCGTAGCCTGGCTAACATGCAGAATGCACTGGAAGGTGGATGGCTGCAGATGCAGTTAGGCTAAAATTCAGCACCCCATCATCGGGTCTTCCTTACAATCCATTTCAATGTGTTCTGGTTTTTAACATTTCTCCTTTCTTTTCGATTGCGGCTTTCATCTGTTTCACTTTGCTATTGTTAGGTTTTTGTTTTTAAAAACGGTTTCCTGTATGTGACACCCAGGTAGGCGACCTATACAGATGGTAGCTGGATGACTGGTTCTTTGGGGACACGGCAGGGACGCTTGGGGAGAATGAGGAGCCAATGACGAGGAGGAAAAGGATGAAGAAAATGTTCTAAAATGGATTGTGGTGGTGACGACACACCTCTCCTTGATGCGACGGAACCCCTGAATTGTGTGATATGTGGATTATGCACCAATAAAACTGTTGGCGGGCGGGGCGGACGGGGGAGAAGCCACCCTTGTCAGCTGCTCATGTCTCCTCGGGACCCCTGCACACACAACAAACCGTGACGCAGCCCCAGACCGCTGTGACCCACAGGGATTTCACTGACTGATTCTCGAAGTGCTCTGGCCTTTCTACTTGGTCTGAGTCTGGAAGCTCTGCTGAAATCTGTGTAGCACCAGAGCACCACCCAAGCTGGGGGCATCGGCTGGAAACCCACACCCAGGCCGCCCGCAGGGAAGGGGGGAGCGTTGTTCCTGGGCCTCCGCCGCCCCCGCCGTCCAGGTGCCAGGAGCCATGGGTAAGCAGTGCACAGCAGAGGGCATTTGCCTCCGTAGCCCCGTCCAGCCTGGCCACCCCTGAGCTGGGGGAAAGGAGACCCATGAAAACACCTCTGTTCTCTGTCGGAGCCAGAGATCCTAAATGACGGGGACAACTGCCCCACAGGAGGCCTGGTGGCACAGTGGTTAAGCACTCGGCTGCTGACCCCCGAAAGGTCAGATCCACCAGCTCTTCCTGGAGGTCAGCTTCCATAAAGATTCCCACTGCGGGGGCTGGGAGGGGATCGAGGGGAGCCGATATCAAGGAGTTCAAGAAGAAAGAAAACGTTTGCAGCTGGCCCTGACAGCCATCAGGCTCTGCTGGATGGGATTGGACTACGCAATATTATGGCGTCTGGAAGGGCTCCCAAGGAACTGATTAAGGAAGAAGATGCCCAGGGCCACAGTGTTGATTCCAACTCACGGTGCTCCCAGACAACCCATGAGTGCTAGAGTCGACAGTCTCTTCTGTCTCCCACGGAACCGCTGGAGGGTCCGAACTCCCCACCTGAAAGTGAGCAATCCAGCGCTTAGTGGGGGCTCGGCGCCTTTAAGATGTCAGTCTGGGGAACCCAGTGGGGCAGTTCTACTCAGCCACGTGGGGTCCCTGATTCAGATTCCACTCAGGGGCACCCAATGACAGCAATATTCCCCCCCCTTTTTAAACGGTCTACGGCACTCCATCCACAGATCCTCGCTCACTCACGTCAAGAAGAGTCGTACAACCATCACCACAGTCCGTTTCAGAACTTTTTCTCCGTCCCCGTGCTCATGGCTAGTCATGCCATGATGATTACTTTACGGACTGCAAGAATGTTCCCGACAGAACGTTCTCCCGTGCAACAATGTCTGCATGTGTCACTTGGTGCCTTTGATGATACCACGACTGGTAGCCTTTTCCAAACAATCCCACCACCCTGAACGTACGCTCAATGCCCGTGAGGCAGAAACTCTACCTCCTTCGCCCACCATAACCCTAGGTCAAGTTCGGTTTCTTTTATGTAGGAGTCTTCTTGATAGGACAGTCGCATCAGTACGACTTCTTTACCTAAGCAGACCACCAGGCATTCTCCCACGAGCCGCTGGGTGGATGGGGGCCACCACCTTTCGATTAGTAGCCAGGTGTTGACCTGGTGTGACCCCAGGACTTCTAGAAAGCCCGCAGGAGGTCACGGGCCCCTGGGCCTTAGGAAATCAGTCTCGCCCGCAGTGGTGGGAAGCAGGGTGCGGCCGGAACTTTTCAGACTCGGTTCTCGCTCATGTTCACGGTTTTGTTTGACCTGGAAGGATCTTTGAGTGACGGCTGCTCCCCACTCAAACCCCCGTCTTGTTTCTCACTCCCCTTTGGAAATATTAGTGACGGTGCGGGCATCGGGGGTCTGAGAAGAAAACGGGGATGCGCTCAGGTAAAGCGACATCCTCCTGGGGGTGGGGAAGAGGGTTTGGCTTTTCACGGCGGGTTCGTGCCGTGGATGTTGGGGGCCCCACGCTCCCCTGAGTCTTTTGTTTGCCCAGACTGCCACATGAAGCCCCCCATCTGCAACCTGGGGACAAAGGCTTCTTGTGACAACGGCCGCCCCATAGAGGGCAGTTCTGTGTTCTGTGGCCGTGTTCGGGCGAGGACGCTGGGAGGGCAAGACAAACTCTTGGGGGCGGGGGGCTCCTTTGTCCCTCACCGAGATCCGTGATGAATCTGTGCATTGTCCCCGAGGGGGAACTCAGGAAAATGAAACCAAGTCGGGACTGGAAAAAGCAGGATCATAAATCAGCCAACGACCCCATCCTTGAAAGCACCTCACAGGCCCAGGGGGCGGGGGAGTGGGGGGACGGCCCTCCACGTTAATGAGCAACCAGAGGGCCTGGCTGAGGAGGTCCAGCCAGAGTGAGAATAAACCAGTGCAGGGCCAGTCACCTCGCAACACTCCAGTCACCCAAAGCGGTGGCGCCCCTTCAAAGCCTCCCCAACAGGCTGCCTGGTCAGTGGCTCGCGGGCTGAGCGATATGTGAGAGCAAGCAGGCTGCATTGTGTGTGCACTCCACAGGCTCTACCCTCCGGGGGCTGGCCAGTATTGGCCGGGTGGGACGGCAACTGGTGACGCTCTCATCTGACAGTGTGGAGTCCCCACAGTGGGCCCTGCTGCCCAGCTGTGGCCCCAGCAACCTGCTCCAAACCCCCAGGACCCAGGCGTCAGACCCTATAGGCTTTGAGTGAACCCCAGTGAACCCCAGAACTTCTCCTCCTGCATGAGGTGGTACGCCCGAGCCTCAGAGCCAGATGGGCAAAGGAATAAATTGAACCAAAAGGTTTGCGCTCAGTTTATCTGATGTGCGTGAACACACTTTGTTTATTGGGCTTTTCTGATCTAATCTGTGTGGACTTAGGGGGCGTGTATCTTTTCCATCTTTCATTCTTCTTGTTAGAGTGAGGCTTAGGTACCCTTACTCTCTGGATGCACCAGACACAATACCGTCGCCCAGCGCTGCCCACATGGGCGGGCGCACACCTGAGACACGGCCAATGGAAAGAAGCCATGTGGCACCGGGCAGCTCTGCCGCACAGGAGCTCTGTAAAGTGGCAAGGAGCAAGGATGCCATGGTGTTTTCAATCGCCTCGTGTGCACCGAAAGCTGGGCAGCGAGAGAGGAGGACCACAGCAGTGTCCACGCAGACTGTGGTCAGTACCACAGACCGCAGGAGAACAACACACCTCCTGGGAGGAAGTACAGCCAGGACGCCCCTTAGACGCGACGCTGGCGAGACCTCATCTCGCATACTTTGGAAACGTTATCAGGAGAGGCCAGTCCCTGGGCAGGCCCATCATGCTTCTAAAGTGGAGGGTCAACCCAAAACAGGAAGATCTGCAGGGGGGTGGGCGGACACGGGGGATGTAACCGCGCGCAGGCAAAGGGACACTGCTGAGGAGGGCACAGGACCGAGCAACGTTTTGTGCTGTGGTCCATGGCGTCTCTGGGTCTCTGGGAGTCGGAACCAATGTGATGGCACCTGACAACATGAGTGGAAGTAGGCTCCAGGGCTGTGGGTTGGGTTTCCATAAAGAAACCCTCGGGGCTGTTCCGGTCTGTTGCAGGGTGTTGCTGTGAACCAGAACTCACTCAAAGGGAGGCAGTAACAGCTCGTTCTTTGGTGCCCCTGCAGTACCTGCACGGTTAGGTCTTGGTAGGCCCAGGAGGGAGGAGGTCAGGGACGGGGATGGAGAACGTGGTTCACCACGGTCTCCAGCGTGACTGGTTCTCAAACTCAACCACCGTCCACCAATGAGCTCATTGCTGCTGCTCTCCTTAGGTGTCACTGAGTCGGTTCCCATCACAGTCACCCGACGCCCAACGGAATGAACCATTGCCGGATCCTGTGCTATCCTCACGACTGTCCCTGTGTCTGAGCCCGTGCTTGCAGCCACTGTGTCTGTCCACCTCATCAAGGGCCTTCCTCTCTTTTGCTGCTCCTCCACTGTACCAAGCATGATGTCCTTCCACAGGGACTGGTCTCTCCTGACAACATGTCCAAAGTACATGAGACCAAGTCTCACCATTTTCACTCCTAAGGAGTACCTGGTGCTGTAGGATTTGTTCTCTTCGGGCAGTGGATGGCAAATCCGTCAGCAGCAGAAAAAGACACCTCTGGGCTCCGGGCTGCCGAGCCCAGGGCTCTCACCTCTGCAGCCCCCGGGAAGCCCATGAGATTGCCTCTCTGATTTTGGGTGACAGCATGGTGACATGTTGGTTGGCCTGCTGACAGCAGGGTCAGCTGTTCAAAACCACCAGGCCCTGTGCAGGAGAAGGATGGGGCTTTCTACTCCCACAGAGAGTTAGTCTCAAAAACGCACAGGGTGGTCTACCCTGACCTGTCATGGTCCCTGTGGGTCAGAATCGACTCGACACCTGGCGTGGGGAGCTTTATTTCTGGTGGCCCAGTGGTCCAGGGCGGCACTGATGGCAGAAAGGCCAGGTGTTTGGGCACATGTTTGAGCTGTTGTGTGTGAGAAAGGTGCGCCCATCTGCCTCCGTCAGGCTTGGCAACCTTGGCAACTCTGTAGGGCAATTCAATTCTAAAGGTTATTGCTGTGTCTGCAGAAGACTCTGTGTGTGTGTGTGTGCGCGCGCGCGAGCGCACACACACACAAAGGATTAAGCATTCAACGACTTGCTAGTGGTTCTAACATACCCAGCAGCACCTTGGAGAGGCTGGCGAGCTGAGCAGCTGGGGCAGTCACTGTCCTGAGACTCTGTGGAGCACACCCGGGTCCGACCTGGCACAGGCAGTAAACAGCCTTTTCTGTGGCTGGAGGAACTGTGTTTATAATCCTGGCCTGACAGTCCCCAAACTCCCCAAATATCTATACCCTCAGTTCTTGTCTGCTAACCCCTGGCATTTGGAGCTGGGCCCACTCACGGGCTGGGAAGGAAACCGGAGGAGAACCCCCTTGATCCCCGCAATGCACCCCCAACCTCCTGCGTTGGGGTTCAGCTGCAGAACAGAATGCCTTTGAGTTTAGAGCCAATTGGTCACAGTCCTTTCTGGATTAGGCCCCCAGGAGGCCTGAGAGATGAGCCTGGGATTCCAAAGCCAGAGGTCAGGGATTAGGGGCACCCCCAGGCGTCCCTTCTCTCCAGAGCTGAGATTGGGGGGGGCAGGTGGCTGGTGCTGTGGAAAAGCAACCTAGCCCCCCAAGTCCCGCTCCAGCGTCCTCCGACCTGGTGCCTGGATCGAGCTCATCCTTCTTTCGCCCCGTTGGGGGCAATACTTTGTCCACGGAGCCTTTGGTGGGCAGACATGGAGGCTCTGACCCGCCCCGCCCAGCGGACTGTCTCTTTTATGACCCCTTCCCAGCAGAGGGCCCTCCGAGGTGGCTCTGGGGAAGCTTCCGGACCGAGGCTGCGGTCCTGGGTCACTGGGAGAGGGAAGGTTGAAGCCAGGAGTATTTCCCCAAGGTCATCTCTGTCCTGGGCCCTGAGCGAACTGAGTTCAGGGAGCTGCTGGATGCATCCCCAGCCTGCTCGTCTGAAGCCCTGCAAAGTCATCTGGGGGCCTCCTTTTGATCTCTAGGTGCCCCCCCCGGGGCCACCACCCCACTGGGCTGAGGAAGGCTGCGTGTCCCCAGCAGTCCCTGAGGCTCCTGGAGGACAGAGGGACCAGGGGAGAACCTGGGCCTTTCGCCCACCGACCAACTTGACCATGGGCTGGTGTGGGGAGAAGGAAGGTTGCTGAGATGGGGAGGTGACAGCACCCTGCACCCCAGGAGTGCAGCTCAGCGACACGGGGGGCCGCTGGGCACTTACTCATCTCTGTTCCAATCTATCCAACCCCTTAGATGGGGCCCAGGAGCCTTGGCAGTGTTGTGCGTGGGTGGGGACACGCTGAGCACCAAACTGAAAGGTGGGCGGTTCAAGCCCACCAGCTGCCCCTCCGGAGGAAGGCAAGGCTTTCTGTCCCCAGGTGTTATCACAGGACCACTGCTACTCCGGCCCGAGGGTGGCTCTGCGTGAGAAGAAGCAATCCGGTCTGGGACCCACCCCATTCCAGCAAAGAGTTTACACACACACTGGGAGGTTAGAGGCTGGAGTGCCTGAGCCTCAGCCACCAGATGCCCTGTGGAGACAGCTCTGTGGTGGTGGCCTGTGAGGACAGCCTAAGTCGGGTTGGCCCCACGGCTGGAAGAGGGAGCCACTTTTCTCCGTCCAGGGCCACGCTGGCCAGTGACGGTCCTCAAAGGAGCGGCCTTACTCCTGCAGTGAGGACACCGGCATCCGGGGTCCAGGCTCCGGCTCAGCCTGGCCTACCCTCCCTGGACCCATTCCTGCCTGGCCAGTGGAGGATCTGCTAGTTGGGCTTCCTGGTACTGCTCCCAGAGCAGGCCTGGATCCAGCCCCCCACCCCACCCCTGCCTCCAGGGCCTTCAGGGGGAGCCCAGCCTGGGGACGGCACAAAGGAGCGAGGAGGACCCTTGCAGCCTGCCCCAGCTTGAGCTCAAGGACCCTGCCCGGTGCTGGCATGTTCCAGTTCCACCCAGGCTGTGGTGTGACTCAGTCAGGGGATTCCAGCCAGCTTGGGAGCCTCTCCCTGGATTGAGGGGCTGTTCCTGCCACACACAGGGTAGCCCAGAGCCGGGGGACAGGCAGCCTCAAGTTGGCGTCTCCTGTCAGCTCTGATAGCCTCAGCCCCAGTGGCCTCTCATGCAGAGGTGCCCCTCCTGTCTGCTCACGTCACGGGGATGGACCTGGGGGAAGAGATTACCAGAAGAGCGTACCCCACCCAGCCTGGGCGGAGGGAAGGGCGGGGGCTCAGGCTGCAGGGCCAGCTGCCTTCCTGGCACCCTCAGAGTCGCTCTAGAACTCCTTGCCTTCTGGCTGATTCTGATTCACTCCCCCTCCACCCCCAGGACTTTTAGGGACTAGTTTTTCAGAAGCTGACTGCCAGGCCTGTCTTCTGAGGCACCTCTAGGGTGGACTTGACCCTCCAACCGTTCATGTAGAGCAGGCGGACCCTCTGCTCCACCCAAGGACTCTGCGTTCCAATTTCCAGGGCAGTGACTGCTGACAGCGCAGCTCCTAGGACCAGGTCAACGGAGAATGAGTCTGCAGGTCATCAGTCCTGAGCCAGTTCCTGTCCCTCTGCTGCTTAAAGTGGTCAGGAGGTGGGGGGGGGGGGGGCTTTGCAAGGGGAAGGAGAGAGGGAAAGGGGTGGGGAGTAGAGGAGGGGAGGGAGCGACAGGAGCAATCAGCTCCTCAGTGGAGTATGCCCTTCAGGAGGCATCTTGACAGTGGCTGAGGGAGGGCATGCTTTCCATCCAGAACACACGGTGAAGAACTGAGAGTGAACACCTTGGCGGGCTCCTGGCGGAGGTGGACTGGTGCGTGGCGTTCTGGGGAGAAAGATGGGCAGAGAGCTGGCTCTGGGAGGCACTCAGTTCCAGGGCAACCGTTTCTATTTCTGGTGAGTGCAGGCTTCAGCCAGCCCGGGCCTTCTCCCTCACCCCTCTTCTTCAGGGACCCTGTTGCTGTGAGTCAGACCTGACATGATAGCAGCCGGTGGTGGGAGGGACCCTCAGGAACACAGGTCTGGTGGCCCCAGGGTCATTCCAAACACGTTTACTGAGCAACTACTGGCCACCAGACCCTGCGGCTCCCTGGGAGCCTGTCGATCAGCGGTTCTCAACCTGCCTGATGCCTCGGCCCTTTAGTACAGCGCCTCATGTGGGGACCCCCAACCGTAAAACTATTTTCGTTCTACTTCATAACTGTCATGTTGCTACTGTGATGAATCATCATGTAAATATCTGATATGCACGATGTATTTTCATTGTTACAAATTGAACATCATTTTGTTTTGTTTTTTTGTTTTTCTTTTAATCATTTTATTAGGGGCTCATACAACTCTTATCACAATCCATACATACATCAATTGTGTAAAGCACATTTGTATATTCATTGCCCTCATCATTCTCAAAACATTTGCTCTCAACCTAAGCCCCTGGCATCAGCTCCTCATTTTTCCCCTCCCTCCCCACTCCCCTCTTTCTCAGAACCCTTGATAATTTATAAATTATTATTTTTGTCATATTTTGCCCTGTCCGACGTCTCCCTTTACCCACTTATCTATTGTCCGTTCCTCAGGGAGGAGATCACATGTGGATCCTTGTAATAGGTTCCCCCTTTCCAACGCACCCTCCCTCCACCCTCCCAGTATTGCCACTCTCTCCACTGGTCCTGAAGGGATCATCCGCCCTGGAGTCCCTGTGTTTCCAGTTCCTATCTGTACCAGTGTACATACTCTGGTCCAGCCAGACTTGCAAGGTAGAATAGGGAGCATGATAGTGGGGTGGGGGTGGGGGGAGGAGGAAGCATTTAGGAACTATAGGAAAGTTGTATTTTTTTATCGTTGCTACATTGCACCCTGACTGGCTCATCTTCTCCCCGAGACCCTTCTGTAAGGGGATATCCAGTGGCCTACAAATGGGCTTTGGGTCTCCATTCTACACTACCCTCCCTCATTCACTATGGTAAGATTTTTTTATTCTGATGATGCCTGATACCTGATCCCTTTGACACCTCGTGATTCCACAGGCTGGTGTGCTTCTTCCATGTGGGCTTTGTTGCTTTTGAGCTAGATGGCTGCTTGTTTACCTTCAAGCCTTTAAGACCCCAGATGCTATATCTTTTGATAGCCGGGCACCATCAGCTTTCTTCACCACATTTACTTATGCACCCATTTGTCTTCAGCGGTTGTTTCGGAAAGTTGAGCATCATGGAATGCCAATTTAATAGAACAAAGTATTCTTGCATTGAGGGAGTACTTGAGTGGAGGCCCAATGTACTTCTTCAACCTTAATACTAAACCTATAAATACATGCACCTAGATCTATTTCCCCATCCTCATATATAAATATATTTGCATATGTACATGTCTTTATCTAGACCTGTATAAATGCCCTTTTCCTCTCAGCTCTTTCCTCTATTTCCTTTGACTTTCCTCCTGTCCCACTATCATGTTCAGTCCCCACCAGGGTTTCAGCAATTCCTCTTGTTACATTACCCTGATCATGCCCTACCAGACCTCCCACATCCTCCTCCCCACTGATTTGGATCACTTGTTGTTCCCTTGTCCCTGAGTTTGTTAACACCACTAGCTTTCCTCCCCAACCTTCCCCTCTCCCATGTCCCCCCGGAACTGTTGGTCCCATTGTTTTCTCCTCCAGATTGTTCATCCAGCCTATCTTATTTAGATAGACCTGCGGAGATAATAACATGCACAAAAACAAGACAGAGCAAAACCAAGCAACAATATACAACAAAACAACAACAACAATCCAATGACAAGAAACAAAACAAGAAAGAAACGGGTATAGTTAGTTCAAGGATTGTTTGTTGGCCTTTAGGAATGTTTTCCAGTCCAGTCTGTTGGGGCACCATGCCCTGACCCCAAAGTCTACCTTCAGCATTCCCTGGGAACCTCGCCACTCCATTCCCTTCCTGTTCTATTGCACCCCTTAGTGTTTTGCCTTGATGTGGGAGGATCAGATTGGGTACAATTCTCACACTGTGTCTCGGTGTTGTCCCCTGTAGGGCTATGGGTCAGTGAGGGTGTCATGTCTCATAGTGGGGCCAGTCATGTGGTTCTCTCTGTGGACTGGCTGCTCTAATTGGGAACATCATCCTCACGGTCTGGGGGGCCAGGATGTGCTCCACTCTCTCCTCTTCCCCCTTCATCTGCTCCTGTGTGCTCTGATCAGATGTGTCCCTCTCCCAGAGCTGCAGATTCAATGCCATCCTTTGAAATAAATTCTTCTGGGGGGAGGGGCAGGTGTCCACTTAGTAGTTGGGATTGAGGCCGGCCCCTCAGACCTCTCCACTGATTCCCTACTCCACGCCGGCATGTTGCATTCACATCTTGGAGCACTGGGTTGAAGTCTGGTCCCTCTTTCCCTGTGGAGATATAAACAATACCCTCCTCTTGGGTGGATTAGTGCCCTGTGCCCCTGCTACCCAGTTCTTTATTATTATTATTTTTTTCCTTTCCCCACCTCCTTTTTAGTTGTCTACCATATGTGTCCCTGTATATGGAATTAACCTATCACTTTATCCTCCTGTGGCTTTCCTCTCAGGGTTGTGCCCCAGAAGGCTGGTGGGTTGCCTGCTTTGGTGTTGTGGAGGTTGGGCAGAGGTTCCTGCAGCATCTTGGAACGTTGAGAAGTGTTGGCCAAGCTGCCTTAGGCCCTCAGGCACACAGGCAGGAATTCCCAGGTAAGAAGTTGGGCAGAGTATCCCCTGGTGGAGGTCCATAGGGCTTTCCTCAGCCCAGGGCTAGCTATACAGGGTGGAGCTCACCTAGCTGGGTATGGCGCAGGCGTAAATGCCCTGGGCTAAGGGGAGTGGTCTGGAGGTCAGCCGAGGAGTGTGAGAGAACAGGAAAGAGACAAAAAGGAGAAAAAAATTAAAAAGTAAGCCCTCTGAGCCTGTGGGGATATAGAGAAGAGAGAGGAATAAGAGCAACAATGTAGGTGAGTCCCAATCCCCATCTGTGGAGCTTCAAGGGTTTAGTCACTTCCCTGAGGTGGCAGGGAAAGCTATGGCTGTGTTGACAAGAAGCCCCTGTCCAGCCCTCCAAGACTGTGGGGGGAACAAAGAGAAGAGATGGAAACAAAAGCAACAATATAGCTGAACCCCATCCCTGCCCGTGGAGCTGCAAGGGTCCAGTCCCTGCCCCAAGGCAGTCAGTGGCAAACTGTGGCTGTGTTGAGACCAAGACCCACTACGGGATCCAGCAGAGAGAGTGGTGGAGCCAAGGTCAAGCCCCAGCCGGCCTCCACCGAGGTAAGCCCAAAGCCCCCAGCCCCTGAAAACCCCGTGGGTCTGTGCCTACTTATCTTTATGATGCGCCTCCTGCGTTCCAGCAGTGTTGAATTTCCCTCTAACCAACTCTCCTGGGCTGAATTTTGCGAGTCCCTCTGGTATGTGTTACTCTGTCTCCATCTTCCCGGAATTCCCTACAAATTAAACATAATTAAAGCATAGTGATTCATCACAAAACAATACGTCATTATATACAGTGAAATATTTATTTCTAATGACAAATAAATGAAATTTTGTCTTGAAGCATGGTGAAACATGGGTAACAGTCTTCACACCAGGTACTCATAGGTGGGCGTATCTGCATGTGGGTGGACCTGCCTGGAGATGGATAGAGCAGTGTCTCGGTTCCTAAAACCGATATATGTGTTTTTGATGGTCTTAGGTGACCCCTGTGAAAAGGTCGTTCGACACCCAAAAGGGTCGAGACCCACAGGTTGAGAACCGCAGATGTAGATGGTGCTCTGAGGATATGGATTGAGTGAATGGAGCAGGGACAAGCCTGAGGAATAGCCTTGCAGGACCTCCGTCCGCAGATCGGAGCTCCTTGGATGGCTGGCCAGGTAGCTCTTGGTATTGAGTCAAGTCAGCAAAACCGCTCTCCCCTCTCCCAGCAGACTGACTCCCCATCTGTCAGATGAGAGTCATCATTGGCCCTGGTGGCAAAAATATTGCCAGGTGAATGGGCCCACTGTCTTCCTGAGATTCTCACTGCGTATAGACTCCTTCCTGGGGGCTGCGAAGTCTGAATCTGTGGGTCTGAGCAATGCTTCATGAAGCTGCCCACGGAATGCCACTGGTGCAGGGGTCCTCTACTCCGCTGCCCACAGACAGGCCAGCATGGTGAACCCGCCAACTGCCCCTCGGGAGACAGTTATGTACGGCAGACCACTTGGGGCCGGCTCACAGCCCTGGAAAGGTGATGGGAGCCATTCAGCTCTGCTCCAAAGCGTTGCTTGAAGGTTTGTGGGTCGGAATGGACTTGAGAGTGGGGGCGGTCTCTTGTGCTGGACAAGCTCCCTGGCTCCTGGTTGCTATCTGTAGATTCCTGCCTCAGCTCGGCAGTGGGCCAGTGAGGTCACCAGGTCCTCTCTGTGCCTGATGCAGCTGGGGGTGACAGTCTCCCCCACTGTCTTACTTTCTCCCCATGGCTGTTCAGGGGGGTGTGTTAGTTACATCATCTGGTGTCAACTTGTGGAGGGGTGGAGTCTCGCCGTTCAATTGGGTTACAGCTTGCTGACCTCATTTATAGGCAGTAAGGAGATAAATAGCTCCCTGCAGGCTAGACACACACATACACACAAACCCTGCAAGACATTCCTGATGACGAGCCACATAGTGCTGTGCCGAAGGAGCCAGAGCCCTGGAGCTGAAGGAGCCACGTGGAGACTCACGTCAGCGCTGAGATGCTTCCACCATTACTGGATCCACAAGATTTTCCACCCACAGCCCTGTGATCTTCCTGCCTTCGGCGTCATTGCATGTGTTGAGTGAGTCTGAAGAGGAATTTATAGATTGGTATCGGACATATGGGCTTGATTCTGAAAAGGGCTGGGATGTGTTCTTAATACACAATTACTCTTTGATATAAAGCTCTCTCTTACATATATACAAGTGTCCTGGAGTTGTTTCTCTAGTCAACCCAGACTAACACAGCCCCCCTGTGCTTGGGGGGTGTAGGGTGGACAGGATCCTAGCCATCGGGGACACTACAAACTGAGTCTGTCCAAGGAGCCCGCTCTCAGTCTGCAGGTGGAGGTGGACATTAGGACCACCCTCAGAGACCCTTACATGGCAGGTGCCCAGGTTTGTGCTTTGGCAGTTGAAGTAAACAAGTGCTTTCCTGGCTTCATGACAGCGTCCCCAGATGGCTGGGCAGGAAAGACCTCGGATGTCTGCATGATGGGGGAGAAGATGCTCCTGCTTGTGAGGCCATGGCTCAGGGCCTTCCACAATGTCTGTATCTACGGTGCCCCAAGGGAAATAGCGCAGATAGTTAAGGCACTGGGATGTGGTTTGCTGGGCACCTGGTGGAGGGGAAGGCCCCCTCTGGGTCATCCTTGGGGTGGGATATCCTGCTCTGTAGAGCTTCCATTCCATGACGGTCCCTTTGGAAACTCCACATGGTCCAGTGTATCTAACCCTAACCCCAATGCTAAGCCGAGCCCTAACCCTGTGCTCCAGTCTCTGTTCTCCTTTGATCTCAGAAGCGATTGGCTTAAGACCCAGGTTGATTACATAACAGGGCGAGGGGTGAGGATACCAGCTGGATCCTCTGAGGATCCAGTTCAATCCTAAGAATGAATGTCGAGGATTCTGGTCAAGGTGGACAAGCAGGGACCCTCTGGAAATGGACACTCAGGGCTCCAAGAGGGAGGAGATGTGGACTGGAGCCACAGTGTCCAGGGCCCGGGCAGTCTCCTCAGGTCTCTCTCGAGGCCCTGGCTACTGGGCACCAGATGTGGAAACTCCTAGGCACTCAGAAATTGCTTCCTGGAGGGAAAGGAAGCAGGGCTTTGGGCAACATCTCTCCTTCCTCTAGTGGACAGGTCAGAGGTCGACTGGTGGCCTTTCCCTGAAGCTGTGACCCTTTGACTCATTCCCCAAGTGCTTGAAGGGTCACCTCAGATGTGGGCGAGAGCAGGGCCACCCTGGAGTGCCAGAGTCCCATGGGAGAGCCAGGCTGGGTGGATCTGCTCCATCCTTTTCCCTTCAGACCCTGTCAGTCCCCTCTGCTCCCACGGCCCCCTCCAAGTCACCACTTGGTCAGATGGACCACTTCAGTGCTCCCCCAGCCCGAGCCTGGCTTTTAAGGCTCTTCCAGGATTTGATCTCAAGTATCGTACCCCCATTTATTCTCCCCACCCCATTCCCCAAAGCTTTCTCTTCCCTCAGGATTCCACAAGACTCAGGGGCTCCCAGTCTTCCCAGCTGGGCACAAAGTCCATGGGACCCTCAGCCCATCTTGGCCTATGGTGCTTCCCAGTCAAGGGCATATCCCATGACCAGTTCCCACATGGGACCATTTCCTCGATCCATCTCTTCCATGACCTGTGCCCCCACCTGCGGTTCTCTGATCCCTGACCCTTAGCGCCCTTGGGTGTCACAGTAGAGCTGGGCTCCAGGGGGTTGATTTCTCAAGTCAATGCCAGCCGGTGGCATTCTGAGGTGCCGCTGGGTGGGCTGGACCCTCCAACCTCTCCCTTAGCAGCTCCATCACTTGCCCCACTGAAGCTCCACCAATCTCTCCCACTTAATTGTGAGAGCCCCCTGGGGGTGGGGGGTTGTCCGATGCCATTGAGTCAGTTCCGACTCACAGTGACCCCTGCAGAACAGAACGAAACACGGCCCGTCCTGCGTCGTCCTCACGATGGTTCCCATGCCGAGCCCATTGTTGCAGCCGCTGGGCCTATCCTCATTCAGGGCCTCCCTCCCCGCCCCCTCTGCTTTACCCAGCATGCTGTGCTTCTCCAGGGACTGGCCTCTCCGGACAACACGCCCGAGGTACGTGAGACAAAGTCTTGCCATCCTTGCCTCTAAGGACCATCCTGGCCGTCCTTCTTCCAAGACAGACTTGCCTGTCCTTTTGTCAGTCCCTGGTGCTTTCCCCAGCCTTCACCTGCACCGTCCTTCCAACGTGTCCATTCCTTGTTCCGTGTCCAACTTCCGCATGCTGATGAAGCCCTTGAGATAGTTGGGTGAGGACCCTGTATTAATACCATGACTTCAGCCCTGACTGGGTGTGTTGGCGTTCCCCAACTCGCTGTAAGTGAGCATTGAAGTCTGGGCCCTTTGCCTGGAGACGACAGAACCGAGGAAGGGCGGGGGGAGGGGAGTGGGGCAGGGAGACCACCAGGCAGGGGCGGGGAAGGTGTGAAAGACCTCGGTGTGAGTCTTATGGGGGACAGTAGTCTGAGCACCCTCCTGGCCTCTGCAGTGAAGCCCTGTGCCACAGGCACATTGCATGGCCTGCCCGGAGCGAGGCGCAGAGGAACCCACACCGCCAGTGGACTGTCAGAAAGGAGCCACGTCGGAGCATATCATTTCCCATCGCCTCCCCACCGCCTGAAGAAAGTCACAAGGAACAGGTGACCTGAGTGTGTGCCGGGGCCCCGGGTCATCTGAGGTGTGCAGGTGTGGCTGTGACAACTGGTTGTCACTGCGGGGACAGCCAGGGACGCAGTCGTCTGCACTGGAGTTTGAACTCATTCTCTGCGGCCCCGCGAGGACTTCATCTCCCAGGACGGTCCCCCTTGGGCTTGGAAGCGTCTCCCGTTATGGTGCTCGATCACCGCAGGGAGGGGCGGTGCTGGTAGACCCCGCTTGGGCAGGGGAGGTCAGGTGGTTTCTCCCCAAGTCGATGGGAGAAGCCCCTCTCAGAGCTCCCGCCTCCTTTTCCAGCTGCATCAGACCAGGTTCTTATCTTCCCCACCCTCCTGCCGCATCTGGGTCCCACATCCAAAACAAACTTCCTCCCGCTGCCCAGTTGCCCAGCACCCGGCCGCCAACCTGCTGTGCTTCCTGTCCGCCTTCTCCTTGGAGCGCGGGTTGGCCCGGCCAGCTGGTCCAGATGGGGAGATCCGGAGGGAGCCAAGCACATGTGTTCTCTCTCTCTCTCAGCACGCTCAGCCGGGGACCCCCGCCTTAGCACACATTCCTCCCCTGGAACCTAAAGAATCGTTCTAGCGAGAGCCACCTAGCCCTTGGTCAGCCTCTCCAGGGGCTGCGCCCGGTAGGGACATTGTGAAGCCCCTGTGTGGAGCACGCAAGGACTGGACTGTGTCTTACCCACCTGTCCCAGTTGGAAGCCCTGGTGGTATAATGGCTATGAGTTGGGCTCCCAACTGCAAGGTCAGCAGTTCAAAACCGCCAGCCCCTCCACGGGAGGAAAACGGAGGGAAACTCTTGGGGGCAGTTCTAGCCTATCCTCTAGGTCCGGCATCGACCTGAGCTGGATGTGGATTTTTAAAACCAGTCTCGGTCATCAGCCGTGTGGCTCGGCCCCTCGATGTCACCATGGAGGCCGAGGAGGCTCCTCCACAAGAATACGGAACTGATAACAACGCTCCCACAGGCACCCACGGCAACACCGCTCCGATGAGTATCTTTGATTTCCAACGGCAATTAATCTTCTGTGTCGGCTTCTTCTTTTTAATGCCTGTGGCTGGTTCCCAGCCTTTGTAGCTGTTTCACATCTTGGAGCCGTTTTTGGAAAAGCGAGTAGTAATTGGCTTTTATGTTCTCAGTTTCTGCTGAAAACTGGGCCGGCGGAGGCAGCCATGAGAAAGGAGTAGAGAGGGCTCGCTGCCATCCCTGGGTCACAGCGGGAGATGTCGCTGGAAAAACTGGAGCGAGTGATTCTACCTGACCCAGTTTCAGAATGAGGTGCCTTACCAGCAGCCTCCACTTGCCCACGACAGAATAGGGTCAGGGGTGTGGGTCCCACAGCCCCAGCCCTCTAGGGAGGGAAGGAATCAGGTGTGCAGGTAACCAGGGAGACTCCATGTGGCGAGGTGACATCTGTCAACTGTGGCTCAGATGTGCGTGCTGCTGCCCTGAATGCTGCCCAGGAGGTGGGGCCCCAGCTGAGCAGAAAGGTGGGGCTGTCATAGGCCTGGCCCTCAGGGAGGACAGGCAGTGACCCTGACCCCAGGAGGGGCTGCTCTGGAACAGAGAGGAGTGTCAGTGCTTAGCATCCTTGCAGGTTGGAAGCTGCTCCACTTCGTGCTGATTCTGGAAGTTTAGAAAATTCTGTCCTTTCTGCAGGTCGGCCCAGCACTGGCATCCTTGGGTGATGTTGGTCACTTTCCTGATCTCTTTGGGACCCTCAGCCTAAGGGCTCACAGTGTTTGCCTCTGCCCTTCCCGAGAGCTGCTGTGCGTGACAGGTCAGCGGGTGGCCATTGAGCCATCAGCCTTCTACTCCGGACACTCAGAGTGTGGTGTCCACATGCCGGTGCTGTTTGCTGGAGATGTCCAATTGGGGGGATGCCAAGGTCGGAGGTCTGCTTGGGATGAGTCACCTGGAGATTCTGAGCAGCATGGCTTACAAGTGCCCGGGGGGTGGGGGGTAACCCAGGGGATAGGTGGGTCCTTTAGAGAAATAAAATCAATGATGCTCATATATATGAGCCCTGGTGGCAAGGCAGTTACATGTCGGGCTGATCGCCAGCCAGCTCTGTGGGAGAAAGACTGGTGTTTCTATTTCCATAAAAAACTACAGCCTCAGCAACTCACAGAGGCTCTTTTCCCAAATCCTACAGGTTTCTCTGAATTGGCATTGGTTGATTGACAGTGACTTTGTTGTGTGTGTGTGTGTGTGTGTGTGTGTAAGTATATATATACATTTACCTCTCTACCCTACACACACACACACACACACACACACACAGAGAGCCCTGGTGGGTAGTGGTTAGCATTGGGTTATGATCTGCAAAGTCCACAGTTCGAAACCACCAGTCATTGCTTGGGAGAAAGACAGGGTTTTCTACTCCTGTTGTGATCAGTAGGCTGTTGTGTCACTCTGGCCAATGAACACATGTGGGATTAATCGAAAGGCGGAGAGTTAAATGGCTCGATGAGTCTCGACTTTCTTGTCTCTTGACAATCAGACCAGTGTGCAGCTGCCTTAGATTGTTCTCTGCCTCAACCCATGGACTGTGTCGCTGTAGTTTGAGGTTCCTTCAAGGCCTGCTTTGCCACACTGCTGGTGTGTACATCACTTGAGCTGGGGACTGTCAGACCCTGTCATCTGGCTGACTGTTGGTGACCTGCCTTGCTGTGTGCTGCCTGTGGCCGACTGTTGGTGACCTGCCTTGCTGTGTGCTGCCTGTGGCCGGATTGCCTGAATTGCTCTACAGAGGACTCAGCTGTCTGCTTCCTTCACTTGCACCCAGCGGTCCTCGAGACTTGAAGGACTGCCAGTGTTTCACAGCTGTCTCACGGAAGTGAGCTGCACTGAGCCATTTGTACTGCTCTATAGACTAACTAGTTGTTTATTTTTATGTTGTATATATATTTATCTATATAAACATATATAAAATCATAAGTGTCCTGCTTCTCTAGAGAATGCTGTCTAACATACCTGCAAACAGTTTGAGTCTCAGAAACTCACAGGGGCAGTTCTACTCTGCCCTATAAGGTCACTGTAAGTGGACATGGACTAGATGGCAGGGAGTTTGGATTTATATATACATATGTATGTATATGTAGAAATTTATATAAAGGAAGTGGCTTACACTGTTGTATAAATTTGGTCCAGTTTAAGTTCATATATTGTAGACCAATGAACTAGGAAACAGGGAGACCACAGCTGGTAGATACAGAGGCAGATGAATCCAAGCCAGCTGGCCAGAGGTTAGGCTCTGATGACTCCCAGGATCTGCAGGCAGCATGGCAATCCGTTGGCTCAAGTCTAAAGAACTGAAGATCAGTGAACCAGATACAGGCCCCAGACCAGCAAGGAGCCAGGAGATGACCCTGTGTCTCCAGTAAGTATGAAGTAGGCGGCACTTCTGAGGAAAAGCTGACCGTGCTGTGACCTGAGTAACAGGTTACACTGCACCCCAATCTTGCCAGCACTATTTGGTGGCTCACAGCAGATCCCGTCTTGGAGATGCTTATGTTCTGTTAGGTCAGAGAGGCTTCAACTACCGAGAATCCTAGTCCAGCCAAGTTGGCATAGAAGCCAACGACCACCATGGGATAGAATGCTGCTGGGATGTGAGATAGGTTTGGTGGGGTTAAAGGCGGGCACCCTTTCCAACATGCTAGCCAGATCTGGCATCTAAGGGGAGACGGAGTAAGGATGGAGAGAGCTTCCAAGGTGAGACCGAGGGCTTGTGGCTGGGGGGACATGTCACCTCTGACTCCGGGAATCCCTTCCCTCCGGGCCTGGGCTCAAATCTCACCGTCTCCATACAGTCTAACCTTCCATATTAATCAGGTCCTCCAAGAAACAGACGCCAAGATGGCGCTAGATGGCAAGAGAGGAGAGGTGAGAGGAGCCTGTGGTGGGCTTGGACCCTGAGGAGGGCAGAAGGGAAGGAAGGCTCGGATGCATGGCTTCATGTGCAGGTGGTGTTATGGACGTCCAGCAGGGTCACAGGCAAGTCCTTGAGCCTACATGGTCTACCAGACGGCCCTGTGGGATGGTCACCTTGAACCTAGGTGGACATGAGAGTCCAGCACATGAGGACATTGGCCAGTTACCCATACAATTCAGTATCAGAGCTGCCAACACATTCGATGGCACTGTGCCTGCAACGAGGAGCCCTGGTGCCCAGCTGAGAACCAAAATGTTGGCAGTTCAAACCCACCCGGTGGAATCTGTAAAGACTTAAAAAACAACTCACTGCCACAGAGTCAGGCCTGAGATGGTCAATCTGTCCGGGAGCAGACAGATGGCTGGAAAGCTGTCGGCCTGCGAAGCCCCATGAGCAGCTCTGCTCTAGCTACTCGGGGCAGCAGCAGGAATGAACCCGATGGCGCCCAGCAACGAGCGCCTGCCGTGCTGGCTCAGTGGTAGAATTGTTACCTTCCAATCAGGAGTTTCGGGTTCGATTCCCAGTCAGGACACCTCCAGCCCGGCCACCACTTATCTGTCCGTGGAGGGTTGATGCTGCCAGGATGCGACACAACTTTCAACAGAGCTTCCAGACAAAGGTGGATGGACAACAGACTCTGCAGAATCACTGCACATCACAGCGGCCCGCCCTTCGTGGGGCTGGTGCAGGGCCGGGCAGGGTTCATTCTGCTGTGCATGGGGACAGCGAGGAACGCCATCGCCATGTCTGCCTCTCGACCTATTTCAGACTACAACCCGCGCCTCCCGTCCCCTCAGGTCTCCTCACCTTGGCTCTATCCCACACCCTCCCCCCTTAAGAAACATTGATCGTCCTTCGGCATGCCGCCTCCTGGACTTGCTATTTGTTTCATTTCTATCTCCCCAAGCTCTTGCCTCCCTGTGAGCCGTTAGGCCGGGGCGTTCATTGGTCTGGCTCACCGATGCCTCTCAGGAGCCCAGAACAGAGAGTGCACACAGTAGGAGCTTCTCTGAGGCTTGTTAGGTTGACCATAGTGAGCTGAGTTGGGGAATCAGGAAGAGGACCCCGCTTGGAGGGATGTTTCCCGAGAACCAGGGAAGCGTTTGATGGGCTCTTCGAAGATGCTGGGTCGAGAGGCGTGGCCTCCTTCGCCTTCCTCGGCTGACTCAGCTCGGTCAGACCAGGAAGCTGCACAGGTGGCTGACCCCACTCCCCTGGGCTCTGCAGGCCCTTGCCTTACACAGAAGCCCCCCAACTGACATGCCCCAGAGCACAGACATGGAAGAACAAGAGCTCTCACGGGGCAATGAGGGCTCAGTGGCCGAAGCCCCACCTTCCATGCGGGAGACCCCAGTTTGATGCCACACGACATAGCTCGCATGCAGCCACCAGCCACTGTGTGTGGCTGATACGGAACAGACGTCAGTGGAACTTCCAGGTTGCACCAGGCGAGGAAGAAAGGCCTGGGAATCTACGACTGAACATCGGCCTGTGATGACCATATGGGTCTCCGTGGCCTGAGCCATAGTCAGGGGTGTGATGCAGGGCCAGAGTTTTGTGGCACTAGGCCTGGTGGTACCATGAGCCAGGGTCACCTTGATGGCTCACTGCTTCGTTGAATTGGACCAACACATGTTGTCTTTTTGCTCCATCCAGCAGTTTAACCCCCCGGAGGAGCCAGTGAAGACGTGCATACCAGCAGCCATGTCTCTTGGGGCGGCACAAAGGTGACATTGTTCCCAGGAAAGCGGCTGCCTCCGTTCCTCTGTCCCCCTCCCGGTAAGCACCGTGTGCTGACCTGCCAGCTCAGCGCAAGTGGCTTCCAGGGCCCTGCTGGAGCCCCAGTGGCCCTTCCTGCCTTGCCCGCTACCCCTGGGGTTGCTGAGCTGGGGCCAGGCCCCCCAGGCAGAGTGTTGACTCCTCTGGCCACCTTGAGAGTGTGCACCTGGCCCCACACCCCCAGCTGCTCCAACAGTTGGAAGACCCGCCCCGAGAGCCGCTGCCATGCTTGGCTCTCTCCACGGAAATTCTAGGTGCTTTGAGCCACCTCCCTGCCGGTGGCCTCCTTCCCGGGGCCAATCCTGGCCTTGCCTTCACTGCCTCGGGAGCTGTACATCAAGGGGGTACCCACACACTCCTCCTACAAGACTGACATCAGGGCTGCACTGGGGGTCTCCCCAGCTCTCCCAGGAACCTCTGAGAGTCACTGAGACTGCCTCTGGCCATGCACCCAGGGAGCTGGCCAAAGCAGGCCAAGCCAGCTGGGCCAGGCTCACGGAGCAAACCTCCCTGAGCTGTGGACAGGACCCAGCTTCTTCAAACTGGGCACTTCCTCCAGCTCCTCCTAAGAGCCTCCAGAAGCTGCTCATACCTCCGCCAGCTGCTGTGTGCGGCTTGGGCTCTGGGTAGGATAAGCCCCCGAGGGCTTTCACACTATAATGACCCGGAAGGAGGTCACCCAGTCTTTCTTACAAGGACCCACTGGGTGTGTTTGTACTGTAAACTTCCTGGCCACTATCTGGACAGTTTATAAATCCCAGGGACCCCAAACCAAACAAAAAACCCCAAACCTAAGCTGCCGTCAAGCTGAGTGTAGGATTGCCCCTGTGGGTTTCCAAGACTGTAGCTCTTTACAGAAGTACAAGGTCTCTTCTTTCTCCTGTCGAGCAGCTGGTGGTTTCAAACTGCTAACCTTGTGGTTAAAACCCTACCCTACCAGGGCTCCAGGTCCCAGGGGCCCCAGCACATGACTAAACCTAATGCAAGAGTCCATTCTGACCGTAGCCAGCCTGTGGGGCAGCACACCACTGCCCCATTGGGCTTCCCAGGCTGCTGTCTCCCAGTCTTTCTCCTGGGAGCACTTGGTGGGCTTGAGCCCAGCACCCATTGTCCCCCCAGGGCCCATCATCATCAGGTCACACTCCAACTCAGGGCGCTGCTGTGGGACAGAGTCAAAGGCCCCCGTGTTCCAAGGCTGTCCATTCAACAGGAGCCGATGCCACCTCTTTCTTCTACGAGGGATTACTGTGTTCCAATCGCTGACCCCTTTTGCTTAACCGCGGTGCCACCAGGGCTCCTTTGTGGGGAAAACCAAACTCCCCGCCATCGAGTCAGTGCCGACTCATAGAGGCCCCTGTGGGTTTCCCAGACTACCTGTAGAAAGCCCAGGTTCTCTCCGGAGGAGCTGCGGGTGGTTTCGAACTGCCAACTGTGCAGCTTGCAGCCTCGCCAGAAGGTGTTGAGTGAATGGAGTCTTCCCAGGGGGCCGGCTGCTGCCTCCCTCCTTCCTAACTGTCTTCCGTGGGGAGCTCAGGGCATTCTCGGCCTCCGGCTCCAAAGCCCTGCGCTGCTGGCAGCTTTGCTGCTCCTCCTGCTGGGTTCTCAGCTCCCAGTTCCACAGCGACCCAGAGACAACTCCCCCAGTCCCTGTGCCCAGAGAAGCCCAGGGGGCAGGGCCCACCCATGGGGCGAGCACGATGTGAGAAGGGAGGGCAGTGTGGGGGACGGCTGAGGCCTGAAGACAGCTTCCTCTCAGAGGACACCCTGGGCAGCTTAACTGGGGGGGGGGGTAGGGGAGCTGGTTCAGGCCAGGGGGGCTCTTTTCACCCCGGCGGGTAGCTCTGTGGGGTCCCCGGTGCCCAGTGGTGGTATTTACCCCTGACGAGTGACTTAGGAGCCTGGCATCTTGCCCCTAATGTTCCTCGTCCAATCTTATGGGCTCCATCACTCAGCAGCTTCTGTGTACCCCAGGGACCCACCAGGACCATTTCTCCAAGGACCTGCGATGCCTCCCTCCCAGCCCAGCCAGTGCTCCTCCCTCAGAGCTGCCAGCCACAGCAGGGCGCCGTTTTCATGCAAACAGTGTGCATTGTGCAGGCTCTATGCAAGCCACCCCACCCTCTCAAGCATGAGTTTTCTGTGTGCGCTCTCTGCATGTGCACACGTTACTTACTTGGGTGCGTTGTAAGAGGGGGTGACCCCCCACAACCAGAATTTTTTTCAAAGCTATATATTTAAAATTTCATACAAAGCCTTGTCACCTTCAAGGCACTCTCCATGACACTTAATACATTTGTCAAATCTGTGATTCCATTCTTGGAAACCTTTTTCAAACTCATCTGAGTGAATGGCTGACAGCACCTCCCTCATTTTTTTCTTCACCTCTTCTATGTCGTCAAATCCCTGTCCTTTCATGACCCTCTGCATTTGCAGGGAACAAAAAGAAGTTGTACAGAGCAAGGTCAGGTGAGTAAGGTGTGTGGGGCAAGAGAGGCATGCCATTTATTGCTCCAAACTGGCACACCGAGATGGCCGTGTGAGTAGGTACCTAGTCATGGTGGCAAAACCTGTCCCCGTCTGCCACAAACCAGGCCTTTTCGGTCACACGCTGTTAACACAATCTTTTCAGAATGTCTAAATAGGAAATTTGATTAACAGTCTGACCTGGTGACATGAACTCCAAATGCACTATGCCCTCACATACAAACAAAACAAGAAAACAAATGAGTGAGGCCGTTTCCTGGATACCCATCTTGTGTGGAAATCCAGTTTGAATGGCCGCCTGCGCGGGGGCATTGAAGCCTGCAGCCAGGCTGCGGTTTGTCCCAAGCCCCAGAGATCGTCGTGGGAAAGAGCACCACATATACCAGGGACTTTGGGAAGGGCTCTCCGGCGGGCAGCCTGGCCTGGCTGGAGGGTGGAAAGTCGAGTGTGCGCTCTGGGTTAAGACCAGGACGGGGACCACGAGGCCCCGGGTAAGAAGATGCTTTAGACATGCCTCCACCTGTGTGCTTCCCCTCCAGTCCCCAGTCAGTTGACGATGAAGTGGGGAAATCGATGTCTGTGTGTCCTCAAAGAATAAGGACAAGGCTGTCAACCCCCTGCCCAACCAGGCCCGCATCCAGGGACAGGGCTAGTCAATCGCATAGAGACCACTGGTCCCAAGCGGGGAAATGGGTGTCCCAACAAGGGAACAGGCTTTGACGACTGAAGGAGAGGGGAGGGGAGGGGAGGGGCCCGCAGGGAAGGCGGGAGGGTGGGAGGGAGAGGATGGAAGGAACTGTAGACACAGTGGGGTGTACTGGGACCCTGCCACTCCTTTGGTGAGAGCGACTGGGAAGCTACATAGAGGTTTGGGGGTTTGGTTATGTTCCACAAATAAGCGGGAGGGGGACATTTAAATTTGAGAGGGAGAAGTGTCACAGCCTTAACAACGCGGCCCATTCCCGACCCCTCCGGACTCAGCATTGGTCTGAGTGGTTGCAAGGGAGGAAAGGAAAAGGGAAACGGACTTCGGTTCTTCGGTGACACACCAGCCAGCTCAGACCCGCCAACCAGGAACTCCACGTCTAAATAAGCCGAAAAGGATCACTGTAGTAAGTATAAAACCGCTACTATTTTATGCTATTCAAACATAGGAGCAGTTGTGAGGCTGGGCCAGGACCGGGCCCTGTCTCCTGCTGTGGCGCACAGGATCCCACGGGCTAGATGGCACCCGACCCCAAGAGCAGCAACAAGGTGAGTATTCTAAGTCAGGGATTAGCGACGCCTTTCCGTGAAGGGTCAGAGTGCATTTTTTAGGCTTCGTGGGTTACATAGTTTCCAATTCTGCTTGCAACCCCACGGACGAAGGAGCATGACTGTGTGATGACAGTGTGTAAATACACAGATTTATCCTCTTGGGCGGCTGGAAGTCCAGGCTCAAGGCACCAGCTGTCGGGGAAGGCTCTCTGTGTCGGTGGGCTCTGGGGGAAGGTCTTTGTGGGCCCTGCATTCCGTGGAGGTCTCCAGGAGGCCTGGCTTCCATCTTCTCCCGGGGGGGTCCTGGGTCCACTCCAGGTCTTCTGCCTTGGTGGCACTAAGGTCTCTCTGCTTGCTTTTCTCTCCTGAAGCAACAAAGTCCCCTTACCTCAGGTAAGGCTGGCACCTGAGTAGGATGTGGTTCCACACGGGAACCCTGTCTCACCCACACAGCAGGTGCAGCCTCCTCCTCATGAACATACCTAACCCTGCCTCCCACCACATAGAGCAGCGGTTCTCAACCTGTGGGTCACGACCCCTCTGGGGGTCAAAGGACCCTTTCACAGGGGTGGCCTAAGTCAATCAGAAAACCTAAATATTTCATAATATATAATTACATATTGCTTTGTGATTAATCACTATGCTTTAATTATGTTTAATTATGTACCATTTGTAACAATAAAATACATCCTGCATATCAGATACTTACATGACAGTTCATAGCAGTAGCAAAATGACAGTGATGATGTAGCAATGAAAATGTTTTGGTTGGGGGGTCACCACAACATGAGGAACTGTATGAAAGGGTCATGGCATTAGGAAAGTTGAGAACCACTGATGCAGAGGTTGGGATTCACAGCATACCACAAGGGAGGACAATTACATCAAATCCCCCCCGGGGGTGATTGCATCCTTACATAACTAGCACAGCGTGGAGCACCTGGCCAGGCGGAGTTGATACTTCTTTGGGGGACATATACTTCCACCCGTGACAATGACTCCATAACCCCAGGGGATGGAATAGGGTTTCCAAGGCTGCAGTCTTCACAGGAGCAGCTCACTGGATCGTTTCCCACAGAGTCACTGCCTGGGATAGAACCACCAACTTTCCTCTTTGCAGCCAAATGCTTACCTGTTGAGCCACCAGGGCTCCTTGGAATTCGGTGTAATGTAGGATACGTGACCGGACATCAAAGCCTTCTCCAAGTGTGGACTTTCCCTGGTTTCTGTCACAAGGGCAGCGGCTTGGCTGACCCAGGCAACATTTCCAGAGGCTGGTGGGGCAGGTGTGGGGTGAGGCTTGTAGTTGGCAGAGCAGAACTGGCAAGACTGGCAGTCTCAGAGCCATGGGGGCGGAGGGGGTGGGCGGCGGGGGGGGAATGAGCAAGTGTTCTGTTTCATTTCCCCAGGCACCACGCAGGAGCTCCTGGTCAGGTCCTCACAGGATTCCCAAACAGGATTCCCAAACTAATAGGCTGCAGAGATCTAGGTGGCCGGCAAAGTCTCCCTGGGTCTCCTGCACATCCATCACTGCCCCCGCCTGCCCGCACCCCTACCCCCGGCGGCAGTCAAACGTCCCTCTCTCCCACACCGCTTGCTTGGGGGTGGCAGGCTGAGACACGGCTGCAGACTCGGGCCAATTAAATGAAACCAAAGCCCAAGAGAGAGAAGCCCAGAGCGAGCACAAGCTGATGATGCTGTGGGGAAACTGGAGGTCTGACCTGCGTCTGATGGGAAGGCAAAGCGGTCCTAAAACAGTGTGCTGTCCTCCAACAATGCAACCTAGAACTGCCGTCCGACCCAGCAATGCCACCCCTGGGTGTCTGCCTGCCCCAAAGACTGGACAGCTGGACTCAGACAGAGGCTCGTCCGCCTGTGTTCACTGCACCCACTCACACTAGCAAAGGTGGAAACAACCTAAAAGCCCATCAACCGATGAACGGACACGCGAATGTGGCCCATACGGACAGCAGACTAGCCCTCAGCTCCAGAAACAGCGTCTGGACGGTGGTGCAGTGTGCCTGGAGCTGGAAGACACGCGGCGTGCAACAAGTCAGTGCAGGGGACACATACGGTTTGACCCCACTTACACAAAACAAGAATAGGCGACTGCATCCAGACTGAAGTTTATGAGTCGTTACCAGGGGTGGTTGGGTGGGGATGGGTGCAAAAAGAGGGGTTATTATTGATAGAAAATTGAGTTTCCTTTACAGTGATGTAAAAAATCATACCGACTAAGGATTGGGTTCACACGGTTCAATGACTGTCATGGCTATCGACAATTAAACATCTGTCAAAAATTGAGTTGGCAGGTGGGAAAAAAGGCTGAGCACGTACCATCTTTGGAAATAGTTCAGGGCCTGGCTTATCGTCACGGCAGCCCTCAGCAAGGAAGAACCCGCCATCCCTTTTCTGGTGTGGCCTCCGAGTGTGAACATCTTCCAGGGACTCCTTACTTGTTAAGGAGCTCTGGTGGCATAGTGGGTTATGCGTTGGGTTGCTAACCATAAAGCCAGCAGTTCTAAACCGCCAGCTGCTCCTCGGGAGAAAGATGAGGCTTTCTGCTCCCACACAGAGTCCCGGAAACCCACAGGGGCCATTCCAGCCTCTTCGACAGCATCTCCACGGAATGAACTCAATGGCAGTGAGTTCATTTCTTATTTCACTATGATAGTGGTGGTTATGAGCTGCAGTTGAGGGGGTCCCCGGTCATGGCGACCCCGCCTGCCAAGTGGAGAGAAACACTGCCCAGTCCTCTGCCGTCCCCACTACCAGTGGCAGAGCAGACCGTTTTGGACGTGGCTCCCTAGGCCTTTCTTGCTAGTCTGTCTCATCTGGAAACTCTGCTGGAATCTGTTCAGCATCGTAGCAGCGAGAGAGCCTCCTCTGGAGACAGGAGGTAGCGCTGCATGAAGGGCAATGGCTGGGATTGAACTGGGGTCTTCCTGGTGGTAGATGAGAACTCCACGCTGAACCACCGCAGCCCGTCCATCATACTAATTGCTACCACGTGTGAGCAATTGCTGTGTGCCAGGCACGGTTCTTTGAATGTCAGAACCACTTAACCCCCTCTTTTGTCTTCTACCAGATCTGCAATTACAAGCTAAACCTGTTTTGTAAATGAGGAAACGGGACACTGGAGAAGGTGACACACTCACCCTGGGGTAGTTCCATCATCTGGTGTCAATTTGAGACTTAAGAGTGTGGGGGTGGAGTTTAGCCTGTCAATCAGGTCGCACTTGATGACCTCATTTGTAGGCGCTAAGGAGAGAAATAGCTCGCTAGAGGCAGGACACAGGCTCACTCCATGGGAGATATGCTTGCTGACAGGACACATGGAGCCAAGCTCCAAGGGGTCACGTGGAGACCCCTGCCAGTGCTGAGATGCCTCTACTGCCACTGGATCCACAAGACTCTCCACCCACTGGTCTGTGATCTTCCTGCATTCGGCGTCATTGTATGTGCTTTGTGAGTCTGAAGAGGACTTTATAGATTGGTATCAGACATATGGGCTAATGTCAGACTTACGTACTTGATCTGGACTGGGCTGAGATGGCTTCTCTATATTCAATTGCTCTTGTATATAAAGCTCTTTCTTTTGTACACCAAAAAAAGGGTAAATTTTATTTATGTTAATGTATTTTAAGACACATCTAACAGGTATTTCTAGTGGCTTCTGACTTCAGAAAACCCTTTTCCCTTCTGGTTGTGGTTCGAGGCCATCGAGTTGGCTTCAAGTGGTGGATCCCGCTGTACAGCTGAATGAGACCCTACCTGGCCCCACAGTGGTAGTTAGGCTTGAGCCCATAGTTGCAGCCAACATGCCAATCTAGCTCATGAATGGTCTTCCTCTTTTTCAATCACTCTCTTCTTTAAAATTTTTTTAAATTTTATCTTTCTTATACACATATGTGTGTTTATTAATTTGCTTCTCTAGTCTACCCAGACTAACACACCCCAAGTCAGAAAGTGGCAGTGGCTTAAATGGGGCCTCCTCCGTTCAGAAGCCCAGCTTCCTGGCCCAGGGCAGAGACTTGAAAGAGTTCGGACCCAAACTTTGCATCTGCCACATCCCCGGGCTGTTTCTCAAAAGCCCGCAACCACCCCGCTATCAGAAGCCTCGTAATGTCGGTGCCTCATGCGCCCCTAGAAGCAGAGGCGGGGGAATGTCTCCCTAGAAAGAGTTGGTTCATGTTCACCTGCCACACCCACCAGTCTCTCCTTAGGAGAAAGGGGGGTGCTTTCTGCCCCCCTGAAAGATTGACAGCCTCAGGAATCCTCAGGGCTGTTCCGCTCTGTCCTCCAGGGTCTGATGCAGGGAGTGAGCTAGGGCAGAAGACACCCAGGGTTGCCCTGGTGGAGAGAGCTGGAACCCTTCCAGCCTTGGCACCCGCTGATGGGGCTATTGGCCTCTGGCCTCCAGGCTTGCTACCGGTTGGGATCCACTCCAAGGCGCTGGGTGACGAGTAGACGGGGCTGATGCTCAGCCGCTAATGGGAAAGCTAGAGGTTTGGGCCCCGGTCATTGAACACCCCATGGGGGGCAGTTCTATTCCCCCATGCAGGGCCGCCAGAGTCTGTACGTGTCAGGGGAAGGAGGGGAGCAAGACCCGGCTTCTGGCAGCGGACTGTGGTTAAGGGCTTCATCGATGTTTATCAAACCCTCGGCTGAGGCCACCGGTCCAATAACCCCATCGCCCTGCAAAGATGAGCCCCCCTCACGGGATGGCAGCGCTGTTGGGGAATCGTGGCATGCAGAGCCAGCCCAAAGGACACGTGGGATGGGAAGGAGCTTTTGTGAGACAGACAGAAGGTGCTTGTCAACATACAGCTTCCCCGAAAGCACCCCAATCTTAGGGCAGGCTGCATTTCCCCCTAAAATCACCTGGGCTGCTGTGAGTTGCTAACCTGGCAGGCGACTGACCGGGGTGTACCTGAGGCTGAGATGGACCAGCCTTGGTGATGGCCAGGGGAAGCTGGTGTATGCTGAAGCCCAGACTGGGCTGCCGGGACTTGTGTGCTGAGCCCAGGTCGTTGAGTCCCCATTGTTGTCGTGTTGATTCTGATGGGTGCCTGTTGAGAACCGGCTCCTGACGTGGCAGAGGCGGATCCTCGGGCCTTTTTCCTGAGGCCCCCTTTGCCTGCGGGCTCCAATCGCCGGCCTTTTGGCCAGCAGCCGCTGCATGTGTGCTGTGTGCGACGGTGCAGGGATTGTGGAGGGCAGAGCAGAGAGGGCGCACCCAGCAGGCCTGCAATGGGGAGGCCCGGCTAGCCCAAGGCTGGCCCCGCAGGAACCGGAGACTCCCAGGCACAAAGGACCCTTGCCGAGTGACCCCTGAGATGAGTCTAGAACAGCAGTTCTCAACCTGTGGGTTGCGACCCCTTTGGGGGTCAAATGACCTTTTTCACAGGGGTTGCCCGATTCATAAAAGTAGCAAAATGACAGTGATGAAGCAGCAACGAAAATAATTTTATGGTTGGGGGGGGTCACTACGACACGAGGAACTGTATGAAAGGGTCGCGGCATGAGGAAGGTTAAGAACCACTGATCTAGAACATTCAGCCAAGCCATGAGCTGACTTTGAAGCCAGCCGGCTTCGCTACTGGCAGCTTGGCACTGGCTTTACCGATTTAAAGGCTCCAGGACATCCTTAAGAGAATTTCAGAACTTCACAGATCTTTTTAAATGCAATTAAGTTTCTTTTTAAAAACATTTTCAAGTTGGGAAGGCAACCAAGGGAAGATTTCGAAACCCGTGCCTCTGGGTTTCGGCAGCCCCTGGGGCGTGCCCAGATAAACCGTGGGACCACAGCTGAAAGCCATCCAGTAGAGTGGCCTTCTGCGAGCTTGGCAGGACGGGGAGGCAGGACTGAGAGGGAGCTGTGTCTGCCCTGGAGAAATGTCACATGTGGAGAGAGATGGGGACCAGTGAAGCAGGCAGGATGTGCCCAGTACCAAACGAGGGGCCTTTGCCAGTGCAGGGGTGCCGGGGGTAGGGCATTGCCATGCCATCAGGAGGACTGAGCCGGGCTTTCTCAGGGCCAGTTGGGGGGCTCAGAATTGGAGGAGAAGAGGAAGTGAGCAGAGGGCTTGGCGGGGACACGGGGGCAGGGCAGGAGGAGGTGGGACTGTCACTTCCCAGCTTCTCCATCTCGGGGCTCAGACTCTAAACAAGGGCCTCACCTCACCCTTTCTTATAACCGCCCCCCCCCCATCCAGCTCACTTCTCCTGTACCCTCTCCCTAGAGTAGCATGCGAGAAGGCTTTCCAGCTCCATTCATTAATGGGACGTGTCCCTCCACTGCTTTCTGCCCCTCAGAAAGCTGAGCTCCCACCTGGCCCTGCACCAGCCTCTCCACGCTGGAGCTTCACCACAGGCTTCCGAACCAGCCACCTTCCATCACCACCTGAAGGCAGGTAGTGGGCACTCATCTGGCCCCACGTGCTCCGGTGCTGGCCACGACTCTCAGGAGAAACCCCAGCCCCCACTCAGCTTGCAGGGGCCTAATCCACCTCCACCCCCACTGTCACATGTCCAGCTCAAGCTCACTTAGCTCCTAGCGCTTCCAGGCAGTGAGGAAGACAAAGGGCATTTGACAAGGTCTGCCGCAGCTCCGACGTGGCCGGAAAATACTGCTGACACTCCTGTGGCTGTGCCGGGCGGTTCCTAGGCTCATCACTAATGGGAATGCTGGATCGTCATTAGAGCACCGGTTCTCAACCTCTGGGTCTCGACCCCTTTGGGGGTGAACGACCCTTTCACAGGGGTCACCTAAGGCCATCGGAAAACACATATTTCCAATGGTCTTAGGAACCAAGACATCGCTCCTCTATCCATCTCCAGGCAGATCCGCCCACATACAGATCCGCCTGCCTATGAATACGTGGTATGAAGACCATGCTACACCATGCTACACCATGGTTCAAGACAACATTTCATTGTCATTAGAAATAAATATTTCACAATATAGAGTTACATATTGTGTTTGTGATGAATCACTAAGATTTCATTATGTTCAATTTGTAACAAAGGAAAAATATATCCTGCATATCAGATATTTACATGACGATTCATAACAGTAGCAAAATGAGTTATGAAGTAGCAATGAAAGTAATTTTATGATTGGGGGCCATCACTCCATGAGGAACTGTATGAAAGGGTCACAGCATCAGGAAGGCTGAGAACTACTACATTAGAGGTTAGTAAAATGGAGAATAACCAAGACCTTAGGACAGGATTGTCCTGATAGCTTCAATATTGACCTTTACAAAGAAGTGGGACTATTTGCTTCTACACGAGGATGAAGTTTACAGCTCTCAGAAAGAGGCGGCACTGTGGGTGAAGCGCTGGGCTCTGGACCCCAAGGTCGGCAGTTCAAACCCAGCTGCTCAGCTGCGTTTCAGGGGAAAGACAGGCAACCTGCTTCTGCGAAGACTCACCGCGTCTCAGACATGCTATGTAGGGAAGGTCTCTGTGAATCAGATTCCGCTTGATGGCCTTGGGCTATGTTTTTGGGGAGGTGGGGCTGGGCTCAGGCTTGAATGGTTCATTAGTAGAAGATAAAATGCAAATGTCCTGCTTAAAGACAACCAAAGCCTGCATTGCATCACAATGATTGGAGAAAGACGCGATTCATTCACCTGATTATGTTTGGAAAGGTTGGGTACATCTCAGTGTTAGCGATGCATACTCAGGGAGGGAGGGAGTGCCCAGTAAGCACCGAGCTGCTGAACTGTGACAAAATCATGGAGGGAATTGCGAGAGCAAAGAGTAGAAAGAACTATTCCTTGTAACATGCTTGAGATGCAAGACCTAGTTCAGTATCAACTGCAGGCCCTTCTGGTAATGTTTGCTTGCTCACCACCTTTTATTATTTTTTTCTGTTTTAAAAAAATCTAATTTAAAGAATGTATTCTTAATTGGGAGTTTGTACATACATCATATTACTTCATTGTTCAATCATGTCGAGTAGAACTGTACGACTGCTTCCACAATCAGTTTCCAAATGTGTTTTTTTTCTTCCTGGACTCACGGGAGGGATGCGCAGATCGCCGTGCTGCCGGTCCCGTCTGGCATGCTGTCTTGGTCACTAGGTGACATGTGCCTTCTCAGGTTTTGAAAGATACCGAGAATAAAGATTTTCAGACACTGGGAATAATAATAAAAAAAAGACACGAATAAAATGGGAGGAATAAAAAAGCTGAATTGATTTATATGAAAGCTGATTTCCCAAGGCATCCTCAGAGTGGAGCTCCCCTCGCCTCCACACCCCCCCCCCAACCGTGTAGTCAGGTGGGGGGGCTGCCAGTGGGATAGCACTCGGTAGAATAAGAGCAGGGGTCAGGGCTGCGGTGTGGAGCCTGGACTCCCTGAGAAGCTTGGGGGGCTGTGAGGAAGAGCTGAGGCTGAAGCAGAAAGTCACCTGCCTTTTGGAAAGGCCAGCTGATTGCTAGATGGGGTGGTGGCCAGCAGGGGACAGATGTGAGACACAGACACAGAGGGAGCACCAGCACCCCTCCCCCCAGGAGGTAGCAGCCAGACCCAGACGCTAGGCAGAACAGACACCTAGGCCTGGGTGGAGGACATGGGACAAGGGGACCCGGGAGTCAGCAGGTTTGGAGACAGTGAGTGAGGGCCAGCCTGGCAGGTATGGCTAAAGGGGTGCCTGACTCCTCCTGGTGAGGCCTGGCTCCCCTCTTGAGCCCAAAGCACTGAGACCAGGCTATGTGGGGGCTTCCTCCATGCCCACATCGCCAAGACAGGAGGGCATTATTCCCAGACTTGCTCTCTTTGGGGGCCCCATTGTCCCTGCACAAAGAGGCAGTGATTCTTTGTTTGTTTGCAGCTTCTGGTGCCAGTGAGAGAGAGGCTGCCCCGGGCCAGCAGTGGGTGCTGGAGAGCCCTGAGAGCCACTGAGGAGCCACCAGGGCTGGGGCTGGTCAACAAAGAAGACCTGATGTCTTGGGGCCGAGGCTTGGGGCTCAGGACCAAGAAGGATGGCGCAGGGCTGACACATGCTGCTTCTGGGTTCAGGAGCCAAGCATCTACTCCTCTGCACTGCCTCCCTCCCTCCCTCCCTCCCTCTTTCCCTTCCTCCCTCCTTCCCTCCCTCCCTCCTTCCTCTCCTTCTCCTGGTCCCTCTTTCCCATCGTCTCTCATTTCCCTTTCACTCCAACCTTCCAGCCTCTCCAGCAGATGCCTGCCTGCCTGCAGTCTCCATACTTCGTCTCTGAGTGCCTGGACCTCCTGCCATCCCCCCTCTGGCCAGTACTCCCACCCTCCTGTACCTGCCCGTTATCCTTGCCTAACCTGCCTCCCCCTCCCCCCCCCACCTCACAACCCACCAGTCCTGTATTAGGGGCCCTCAGAACCCAGAGAAAAGGTGGCTTGGTTGTGGAAGACACTTAACCTACTCAGTTCTCCTGGGATCTGATCATGTGACTGATGCGTCCACCCGGGCAGCGTCTTCATCTCATGCCATGTTGGCACTGCCAGGCCTCCTCTTTGCCTTGGTTTTTAAAATTTGGATTGGGGTTGCCCCATGGGTTTCCATCTATCCCACCCCTCCCCAGGCTGAGCACCTGGGCCTGCATCTGCACCCCACCATCACCACCCCACCCTTAATGCCACGGGAAAGAAGTTCACCAACCTTGGGTTTGAAAACTTGTTTTCCTTCTCTGGTGCTGACCAATCCACAATCGGAGCTTTTCCCTCCACTGGGTCCACCCATAGTGGTTATATGTTGGGCTCCTAACTGCAAGGTCAGCAGTTCGAAACCATCCGTCACTCTGCAGGAGAAAGATAGGACATTCTATTCCCAGTCTTGGAAACCCATGGGGCAGGGGCAGTTCTGCCCATCCTATACGGTCGCTCTGAGTCGACATCGCCCTGCTGGCACTGATGTTGGTTTGGTCTGGGCCACGGGGAACCTCTCCTGCACAATGGAACCTTCCTTGGGGCATGCTAGACGAGGGGTCTGTGGGTGCACAGGGCCCCGGGCGTTGCAGGGGTGGGTTCCCCCAGTCTCTGGTCCATGGTTGGTGTTCAGCAGTGGCAGCTGTGATGCTGTGGCCGTGACAGTCGTCATCAGAGCTAACTCTCAGTGAGTGGGGACAGCCGTATGTAACTGGAACTGGCTTTTTCTTGTCTGCTGGGTGGTCTGCCCCAGTTTCTCTCTGAGGGTCTGGCTGGGCACTGTGGGCCCATGTCAGCACAGGTCCCAGCCCCCAGCCCCCAGTCTTCCCCTGGGGATGGACCCCAGCCTGGCCCTCTGATGGGTCAGCTCCAGGCCTCCAGAAGAACAGGGACTCTGCGCGTAGCCCAGAGTTATAGGGTTCCAGTCAGACACAGTACCCCCCGAGCTCTCCTGCTCCAAGAGCATCAGCAGTGGCTTTGAGGATGAAGTCAAACCAGAGCGGATGGCTACCTGACCGCAAAGCAAGAAGCCTCATCAGCAGGAGCATCTCCATCTTTACTGAATATTCAAGTCCTGTCAGTGCCCTCAAGCCAAGCCAGGAGAGCCAGCAGGTGTGGGGCAGGGCCAGGATTTTGCATTTCTTACAAGCTCCTGGGTGAGGTAGAAGCTGCCTGAGACCACCCCAGGGGGGAGCATGGCCATTGGTACCGTCTCCCTGTGCTTAGGCAGTGCAGTTGCTGGCTTCTAACAGCTTCTAGAAGACCCTTACTAGGGCCCCTTGGCTGCCCATTGATAGAAACTCGGGGTACTGGCTGAGGTGAGACCACCCTGAGCTAAGAGCAGAAGCAGCCGTGGCCCCCAGACAGTGACCCTGTGGTCTCAAACGCCCCTTGCAGTCTGCAGCCCTGACCTGGAGGTGCCATCTTGCTGAGCCTCTGTCATGTGTAAGCTGTTGGTGTGTCTCCATGACTATTTGGGCTGCACCATGCGGGTGGGGGTGGGGGGCGGGTATCCTGGGACCATCTAGTCCCCCAGGTGCTGAAGGACACACCTGGTGTTGTGCATGACAGGGACTGTGCACGGCGGGGAAGCAGCTGTGAGATCCTACAAGCAGAAGGGATCGCGTGGATTTGGGACACTGCAGAGGGTCAGATGCTGCCCGTGCAGGTACAGGTGTGAAGGCCCACAGGAGCCCCCTTCATGTGTCAGAAGGGAGGCAGAAGAGAGGCCAGTGTGGAGCCTGCAGGCCATGGAAAGGGTTGGTGGCCTTCTTAACAGGAGCAGATGGGCAGGGAGGGGAGAGGATGAGGAGGGGGAGAAATCCCTTGGAGAGGGAAAAATCACAGGAATCTCCCTGGGACATGTGCTTTCCCTGTGTGTCCCCTTGCCTCATCTTCACCCCCATTGCCCAGCAGCGAATCCTGAGATTCCCCTACAGATGCTGTCGGCAATGCCCCGCCAAGGCCCTTCGCAGATGGGGCTCCAGGAACGCATGTCTCTAAGCATTCACACGCCATGGTGCAACTCCTGCTGCCTGACGTGCAAACGTGTGAGCTAGGGACAAGAAAGAGACCACCCCATGCCAGACCCACTGCCATCCATCAATTCTAACTCACAGCGACCCTACAGGACAGAGGGCACTCTCCCTGTCGAGCTTCCAGGGCTGCAGACCTTGATAGAGACAGACTGCCTAGCCCATCTCCCACAGAGTGCATGGTGGGTTTGAACAGCCAACCTTTGAGTTAGCAAGCCCATGCTTAGCCCATGCCACCGCCGTGGTTCCTAAAAGAGGACAGTTGATGAAATCCAGAGCAGTTTTACTAAGGTTGCTGGATTTAGAGGGAAACTAGACATGACTGGGCAGCCAAGAGAAGCACTCGGGAAAGGGATTCCTTGACTTTGGAAGATCCTAAATGCCAGTGGAAATCTTGGTGGAGGGAGGAGAGACTTCCAAGCCCTGCCTGTGGACAGGAAGCCGAGACCCACAGCAGCGTGACACAGCCTTGGCTGAATGGAACAAACCCTGAGGTGCGACATTTAGAGGGATGCCCAAAAGAGAAAGCAATGCCTAGGCCTGGGCAAAATCCTGCTGCCATGACCCGCCCGCTGCTGCCCGTGTCGCCAGGCTGTAGCACAGGGGACAGTTAATAGAATTATCTCCCAGTCTGTCGTCCAGAAAACAGTGCCTCCCAGATCATGTAAGGAGGTGTGGAGGAAAACCATCCCACAATTTGAGAGTGGATAGATGTGTATGTTCTGAACGCAGTGAGCTTGAGCAGGAGGGTAGTCTGTGGAAAACCAGCCCAGTGAACACACTGTGACAAACACCCACTGCATGAAACGAAGCCAAAGGGGGTCTGGCTGGTGAAGAGGGGAACGGAACCTGGAAGAGAAACTATTCCAGGGATGACCTAGGGACACTGAGGCTACCGACGAGCTTCATCAAATGGTGAGTTCAGTAAAACAAGACCTCACCTGCGAGCTGAGTTCCATGGCATGCCAGGGCGAGATGTGCAGAGGCTTCAGAGCAAGGGGACTCATCCAGAAATAAACCCATGAGCACATCAACGATTTCACCCACGAACTGCAAAGAGTGGGGACTAATCAAGATGCTGCGACGGATGGAACTGTTACCATGGAAGAATTGCTGAATGCATCCGCGGTGCATGCACAGACGTGAGGCAGCAATTGAAGGAGAGGACAGGATAGCCTTGGAGGACAAAGATGATCCAATATAATGATAACTGATGCTTCTGAATCAGGCAACAAATAAAAGAGAAAAAGATAACACACCCACTCGGCTAAATCATCCGAAGCAGCAAATGTCTATGGAAAAGGCATCAGGAAAAGAAAAAAGAGTTACAAAGTGATTGACATTAAGCTGTATCCTGGCTGAGTTATTGACCTTGGAGGATAAACTATGACTTCAGTCAGAAAAGACCTGCAAGGAGAAGACAAGGCAGGTGTCCAAGGAAACTTGACACAAGACAATGGGCAATGTCACATCCAACCGTATTAAGGTGCTGCAAGTAGTCATCCACGCAGGAGAGCAGCCAGCAGGCCCCAAGACAGGAAGGGATTGGGGGCTTGGACACACCCAGCCTGCCACGAGATGAACTCCAATGGAGAACTTGGAGATGAACTGCACTCACCAGAAAGCAGCCTTGATAGGCTTGAACTCTCCACGTGTGCGCGACGTCAGGGATGTGCCAATGGAACCATTTAAAAAGGTGCACACTCGGGAAACAAAAGCCAGGAAGTGGGCAAGAGGAGGTGGGAGGAGGTAAGTACAGGTATGCTCACAAAACAAACAAGTTTTAAGAATCGAAAATCAAAACTGCTACGTAAAAACCCGAAACAACAAAAAAAACACACACAAAAAAAACAAAACAAAAAACCCAAAACAAAGCTTAATGAGGGCGGTGACCTCAGTGCTGATCAGCACCATTGTCCTCCCACGGGGGAGGAATCTTAGAAGAGGTAATATTTTGGTGGGGGGACATTTATTTGGGGACAGAAATTCCTTAGCTTTTAAAATCTTCTATGAAATGAAAGTAGAGTTCATTTAAAAACATTTTCGTTTCATAATGGCACTGTGAGAGAATATTGTTACTATTCATTGCCTCTGAGTCAACTTCCGTTCCTGGTGGCCCCACGTCTGCAGGGCAGCACTGTACCCCGAGTTGTCTGGCCATGCTCCTAAGTCTCCCCTGGGTGCTTCCAACCTGCCAACCTTTGGACTCATGGCGGAGCCATCCCTGCCTGCCTGCGATTTAGGAAACACCGACCTGGAGTCTTCAATACGCAGACACTGTTCTGGGTACTCAGGAAGCTAAAAGGGGGCGGGGGACAGAACAAAAAGACAAGAACATTATTCCAAAATGCTGATTACTAAAAAAATTTACAAAACGAGTGCTCTCCTTTCTGGGGACAGCAAGTGCCTTTGAACACTCTCCATTACGTGTTTTAATTTTCATGAAGCACGGGATAACTTGTTTCAATAAAAACAAAAATCGTCCTTTAAAATGATTCTAGCTTTTAAAACTAGAATGGTTTCACTCAGGAGAACTTGGGAGATGATTCTGTTCCACTTGTTACGTTCGCATCTTTCATTACTGAGAATTCTGGTCTCTTTCCCCCTTCCTGTCTCTGTAGCCCCGGAATGTCTTTCTGGCTTGGAGTGTCCTTTGTACCGTTTTCCATTCCACACGCGTTTGTAGCTGCTCTTTCTACATGTGCGCTCGTCAATGCCCGTCTTGTGGCAAATCCCGCCCCTTGCCCCATCTTATTTCGGGACACAATTACTTTATTAAAGTAATCATTATTTTCTTGTAAGAAGCATGTGATCACTATTGGAAGTCAGAAAATATAAATAAATAGAAAACCAGAGTGTTTTAGAGCCACATACCATTCCACGTACTCAGAATCAACTTCTATTAACACCTACAAGTATATATTTCCAGATGCTTGTCTATGTAAATACCAGTTGAGATTTGTTTTCTTGTCTTTTTTTTACAACAAAAAAAAGTCACCTTATCACAGAATAGATTGTTTTGCAATATGTGAACGTTTAACTCTCTTGGGAGAATTTACTGCAAACATCTTTGTATGTCATTACACTGCTCTCCTCTCCAAAGTTTACGCCAAATGTAAGCTTTTTCGAAAGTTTCAGGCTGTGGATTGTTTTATTGTCTGCCTCTTGACTCTTGCTTAATTCACGATGGACCATTTGGCCGGTTTCCTGTTTCTCGCCCAATAACACAGAAGGCAGGGAATAGCTCTGGTGAAAGAGTGTTTCATGGAGGCTCACACCTTTCAGGCGGACCAATGTCAAGTGGCCCAGGCAATGTGAGATGCATTGGGAAGATGTCTGACGGATATTGAGAGCTGCCATCCAGGAAGGTCGGCCACATTGCAGCCCCACCACCAGTACTGTGCGTTGTTGCTTAGGCGCTGTCGGGTGGGCGTTGACTCACAGTGACTGACGTTCAGGACCTGCGCCACCCTCAGGGTGGTGGTCACGTGTGGGCCCTGTGTTGCAACCACCGTGTCAACCATCTCCTGGAAGCTCGCCCACTTTTTCACTGCCCTCTGCTTTTCCAAACACGAAGCCTTTCTCCAGGGTCTGGTCTCCTCTGAGCACGTGTCCAAAGCACAGGAGAAGTCTCGGCACCCTTGCTCTTAAGGAGCATTCTGGTTGTACTTCTTCTAAGACAGGTCTGCTTGTTCTTGGGGCACTGCCTGGTACCCAATATGCTTCTCAGCACCAAATGCATCCCTCCTTCTGGGTCTTCCGGATTCGCTGTCCGGCTCTCCCGTGCACAAGAGGCGACTGAGAACACCAGGGCGTGGAATGGCATCACATCCTTAGTAAAAAAATAACACTTGGGATGCATCTTGAGTCCAGTGCTGTCAGTGGTGGGATACCAGAAAGAGAACCAAACCACACCTGCTGCCGTTGAGTCGGCGCAGGGCAGAACTGGCCTGGGAGAGTGTGAGAGGCTCTAAGTCTTTGCGGGGTAGAAAGCCCCGTCTTTCTCCAGCGGAGCTACAGATTTTGGGGATCTCAGCCCAATGCTTAGCCACGATTCCGTCACTGCAGCTGTTCTCTGCAACATGATTAAAAAGGCAACTCTTTAATTCCTTAACTCTGGTTATAAAAGGAGAATTATATCTGAAGGTTGCTTTAATGTGAGGTTCTCTGATTACTAGGGAGCTTGCGTTTTCATTTCTGTTTCTTTCTTATGGAAAAAAATCCCTCCATTATGATTATTATCAATTTGGCCGTTTAAAAAGTAGGCATCTTATTGTTTTGGAATACTTGTCTATGTTAAAGATAAAAACAGAAGAAACAAACAAAAATGACAAAACCTCCCAAACCCACTGCCATCAAGTCAATTCCAACTCATAGCAACTCTGAGATGGAACTGCCTCCGTGGGTTTAAAGACTTTACGGGAGAAGAAAGCTTCATCTTTCCCCCTTGGTGGGTTTGAACTGCTGGCCTTGTGGTTAGCAGCCTGATGTGAAGCCGACTATGCCACCAGGGCTCCGTGTGTAGGAAAGATGGTAATTCTTTATGATATGTTTTCTAAATCATTTTCCTGGTTTGGTATTCAATTTTGAGTATAGCCCTCTCTTGTTATTTTTTTCCTCCAGACAAATTTGTCAAAATTTTCTTAAAATGCATTAGGGGATCATATGGTACATTAAAAACAAAACCCCTCTGCTATCCAGTCGATTCTGACTTATAATGACCTCATACAGCAGCGTTCTCAACCTTCCTCCTGCCACGACCCTTTCATACAGTTCCTCATGGTGTGGTGACCCCCAACCATAAAATTATTTTCATTGCTACTTCATCACTGTCATTTTGCTACTGTGATGAATCATCATGTCAATATCTGATATGCAGGATGTATTTTCATTGTTACAAATTGAGCATAATTAAAGCATAGTGATATATCACAAAACAGTATGTAATTATATATTGTGCACTATTTATTTCTAATGACAAATCCATGAAATGTTGTCTTGAAGCACGGTGTAGCATGGGTAACAGTCTTCACACCAGGTACTCGTAGGTGGTGTATCTGCATGTGGGCGGACCCGCCTGGAGACGGATAGAGGAGCGGTGTCTTGGTTCCTAAGACCATCGGAAACATGTGTTTTCCGATGGTCTTAGGCGACCCCTGTGAAAGGGTCCTTCGGCCCCCAAAGGGGCTGCCACCCAGAGGTTGAGAACTGCTGCCATATAGGGTTTCTAAGGCTGCTCATCTTTACAGGAGCAGAAAGCCTCATTTTTCTCTCATGGAGTGGCTGGTGGGTTGAAACGGCCAACCTTGCAATTAGCAGCCCAACGCTCTATCCACTGCGCCCTAGGGGCTCCTTAATGCGGTCTCCATGGAAGAAAGACCTGGAGATCTACTTCTGTACACAAACCCTATGGAGCAACTCCACTGTCCTGCCTGGGTCACCATGAGCCAGAATGGGCTCAACTGTTGCCTCTCCCAAATGTACTGCTAACGGCCTAGTGTGGGCCAGGAGCTTTCCAGATAACACAGTCGGTGAGAACAGATTCTGCATGTGATGTGTATTGTTATACTCTGCGTTTTTACCCAGAGCAGGCTAGAGAGAACAGATGAAAGAAATGATAAGGAAAATACATTTGTAGCATTGTATTATCAATGCCATACGTTTGTGTTGTCTACATTTATTGAAAAAAACCAAACAAACAAAAACCTGACTCTAAGTGGATCCCCCTAGCTCCAACTCGTGCTGTCAAGGTTCAATTGCACTTGACTTGTGGTTCCTGCAGCATGAATATCTCACATTGGCACATGTGACCGTTTTTATATTATCGTTACTGAACTTTCTTCCTCCGCCTCCTTCTTCCTTCTGTGATAGTTAAGGTTTTGTGTCAACATGGCTTGGCCAGGATTCTCGGTGGATTGGCCTTGAAGACCCCATGATGGGACCTAACTCAATGTAGTCAGCTCCATCATGGGCCTTCTGTGAACAGCCAGTCAGTTGTAAGGACGTTAGGATGTCTCTCCCTTACTCAGCTCACAGCCTGATACGATCAACTGAAAAGACGTTTCTTTGGGGGTGTGGCCTGCTTCCAGAATACATGGATGTGGTGGGAAAGCTTGCCTGCGTTTTGCTGGATCTGGACCCTGAACCTGGCTTCTTGTTCTTAGACTTGAGCCAGCAGCCTGTCGTATTGCCTACCAATCGTGGGAGCATCAACAGCCTGACATCTGGCCTTGGATCCATTTATCTCTAGCCCATCATTTCTGGCCAAATCTCGGGTTATCTGCTCTGCAACTAGGAGAGTCAGGAGAAGACTCCAGCCGGACATCTGACCTGTGGACTTGGAACTTGCCTGGACTTGGACATGAACACTTCTACTTCTGCAACTGCGTGAGCCATTTTCTTGATATAATTTGCTCTCCGTATATGCACGTACACACATCCACATGCACATCCGTCTGCTTCCCTGGCTTTGCCTTAGACACTCCTCCTCTTCTCCCGACTCCTTGCCTTCCCATTCCTGCCTTCTCCTCATTGTGCTCATTCACAAGGTCCCCCAAAGTGGATTATAATGCGGTGGCATTCCGTTCAGTTTGGAAGTGACTAAGCGATAGTGTGGTTGAAGAAACGCGGTGTTTGGGGGCTTTTTTCGTCAAACATTTTTGTCCCAAAGATAAGAAGGCATGTTAGAAATCAGGGTTTGCTATTATCAATGATGAGAAACCAATTCAAACTCATACTTTTTTGTTGACTTCCCTCAAGACCAATGTCCAGCAGTTGCTGCCCACCAGGGCTCTCTCTACCCCCTCCATCGATGAAGGATCGATGGTCTGAAAGGAGACTTGGAGCAGGGGTCCCGGCTTCTGCAGAGTGGAGGCCCCCTGGGCACTACTTCACTTGGTGATAATGCCATGAAAAGAAAGCCCAAATATCAGACACATGGCCATCGAGTTGATTCCGACTCATCACCACCTGACAGGACACAGTCGAACTGTCCCTTCGTTATCTGAGATGAGGCAAACAGCCTCATCTTTCTCCCATGAAGCAGCTGGTGGATTTGAACTGCTGATCTTGTGGTTAGCAGCTCGTATAAACTTACTGCACCCAAGACCCAAATGATACCCTCAAACTAAGGAGGCCGACCCAGACCCGGGGAGCAATGGGCTCCTAGCTCCTGGCAGGAAGCTGTACAAGGAGGCGGTGGGACTATGTCATACCTTCCCCAGGGCCCCACTCCCCTGTGCCCACTTCCCATTCCTATAATTTCCCGGCTCCAAAGGCCACAGTTTTCTTTCCGGCACACAGCTCGGGCGGCCCTTTACCCTGGCCCGGGTCTACACATACGGACTGCTTAGGGTCCCGTCCAGAAGACGGGCATCTGGACATCCCTGCCCAGACCTGCTCGCTTCAGGCAGGCCCTCCCTCAGGCTCCCCCTGCCCCTGCCGTGCCAGCCTGCAGACAGGCCGGTGGGCAGGCTCAGCAGACAGGGTAGCTGGAAACAGGGCCTGGCTGGGTGTGTGCTGCCTGGTCAACCCCGATGCCCTGGGTTTCTTATTCTTCCCTCTGTCTTCTAAGCACCTGGAGCATCGCCGCCTAGAAAGCCCTTGCCTGTCCCCGTGAGAAAGGCGGGTTTGGATGAAGGACGCTTCTTGTTCACCGTCTGGTCGACTTGTTTGCCTGGAAGGGGGTCGACGTTGAGGGTGGCCTGGGCGTTTCTTCTGAGGGGAGTGTCCAGTGCTGTGCCAATCCCGCCGCTGGCACAGGCCGCTGCTGGAAATGGCTTTGGTGTGTTCACCAGCTTCCATGGTGTCTTGGAGCCAAGCTGCCACTGGAGCCACTTGGGAGACAAAACTCGTCTTTGGCCCCGGCCTGGAGCCTGTATTCTGGTTTCTGACTTCAACATGGCCACCGTGGCGGCGCTGGGGACCAGCCGCGTGGCTTCTCTGAGTCTTCGTGTAAGCAATGGCAAACAGCAGGTGGTGGGTCTTGCACCGTGAGCCCCTCCTTTCCGGCAGGGGTCCCCAGACTAGACCAGCACAGGCGCGGGCCAGGGGCTAAGGAAGGGCGTGGCATTTTTCAGGGCTTAGGAAAATAAAAAGGGAGAGCCTATTTCCAGATCCAGGAAAATGACGAAACTCACATTTCAGTGTCCACAAAGGAGGTTCTCTTGGCGTTCAGCCACGTGAGCTCACGGACGTGGCAACTATGGCCGTGGTGGTTGTGGTTCCAACACTGAGAACTGAGGCAGAGACCACGTGGCTGGGAAAGCATGGACACACGCTAGCTGGTCCTTTACAGGTACAGGGTCATAAACACACTGCTTTCTCTGCAGAGTTCCGGGGCTACAGCTTTCCATCAGAGCGTGGAAGTGTGGCTGTGGTCCTCCCAAACTCAGGCTCACCAGAATCCAAGGTGTGGGCTTGGGGCGGTGTAACACCAACCAGCTCTGACTGGGGGGACCGCGTGAGCATGACAGTATTAGTGTGTGTCATTGGGTTTTCAATGGCTGATGTTTCAGAAATAGATTGCCGGGCCTTTCTCCCAAGGCATTCTGGGTAGACTCAACCCCTACCCCCCAACCTTTTGGTTGGCAGCCGAATGCATGAAGCATTGGCACCCCGGGTGCTCCGTTTCCCCACTTGCACGTAGTGCTGCTACCGGGTGCTGTCGAGACGGTGCCGACTCACAGTGACCCTCTGGACCAGATTGAGACACTGTGTGAGCCTACGCCATCCTCACAAGCATACGTGATGCTTAAGCCCATTGGTGCAGCCACTGTGTCAATCCATCTCCTTGATGATCTTCCTCTTTTTCAATGACCTTTTACTTTACCAAGGAGGATGTCCTGGTCCAGGGACTGGTCTCTCGCCTAAACACATGAGACAAAGCCTTGCCATTCTGGCTTCTAAGAAGCATTCTGGCTGTACTCCTTCCAAGACAGCTGTTTGTGTCCTTCTGACAGCCCGTCGTCCTTCGACTACTCCTCACGACACCATAACTCAAGCGCACCGGATCTTCCACACTTTTCCTTATTTGGAGTCCAATGCTCACGTATGAGATGGTTGATGGTAACATGGCTTGAGCCAGGCAGACCTTAGTCTTCCAAGCGACCTCTTTGGTTTTCAATTCTTTGAAGAGGTCTCCTGTACGTGGCAGTGGTAAGCACGTATTTAATATTTGAAGGGTCAGTCAAGTCTGCACAGAAACAGCATACCAGCCTGTGTGATCCAAGGTTTATAAATAATAAAATCCATGATCAGAGGAGCAAAATACACTAGAGCTTAAATTCTGAGTGCTCGGTATACAGAAGGCTGTGGATGACAGTGAATCAGCAGAGTTGCCCCATGGCTAAAACCTCCATTGAATTCCCTCTGAAGATCGACCGGGGATATTGATGCTCAGACAGGGTGTCCTGGAAAGAGCATTACTTCCACTCACTCAATAAACCCAGAAATGGGCAGTTTCCATTGGGTATTTCTCTGGATGTGTCCTTATTGCGGATCAACATATGAGGTGGGGGTGGGTGGGGAGGATGTCTCATAAACAGGGATCATGCCCTGACCGTCTTGGGGAAGCCCCTCGACCAATTTTTTAAGCTCCTTGGTCTACCCCAATCCTGACCCCTTTGCTGCTCTGGTAACCCCACCTGTAGCTGTGATGCTTTGATTTGCCACAAGCCCTGCATGTGGGACAGTTTTCCTGCCATCCCATGGGACGCCCATGTTTTCCAAAGCTCTGTATCTCAGCAAACCCTTGGGCACTAGTGTGATCCATGCCAATGGTCTCCCCCACGTGGACAACATGTTTTTGTCTTCCCATGTCCTGTTGAGGAATATACTAAATATTTTCTTTAAAATAAAATCACAATCAGGAGCAGATGTTGACAAAGCGCTGAGAGACCCCCACAATGCAGCCAGGACTCAATGCAGGTCACCTGTGCAGTGACGAGTTGACCTCACAGTCCTGTGAAGACTTAGGGAATGCTCACAATCAGAGGGTGGATGGGCATTTGGGAGGCTCATTCAGTCCACACAGGTCAGTTCCTGAAAAGTGCGTCTACCAGCCCGTGCACCCTAGCACCAAGCTTGTCTGCTGTGCCGGGCAGAAGACCGCCGGTAGGAGCTGGTGCTTTTGTCTTCCTCTGGTGAGCCACTGACCGAAGGAGCAGGCTTGACTGTTTTCCATTTCCAGAAAGCAAAACCAAAGAAGACCGGAGAAGAATGGCCGCTGTGGAATGGAGTGAAGCATGTTGAACATGCCGTTAGCTTCCGGAAGAGCAGAGACACCCGTCTTAGAAGCTGTGTGATCGGAATACCCCTTGGAAGCAAGGATGGGGAGACTTCATCTCATCCACGGAGGACATGCTGTCAGGAGAGATCAGGCCCCGGGGAAGGACGGGGTGCTTGGTAGAGTGGAGGGTCAGAGAACAAGAGAAGACCGGCAAGGAGATGGATTGACACAATGGTTGCGACCGTGGGTTCGAATGTAACAGCGGCTGCGAGGCGGGTACGCGCCTGAGCGGTCTTCCCTCCAGCTGTGCAAACAGCCGCTGTGAGCTGGAACCAGCTTTGCAGCACCCGACAGCGACAAACAGCTAACAAGCCCCAGGCACATCACCGGCAAGTCAATTCCAACTTGCAGCGAGAGGCTAAAGGATGGAGCAGAGCCGCCCCACAGGGTCTCCAAGGCTGTCTGGTCCCAGAAGCAGACGGCCACTTCTAGCTTCTGCTGAGCCGGTGGGGAATTCAAACTGCTGACGTTTGGTTAGCTGCCCGGTGCTTCCCCCCTGCCCCAATAGGTCTTACTCGCCAGACTGGCTCAATCCCAGCCCCAGGACACTTGGCTGGCTGTCATCCGACTTCTTGACTGCCGCCTCCTTGAGCACAGACTATTGCTTGGAAGGAAAAATGTCATCCCTGACAACTTCCATCCTCCCTCCTTTGGTCCTGTTGTGTCTTGGTCCCAATGTGTGGATTTGTCCCTTGCCCTGAGCTCTCATCCCATATAGCTGGGTCTTTAAAGACCATAATGTTTCCAAGTGACCTTTTCTTTTTCTTTGCCATTAAACTAGATTATTCATTGCTTTTAAGGAGACGTCAGTAGTGAATGAAGGGGGAAGTGCAGAGTGGAGATTCAAAGCCCATTTGTCGGCCACTGGAGATCCCCTCACAGAGGGGTCTAGGGCAGGAGATGGGTCAGTCAGGGTGCGATGTAGTACCGATGAAGAACACAGCTTTCCCCCAGATCCTGGATGCTTCCTCCCCCCAACTACCATGATCTGAATTCTACCTTGCAGGGCTGGATAGGGCAGAGGTTGTACACTGGTGCATATGGGAGCTGGAGGCACAGGGAATCCAGGGTGGATGATACCTTCAGGACCAGGGGTGTGAGGGGCGATACTGGGAGAGTGGAGGGTGAGTGGGTTGGAAAGGGGGAACCGATTACAAGGATCTACATGTGACCTCCTCCCTGGGGGACAGACAACAGAGAAGGGGGTGAAGAGAGACGCCAGATAGGGCAAGATATGACAAAATAATAATCTAAAATTATCAAGGGCTCATGAGGGAGGGGGGAGCGGGAAGGGAGGGGGAAAAAAGAGGACCTGATGCAAAGGACTTAAGCGGAGAGCAAATGCTTTGAAAATGATTAGGGCAAAGAATGTACAGATGTGCTTTATACAACTGATGTATGTATATGTGTGGATTGTGATAAGAGTTGTATGAGCCCCTAATAAAATGTTTTTTTTTTAAAAAAGGAGACATCAGGAGATAGTTTAGTTTTAAGCTTTCAAGATGAGCTGAGGGCAATCGTTTCAGGGGTCCCTCCAGCCTCTGGGATTCCCGGAAGTCCAGAATCCGTGGTAATCTAAAATTCTGCTCTGCAGGCCCCTCTTTTGATGAGCCTTCTACAGAATCGTTGATGAGAATGTACCTTATACAGAATGTGTTTGGGGACACTGCCTGCCTCTCCCTTGATTAACACATTTCCCGCCCTTTTTCTCAGGGCTTCCCGTTCCTCTTTGTCCTTTCCTGCCTTCTGAGCTTCCTGTTCAAGCAAATCCTGCCCTTCGCGGTTACGCAGTGGATGGCTCAGAGGAGCGCGTTACTGTTGACGTAGTTACAGGCCTGTCGGCTCTTAGCCTAAAAGTTGTACCCTAGGGCTGGGCTCAGTTCCAGGCTTGAAAGGTATCTAAGAGTCACCGTCTCAGGGTTCCACCCATCTCGATCTGACTAAGAGGTCTGGTCTGTTTACGTTTGTTCTACATGTTCCAGGACTTTCTAGTCGGATCCTGACCAGAGCAGTTAGTCGTGAGAGTCAGGCACCAGTGAGTTCATCTGGTCTCCGGGCAGCCGGAGCTGTGGCTCTCATAGTCCATGAGTCCTTTGGAGACATCGTTTCCTCCGGTCTCTTGTTTTCTTCACTCTGCTCGGCTCCAGAGGAGGAGAGACCGAGAGCTGCGTAGCTGCGCACCCTCGGGCTTCGACGAGCACGGGAGGGAGCTCTTGGTGGGGTCTCGGCTTGCCTTCTTCTGGGCTCATGAGCAGATGCTTTCCCTTCAGAGATAATTCAGACCATTGTTCCCAAGGCAAACTAACTACCCTACTGAAGTGATTTCCTATTTTTAGCAAGATTTTCCACAGGCTCTGTGTTTTGTTTACAGAATAATTGGATCATCTCTAAATTAACAAGGCATGATCACATTGTGGCTGTAATGAGCTTGCATCCTCTCATGGAAATTAACTGCGAACCCAAACCAGCGGTTGCCAGTGGTCGAACAAAGCAGGCAAGGAGGGCAGTGGCATTACGTAAGACCTCTCTAAACGCAGGTAAAACAGTCTCTGGTCTTAAAACCATCAGGAAAAAGTGTTGGTGGGGGAAGTCATTGAAATCCCAGCCCTTAGCTGGCCTTACCTAAAAAAAGTAACCCTCACATGATGCCAGGGTTCAGCCTTAGACTTCTGCCCAACAAGTTGGCTGTTTGGACCCACCCAGAGGAAGCTCTAAGACTCACCCACTCAGTGCCATCGAGTTGATTCCGACTCATAATGACCCGACGGGACAGGCTGGTAGAGCTGCCCCCATGGGTTTCTGAGACTGTAGCTCTTTACGGAAGTAGAAAGCCTCGTCTTTCTCCCACAGGGCAGCTGGTGGTTTCGAACTGCTGGCCTTGCGGTTAGCAGCACAACACATAATCACGACGCCACCAGGGCTCCTTTAAGACAGGCGTGGCAATCTGCTCCTGAAGGGTCACACACAGCCTTGAAGACCCTTCTGGTTCCGTTCTGCCTCAGACGCATGGTGTCACCCTGGATCAGAGTGAACCAGATGTCCACTGACAATTTCCACCCGAGGGGGAGGGCCACGGGGTATGGGAATGGGCCACGAGAAGGTCATGCTAGGAAGATGAGAGGTCCAGACTGAGCTGGGCTTGCTTGGCGTCCCTGTGCCCACTGCAAAGTGGCAGCTCAGGTTTCAGCTGTGGAGTCTGGGCCACCTCTGGGACCAGCAGAAACTTCAGGCTGGGTGCCAATGTGTCTCAAAGGGGGTCTTTTCCAGTTGGAGGGATCTGTGGCGCTTGTCCTTGGTGGCCAGGCTCAGAAGTGGTGTGTGGTGGTGAGGGGGGGGGGGCGGCGCACAAAGGCGAAATTGAGAGATGAGAAACTTTAGCCTGTTCAACAGAATCTTGGCCCATTTGTGGGGAACAGAGGAGATCGGGGCATGCTGGTGATTCAAGGATGTGAGGATCACACTTTGCTTGGGACACGGGCGAGGGGAGGGAAACTGAATCGTCCCCCCACCACCCCCAGCAAGTAAAGGCGCATATAAAACATAGATCTGAGAGAAGTTCTGTAAACACATTTTTATGAGCAGCATGTTGAACTGACTCATCTTGGGGTTGGGCTGGGGGAGCTTGGTGGGAAAAGATTCTGCCTTGCTGAAGGCTGCCCAGGTTTTGAGAGGCCGTGAGCTGGCTGTAAGATCACGAGGGCAGAAGAACAGAGAAACTCCCAGGCAGGTCCCTGGTGAGAGTGGCTAATGGGTAGACAATTGGAAGGAGGATTTATGGATTGAGCTCATCATGACATGCACAAACAGGCGAAGGGATCTGAGAAGGATTGGGGGCCATATAAGCCCTGGTGTCGTTGTTAATGATTAACAAATCATTCTCCAAAGGGGGGTGAGATAGAAAAGACTTGGTTTACAGTGTTCGCCCATTTGATGGTGTAAACACTCCCTCCATGACGTCACTAAGCTGACCTTGAGGAGAGGAGTTTATAACCAGCTCCCATCAGCCTGAGAGCTTGAGGAACTGGCAGCAGCACACCCATCCTTCTGCTGGAATTCAGAGATACATGCAAGCATCTCCCCCTTTTGCACTCAGGTAGTCCCGAATGCAAACCCTACCAGGTGTGAACTCAGAACACTCACTGCCATTGAGTCGATGCTGACTCACAGCGACCCCACAGGACAGGGCAGAACTGCCCCTGTAGGTTTCCAAGACTGTCACTCTTTACAGGAGTAGAAAGTCTCATTTTTCTCCCTCGGAGTGGCTGGTGGGTTCAAACTGCTGACCTCTCTATTAGCAGCCCAGTGTGTAACTCACTACATCACCAGGGCTCCTTGGTGTGAACTTGGCCTAGTGATTGCATAGGAGGAGGGGCAGTGGAGGTAGGAGGTTTCAGCAGGAATGTTTAGGGGGCCCTTTCTGAGCATTCCCATGTCTTTGTGGGACGCGTTGACTCATTGTGGGTCCTGGTGAACCGTGAGCAACGTGCTGGATGCCGAGGACCCATTCAATCCAGCACATGTGCTTGAAGCGCGCTTCAGGGTGGCAGCGTCCCTAGAGCAGCCTCAGTAGACACAGAACTATAAACGAGCCACGCGCCCGTGAGAGAGAGCAGGTGAAGGAGCAGAGGCTTCTTACGGAACCATCTGCGCCGCCAGGTCAGTAACCAGGACGGATCAACCGGCACAGGCACAAACACGCCGAGGCAAGACGCGGGCTAAAAATAAGTCGTTGTCCTCTCAGACATCAGGTTGCTCTTAGAAACCACTTAGTGGCTTCTTTCTCTCTCTTTTTAAATCTTAAAAAATAGTTTCGTAACATTAACATTTCTTTTTCATGGTTAAAACGGACGCAGGAGGCCAGATTCAAGTGTTAGAGAAAGATCAGCTCCCAGTCCGGCTCACGGAGAGAGGAGTCAGAAGTTCCCCCAGGCCTTTTCCCAAAGGTCCGCGCCTTTACGGACAGCCGTGCGTGCGCGTGTGAAGGCCTATCCACTGTGCGCACCTATGTGTTACGGTCCCGGATGCTACCACACTGTCCCCATGGCTTCCGCTTTATTTTCTAAGCTTATAGTCAAAAGGATTTCTCTCTCTATATCCTATATCCTCAGCATCTAGACGATGTAGAAGCATTGTCCATCAGACAGATGTATATATCATACATGTACATGATATGTAACTATGTATTATGTATGCAGAGAGAGCGCCCTGGGGGTGTAGGGGTTATGCATTGGGCTGTGAGCCACATGGTCAGCAATGTGAGACCACCAGCAGCTCTGAGGGCCACACACTGGGCTGTAGACTCCTGTCAGGGGAAGTTCCCCCTGTCCTATAAGGTCGCTATGAGTCAGCACCGACTTGATGTCAGTGAGGCTTTTTTTTTAATTGTCAATTTAGGAACCCTGGTGGCACAGTGGGCTCTGGCGGGCTACTAAGTGCAAGGCCAGCAGTTTGAGACCAGCCGCGCGGGGGAGGATAGTGAGGCTTTCTACTCCCATAGCGAGTCACTGTCTCAGAAACTGGCAGGCACGGTTCTACCCTGTTGTGTCGGGTTGCCATGAGTCAGAATCGACTCGATGATCGTGAGTTCAGGGTTTTATTGCCAATTCGATCCCACGGGGCTAGCTCCCCACAGAGCATAATCCTGGAGGCAAGCCTTCTTATTGGTTTAGCTCAACTCTGGTTGGGTTTCAAGAAGACTTTAAAGACTATCTGGGTAATAGTTTGGGGTTCCTCTAGGACCCACTGCTCCAGAAAGTAGAGAGTCCATGGAAATTTAAAACTCGATTCTCCAAATCCCCCCTTGGGTCAAGAGTCTTCTATGGACTCTTAGCTTCAAAATGTCCAATCATGGGAACGAAAATACCACTGAGGAGCAATGCGCAGGAGAACACACACCTGTCCTGCAGGTACAATCAGTGACCCGGCACGTTCAGTGGCAGTATTTCCAGGCAGTGGGGGAGATGGCTAGTGACCTTTGACCTGGCGTCTACACTCACGGGCTGTGAAGTTCCTCAGAGGTTCAGTGATGGCCACTGTGAATGGATGGCTGGGTGGGGGTCTCATCCAGCATCTGGCAGAGTCAAAGTCAGAGGCAGCGCCTCCAGGCAGGGATGAGAGCTCATGACCACCCACCATGTGACCCTGAACCTGGGGCAGTCGGTGTTCTAGGTCAGTCTGACCCTCTGCAGGGCTCACTTGCTTTGCGGTCAAACAACTGGCTTGAGTGTGATGACCTCAATGACCCCTTCCAGCGCCTTGGGGGTTAAAGAGCTCAGTTTCAAACCCAAAGACCGTTGTTTCGAGCCCATCAGCCATGTCGCAGTGGACAGATGTGACGGCTTGCTCTCATAAAGTGCCCAGCCTTGGAAACCCCCTGGGGCAGCTCAACTCTGTCCTAGCAGGTGGCTGTGAGTCCAAACGCACTGGCCAGAGAGGGTAGATTTTGAGGCTTATCTCTTTCATGAGGAGACCCCACACCCTCGATTATCGAGGACGGTCCTGGCTTGTGCTTGCCCCTCTGGTGTAATTATCATGCCACCCCATTCACTAGCCAAAGTATCCCTGTGGGCTCTCTCGGCAATTTTACTCCTGGGAATATACCAAGAGAGTGAATCCCAAAACCAAACCCGTGGCCCCAAGTTGATTCCGATTCTTGGTATTTCTCCAGAACAGAGTAGAATCTGCCGCAGGGTTTCCTAGGCTGTCAATGGTTGTGCAAGCGGATGGCCTTGTCTTTCTCTATGGAGTGGCTGGTGGGTTTGAACCATGAGCCTCTGAGCAGCACTCTGACAGGTTATGTGTCCACCAGTGTTCCTTGCAGCATCATTCTCCAGGGTGTAAAGGGACACACTACCCAAGGATCCACCAGTGGGTGATGGGATCAGCAGAGCATGATCCCCCGGCCACCCAGTGGCAGGGTTCCTGGTCAGAGAGAGGAGTGGCGTCCTGATAGACGCCACAACACAGAGGAGCCTCAGAAGCGTTAGTCAGGGAAGTACACAGAGTCCAACCCACAAAGCCCTATTTGGCATGCTCCCCTGAAGTCGGACCTTCAGAGTAGCCAATGCACAGAGGCCAAGCTTATCCCCAGCTGCCATGACCTGGGGCAGCAGGGCAGAGGGACTTCTTGCATAGAGTGTGCTAAGGTCCTGTGTGGACTGATGGAAGAAGTTGGGAATCATGGTGATGGTCAGGCAGCACGGAACCTGTCATTGCCACGGAATCAGATCCGCAAGCGTGGTGAAAATGGCAGCAGTTGGTGACATGTCAGTTTTACCACAATCACATATTTTTACAGATGGGCTGTTTGGGCAATAGTTGTATGTCACCTTCAATAGATAAGTTTTCAAAAGGCTATTACCTGCTAGAGAATGTGCTTTATAAATGACCATTTCTTTCCCCATGCAGAGGAGCCCTGGTGGTGCAGAGGTGAATCACTGGGCTGCGATCCACGTGGTTGGCATTTCGAAACCACCAGAAGCTACAAGGGAGAAAGACTGGGCTTTCTACTCCCATCTGCAACAGAAACCCACAGCGGGTGGCTATGAGTCAGCACTGACTCGAGGGCTGGGAGTTGGGTTTTGTGTTACGTATGAAGACATGAGCTCAGAGAAGTTGAGGTCATACAACTGGTGACCAGCAGAACTGTGTGACTGAGACCCAGATCCTAGATGGGTCTGAAGCCAGCACCTTTCTCCTCTGGGCCGCCAACCTGAGTGACGTTCAGTGTCGTCCAACAAATATCAAGGAGTCTGCTGTTCTGATCTAGTCTTATGCTTCCAAGCAGGTTTCCAGAAGCAAGTTCAAGAAAGCTCTGCTTCTGAAGCTGGTTACTGCTAATTAGCCTCCTTCGTCAGGCCCCTGCCCACCGCGCACAGCTGGCCTCTGGGGCACGTCTGGCGCTTGCACCCAGGATACTTTCCCGCACCAGCCTTGCCTTCTTTACTGGCTGCATCGGAGGCCCGGATCATCTGAAACATAAGCTTAAGCAAAGCACCAATTAGGTAGGTGTGCTGGGCGTGGGGCATGTCTGGGCTGGTGAATTGTTCTTCGTTGTGCTCACACGTGGGGCACATTCTCCGAGGCACCCACCCGACTGTGGGAAAGCCAGGAAGGTCCCTGGAGGACTTAAAGAGACAGGGACTCGGACAGCAGGGGGGATGGGGAGGGGAGGCAGCCCTGGTGGCCTTGTGGATTAGGTGTTGGTGGGCAGTTCTCCCCAGGAGAACTAAGAGGCCTTTTATTCCTGTAAAGAGTTACAGTCTTGGAAACCCACCGGGGCAGGTCTACCCTGTCCTACAGGGTGGCCAGGAGTCGGCATTGACTGGGTGGTGGTGAGTTTGGTTTGGGGTTTGGTAGGACGGGGTGAATGAGAGATTCGGCAATGCGGAAGGTCCCCCGGGTGCCCGGCTCTGGGCTAGAGACTGGCTGGAGTGGAGTGATCATTACACCAGGTTTTCTTGGACTCCCTCCACACCCCACACTAGCCCTGACTTTCCAGGGCCACCTGCCTGTCACCTCACTGTGCCCACTTGAGGCCTCCGGACCGCCACGCAGATGGGCACCGTGGTCCTGCACAGACAATGAGGCGGTCGTTATGGGCCCGTTTCACCGATGGAAGCACTGAGGCCACAGCCTGAGGACTGGAGTGTCACCGTTTGCTGTGGGCAGAGCTCTGAGGGTGGAGAGAGGTGGGCTTGGGGAGGACCCAGTGGGGGCTGTGTTTTGTGGCTTGTGGTCAAGCCTTCTCCAACCACCTCTCATCCTCCAGCTGCCCTGGCCATGCCACACCATGCCAGCGGCTTGGTTGGAGCTCTTTATTCCCCAGCCAGGGTTATGTGCTTCAGTTTGCCAACAGTCCCGCCAGGAAGCTGGACCAGGCATCTCAGAGCTGATTTCAGTTCCCCAAGAGGCGGCAGGTCAGGTGTGCAAGGCAGAGCACCCTGCCCACCTTGGCCCTGCAGGGTGCCCCCCTGGGATCCCTGGCCCACCCCCACACAGTGGAGTCTGGGGCCAGCAGCGTCAGCATCCCCTGGGAGCCTGCCCCCTACCTGCACCCCAAACAGCCTGTATTAGACTTTCCATAAGACTCCCCAGTGCTCTGCGGGCACCCAGACCTTCCCGAGCAGCTGTTCTCAATCTGTGGGTCCTGACCCCTTTGGGGGTCGAATGACCCTTTCACAGGGGTTGCCTGATTCATAACAGTAGCAAAATGACAGCGATGAAGGCTGAGAACCACCGTTCCCAAGGCTGGTCCTGGTATGGGGGGAGGTCACCTGAAAGGGTCCTGTCAGGAGCGCTCAGCAGCCTTCACGGTAGACCAGTGGTTCTCAACCTTCCTGACCCTGCGACCCTTTCATGCAGGGCTTCATGTGGTGGGACCCTCAACCATAACATTATTTTCATTGCTACTTCCTCACTGTCATTTAGCTACTGTGATGAATCATCGTGTAAATATCTGATAGGCAGGATGTATTTTCACCGCTAAAAATTGAACATCATGAAAGCGTAGTGATTCATCACAAAACAATATGTCATCCTATATTGTGAAATATTTCTTTCTAATGACAAATAAGTGAAATTCTGTCTTGCAGCATGGTGTAGTATGGGTAGCAGTCTTCAAGCCGGGGACTCCTAGGTGGGCGTATCTGCATGTGGGCCGACCCGCCTGCAGACAGATAGAGGGAGGGGTGTTTTCCGGTGGTCTTAGGCGACCCCTGTGAAAAGGCCGTTTGGCCCCCAGGTTGAGAACTGCTGCTGTAGACCCTTGTTGTGATCTGTAACCCGCTTGTGCCCCTCTCTGTGCACTTACCTGCTGTCTGTGCTCCCAAAGCACACCCTCGCCCTCCCCATTCCTAGTACAAGGCAAGGCTGGGCCCTGTCTGGTGGACCTGGAACACGGCCACCCGACGGGACAGAGAGGAGCTGGGTTTCTGGCTGTCCTCTTTGCTGGAGTAGACAGCTCCACATTCTCTCTGGCAGCTTCACACAGCTGGGCTTTGGGTTAAGGGCTGGGTAGTTAACCATTGCACCACAAAGTCTAAACCGGCATTTCTCACAGCGGGTGATGCCGTCTCCTTGTGGGGAGGGGGTGCCTGGAAACCATACACCTACACTTTATCCCCGATTATGGGCTATAGTGCAAAAAAAATTGCTAATGACCAGTAAATTTTTTTTCCCTGAAAAGGGAGCAGTAGGCCAAATAGGTGTGGGAACAAACAGCCATTGCGGTCAGATCCATTCAGAATCACAGCGACCCTGGAGAGCGGGCGAGAACTTCACCATCAGGGATGGCCGAGGTCTTTTCCTGCCAAGGACAATTTGGGTATTTATCACATCATTCGTGGGCTATATTAAATTATCAGCTTAAAATGAACCTGCTGGTTCTTTTTGTCAAACATTGGATTAACGAACTCATCCCCAATGTGATGGCCAGGGGCGGCTTCTCTTTGGTGAGGCAGGTGTTGTTGGCTGATATTGATGTCCTGGGCCTGATATGGTGTCGTGGTTATGCATTTGGGCTGCTAACTGCTAGGTCAGCAGTTCAAAACCACCAGCTGCTCCTCAGGAGAAAGAAAGACTGGGTCTTCCACCCCATAAAGAGTTACACTCTCAGTTCTGCCCTGTCACATGAGTGGGCATCAACTTGAGAGCAGTGAGTTTTGCCTTGTTTTTATTTGGAGTATCTGGCCCGAAGCCCGGACGTTCCCCATGCCTACTGTAAAACTTTACACAAGCAATTGGCCTCCTCTCTCTTTCTCGGAGTGACTGGAGGCTTCAAACGATCAACCTTTTGGTTAGCATCCCAATGCTTAACTCCGCAGGACGTCTGTCGAGCTCAGGGGATGTCTTCCCAAACATGGACAGGCTGTTGGATCGATCCATCCAGGAATGAAACAGTGAATCCGCGTGGGAGCAGGGAGTGCTGATGGGAAGTTTTAGCTGAGGGGGTAAGCACCTCTTTCTGGAGTTTTAGCAGGAACACCGCTTCTCCTGAGAGGCTGTTGGCCGACGTCTCAACATCAGCATGGTGCCCGTCTGTTAGTGCGTGGGACAATGGCATGGTCAGCGTTCGGATGTAGGAGCCTGTTTCTCATGGAGGTTTTCACCCACTGGTAGCTGCGCGTGACCACGTCGCAGGGTCTTGGTTGAGATTGCTGCTGTCTCGGCTCTGGGGGACCATGGGCTCCGTGAACATCATGTGTGGCTAAACACACCCACAGTTCTGGGGAACTGGTCTGGAGTCACCTGGTGATCCATCCGGGGCCTCCCCATACATCTTGCCCTCCTGGGCTGCTGACCTGCTCGACCCACTTGCTCAGCTTTGACTTGGTTTTGGGGACCCCTTGAAGATGCAGTTGAAAACAGCACTGGGAGCAGCAGCTAGGCTGCAGCACCCAGTCCAGCTGGAACCGGGTCCCAGGGCGCCCTCCCTGCCCAAAGCTGCTGGGCTGCAGCCTCTAGCTTAGCGTCCCACACCCTGGAGTTGTCCTGTGGAGAAGACATTGGACTGGTCTCCACGTCACTGGCAGGAGAGGCATTGGACACCCATGCCCACCCCCCTGCTCTCCCAAGAAATTGATGGGCTTGGTCTTCTGAGGACTGAGGCGGGTCCTTAGAGGTCTACCTCACGGACCCCGCTGCAGTCTGTGTGTGAAATCAGAGTGGGCTGGGAGAGATCAGTTAAAAAGTCAATGTGTGTGTGTGTGTATGTGGTTATGTGTGTTTGTATGTGTGTGTTCTTGTGTGTTTATGTGAGCGTGTGTCTGTGGGTGTATGTGTTTATGTATTTGCGAGTGTGTTTCTTTATGTGTGTATGTTTGTATATGTGTGTGTTCTTGTGTGTGTATGCATGTTTGTTCGTGTGTTCTTGTGTGTGCTTGTACATGTGTGTGTTTGTGTGTTTTCCTTGTGTTTGTGTGCGTGTGACTCCCCCCGTATGTCACCCTAACTGGTTTCTTTCTTTTTTCATCTTAACTTGTTGTTGGGTGCCTTCAGGCTGCCTCCAGTCATGGTCACCGTGTTCCAAAGCCAGGCACGTGCCGACCCTGTGCCACCTTCACAATCGTCGGTCTGTTGGAGTCCGCTGTTGCGCATGCTGCGTTCGTCCAGCATAGCGGCTCACCTTTAGAACAAGGCTGGACCCACATTAACGTGCTCTGCTGTACTCCACAGAGGTTTCATTGGTTACTTTTCAGGAGTAAGTGGCTCTCCAGGCCTTCCTTCCTCCTCTTAGTCTAGAAGCGCTACTAAAGCCTGTCTACCACGAATGACCCTGCCGGTATGCAAAACACCACTAGTATAGCTTCCAGCACCACAGGAGCAGGCAAGCCACCGCAGTGTCACAAACTGTCAGATGAGGGTGGGCTGGGGCTCTGTCTTAACCTACCAGCAGGCTGTAAGCTCTAGGATCAGAGTTCACGCCTGTAGCTCCTGCCACTGTCATTTCTCAAGGAGGCAGTGTCGGAAGACGCACATGGAATTTGGAACGGAAAGGTTCAGAGAGGAAGTGGGTCTGGTCTCAGGGCTGGCATCCAGGAGGGCGTCCTGCCTGCTCTGGGAATGTTCCCCTAAAGGGAGAAAAGCAAGACATCTGTCTTCAAAACCTCGCACCCCCACCCTGGCCGTTTCACACATACAGGGGCTTCTGTGCCATGGCCTCATGTCCCAGGCCTTTGGGGCCCCTGCCAGCCATCATAGGGGTCCCCAGTCCATGAAGGTCTGGCCAGAGCAGAGTGTCAGGCCCCAGGATGGACCCTGAGGTGTAATAAAGCCCCAGAGTAGCGCTGACAGCTAAGTGCTCAACTATGAACCCAAAGTGACTCAAGTCCTGCAAGAAGTGACTGGTGACCCCGTTCTGAAAGATGGCAGCGCTGGAACCTTGTGGGGGTGGCTCCCTGCCCAGCGCTTGGGTCACCAGGGTCGGGGCGGCCTGACAACAGATACATGTTTTGTACAAGTAAATGCACATGTAAATGTATGCACGTGTCCAGGATGTAAGTCTATGGATAGGTATGAGTGTGTGCAGAGGTATATATAAGTATATGTAGGAAGAAACGTGTATATGTGCCATTTACTCACTGCCACCAAGTCAATTCTGATGCATGGTGACCCACAGGATCTGTCCCTGTGGGTCTCCAAGCCTGTAACTCTTTGTGGGATTAGGAAGCTCCATCTTTCTCCTGAGGAGCAACTGGTGGTTTCAAACTGCTGACCTTGAGGTTGGCAGCCCAACATGTAACCACTACGCCACCAGAGCTCCCCAAGTATATGTATAAGTAAATGTATATGTATGTGTACACATGTAAGTGAAAGTATATGCATATGAATACACATCTGCATAACTAAAGGACTCTCTGCCATCAAGTTAATGCGGACGCATAGAGACCCTACAAGACAGGGCAGAACTGCCTCTGTGAGTTTCCCAGACTGCCACTCTTTCTGGGAGTAGAAAGCTCTATCTTTTTCCTGAGGAGCGACGGATGGTTTTGAACCACTGACCTTGTGGATTGAAGCCCAGTGTGTAACCACCATGCCACCAGGGCAGACACAGACATGCATATCTGTATAAGGGTATGCATGTGTATATAAATACACATACACATATACATGCATGTAGAGGATCCTCAGTGGTGTAGTGGTTAAGCATTGGAGTGTGATCTGCATGGTTGGCAGTTTGAAACCAGCAGCAGAAAGGCTGGGCTTTCTACTCCAGTCTCGGAACCCCCAGGGGGTGTTGTGAGCCAGCGTCGACTCAGGGCAGGGAGACCTGCAGGTAGAGCAGTGTGGAAATGTGGCCCATGGGACCCTTCCAGGGGGCAGCACCAGTGCTCCGTCCAGCTGATGATGGGGCCTCTGCAAGTCAGACCAGAAAGGACAGCTGTCACCAAGTCCGCATCATGTTTGGAATGGGGTTGGACGGAGTCATACAGAATATCTCAATGAACTGACGTGGAGTTCCCAAGCTGTGTGCTAGTCCGCCTGTCTGGAGTGGTCCGTAACGACCCCCGTGCCTTGGTTTCCTGTGAAATCTGGAAGCAGATTATCTCATCACCAAGCCATTAGCACTCATTTTCACCTTGCCTTCCTTTGTCAGACATGCTCTTCTCGCCCCTAAAAGATTGCATGTCCTCGAAGGTCTGCACACGGGCTGCTTGCATTTGAACGAGGGAGAGGCCAGGACATGTTCACTGCAGGGAGCACTTTCCAGATGAGCCCTGTGAGAGACCAGGTGGGTGGCGGAGAAGATGAAGGGCACACAGGTAATACCAGACAGAATGCAGAACACCCGAAGGCCTGATGGCTGGCCCACAGCGCCAAGGCAACAGCCTGCAGTCAAGTTCATTCCGACTCATTCAGACCAATCCACACTCAGTGCTGTTGAGTCAGTTCAACTCACAGTAACCCGCAGGACAGAGGAGAGCTGCCCCTGTGGGTTTCTGATACGGCCACTCTTTCCAGGAGCCTCTTCTTTCTCCTACGGAGCAGCTCGTGGGCTTGAACTGCTAACATTGTAGTTAGCTGCTCCGTACACTATGTGGGCTCCTTTTCCAGCTCACAGTGGCCTATCGAGAGCTTGAGGCTATACATCTTCATGGGAACAGACAGCCTCATCTTTCTCCTGAGGAGCGGCTGGTGGTTTTGAACCGCCAATCTTGTGGCTAGCCATCCAATGTTTACTCGACAGTGCCACCCGGTCCATGGCAAATAGTTGTAATCATTTCTTTTTGGCTACTGGTGGGAAATTCTTTCTGGAAGTCTGGCCTGGCTTGTCCATTGAAGGCCAGTGTGCGGGGCTCGATGGCTCCTATGAAACACAGACTCGCTGGGTCCTGGGATGATGGGCATGTTTGGCACATGCTGTCGGGAACAAAGAGGTCGGGGGTTTCCGCTCTCCCAGAGGCACTTCAGAATAAAGGCCCGGCAATTACTTTTTAATTAATTCTTCATGGTGAATTACAGATGATTACAAGGGATTTCTGCTGGTCCTCCTCTCATCAGGGGGCAGAGTCTCTTTCCAAGAGCTTTGTGCCGGGGCCAACCTCTGACTTGCCTTGGTGAGTAGGAGGTGGTGGAAGGACGCTCTGTAACTGTCCAGGCTGGACCCCAGCAGCCCGACCTCAGCTGTGAGAAGACCAGGAGCACAGAGCCAGAGGCCTGCTGAGAGTCCACCCGAGTCCCCGGCCTATAGTCACGCAGCCCGTGGGCCCAGAAGAAGCAATGGGGGCAGAGGTATTTCTCGGCAGCAGAGGGTCTTGGCCGAGGGTCCTCAGTAGTCCTCAGGGAGACTGCAGCCTCTCCAGCAGCCATCACGGTCGTGGCTGTCAGTGCCGCGGAGAGCCCGGTGGCAGGCAGGTGAAGTTGTCACGCGCCCACCTGCTTTCTGGGGTGAGGGGCAGGCTGGTCCCTCAGCCTGGGGGTGGTGGTGAGAGGCCAGGATGGTCTAAGGTTAGCCCTAAAGGTGAACACCTCATTCTTCAACATGACCTTTGGGAGGTACCCAAAGGAGACTGGGAGCTGCTTCTGGCAAGCCCTCCACAGCCAGGGTGCTTCCCGGGCATAGACGAGATCTCTGCGCAGTGGGTCCAGTGGCTAGTTCCCATCCTGGAGCCATTGTGTCAGTAATAATAATATAAAGTTCATCTAGTGTGGTGCAGTGCTGGCCCCGTGACAGGCGTCTTGAGTCCCGACTCTGACCTCAGGTGTGTTGTCTAGAGCAGCAAGCACCTTGTCCCCATCTTCCCTCCCTTCCTCCAGCTTCCTTGGCTGTGGGGTCTGGCCCCACCACCGAACGGGTCCTGGGAAGCAGCTGTGCAATTAATGAAAAAAGAATGACAGACAGTGGGGTCGGGGGCTGGCCTTCCCCAACATCAGGATCAAGAAAAAGAGCCCGAATGGATTTCCCAACAGGTTCATCTAGTTTGGCGCATGCAAGCCCTGTCAATCACATACGTAGCAGAGTGGACAGTGTCTTAACCTTAGATGCCCCTGAGCTCATTGGGGGAGTGACCCATGGCCAGTGTTGGAGGTCCACTGGCCTTTGAGCGGGGAGGACAATAGACCTTGTTTGCTCTCAGAGATGGGTAAGGAAGAAGCCATGTAGGCATCCTTAAAATAGCGCTGTTAATTGGGGGATGGGGGGTATTGTGGGGATGATTTTTCATCTGGAGAATGTGACGGGGAGCCATCTCTGTCCCACAAATGGGAAGGCCTTCCTGCACCAGAGTTGGCCTTCCAGGCTCCATGATTAGGAGCGTAAAGCATTTGACTGCATACATTCTCTGCCAGACCCTCATCCTGCCACCCCTAGCACAGCATCCTGAGTACTACATGTGTGGGTGAGATGCGACGCCCACCCTGGGGGGGGGGCAGGAAGGCCCTCCCTGGGAGCCTCAGAGCCAGCTTGGGTCTCTCTGTCACCCACGGGTAGACCTTGGTCAAGTCTCTGTCCCTCTGTGGCGCCTGGACTGTCAGGGTCTGAGGGCTCCCCCACTGTCTTGCTCGCCTTCGTATGGAGGACAGCAAGGGCAGCCACCTGGCCCCACGCTGGCTCTCTGGATCCTTTTGGTGCACCTGTGAATGAGTGAATGCCTGAGTAAATGAAGGGAGGACTGGCTTATTGGGCTGCCCAGGGGGCGGAGGGGGGACTGTGGGAAAGCACCAAGGAACTGCCACCCACACAGGATCAGGTGCACCCCTTTTTGTGACAGCTGGGACACAGGGAGGAGGGGATGGCCACTCCCCCACCTGCCCATGAATGCGGAGGAGTGAAGTTCAGAGCTGTTTCCTCCCCAGCCCCCATACCTGCTCATCCCCAGGAGGAGGGTAGGAGGGTGGGCGGCAGATGCCCCCTTCTCACTTGGCTGACCAACCCTCAGGTGCCTTAGACAGCTGAGGCTGACAGCAGTGTGTGGGGATGGCCACCTCCGCGGTCACTGGGAGCCTCACTGGCCCTCGTCCTGGGTGGCGCGGATGGTTTACACTTGGCTCTGAATCTAAACCCGGCCAGATGCACTGAGAAAGAAAGGGAGGCTCCCAGCTTCCTTAGAGATCATAGCCAGGCCAAGCCCACCGTGCTGTTATCTGTCACTGGGGTGGGGGGGGCATTACCTCAACAGCACTGGGCTGGGGTCTCTTGGGGGTGGGTCCTCCTGGCTTGCCTGGTAGGAGCCTTGGGGTAAAGGCGTCCAGGCTGCTAAGGGAGAAGTTGGTAATTTGAACCCACCCACGGCTCTGCGGAAGAAAGACCAGGCAGTCTGCCTCTGAAACCATGAGGCCTTGGAACGCCGGCGGGGCTACCCTACTCTGTCCTTGGGGACACGAACTGGGGGTCCGCTCGAAGACAGGGGGCTGGCTTGCCCTTGTGGGCCATCCTGGGGCAAGCCTGGCCCTGGAAAAGAGAGATCAGCTGCTTGTCCTCCCCTGCCCCACTCCCTAGCAGGGACCATCCCCCTCCCTGGCCCCTCCCCACATGGAATTTTTCCTCACAGGAGGGGTCCCATAAAGCAGGTTTATTAACTGGCTGAAAGGCGGGACGGGACTGGGGAGCACGGGCTTGGAGGCTTGGAGAGGCGGTCAAACAGCCCGCACTTGTTTATTTTCTTTACATTTCTGAGCGAATGTATATTTCTGTTCGGTGAGAGATTGGCAGCCCTGGGAAATGAGGTTTATTTATCTACCAGGCACACGGCATATAAACAGCTGCAGCCGGCCTCCCGCCTGGCCCTGAAGGGGGTCCCTGTGTTCTCAGGCTGGGCCCAGAGCTGGCCTTGGGGTGGGGTAGGGTGGGGTGGGGTGGGGGAGGTAAGGAAGCCTGCCCCTGAAAGCAGGCTGGGCCTCCCCAGAGCCTGGACGGCAGGTGGGCTGGCTTTCCGAGGCCTCTCCTTTGGCCCAAAGTCACTTCTGGGCCTTCCTTCATGCTCCCTTGTAGGCTGGACCTCGGGGATGCCACCCAGCCTCAGGGGGCCCCTCCACATGAAGTGGAGATGGCCCAGGGGCAGTAGGTCTCAGGGCTGTGTTTACATAATCCCTGGCGAGCCTGCCTCTCTCTCCCAAACAGCTGTCTCTTGTCTAAGGTGACCAGATTTTAACATTGGTAAAGCGGGACACCATTGATAAAACTCATATTCTGGCAAAACAGCCACATGGCAGCTGAAAACCATATACCCTAGCTTGTCGTGCATTCCTTCCAAAACTCGGGACTTTTTAAAAACGCCATGGGACATGGGACAAATGGTTAAAAGTTGGGACTGTCCCACCAAAAGCGGGACGTCTGGTCACCTTGCTGCCCTCCCAGCCCCGTTCCCATCTACGATGGGGGAAGTGAAATGAGGGATATTTCCGGAAATGAGGGGAGGTCAAGGTCTTGAAGAGATGGGAAGCCATCCTAGAGATGGAGGTGGCAAGGCCTTCGCTCCCTCCACATGCCGTGCGGGGCTGGGGAACCCTGAAACAGTGGAGATGGTTGCCTGGGCTGTGGGTGCAAGCCAGGAAGCCTTCTGGCCTCACGTCTGCAGGGAAACCAATCGAGCAGCGGCAATGAGCAGGGCAGCCCTCCGCAGGGTCAAAAACAAACACACTCGCTGCTATGGAGTCCGGTCCGACTCAAAGTGACCATTTAGGACAGAGAAGAACTCCCCCTGGGGGCTTCTGAGACTGTAAGTCTTTAAGGGAGCAAAACGTTTCATCTGTCTCCTGAGGAGCAGCTGATGGGCTCAAACTGCTGACCTTGTGGTTAGCAGCCAACTCACCACTCACTATGCCATAGAGCTCCTGGAGGCAGTCAGACCGGGCCCCCGATGATATCCCTGCAAGGTCAACAGTGAAAGCATTTGGATGTGGGCTACAGGAGTGGACCAGGGGGGGCTGTTTCTTGCGTGACTGTTTCAGCTGGAGAGAGGCCTCACCTTGCTCGATCTCCAGTTTCCCTTTTGCATCTCCGAGAGGACAGGTTCTGGCTCCAGCCAGCGAAGTTGCTGGGCAATAGGAGGAGGTACCTCAGCTCGGAGGTGGGTGGTTTGAATCCACCCAGCTTTTTCCATTGGCTTCAAATGGCTGCGTGTGGCTCTGACTGTGCCTGCTTAGAGACGAGTAACACCCAAGGGCTCCCTAACCCACCGCCACGGGGAGGCTTCTGATCCTGTGCAGAGTAGAAACTGCCATGACCGTGGCCTTTCAGACGCAGAATGCCAGGCTCTCTTCCAGGTGCCTTTGTGTGGGTTTGAATCACTAGCAGAAGCCCAAGGCTTAACTGTCCCCCCCCCAGGTACCCTCCTAACCCAGGGAAGAGGGGTGTCGGTGAGCAGGACTCAGGAATTCCCTGGAACAGAGAGCCCAGGGATGGGGCAGAGGCTGAGGCAGGAGCAGGGGTAAGGGCCGGCCGGGGTGAGGTACCTGGTAAGACCAGATGCCCAAAGAGGATGCTGGCTTAAGGGTACAGAGAGGGCATCTGGCCTCTTTGTGGGCCCAGGGCAGAGATATCCCAGCAAACTGGAAAAGTGATTGCAACAGGAGGGAGAAAGAACCCCTGGGGCAGGGGTGTCTGTGAAGGCTAGGTTGGAAGGCTGCAACCATTCCTCACCCCCGCAGAAGTGGGATTGGGTGGGGACCCGAGACTGGACCCGTCGCTGCTGCAGCCCTTGAGGCAAAACTCGCCAGACACAGCACTCCAGACCTGCGCTGCCCCAGGAGGCTTGGGGTCTGCTAGGGGCCGGCTGCCTCTCTACCAGGCTGCATGGGCCCCGTTGGGCGCTCCCACCCGTGACCACACGGGGTCGCTGGCGCCCGCGGACCGGAGCCGAGAACAAAGGCACCCCGGACTGTGGCTCTGGTCACCCGTGGCCACCTGTTTCCCGGGCTGAGCGCAGCCGGCCAGCATCCGGTCCCCCGCAAGGAGTTAACTTGTGCTCAGCACTGCTCTTCGAAAGCTGTTACAGAAACCACCCCTCCCTCCTCCCTTCTCCGCAGCCCGGGGACAAAATACGAGAGTTGGGGGACTCCAACAGGCGCCCCGGGTTGGTGGTTTTACGATGCGCCCTGCTCTGCATTCTGCGTCCTTCCCGGAGTTTACCCGGATCCGGCAGCATCATTTTTCTCCCCTATGGGTTATTAACGTGAACTTCTCTTCCCGTTTGGATGGCGCGGACGCGCACCCCAGGGACCGATTGTAACAAACCAAATGCAGAAATCAACAGAGGGAGGAATGCGCCTGGACCGCAGGGAAAGTGACTTCCTGCTGAAGGCCTGTATCCCTGACTTCCAAATAGACCCATCTCATGGACAAGCCCCCACTTCCTCTGACTTACCAGGCGCCTTAATTAAAAAACAAAACAAGACTTACGCCACTAAGTTGATTCAAATTCACAGCCACCCCACCCCGTAAGTAGGGCAGAGTAGAACTGCCCCTAAGGGTTTCTGAAGTTGTCGATCTTTACAGGGACAAACTGCCTCATTTTTCTCGCTGGGAGCAACGAGTGGGTTCGAACCAGTGACCTTGCAGTGACAGCCCAACCTGTTACCCATTGTGTCACCAGGACTCCAGAGGCTGAGTTATAACTGCCATGGGTCACCAAGCATCTACAGTGGGCCAGCCCTGCAGGACACCATGCAGCTGCCCATAGGGTTTCGAAGGCTGCCCTCCTTACAGGGCAGTCTGCGGTGCTTTCTCCCAGGGACTGGCAAGGAGGTTTGAACCACTGACCTTTTGTTTTGCAGCCTAGGGCTTAACCATTGCACCAGCAGGGTTTCTTCTGGGCAGCACCCAGGCCCAGGGAATTCAGAGCTGAGAGACACAGGTCTGCTTGCCTGGCCTGGCTGTTAGAATTTAGCGGTTCCCCAATTTGTCAGGTGCCCAAAGTCTAATTCCACTGGGCTTTGTCTGGGGCCTTGGCCAGCTTGCTTCTGCTGGGTTTACTCCATTTGGGTTCACAACTCAGCATCCCGAAAGATTGGAGAACTCAGGAGGCCTCGGATCCTCGCCGGGAGGAACTGAAGGCCAACAAGAACTCCGGCCAAGACGAGGGAGCTGTCTCCCAGGGGCCCCACATCAGGAGGCTGTGTGGAGTGCAGGCCGTCCTCGGCCGGCCAGGGGCAGTGTGGTAGCTCAGAGATGCTCTCATTCCCAATGTGTGGCCTCGCCCATCTACTGGGAGCCCCTGTCTCTCAGCCCAAGAGGCAGTTCAGAGATTCTGAGTGCATGTGTGTTGGGGGGCAGGAAGGCACTTCCTGGGACCCCCTGTCTAAAGTGACCTTATAGGAGGAAGGGATGGAGTCTGATGAGTTTGGGGATGTGGAAGGCAGGGGCTCAGTCCGATGTTGGAAATCGATTCTACTCTCAGCTCTGCCATCCACAGTAGGCACTGGCCTCTTGTGGCTACTGAGCACTTGGAATGGGACTAGTGTGGCTGAAGAACCCAGGCTTTATAACTTTATCTGATTTTCATAAAATAGTCACTTTGCAACCATATTGGGTGACCCAGACCTGGGTTATCGGCAGTGACGGTGAGTGGGGTGGAGGGCGGAGCAGGAGAGCATCATGGGTAACCCTCACAGGCTAAAGCCACAGGCATGCTTTGTGCTCAGTCTGCTGGGAGTCTGTGGTGTGGTGTGGGGGGCGGTTGTATGGAGGGTAGAGGGGAGGGGGAGGGGAGGGAGGTTGTCGCCCAGCAATGACAGGCCATAAATTGCCCTTTAAACAGCAACGGGCCAAGGATTAGAGGGCTTTTCCGGGAGAGAGACCGTTACCAGTTGACAGAGGTCAAGAGCAGGGTTCCTAGACTATGATTTCAAAATACTGGGACATGGGTGTTGGCTTCCCTTGGCGCCAGGCACACCCTTCAGTGGGGGGAGAGGGGTCCATGGACAGCCCCACCACCTCCTTGGCCTGCTTCCTGGAGGCAGGGGATGCTCAGAGTGGAGATAGACCGAAGAGAAAAATGCATCTTTAAGACCTCACCTCCCGTGTTCTAGACATGCTGTCAGGAGAAGGACATCATGCTCGGTAAAATAGATGACCAGTGAAGGCCCTCCTCAAGATGGATGGACACAGTGGCCGGGACAATGGGCTCAGACGTAAGAACAATGGCGAGGGTGGGCAGGACGGAGCGGCGTTTCCTTCTGTTGTACAGAGTCCCTACGGGCCAGAGCCAGCCTGGCAGCACCTAACAACAATGTAGACAAAGGCCAGTCCATTCTGCCAAAATGGGCAAGGCATCGACTCGATGGCAGAGTTTGAGGGACCTGAGCTATTTTTAAAGAATTTTTCCATGTCCACTGGAACACGGCTGATAAGGATCACTCTCTGGCTCACCTGTGTTGACACTGAATTCTTCCCCTCCTCGAAGACGATGATAATTTAGCTGCTGACCTTGTGAAGCAGGGCTGTCTAACCACCCCCTGCCCCTGGACTTGAAGGTTCTTTGAAACATTATCAGCCACGGTCACTCTCTCATGAATTCTGGGAGCACTTGAGGAGACAGGAAGGGGCTGGACTGGGGATGGATGGGGAAGAGGAACCTTTGGGGAGGATCAATGCACTCTCCTGGATCCATGCCAAGTTGAGTCACCAGAATTCGTGGAATAGGTGAGTGGGTGACATGCCCTGGTGGCCCCTCAGCCACACCCCAGCTGCTCAGGAGACCACACTTCTGGGTCTCCCCTACCACCAAGCGGCACAGCAGGCTCCCCTGGGCCTCTCACTTCCCATCTTTGTGGCTAACCTGCAGGGGTCAATCTGTGGTCTCTTCAGGATTTAACAACCACTTCCTCACCTTTAAGGAGCCCTGGTTGGGACTGCAACCCCACCACCAGCTGCCCTGAGGGTGACAGATGAGCCTGCCTGGATTCACAGCCTCGGAAACTTTGGGGAACAGTTTGACTCTGACCTAACGGGTTGCTCTGAGTTGGAATTGGCTGGGGCAGGTGTGGCTTTGGCTTTGATGCCCACCTTTGGCCCCAGTTTCCTTAAAAAGATCTACCTGTGTCTCTCAGAACACCTGGGAGTCCCTCACACATCACTACGGGCTGCTCCTGGCCTTAACGATGCTCTTTCTTGGCCACTGTGTTTCCAGTTTGTGACATTGCATGGTGTCACCTCCTGCACTTCCCTTGCTGCCCTAGGGCCTGCTGGGAAGGCAGCAGAGGGGACTGGAGAGCTTGCCATGTTGTCTATTTCAACAGCCATCCATTGGGCTCAGCTGGCCTTCGGGGGCACTTCCGTCTTAGATGGGTCCTGGGCAGGTCTGGGGCTGGGGGGCACTGTGAATAAAGCAGGACGGTGACTGGAGGCTGGGCTAAAACCAGGTCCATGATCTTCAAAGCTAGCTTGGAGTCGAGGCACCCTGGTGACACAGTGGTTAAGTGCTCTCCTGCTGACCACCAGTTAGCGATTCCACTCTACCAGCCGTTCCGTGGGAGAAAGATGTGGCAGGCTGCTTCTGTAAAAGTTACCCCCCCAGATTAACACGCGAGCAGGCAGCCTCCTCTTTCTGCCTCATAGTCCTTGGTGGCTCAGTGTGTAGCCCACGACTCCGCGGGGCTCCTTGTAGCGCTGTGTTGTCATTGTTGTTGTTAGCTGTCACTAAGTCAGTTCCAAATGACAGTGGCCCTCGCGCCACCCTCACAGTTGTTCTAATGTGTGAGACCATGGTTGTAGCCACGGTGCCAATCCATCTTGTCGAAGATCCTCATCTTCCCCCCAGCCCCCCCCACACACCTTGACTTTACCAAGCATGATGTCCTTCTCCAGGGACTGGTCTCTCCTGATAACATGTCCTAAGTATGCGAGATGAAGTCTCCCCATCTTGACCTCTAAGGGGCAGGTTGGCTATAGTTCCTCCAAGACAGATTTGTCTGTTCTTAAGTCCATTGTACTTTCAGCATTCTTCACCTGCACGTCTTTCGAAAGGATCAAGGCTTCTTTGATCTTCCTTTGTCAATATGCAACTTTCACCGACCCACTTAGTCAATGTTCAATTTTGCAGGTATAGCTCTATAGGTTAAACTGTTTCCTTTGAACCTCCCCAGAGTCCTAAGAATGATCTCTGGGGGTCCGAATTAGCCAGAAGGCACATGACAAGGAGGTCAACCAGGTAACACTTCTCATGCCGCACCTTTCAGTACCCCGAATCGAGCCCTGGTGGCGCTGTTGGGTAAGGGTTGGTCTGCTAACCACGAGTTCAGTGGTTCAAGCACACTAGCTGCTCAGTAGGAGAGAGAAGCAGCCCTGTGCTCCTGCCAAGATTCATTCACAACTTCTGAAATGGCAGTGGGAGGGTGTGAGTTCAGTGGAGTCAGTCCCGACTCACGGTGCCCCTAGGGTGCCAAAGTAGAACTGCGCTCCGTTGGGTTCTCCATGGCGGGGACCTTTGGCAGCTGGTAGCACACAGGCCTTTCTTATGAATTGGATGGACCCGAACTTCCAACCTTCCCATAAGCTGCAGAACAGGCCCATGGCCATTTTCAGCACTCGGGCCGAACCCCCATACTACAGGGGACATGCTGTGGCTCCTTTTGCAGAGGAGAAAACAGAAGATTCAGAAACCGAGTAACTTGCCCAACGTCTCACAGGTCCGACTGCGGCGGGGAAGCAGTCTTGTCGCCCCTCACAAGGAAGCAATGCTCCCTTACTAGAAAGAGGCCTTGCTCTCAGACCTGCCTTGGTTTTGACATTCGGGCGGACCTTAAGTTGAGAATTCTTGGTGGCGTGTCGTGATGGGATCAACCACTGTGCTTCTGATGAATTCCACCGATTCGGAGACCCCGGGCCCTGGCTGACTGGGGGCCTGGCACCTCCTTCATCCTCAGGAGCAAGCACTCCTCCAGTCAGTGCCGTTTTCCTGATTGAGATGTAACTGGAAGAAAGACCTGGGGGTGGGGGATTGCCTGGAGTTCCCATTCACCTCACAGGGACTCATTAGCACTTTAATAAGTCAGTCGCTTTTCTTCCACTACCTTTTTCGGAGGAACAGCCACCCATCCAAATAGCAAACCAGTGAAAGAAAACTGCCACGCTGGGGAAAGGAGAGAGCCTTCTGGCAGCCAAGGTCTCCAACCCGGTCGGTCCTCTTGTCTCTTCCCATCGCCAATGGGCTGGAAGCCCAATTTGTTTCTGGAAGCTTCGGAGTTGGAGTGTCCTTGTCTCTCTCCCTTTCCCATTGCTGTATCATTAGGAGCGGGAAGGAAGGAAGAAAGAACAAGAAGACGAAGAAGCATGTCTGGAGGGCTTTTGACATAAAAGAAGGGTGACTACTGCAGGCATTTTGTGAAGGAGGGAACACAGGGAAGAAAGGGGGGATCAGTGGGGGGAGCCGGCTCTGAATGTGGCCTGTCTGGAGGCCCTTTCAGCTGAAACCTGGGCTGGCGTGCCTTGTTCCTTCAAACCGTCACCTTCAGTTCTTGATGGCTTCTCTGCCCTGGCCCTGAACCTCAGCAGATTGGAGCTTATTTACCTATTCACACTCGGCCGTGGAAGCTCATTAATAGGCTTATTAGCAACACCGTTCACGGGGAGGCCGTTGACAAAAGAGGTTCCAGCCACTCTAAGAGGGAAGAGAAAAAACTGTAAAGAGATTATATTCTCATTCAGATGTCTCGCTGGTGTGAAAGCCTGTCTAGTTCCTCTGAGGTCACTTGAAGAAGACAGAATTGGTTTGAAAGAAGAAGAAAAAAAATTCCAAACATGTTTTCTTTTTCTTTTCTCAAAACCGAAGAGTTTGCTGTTGTGGGGTTGGGGCAGAGGCATGGGGTGGGAGGTGAGGGGACTCACTCACTTCAAAATGAGGAGCACTCATCAAGCAGGGGGCGGGGCTGTGGGATGGATGGGTGTCTTTTCATCCCGATGAAGAATGCAGGCTGGAAACTTGGCCTGGACATTAAAGTAGGGGTTCGTATTGGTCATTTTCCGCGGACAGCTTCCTTTCCATTCAGAACACATAAAGCTATCGATGAATGGGCGACAGGGGCTGTGGCTTCCTGCGACATTAATTTATGTGAGAATGTGTTAACAGCATTTCCAGAGCCTGATGGATGTGTTACAGGACGACCCCTGGGCTCCCCAAGGATGGGGAATAAAAAGACCTCAGTATCCAACTCCTAGCAGACCCAGAGGCAGCCACATCGCCTGTGGGATTCAGGGCTGAGAACTTGACAATGTCCGGGGACAAGTCTAGATGGGAGTGTCTGGCTAAAGGACACATCACCCACTGAATGTCCTTTAAGAATATTTTTGTGAATGTGGAGAATGCTGTTTAGGGGACCACGTGAAAATACACTGCGAAATGCAGGGACAGTCCATCTCCAGAGAATAGAATTACATTCCCAGCTCCACCCCTTTCCAGGCCTCAAAAACCTAAAGGTTTTTTTTTTAAATCTATGACACTATGATCTGCTGCTGCCTGAGGGAGGAGGGGGAGAAAGTATATGACAAAATAAAGTGTCTGACAGGCACTGCCTGGTTTACAAGGTAAATGGGAAATACGGACGTTAAGCAGTTGGTTGAAACTCCCTGGTTTTGCACGCGAAGAATCTAAGGTCCAGAGAAAGTAATGGATTTTTCTCAAACAGCTCTCGGTGGCTGTGCTTTCTAAAAAAAACAAAAACAAGTTTTAGTAACCCAAATTGGCCTCATCAAACCATTGTTGGTTGTAGTTGGTGCAGTTTTACACTTTTTTGAAGAGCTTCGGGTTCAAGGTCCCCTCTTCCAGTCACCAGCTGCGTGACCTTGGGCAAGTTGCTGAAGCTCTCTGATGCTTCCTTTCTTTTTCAGAAACGGGGACTATTACGCAGCCCGGTGCTTGTGTGGCTAGGCAAGAATAACCTATTCGCTGCACCTGGCAGGTGGTGGCCCTCCCTCCACAGTAGCTCCTCCTTTCACTTCTATTGGACACGCAAACGCGATGTCCTGCGGGCGGGCACAGGTCCCAGGTCTCTGGACCTTCTCCCCAAGTTTCATCCGCATGACCTTTCACATCCGCAGTAGCTTGTCCCTGTTTTAAAGTTGCTTTTGGGGCAGGGAAGGTACCCTGCTCCATGGTTTCCGATCTGAAACAGAGCGTCACCAAAATGAAACGTCGGTTTACCTCCCAAGGGAGGGAGGAGACGGAGGCGCCGGGCCCCGCCAGCCGCTGGAGGGCTCGGTGGCATCTCCGTGCCCGGATCGCGCCCGCGACCCTCGCCTGCCCCGCCGGGCTCTCAGGGCGCACGGAGGCGTCGGGGGCCGCTCCGGGTGCGGGCGGCCGCGACGCGCGGCGCTGATTGGCCGAGCGGGCGCCGCCGTCCAGGAAACGGCTCGGGTTTCAGCGGGGGCGTGACCCGCCCGAGGCGGCGGCGGCGGCGGCGGCGGCGGCGCGGGCGGCGGCGGGCAGCGCGCAGAGCGCCGCGGAGAGACGGGCGGCGGCGGGTGCGGAGCGCGGAGCGCGGGGCGCGGGCGGCGGCCGCACAAAGCTCGGGGCCGCGGGTCTGCATGCGGCGCACCCGGCCCGGCGCGGCGACTCCCCCCGAGGCCGCAGCTCCCGCGCGCGCTCTGCCCGCTCGCCGGCGGCCAGCAAAGTTTGGCAGCGGAGACGCCGAGCCGAGTCCTTTCTTCCTCTCGCTCCCCAAACCGGAGCGCAGCCGCGGGCGTCATGCCCGCGCTCGCCCGCAGCCCGGGGTGCGCGTAAAGCCGGAGCCGCCGCGCCGCCGAGGACCTGGGTCCACGCTCGGCTGGAGTTGCCCCGGGGGACCCCCGAACTCCGCGCTCGCTCCATCCCGCCCCACGCCGGCCGCGGGGACCGGACCGACCGCTCGCGGAGCCGCCTTGCCATTCAAGGTAATCGCCGAGCGGGACCGAGCGCGGTGGCCCCGTGGCGGGTGTGGGGCGCCGCGGGGGCTCGGGCCGACCCCCGCGGGGAGGGCTCGGGAGAGCTGGCCCTGGGGAAGGGGCCCGCTGCCTCCCGATTGCTGCTTAGATGTTGGGGAAGGTGGATGCTTCCTCGCGGCTGACGTTTGGGGCGTCCTGCCATCGCCACCCCCCATCCAGATGCTGACATCTGCCTCTGGCGCCGACACCCCCTCCCTGTCAAGCTCGGCCCGCGCAGAGCCGCGCTCCCCAGGCCTCTGAGCCGGCGGGCACCGAGGCTGCTCCCTGGTGGCACACCCTCGCAGGCGGAGCCCTCGCGGGGCACCTTTGGGGCGCCCCAGTCTGGGTTCGGGGAGCGCTCGTACATCCTATCGGAGCTCCGGTGGGGAGCCTTGCCTGGGTGGTGGGGGCCTCGGGGACGGGGCTGCCAGCTCGGTGGCCATCCCCGTGGTGCTGGGGGGCCACTTTGGGGAGGGGCGTGCTCCGGTTCCCCGACCTCGGTGCCCGCGTGCGCGGGAGCCTGGGCGGACGGCGAGGGCTAGGGGGCGGGCTGCACCGACTTTTCTCCGCTTGGCCCGCCCGCAGATGTCGAAAGCGCCGGCGGCGAGTTCGGGCTTGACTCGCGCGCTGGTTCTCCGGCGGCGGGGCGCGCGAGGCGCCAGTCCGGCCACCGCGGCCGGCGTGCGGGGCGCTGGCGGCAGACCGGAGCCCGCCTGGCCCCGGAGCAGCCTGCCGGCTCCAACTCCCCGGGCTCTGCCTTCCCCTCGCCCTTTCGGTGCAGCCGACTCTTCCCGGAGAACCTGCTTTCCAACTCGGGCACCCATTATGTTTGGTGTGAAACGCTATCAACACTTAAAACTCACTCACTGTCTGTCCCCCCACCGTCTCCAAGCCCAGCAAATCTTCCACCCGCTCGGACTTATTTTCATCTGAAAAGCCTGTTTAGTTTGAATAGAAAAGCAATCAGGCGCCCCTTTCCCTGGAATGTCAATTAAAATGCAGATTTCCCTGCGCTCTTTTCGCGGGAGCTCGGCGAGAAAAACTGGATATTCCAGGCCCGCGGAGGAAAGGAAAGCTACGGTGAAACGGGGTGGTGGTGGTGAGGGACACCCCAAAGCTGCCCAAAAGGCTACTGTGGCTTGATTGCCAAAGGCAGAGAGACTTAGCCCAGGAGCAGCCCGTGTTCCTTCTTTTTCACAATCGCAATGTGTTCAGAAGACTCCTCTCTGGCTCCTCCCGACCCGGAGTCGTGTACCCTGGAGGTTCCCTATCCTGTTCTGCTCAGCTCTGGGGGTGTGCAGGGAGCCAGGAGGTGGGTGTGCTCCCTAGGGAAAACCAGGCATCCCCAACCTGGTGGGCCTGGCTGATATGAAATTTACAACGGAGCCAAGCGCCCAAGTGTTCACTGAGGGTGACCCAGCAGTGGGCAGAGAGCCCCGTCCCTAAGGTGGGTGCCTCATGGAGGCCTGCCCTGGCCCTGGAGGTTCATCTCGGAGATGGGTCTTTGGGATCATTGTGGGAATCTTCTCTCACTGGTCACTTGGCCCTTCTTTGGGGCCAGCTTGCGCCAAGGTGAAAATTGTCCATTGGGGGTGGGGGGCAGTGGCCATGTGGAGCCATCCATCAGGGAGGGTAACGACCACTCTTCTGCAGCCCAGGCTGACACCAGTGAGGGGAGCTCCCTTTTCAAGGGGAAAAATAAACAAGCCGGGCTCTCCCTGGCGCTGGGCTCGGAGAAGGATTATGGTTTTGTAGGCAGGAAGCCGGATTGTGGCCACCAGCCTCATGCTGGGCCTGTGTTCCCAACTCCGAGCTTGGGACCTAATTATCTCGCCTAGGGGGCCACTCTGGACCTTTGTCCACTCTGCTGCAGGGCTGCACAGACCTGCTGCCCCAGGCCCCAGCCTTGCAGGGACCTGGGGAGGGGCCTTCACTGGGGCATGGGCCCGGAATGGCGTCAATGCAGGTTTCTGGGGGAGACTGGAGCCCTGGTGGGGCCTGATTGCTAATCCAAAGGGCAGCGGTTCTAACCCACCAGCTGCTTGTTCTGCTGGAGAGAGAGGTGGCAGTCTGCTTCCATCATATTTCCAGCCCTGGAAAACCCACAGGGCAGTTTCACCCTGCCTTTAGGGTAGCTATGGGTCAGAGCCACGTGTGGCTGCGGGATCTGGTTGGCACTGGTGGACTGTGAGAGGCTAACTTTCCCAGCTCATAGCTAATGGCTTCCTGAGAGGGAGGGGCAGGTGGTGGGGGCAGCAGGGGGAGCAGCCATGTATCTCTTGGCTGGAGTCAAGCGGGTCTGTGGGTAAAGTTGTATGAGAGGCAGCAAGTCTTCATGAATTCTGGAATTGCTTAGTTAGTAAATCGAGAGAGGAGTTGGCCTAAATTCCCACATATTTGTAGAAGTTGATTCGGAATTGTCTTGGGGATGCTTAATTTTAAGAGGGAAGGAGTTGGGGTGGGGTGGGGTGGGAGGATGGATGAGATCGTCCAGCAATTTCAAAATAGGTGTTTCCCTTCTGTGCATTTCAGTTCCATGAGTACTTTCTTAGAAAGTGAGGGCTTCTGAACATTCAAGGGCAAATGAGATGTAAAGGTCATGGCATTTTCCCACGTGCTTTATGAAGCCCCTGTAATTTGCCTAGGAGCCCCCGTGGCGTAAAGGGTTACGTGTTGGGCTTCAGTCCTCAATTCAGCAGTTCGAACCTACAGCCGCTGCACGCCAGGAGAAAGACCCGGAGGCTTTCTTTCTTCTCCTGTAAACAGTTCCAATCTCGGAAACTCACAGGGATGGTTCTCCCCTTTGGAAAAAGTGTCTGCATTTCATTGCCTTCCGCTTAGGACCAGAAGGATCGGTTTTCCTCACGACCTGGGGCAGTGTGGAAATCCGAGTGTCGCCACTGGGAACAAGCATCACGCAGTGAGGTATTTGCCTTCACTGGGGGCGTTCGGGTCAATTGCAACTCATTGTGATCCTGAGTAATGGAGCAGAACCGCGTATGAGTGCAGATGCGCTGGTGGCCCGGTGGTTAAGGTGCTGGACTGTGAAATTGGAAGATTTGAACTCACCAGCCACAGGGAAGGATGCGGCAATCTGTCTCCATTAAGATGATAATAATCTTGGAAGTCCCCTGGGACTGTTCTCCCCTGCCCTGCAGGGTTGTTTCCAATTGGAATTGAGCACTGGGTCATCTCCCGGAGGAGATTGCTTGGGCTTTGGCCCTCGAGTCTCTGGGTAGGTTCCAGCTGCCTGCCTTTTGGTAATCGACCGCGTGGCTTACCATTTGCGCCCTGGGCGCCTTTATCAGACCAAACCCACTGCCATCAAGCCTACACCGACTCATCGAGATGGCCCCAGAGAGGGAGCTTCCGAGACTGTAAACCTTTATGGGAGTAGACAGCTTGATCTTTCTTGGGAGGTGTGTTCTGGTGGATTTGAATCGCCCACCCAGGGGTTAGCATCCCATTGCCTAACCCACAGTGCCACCAGGGCTCCTTTATGTAGGCCCATAGAGATCTTATTTGGATGCTGAAAACCTTCCTTGAAACGATCGTTGCCTTGAAATGATTTTGGGTCTCCTGGGTGGACCGCTAACTAGGTTTGAGCGCCCCCTGGTAGCTTCTGAAATTTTAGCCAACAGCGAGCCCATTGGAAGTTACTGGCCCAATCACGTGCCAGGACAATCATTTGCATACTGTCCCCAGCCCTGCTCCTTGTGCTCCTGAAGACCCAAGTTGGCATCTGTTCAATTTCTCGACGGTGGGTGCTGTGTAGGTGGGGTCCATTACCGCGACCTGGGTGACGTGGACGGGTGGCCAGACTCCCAGTCCCTGTGGGTTCAGCTGATGCAGATGGAATATCATTCTGTGGGTTCCTTCTAAGTAACTGTGGGGCGAAAGATTGAAATGGAATTCTCTGTGTTTGCAAATGGAGCCCGACAGGGTTACCCGCGGGTGTTTCCTGTCACTGTTTTGGGATGAGTTTGCCTTTGTTGGCCTTTTCTTGGCTTTGAACTCCCGGGAGGGGTGCCAACCTCACCCAGGCAGCCCTGTAGAAATGCCTGGCTGGACACAGAGGCCAGAGGTCAGCTAAGAGAAGATAGTGTGGCTGCTGAGGGCAATCCCGAGCATTTCGAAGGGGCCCTTGGAATGATGGTTGTGTGGTTTCTGCATTTTTGGTAGGGGGTACAGAGGGGCAGTTGAGGGGAGAACCTAACTGAGGGGATATTGCCCCTCTGGGTCCTGCATCTGTGCCGTTTTAAATGCGCTTCTGAGAAGACTCACCAGACACGTTTCCCGCGGAGCTTGTAGGAGGGATTACCCGGGAGCCCCGGGGCCTTGTAGATGATGCTGAACTATGTGACTCCCCTTGTCCGTCCAGGAGCTGCACGGCCGCGGGACCCTACTTGGGTGTTTGAGTGGATTGGCGCGGGAACGCTGTCACTGACTCCCCAAATCTCTTTCCTCCAGTGGCTGCTGCACCGGTAGCAGCAGCGGCCCCCGGTTCCTGAGCACACCGCAGGCTGAAGACGTTGCTGGCGGCCCATGCCCGTGGCGGAAGTGTGCAGATGGGATTTATGTCCACATGGAGATATGGAAGAGGACCGGGCACTGGCACCGTAACCATGGTCAGCTGGGGTCGCTTTATCTGCCTGGTCGTGGTCACCCTGGCAACCGTGTCTCTGGCCCGGCCCTCCTTCAATTTAGTTGAAGAGTCCACCTTGGAGCCAGAAGGTAAGCGACTAAGCCTTTCGTTTCGCTCCCCAGTGTGTGTTGGGATTGTCTGTGGAGGTGGCCTGCTTTAGCATCAGCTGCCCTTGCGTGGTCACTTGAGGCTGCGTGAGGGCCGTGGGCAGCGGTGGCTGTATACCGCCCCTGTCCGAGGGGAGGAGACACGGCCCTTGGCAGTGGCAGTGTGGGTGGGACGGGGCAGCCAGGTGGTGGCTTGTAGGGGGGTCCTCTGTGCTGGGTGGGAGCTGCGGAAGGGGTCCTCTGTGCTGGGTGGGAGCTGCATAGCCCGGGGCATGCCAGCCGCAGGTTCCTGCACCGCACGCCTGCAGGAGGAGGGTGGCGCTTGCTTGCAGTGGAGAGAATTGCTCTTTTCCGAGCAAAGGAGCAGGAAGGGAAATGGCCAATCCCTGAAATGCTGACATTTTATTTTCATTGTCTAAGGAGAGAAAGAAGCTTCCGAAGTTCGGGGTGGGGGTTCTTAACGCATTGGGTATTTTTATTGTGTGTTGTTTTTGCCACGCTATAGTAATTGATCACACTTCAGCCATGCCTCCAAAAGCAACCCCCCCCCCCCCCCATCCTCTGTTCGGTGTATTGGAGTCTGGCTTTGCCAGGAGGTCTCCCCTCTGGGTGAGAATTTGAAGATGACCAGGGTGTGCATTGGCGGGCCAGCTTTGGACATAACCGCGGAAGGCTCCAGGCCAGGAGCAGGGCAGGCCATCGGAGCCGGGCATATCTGAAGTCTCCCCTGCCTGGTCCTGCAGAGACCTCTAGCCCAGGCTGGACTCGGTGTAGCGTTGAGATCTGTCAGCGGCAGGGAATATCGGGAGCCGAGTTAGCTTTGGAGTGGTAATCCGAGACAAACGCGGCAGATCCTGGCACTCCTCGCCACTTAATGAACCTGTTTGTTGAGAGCCCACCTGGTGCCTGCCGGGCCTGGGAGCCTGCCACCGAGGTCCAGAGCACGCTTGGCTGGAGGAGGCCAGAAAGGCCAGCTCCCTAGGCCCGTCAGGACAGGTTGCACGGGTTGTCGGAGAGATGGGACCCTAGGAATGTAAACAGATCTTTGGCCCGGAGCAGTTGTGTGAGCCGACTGGGGAACTCTGGTTACACACTTGCGGGGGGGGACTCTGTAAGGACCAGGGGTGCCGCGGTCTCCTGGGAAGGGAGCCTGGTTGGAACTGTGTCCCAGGCTTTGTTTGAGGAGCTGTGTCCTGGAGACCCAAGGCTGTGCTGCGGGATGGATGGACAAACTTTTCAGTGCCGATGCGTGTTTTTAAAGGTTCCTGGCTTCTAAAAGCCAGTCCTGTACTTCTTTAATTTTGCTAATAATTAAAATGGATGTTTCCCTAATTGCCGCTTCTCCCCTGAGCCCTGGCTCAGCACAAACGAGGGAAGCGGAGCCTGGCTTTGCTGTGGCGTGGGCTCCCGGAGCCGGCCCAGGTTAGGGACAAGCTGTCATTTTTCATTTGCCCGTCCCAGGCAGCCTTTCTGGGAGCTGATGTCAACGCAAAGTGTTAAACGGCCCTGGAGGATTTCTGTGGCTGCGTTTAATGACCGGAGAAAGTTTATAATAGATGCAGGAAGGGGAGGGGCGGGGCAGGCAGGGGAAACGGTGGGCAAGAGGGATAAAGTCCCCAAAACAGATTATTTGGGGAGAAGTTTTGGTCTGACAATGCGGATTTTGCAGAGAGAAGCGGGTCTGCCCAGCCTGGGGTCTGTGGGTGCAGTTGGGGTGGGGAGGGGGATGGACACCTCATGAACCCCCCTGAAACTGTGGGTGATGTTCTATGAAGGTTCTTTTGTGCATTTTTGGGGTTCCTTGCTTCCTTATGGTTTATGCCCAGGACTGTGAGACCTTCAGAAAGAAAAGATTTAGCGGCAGGATCAAAAAGCTTGCCAATGGGAGGTTTTTGAAAAGTATTCAGGCCCATGGGCCTCAGTTTCCCTCACTGTCACCGGCAGGGTTCATACGGGTCCCTTCTGGCATTCACATGAAGTGAGTGTTGGTACCCTCTGGAGGCGTCTGAGGACACACCTCAAAGAGCTGGTGAGAAACCTTACCTCTAAACCACATGCACTGCTCTGAGTCTGATCTGACTCCCATAGGATTTCCAAGACTGTCCAGTTCGTCTGGAAGCAGGCAGCTTCGTCTTTCTCTCTCGTGGGGAGCAGCCAGGGTGTTTGAACCGCTAACCTTGGGAAATTAGACCCAGGTTGAAAAGGCGATTAGCATAGGCCCTGGCACCTAACAAACACCCAGTAGGTAACCATCATCCCCATCCCCATCCTTCCCCAGCCTGCTGGGAACACAGGCCTTACCGGTTTGGGAGGCTGGCCCTGTCAGCTGCAGGATGTCAGGGAGCAGCCCCACTCTGGGAGAGAGCTGAGCAGGCAGTGCTTTCTGCCGGAGGAGGTCCTGCCTGTTCCCAGGCAGCTGTGTGCGTTCGCGCTCTGAGGGTCTGTTCCCCTTGTACCCCTGACGGTTAATCTAGGACTCAATGAATGTCAGCCCCAAGACTGGTTCTTCCAGCAGCTCTGCTGTGGCCCAGGGTTAGTTGGAAGGTGATCCGATTATAGATGAGCATGTAACCATCGAGAACCAGTTAACTAGGACAGCTTCGGTTTAGGCTCTGGCCCAGACAAGTCGGGGGTGGGGTGGGGTGTGTGTGTGTGTGTGTGTGTGTTTTCCATAGCTAACAATAAGTTCAACCTTAACCTTCTATTACACAAGGCCTTGGCTTGGAACACTTTGTGATTTGTTGCTTTGGAAGCCTGCTTTCAGCAATGTTCCCTTTGGGCTGGACCGGAGGGAAATGTGTACAGAGAAATACGGGCCTGAGAGGTTCCCAGCAGGAGCCTGGGCCCTTCTTTGGGGGACTTTGCCTCATCTTGGGGCCCTGTTTTCCCCTGTCGGATTCTATAGCATAGACTTGCTCTTCTGGGCACTGTCTCTGAAGTTGAGTCGCCACGTCGACGATGGCTTTCTGAAGTTGTCACTGTCACAGATTCAGTCTGGCCGTGGTCAGTTAGTTCATTCCTTGCTTTAGGGGACCAGCTGAACCGTGTCAATCCAGTTATGGATTGTTGGGGTGGGGGCAGTCCCCAGTGCCAAGAACTGTAATGCTATTAAGCATTCTAATTATTTCAAGAAGAGTCAAACTTGATGACTCCCAGGAGGAGGTGACTCTTACTTTCAAGTCCCCCCCTCCCCCAAATTGTCACCTACCCTGGTTAATTAAGTCATTGTTGACACAAGGGGCATCTTTGTTTACACCCACCCAGTAGGGGCTTTTCCAATCCCAAACCCTTAATTACTTTCCCCCACCCTCTACTCTGCCCAGGGGGTCGGGGGTGGGGTGGGGTGGGGGCCGAGAGTGGGGAAAAAGCAGTAACCTAGAGAGGCAGGGACAAAGGAGTTTGTCTGGTTTTCTGTGACATGATGCTGCCCTGGCCCCGTGTTCCCTGCATGTCTCTATGACCCCGTGGAAGGAGGGATGAACCTGGAGACCCCCTTGAGCTGTATTTTTCTAGAATGCCTTCTTCAGTCCTTAGATGCAAGGGTTGTGACTGCCTCGTCCATCAGCCAGACGTAGTTAATTGCACGTTAAAAGAACAGAGGACAAGAAGAATGAAAGAAAGAATATATCCGCATACCACGAGGGAATGATTAAAAATAATCTTCTGTTGTGTATTATCTGCATCTCGGTTCCCCAACACGAGTGCTAATGTTTAGGAGTGGACTTGTAACTTGATCGTTCGCTTCGGAACAAGGACTTACTCTTGGTCAATTAAGCCAAATGCAGGCTTATGCAGTTAAATACACAATGAAGTACACATTCTTTATTAGTATATAAAGTATTTCACAAGTCATAGACAAAGAGCTGTGTTTAATATTACTTCTTGAACAAAAACCTGGCAGGCCCAGAGAACTGGTATTTGTGTAATTTCTGTACTGGCTCTCTCTGATCCAAGTCGGGTTTTGTTTTGGTTTTCCCACCCCCACCCCCACCCCCTGGCCTGTGTGTTTGAGCCAGTTAAACCCTGAGGACCTACTATGCAGAAAGCCCCCTCACCCTGTCCACGGTGAAGAAGACGAAGACGGAGATGTGTTTCTCTCAAGTCTTTCCGGCTCAGCTGGGGGTGAGACTGAGCAGGGCAAATCCTATAGATGTTTCCAGTGTCCGACTTAATGAATAATTACACGGCCACTGTGAAATAACCGGGGGGTAGGGGTGGTTTAAACAGAACGAGTTTTGTTGTAGGTTCGAATCCCTACCAGGATGCCTCCCTTAGCTATCCATCTACAGATGTGCTTGTTTGGGTGTTTGCTTAGTGAGCGTGGTTGTCAAAAGCCACTCCCCCCCCCCACTCACACACAGACACCCTTTCGTCAGAGTCTAGCTTCAGTTTGAGAAATTACGGGTTTTGAAAAATGTTCAACCTATCCCACAAATGAGTTGGATCCAGGGAGTTTCATGGGGCCCAGCGGCAGTCTCCTCAGTCTTTTTGTTATGTTTACTTGTGGGAGGACTTTATCCATAGATGGCCCGAGTGCCACACGGGGCCGCCCCTGACTGTGACCTTCGAGGGATAGCAACAGTGGCTGTCATGGCAGCATTGGTTACACAGTGAGCCAGGTGTCCGGCGGCAAAGTTTGGCATTGGCTGAAGAGCTGGGTTTCTGAGCAGTTAGGCCCGAGACCCTGATGCCCAAGGTGGGTTTGTCCTGCACACAGCCCGAGGGGCTATGAGGTATGGGCGTCCCAAAGCCCACGGCAGGGTGGTGTCGGGTGTTGGTATTGATGAGCCGTTACCATGGATTCCACCAGGGCCAGCATGCGTAATGGCACCACGGTCTGTGTGGATGTGCCACCTTGTGGAAATATCAACCGTTGGACTCTTTCTGTCCAGAGCCAAGCAGCTGGCCCAACTCTCGTTGGCAAATTCCAGGTCGTTCCCGACCGGAGCAGGCACAGAGGACCCCAGAGGCCGTGAAGTGCTTTATGAGAAGGCGAAGACGTCACTTACAGGAGGAGCTCCTTGTTAATGGGAGTTAGATGGAATCTGGTCTTGCATGTGCTCAAATCTGAGCGCTAGTTCAAGGAAAGCAAACTGCATCTTTTTACGATGGTTTCCAGCCCCAAACCAAGCCCTCAGCCCTGGGGTCTGGCTCTGTCCCGACAGGGTTTCAGGGCTGCTGTCCTTACGGATGGCCATGCCTGTGCTTTACCTACGGTGCCTCTAAGACACCTGTTTTTAAAAAAACATTAGAGGTCCCCGTGGCTTAATATCGCACCTGGCAGATTCCTGTTACGTTTCTTTCTACGTGGCCAGTTGTACTGTCTTAAAGTTCTGAGTGTCCAGGTATGGAAAGGGCCAACGTGTGTGTGTGTGTGTGTGTGTGTGTGTGTGTGTGTGTGTGTGTGTGAGACAGAGAGAGAGAGAAAATGCTTAGTGGCTGGGAAATATACAAATCTTTACAGTGGGCACGTTTAGGGTGTAAGCTTTCGAAACCACCTTCGTGCTTCAAATTGGAATTTGACAAGCGAACTGCCTGGAGACCAAACCCAACCCCACTCCCTGCCATTGAGCAACCCTACAGGACCAGGACGGGAACGACTGCCCCTGGGGGGTTCGGAGCCCCTCACTCTTCACGGGAGTGGCGTGCCTGCTCTTCCCCCACAGAGCAGCTGGTGGCTTTGAACTGCTCACCGCAGAGATAGCAGCCTAAAGCCTTGTGGCTACACCACCTCCTTCCCATCCTGCGGTCCACCACAGCCGCTCAGTGGACTCCGACTGGGGGACCTCCTGTGCGCAGGGCAGCCTGGCGCGGCTTTGGTCTGTTCAAGAGGGGGTGTTGACTGAAGCTGACCGCCAGGCCTGGCTTCCGAGGTACCTGGGTGTGGTCAAACTGCTGGTCTTTCAGTTCGTAGTCAGGTGAGTTGTAACCCTTGGTGCTGCCATGCCTCCTGGAGCCCCGTGGGCGGAGTGCAACGGAACTGTGTCTCCTGGATGCTGTCGGCACTTCAAACGAGACATCACTGACCTATTTAAAGACTAAGGATCTTGTCTTCATCCTTAAGGAGCCCCCGTGGCCTCGTGGCTGTGTGTGGGGCTGCTGACGGCAAGTGCAGCAGTTCGAAACCCCTGGCAGCTCTTTGGAACAAAGAGCTTTCGACTCCTGTAAAGACTTGCGGTCTTGGAAACTCACAGGGCACTTCTGCCCTGCCCTAGAGGGTCACCACGGCACCGGCATCAACTCGTGGGCAGTGGGTACAGTTAGAGTGACCCGAGGCGCCTTGGTGGCAGAGTGGGGTCCGTGGCTGGAACTCAGCAGCAGCTCTTTGTCTGAAGGGGAGGGCGTCTGCGCCCCTACAGATTTCAAATTTTGAAAACCCAAAGAGGGGCCGCTAGGAGTCAGAATTGGCTCAATGGCCGTGAGGCGGACATTGTTTTTATTAAAGGAATCAACGCACTTCCCAAAGGGACCTGATGTTTGGAGTGAGGCAGGTGAGCTTGGAGTCTCTCCAGGAAACCACAGGCTCTTCGACCTTGGGGGGGGGGGGAGGTCACTGAAGGCTCTATCTCCCTCTTCCATCTCTCAATGCCTCAGGGTCAGGGTTAAGATTAAAGGTAAAGGGAGGTGAAGCCCCTACAGCTCTCCGCCTGTGGAAGGGGCTCCCTGAAGCCATACCCCACCTCCAGATGGCGAATGGAGACCCCTGGATTTCAGGAGGAACAGAAAGGTTACCCTACCCTGTCCAAGGAGGGCCATTTATATCGCTGTGGATGCAGCAGGTGCTGTGCCCTGCCTTGGCCCCGCCCTCCTGGTTTTCAGGCCTCAAGACCTCCCTGAGGTTTGCTGTCCAAATGGCCCGGGATTGACATTTCTTCTTGTCCCTGTTGAAGATAAGTCAGCTCCAGTTTGCAGCCACCACGGGACACCTCCTACAGGAGCACCAGTCTCTTCTGGCAGGAAAGCAACAGTGTTTGGGCCCGATGGGTTGGGGCCGGGGTTGATGAAGGGTGGTGGGAGGGAGGTTGGGGGATGGACTGGCTGTGGGGAGGCTGTCATGTCCACCTGCTGACTGTTTCGGGCCGGGGCGTGCACAGCACTGGACTTCCAGTGGACGTGGACAGAGCGCTTATTGGGTCTCCCACAGGACAAAACTGGGAAGGAGGGCAGCGGTTCCTTTGGACGCCTTGTGGGCGAGTTGCATGACGGGTGGGGAGGGATGTGTGTTCGTGTGGGTGAGCCATGTTCCTTTAGCCTGGCCCTTGCTTTGATGATGTGTTAGTCCTGGTTGACCAGAGAAACAAATACATATACACTCGTGTGTATAAGAGAGAGCTTTATATAAAAGAGCAATTGTGTACTGATTAAACATCTCAGCCCGGTCCAGATCAAGTCTGTAAGTCCGATTTTAGCCCACATGTCAGATACCAGTCTATAAATTCCTCTTCAGACTCATGCAGCACATGCAATGATGCCAAATGCAGGAAGCTCACAGGCCACCACAAAGGGTGGAGACCCACGGGTTGAGAACCACTGCTCTAAAGCCACGTGAAGATAGGTGATCTTCAGCAGAAAGGTTTCGATCGTTCCTCCTGTGTCAGTCTGTCTGAATTGCCCATGGTGGCAAGGGCCGCCCTGGTGGTGCAGTGGTTAGGCACCTGGCTGTGAACCAGAAGGCTGGCAGCTTGCACTCCCCAGCCAGCTGCTCCTCGGGAGGAAGATGTGGCAGCCTCCTCTTGCCGTAGAAATGCCAGCCTTGGAGCCCCACAGAGCAGTTCTCCGTCTGCTAGGGTCTCTCTGCTTTGAACGGACTGCTGGCGTAACTGGTTCCTTTTATTGACAGTGGTCTTTTGCATAGAGATAGAAGTCACTCCTTGTCCCTGTCCAAGGAGGACAGAGGGCGTTGACTGGGTCCAGGCTAAGTCCCTGGCAGTCATGCAGAGCTGAGAAAGGCTGGCCTGGTTCTTGCCAGTCCCCCAGTACCTCCCGAAGTCTGCCCCCAGGGGGTGGTCCTTCCCGTTGACCCCTTGTTTGTAGCCCCCTCAGTGCTCGGGCCAGCTTTTCCGACTGGCCTTTGGGTGAGATACCAGGACCCCCTGAACAGACTCCCACCCCAAGGTTGTGTATAACTTGTGGTCTTGGGAATGACAAGCTTCCCCATTACTTCCCTGCAGAGACCAGGAGTGGGTGGTATGAAAGGTTAAAAGGGGGAAATCCAGGAACAGAAGGACAGGAGCAGTAGCACCCACTCTGCCTCCAGCCCTGGGTCCTGGGGGGACGGGGCAGGGATGGAGCCCGCGCTGAACGCAAGCAAAGTTCAGTTTCATGGTCTGGGAAAATGAAATGCTGCCGGTTGGCCCCAGTTGGGCCTGGTGATGCTGAACTTGGCCCTGGTGCCCCCATCAATGGGTCACTGTGAGCATAATACCCCTGGGCAGTGGGCACGGAGCACCCGGCTCCAGTGGGGAGTGGAATTTGGGCTGTGCAGACTCAACACCAGGTTCCAAGCTGATTTGAGATCCTGTACAGGCTTCCTGGGAGGAGGTGGCCTTGGGATCCTCCTTCCTCGTCCTCCTCTTGTTGGTGTGAGACCGATCCCTGCTCCAGCTGCTCCAGAGGGTTTCAAGATTGTGACCTTTTGGAAGCAGATGGATGAACCTGTTTCCTGAGGCAGCTGGGTGGGTGGGGATTTGAACCTCCGGCCCTTTTCCAAGGATGGCTGCATAACCCTCTGTGCCACCCAACCACTAGCGTAAACCTGCTGACGATGGCTCAGGGACAGACATGAGTCAGAAGTGACTCCGTGACAGTGGGTAGGGTTTGAGGGAGGATGGGCATTGGAGAGCTGCCCAGGGGGTTTCCAAGGCTGTGGCCTTCAGGGAAGCAGAATCCAGCCTCAGTACTCTCTTTGGGCTCACAGTCTATCTTTGGGCTCACAGTCCCGCTGTGCCACCAGAATCCCACCATCTAGTCTCTGCCTACATTTGGGGAGACCCAGGCTGGTTGGACACCATGGCGGCCTCCGTGGGCCCCAGCCTAAGGGCAGTTGTGAAGGTGGTGCAGGACGGGTGGGGGCAGTGCCCGGTCCTGCTGTGCTTAGGGTCTCTCCAAGTCCGACTGGACCCGACGGAACCTAACCACATCCACGTGCCAGGTCCTGGGGGATTCCACCGCAAACACAACCAACCACCTGGTGTCTGTCCTGCGGAGCTGGGAGTCCGGCCTTTGTGAAAAGATTCCATAGAACGAGTGCCTGTGAGCTCCTGTCCAGTGTGCAGAGACCCTGAGGGAGCAGCCCCCCAAATGAGAAGGACAGAACACCCACCCCAAACAAAAAACCAGACGTACTGCTGCCAAGTGGATTCAGACTCGTGGGGGCAGAGTAGCAGGGCCCCTGTGGGCTTCTGAGACTGACTGTTGACAGGGGGGGTGTCAGGGGGGGGTTTGACAGCCTGATGGCTTTGAACTGCTTGTCCTGGGGTTCGCTGCCCAATTTGTAACCCACTGCGCCATCAAGGGTCCTTGAAGGGACAGCAGCCTATTGCAGAGGACTCTGGGAGCCCAAAGGACATATCCAAATGGGACCCTTCCAGGTGACTGCATGAAGAATGTGTGTGTGTGTGTGTGTGTGTGTGTGTGTGTGTGTGTACAGGCACGCGTGCCCGCTCCCTCCCCGCAGGGAGCCCTGAGGGTGAGGAGCTGGGTTTCCATCAGGTCCCCAGGGGGCGCTGGGAGAGGGAGGGACTTGCCAAAGTTTGTTTGCTTTGGGGCAACCTTTACCTCTATTCAAATCCGTGGCTTTGGGCAGGGGAGAAAGGTTAGCTGCAGTGGCGCCGAATCTTAATGTGGAATTTCCTGGCCGGCTGTGGGTTGTAGTCCACAGGCACAGCCTCGCCGAAGGTGGGGGTTTCTTTTCTTTGCCCAACACCAGAGGGAAGCTATCCCTGCGGCCCAGCCCCGCTCTCTGGGCATCCTGTGGGGGCCGGCAGGGACTCCACTCTGGGGAGCCTCTGCCGTGGTCACCCTCGGAGCCAGCTGCTGGCCTAGCTGGGGAGGCCAAGGGACCGTGCTGAGCCTTGGTAGGCCAGATCAAACCCATTCAAATAAGCTCCCCATCTGTTTTCAGCTCCAGTGGCGGAGGCACCTTCATTTGCAATTGGATGGGAGGCTTCCGAGGGGATGATCCTACACATCTGCAGCCCTTGAGCTAGCCAGAAAGCGGGGCTCCTGCTGGGAGTAAAAGGGCTGAGCCCTTTAAGTAAACTTGCTGAACAATATCCCCAGAAGGTGGGGGGAGCTGAAGGAGGGCTGGGGCAGCCTTGCCCTGGTGGTGGAATAACTCCTCACCTTTCGCCTGACCCCTTTATTTTGATAAAGGAGGCCTAATGGCATCATGATTAAAGTGCCTTCCTGCTAACAGCCTGCTAAGGCTGGCAGTTCGAATCCACCAGCTGCTGAGTGCTTGAGAGAGAGCCGTGACCATCTGCTGCCGTAAATATACGCAGCACGGGGGACCCCATGGGGCAGTTCTGCTCAGGCTGATGGGGTCTCCGTGAGGCAGCATCTACCCCACGGCAGGCTGATCACTGTGGTTATTATTACTGGCTCTCTTTTATAGCTGGTGTGCGTTTGTGGGGGTGGCGGGAGAGAGAAGACATGAATGTAAGTAAAACACAAACCAAGCGTACTGCCTTCGAGTCAATACTGCTTTGGCAAGTGCTTGCAGAGGGGAGGGGCTTGCTTTGAGCCCCAGGGGAGAGCTCCCTAGAATCTGGCATCGGTCAGACCTGTAAGGGATTTCCAGGGCGAGTGGGTGCTCAGGAAGGTGCTCCCCAGGATCTGAATGCAGGTGTCTGTGTGTGTAGAGGGGCAGGGGTGGGGCATCCCTCTGGGCAGCAGCCCCAGGTAACCAGGTATGGGGAGGCCAGGGCCTGAAGACAGGCCCCTGGGGCTCCCTGCCCTGGCGTGGGAGAAAGACTGGCTGTAGAGAGCTGAAATGCAAGGGCAGTTCTGCCCGTGGGCATGGACTGGATGGCAAGGTTTGTGAGTGTGTGTGCCCCTGGGTTAGTGTTAGTGGGCTCACTCCCAGCAAGCTGTGGGGGAGGTGACAGGCCATTCTGCTCCTAGCCCCGCTGGTCCCTCTCTTCTGGAGAGGTTTGGGGTGTGTCACTGGGGTGGTACTTTTTTACTTTAATAAATCACTGTATTAGGGGCTCTCACAGCTCTTTAACAATGCCCACATCAATTGTGCCGCGCACAGCTGCACATACGTTGCCATCATCATTTCCAAAACATTTTCTTTCTACTTGAGCCCTTGGTATCAGCTTCTCTTTTTGACCCCCGTTTCTACCCTTGTGAACCCTTGATAACTTATTAATTATTTTTATTTTCGTATTTTACCCTATCTCCCTTCATCCACATTTCTGTTGTTCATCCCCCTAGAGGTGTTGTACGTCGATCATTGCGATCGGCTCCTCTTTTCTCCCCATTCCCCCACCTGCCCCCTACCCTCCTGGTATCACTACTCTCCTTATTGGTCCTGAGGGCTTTATCTGTCTTGGATTCTGTGTGTCAAGAGCTCTCATCTGCACCAGTGTACATGCTCTGGTCTATCAATGTGTAAGGTAGAACTGGGGTCATGATAGTAGGGGGGAGGAAGTATTAAAGGACCAGAGCAGTGTTTCACAACCTTCCTAATGCCACGGCCCTTTCATACAGTTCCTCATGTGGTGGTGACCCCAACCATAAAATTACTTTAGTTGCTACTTAAACACTGTCATTTTGTTACTGTTATGAGTCGAGCGACACCTATGAAAGGGTCGTTTGACACCCCCCCCAAAGGGGTCGCGACCCACAGGTTGAGAACAGTTGAACTAGAGGAATGTTGTATGAGCTTCAACCCACTTCTCTGACTACATTACCTGACTAGTGTTGTCTGTGGGTGGCGGACAAGATGAATCTCATGAGCCTCCTTTTGGGGATGTAGCAGAAAGCCTTACTTTGGTAACGTGTGTGTATGTATGTGTGTGTGTATATATATATATATATATATATATATATATATATATATATATATATATATATATATATATATATATAAAATCAGATTTATTCTCTTGAAAGAAAACCTTGTTCTAAAGCCAGAAGGGGACACAAAGGCTTCTGTAACCAAACCAAACCCAAACAATAAAAACCTCACCCTCATCCAGGCGATCTGACTCCCAGCAACCCTAGAGTCTAGACTAGAATTTCTCCAGATTAGGGGAGTAGAAAGCCTCCTCTTTCCCCAGCAAGCAGCTGGATATTTTGAACTGATGACTTTATGGTTAGCAATCCAAGGCCTAACCCATGGTGCCACTAGGAGGTGGAAAAAACAGTGCGCAGAGTGGGCTGTATCAGCAGCAACAGCTCCTGAGCAGGAGTCCGGGCAGGGCCGAAATGAGTGGGAGGGCCAGACCAAGGGGGTGGGTGGGCTTTCTCTGCCACCCGCCCCGCCTGTGCTGTAGGCTGCCCAGAGGGATTACAGAAGATCAGAGGCCTTCGGAGGCCTTCTCTTGTTTTCCTCGCGGCTTTGTCCAGGAGCAGGCAGGCTAGAGGTGCCTCCTTGTCTCACTGAGGCCCGTGTGACACACTTCCCAGCCACACAACCACCAAAGCTCCAGAGCCAACTCCTTGTTGTTTTGACTCACCGCGACCCCCTGGTGTGCAGGGTTTTCGTGGCTGTCAGCGGTACAGCAGCAGGGTGCCAGGTCTTTCTTCCGCAATACTGTGGTGTGGGTCTGAATTGGAGACGTTAGGCCAGCCATCTAGTGCAGACTGCAGCACCTGGAGACCTTTTCGTGGCAGAAGCCGAAGCGGCTTGGACGGTTTATTTGAACGTGGATCTCATAGTATATTTCCCCCGGGGGTTTTGTTGAAGATTCAGACTTTCCACCCAACTCCAAGCCCCCATGATCTCTGGCTCTTCTGAAATGGGGCCCGAGAAGCTGCATTGAGGGACTCTTTATGCCAGTTACGTCTGAGCGGTCTTGTGCGCTGGCCTCCTGGAAGCGGTACTGCTGTGGGTGGTGGAAGAAGACTGTGTGTACCAGGTGATGTGTGAGCTGGGTTTTGAGGGCAGCCTAGGAGCCCGTGGGTAGAGCATGGAATTGCAGGCCGAGGGCGCAGCACATGTGGGCACATGCAAGCCTAGGGGGACAGGAAGAGCACAGTGGAAAGAGACCTGGAACTTCGGGCCACCAGCACTCTCAAACGGGCAGTGGGTAGCTTCTGGGCTTGATTAGTGCTGCTCTGTGTCCTTTCTTCCCCAAAACAGAGGCCAGGAGTTCTTCTGCAGGCCTGTGGGGGATGGGCGATGTGCGGGCATGGGGGATGGGCTGGGGCCAGGGGTCCTTTGGACAGGGAGCTGCGTGGCTTGGAGTGGGCCTGAGGGAGGGAGCCAGCAGGTGAAGGCTTGGATGGGAGGTCAGAGGGCAGAGAGGGTTCTCAGGGTGCTAGGAGCTTCAGGGCACTGGAGGTGGAGGGTAGAGGTCAGTGCGGGTGTTTGGAGAGGAGCTCAATAGACATCCAGGGAGTAAGGTGTTCCCTCAGGCAGGTAGGAATCTGAACCCACAAGCAGAGACAGGAGTGCTGGCTGTCAGCAGCCATAGGTGTGTGTGTGGGGGGGGTGTGGGGTGGGGAGGCCGCAGGGAGGGAGGAGGTCTGAGCAGAGGGAGCAAGGAGAGTCCGCTGGGAATGCTGCTTGTGCCCACGGGAATGGAGGCCCCCCAGAGGGCAGAGGGACTTCCACAACCTTCTCTGTGACTCACACACAGAAACGCACACACACACACACCTGCGCATGTATACACGTATGGTCATCCAGATACATGCGTGCATGCACCTGCGCATCCATGCACACGCAGGCACACACTGCGTGTCAGCTCAGGGCCCTGTGTTGGGGTCTTAGAAATCCAGCTGAGAACTCTCCTCATCTCGAGCACCCCACTCTTTCACAGCCGGAAAGCCTGGTCAGGAGGCTCCTCCTTCCCTTGGTGGTCCCCTTTGGCTTCGTGGTTATGCATTGGGCTGCTGACTGCAGGTGACCAGTTGGAAGCCACCAGCCAGTCTGCAGGAGAGAGACGAGGCTTTCTACTCCCGTCCAGAGCTACGGTCTCAGCAGCTGGGGTGCAGCACAGCATTGAGGGCAGCCAGCATTCCTCCAGAGCAGCGGTTCTCAGCCTTCCTGTTGCCTCTGCACTTTCATACAGTTCCTCATGTGGCGGTGACCCCACCATAAAATTATTTCTGTGACTACTTCATCATGTCAGTTTAGGGGTCACGACCCACAAGTTGAGAACCGCTGCTCTAGTTCTTTAATGCTTCCTCCCCCCCTATCATGACCCCAGCTCTACCTTACAAATCGGGCTAGACTGGAGCATGTCCACTGGTACAGATGTGAGCTCTCGACATGTGGAACCCAGGACAGATAAATCCCTCAGGAACAGCGGCGGGAGTGTGGTACCATGAGTGGTGGGGAGGTGGTGGTGGATGGTGAATCAGCTACAGTGACGGATAACTCCACCCCCTCTCCCCAGGGGGATGAACAACAGTAACTCAGACGAAAGGAGGCAGCAGGCGGTGTAAGAGATGAAAATAATAATAATTTGTAATTTATCAGGGTTGCATGAAGGTGGGAGGGAGGGGAAAAAGAGGAGCTGATACTGAGGGCTTAAGCAGAAAGAAAACATTGACGGCAACATATGCATAAATGTGCTTGACACAAAGGATTGTTATAAGAGCTATACAAGCCCCCAATAAAATGATTTATATATTTTAAAAAAAGTTACGGTCTCGGAAACCCACAGGGGCCGTTTACCCTGTCCTCGAGGGGCCGCTGTGAGTCGTAAGCAGTAAGTTTTGTTTTTTGGTTTATAATTAACAGTCTGTGGTGTCAGGATGGAAATGGAGAGAGGATGCTGACCACACGGAGATGGACGATATCCCGAAGTCCACGTGTCATGAGGTGGCTGGCTTCCTGACTGCCCCTGTGTTTGGGCTTTTTCTCATGGGCGACACCGTGGTTTCTTTTCCGACTCAGGGAGCCACCAGCCGCACTTCTCACTGACACACTGAAGCTCTGGGAGGGCTGTGCCTGTATGTACAAGGTGGACTGATCACCGACCGGGAGCATTAGCCATGGTCTCATTAGATGGCAGGAATGCGAGCTGGTCTAGACTCTCTGAACAGTGGGAGCTTCGGTGGCAGAGGTGGCTATTAGAGACTGCCACCAGCACCCGAGTGGCACCCTTAGGGGTGTGTGCAGCATGCCCAGCCACTGCTCCGAGAGAGAAGGGGTCCAAGGGCCGAGCTGCAGCCAACACTGGGCTTGTGCTCCGTGCCTGCAGGCCATTTCCTGCTCCCGAGCGGCAGCCGTGCTGGGCCGGGGGCTGTCTTCCTGACATTACGCAGTGTCGTCCCACCTGCCCCCTCCCCTCAAGGAGAGCGGAGAGCCCATGCCTTATAAGGCCTTCGCCCGGCGCCAGGAGTTCGTCTCTGCGAGTCAGCTCTTGTCCAGGGGAGCTGCACAGGTCTTTGAGGCTGCCGGAGGCGGGAGAGCCGGCTCTCGTGTGTGTGTGTGTGTGTGTGTGTGTGTGTGTGTGTGTGTCCCCTCAGGGGAGGGCACCCATAGCAGGGGCCTCACGGGGAGCCTGGGACTTTTAAATCCTTGGATGGGTAGGGCCTGAGAGCAGCTGGAATGAGCCCCAGCCTCAGAAGCAGGAGGCTTGGCTCGCCCACGCCCCTGTGTCATCTCGGAGTTTCCCGGGGTCTGTGCTGGACTCCCTCCCATCAGGGCGTGTGAAAGAACCTTCAGGGAAGCTGTGCGTGACCATTTCTGCATTCTGTTCCTTTGGACAGAAAAATTTGGTAATTGCCGGTCAAAGCTTCTAATTAGGCAACCCGTACACGATGGACTGCTAATCAAAAGGTCAGCGGTTCAAAGACACCAGCCGCTCTGCAAGAAAAAGAGGAGGCTTTTGACTCCCATGAAGAGCTACAGCCTCGGGAACCCACAGGGGCAGCTCGACCCTGCCCTGCAGGGTCGGGGCCGATTCAGTGCCCGTGAGGTGAGGATTTTCATTAGGACTGTGGATTGGCCACTCCCCAAAAGAAAAAAAAAAAGCCGATAATGACCAGTTGCTGCCCATTGGTCTCGATGCTGACCCCACAGAGTTTCCAAGGCTGTCAATCTTTAGGGAAGCAGACAGCCTTATCTTTTCTCCCAAAGAGCCAGATGCTGGATTAAACTGCTGACCTCCTGGTTCATAGTCAGGCGCTTTAACCACTGTACCACAGGGGGTCCTGTCACATCACAGTCATTGGGATTGGCTCAGTGGCAAAGGGCTTGGTTTTGTACCCCACTACTCTGGCCACCAATGCTGTATTAGCTTCCTGTTCCCCTGACCCCCACCCTTTAGCTCAGAGCTATGGGTAGAGAGGGGTCAGGTTCATTCTTGTAGCCCATACCTGCCTCTTTTCCCCTCGCCCCCTCCCTCTCCCCACCCCTCCTTCTTCCCTCTCCCTTCCCTCCTCCCTCTCCCCGCAGAAATCCACCTAGGGATGGGTCCCTCTGCTTTCTGAGGGGTCTGCTTCCCTCGGTGACCCCTGCCTCCTTGTTCTGCTGGCCCGCTGGCCTGCGACCACTGTGGGGAAGCCCCTTGGAGACTTTGCCACGGGACTATCAGTCGGCACCAGCGGCCATCCTGCCTGACCAGCGGGAATCTGCCGCTTGTCCTGTGAAGCCAGTGGACTAGGAGTCTCTGCATCCCCTGCCCCCCAGGCCCCTTCTGTTTCCCTCAGGAAAGGTTTGTAGGTAAATAGGATACAGAGTGACGGCCTTGAGGCACTGCTACAGCCGGCCACTCTGAGAGCCCGCTGTTCCCAAGGGCCTCAGGAGGTTGGGGCTAAGGACGGCCTTCTGACCGACAGCCTTGGTCAGTGAGGTCATTCTGGGGACCCTTTCATGCCCCCCTAACCCAGGGCCCCATTCCCATGTAGGAGATTCCCACTGTGCTTACTGACCCAGAGGTAAACTTCTAATGCAGCTGGCAGTCGGGACGTCCCTGGGCTGGCAGTGGGGACGAGAGTTCATGACCTCTGCTGCATCTATGGAGAGACTTGGAAAGGGTCTGGCAGCTCCTGCCTCAGTTTCCTTCTCTCCCCAGTCAGGGACCCCTCCCCTCCCGACACCCACAGCCAGGCCAGGGATCACACACAAGACTGTTGAGAACAGGGATTATAGGGTTACAGACGGTTGGTAAGGCCCAGTGGCAGAAGCCGCCCCTTCCAGGCAGGAGACCTGGGTTTGACTCCTGGCCAGCGGGCCTTATGTGCAGCCAGTCCCTGTCTGTTTGTAGAGGCCACGATGCCCAGGAGGTTTCAGAGGAGGGTCTACATTCACAGGGGAGAGAGACAGGGCTTTCTACTCCCCTAGAGAGTTACAAGGTTGGAGACTCCCAGGGGCTGTGCTACCCTGTCTTGGAGAGTAGAGAGAGCGCTACCCTGTCTCTACCTCTTGCTAAGAGGCGGTGGCGTCTCCATGGCAGGAAGCTCCGTTGTTTGAATTGACCATGAAGCGCAGGAGAAAGACAGGCCAGCCAGTGCAAACCCTATAAACCTGCAACTGGTCTTGGGGCCGGGATGGGTGTCTGGTGTCCCACGAAGGTGGGATGGGACCCTACTCCACGTCAGCTGACAACCAGAAAGGACTGGTTCCTCTCGCCACTCACAGAGGCCCGTGCCTCGTTCATCTCAATTTGCCTTTTCCCCTTCATTATAACTGATACTATGAAAATCAAGTGGGAGCGTTTCCCTGTGGTGGCAGCCAGCAACGTGGCTTCTGGAAACTTCCCTGTGTGGAAGAGAAGAGGGAAACGTTGGGCGCCGCACTCCCGTGAGTCTCCCACTTCTGCGGGAGAAAGGTTGAAAGCCTGCCATCATCCCGGAAACAATCCAGGAAACGTGAATATGACTATAAAAGGTAGTGTCTGAGCTTCCCAGGGACGGGATGCCCCGCGTCAACTGTCGCGTTGGACCTGGCAGGCGGGGGCAGGGGGAGGGACTGGCTGTGTCTAGGAAGGTGAGGGAGGCAAGGCCCGGCCCAGCAGATGCAGCCTCAGCAGCCGCCCAGGGAGTTGGGATACTGCTGTGTCCCTGAGGGGACTAGGTGGAAAAACACAGCTGTGGGGATGTGCTCAGAGGACCCGGGGGGCGGGGGGGGCACCGTTTGCGGCAGCAAGGTCATTTTGAGTTTTCAAACACAAAGCCCTTCAGAGGATGCATTGCCTGAGCAAGGACAGGGACAGGGACAGGGACAAGGCTGCCTCCCTGGAGTCAGCTGATTGGGTTTCAGGCCAAAGCACCTAGGAGCTGGGTCCCCTGGCCCGGGACATCGTGATCATGTGCCGGTGAGCTGGGCTACCCAGGAGACTTGGCGGGGGTGGGGTTGGGGGGTGTCATGGCTTTGGCCTCCACTTACCACGCAGCCCCCCCCCTCCGGCCTCCAGTGCCCGAAATCCCTTCTCTCTTCTGGGGTCTCTCTTCGAGCTCGCCTTCTCTTTTACACTCTCCTAATTTTTAACCTTTTATTACAATTGGGGAGAAAGCGTGACCTTGCGTTTGCTTAAACATATTTTTTCTTAATATGTGGGAAGTGTGTCTTGAACCGTCGAAGAACACCAAACCCAGACAGCCCACCAGCCCCCATCACAATCACAGAAGGGAATGCGTTGCTGGGAGACCGTGTGAGATTGCTCACGGTCCATGGTGGTGGACATTGTAGGGACACAACTTGTTGGCAGTGGGGCTTGGAACACTGGATGAGGATGACCGGTCCTCTTGCTTTTATTTGCCCCTTCTCCCTGCTCGCGAAGGTGCACCGGATTCTCCCTAAGTGACCCAGAGGTATTGCCAGAGTAGAGGCCTCCCCTCCCTTGGGGGGGACATTCTTTGCTTTCTAAATCCCCAAGGCGGAGGGGGACTGGTTTAGGACCCGAATCCACTTTCTGGGTGCACGTCTTACTTTATTGATGTGTGCTGCGAGTCCGTTCGCGCTCCTTGAAGTGTATTGTCTCCGCAGATGACAGCTGTGACCTGGTTGTCCTGGAAAGAAAACACATTTGTAAAATTCCACCCGACATGCCCTCCACCCGTTGAAACGGGAGCCCTTCACTGACATCCTGCTCCCCCAGGGCCACAGGTCTGATGCCGCTGTGATTTCTCCTGAAATGGTGGGCCCAGGCAGTGCCAACGCCCGAACACCAAAGGTTGGAAGTTCAAACCCCACCCAGAAGGGCCTTGGAATAAAGACCTGGTGGTCAGCTTCCAGACTTTTGGAAGCTCTCTGAGTGGTCAGACCCCTGAGAACTGTGGCCCTTCGATGCTCATCAAACCTGAAACGGAAGCTTTTAGCTCAACTTTTGTCCAGACTGTGGACAGACGTCTGCGATGAGCGTGGACACTGGGATGCTGGCGCTCCTCAGAGCCATCACCTTTGCCCAGGGAGAAAGGAGAGGAGGGAGGGGCCAGTGGAAACGTTGACACAGAAGGAGGTGAAGACAGTGCAGCTACATTGTGGGCGATCACAACTGATGCCCCGGACAACGACTGCCAGAATGATCCCATGGAAAACCCGTTCGCTTGCTCTGTGACCTGCCACCCCCCTCTCAACCAGGCTTTAGGAAAGGTGGGAGATAAACCCCACGGAGCATATTAGTTCCACTCTGATACATCCGGCTCACGGTGAGCGGGATAACTCAGCAAGGCCTAGCTGTCCCAGAGACAGCAAAACTCAAGATGGCAGTGAGGATTTTCCACCTTGGGAATGACAGGGATGGGTGCCCACTGTCCTCCGTGGAAGGTCAGGTTCTCGTGGACTGGCTGGCACCACCATCACCGGGACCCCTTGTCTATTCCCACTCTCTGACGTCGAGCGGGGAGAAAGCAGGGCTGGAACTCAAGGTTTTCTCCTCTCACGGGGCCAAAACATGTTTGTAAAAAGCAAACCCAATGCCATCAAGGCGATTCCAACTCTCTTTTTTTTAATCACTTTATCGGGGGCTCATACAACTCTTACCACAATCCATACATACGTCAACTAGGTAAAACACATTTGTACATTTGTTGCCATCATCATTCTCAAAACATTTGCTTTCTACTTGAGCCCTTGGTAACAGCTCCTCACTTTCTCCCCTCCCTCCCCGCATCCTCCCCCTCATGAACCCTTGATAATTTATAAATTCTTATTATTTTGTCATATCTTACACTGTCCAATGTCTTCCTTCACCACTTTTCTGTTGTCCATGCCCCAGGGAGAAGGTTATATGTAGATCCTTGTAATCAGTTCCCCGTTCTACCCTACCTTCCCTCCACCTTCCCAGTATCGCCACTCTCACCAATGGTTCTGAAGGGGTCATCTGTCCTGGATTCCCCGTGTTTCCAGTTCCTGTCTGTGCCAGTGTACATCCTCTGGTCTAGCCAGATTTGTAAGGTAGACTTGGGATCATGATAGTGGGGGGGTTGAGGAAGCCTTTAGGAACTACAGGGAAGTTGTATATTTCATTGTTGCTCTTCTGTAAGGGGATGTCCAGTTGCCTGTAGGTGGGCTTTGGGTCTCCACTCTGCATTCCCCCTCATTCACAATTATATGATTTTTTTCTTTGATGCCTGGTTCCTGGTCCCTTCCACACCTCATTATCCCACAGGCTGGTGTGCTTTTTCCATGTGAGCTTTGCTGCTTCTGAGCTGCTTGTTTACCTTCAAGCCTTTAAGACCCCAGACGCTATATCTCTTGATAGCCGGGCACCATCAGCTTTCTTCGCCACATTTGCTTATGCACCCATTTGTCTTCAGCGATCGTATCATGGAGGTGAGCACACAATGATAAGATTTTTTTGTTCTTTGATGTCTGATAACTGATCCCTTCGGCACTTCGTGATCACACAGGCTGGTGTGCTTCTTCCATGTGGGCTTTGTTGCTTCTCAGCTAGATAGCCGTAATTCCAACTCTTAGCAACCCTATAGGATAGGGGAGAACTGGCCTTGGGGACCCCGAGGCTATCAATCTTTATGGGAATAGAAAGCCCCATCTTTCTCCCTTGGAGGGACCTGAGCTTTCTTGCTTAGCCCTGCTCTTCAGACCTCACTGTAGGGCATTCCCCCCACCGCCCTGAGTTGGGGCATCCTCGCGTTACATTGGCTCAACTCTCTTTGTGGAGAGTTTTTTCTGCATCGAAATTGCAAATGCTTTTGCTTATCTTCTCTCCCCCCCCCCCCCAGTCTTAAGAGCATTCCACTTGCTCCATTAAACAATGACACGGCTTCCCCTTATCTGTGGGAAGGTGGGGTGGTAGAGAGCCTGTTGGCTGTGGGTCCGGGGCTCGGCTCTCAGGGAGGGGAGCTGGGCTGTGTAGTAATCTCTCGGTGGCTGATGCTGGCCCAGAGGAAAGCACATTCCATTACATTCTTGGTGATTTGCTGATGGTCTGACACAATCGTGACATTAATTATTTTCTGGCTCGGACCCATCCCAGGTAAATTTGTCCCCACACCGTGGGTGCTGCTTCTGTCATTAGATGCTGGAGACAGGCGTGGGACCCAAATGACCTCTGACCCTTGGTTTCCCCAGCTGTGAAAGGGTTTGGACCAGGTGGCTGATGGGGGCTTTGCAAGTGCTGAGGTTGTGGGATCCAGCAAGGCCCTGGGTGAGGGAGGTAGGCCCACATGTTACGCCAACTGGAGTTCCTCATCCTGCTGCCCCATGCCCTCCTTCTTGGGTTTCTCTTCCTGTTCTGGATCCCAGCTTCCACATCACTTGAAGGGTGACTCGGGTTGGCTGCTCTGGGGCTCTGGAGACCCGGCTTGAGAACTGTTCGGCCCAGTTTCCAACGCAACTTTGTTCTGTGAGTGACCACCCAGGGACTGCACTTCTTTGGCTGTCCCCTGGCAGAGGTTCTTGAAAGAACTCCTTTGGGAAAAATTCATCCAAGATTAGTCCCAAGAAGGTGGAGGTTAAGTGTGTCCCCCTCCCCGCCGACCAAGGTCCATGTTTTGAAAATGCTGCCTTGTTCCATTATCCCTGCTCCCGTCACCACCACCCCCTCCCCCCAGGCTTCTGCAACTGGCCGCCATGGCCATGCAGAACTCCCATGTAGGGAAGCATGGCTCATGTAGGTGGGAAGTCACAGAAATCCGAAGTTCAGACTTCAGCTTGGAGGGACCTCCTCATCCCCCGAGCTTCGGAAGCTGCTGAACTCGGACCTACTTGAATTGGGTAGGTCCCAACTCAAGTCCCAAGAACCGGAGGCCTACGAACCGGAGGCCCCGCAGAAAGCGAGGTGAACCAGCTGCAGGGTCAGGAGCACGGGCCCCTCCCCCGGCTGGCTTCTCTCTTCAGGGAAGTCAGACCCCACCTTTTGCCGAGATGGCTGCTTTTATACCCAGCAGGGGCAAGCACCGGCTACCCTGTGTACCATCATGGACAAGGAATCATTTAGTCTATTGCTATCTCCCCACACCCTCTGCCTTCTTACCCAGACCTGTTGGGAAAGCCAAGGTCTTTTGGGGGGTGGGGGAGGGAGTAGCAAAGACCATGGGGAGAAGAACCAGGTTAACTTAGAGCCCGCTGCCCTCAAGTCTGTGGCTGATTCATGAGGACTGTGGGGCAGGGTGGAGGGGTCCCCTATGGTTTCCAAGGCTGTCGCTTGCTGGGCGCCTGTTGCCACATCTTCTTGTTGTAAAGAAGCAGATGGTAAAGATTTTAGGCTCTGGGGGCTGCGCACTCTGTCGCAACCAGGAGAGAGCCGCCACAGGCCAAATGTCAACAGTGAGCCCTGGCCTGGGTCCAGGGAGGCTTTGTTTACAAAAACAGGCAGGATGGCTGCAGGGGGGCCTGGGCTATGGAGCCCCAGCCCCTGCCTATGACTGCCACGAACCAGCCCCTGCTCCCTGTCGCTGGCAGGCTCTTCCTGGTGGCTCGAAGACACTGAAAATACTCTGTCATTTCTCACTGTCACTCAGCCACTGGACATGCCCAGCTCCTGCCCCTGTGAGTTGTGGCTCTGCCATGGTCCCCGCCTGCTGCCCAGCAGCTAGACCAGCCGTTCTCAACCTGTGGGTCGGGACCCCTTTGCAGGCCGAAGGACCCTTTCACAGGGGTTGCCGAAGACTGTCGGAAGACACGTATTTCCGATGGTGTAGTCTTAGGAACCGAGACACCGCTCCTCTATCCATCTCCAGGCAGGTCTGCGCACATGCAGATACACCCACCTAGGAATACCTGGTGTGAAGACTGTTACCCATGCTATACCGTGCTTCAAGACAACATTTTACTGATGTGTTATTAGAAATAAATATTTCACAGTGTAGAATTACATGTTTTTGTGATGAATCGCTATGTTTTAATGATGTTCAGTTTATAACAATGAAAATATGTCCTGCATATCAGATATTGACATGACGATTCATCACAGTAGCAGAATGACAGCGATGAAGTAGCAACGAACCTCATTTTATGGTTGGGGTCCCCCCCACATGCGGAGTTGAGTGAAAGGGTGGTGGCATCAGGAAGGTTGAGAACCGCTGAGCTGGAAGAAAGGAGGTGCTCCTCCCGTGAGCACGTGCTGGTGGAGGGAGATGGGGGGCGGGGTGACTCACAGGCACAGCCAGGTCAGAGCCCACTTCCGGCTTCTCCCTGTGCGCATGCTCTGGGTCCTCAGCTCAGTTGAAGGCTTCTCCATGTCTGGGCCTTGTGGGTCGTTGGAGAGGGGGCTTCTCTGGGTGAAGCCTGCAGGCCTGGTGCCAGGAGGTGGGTTCTCCAACCTTCGGCAGTGGGGCTAACACTGAGAGAAGACTCTGATCTCCTGTGGTCTAGGGACAACAATGGCCTTGTGATGCTGCCCTGACTTGGAGCTGGCCCTGAGACAGGACGCTCTGTGTTCCAGCCCGGGGCTCTGGGTACCATTCGCAGCCTTGTTGCGAGGGGAGGAGGCCTGGTGGGGGTGGTGAGTGGGAGTGGGGGTTCTCTCTCCTTCCCTTTGGTTGGAGGGGTCACAGGGTTATGTGTGTGTCAGTTGGGCCCTGGGGGTAGGGCCCAGCCACCAACCAGCCTGAGCCTTCTCTCTTGGACCCTGGCATTAACGATAGAACCTGCTCTTAGAAAGAGTGGCGTGTCCCCCGGAGTTCTGGGCGTGACAGGTGGAGGATATGTCACAGAGGAGGCCAGGTGGGATCTGGGTGTCTGAGGGGGGATTGCATTGAATAGGGCGGAGAGGAGGAAGGGCTGTCCCCCAAGCAGGGGAAGGCACAGGAGACCCTAGGTCAGTGGTTCTCAACCTGTGGGTCGCCACCCCTTTGGGGGTCAAACACCCCTTTGCAGGGGTCACCTAAGACCATTGGAAAACACACATTTCTGATGGTCTTAGGAACCGAGACACCGCTCCTCTCCATCTCCAGGCGGGTCCGCCCATGTGCAGATCACCCACCTATAAGTACCCTGCATGAAGACTGTTAGCCATGCTACACCATGCTTCAAGACAAACTTTCACTTATTTGTCATTAGCAATAAATATTTCACAATATATAGTTACATATTATTTTTGTGATGAATTACTATGCTTTAATGATGATCAATTTGTAACAATGAAAATACATAGCAGATGTTGACATGACAATTCATAACAGTAGCAGAATGACAGTTATGAAGTCGCTGCGAACATCATTTTCTGGTTGGGGGTCACCAGCACAGGAGGCACTGTATGAAAGGGTCTTGGCGTGAGGCAGGTTGAGAACTGCTGCCCTAGGTGGTGAAGACCAGGGCGTGTGTGGTAGGGCGCTGGGCAGGGAGGGGTGGAGGTGTCCTGGCTCCTGTTCTGTGAAGTGTGGGGACAAAGCCTGCAGGCTGTACAGTGAACCCCACCAGCACAGAATTCACCCTCCAGTGACACGCCTCCCTGAGCCCCGGCTGAGAACCCAGGCACCACGGAGGAACCCCCCAGAATGAAACAAAGTGGCCAAACCAGTGCCATGGTGTTGACGTCCACTCACAGTGGCCCACGGGAAAGGAGAGCTTGCCCGGAGGGCTCCCAAGGCTGTCAGTTCTATAGACACAGGCTGCTGCACCCGCTTCCTGCTGAGCGGCTGCTGGGCTTGCACCACCAACCCTTCCATCCCCTTAGCAGCAGAGCAATTAACCCCTGCGCCACTGGGGCTCCTACACTGTGGGTCGGTGTCCACTTGTTTACCTTGGGAGGAGGGGTGTGTATTCTCAGAAACGTGGCTTTGTGACAGCAGCAACTAAATAGATCACACAAATGTGTGCATGTCTGCACAGGGACATGCATGTGTGAGTGTGTATATGTACCTGTGTACATGTATGTGCTGGTGTGAGAACCAGTCATGCTGAATGGGGAGGGCAACAGATGATGCATTGTCACACACACACACACACACACACACACACCCCCCAACTTTAGGGACACAGCACATTGCCTCGTGAGCCGGCTCTGCCTGGTGGTGGTTCTCCAAGCCGGGCTGTGGTTTGTTTAAAATGCCAGGCCGCCTGTAGGTGTGAAGCTGGGGTCGCTTTGGCCATGCGCTTCCCTCCCATCCCTTTCCCTCCCACTGACCTTTCAGACAGTCTGCTCCTCACCTAAGGGGCACTTCCTGGGGCGCAGGTCAGAGACAGAACACCCGCAGGGGCCCCTTGTGAAAACAAGAACAGCCTGTCCTGGGAGCCATCGGGCTGCCACTGACCTTGGACTTTCTCTCCCCCTTCTCCTTCCCAACCGTCTCCATCCTCTCTCGCCTCTCTGCAGAGCCACCAACCAAGTACCAAATCTCTCCACCGGAAGTGCACGTGGCCGCGCCCGGGGAGTCGCTAGAGTTGCGCTGCCTATTGAAAGATGCCTCCATGATCAGTTGGACTAAGGATGGGGTGCACTTGGGGCCCAACAATAGGACAGTGCTTATTGGGGAGTACTTGCAGATAAAAGGCACCACGTCTAGAGACTCCGGCCTCTATGCTTGTACTGCGGCTAGGACAGTAGACAGTGAGGCCTTGTACTTCATGGTCAATGTCACAGGTGAGTGGGCCTGGTGCCCTCTGCTCTCCCTTCTTCATAGCTGCCTTCTGGGTGAACCCATATTGCTACCAGCCCCTTGGGCCCAGGTACACAGCTGTCAGGATGCTATAGATCTGGCTTCGAGGGTCTCCCAGGAGACCCAGTGTCCTCAGACGCTGAGTTCTTGTGTTCAGTAGAGTAAGCCACTCCCCCCCCACCCCCAACCCTCAGTGCACTGTCATCCCTGGCTTCTCTATCGTAGCATTGAAATTTGGAAGCTCAAGGTTTCTGATTTCTCATTAAGATGGGAGTTTCTCTCCTTGAGTTTTCCTTCGTGCAGGGGGAAGGGTGCTGCGAAGCCTCCCCCTCGCCCTTCTTTTAGGGCCAGCTGTGAATTTTGCTTTCAGGAATACAAAGGAGGGAGGGGGTGGGGGGGAGGGCATGCTTGGGAAAGTCAATGGGGAGATTCCATCATCTTTGAATCCCATGTTCCCATCACTTTTATGAAGCCCCTCATGGTAGCCGCTGGCTGGAAGGCCACACAGGGGGCCGAGTTTTGTGTGGGATGAATTTCTTTCTTGAAGGGGAACCCTCAAGCACCCCTCCCCTCCAAACAGCACAAAACACAGAAACGCTGAAAGGCTGTGTTGGGAAGACTCTTGGGGTCTTATGTCATCGGTCAACTCGGGGATTTGAACAGGATTTGCCACTGAGACCTCAGCTGCCCCAGGACCCAACGAGAAGGCCCCTTTGAAGGATGTCGGAGCAGAAAGCATGGGGCCTCCCTGGTTGAGGCTCCTTCCCGAGGGGAATCCCAGCCTTCGGAAGCGTCTTCCCTGAGCGGCCTCAGGCGGCTTGTCCTGGTCCCCAGGTCTCGGGATCGTTGCCCTCTGGTAGCATTGCCCCCGCCACCCACACACCCACGAATCTGTTCTTTTGAATACAGATGCAATCTCCTCTGGAGATGACGAGGATGACCCCGATGGCCCCGAGGACTTGGTCAGTGAGAACAGTGACAGCAAGAGTAAGTAGTGGAGGGACGCGCGGCTGCTGTCTTCTTGGCTTCTCCTCTGGACGCCGCGTGCGTCTGCACCCCGCGCCGAGCTCTCCGCCTGCACTGTCTGCGCTCTGACGGTCAAACCTGAGAATAAAGCAGTCTTCCTGCGCACCCTTCTCCCTCTCCATGGTCGTTCCTTCTCGGGTCTGTGGCCCTCGCTTTTCCTGGGGTCTCCTTTTCCTCTGGCCTTCCCTGTACTTGGAGATGGATACAAATTGTAGAAGCCGCTAACGTTCTTCTTCTTGATACCAGAGGGTGGTGCTTACCGTAACCCGGAGGTTTTTAACTGCGGGTGATTTCCCGACACCCCAGGACCATTGGTAATGCTTGTGAGAATGGAGGGGGTGTGTCTGGTGGGTAGAGGTCAGGGGTGCTCTGGACCTTGCCCACCCCTTTCTGTAGACACCCAAAGCAGCACGGTCTGACTCCACATGTCAGTGGTGCCATTGTTGAACAACCCTGACCTCCTCAGGCAGGCACGTTGCATGCTACGTGGGAGCAGGGGGGAGGGTCTTCCCTTGTAGGGGTGCTCGAAAGCGGCCAAAAAGGCTGGTTGTGTCTTTAAGGATTGTTCATGCTGAGCACTCACAGTGGGGGGTAAGTGGGTGGCTGGGGTTCAAATCCTGCCCTGCATGTCAAGCTGGATGGCTTTGGGTAAGGCAATTGATAAGTCTCAGAGCCTCCTTTTCTTCGACTGTAGATTGAGGGTGACCCCCCCCCCCCCCCGACAGGGCTGCCGTGAGGACGGGGCTCCGAGGGAGGAGCTGGTGTGTGCACGAGGCAGTTCAGTACAGAAAGGGCCAGGCAGGGACCAGTCCTTGTCCAGCGACAAGAAAGGATGGTCCTCAGTAGACTGGACGTTGGTCTCCGCTGAGGTGTGGCGTCCACATGTTCCTCAAAGCATTTGCAGTCCACGTGAGGACATTTAATCGTGGCTTCATATACGTCTGCTTGTTATTAAAATAAGCAAAAGGAAAATTGAGGTGGACTTGGGATCTTTAATGACATACAAGTTCATTTCAAACAACGACGACAATAATAATGAACAACCAAACTCATTGCTGTCTGCTTGACCCCTGGCCCTTTGGGACAGAGTAGGGGTGACCAATATGCTCCAAGGTTGCCCTCTTTATAAAAGTAGACTGTCTCATCTTTCTCCCATTGAGGGGCTGGCGGCTTTGAACCGCGGGCCTTTTGTTTGCAGTTGAATGCTTAGTCACGCTGCCACTCACTCACTGCTATCGAGTCAGTTCTGAGTCCCAGCAACCCTGCAGGGCCAAGTAGAACTGCCCCTGTGGGTCTGCAGGTGGTAAATCTTGAGAAGAATTGGGAGCCTCACCTTTTCTCCAGGGGAGGAGCTGGTGGGTTTGAACTGCTGACCTTGTTAGCAGCCCAACGTGAAACCCACTTCACCACCAAGACCCCTGTGTGCCCGGGGCTGGCGTTCACTGCGGGTCTTGCCCATTGTGCGAGTGAGAAGGTGTGCCTGTGATTCGAACCTGCTGCCGGAGAGGTTATGATTATGGGGCAGTCATACACGGGGAGGTCAGAGGTGTGTCTTCGTAGTCTCTTTCCCGGCAGGGGAGGGAGGGACCAGGCATGGTGCAGCCCAGGCCCCGCCTCCCCTCACCCCCCCACCCCCAATGACAAGGGAAGCGGGGAGGCTAGCAGGTCCCATTTCATAGATCAGAGAGTGGTGACCCGGTGTGCAAAGACTGGAACTATGATTCCACCAGTTGCCTGTTCCCTGGCTCATGACCTGGGGTGGGGGTGGGGGCGGCGGGGAAGGTCGGGGAGTTCGGGAGGACTGTTGTGATTAGTTCTCAGCTCTGTGTTGGTCCTCACGGGTGGGCTCTCTTGGCTCTGTAGTTTATTCTGTGTTTATTGTGGCACACACAGTAAACCATGTGCCACCTCAACTGTGCCTTCGTGGACCGCTCAGGGACACTGGTGGCATCTGTGCCCCCCCCACCCCCCAAGGTTCCCACTTTTCTACTCAGATTTTGAATAGCTTGTGTCAGTTAGCCTTTGCTATTGGCCAGGAGAAAAACGGGGCTCTCTACTCCCTTGAGCAGTGACCGCCCATGAGCAGTGACCCACTCTGCCCAATAGGATTGCCCAGCATTGACCTTGACTCGACGGCACTGAGTGCTGTGTGGTTTGTGAGAATGCTGGCGGGGACATCGTCTTCCATCAGCATGGTTTGGTTTGGAGTCCGGGGAACTGGACTGTTTGGGGGCTTTGAACCTGGCTTTTCACCTAGGACTGAATCAGCATCTACATTGTAACAAAGTCGCCTAGTGATATTCTTATGGGATCACCCCTCCCACCGTCACTCTCCCACACACTTACAACACTCTTGCTACAATGTAGATCACTTGAGGGCCTTCTTACTGTGTGACTGCTGGTGCAGTCTATCAGAGCGCTGAACCAAAACGAACCAGTTCAGTCTTGGATTCTTCTGCCGATCAAGTGCCCTATCTATAGTAGGTTACCTCCCGACACATGGGGAGTCATGAATTCTAGCAGCAAGGTGTATAAAGGCCAATGACCAACGACTGACTAGGCCGAGTGAGGAGATGCTCTAGTGGCTTCAGAAGCCCTGCCTGCTGCGGCTCTCCAGGTGATCCTGCTGAGCCGAAGGGCCAGGTGGCCCCAAACACTCAACCCATTCCCAGTGATCCTGTGGGACAGGAGGGATCTGCTTCTCAGGGTTTCTGGGGCTGCCAATCTTTCCAGAAGTCGGCGGCTTCATCTTCCTCCCTCAGAGCGACTGGTGGGTGTGAACCCCACTGGCCTTTGGGTTTGCAGCCCAGCACCCCGCTGTTGTGCCACCAGGACCCCCGGCCTGCTGGGTTTCAGTGCGGGCTGACCAACAGCGAGCGGGTGCCAGGCCTTCCCCCTGGCAAATATGATTCTTTGTAATTCGCTGCTAGGTGGCACTGGCCCTGCCCTGTGACGGGTGCTGGCTCTCCCAGCGATTAGAGACCGGCGTTAGCTGTACCAGAGAGATGCTGCTGCCGGGAACTGCCCGGCTTGGTCCGTGAAACGTTAGATGCTATTTAAAGTGATAGCAGTTCTTAGCTGACTCTGGCCACTGCCATCTGTTCCCGTGATTAGGCCGGTCTGACTCACAGGTGCAGCCTGGGCCGGCTGAGATTAAACAGCTGCGGCCTCTCTGCCCGAGGAATGCCGAGACCAGGGTAATTGGCAAGGCGGGAAAGGGGATGTTGCCATTAAAACAATTTTTTGCCGCCTCGTGTCAAATGCCTGACCCGTTGAATCGGGAAAATCGCAGAAGCTCGGGATTCTGTGCGTCTCCAGCCACTTGGAAAGCACCTTGGTATCCAAATGGATTCCTTCTTCTGATGGCCTGGCGAGCACCCGGGGTGTGTGATGTTCCCCCAGGACACTCAGTGACCCGGTGGCCCTGGGCCGGCTGTGGCCTGCTGACTGTCCCCAATTTGGGGGTGGAGACCTGGGCGCCGCATCTTCTGGCCGGCCGGCCGGCAAGATTCCATGCTGGCTATTTCTTTTGGCCCCGCCTTGAAACTATAGCTTCTCTAATTTCGATGGTTACAGACAAGAAAGCCAGCCTGTCTGCGTGTTCCAGTTTGACGTTGGGAGTCTCTTAACAGAGTCCTGAAAGCAAGGCAGCCAAAGACGATGACAGCAATCGTGAGCAGGAATCAGGGCAGGGTGGTGGAGTGCGGAGTCCTGGCCCTGAAACCGGGGTCTGCTGGCCCCCAAGCCTGACATCAAGGTCTTCCTGAATGGAGGCTCAGGGTGATTGCGGCCAGGACTCCAGCTCCGGCTCCCCAGGGGGCTTCTCCATAGATTATGCCCTCATTCTCACTGCCCCAGATTGGGGTGACCGCCCTTCTGTTGGGGGTTCGCCTCTCTTGGGGCAGCTCAGGCCTGCCTTCTCCAGCAGTCTGTTCATTGGTGGATTGGTGGCTGGTTGGGCCCCGCCTGGGCACTCAGTGAGAGCCTTACTGATTTTAGTGCTCACACCCCCCCCCTGGGGAGCAGATCTGGCCCTCATGGGCACGCCCTCCCTGCCCGGGAATGGTTCCGATCATGTTCCCGCTTAGAACGCAAGCAGGTGCTTCCCAAAGCACAACCCTTAGGAAGCCTGCCCTGGGCCTTGGAGCTGGTTCCACCACATTACCATCCTCCATGGGTGCCCCCAGCATGCCTTCCACGTGGGCTGCTGACTTCAAGATCAGCAGTTCAGATCACCAGCCCTCTCCGAGGGAGAAAGACGAGGCTCTCTATTCCCAGGAAGAGCGACAGGGGCAGTTCTGCTCTGTCCCAAGGGGGTGATTGAGAGTCAACTAGATTTCAGTGAGTGTTGGAGAGCCTTCATCTTTACAGAGCAGGCGGGCCACATCTTTGTCTCCCCTCTGTCCCTGCAGCAGGTGGGTCCAATGCAGACCTTTTGGGGAGCAGCTGAGTGTGTGACCCTGGTGCGCCCGCCAGGGCTCCTCTGTGGTAACTGTCTGCCCAGAGTGAACTTTGGTTTAAACCTTTTGGAAATTATTGGGTTCTGTGATCCAGCCTCGGGGACTCCCTGTGTCCATGTGCCCTCCAGAGGTTCCTAGTAGTGGCCCATCTGTGCAAGCTAGTCTCTGCTCACTCATTCAAGTGTGCCTACTCAAAGGCCCGTGTGGCACACGGCATCTGTGCCCATTCTGTCACACCCACCTCGACAGCCTGCACTGGGCACTGCTTTCTTTCCGTCCGACACGTCTAAGTCCAGTCCACCCATTCCAGATGTGCAGGATAGTCTCAGGTCGGTCATGTGATATAGCCACTGACTCGTCGATGACCTCACACCTCAACCTTAGATGTGCTGGCCTTTCCCGAGGAGGGGACAGCCCTGTGATGTCATTACGGGCTGGCCAGCCTGCCAGGAAGTGCTGCTCGCTGTGCCCCCAGTGAAGCCCTCCTCCAGGCAGGAAGCTGGCATCTCCAGTGCTCAGTTTTGAAATGCACCCAGATGGAAGGCTTTGAAACGTTTGGATTTGATGCTTTTATGTAGGGAATTATCAGGGAACCGGTGGTGTTAGGGCCCCTCCAGGGGCTTTGGACATAAGGTGATCCCATGAGGCAGAGCAGAACCCCCTACTGGGTTTGCTTGGCGACCATCTGTATGGGAGCAGAGGGCCCGCTTCTTTCTACCATGCAGCTATGAGGCAGATGCAAACTGCCAACCTTGGGGTTAGCTTTTGAATGCTTAAGCATCTGCACCACCAGAGCACCTTACACCCTGGCTGGTCCTGGCCTTTCCTGGGCACCTGGGCCCTGGCTGTAAACAGGTAGGTGCTTCTGTTGGAGGCATGCAAATCCCTTCTAGCTTGCATGTCAGCGGGCAGTGTTTCTGAAGAGCTTGAAGCTTCTTGTGGAGGAGGGGTGGGGGGCTCTTGATTGACAACAAGTCCTTTCCTGCGGGGAATTGATCATAGGACAGCCCATCACGATTCTGGCTTCTGGAGTCGCTCTTGCAACTGAGTGAGGAGAGAGACAAGGTAATTTTCTATTTTGGTTCGTTCCCCGTAGAGACCTGCAGATGTCTGCACCACGTGCAGGGGCGAGGGAGGCTATTGTTTTTGGCGGTGATGAGGGAGGAGGAGGGCGGGCAGCCTGAGATTGCAGACTCATCTCATGGATCAACTTGCTGATAGGAAGAGTTCCCGGTCGCCTTTGCTCTAATTGGGATTTCTGCCTGGTAGAGATGGTACCCGAGTCGGCGACTGTGGGTGTCTCGGCTGTGTTTGAGTTTCCAGGAATAGGAAACAATAAGAAAAGCACAGGGACCCAGCTGTAGTCCCAACAGACTTGAAAACGGAGACTCGGAGACGGGCGCACCAACGTCCCTGGCCGGACGAGTCACAGACGCCAAGAGGTTGAACTCCCTGAGATGCCCGTCAGCAGATGACTGGAGACAGACTGCGGTCGGTACAGCCAATACCCTTGTGCTTAGCTGGTGGGAGAGAGGAGTCTGGACGTACACCATACGTGGCGAGAGCGGCGTGACATTTTGCTGAGCGGAGTCAGTCACCAAAGGACAAATGATTGTATGTACTCACATCAATAAAAAGAGAAGAAAGGGCAGATGTATAGAAACCTGGTGGCATAGTGGTTACACATTGGACTGCTAACTACGAGGTCAGCAGCTCAAAGCCACCAGCCGCTCCTTGGGAGAGCGATGCAGCTGTCTACTCCCATCCGGAGTTCCAGTCTCAGAAGCCCATGGGGACCGTTCAGCCCTGCCCTGTAGGGTGGCCGTGAGTTGTGAGCGGTGTGATGGCAGCGAGTTTGGCTTTTATGTTTACAGAGACCAAAGTCTGTGAGTCGTTACCAGGAATGGGAAGGGCGGAGAAGGGGGTTAAGGGTGATAGAAAATAACAGACTCCGGGTAGGGTTGCACAGCCAGTGATTGGGAATACTGCCAAAAAGCTGCATAAGTTGAATTGGCCAAAGTTGTGTGACATTGTTCTTACAACAATCTCATCTCACCCCACCACCACTGTCACCACCCAATAGTGGTTGTGTAACACGGAAGACCCACCTCAAGGATTTGGTCTCTTGGTTTGGAGGTTTAGGGTCACGGTTTCCTGGGCCACCCCGGGTCTTTGGCCTACCCACCCGTGGCGTGCTTCTGACCTATACCTCCTAGTGCATTGTGTGGGGCCTGGGACCTGGGACCTTCAAAGCTGGCAAGCAGCTATCCAAGGCACATCATGGGCCTCTATTCACCTGCATCAACAGAGGAGGAGGAGGAGGACATGGATGGGGCATTACTTTGTCTCTGGGAACAGTGACCTTCTTGGCCACGAGACCAGAACTCGAAGGGTACCTGGATATGATGAGTGAATATTTTGATCAGTGATACCACAGAAGAGTCCTGATCAAAAGAGGGGAAATGTTGAACAGATTTCAAATTTCTCCTGAATTGGTTGTCCTGAGAGAATCTTTAAAGTTCAAACGAAGAAGCAGTCCCTGAAGTCCTCTTAACCCTGAAGGGTCATTCAGCTTGTCTTGTCAAACAGCTTTTGCTTGAGCCTTGTGCGACCTTGAAGCACTATTTCAGTGGGACCAGATGGACATCTGCAAAGATTAGATAGGAATGTAGAGACAGTGAGTTTCTGCTAGTAGAACAAGCCAGAGCAACAAACAAATGGCACGAGAACCAAGCTCACTGCCTCAGAGTCCATTCTGACTTGTATCCATCCATCGTATAGAACTGTCTCGGTTGCTGAGCCCCTCAATCTCATCTCTCTCCCACAGAGTGACTGGTGGGTTTGAACTGCTGAACTTACGTCCGCAGCCCAGCACAGAATCCACTACCCCACCAGGGTCCCTAGATCAGAGGAAACTCAGAAGCAGACTCACTTCCATCAAGTCCGTGCTGACTTGCAGTGAGCCCGGAGGACAGGGTGGCTGGTGGGGGGCGGGGGGGCGGTTGTGTTCTGTGACTGTGACTCATTTCTGGGATAAAGGCTATGCCTTGCTCCCACGGAGCAGCTGCTGGTTTCAAACTGTTGACGTTGTCCTTAGCAGCCCAGCCCATAACCACGGTGCCACCAGGGCTCCTTAAATCAGAGAGCGAAAGGAGTGTCAAATGGAGTGTCCCCCACGCTACAGAGCTCGGGCGGGTACATGCTGTGCCGTGTGTATTCTCGACAGCAGAATCAAGGTGATTTGGAGGAAGAGGAGGTTGGAGGCACACAGAGATGCTGGCGTTGCTGGACATTCCTTTGTAATGGGAACATCATCTTGGTCCCTAAGGCCAGCCCTGGTGCCCTCTGGGTAGCTGGTTTCGGTGTCTTTTCATCTTGGCTTCCTCTCCAGGCAGGTAGTACAGTCTCCCTGGTGGAGGACAAGTGGAGGAGGGCCTTGCTGTGAGCGGAGATACTGGGAACTCCCCCAGGGAACTGCGCCTCTCCGGGGACAGCCTGTGGGGTCCATGGAGGTGCCTCCATCATCACATTGCCTCCTAGGGATTTTTCACCTAGGACCACTCCCCTGCCACCCCTCCCTACACACGTACACACGTCACTCCCCACCCCACCCCCAGCAGGCCTTCTCTTCATTTGCCCCAAACCAAAAACAGATGAACTCCGGTTTGTTGCCAGGCTGGGGGCTAATTCTAAGAGATGCCGAACCTTCCCCCACCCCACTCCAACCAGGAGTCAATGCATTCAAATGTCCTGATTAGTGATATTTTTAAGAGCCCTAATCATGGACTTCAGACAGAGCCCTTAGTCGGCCTTTAGGGAGTTTGGGAGACTTCATCTAAGAGCTGAAACGGGCTGTGAGTGTGTGTGTGTGTTTTCATTTTTTCAATTTTTTGCATCCATAAAAATACAATTGGCAGTCACTAACATCCAAAGCACACATAAATCTTGAACTTTTGACTTAATGACCATGGGAGAGTTCAAAGGGCAGTTTGGTGTGGCTCAGAGAGCACTGCCCTAGGAGCTGGGGCCAAGGGCCTCAGGTGGCCTTGCCTCTGGCAGCGTGACCTTGATAAGATCACTTAATCTTCCTGGGTAGATGGCATTAGTCACAGCAGTCCAAGGTTCCTTTTGGTACCAAGGTGGCATGAGTCCAGGATTTTCCCTCCGTTTCAAGGAGCCCTGGTGGTGTCATAGGTTACCTTCTGGGCTGCTAACCACAAGGTTGGTGGTTCAAACCCACTAACCACCCCTAGGGAGAAATAGAGGCTTTCTACTTCTGTAACAAACAAAATTATATGCCTTTGCTGTTGGTATTGGACTATATCTGGGTGTTGATGGGAGCAAGCTCAGCAGCCTGTGCATTCTCATCAGGTTTAAATCACAGAGGTGAGAGAAATCCACAAGCCTATCAATTGTTGACGAGATCAATATCTGCCTGAAACACAGATTCTGGGGAGAATGTGAGACCTTGGAGGGGCCTTCATCAGAACATTCAGTTAGACATCCTCATTTAATAGCTAAAGCTTTTAACCAGTCTTACATTCATCAGTCAATCCCTCCTTCCCTCCCTCCATCCCTCCCTTCCTCCATCCCACACTCTAATGCAGACTCCATAAATGGAAAATGGTCCAAGTCGCCCCAGCAGGTGTGGCCCTGCCGTTGACCAGCAGACAGTGGAAGGACTGTTTTTTGGTCCTGATGCCGAAATGCAGCTCAGTAAGGAATAGCGGCTCATTATTGGGGTGGGGTGTGTGCGAGGAGGAGGTCAGGAAGACCCCGGTGCTGCGCCGGCAACCCTTGGCTTACAGAGGATTTCTGTTCCCAGCTGAGTCTTGAAGTCGAGTTTGTGGGTAGGTTGGAACCAGTGCATATGTTTCTTATTTGGCCTGACGTTAGTGCAAGGAAGGACTTGAAACCTTTTCGATGATTTAAGAGCTGAAGGTGCAGCCAGTGAAGGTGATTGCGATGAAGAATTTGTTGCTAGTGGGGGTGAGTTCATTCGTTTCAAAGCGAGGGGAACCTTATAGAACGTTAAGGGCATGTACGGTTGTCCTGTAAATCTACGACCTGGGGACTGCCTGTCTGTTGGGGGGAGTTTCTGTGGGGTTGTAAATCTGTCTAACTAGCTGCATTTTAAGAGACTTCTGCTATATTACAGTGAGATTCTGGATTCTTAACATGATCATGCATATGCAGTAACTGCTTCAGTGTCGAAAATGTTCGCGTTAATGACTAGGGAGCCTCTCGTCCACCTGCACAAGCTGGGCAGTGAATGGGGAGGACTGCAGAACTGGGCGAGGGCTTTGACGGAGAATATGAAATGTACCATGCGCTGCCAGAGAAAGAACCTGCGGTGTCCGAAGAGATGTCTCAGCTTGCTTCTGAGAAGGGAGAGTGATGTCTTTGCCTCAGGGACTTTGCCTCAGGGACTTTGGACAGGTTATCAGCAGGGAGCGATCCCTGTAGAAAGACCTCATGCTTGTTCAAGGTGAGGGTCAGTGGAAAAGAGGAAGGAGGCCTTCAGGGAGATGGATCGGCAGCTGGGCTACAACAAGGGCCTCGCCGAGGAGTGGCTGGGAGGGTGACACGGGAGCAGGCGGTGTTCGGCATGTAGGTTCGCTTTGCGTCGGAACTGACGAACGGGCACCGAACAGCAGCAAGGACGCCCTTGATGCTGCATTTGGGTTTATTTATATTGTGACCGCATCTTACCGCTCCTTTAACTTGTTTGTGATTAGCTAAACCTCATGGGTAAGAGAACAGCACCCTTTGGATACACATTTGACCCGAAGAGCTGAGAGGTCAGTACAGAAGGACTGTCCCTCTCATGTAGGTCAATGGTGTTGTGATATGCCATAGCGGCTAATGGCTTTGGAATAATTCATTTTCCCCATGCTGTTGAGGTTCGCAACACCATTCCCCGCTCCTTCCCTCTCTCCTCCTTCACACACGTTCAGGCGTCTCCTCTCCACCTGAGATGTACCTGGCTTGCAGCTCTGGTTTACATAGTGCTGCTGAGTAAGCATCTACTGAGCACCTTGTAGCGGAGCAATTTGTTGCACCAGCTCCTTCGCTGGATGGATGTTGGTAACGCTGCGCACGGGCAGGGATATGAAGGGGTCCCGGAGGTAGGAGAGCTGGATCAAGGGACCTGGTCTATTAACCAAAGCACTTGTCTACTAACTGGAAGGTCGTTGGTTCAAATCCACCCGCTGCTCCATGGGAGACTGCTGCGAATGCAGGCTGCTGAGGTCAAGATTCAGCCTTGGAAACCCTCTGGGGCAGTTCTGCACAGCCCGGGGGAGACCCAGCAGCAGCGCTGTGCTTGCAGGGCAAACCTTGCTCTTAACAAATCTTCCTCCCTAAGAAAATGTTAATAAAAAAAACACAAATCTTCCAGCTTCACATCAAAATTAATATATTTCAGAACGAGCCATTGTACGATAATAAAACATCCCCGTCTCCTCTTACACCTTGCTTGTTATTTTATTTAAAAACAAACAAACACACACACATTTGACACCTCAAGGGAGACCCGGGATGCTCGGCCCATGTCTATGTAGATTAGAGGGAAGGGTAGCGACACTCCGTCTTACATACATCCTGGGACACGTTGTCAGGAGAGGCCGGTTCCCGGGAAGGGCCTCGATGAGCTGGGTGGACAGCCTGGCTGCCACAGTGGGCGCAGGCTTAGGAACCGTGAGGAGGGCGCAGGACCAGGCAGTGTTTCGTTCTGTTGTGCACGGGGTTGTTATGGGTCAGAACTGACTCCGCAAAAGTGCTTTCTGAGATTGGAGTTGGTCAGGCAAAGGTATTGAGGGTTGGGGTGGTCTATCACTGCCTCATGGAGAAGGGGGGCGGTCGTGGGTGTGGGGGAGGCTAAAGCCCTCAGCCTGCTTGGCCTGGATAGCAGCTATTTGGGTGAAGGAATGCTATCAAGTTGGGGCTTTGAGCTGTAGCCATGGTCGTGATCTGTTTCTGCTTTGTTGACTGTATTTGATGGTTGGCCCCACCCACACGAGCTGGGGTTTCTGGATAACCCTCTCGCACCTCTACCCCACACGGCCTCATATCTGTTGTGCGTGATCAAGACTGCATGTAGGTAGTGCTGTTTTTCTGACCATTGAAATCTGGCCGCGGAGAGGTGGCGACCTGCCAGAAATTCCAGCGAGCATTCTTTCACCTGAGCCCTTAAATCATTCCTCAGGCACCGAGGCAAAGGTCCTGGTTGCCAACGTGCCAGGGCCCCGGGTCAGGACCGCACAAGCCCGGCTGCTCTGGAGTGACCCTGGGCGGTGTGCAGACTCTCTCTGCTCAGTCCTGCCAGAGGGCTCCCAAAAGACATTCCCCAGTCCTCCTACTTGGGGATGGTTTACAGCCATGGGAAATCATGTGCAATGGTGATTACGCACATAGATGTTGATTTCTTGTTTGTGAAAGAGAAGCTGGGGGGAGGGGGTGGCAAAGGAGCAGCTTAGCTGTAATGAATGCTATCAAAAGAGTTACTCTGTTAATATTTAGCTAATGCCCCTGAATGGGCTATTGTGTTTACTTAAACAAATGACAGGACAAAAGACACCTGACAGCATGAGGGAGGCTTCTCACTGAGGTCAGATTTCTGAGCGCCTTTGTTTGGCAACAAAGATCCTCATGTGCTCCTGGCCCTCAATGGCTTCTTCCCTGCGCTCTGGGGGTGGAAGGCTTAGGCCTTCCCCAGCAAAAAGCGCTGAAAATGAAAGGCTCCCGAGATGGCTGGAGCACCTTTGAGGGTGACCCGGGAGGCTGGCCCTGATAGGAATCAAGTTAAGGGTACCCCAAGGAGCCCTGGTGTTGCCTTCATGGAAGCATTGGGCTGCTGTCAGGTCACCTCTGCTGGGGGTGGGGGGTGTGTGGAGAGGAGGCTCTGCTCCACAACGACTTGCAGCCCCAGAAACCCTGCACAGCAGGGGTAGGGGGACTTTTTCTGCCAGGAGCGGGGCGGCATTTGGGTATATCACCCCATTCAAGGGCCATACAGAATCATCATCTGAAAAGTTAGCCTGCTTTGTCCGGGCAGACATTGAATTAACTCGCCCCTTATGTGTCGGCTGTAAGGTCGCTGTGAGTCCGCATCAACTCCGTGGCAGTGAGTTTGGTTTCGGAATGTGGTGGCTATGGCGCCCTGGTCGTGGCGTAGCGGTTGCGAGTCTGGCCGTTAATGGTAAGGTTGGACATTTGAAACCACTGGCCGCTGCGCTCTGCGGGTGACAGATGGGGGACTTTCTACTTTAAAGATCACCGTCTCAGAAACTCCCAGGTGCAGTCTACCCTGCCCAGTAGGGTCTCTGTGCTTTAGAATACACTAGAAGTGAGCGTGTGAGCATGATCTCGGGGCATTTTGAAGAGCTGGCCTGGATTGCAACGATTTGGAGAGGGGCCAGAACAGGCATGGACAGATGACCGGGAGCAGTGTGATGGCTAGAACTGCTTCTCCGTGGAGAGATGTGTGATGTTAGCAGCTCCGATGGCCCCTCAGGCCACGTACAGCACCCCCCCCCCCCGCCCATGTGCCCCACCCCAGCTGCAGAGTCTGCTCCGTGATGGTCAGTAGATAGGCATTCAGTATCCAGGACCAAATGGCTATGTAGGTTGCCAACTCAATGCCCGGGCTACTGAGATTGGAAAATGCAACCCACTGCTCCCTTTGGCAGTCTCCCCGCCTCCCCTGCTTCTCTCCCTCCTCTCCCCCCACCCCTTTCCACTGTGTGCCACCAGGAAACCCCAACCACCCATTGCTCCTGAATGGAGTCCCACTCCAGGTGACCCCACCCCCGTGGGCCCCAGTAGAACTGTGCCCATAGGTTTTCAGTGGATGTTTTTTTGGGTGGGGGGCAGAGGTTGTGGGGGACATAGATTGTCAGAACTTTCTTCCAGGGCGCCCCTGGGTGAATGCAAGTCACTGGCCTTTCTCTTAGCAGCTGAGTCCACTAACCACCTGCCCCATCCAGGCTCCTGATGTCCGAGAGACACCATCCCCACCACTGCGAGGAGCCCAAGGATCCGGAGGGGAGTGGGCCCTGGAGCGAGGGTGGGGCAAGCTGCTTGGGAGGCAGTCACTCCCATTCCTAATTGGACCCTGCAGGTCCACCTGTTGAGTGCAGATGCGGAGCACAGCTGTTCCTTCAAAGGAGGGAAGGAGCTGTCTGAGTCAGAGACGGAGCCTCCGCCCAGGTTCCCCTCTGGTTTGTGGGGCTTGTGTGCCTCAGCGCCATGGGCAGTATGAACCGATTTCTAGAAGGATCCAGGACCTGGGGAGGGTGCCTTAGAAAATACAGAGATTTCGTCTATTGATGTTTGTTGACTAAAACCTGACAAGCCATTCTGCTGAAGTTCTAGACCAGTGGTTCTCAACCTTCCTAATGCCACCACCCTTTAATACAGTTCCTGGTGTTGTGGTGACCCCTCCCACCTATAAAATTATTTTTGTTGCTACTTCATAAATGTAATTTTGCTACTGTTATGAATTCAGGTGATCCCTGTGAAAGGGTCATTCAACCTCCAAAGGGGTCATGACCCACAGGCTGAGAACCACTGTTCTAGACCCTCACAAAGGGGCAGCAGGAGGACTGGGGTCCTGGTTGGCTGACTGGCCCAGCCACCAGTCTGGAATCTGGCTCATTCCTGGACACCGTTGGATTGCAACTGGGGAGAAGCAGATTCTGATTAGTGGGGCTGACAGCTGGAGGGCTCTGCTCTGGAGTCCAGGTGAGTCCATTCCAATCTGGGCTGCCCCCATCCCCAGACCCCCTCTTTCAAGCCACAAGGCTTCTGGGCAGGTAACTGCTCCGAGCCTCAGTTTCCCCCGCTGTAAAGTGGGGCTTCCAATAGTGCCATTCTCATTGGATTGTCACAGAGAGGAGCGAGTTGAACCGTGAAGACTCTTAGTGCAGAGCTTGGGGAGTAGAGTGCGTGCAGTCTGTGATGGCCGTCTGAGTCCTTAGCAGCAGGCCTAAAGCACTTGAAGTAGGCTGCCATGAGGAATATTGCTTCTATGTAATGGGTCGCCAGAAGAACGATCAAATCTGTGTTGGAAGAAGGTCGCCCTGGCTCCTTAGAATCAAGGGTGACTCGACTTGGCTTCACACACTCTGGAGGGGCAGTTCCTGGAGAAGGGTACGCTTGGTGGAGGGGGTCAGAGAAAAAGAGGACGCCCCCTCCGGGAGCTGCGTTGACCCCGTCGTTCAGAGGACTGATGGTGAGGATGGTCAGGACCGGGCAGTATTTCATCCTGTTGACCGAGGGCCGCTACGCGTCAGACCGATTCCATGGCCCCAACCACAGCCGAGAGCTTTCACCGGTATTTTCACAGGGTGCTGCGGTTTGACTTAGATCAAATATACCCCTCTTGGTGATTTCAAAGTTGAACTCTTCTGTTGTTCAAAAACGCATGTGCATTGCTGACTTTGTATCAGCCCGCAGCCCCAGGGTTGCATAATGATCGGTGGCCTCCCCTGAAGTGAGCAAGTCTGGACATGGCAGTAGGGTCGTGGCATTCACAACTGTCTTTGGATCAGAGAACTGCCCCTGGGGGGTTCCGAGACTGTGACTGTCCCGGAGCAGAAAGCCTCCCCTTGTCGTGTACGGTGCTGGGGAGTGTGTGATGTCCCTTGAGTGGTTTATCCTAGGAGGACGATCATTGATGCTCATTGATCACTGATGCCTGTTGTAAACTTAAGCTCCAGGGGAGAAGTTGGGGTGGCTTTGAGGTCATCTTGTTGATGGGACACTGGCGTGTCGCTGTGATCCTTTAATGGGTTTGGCGATTGGAAGCTGTTGGGTGTAGAGGGCTCAGATGCTGCTAATAGACAGAGAGAGAGAATGGTTCAAACACTCTCCACTCCTTCCTCATGGACACAAACCAGCCAACAGCCAGCTGGGTTCGACAGTTGGAGATATTTTCCTGATGGTGTTATAGTAGGCCGTTCATCGCAAGGTCAGCAGTTTGAATCTGGCAGCCACTCCGAGCGAGAAAGCTTTTTCCTCCTGTGAAGAGTTTACAGTCTGCCCAACCCTCCGGGAAGTCCTACCCTATCCCATGAGGTCACTATGCATCAGAAGTGCGTCTTTAGTAAACATCACCCAATGGATGGCCTTCCTCTGAGAAAAGTTCTTTTTGGGGAGGGAGGGGCCCACTGTCAGCTCTTGCACATCCAAAGTCAAATCTTAACTGCCACTGCCGGGTGGAGTTTCCCCAGGCGTTGACGGGGGCCCCTTTCGGTGATGGTGGAGTTGAAGGTGATGTTGTTTTCCGAAACAGGGGCTCCGTACTGGACCAACACGGAGAAGATGGAGAAGCGGCTGCATGCAGTCCCCGCAGCCAACACCGTCAAGTTCCGCTGCCCAGCGGGTGGGAATCCCACGCCAACCATGAGGTGGCTGAAAAACGGGAAGGATTTTAAGCAGGAGCATCGCATTGGCGGCTACAAGGTAGGACCAGCCTTTTTAGTCACTTGTGAGTTCGAAGCACTGCAAGGTGTGCAGCACCTAGAGGGGGATCTGTGTGTCTGGAGTCATCTGATCGGGACCAGTTGCAGTGTCTGATGGGTTCTCAGCCACATGGCCTGTTGACTCAGTACCACCCCTGTCAGCGGGCTTCTTTCTGATAAGGGGAGAGTTGGGTCACGCCAGTCTTGAACATTGAGAGTCTGCGCTCTGTCGTCTATAAAGCTAAAACTGGAGCACAATTGCAGAAGTGCGCAGAACCGTCCGAGCGACCAGTCAACTTGACAAGTTGACTTCATGACGCTGGGCACCTAGACACGGTTGACTCGTCAGGGGGGTTCTGTGTGTATGTACTGAAACAATGAAGGCAAGTTGTCTAGGGGTGGGGGGGGGGTTAAGGGGGAGGCCTTAGACGAGGCTGAGTTTTATGAAGGGGGAGAGCTTCGGAGAGTCAGGGGCCATGCCCTGGCTTCCAGCATGGAGGAGGTGTAAGGGCCCATCACAGGAGGCTGGGCAGCTTTGTCGGTGGGGCCCTGTGGATTGATTGTGACTTGCAGTGACCCCAGCTGGCAGAGTAAAACAGCCTGTGGGGCTTTCTTGGCGAAATCTGTGCGGAGGCAGCTCCCCGGCTGTTTTCTGCAGAACTGCGGTGGGGGCCTCCGACGGCCAACCTTTCGGCTGGCAGCTGAGCACACTGTTGTGCCACGAGGCCTCCTCCAAACCACCCTCACCACCCTCACTACCACCAACTTGATTCAGATGCATGGTGGCCCCATGGGTTCCTGAGACTGTAACTCTTTATGGGGGCAGAAAGCCTCATGTTGCCCCCTCGGAGTGCCTGGTCCTTTCCTGTTGCTGACCTTGCTCCCCGTTAGCAGCCCAGCGGGTAAGGCCTGCACCCCGGGGGCTTGTCCAGCATGCACGGAGAGCTGGGACGCGACAGCCTCCCCATGGAGATGCCTGTGATGGAGATAAACTGCCCACTCAGCAGGTGTGGCTTGAGTATCCTTGTGGCAGGAGCTGTCCTCCGCATGGGCCAAGGACTCAGGGCTGGTGCAGCCCCAGCTTGCAGGGACTCCCAGTCTGGCAGGGAGGGCGGGCAAGTGCGCTGGCAGGCAGGGGACACGGAAGTAGGTGGAGCCAGCAGAGCCCTGGACTGAATCTCACAGGTGGTGCGGACTCTTGGGAGACTGAGGGCCAGAAGGCCAGGGAAAGATTCCGGGCTGGGCTTGAAGGAAAGGTGTCCTGAAAATGCTGAAGGTGCAGACTTCAGGAATTTAATGTTGGGAGAAGATTCCCTGTGACATTCTTTGGTGCAATTGGAATGGGAATGGGCCTATTAGTTGTTTACTGCCAAGTAACAAATTGTTCCAAAACATGGTGGCTTATTATGACAAGGTTTGTATCACACTGTTCGCAGGGCTCAGGAATCCGGGTGTGCTTGGGTGGGGACCTTCTTAGGATCCTTCTGAAGGTTTCTGGTGAGGCTGAGATGTGCACGGTTTCCTTGGAGAAGGACCTGCTTCCAGGATCCATGGTGTGTGGTGGCCAGGATTCCCTTCTCCTCAGACTGTCCCACGGAGGGTTCCACTCGTGCCGTGTGGCTCTCCACGGCGGCGGCGCTCAGCACAGCATGAAGGAGGATGAGCTCCAGTCACTGTCTTTGGTCGCCTAGTCATGGAAGTGACATCCCGTCACCTTTGATGCATTCTATTCCTGAAGCAAGTCTCGCCCACACTCAAGGGGATGAGTCCCAGGAAATGGGCGGCCACCGGGAACCGTCCTTAGGGGCTTGCACACTGGGTATCAGAGAGGCTGGCGCCCGCTCTGACCCAGGTCCTTGCAAACCAGGTGGGGGAGGAGTTTGTGGGCAGCCACCGTGGGCCTCCTGGAAGGACTTTTGGAGGAATGCCGAGCGTAATGCCATCAGAGTAGATGACACTTCAGATGCTGTGCTTCACGGCCTTCCTCTCCACACACACCCGGGAACCGTCCTCTGAAACCCCTGACCCGGTGACTCATCCTTCCAGGGTTCTGTCCGTAAGAGTGTCCAGTCGAACGTCTACAAGGCACAGCCCAGAGGGTGAGCCTCTAAGGTACCCCTGGGGCATGTGGTGTGAAGCCCGTCTATGGGAAGGCAAGGGTGCTTGAGAGCCAGGCAGGTGGAGGAAACACTCAGGGGTGGGGGTGGGGTCCTCCGGGCCTCAAGAAGGGCTCATTGGCTTCTTTGTTCCCCTCTCTGCCCTCTGACTAGGCGTAGCGTGATTAGATGGTTGGTGTCTCTACTACCTAGCTCCTGGAACAGGAATGCCAAAAGGGGCTGGCTTTGAAGAACAGACCATTTGTTTTCCCCTCCCAGTTTAAGAAGCTGGCACCCAAATTCTGTAGCAACCCCGGTGTCTCTAGCCCTGGTGTCTCTGGGTACTGGCCATCTTCAAGTGGCCTCTGGAATGACTTGTAGACACGCCCACACTAGTATGATCTCGTTCACACACAGAAACTCTATTCTCCAATGGAGACCACAGACACCGGCTTAGACGTGACATTCTAACGCAGATTTTAGGGGGGACACAGTTAAATCAGTAACAGTTGGCCTTTTTTTCTTTTTTTAAACAACAAATAAAGGGGGATTTCAGCAATGATTCTTGGGAAGGAAGAGTAGGCCACTCCAATTGTGGCCTTTGGAATGGCTCACACCACCGAGTGCTCTCTGGAACACCCAGTTGATGCCGACCCAATGGCTTGTCTATGGATCATTTTCGGTATCCCCTTTCCGCTCAAATAGCTACCTCTTGGACTTTGTCCAGGCTCTGCCTTGGGCCAGTCTGCTACAACCTCCTTAAAGTGTTACAAAGTAAAGCTGTGTCCCCCAGAATTAAGGTGGACCCTGCTCAAGCTATAGTGCTTTCAACGGCTCCACATGTGCACGAAAACCGGACAGTGAATGAGGAAGCCCAGAGAAGAGTGGATGTCTTTGAATTATGGTGCCGGCGAAGAACTACTAAATGCCCATCTCTGTCTTGGAAGCACAAGAACGTGCCTCAGCATCGAGAAGGGCGAGACGTTGTTGCACGTACTTCAGACGCGCTGTCAGGAGGGCCCAGTGCCTGCTTGGGAGAGTAGGCCAGTGAGCAAGAGGCAGACCCTCGGGGAGGCTACGGTGGGTACGGACAGAACCGTTGTGAGGACGGTGCACGACCGGGCAGCGTTTTGTTCGGTTGCTGTGCTTCAGAACGGACATGGCACCTAAGGACATCATACATACATCACAAGAACGGGGGTTCAGATCCTGGGGGTTAATTCATGTTGCCGATTAAGTCAGACTCGCGAATCAGTACAAAGATCCTCAAAGACCCTTCAGAGACGGTTGGATGCAAATCAGACGGCGCTTATGCAGATCTGAACGAGTGATTACAAGGAGGCGGGGAATGGAGGTTGCCTAATGAGAAATTGCTGCCTGATTTCTAACAGGTGCGGCTCTGTGTTGATTAGTCGTGGCAGCGTGCCCCTGAAAAGTGGGCGCACACATTGTAGAAGCAAAACGGGGTGCCTCTGGCAGAAAGCCCCCAGACAGCCCCTGCAGAAGGTCAAGGTACCCTGAGTGTTTTTATCGTTTCGTGTCCAGGCTGTTTCAGGAGTGAAAGAGAAATGGAATTTGAATGCGTGGGAACAAAAATCTAAAACATATTTTGCTTTGAAAAAAAAAAGATGGAAAAGTGCAAAGTGGGGAGGTACGCTGCACCTCGGAATGCAGGAACCAGGCACGCAAGTCTTGTCCTGCTGCGGTGGCTCTGGGGGCCAGCCTGCGAAGCAGAGAGCTCGTCCAACTGGACCGGATGAAGAATTGTTCACAACAGCCATGGCATTTGACATTCATTTTGAGGCGGCAGAGGCGCTGCATGGGGGCCCAGAGGCTTCTGGGACGTTGGAAAAAAAGACAGGAGAGCTCTTCTCAGCTGCTGGGAGAACTGCAAGCTTGGTCCTCTCGCCAAACCAGTTGTCACCGAGTCAGCCGCAACTCCTGGTGGCCCCGAGAGTGTCTCTCAGGAGAGCTGTGCTCCACCGGTCTCACGTAGATCACTAGCCCTGCTCCTGGGAGGCATCTGGGTGGATTTGAACTGCCAGCCTTTTGCTGACTGTTGGAACCAGCCCTCGGGTGTCCTACGTCATGGACTCATTGGAGGTTGAAGGGGCTGAGACCCTCCCCCTGCCCCTGCCTCTGCTCCACTAGGCTCCCTGGCTGGCTGGGCCTGCCTCACAGTTCCAGGGCCTCTCTGTGCCTGCAAAGGGCAGAGTTTGGGGGATATGGTCCCCAATGTGTTGGGTTTTCCTTCCTCCTTCCAAAAGCATGAGGATGCTGACATGCATTTGGCCGGAGGACCTTGTGAACCAGATGGTGCATCCTCGCTCGGTTCTCCGGGTGAAGGAGAAGAGGCCCGATCAGAGAACCGGGGGTTGGTGTCATCGAAGTCACCCTCTCCTCCAGCTCCATCCGCTCCCCACGAGCTTTCCAGAGAACAAGGGCTGCAGTGTTCCCTCACATATGTGTGATGTCCTTTCCTCCCGCTTTGTCATTCTGCTGTGTTCCCTGGTCTCCCGAGTCACCCCCACTCCCCGGGGTCAGGTGAGGTCCCTCGCTGCCCACTGCCCTGCAGCTCCTTCTGAAGTGGCTAGGAGTACGTGGCCAGTGACGGAAGATGAGGGGCGTGGAACTCTATGAAATTCAGTGGACACATGAAATGGGGGGGGCAGAAAGGCCATTTTGATGAAAATGACCAACCGCCGTCACGGAGCTGCCTTATTCATCCAGGAATTCGTGCTGAGCCATGCTCAGGATGGAGAGCCGGGCTGTTGTTTCATGCTATGTAGGCCTAGGCTGGTGGAGGGGGCAAATTTATTGAGAACGGCAGCGCTTGACTTAACCGGAGTGCTCTCCCCTTAATTGTTCGTACACACCTGGGCGTCTGTATCAGCCTCCCTCTGTGTTGCCTGCCCTCACCCTGGAAACGAGAAAGCCAAATACATCACCCTTCATGCTTGGCCTCTCGCTCTATGAAAACTGGGCTCAAACCACCAGTAAGCAGCGCTTTCACCTTCAGCAACACACAGATAAATAATAAATAGGATACAAATAAGAAACAAAGTGGGCTCTGAACGATGATCGCAGGTTACTACAGACAAGTGAGAATGTGAAGAAGAGCGAACCCTTTCTAATGCACTCCGTGTCGCCGTGCCGGAAGCACATGAGAAGCAGGCGCCTTTTACACCACTTGGCAGCTACGCGGAGCACTCTGTGGATGGTTACATTTCCATGCAACGTCTCGGAAGCATATAGCATGGATGGTCCCTTTCCAAGTGTATTTATTTCCCATTTTAGAAATGTATTTGTAATTTTCATTGCAAATCTCTACTGACCTGGTTGTTTTGAAGGGCCCGCTCACTGGATGTATGAGGCTGGGGTGTGAGGCTTATATGTCTTTGGAAAGAGACTTGTATCAGGAAATGGCACAGACAGCTGCTCACGGGGGTGCGTCCAGTCGGGTCCAAGCCTGGGGGCCAGATGTCAGCTGGAGGCTGCCTCTGACGCGGGTAGCTGCAGGGGCTGACCACTATGAAGCAGGAAGACCACAGACTGGTGGATGCTGAGTTGAGTGAAGCCAAGGCTGGCAGGAGATTTGAGGACGTTGACGAGCCAGGTGCAACATCCAGACCCATCAGCGGAAGTGAACCAGCACAGTGTCAGCCCATGAATGAAACCTCTCTCAAGTCTATCCAGCCTGTGACCAGGTTCAGGAGGTGGCCTTCCACTCTGTTATTCCCACAGCTCCTGGACTGCTTCATAGAGGATCCTATCAGCGTGGGCTTGACCACCTATCAGGGGAGAATCCTGGGCCAACCAAGTTAACACAAAACCCAACTATCACGGCTGGGCTCTTTAGAGAAGGCAAACCAGAGGTGTTTATCTGTCTATAGAGAGAGAAACTCCTATCAAGAAAGCGACCCACACAGTTGTAGAAATGGGTGTGTCCAGAGGGGTTCAATTCCGTGGGTCGGATGCTAACCCGAAGGCTTTCCTGATTCTTGTAGCTGCTGAGGTTGACGAAGCAGGAAGGTGGACCTGGGAGCAGGAAGGTCACGTTGGTGGAGGCAGAGGTTAGCAGAGCCGAGGTCAGCAGGTCAGGCTTGTGACTGCAGAGCCAAACGAAGCAAAGGTTGGCCGTGAATATAGAGGCTGCACATCCTTCCTGGGGTCGTGGGCCCTTGACTCAAGGCCGGAGACTCAGACATGGATGAGATAGATGCAGGATCCTGGCCAGCAGGAAGAAACAAGCCTTTCCAAAGAGTCGGATTCAATAGGGATACACCATACCCATGACTTGATCAGGGGGATTCACTCCACCATGATCTTCCAGCAATTGCTTGGCGACCCATAGCGGATCCCATCCCAGAGTTGATTACATTATGCTAGATCACATCCGGGGTAGGCCTGGAAGGCCAAACCGACTTTGACCCGAGATGTACATGTTCTAGGTTACTCAACCCTTGTGGCACTGTCAGATGAGTATTGGACGGCTAACCCCAGCATTGGAGGTTCAAACCCACCAGTGGCCCCTGGAGAGAGAATGAGCCTGTCTGCTCACATAAAGATTTATAGGCTCAGACAGTGTTTCTGGGGTCATTATGGGTTGGAATCCACTTGATGGCAGCGGGCTTGGGTGTTGATTTTAGGTTTCTTAGATGCCATGCTGAAGACATTTTAAAAAATTGTGAGAAGCGGTTGTTTGTTTATGTCAGTTGTATGGGACACTTAACATGTTTAACATGCACCGTGCTGTGGCTTTCATCACGTGGGTCGTGTTGTTTAACCTCCCCCATTTCCAGGGTTTTCCGGCACCCTGTTCAGAGGTTCAACCAACCAACCAAACTCACTGCCACTGAGTTTTAGGACCCTCTCTAAGACAGCGTGGACCTACCCTGTGGATTTCTGGGATTAAGGATCTTTATGGGAGTAAGAAAGCCTCATCTTTTTCCTGAGGAGCAGCCGGTGGTTTCAAACCACCGACTGCAGTTCGCAGCCCAATGCATAACTCGAGAGGCCACCGGGACTCCCATCACAGAAGCTCAATGAATATTCCCTTAAACAGCAAGTCACACCGTCCCTCCCACCCCCCGGGTGTTCTAACGACTTTTGAGACACATTTTACGCTCAACTCTCAAGTGTGTTTGAGGGGGGGTGGAGCAAAGATCACGACTCACCTGCGTATGAGAATAGGTAGGCTTTGCGAAGGTGTTTTTCTGCCAAGACCTATCAGCTGTTGTCCCAGCCCAAGCAGTACGTGATGAGGAAGCAGACATATGCTCTTATCAGCTGATGTGTATTGATTGCTTACCCACATCAGGACTGAGCCAAGGGGCGGGGGGGGGGGGTGGTAGTGGTGTTGGAGCTGGCGAGCGGCGCTGGGTGCTTTTGGTGTGAACTTCGAGCCCTTGTTCACTGGCTGTGTGTTCTCCCCGTGTGGCTACCTGCTCTGTGAGCACCTTGTGAAAGAACCGCTTCCCAAGAGCATGTGGATCCCGGCCCGGGGCACAGGGTGCAGTGGACCTCCGTGGGGCCCTGCCGCTTCGGAAGGGGTTCCTCTGCCTTGCCTTCTGTCGTTCACTTCCCGGAGCCCTCTGGAGAGATTAATGGTCCTGTGTGCCGAGTGGTGGGAAGTTTCTGGTGGGAGAGGTCCGGTGCTGGCCCAGCCCTGCTCTCGGGGTACCTCCTGAAAGGCAAACTTCTTCTATCGACGTAGAGTTTAAGCATTAACAGGTGTTTGCCTCCAGTCTGTGTGGTGATAAGCAACAGCAGGTGCCCGGCCCTTGACACGGGCCAGCACAGGTTGTGCAAACAACCCAAGGGGGTGATTTGGAATCCACCCCCACCCCCGTTCGAGGAACCTGCTGGGACATGGGGGCCGGGATGAGAGAGCAAGATTGGACACCTAGTGATCACTGGTCCGCTGGCCCATGCCCACTGGGAGCGTTTAGGAAGACCAGCACATACAGGGATGCTCTGGGTCCCTGAAGAGGGAAAGGAGTGTAAGGAAATCTTGGGGTGCTTGTCACTGCGTAGGGCTCTTTCTGAGGGTCACCGCCAACCGCGCGATCAATTTCACGTTGGTGGTCTCGGCTCACCCCGAGGTGCCTTGGAAGACCTGTTTGGCAGCCACTTTGCAAATTCTCAGCTTTGCAAACCCCAGGAGACGGTACACTCGGGTCCCTGTGAGTCAGAATGGATTGGATAGCAACTGCGACCACCGGCGGCGGTAGCAGCACGTTGCCCATTACATGGCCAGAGCACCCACGGGCTCTCCATGAAGTACGACTTTCCATCCAGTTTTTAGGCGTTGCACATGTTACTGAACACCGGGGTATTTGGAAAGGTCTGTAATTTCTTGCAATGTGGAAACCAGAGAAGCAGCCAGGTGGCAGGCAGGTGACTCTCATCGATGTGTCTCTCTGCGCCACACGGACGACCTCCGCATTCCTGTTCGTCATGTGTCGGTAGCTGCGGGGTTGAACGCGCACCCTAGAGATGTAGTCGGGTAACAGGAATTCCGAGGAAACCTGTCTGGGCTGCCATTTGTCTGTGTGTTGCCAGGGCGTGGAATGTTTGTGGAAGCTGCTGTGTGCACCTTCCAAGTGCGAATGTCTAGGCTAGTCGTGTGCATCTGGCTCGTTTCAGTAGTGAACTGCTCTTTAGTGGACCTCGCTGGGAGCCTCCCTCTTCGTTAATTCTGTGACCTGGCAGGTGAAGGTTTGGCCAGTGCCACAAAGCTCTGGGCTCAGGGAGGCACGGGATAAAGATCACAGGGTCGACTCTGGGGCCTCTCTTTCTCCTGACTTTTGCATTTGGTCCCCCTGAAAATTCCAGTCTTTTTTGCAGCTCTTCTGCTAGTTGGGTGGATGTACAGGGAGCTGTTCTATTTTGGCGTTTTGGGGTTTGTGTGTGTGATTTTTGTGTGCATTCGCCACAGGAAAAGGAGAGAGGGTAAGCTACGTGGACAGTGGAATAAAGATGCATTGTTCACAGTCTGGGATCTCTTCTCTCTGCTTTTGCTTGTGTTTACACAGTTTTGCTAACAGATCCAGGTGCGCCTGCCTCTCTCGGGGCAGGTGTGTTGCGTGTGCTCTCTGTGAAATGGGAGCAAATATACATATCTGTCTTCATCCCCTTCCCCGGCGCCTCCTTCGCTGTAATGATGATGTCACGTTCTCTTGCGAACTGGGTGAAGCGTTAGAAGACCAGATGGGGGGTTTAAGAATGTGTGGGGTTTCCTTTTTTAAGTTCTTCTTGCTATTGGGGTTTTCTTTTTTTACTGTGGTGAATGTTTCGTTGGTAAAACATTCGTCACTGCTGCAATCTTGACGCGCACAGACCAGTCCAGTCTTTGTGTGGCTCACCCATCACCGTGAACTGGGCCTGAGTCCTCCCGTCACCCCCAGCAGCGACTCAGTGGCTCTTCAGCCTCATGCCTTACTGCCCCCCACCTTGCTTGCACACTCCTGGTGACAGTGAGTAAGCTTTGGCCTGAATATACCTGATGTCGATAACACACAGTTGTGATCCGACAATAATAGCCTTTTTGTGACTGGCTGGCTTCTCTCAGCCCAGTGGTTTCAGGGTTCATCCAGGGGGCCACACGTATAAGGATTCAACGTACTTTCATCCACCCAGCCCCCCTTATCATGGAGTTTTGGTGGCGCAGTGGTAATGTGTTGGGTTGCTAATTGCAAGGTCAGCAGTTCAAAACCAGCAGGTGCTCCTTGAGGAAAAGACGGGGCTTTCCACTCCCATGAAGGTTACAGTCTCGGAAGCTCCCAAGGGCAGTTCTACCCGGTCCTGTAGGGTCGCTTGGCTTTAACATTGACTTGAGGGCAGTGGGTTTCCATTGGTTTGTTTTATTTCACCAGCAATTATACTGGTTCATTCCAAGGTAGGAATGTGAGAATCTTCCTTATCTTTTTAACGGCTTAGCAGGCCGAGGTCTTACATCTCCATTCCAGACCACTGCAATCAAGCAAGCCACCCAGATTTTTTTGTTTCATCTGAAAGTTATATTTTCAGGGGACTGTACTTAGTTAAGTGTGCAACAGGCTTATGCAATGGCGTAGACTCTTGTTAGAGTGACAGGGTGACTGCAGTGTGACACAGACACACCTAAACTCCCTGTTGGAAAAATGGCACCGACAGACTTGCTCGATCACCAGCCTTCACTGGCGGTTGTGTTACACTTACCCCCCCCACCAAATAAAAAATAAAACTCCTGAACCCCTGTGAAGCGTAATAAGGGGAGGTCTGTTGGGTCACTTCTCCGTTGTCCCGGCTGACGGGACAGCTTGCTGACCCTGCGTGTTCACCTGCTCCAGCTAGTGGTTCAGGGAATAGCCTGGTTCTTCTGCCTGGAAGGTTTCGTGGTGCTTTCTGTGGGCTACATTTCTTGCAGAGGGATTAGCTGGCTCTCCAAGAAAGGAAGGAAGGAAGGAAACAGGGGTGGGAGAGTGGGGATGGGCAGAAAAGGCACGCTGGGTTTTAATAGGTACCAACAAATCTTTTTACACAAAGGTGTTTTTTTTCTTTCTATTTGAGCTCCTGTCTCCCACTTGAGCCTCAGCCGCCCTCCACCTCCTCTGGAGCCCTGGAAGTTGGGCACCTCTGTGGTTTTGGTTAATCAGCCTGGGAATCATGGTGGCTCATTATCGCTATTTGCATACCCCCTCTTCTTAATGGAGTCACACATCTTTCCATCATCTGTTTATTGGGCATTTGCATTTCTTCCACTTTGAACGCAGGAGTGTGTTTTGTCTAATTAAGTGCTGGGGGTGGGGGTGGGGGGAGGTGGCCCTCGCAGGCGGAGGCATTTAGGAAAACCTGTCCCTGGTACAGCTCGCGCTTCCTTTGGAAAGGTGGTTTCTCCAGGCTGATCTGCAATCAGCCTGTGGAACCGAGCAGAGCCCCTGAAAGACGATTCTCCCACCTTAGTTTTCCACCTTCACAGAGATGCCGCCTGTCTTCCCTCAGCGCCTGCTGAATAGTCACTGGTTTATGGTAAAGGGGTGAGAGGCCGGGTGCTGGCCCACTACGCGCAAGGCTGACCACTCAAACCCACCAGCCGCTCTGAGGGATGAGGCGGCGTGCTTCTGCCACCATGTGCAGTCGTGGAAACCCTACGTGGGGGCGCTGGGTCAGAAGGGGCTTGGTGGCAGCAGGTTGCGTTTAGGGCGGCCGCTGCAGGAATCTAGCAGCCTGCTTGCTGGTGTGTCCGAGACCATCCATGTGGAGAAGGCCAGCGCTCCTAAAACCGGGGCTTGGTGGTAGGAAGGCGCTTCCAGGGCTTGTGGGAAGTGAAATGAAAACATGAGTGGGTCTTGTGGGGGATGTTTCACAGCTCCTGGGTGTGTCAGGGAGGAGCCATGGTGGCTTAGTGGTTACACACTGGGCTGCTGACTGCAGTTCGAAACCAGCAGCTGCTTCTAGGGAGGACAGGCTTTCTACTCCTGTAAACAGTTACAGTCTCGGTCTACCCTGTCTTCCAGGCTCGCTAGGAGGTACAAGTCTGGAGGTGAGTTTGCAGTCTGTTGCGTGTCAGCGAGTTCGAGACTGGAGCAGGAATATCTGTCCACAGCAGGGTCTGTGCTGGTCTTCCGGGAACCCAGGTCCCTGGAAAGACAGAAGAGGAGGCCTGTTTCATAAGAGAACTCCTCACTGTCGAAACACTGTCCTCGGCTGGCTTGCTCATATTTGTAAATATGTGGGAGCAGGTCCCCTTGAGAGGGTCTTGTGTGGAATTCAGGCCCCCCCGTGAGAGTGGCGAGCTGGCCCTCTGCCCTGGTATTCCACATGGCAGCAGCACCCCAGCCGCATATGCCAATAGGCCAAGATGGCATGTTTGGGGCCTAGGCAGCCGGTCCCCTCCCCTCCCCCCGCCGCCCCCGCACAGTTCAGGCTCGGCTCCATTTGGCTATGCCGTGTGCCAAAACTGGAAACAGGCACAAGAAAGACATTGACAGTTTGGACGGGGTCCAGGGCCAGGCACTAGCTGAGATTAAGGGCTTTATGGGCCTGACATCTGAGCAGGGGCTCAAAGAACCGAATATTTACGGCAGGGCTGCAGGCGGGATTACCCGACTTGGGACGTTGGGTGCCTGTGGCTTCATCCCTAAGTTACCCTCCACGTGACAGGTTCCTCAGAGGCCTTGAGACTCCCAGGGGGGAGAGAAGTTCTGGCCCCATGTGCTATTGCGGTTCCCTCTGAGAGCGTGGGGTAGGACAGGTAGTGTCTTGTGGTTGGCCCATCTGCATGGTTCAAACCAGGGAGCCCACACCTTCCTCTTCTGTGTCTGTAGCACACAGCCGCTCCGGCGTGGCGTTCTGGGGGCTCGAAAGTTTCCCGGCCCTGGGAAATGTTGAACTTACTTCAGGAGCCCTGGTGGCTCAGTGGGTTAAGTATTGGGCTGCTGACTAGAGATCAGTGGTTCGAACCTACTACCTGCCCCAAGGGGAGCAGGGCCAGGCAGTCTGCCTCCTTCAAGACCACAGCCTTGCAAACTCTGGGGGAGCCCTTCTACTCTGTCCTCAAAAATTGCTGTGAGCTGGAACGGACTCCACAGCAGTGGGTTTGGGGTTTGGGCCGACTTCAGGAGACCCCCGAGATAGTTAAGGTTTATTGTGCCAACCTGGCCGATAAACACATGCGGGATTAACTGAAGGGCAGAGAGATAAATGGCTCTGTGAGCCTCGCCTTTCTAGTTCTTGGGTCTCTTGCTTTCTGATGGTCAAACCAGGGTGCAGCTGCCTCAGCCAGTTCCCTGCTTCAGCTGGCAAGGCTCACTTCCTGCAAGAAATCCTGAAGGAGAAGCCACATGGACCTACCCTGATGCAGCCCTGGATGCTGGAGCACCCGCGTGGAGACCCCTGCCAGCGCTGAGATGCTTACACGTTCACTGATTCGGCTTTCCTCCTGCAGTCGGCATCATTGCATGTGTTCTGTGAGATTGAGGAGGACTTTCTAGGCCGTTGTTGGGCCTAGGGGCTAATGTTGGACTAACACACACCCTTTCTACCCTTGCTGAGCCCACGTCAGAGGACCCTGAAACAAGCCAACCACACTGGCTCCTGGCAGCAAAATGCAGACTCTCCCTGGACGCCCATGTGCTACCGAGTGGGACTGCTTCTTTGGGTCATTGTCACGGAAGCAGATCACCTCCGAGGAGCCCTGGGAGGTGGATTTGAACCACCAACCTGCCGCTTTAGACTGGTAGTCATCTGTAAGCCTTTTGCCCTACCCAGGGGCCCCAGAGGGCACTACACCTCTCCATCTGTGTCTCTTCCAAGCCGACAACAGAAGGGGAGTCTCCCAGACCTGAGGGCAGACCCTCTCCCTCTGGATCCAGCAGATTCGTTTCACGACTATGCTTCTCACCTGCAGCAACGAGAATCCCCTTCCTGTCACCATCCCCACCACTCCAGACCCTCGACGAGGTACCTCCCTGGCTGCCGCGCGAGTCGGTGGAAGGCAGCAGCTGAAGCTAAGTGACCGGCCAGCACCCGGCCTGCCAGCTCATGCTCCCTGTGCCAGCAACGGGCAGGGAGCTTGGCTTTGAACCCTGAGCCAGTCGCCTGCCCTGCCTGTAGTCTCGGCTCTTGCTGGACGCTCGGCCCATAGGGAGACAGGTGTGCTGCGGGGGTCCCTGATGGCCTCTGACCTTGGTCTGCAAGGTCGTCTCTGACACGGCTCTTTCACACGGACAGAGCAGCTGTCCCGTTTTTGTAACGGCGCGTCCCCGGCACGAGCACCTTATTCTCTACTTTGGGCCCTTGGCTTACTCGTGTACTTGTGAGGGCTCGGCGAGCATTAGGGGGTTTTGTGTGGCCCAGACAGAAAGCCCTTGTAAAGTTCAGGGCATCGTTCAGAAGGCCGTCGGCTTGTCTGCAGTGATGGTTCAGATGCGTGGGGGCTCTGGTCACTTAAAGTGGGTTTTCTTTCCATCTTGGAGGCATGCCCTGTCCAGAATTGTGCTTCTTTGAAGGACTTGGCTCTGGACAGAAACATCGAAGCCCTAACCCTGAAGGCGAAGCTCTCAAATTTTGGCCTCCTCGGGGAACCTCCTGCTGGCCGGAGAGCAAAGCGGGTACCTCAGGGTCTGGCCAGAATCTGGGTGAAGGAATCCCCGTCACTTGCTTTTACATGTGCCGCTTATCTTTGAAAAGTCTCAAGGGCTCTGTACACAGATTGATCACAGCTTTGGCTACGCAAGGGCTCATTTCTCCCATATTTGGAATTCTGGGAATATCTCACAGGAACAGGCAGTATCTGTCCATTCCCCACCAGAGGTGGATGGGGCAGACTCTCCTCCCCCATTGAGATTCCAGACAGCACCCAGGGCCATGGGGTGCAACATGGAGAGCTCTCAGATGGGAAGACTCTGGGAGCAGAAATGGCCTGAATTTGTGGGCTCCGGGAGACAATAAAATTAGCAGAGATGGAAGGAAGGGGCTGGGCGCTGTGCCTGGCAGACCGTCGGTGTTCACCAGTGTTTGTTCTGGGGGCACCGGCTGTTCGGGGTGGGACAGGAAGCTTGCCCTCCATGCCAGGGCACCTCTTGTTCAGCCTCCACGCCTTTGTCGGTGGTGGGTTGTGAGTGGCCGTGATGCCGAACAGTTTTCAGTGGAACTTCCGGACTCAGAAGGACCAGGAACAAAGGCCTGGTGATCTACTCCCCCCAAGTCAAGCCAATGCGATCACAAAGGTCCCATCTGCAACAGAATCTGGGGCTGAGGGTGCAGGAGCCAGTACCCTTGGACTGCATGGTACCCGGGCTCCTCGGGAGTCATGGTCTCTTCCACGGCAGCCACTGACAAACTGTCCAATGTGTGTTCTAGAGCAGGGTGTCTTAAACAGTGGCTTCCACACTCCACCCCTCTCTCCGAGGACTTTGAAGCACGGGCAGGTGCTGCCAGAACACCTGAGTCAGGACGTGTTTGATTGCGAATTAATTTGGGGTGATTGCATTCGTCTCAACCCCCACATTCAGTTTCACACCCCCACATGGGGCTGCGACCCGCTGTTTAAGGTGCTTTGTTCTGGATGGTTCCCATACAGCGTGGGAAACAGAGAGGTCGGGCGCCACGGGACCCAGGACATTGATTCTGGGCCAGACCTGGATTCCTGCTCTCCAACCACTGGCCTCTCCTGGAGGGACCCTCCCATGCATGACAGGGACAGTTGCTTTATGTACACAGCCCCACCTCCCTGAGCATGCCGGCAGCTCCCTGGTCACCTGCCCGCCAGCACCATCAGGAGGGGTTTCCTGGGTCACCATGCCGAGTACTTCCTAGGAGGAGATTTGAACTCTTGTGATTCTTGTCTGCCACGCCAGTTCCCCAAACGTCTTTTCCAGTCTAGAAAGCACAGTGCCCCTCAGTGTGCGCTGAGGTTGTTAACTACACCGTTGCTTTGGTCTTTCCAGGTTCGAAACCAGCACTGGAGCCTCATTATGGAGAGCGTGGTCCCGTCCGACAAAGGAAACTACACTTGCGTGGTGGAAAATGAATACGGGTCCATCAACCACACGTACCACCTCGATGTTGTGGGTGAGTGTCCGCTTCTTTGTGCGGCGGCCCGCTCCAGCCCGACTCACTTGGAATCACTAACGTGAGCCGTGTGTTTCCTCGGAGCTTCAGGAGGGGTGGTTCGTTTTCATTCTTGGTAAACACAAGCTGTCACCTGAGAAGGAGGCGTCTGTCATTTGACAGGGCTGTGTTTCCTGACTTTCAGCATCTTGGGTGCTTTGCACAAGCCCCTGGGTTCCCGAGTATCCTCCGGTGTGAGGGGAATGTGGGATGACTTGTGCTGACACCTGGAAGCCCATATTTTATTCTCAGAAACGTGCGTGGGTGCTGGGGGAGGTGAGACGACTGTATCATACTGCCACAAGAGTCAAGGCCAAAGTGTAGTCAGGACTGAGTGTGTGGCTGGTGGACCAAGCGCTTACTGTCCAGGGACCCTCTAGTGCTCCCAGGATGTCCATTCCTGGAGGAAATGGTCTCTGTGGAAAGATATAAATTACAAATAAATTTACCTGCGTGTTCTCTAACACGGACACAGGTACGCTTACATCGTTTCCTCGGGTCTTGCCTGTTACGATGGGTTTCATTGTAATGGGTGAGGAAAGGTGCGGTTTCTCTGCCTGGTTGGAAGATCAAGAGCACATAGGTAGAGCTATGCCTACGGAGCCCAGGTGGTGTCGTGGTAACTCGCTGGGCTACGATCTGCATGATCGGCAGTTCGAAACCGCCAGCAACTCCGAGGGAGAAAGCCTGGACTTTCTACTCAACCTGTGGGTCACAACCCATTTGGGGGGGGGGGGTCGAACGACCCTTTCCTGGGGGTCGCCCGATTCATCGCAGTAGCAAAATGCCAGTGTTGAAGTAGCAACGAACATAATGTGATGGTTGGGGGTCACCACCACATGCGGAACTATATGAAAGGGTCGCGGCACGAGGAAGGTGCAGAACCGCCGCAGAGTCTCAGGAACCCGAGGGAGGTTCTGTGCGTCAGCGTCGACTCGATGGCGGTGAGTTTGGGTGTTTGTTTGAGAGCTGTGCCGGGACGTGTCGCTGCAGATCCTCTTTGTAGCGCAGACATGGTAGGGCAAGACTGCTTCCCTGTGGGAGGCCCTTTCCGTCCTGCAGCCAGGCATGCGCCCAGGACTCCCGTGTTTGGGCCCTGGCTTCTGGTTACTGTGCGGTTTGCCCTTTTCTGCACCCAGTGTCTGCTCACTGGCTGGAGAGAAGACCTGAGCCCACTCTGCTTCACGTGACTCCACAAGCACACCGCCCACCGCCCCACCGCACGGCTGAACGCCGGCTTCCTCTGTGATTCCACAGGCACGGGTCCCAAGTATTATTTCACCCGGGGGCATCTCTTCTCCTTCAGTTCAGTATACACTCTTAGATGAGAGAGCCCCACCCCCTAGATATTTCAATTACCCGAAGAGCCATTAAGAAACTTTCCAAAATGCTTGATTAATTAAATGGCGTAGGTTTAGTTAAGTGCAATGTTAGGTTCACTGAAAATTAAGCAGAAAAGCAATTTGATTTTCTATCAAGTTCAATTAAATTAAATCCCCCAATCCATCCTGACTTAGTAAGCGCAGTATAGACTTTCCTTCCCCTGTGCGCCAGCGCTCGGTGAAAAGGGAGGCCCGGTGACACTGTGGTTAAGCTCTTGGCTGCTACCCAAAAGGCTGGTGTTGGCAGTCACCGGCCATTCCACGGGAGAAAGGTGTGGCAGTCTGCTTTTGTCAAGATCACAGCCTTGGAAGCAAGCCCTAGGGGGCCGTTCTGCTCCGGCCAGTCGGGTTGCTGGGAGTCACGATGAACTTGGCAGCCATGGGCTTTGTGTCCCCCGGAAAAGGTGCTACTATTTTGGAATCCTGTGCTTCTGTCCCTCAGAGCCACGGTGCGACATTTATAGGTTTGTGTCTGATGTGGATCGTATGGGTATGCCCAGGCGCCATGAAGCCTGCTTTTCTCATAGAGATATTTGTGGTGTGTTCAGCGAGGATTTACCAAGTGCAGAGTTAGTGAGGGTTACCACGAGCAGTTACTTTGCAGAACAAACCTACAGAGAAGGAGCGTTCAGACAGAAGCACGCAATGGCCGGCGTTTCTTTGGGCGTGGCCATCGCTAAGTGCTGCCCAGTTGGTTCGGACATCCAGCTGACCCCATGCCGTCGGCAGAAGGCAGCACTGCCCTCTCCGGCGCCTTTTCCACAAGATCGCTTTGTGTGAGCCCATTTTTGGCAACAATCCATCTCGGTGAGGGTCGTGTTCTTTTCAGACCTCGACCCTCTGCCAATCGTGAATGTGTTCTTGAGCGACTGGAGCCTGCTGACAACATGTCCAGGGTGCACGGGACGAAGTCTCACCACCTCGCTTCTAAGGAGTACTCTAGGGCTTCCTGCAGGACAGATTCGTTTGTCCTTCTGGTGGACTGTGGTGTGCTCAGTGTCCTCTGCTCAAGGCACCCCTTCGCCTGCCTCCAGCACCCACATGCCTGTACGGCCACTGAAAGTACACGGCTTGGGTCGGACCCACCCACGGAGCAAGGTGACAGTGACCCTTCGCTCCTGACCGCTGGAAAGAGGCCTTTTGTATCAGATTTGCCCAATGTAATAACGTTGCTTGCTTGCTTTTGTGACGACTCGCTGCCATGGGCATCGATGGCGGGTCCCCATTGAGTCGAATCGACCATTTCATTTGTACCCCCCACCCCCCTTTGTCTCGATGTAACGGTGGGTCCAGTAGTGAGGACTTTGGTTCTTCCTATTGAAGTAGACTTTCCACCCCTCGTGAAGGCTGTTGTTTCTGCTCTTGATGAGCAAGTGCTTCCAGTCCTCTCGGCTTTCACCACACAAGGTTGTGTCACACAAGGTTGTGTCACCTGCACATCACAGGTTGCTGACGAGCCTGCTGCCACCTTCTTCTTCACCTGGTCCAGTGCCTCCGACTGTGTGTTTGCTCAGCATACACACGGAACAAGTATGGCGAGAGAAGACAACCCCGGAAATGAAACCACACAGTCTCCCCTTGTTCTATTCTGGCAGCTGCCTCTGGCCTCTCGGCGGCGATGCAGTGTGAGTCCATCGACTGAGAATCACGTGGCTTTCATCTCACTGCGGCCCCCACGTGACTTAAACATGAGCATGTTTTCATGGAAGCAAAGGACGTTGGCGTTTTGGCTAAAAGTTCTCAGTCTCTCTCGTAGACGCAACGGAGTGAGGGCCGGGATAAAATAATTAGGCTGCATCAGCCCGTTGGGCACGTGGTTCCTCAAGTCATTGATTACGATCGACTGGAGCCCTTCCAAGGGAGCACCAAGTCCCATCACTGGGCCGCTCCAGCCAGGACTCTCGCTAACCGCAGGTCTCAGCTGGAGGGTTCTGTAAAACACTTAATACCCCCCCCACCCCACCCCACCCGCCTCGAGCTGTCTGGCAGCTCATCCCACACAGCCCTGAGCTCTCTCTTTGAGCGTGGGGTTGGGAATTGAGTCGGGCTGCTGAATAATGGACTTGTGCTGTCGAATGTTAATCCCCTGACCATCAGTTTTGTTGGAAAGAGCGGGTGATTCAGTGGGAGCAGAGTGGCGGGAGCTTGGAGCGCATGGACTGATGCAGAGAGAGGTCTGATTATGTCACAGAGTTGGGAGAGCGCCCAGCGAAACGTGGGCCAATAATGAGACAATGCTGGTTGGGAATATCCATTAAAGCTCAGCCTCCATCATTCTCCAGGCCCCAGACCGTGTTTATAAATAGAAGCCAAGAGTCCGTGGAGTAGAAGGCACTCAGTACGGAGAGAGGGGTGGGATTCTCTCCCCTTTGCTAGGTCGGGGCCCTACTGAGCGCTCTGAAGGAACCCTGCTGGCGCAGAGCACCAGGCAGCCAACCGACAGCCCCCTCGTGGAACAAGAGCTACAGCCATTGCCACTGAAAAGACCAGACTCACTGCTGTCACCAAGTCCGTGCTGACCTTAGCAAACCCGACGGGCAGGGTAGAACTGCCCTTCTTCACAGGAGTAGAAAGCCTCACCTTTCTCCCTCAGAGTGACTGCTGGTTTCAAACTGCTGACCTTGTGGACCCCAAGGCTTAACCACTGTGCTACCAGGGCTCCAAGATAACTCAAAACTCACTGCCATTGAGTCACTGCTGACTCATAGTGCCCCTCTACGACACAGCAGACCTGCCCCTGTGAGTTTCTGAGATGGTGACATGGGGGCGGAGAGCCTCGTCTTTCTCCTTGGAGCATGCTGGTGGTTTCAAACTGCTGACCTTGTGTAACCACTAATGCCACCAAGGCTCCAAAGCAGGAGCCTCTAGTGAGGTTTGCAGGGCTGTTAAAAGTACTTCTCTACCAGCGGAGACAAGGGGCTCGGGCTTCCACAAGACTCTCTGGCGGCCCTCGGGCCTCCGCAGTGTGGGAGCCGAGTCCTGCCTTCCCGGCGAGGCGGAGGTCCTCTGCTTTGCGTGAGGAGCTTGTGCCCTCTCTGTGCAAACTCTCCCACGGTTTTTACTTCTGTTGCTGAGACATTGGTGTGGGGTTCAGACAGTGCGAGGAATCAGATGAGATCTTTTTGTTTATGGGAGAAAGATGAGGCTTTCCGCTTCTGTAGAGATGTCCAGTCTTGGAAACCCACAGGGGCAGTTCTGTGCTGCCTGGCGAGGTCGCTGTCAGCTGGAATTGACTCGTGGACGGTGAGTGTGAGGGAGGTCTTGGGGGAAGTGTAGCAGGACTTTCAGGCCATGCCGTGGAGTTTCTAGCAAACTTGGTCAGGGAGGTAGCTCTCTTCGGCCTCCGTTTGCTCCTCGGTGGTCTTGGAGCGACCTCCTAGCTCCTTCTCCCAGGGCTGCCATCACTTGTTTGATTTCTGGGAAGTCAGGAGCCTGAAATCAAGGTGTTGGCAAGGTAGGTTCCTCCGAAGGCCCCGAGGGAGCTGGTGACCTGTGGCTTCCTTCAGCTTGGGCCTCCCCAGTTGTAGCATGATCGCTCCCTCCGTGCATCTCCATGGCCTTTCTCTTACTTGGAGGCTTGTCACCTTCCAGGCCGTTTGGAGCTCACTGGGATATCCCGGGATGAGCTCATCTCGGCGTGTATAACTGGGTCACATCTTCAAAGATCCCTCTTCCAAATACGGTCGAATTCCCGGTCTCCTGGGGTGTGGGGACACAATACTTACCTTTCCAGGGCCCCATCCAACCCATGACCAGAGTCCTGAGCTTTCCCTCAGGTTAAGGGAGAGAGACCCCCCACTGGCATCTGGATGGCCGGCCCCAAGCGCTTGGTTCCCTCTCTTCCAGACTCCATTCCTTTGAGAGTGGCTGAGAGGCATCTTTCGTAACATGCCCTGCGCGTGGAGAAGTTTAAGGAAACAAACCAAGTCCCATTTGGAGACCAACAAAGTTGGCCCGTGGTTGGCGTTCACGTGTCCACGTGGGATGATGGCTGGTGCTCGCCAAGCTGCCCAAGAGGGATGCGGTGTGGCTGCCGCACGGGAGAACACAGAGTGTTAGTGCTTGGAGGGCATTGAGTTGGCCCCCCGATCCCACCCTCTTCTTGGAGTTGAGGGAATCGCAGGCTCAGAAGGCAGAGGGGAAACCCTGCAGCCACCCGGGCCCTCTGCCTGGGGTTTCTCAACCTGCAGGTACTACATGCTCCATTTGTGTGTTGTTGTGAGGCTGACCAGCAGCGACTGACACAACAGTTAGCCCCACCATCCCGTTCTTTATTGTGGGAGACAGACGAGAGGCGGGGAGCGAAGAGAAAAAGAGATGGGGATGGAGGCGTTCAAAAGACTGGCTGGTTTCCCCCACTCGTGGGCCCTTTGATGTTGACTCAAGACCTCGTCTTCTCTGGGGTGCTCAACCCTCTGCGGCTGAGCTTTCAAGCGGACATTTAATGCTTCAGAGAGCAGAGTGTAGTGGAGGTGAAGACGGAGCCTTTACCTAAGTAGGCCACGGCTTCCCAAACAGATCCACCCCCCAGGCGCGAGAGCTGGACCAGGCAGAGGGAGGCTCAGGGGCTGGCTGCTGGGGGCATCCCTCCTGGCTGGGCGGGAAATCGCTCCGGCCTGGCTACCAGCACTGACTTGCCCAGCTCGGCCCTGCCGGTGAGCCCATGACATGAATCTGCTCTGACTTGCTGAGATTCCCTGAGCGCCGAGGGCTTGGGACATGACGGGACACGGCCTGACACCAGAGGAATCCTGCCCGGCTGCTGCCCGCCCTCAGGTGTGTGTGCAGAGGAATGGAGAGCCCTTTTCTTCCAGGCCCTGACTGATAGTCTGACAGTGCCGCTGACACCTGGCCCCCAGCTTTTGGCTCCCAGCCCCCAGTGGGAGGAGACATTGCGTAAATTGTTTGCTGGTTGGGGCTGCTCCGTCCTGGGAAGACCAAGGCACCAGTGAGGCTGGCGAACCGAGCTAAGCGGTCCGGGGCCGGGGTCACCGAGGCACGCCAACCACACATTCTGTGTGGGACCGCGAGGCTTTGATTTGGGCCTGACAAAAGTAGCATCTAAGTAGGTGACAACAGAGTGGCTAGTGAGTTTAACACACACACACACACACACAAACAAAAGTTTAACACACACACCACCCCCACCCCATAAAGCAAAAGTCAGGGCAGGGTAGAAGTGCCCCTGTAGGTTTCTGAGGCTGTCACTCTTTACGGGAGGAGGGAGCTTCATCTTTTTCCTGGGAAGCTGCCGACCAGCAGTCCGCATCGCCACCAGAGCACCTTTCTGTTCCAGAGCTGCCAGCGTGACCATTCTTGTTCACCCGCTCTTGAGGGAAGCCAGTCTCTGCCCTGGGTTCCTTCACCCTTCTGGGGTTGGTTCTGTTTTTGATTTTTCACGAGGGCTGCCTGTCTGTTCAGGGACTCAACCCTGTGACTCTGCTCCCTCATTCTCCACGGCCCTCCCAGGGGTCAGCCCCACAGGGCCCTGCGGGGCCCACCCCAAAGGCTTCTCTGACAGGGAGAGTTCCTGGCCAGGTCTCTCTTGAGTTTTTAGATGCATGCCCTTGCTGTTGCGGATTCCTTGCCGCCATCTCTGACTGCGTGTCAGGCCATTTCCCAGTGTTGTGGAATCTAGGTGGCAGGCTTCAGAATACCCTTCACCTAGATGGATGGGTAGCATGGAGGTAGGTGGCTGCCAGGTTGCAGACGGCACCATGCCAGTGCTGTTAGAGGTGGGCGTGCTGGGGCCCATGGAGCCCTGGGGCAGAAAGTGACTTGGAAGCCAATCCCTTCTCTCCTTTTGCGGCTCTGGGGTGGGGCAACCCTTCTAGGGTGTCTGGTCTTCTGGAGAGCGCTCCTGGAGGTCATGGAGGGAGCTGCACCCCCTCAGCTATCTGTTCGTGGAGAGGCCATTCCCTCCTCCCTGAAATGGGAATTGTCCCAGCAATATCCAAGGGAGTGTTTGCAGCCAACAGAAATAGAGACCTCATGTTTTGGAAGCCGCCCCCCCTGCCATCTCCTTATAGAGACCCCACGGGATAGGGTAGATCTGGCCCTTTGACTGTCTGAGGCTGTCCATCTTCATGGGGGCAGACAGCCTCATCTTTCTCTTGAGCCGCTGGTGGGTTTGAACCGCTGGGCTTGCAGTAGGAGGCTAGACGTTCCAATTCAGAGCTCAGCTCTTTCTCTCACTGCCGGCCCCGTCTCTTCAGCATCTACTTCCGGGCAGTCTTCCTAGGTGGTGGCGCCTCTCTACCCCCATCTCTGCCGTGCTCATGCGCCTCATCGCTCTTATAGTTCAAAACAGATGGGCTCAGGCTACACCCTGCGCCAATCCTGGGCCGTCCACAGGTCAGCATCTTGAAGCCACCAGGCCCTCATGGGTAAGCAGGAAGCTTTCCACCCCCTACAGAGTTACAGTCTTAGAAACCCACTGGGGCGATTCTCCCCTGTCCTGTAGGGTCGTCACGTGTTGGAATGGACTCAGTGTCTGCGTGAGAGTGAACCTGTAGAGCAGAGTGCACCTGCCCTGTCGGGTTTCCAAGGCTGGGAACATTTGGAAGCAGACTGCCGCATCTTTCTCTTGCCGAGTGGCTTTGAACCAGTGCTGAACACTGCCGGCGGGGCTCCCTCTGAATGGCAGCTGCCCTCACCTGCACTCTCTTGCGTGTCAGATTTGAGCCGATGTCAGGGAGTTGTTTGTTGCCTTTTCTTTTGCGGCATTCAGCCCAGCCCCGGTGGGGAAGGGTCAGTCCTGCCCGTCCTCTGGGGCAGCTTCCAGAAAGGGTCACTTTTCACACTTGTTTCACACTCAGAGCTCCAGCAAGCAAAGGCTGGTGAGCAGCTGGCAGAGAACACTTTCTGCAGCCCTGGCCCCAGCAAGATGTCCCTCCTCCTGGAGGCCAAGAGCGGGCGGTGCCACGGGGTACCGGCTCTGTGGGGTCACAGTGGGCAAAGCAGCCTGCTCGGGGACATGTTGGTGCTTTGCGGCGATCAGCGTGCTTGCCGTGGTCTCTGCAAGTCACCCACTGCCCTGTGCCCCAGCGTGGAGAAGGGAAGATTCTTGATCACCCCAGAGTCTGCCAGGGGCCCTGGCCTAGGAGGCTGGAAAACCAAACCCAACCCAATGCCATATGAGTCCATTCTGACTCCGAGCGAGTCTGTGGGACAGGGTAGAACTGCCACCCTTTACAGGCGCAGAAAGCTTTGTTTAACCCCCATGGAGTGGCCGGTGGTTTTGAACCGCTGACCTTCTGTTAGTAGTGGGAGAAGGCCTCCTTCCTCTTGCTGTCGGCTATGGAGGAAGGCCCTCGTCTCTTCAGCCACCAGGGCCCCAGAAGTGGCTGGGAAGTGGGCTAAGAGGTGCTCACTGGTGGAGTCCTTGGCATTGAGCCTCCGGGGTGGGCAAAGAGGATGCTGCGTTTTCATGCCTCACGGGGTTTTGTGAGGAAAGGATCTGCTTCCCGGGCCTGGCGCTGGTTCCCTCGGGGGACCGGGGCAAAGAGAGGCTGCTCCCACTAGCCCCTGGGTGGGTAAGTGCTGGATACCGGGCCGGACTGAACAAGGCTCTGCTCCGAATGCATTCACTGGGGTATTCTACTTGGTGCACGGGGCCCTTTGCAAACCAGCACCCTCACTGTTGAGTGGACACCAGCTCAGGAGAGAGCAGGACTGCCTGGTGGGCTTCCAGGGCTTTCCCGAAGCAGACTGCCCCCTCTTCCTCCTGCGGAGCAGTGGGTGGGTTTGAACGGCTGGCTCTTCGGCTGCAGCCCAGCCCTTGACCACAGACCCACCAGGGCTCCTGTGCAAATTCTGGAGCAACTGAGCTGCAGGGAGCGTCCTCCCCACACTCAGCCAGTCACTCCACAGCATGCTGTGAGCCATCAGGGTGTGTGGGAATGCACAGGGGCCACTGTCGGCTCCCTCCTATAAAGGACACACTCGCAGGGTTGTGACTGTGCACTTCTCTCCCCTGAGAACACTCCCACAGCTTCAGTCCCTGCCTCACGCTGGGCAAGGAGAAGGCCATGCTGTGATAGGGTTTGGAAGGGCACCTTTCAGAGTTCTTGTTGCTCCCTGAAGGAACCTCGGCAGCATAATGGTTACGAGTTGGGCTGTTAACCAAGAGGTCAGCAGTTCATAACCACCAGCCAGTTCTGCAGGAGAAAGACGAGGCTTTCTAGTCCCATAAAAAGTGAATCGTATCAAGAAACTCCCAGGCCAGTTCTACCCTGCCCTATAGGGTCACTGTGACTCAGAAATGACTCGGTTCCAGTGAGTTTGGTTTTGACTTTTGGTTGTCCTTTTCACGAGCCCTGGTGGCACTGCTGTTAAGGTGACCAAAAAGAGCTTCGCCCAAGGAAGATGCGTCTTCTGCTTCAGTAAAAGGGAGTTTGGGCTGAGCATATTCAGTGTCTGAGCTCTGTCTCCGAGAAAACAAAACAAGAGTTTCTGGGCCAATTTCTCATGATGCTTGTGTCAAAAAGAGACCTTTTTGTGTTTACTTACACTGGCTGGAAGCTTTTACTCCAGCTCGAACCCCTCCCTCGCCCTCCCAACCCCCCCCCCCCCACACACACACCCCAGGAGCAACACACCACATCTCCCAAGATTGGCCTGATAGACTTTTCTAGACCTCCTTCAGGAGAGAGGCTTTTTAGACGGTTGGAGCTGATGCAGCCTGCCAATCACATCACCATGGACGGCTTTCTGCGTCAGTGTCTATTGATCTGCTACCCTCTGATTAATGGCCCTGCCTTTTCCGCTCAAGGGAGGAGTAGGATGTACCCCAGCCTGCCCCTTCTGGTGGCCAGGGAAGCCGTGGCCACCGTGTTGGCTCTCCAATAGCAAAAGAAGAAGGGGAAAAAAACCTGCAAAAATCAACTTCGATGATCCCTATTGATCAGTGTGATTTTTTTTTTTTTGGCTTTCTTGAGGCAGACTAGCTGGGCCCTTTTTGGCCTTAAGCTGGTGGCACCGTGTGTGTGTCAGTGCACGGCTGAGTCATGCCGGGTGTCAGTGGCTCATGTGTTGCAGGTAGATTGCCAGGTCTGTCCCTGTCGCACTTCCCCAGAAGCCCCCTTGTCGAGCAGAACCCCGTAGGCCCCACGAACTTCGTACGGGAGTAGAGCTGTCTTGAGGGCGGGGGGGGGGGGGGCGGGGGGAGTTGCGGGCTTCCTTTGTACAAACCATTTAGGAGAAGATGTTCTCATGAGGAGCTCAGCCTTTATCGTGAGCCTTTGTTTGATGTACAGTCCCTGGACTTTATTTTATGTTTAAATGTTTCCAGCATGCCCTTCCCGTGGAGGGAACCCCACGGAGCAGGCACCAGCTGATAATTCTGCGTCCCTGAAAGATGTTGCACCCCCGTGGCAGCCGGCGGGGTGCTGAGGCCTGCGGTACAGATCCCCAGCAGGCCTGGGCTCAGCTGTGTTTACCCCAGCTCCGCGGGTTGGGGCCTGGGGAGCCTGACGTCTGAGTTTGACATCCGCGTCAGCTCACTCCCTGACTAAGTCCAGGGAGAGGTCTGGTGCGAGGCCTTTGTTTGAGGAGCGAGCAGCGCTCTCCTTTAGGAAACCGGACAAGATAAATAGACGTTGCTAATGGTGGAGGCCAGCTCTCCTGACCCTGGGAGTCCGTTGTTGCCCGCTCACTCAATAACACTGTGACCTTCTCCCTGTATCCTCTGAACAAAGGCAAAGGAAGAGGTGTTTTCAAACCCCAAACTGGCGCAGCTTGCGGGTCACCCAGGCCGGAAGTTCTGGTCAAGCTTTTTGAAGATGGGGAGCCCAGGGTGTCTTCAGCCCTAGAGGTGTAAGCCTGCTCCTGTCACTTGCCCAAGACCCAAAGTGACCCCCCCGTTGGTGGAAGCCATTCAGCCCCAAGCCAAAGAAGGTCCTTGTTTGTTCCTTAGAGAGGCACTTGGTCTCCACTGCCTTGGACCACTCTGCTTGGCCATCTCATTGGGCAAGGACAGTGGACTGGGTGGGGGTTGCTCCGGTGTGTCACATGGCCCGGCCTCCTTCATGCTCCTCGGAGAACAGACTTGGGCATCTCCGAGGAAGCGGGAATCCCACCCAGCCCACATCTGCAAGAGCTTTCCAGTGTCCAGCTTCCAGGCAGGGGCCGTTGACATTCAGCGGCATGGGGAGGGGGACCACAGTCAGACAGGGAGAGGGAGGCCAAGGCTGGGAGGTTGGGAGGACAGCGCCACTCCAGGGTGTCTGTCCCAGAAGATGGACAAGCCTGAGCATCTGGTGTGGCCACTGGGCGCTTTTTGAAAGGGCAGCACTCCTTCCTCCCCCCCTGCTGCTGGGCCCCAGGTGTCCCCAGGGGGGTGGTTGTGACAAACGAGACGTACTCCCGCGAATTCAGGTGTGGGCTGCTGGGGGTGGGGGGCGGGGAGAGGGTCTGGGTCTCGGTGCTCAGCCGTCATCTCAGGGATGGCCCCGTGAGTCTACCTACCGCCATCAGATTCTCCTACTGCCCGGCTGGTGGGTTTGAGCCACGGACTTTCCCTGCACTGACCCAACACCAAATGGAAAGCAGCCCCAAGTGCCTGCCGTCTCAGAGCGACCCTACGGGATGGGGGGGGGACAGCTTGTGCACTTTGCACTTGTCACCCTGCACAGGAGTAGAAAGCCCTGTCTGCCTCCCGCAGAGCAGCTGGTGGTTTCGAACTGCTGACCTTGCCGTTAGCAGCCCAACGTGTAACCACTACACCACCAGAGCTCCCCCTACCCTGATGGGGAGGGCCTCCTTAACCTGAACACCCCATTCCCAAAGGAGACTAACATCCACGGTGAGGCGGTGGCGTGGGGTTTGGGTTTCTTGCTAGTAATAACCAGTACCCCCCTGTCACAGCCAGGAGAAATGACGGGGTTTCTACACCAGGGAAGAGTCACAGGCTCTGAAACCCACAGGGCAGTTTTAGCTTGTCCTGTAGCATCACTATGAGTCAGCATCGACTCAAGGACAGTGAGCGTTGGGGTATCCGAGGCTGTAACTTTGATGGCGAGCAGATCCCCTAGGCCTTTCACCAAGATGCTGGGTGGATCCCAGCCACCAACCTTCCAGTTAACAGTGGAGCCATCAACAGTTGTGTCCCCGGGATTCCTTTCCACAGATACGGGTGTTAGAATTTACAGCATATTTGGATGGTCGGGGGTGTAGGACCCAATTCCATCTACAGCACCCCACCCCACCCCAAACCCTCTTTTCCTGCTGATGCCCACAGACTGCAGAAAGCCTCGGGAAACACAACAAAACTCGGACTGGACTCTGAGGTGGTCTGTCTGGTTTGTGCGCATTGGGCGGAGTCTGCGCAGGGCAGTGAGCTCATTCTAATTATAATTAGCGTGAGGTCTTTAGCAGGTTATGGGGCTCCTCAGACATCACAGGCCTTTGATCCTCCTCTGGCTCCTAATGCCCGCACGCCTGCTAACTGGTTGAGTGTGTTCCGTGCGCTACGGAAGCAGCCACCGCCCACTCCGTAGAGCGAGAGAGGGTTGGGGTTTGGGGGGTGTGATAAAAAGCAAGGCTACGCTTTCAGAAAAAGGAAACAGGACTGGTGGTGGTTCTTGCTTGTGTTCCGAGTCTTCGAGCTTTCCTGCCCCATTCGGCCCCTCCGCGGCGCTGAGATAGTGCCAGTTTGGCTGCAGGGAAATGAAATGTTGGTTTTCATTTAAAGACAGAGCGGGCGCGATTGTCCACGCCACTTCTGTGAGCCGGCGACCGTCAGTTTCAGACCGCGCTGGGCACTCGCTGTGATTGGAGTCACACAGTGTTTCTGCTGTCCGGGAATGTAAAGCGGCTTTTGATACTGCCCTTTGGGCCAGAGCTGGCCTTGGGGTGGAGATGCCCTTAGGAGCCCCGGGTCTGCTGGGAAAGGCAGGGATGCCAGGCCTGATGGCCCGATGGGCGTAATTTGAGGGCCTGTTCCCCTCTGACTCTGGGGCCGCAGGAGCCCGCAGGCCGAGGGCCACACTGCCTGGTAGACCCATTTTCGAGTGGCCTTTGCCGTGTCAGAGCAGAAGCTGTGGATCTGTTAGGAGCAAGCATCTGACCAGATCCGCAGGACGGCTGGCAGGTTATAAGGGTGCAGTAGTCAGAGAACAAAGATTTCCTCTTTGTCACCCAGGTCTTTTCTCTCACTCCTAATGACTTATTGGAACAAAGCTGGGTTAGCTTTCTTCCCAAAGTCTTAGGCCTGGCTTGGGGTGCTCAGCTATGGAGCAGGACTTGAGACACGGGGTGGGGCCTCTACATTGTGTTGTGAACTGAGCTCATTTGGAATAAGTTCTTCCAAAAGGGAGTTGGGGGTGGGGTGGGGGGTCAAATACATCGGTTGGCGGTTCTCACGCTTCAAGGTGGTGCCACCTCCTGCCAGCACCCATGGGTGGCCCATGGGCAGCAGCTGCACCTCGCAGGCGACTGAGTATCTGTCCACACAGGGAGGGCCTCGGAATGTCCCTTCTCGGGTTGTCCCACCTGTAACCTGGTGGGCGCAGGCCACCATTTCCCCAAACCCAGAGATTCCCTACGTGCTACTTAGCTTTCCTATCCCCTGCCCATGTCTCACGCCCCGCTTGCAATCTGTTTTCTATAATATCCGAGCGTCCAACATGCTGTTAGAAGTCCCAGCTTAAACCTGTAAATCCTGCATGCTGGGAAAGAGGGAATTTTTTGTTATCACATCAGAGAACAAGAGAGGAGCCAGTACTTGGCTTGCTTCTTTCATCCGGAGATAACTCACGCACGGTTCTTTTTCTCGATCCACTTGCGGCCAAAGGGTCGCGTACCAGAGGTCTGCGTCTGCGGGGGGCCTGAACAGGCGCTCTGTGCTGGCAGTACCCGGCCACGGGGCCATTGTCCATGCCGCCCAGCCGCCATCTTTTGCCGGGGAGTTTCCAGAAGTGACACCAGGTGTGGGCACACTCACTCACTCAGAGGTCACTGGGCCGGGGAAACCGCTCACGAAGGCCTGGTGGAGGGGAGCGGGGTTCTTCCTCTGGAGCCCTGGCAGGCCGGGACCCCTTCCAAGATGCCTCAGACCTCCTTCTCTGACTTGTTTAAGGGCAGGGAATAAGGTTGCAGAGGAAATCAAAGCCTGATGTGGAAAAACGAAACATGAGGCCTACCGACTTTTAGAAAACATTTTAAATAACATTCTCTAAGGTTTCATTTGATACTGAAGGCAGCTGTAATAAGTTTGGGGAGACGGTGTAAGGTTTCTCTTATGGGGTGGTGATCCTGCTTGCTGAGGTTTTTTTAAATTTTTTTTTTTTGGTGCCCAAAGTGAGAAAGGGCCAGGGGCGGTGTGTCAGGGGTTGGGGGTCGTTCATTGGTTAAGGGGTTCTTCTGTATCAGGTGAGAAAGTTTGAAAAGATGAATTCAAGACTGCACATGGGGAACAGTTGGTATGCAGTGATTTGCAAATGTAATCACAGAAGCCTTTCCAAAGGTGGTGCTGTGAGTGTGTGCGTGTGTGTGCGTATGTGTGTGTGTAAATCGTCATGATAGCAGTGGAATAACTTAATAGTTCACATTCCCCAGCACGTTGACCACAAGTAAAACAAGACGGCACTGCCATACCTACCGGGCCTGCCAGGATTACCCCAGTGACTCAGTTTGCCGTGGAGGGCTGACTCAGGCCGGGATGCTGGGCCTAAAAGCACCCATTGTTCTCAGGGATCGTTGTTTGGTATCCAGGCCGGCTGTCTGCTTGTGACTCGTTGGATGAGAAGCCCGTGTGCTGAGGACCAAGGACGGGGCTGGGGATCCAGGTGACCTGACGGAGGACATCGCAGGCTTTTTACAGCGCCTGTGTTTCTCTGGATCAATATTACAGTTCGCTGCCCACACTTATCTTCACACACACACACACACACACACACACACACACACACACACACACACACACAGTCACCCCCGTGCAAGACTGGAAAGCTGAGCCAAGGCATGGTGTGGTACCTGCAGTCCCCTTCTTTGCAGGAAGGAGTGAAACTTCGTAGCCCGTGGGCTACAAAGAGACAGTCCACGCCAAACCTAGTGATGGGTCGAATCCAGCCCATGATGCCCTACAGGATGGTTGCGCAGCCCCAGCGGGCTTCTGAGGTTGTCCTCTTGACAGGATTGGATTGCTACTTCTCTTTCTCCAGAAGCAGTGATTGGATTTGAACAACCAGCCTTGCGGCTAGCAGTTAGACGTGTAACACCCCTGTGCCACCCGGACTCTGCCGAGAGCTCTGTTATTCAGCTCAGCCCCTTGGTTGAAGGGCTGGTGGAGAGAAAGGAGAGAGAGAGAGAGAGAGAGAGAGAGAGAGAACTCATATGCCATTGTCCTTCCCAGGTGGATGGGACCAGCCTGGTTGAACCAGACCTTGGTCGCTGCCAGCTACAAGCCAGTCCTGATGACGCCTTGCAGGCTGCCAGCCCCGGGGAAGGCTCCCCATGACCCATCTGTGGGTCAGGGCATCAGCCAAATGGGGAGGATTTTCTGGTGATGCTTCAAAGGGACCTCAGCCTTGATGCTTTCTGCCCATAATTACCTGGAGTCTGGATTCATTGTGCAGCCTCCGTGGGTGATCTCGGGGGCAAACGAATGACTTCACTGGGGGCTCTGGAATGCTTATCTTTGTTGTGTGAATAGGTGGGTGATTGCGAAGTGATGGGGGATTTGGGAATGAACTGTGCTGAGGGGAACCATTGCATTCTTTCTTCCTTTCTTTAAGTTTTTAAAGATCAGCAGCAGGCTCATACAATACAATCAGTTTTCACACGGCCTAGCTCTTGCCTCCAAAATTACACAAAGTGGAATAAATTCCACTGGTGTTAGGCCAGGCTGACCAGAGAGATCCAGCGGCGCTCATACATGTACAAGAAAGAGCCTCCTGTCAAGAAGTAAGCTTATATCAAGAAGGCACCCCAGCCCAGTCCAATCCCACCCCATCAGCCCCTCTTCAGACTCTGCCAGCCACATGCACGGGTGCAGAATGCAGAGATCACAGTGGGCTGGGCTGGTGGGTGCAGTCACAGCGGGACTCCGGCAGCTCTCAGGGTGGCCAGCAGGCAGGAGAGGGGAGGAGGTTCCCCCAGGAAGCGCCATCCGACTGTGACTGGATTGACAGGTTGTATTCCAGCCCTATACTCTCAGACTTCTTCATGCAGACTTTATACACGTGTCTAACTACCACACCACGGTCCAGAGAGCCTTCAAACTGTTAGTTGGATTTGTGCGTAGCTGTGGTGGTTAGCTTTCGGTTAATGTAGTTTTACAACATCCGCTGGCCTTCTGGGGGCGTCTTAGGAATGCTCAGGGAGACACTGTGCTTGTAGGCGCCAGTGTTGTTGTCCAGGTCGACCTTGACCGTTAGTTATATCCCTGGCTGCAGTACTAAGAAGGTCAGCATGAGCCTGTGAAGTTATACTAAATGGATGCGGGTTGGGGGGGGGGGGGCGCGGTCCGCCATTTGTCTTCTAGATTTTCAACAGAAGATCTTTTTCCCTTGTTCGTTAGGTGGCCGTGGACAACGGCCAGCTTGGGTTCTAATAAGTGCATTTCTCAATTTTCTAAATAAGTCTCTTTTTACAAGGGTAGCACTCCAGCGGTCTCCTTTGAAGTCCTTGTTATGCTTTGGGCCGCGGTGTTATTTCTACGGAGTCAGCCAGCAGACTGCAGGCCATTTTGGCTTGAGTTCACCAACAGCCCTCTGGACAGCATAGCTCATTGATTCATCTCTCTCCCCTCTCCTCCCCTCCCCTCCCTTTCTCCTTGCTCTCCATCAGAGCGGTCCCCACACCGGCCTATCCTGCAAGCCGGACTGCCAGCAAATGCGTCCACCGTGGTGGGAGGTGATGTGGAGTTTGTCTGCAAAGTGTACAGCGATGCCCAGCCCCACATCCAGTGGATCAAGCATGTTGAAAAGAATGGCAGCAAATACGGGCCTGACGGGCTGCCCTACCTGAAGGTTCTCAAGGTGAGCACTTCCTGGGTTCCAAGGAGCCCACCCGGGGTCTTGAAATGTAGGGCCATGTGGTTTTTGCTTTCTTGCTGAACTTGGGAGGAGATGAGTCGCATTGTTGGGGTGGCCCGTTGGTTGAATATTCCAGAAGACTCGGGGTGGGTGTTGGGGGGGGCGGGTGGAGGGTGTGGTATATAGGCTTGGAAGCTGAGGAGTTCAGCTCCTTATGAGCCTGGAGATCTTGGAGGAGACATCCGACTCAGCTGCGCATCTATGAAAAGGTGGGATGATGATCGGGTCTCCCAGACTGGGTGGGGATGGTGACAGGGCCGGCGAGAATGGGGTACACGAGAAAGTCCAAGAAGCTCTAGGCCCTGTGCCGATGTTTGCTCTGCTCCGATGTTGGTTTTGATTAAAATGACACTTGGCTTCACATGTCCCTGCCCACCTTTAGAGAGGATCTAGATGTTTCTAAACCTGAATCGAAACCACCAGCAGCAACAGCAACCAAACCCTTCACCTTTGGGGCCACTCACGCTCCGTGGAGGCAGCACGGGGTAGCGAAATGTTTGAACCCGAATATTTTCTTTCCCTTGTCGTTCTTGCTTGGCTCCTTGGAATTCCCCATTGAAGTAGCATCAACCTCTCTCTGGCTCGATTTCCCCTTCCCCTCCACCCAGCCCCAAGCCGACTTGCTCTTTGAGATGATGGGATCTAGGAGCAGTGACATCTTTGCGTTGCCCCCTAGCCCTGCTGCCTCCTGCCTCCCTTAGACCTCTGGGCACACAGAGAGGCCCTTTAAAAAGCACCCTCCCGCCAGAATCGCAGGTTGCTCAGCTGAGAACAGCAGCCAGCAGAATCCTCCCTCTAGTCAAGCTGAAGATGGTTTTTGAGCAAGAACGCTGTCACAGGCTAGCCATCGTGGGGGACCCCCGACACGTTCTGCCCCAACCACACCATTCCCCGACTGTCCCTGGGTCGTGTCCATCCCCTACCAGTTGCCTTACTTTATCTTTTAAACCCACAGCCCTTGATTGCTGCTGTTTAGAGATCCTGGAAGTCGTTCCCCTGTGGTGTGTTGGTGGTGGGACCCTAGACGGCGGGACCCCCTTCCTGGTGGGCCTTGATATTGTTCTCCTGTGTCTGTTCCAGCACTCGGGGATAAATAGTTCCAATGCCGAAGTGCTGGCCCTGTTCAATGTGACTGAGGCGGACGCTGGGGAGTATATATGTAAGGTCTCCAATTATATAGGGCAGGCCAACCAGTCTGCCTGGCTCACTGTCCTGCCCAAACAGCAAGGTAACAATGTTTTTTGTTTTTGCTTCTTTTCATATTTGTTTACTCATTTTTTATTTTATTTTTTAAAAGAAAGCTGAGTAGAGAAGCTGGAAAGGCCCGGTGCTTTGGGGAGACTGCAGGCAGCTTGTAGGGTAACTCTGGTGGCTTTGGTGTATCGACAATCATCTTTCTCTGGTGACGCGGCTGGCGCGATGCCGGCAGCCATGGAAAAATGCCCACGGCGTTCAGAGTGCTTGCTCTTTGCATCAGGAGTCCGCTCCGCCCCACCCAGTTTGCATGTGGTTGCTTCTGGTGGGTCCGGGAACCCTGGTGGTGCCGAGGCTGAGCAGCCGGCTATTTCCTGAAAGGTCGGCGGATCAACCCCACCGGCCGCACCACGGGAGAGAGACGTGGCAGTCTGCTCTCCGAAAGATTCACAGCCTTGGGAACACCTACAGGGCAGTTCTCCCTGCCCTGTAGGGTCTCAGTGAGTCCAGATTGGCTCGGCGACGGCGTCGGGTTCTGGGTTACCCTGTTTGGCTGCACATTTCCCATCCTTCCTGCACAGGAGCACCGCTTTAAACGTCCATCTGTGTGCCTGGTGCGTTCATGACACTGGCCTGTCAGCAGGCTTCATGCCTGTGTCTACCCCCCAAGGTGGTGTGAAGGAATCTGCCCATCAGAACACGGTGATGGGGTCCTGCCCTTGACTTTGATATTTCCGTGGAGATGGGGGCTCCACTCAAGTCAATAATAGTCAGAAGGTCTGACTTCCCTGGCCTGTCACCCTCTCTCTTTCAAATGCTAACATTAAAAATAAAACAAACCAAAAAACCCCTCAGAGTAAGCGGGTCCAGTTTGGTGGCTGCTGAGACATCTTAGCTTTGGTTTGCTTCCATGCCCTGGAGGCCAGAGAGCCAGGCGGAAGCAGAGACCGGAGCCTGATAACCAAGACCACCTTCCACCCTGGTTGGTTCCCACGGGGCGCAGGAGGTCCTGCCAGATCTCCACTTGGGCTTTTCCTCCGCTGTGTTGATGAGCAACACGGCCCTTTCGATCGGGGCCACCCATTCCCGTCAAGGTGGAAATCTGCAGCCAACAGGACCAGAACCCACCGAACTTCAGCTGCCACGTTCGGAAAAGCAGTCCCTCAATCCAAACACTCAAGAGGAGGCAAAGGGAAATGAATCTCCGTGGTTGGTTTTTCCATGCCCTTGATCTCGCTTGCATGTCTAGGTGGTGAAGCCAGTGTGGTGACGGGCTGGTGGAGATGAGCTGGTCAGTGTCCGTCCGCGTCTCTCGGGTGTGGGCTCTGTGGCTGGGCTGCAGTCGGAATCTCCTGGTGGCCTAGCACCGCCGAGGCCCCCCCACCCACCGGTGCGACGCCTCGTGGTTCCACGGCCCCCTCCACAATCGTCCCTGTGTCGTCTAGCCTTTTCTCTTGCTTCCTTGTTTTCTAGGCTGCGGGTGTTAACACCACCGACAAAGAGATTGAAGTTCTCTATATTCGGAATGTAACTTTTGAGGATGCTGGGGAATATACATGCTTGGCGGGTAATTCTATTGGGATATCCTTTCACTCTGCATGGTTGACCGTTCTGCCAGGTATATATCGCTCTTCCTCTCCTTGGGTCTCCCTTCTTCCTGGTTGATTGCTATCAAGTGAACACAGCTTCTGTTCTCAGAAAGGGGCCTTTTAACGATAAAACCACCCGCCAACAATAAGAAGTCCACCACCCGCCCGTCCACGGTCACGTACAATTTCACCCTGGAATCCCAAAGGGGCCGACTCGCGCTTCTTAAGCGAGCCATCGAGTCAATTGCTCAGAACCCCTGATCTCAAGGAGGGAAAGTTGAAATTACTTTGCACCTTCTCCCTCCAAATTCCATTTTCACTCCACGCCTCTCACCTCTCCATCGTAGTCATGCCCCCTCCGCCCCTGCCCCCACCCCCACCTCATGGTCACCAGATGTGACTCCGTGGGGCAGGGGGGCGCGGGGTGTGTCCAGGTGCCTGGGACAGCACCTCTCCGGCAGGTGTACAGAAGCAGTGTGTTGCCTACCTTTGGGAATCGGTGCATGTTGCTTTGGAGTAGACTTGGTTTGCTTTTACCGCAGAGCATGCCCCTGCCGTCTCGGGCTGGATGTTATTTCTGCGGAAATCAACATCCGAGAAAGCTCGCTCCTGCTTAAGACGCTGCTGCCTCTGAGCTTTTCCGTGGGCATCTTGGCCCTCAACAGACTTTTCTGGCTACTCGCCGCCTGCTCTGATGTACCTGCCGCTTTGCCGCCTCCTGGGCAGGTCTGCGTCGCAGCCTCTAGCTCGGCTGTGAAGGCCTCCGCTTCCGAGTTCAGTGCCTCCCTGCATGCCTGTTGTACGCCTGGTTCCCTATAGACCCACCGTTGCGTTGTGTGCTCTGCTGCAAGTGTGTTGTTTTTGTTTTTCTGTCCTGACGAAAATGTATCAGCTTGAATACCATTGCCTTCATTTATTTCCCCCTCCTGTTGTGAATTTGCACTGTGAATATGTATTTGCTTAAGACCATCCGGTGCCTCCTATGTTGAGCTTGCTTTATTACGTGCAGTGCCGCACTCTGCCGGTGCCCAGTTGGCACTTGTTAACCCATCTGCCTGGCAGTGACTGGCATGTTAACTGAGACTGCAGTTTGCCGAGACGCGCTCCCTGGAAATACACTGCTTGTGGCTTGACCCTGGAGCACGGAGGAGAGGGCGTTGCTGGGCGCTTCTATAAGAATGCGCTGCCTTAAGGAATCGCCAGCATACCACACGGGCGGCGCCATTGCCGATTAAGTTTTGCATTCGGAGAAAAGTTGCCATGACGACAACCCATAGACTCAGATGCACTAACAGCCCGGCTTCCTATTGATGGAGGAGTGTCATACGCTTTTAACCTCACGGCATCCCTCTATTCCTTAGGAAGTTAAAATAAGACAAATCGTACGGGCGCTCTGAGTCGTACGAAGCGACTGGTTTTAGACCAGATGCGTTCTGGTTTCGCTGGAGTTGATGAAGAATCCGGAAGCAGTTTGGGGGAGGGGCTGGCTAGATGAATGCCCGTGTGGAGCGGAAATGTGCTCATCTGGGTTACACGTCATTTTGTCCACGTCTTCGCCGGGAAGACGCTGGTCTGAAAAAATGGAGGCGCTGTAACCTCAGTGGGCACCAGTCAAAATGTAGAACTTCCAATTCGGTGCATCTGGGCCCATGACGAGCCTGGACGAGGGTTCTACCCCGCCTGCGGGCGAGGCTGTTGTCCACGCCACGCTGTTGTCTAACAGAGAGAGTAACCTGGCAGCAGCCCGCCTTCGTAATGTGGTGGCAGCCACTCTCTGGATCGCGGGTGCCCACTGAGGCTGCCCCCAGGGCCCTGGGGCATTGAGGGACCCTGGGCCCATAGTGGGAAGCAGCTCAGGGCAGGGGTCTGCAGCCCAAGCCATTCTCAGTGCATTGCATTATCGGGAAGCCCACCTTGTCCTGGGCATGGGCCAGTGTCTCCTCGATCCCTGTTGATGTGGAGTGATGTGTACGTCCGGTGTCCTAACTCTGTGGCCTGCTTATCTGTCCCCCCTGCCCTGTGACCTGCCATCCAGCTCCCGTAAGAGAAAAGGACATTGCCACTTCCCCAGACTACCTGGAGATAGGCATTTACTGCATAGGGGTCTTCCTAATCGCCTGCATGGTGGTCACCGTCATCCTGTGCCGCATGAAGACGACGACTAAGAAGCCGGACTTCGGCAGCCAGCCGGCTGTGCACAAGCTGACCAAGCGCATCCCCCTGAGGAGACAGGTAACAGAAAGTAGATAAAGAGTTTCAAGAGCTTTACCCTCCCCACACGACCCAGCCAGACTCCTCCCACTTTGGTCTGACCTGCTCCCCTGAGCTGTGGTGGCACTGATAGCTCCAGCGGGCTCCTTGGGTGGCCGCCCACTTCGGACTGGGAGCTTGTCAAGCCAGGTCTTGGCGTGTATCTGATGGGAAGTCCGAGTCGTGCTCTGGAGCCCAGAAGGGCAGAGGGCGAATGGCCCAGAGCCCACCGCAGGACTGGAAGTGCCTTTTTGTATGTTGGGTGGTTCTCTTGTCAAAACCTGAAGCATCTTCGTCCGGTGCTTGAGACCCAAGCTGGTGGTGTTTGGAGACAGGCAGGGCTATCCGGTGGCGTTGGTACCGTTAGCGGCCAACACAGAAACAGTAGTTCTGTTTGTCCTGGAGGCAGACCTCAGAGAGGAGATGGTGGGTTTAGTTTCAGACCTCCACAGTAAAGCACATGAATGTTGGGTCGGGTGCCCAGTGCGCGTGGAAGTTAGGTTTGCGCAGCGCTGCCGCCTATAAAGGACCGTGGCAGTGTAGGGGCTGCACAGTGGAGCTGCTAGCTACAAGGTCGGCGGTTCAAACCCGCCACAGGAGAAAGATGAGCCATCACCTGCTCTAAAGAGTCCAAAGCCCAGGGCAGCCAGAGGGGCGGCTCAACTCTGTCCTGCAGGGTGGCCCTGCGCTGGAACAGACTGGATATCAGTGAATTCGGTCTCTGTGAAGCGTGTAATGGTGTCGCAGAAAAGCCTGAAGTCTTGTGAGGGTGATCAAAGCGTGACCCAGAAACAGGAAGCGGGCCCGCATCCTTAGAAGATCGTCACCATTCACTGGCTCGAAACAGGGGCGCTGCACACCATCCATCTGTTACAGACTGATGTGCAATCTAGAAGGCTGGCAAGGGGCAGAAGGTTCACTGTGATCAAGTGAGGTCTGCCTGTGCTTTTAAAAATCCAGGTCGGAAAGCTACACCCCAGAGATGAATCCGGGGCTGCTGCTTAATTAAAACCAGCCCGAGAGAGACTTCTGAAAAGTGAAGTGGAATTTTAGCGCCGCGGCCCCTTCAGTTCCAAAAATAGACTTTTATGCACGGACGCCCCCTGGTATTCTGTGGCCGGTGAGTCACAGGTGTGGGCAGTGCCTTGGGAGTAGGGGGCTTTTCTCTGGAGCTGGGGGTGGATTGTGTTTAACCCTGGGCTCGGGTCTTGCTGGGGCCTTGCTGCTCGTGTGCAAGCACCTGATTGGTTGGATTTTCCCTTGAGGATGGATAGATGAGGGTCAGTTGGAGCCTGCGAGGTGAGGGGGGAAGAGATACCTGAACCCCATCCTCCCCAGAAAGCTGTCTGTGGAGAGCCAGTGGATGGCAAAGTCACACAGTGTTGGGGCCTTGGTGTCAGCGAAGGCAGTTTCTTTGGATGCTGCACACAGAGAGGGCTGGTTCCTTGGCCTGGTTTGCGTGTGGACTCGGTAGATTTAATAGATGTTTATAAGCAAGCCTGAATCTTTCTCCTAGCACCAGCGCTTGTGGCTGGATAGGACTGGGTAGGACTGGGAAGCCAGGTGTTAAGCAAGCTCCTGGGTGATTCTGCAGAGTACTTTGAGGAAGTGGGGACTTCAGGCTGCGGTGACATTTTCTGGACAAGGTGTCAGGAAGGGTTGGGGGCCAGGTGGTCAGCTGTGGTCTTGGCATGAAGCTGGCGGTTTTCAGCCAGGGATGAATGGATCATCCCTTGTGTGTTTCCTTGATGCCATATTGCAAGCCGTTCTGTTTTCTGAACCGGAGGGAGGATTGGGAGGCTGCGTCAGGCTCCGGTGAATGACCAGGTGCTAAGAGCAAGGGAAAGGGGTCCCATTGGGCCAGCCCTGCCACCAAGCCTGCTGGGGTCGTTTTACATTTCTCCTGCATGTCTGGAGACAGTAATCAGCCTGGGACCTTATGCTGCTCCCTACCCTATACAGGGCTGGTTGCCTCTGGGGGTCTGGCCTTAGAGAGTTCTAAGTGGGAGTGGTAGTCCTGTCTCCCTCCCCCCACCACCCCCAATAGGTGTGCTTTCTAGAGCTAACCTGTAATTTGGTTTCTCTAGTCTAGGCCATTGTCCTTTAATCCTTCCCTTTAGCCTGGCTCTACTCCGCCCCAGCTTCCCCTTGCAACTGTGGACAACGTTCCCTTTCGGCCCCTTTAAAACCACCATTTCCAAAACAGTGTAGTCCCCCAAACACACTCAGCCTCCAAAGCAATAACTCCCCACCGGGTCCCTCCCCCACAACCAGGAATCCACTTCTGGGCTGGATCTTCCATAGAAGGGGGATGGGACATGCCCATCCTTTTGGGTCTGGCTCCTGGTGGGCAGCGGGATGTTTTCCAGGTCCATCCATGGTGCGCCATGGGCTTCTGCTCTCCCTGGGGCGGAGTCATGCTCCCTCGCGTGGACGGACTGCTGCGGCCACGTGGGTCGTTCTCACCTTTGGCTACGGTGGACGGGGCTGCAGCGGTCACCAGCGTGCAAGCCCGCTACAGTTTTCCGGCTCTTCCCTTCTCTTTGGGCCCAGCATTCAGAGGAGAGAATCTTCGTTCTCCTTCACCTAAGAGGACAGGTCAAAAAGGATTGCTCGCACAAGTAGAGAAAGTTTTCATTAGAACTATCAAAACGTGAGGCTGTTTGTTTCTCAACGTGCTCTCTGTCCGGGTCTCTCTGTTATCCCTTCCTGGAGAATCCCCGCTCTTCCAGTCACGCCCCATCAAAACCCCACGTTTGGCATCCCTAAGGGACTCGGATCTTGTTTCTTTTCCATGTTGAGTTGGGGTGGGGTGGGGCGAGGGCTTGGGGTGGGGGCAGAGAAATAAGTCTGAATGGGGCAAGATCAGGGCTGTAGGGCCTACGGGGTAAGCTTTCCCAATGGAATTCCCCTAGGAGAGCCCTAACATGCTCTTCCAGGAGTGAGCACAGGTGCGTGGTTAGAATGGGCTAGCACACCCAAGGACACGCTCCCCTGGCTTCTTCCCCACCAGTGCACCTTTCAGCTCCGTCATGCACTGCCACGGTCAGCCGGTGTCCTCTGAGGTTCACCTCGGCCCTCTCCAGCCACAGTCACCACCTTCTCCGCAATGTACCTCTGCCTGCACCTTAGCTGGCCCAGCAGAGCCCCTGGGGAGCCACTGTTTCCATCGGAACTTTTGGAAGTGTAGCAAGGTGCTCTTTTTTAGTAAGGGCCTTTTAGGAGGGAGACCAAGGCTAGTGTGCGCCTGAGAGGACTTGTCTGCAGCCGCTCCCCGTCGCTGAGGCATCTGTAGACACACTTGGCTGCGATAAACCCATCCGGGTATGAATAGAACCCTGTAGAGCGATGCTTTTTCACTTATCCTCAGATAAGATTCAGAGGCCCTTACAAGCTCTGCCCTCAGCCCTGGCCTCTCTGTTTACCTTTCTCTCTGGCCTCTGGCCATTCTCCACTGCCCTGCTCCACTCTGCTGGTCACGTCTCTCCCATTCCCCGTGATGGAAAGCACCCTGTGTTCCTTCCCGTCCCGCCTCCCTTTCTCCACCCTCACTGACTGAGGGATTGGTCCAAGGCTGGCATTCTCGGGGGCCGAGGCGGGAGGTGGGATGGCCTTGTGTTTCCAGAGGGTCAACCCCTATGAACAGAGCAGAGGGAAGTGGGCAGAAAACCAACTCTTAGGAGAAAGGACGTCTCTGGGAGACTGGTTTACCTGGGGGACTGTTGGCACACTACAGTCTTCGTAGCTGTCCAAAGGGACCAGGTTATTCCTTCTTCACAGAGCCCCTCTCAGGAAGCAGCGCCCCGTGGGTGGACAGGGAGATACCTATCGGGTCTCCAGATCAAAGAGGGTCATGGGACTGTGGCTGGGATGGAAGAGCTACGTTGAGGACAGAGAGAGTATCCACAGGGATGCCTAGCATGCCTTTACCTGGCGGCAGGTGAGTCTGTACTCAGATGTCCAGGGGGAGGCGGGGCGGGGGGGAGAAGGGAGGTGGAGGCGGTTGCTTCCTCTTTCATGAGGAGGCTGCCCTGGCTGGCCCAGCCTCCTGTTACACAGACAGCTCTGGGCACCTTCAGGATGCGACCCAGGTCTATCTTCTTGGCCCGGCCCCTCGCCCGGCCCCAGGGGCCTCTCACCCACCCGCCCATCGGGGTTCTTGTTTGTGATCCGGTCGGGGGCTTGTGCCTGTTAACATCCACTCGTCTGCACTGAGTGTCCTAAGTGCGGGCCAGCATTTCAGCAGATGGGTCTTTTTCCCTTCCTCCTTCTTGGAGCAAAAATATTTTTCTCCCGTACCCAAGAAGAAATTCCTTGCGATCACTTCCCGGTCCTCATGAATTTTGTTTTTTTTTTAAAGGTTATTTTTTATGTCTTTTATGGGGTTTGGAAAAAGAGACGCAGCTTGTTGGTGGAGGGGAGGATGGACGGTACCTGGGCCCCGCTTCCTTTGGCGGGGCCCCTGGCTTGTTTTGCTGGGTATCAAGCACCAGGAGAAGCACTTATCACCTGCCTCCCTTCCTTTGCCACCCACAGCATGTTAAGTGGGAGCTGTCACCATCACCCTGCAGAGGCCCCTCCCACTCCCCCTTTGTTGGTTCTTGTACGAAGTACATGGCTGCTACCCAGCAGCCACAGGGAACCATAGAACAGCCCTTACACAGGTATGTCCATTGCATTAAAGAGAAGGTGAATCTTCCTGGATTTTCCACAAAACAGGAGTGTGTGCGTGTGTGTGTGGGTGTAGGTAGGCAGAGAAAAGGGGCGGTGGTTGTTAAGGAGGCATGCGGACTTGCTGGGTTTGTTGGATGAACTTTTCGGCAAACACATTGGGTTCCTTCTTTCTAGAAGATCCCATAAGTCAGGGTGGGAGCTCACCCTGTCTCCCATGTTCACTCTGCCCAGATGCTTCTCCTGGGTGGTGAAGGCCGTACACTTCTGCGCCCACTGCTTCCCCAAGCCGCAGGTACACAGGTATTTCCTCCCCCCGCCCCCTCCCCCCCAGGCTTCCGTTTTACTCTCTTGGCTGCAGTTCCAGGCAGGCTGACACCAGGAAGAAAATCCAAGGGCACTCAAGGTCCTCTTTTATAGCAGTGTCTTTGGGGCTGTGCATGTGTTTCTTGGGACAGAGATGCTGGAGGAGTCATGAGCCAGGCCCTGGGGCAGAGAATTAATGATCACCACAACACACGGGGTGACGGATCTAGTCTGGGGTTGAAACACACCCCGTTCTGGGAAGGAGAGCTCCACTTCTGGTAGCTCGTTCCCCACGGAGCAGGGGGAACACGAGGATCTCGGAACAGCCCCTGTGTTCTGGTCAATCAAATGGTCTAAGGCCACCTCACTGATCCAGGGCCTCCTCTGTCCCCACAGGTTTACTAGGGGGTGGGGAGGGGCAGGCCAGGGGGCAGGCTGGGGGAAGGGAAGAAGTGTGGAGAAGAGCAAGTATCCAGTTAACAGCCTTGACTAATTCTCTACATTTTGTTATGGGGCAAAAAAATAAATAAACTGCCCCCAAAAATCTAACCCAGAAACCTCTTGGGCCTTTATCTCCTCTCCCCCCACCCCCCCACCCCCCGCCTGGGGTGACAGAAGTATTTTGTTTGGATGTGGGCGAGCAGCAGGGGAAGGCAAGGCAGGATGCTGTCAACCTCAGGGCCTCATTTTCGGGAGGAGGCCAGAACTTGACTCCCCACCTAACCATTAGATGGTTTCTTTATCAAGGGGGGGGGGAATGGGAGGGGCAGCCCTCCCTCAGGAATAGGCCTACAAATGGGGTCCCCTGCTCCAAGGCATCCTTGCTTGGGCCTGCTCTGCTCCCTGGAAGCCCCCCTCTGGGTGGTACACTCAAACCTAATCTCCGACTGAGAGATAACTGTTACTTGTGGCCCTTTAAGGGCAGGGTGGAGTGATTAACCCCTTCCTAGCTTAATCTCCCGTGTGTGGCAGAGTACAGAAAGCTCATGGGGTTAAAAGCTTGATTAATGGTACCGGTAGGAGAGTCCAGAGGGTGCAGGAGCTGAACGAGAGACAGCAAACAAGTGCCTTCCAGAGGGGGGTGGGGTAGGTGCCTGCTAGGATTTGGAAATGGGAAAACAGTTTCTTGGAGTGTTTATAAATAACTTCACGATCTCTTATCAGCCTACCAACGGAATATTTTTAAAGGAGGGAAAAGGGGAGACCTAAGAGTGAAGTTGGCCTCCTCGGGGGCGGGACCCTGTGGCTTTGCACTTAAGGGGAGAGAGGGGGTCTCACAGGCTGGCAGGGGGACTGGCAAGAGGGGCTTGGTGGGGGCACAAGAGAAGCAGAGCACCCACCACGAAGGCCTTGCCTGAGAGGAGAGGCAGGGTGCCTGCCCTCAGAACAGCCTGCTCTGGGAGGCAGACGGCCATGAGCAGAGAGCCAGTTGTGTTTTACAGCCCCAGGGGGGATTTTAAAAGCATAGTAAAAATGCGTGGAGGTAAAAATTAAGACGTACCTCAGTAGACAGAGCAATGGGGCTCCTTAGACGTTTTGCATTTTTTCAGCCCCCTCCCCCCTTCTGCTTTTTATAAGAGTGTTTTCCAGATTTCTAAGTCTTCATCAGAGTCCCTGCTTTTAATCTGAACAGAATTTCCTTAAGTAATCCTTTTTGTAAACACGCTTATTTTAAATAACAAAGTCTGTGAAGGTGAAGGCAGTCCACTTTATTAAGAGCGTGCACACCAAAGCCTGGCTGGCATTCCCTCCGGAACGAGCGTGCCTGGGTGAACTTTTGTCCAGGGCTTGTGGGTAAAGATTCACAGGTTACTACAGAGCAGTCACCTTTAGGTGGATCACTAAGTCCTTTTGCTGTTAAACAAGACACTCTGCAGCCCACTTTCGAACTTCCTACTGGGTCGAAATGGTTCACACATGGGCTGCTAACCGAGCAGGGGGCTGATGCTTCATGACACCCATAGGTGCCCTGGAAGAAAGTCCTGTTGAGGGGCCACAGAAACCCCCGTGGAGCAGAGTTGAGTGACACGTGAGGCACCATGCGTGTGAGCTGGCCTGAGAGCACGTGGTGGACACCAGGGGACAGTGCACCCTGCCTGGACCCAGGAGGAAGGGTGAAAGGAAAACTCCTAATAGTTTTACATTCATTTTAGAAATCAGTCTACTTCACTCCCAGTGAAGCACAAGACCCTCTCATATCCCCTCTCCTCAACATTAAATTAAAAAAACAAAAACCCTCACTGCCACCAAGTCAGTTCCTACCCCAGGGACCCTGCAGGGCAGGGTAGAAGGACCTCAGCGTGTTTCCACCAGAGTCGGAGAGCCTCCTCTCTCTCCTGAGGAGTGGCTGGTGGTTTGCAACTTCCGACCCTGTGGTTCACAGCCCGGTGAGGACCCCCCTCTCCCCTGCCCCTGACATCACAGCCTTCAGTTCAGATCCTTATTAGCTTCGAAGGTAACTGCTGTGAGGGGGCTTCCCAAAACGTGCGTGGGGGAAATCCCACCATTTTTTAATCCTGTTTTTCCCTGTGTATGTTTTTGAAACCCCTCCCCCATATTTTTAGAGAAATTGCTTCTTTTCTCCAATGCGAAAGGACTACAGGACTACAGGTACATCGTCCCAGACTCCAAAGGGTCTAGGAACTTCTGAAATATGAGCGGAGTGGGCTTCAAGAAGTTTGTGGAGTAATGGAATTAAACGATAATAGAGGGGAAGCCTCCTCTTATTTTCTCTCCCCTTCTCCCACCCCTAACCTCCCCCAGAGGAAGCTGCTGCTAAACCCCAGGCCCCCTTTCAGGCACTTTTTGTTAAGGTGTGTGTTCTAGCAGGGTGGGGGCTCCTTTCCTTGGAGCATCGTCCTGTGAGCTCATTGACTGAGGGGGGTGTTGCTTTCTGGCTGGTCACATCCCGCCTCTGGCCTTCCAGTTCATTTCCTCTGCTCTTTGTGGATCCCAGAATGCCATGCACACGCAAGGTGGAGTTCTGCAAACTCTGCCCGCAATTAAGGGCCACGCTGCCAGGGTGCAGGAGGGGCCCCAGGTGTCGGACCTCAGCACGTTGGGTCTGTACTCTGTCGGCACTGATGCTTCCCCATTTGGCTAGATCTGGACTCGATTGGCATGGTCTTGTCACACATGATCCCCAAGTGCAGGTTCCCATGGTTTTTTTCCACCCAAGGGGGACCTGGGGGCTGGGCACACAATGCCATTTCCTGTACCAGGCAGCTTAGAAAGCTCAGACATATACTTGGGTACCTTTAAAAGATCATAGAAATTCTGTATTTAATACTGAAAACTAACTTCTTAGGACCCCCCCCCCCCAAAAAAAATCCCACTGATTCACTTGTAGATACTGCTGAGTGGCCCTAGGGTTGCTGTGACTGGTTGCCTCCAAACTGGGTCACGGAGACCAACAGAAACGTCTGTGAGATCCCAGAATCTGAGAAAATAGCTCAGCGACTCCCGCGTACTGCTAGGTGGGCAGGAGCCCTCCCAGGAAACCGAATAAGGATGCATGTTTCTTGCTCTTAACTCTTTGTCCCACTTCCAAGCACTGGTGTGGGAAGCTGACAGTCACAAATGGTGGCCCATCTTCACCTCCCTGCCTGGGTGCCCACGGGTTCCCGGAAGGACTGGGGACAGCCCAGCAGTCTGGGCTGTGTGTCGGGACACCGTTTGAGGTCAGCAGTGTGTGACTGAAAGGACTTGGGGGAGAGCAGGTCAGCTACGACCTGTTCTGACATTCAGATGCTAGGTCCTCAGGCACTCTGCTCACATTGGAACATACAGACAACCAGGGATCGGGTGTTCTGAAAGATTTCACCACGTTTCCCAAGTTGGGCCTGGACTCGTGTCCAGGATGGACGTCGGGACTCCTGGATTCGGTGGGCTCATTTGTGTGCAGGTGAAACGGGAGGAATGGGACCAGGGAGGTCTGTCCACGGTCCTCAGGTGACCACCTTGCGGAGTTAAAAGAGGGAGAGTGACGTTTGGCGCCAGAACTGTGAGAGAGGATTCCTGAAAAGCTGGCCGTGAGGCGGCAGCATTCTCATGGATCCTGTGACTGCCTGCGTGGACTTCCGGGTGGTCGTCCTTTGGGCCCGTGTCCGTGACTCTGGCTGACACCCTCCCTCCTCTTGCTCTCGCCTCCGAGTCTCTGGCTGGGCCCCAGTAGGTTTCCAGCCTGTGACGGTAGGGCCAGGATTACATCTTCGTTTTTGCATTTTGCATCCAGGTGTCTGCCGAGTCCAGCTCCTCCATGCACTCCAACACCCCGTTGGTGAGGATAACGACACGCCTTTCCTCCACGGCGGACACCCCCATGCTGGCAGGGGTCTCCGAGTATGAATTGCCGGAGGATCCAAAATGGGAGTTTCCAAGAGATAAGTGAGTACTTGTCGGGAACATCTCTGAGTGGAGACTGAGGGATGCATGAGGGTATTGAATCGACAGTTTTTGTTGAACGGCAAACGTCTGGCTGGGACAATGTGAAGGGCGGGGAGTGAGATTGTATCCTGAAATAACCAGCTCCCAGAAAATGGAAGAATTGCTTTCGTGTGGATAACTTCCTTAAAAGAGCGCTTCGAGCCTTGGCTGGTCTCTCGTTAGCATTTTTTGTGAATTCCTGACCGTCCAAGCCCAGGCGCGTGGAGTGAACTTGGAATTATCCAGCTGTGATATTCTTTCCACCTCTTGGTTATTAAAATGTGGCTGACCAGTGGGTCATTGCTCTAGAGAAATTCGGTCCAGGCTACATATTGGCAAATGGAACAGTCTCCCAGGGCTGCTGTTTTCGAAGGTGGTCAAGGTCATATTGGGCTGGGAAGCTTCCCAGGGGTCACCTGTCACCTTGTTTCCATGAGCGCATGCTCTTCCTTATTGGATGACCTAGAGGTGTTCAAACCAGATGCTCAGTCTGGGCATGGCCACGGGAGCTCTGCTGAGGTTGGTCATGGGGCCTATGGAGGCTTTGGTCTGGCTTAACGCCTGGTGCTTTGGACTCCTGGCTCTGCCAGCTGGTGCCTGGGCAGTCATGAGTGAGACCCCTGATTCTCAGTCCTCAGTTCTGTACATTTGGGGCACGGTCCAGACCTCCCAGGACCAAGCACACTTCTTGGCTTCTGCTCATCCATCTCTTTTGCCCTTTGTCATCATGTCTCGGTCACTTGGAAGCTCTGGACTGCAACCCCCAGAAAGATGCATGCACTGCTCACACAGACAGTGAGCAGATCTTGGCTCAGAGCCCACTGTCCTCCTGGTAGGAGACGCCTGTGGACTGACCTCCCGAGATGAAGTCGGGGGTTCACTCAAGGGCTCTCAACTCACTTGTGGGCTACCTCTTGTGGGAGTGAGAGGCCGCTGTCTGAGAGTCGCAGGTGTGGAGATGCTGGCTGTACTACTGCATCGCAGAAGCCAGAGAAAATTCTGGACCCTTGTCCACGGCGCCTCACTTTGCCTTGACAGTTGTCAGAGAAGTGCAGGGCTGGCTCCAGAAGGACCTCCGAGACAAGCTTTGCAAATCAGAGATAAGCTTTCCCAGACGCTGGAGCTGGGGACAGCCAGCTCTGTGGGAGAGGACTTGTAGGTTGTGGCCTCTGTAATTTTGTTTCACACAACACCACACCCATCCACATGGCACCAGTGGAGATCTGAATACACACCATATGCTTAAACCGAGTTATTGTCCAGGTTGCAGCCAGTGAAGGAGTTCATTGAAGTGATCTCCAGTGTGTTTGTGTACTGTAGTGAAAAGATCATCCACTCACCTATCTACCCATCCATTCATCCACCTACCCAACCATCCATCCACCCATCATCCATCCACCCACCTACTCATCCATCCATCCACCCATCCACCCTTCCATCCATCATCCACCAACCCATCCATCCATCCATCCATCCATCCACCCATCCATCTACCCACCAACCCATCCATCCATCCATCCATCCATCCATCCATCCATCCATCCATCCATCCATCCACTTATTTGTCTATCCACCTATTTGTCCACCCATCCATCCATCCACCCACCTATATCCATCCATCTATCTACCCATTCACCCACCCATCCATCCACCTGTCCACCCATCCAAGATCACTTGCACGGCATGTACAAGGCATTGTTTCTTCGCCTGCGGGAGCTGGAGAGAAAAGAGAAATGTTTCTCATGAGGCCTCCCAGCTCCCTCGTTGGGCAGCTCCACGTGCAGGGCCAGCTCATATGGACATCCCTACATACGGATGACTGAACTGGGGAGTTGTTGCCACCCCAGGTCCAGCCTGTAGCTCCAGCCACCTGTGATATCTCAGTCAACAGTGGACGTCTGTCTGTGCTGCGCAAACCAGGAGCTCCCACCCGAGGGGCGCCCCAAGTGTGGAAAATCTGAGTGCTAGACGTTTCAAAACACGGCGCAGCACAACGTAGGCAGAGCAGGTTTCCAATGAATGAAGGCTATTTAGAAGCCGTTTATTAGATCGGGGGCAAAAGTTACACAAAGAAGGGATTGTTCTGCTTGTATAGCAGGGCAGTAGGACATAAATTAGCCATTTTTCCAATGCAAATGTTTATTTTCTGCCAAGATGTTAAATTTAATTTTCGTCCTGGAGAGAAACGGAATGACCTCAGCATAGCATACGCTGCTCCCCCCTCCCCCCTCCCACCCTGAGCTTGAACCTCTCCACACGTGTGTATGCTTACCGTAAATACTGTTTACCGATGGCAGCTCACGGCCGGGCCGGGCTAGGCTTACGTTACAAATCCGCAGTCATAAGTATTCCAAAGGCTTCTCCTTTCTGCTGGTGTTCCAGAGGGCCTTAGGACAGCCAGCATGAGGCCATTTGTGAGACACAGATGCAGCTTCTGAGCTGGGAGATGGGGGGCGTTTGCAGGGTGGGGTGCGGGCTTTCTCCGTGACTGCACTGGGTCATTGTAGGGTTCTGAACTGCGAGTCCTCCTTGTCCGGCCTTTTGCAGTTTTCATGACCGGAGACGAATGTCAGGCTCCTGCAAAGGGTTTTGGAAGAAGGTCCAGGCCATGCCACTGGGCAAGGGACGTGTACCCAGAAGGTCCCATCGGTCCTGGAATCGTCGCTGTGAATCAGAAATGTCTGGGTGGCCAGGGTCCCCATCACTCTCCTGTTGGAGCCCCTCGCTTCATGCATGGTCCGCTGGTTGCAGATCAAAGACGCCTTGCAGTGTTGGCCTTTGGGGAAACTGACCAACCCCCTGGCCAGGAAGCATTCCTTCCCGAAAGAAAACAGCGGGAGACTACGTAGGTGAAAGCAATAGTGGCCCCACCAGTGATTGGCATTCTCGGAAGGCACTGGGGCACGCGTGCGGAGGGTGGGCAGTGGGGGGTCTCATTGGTTCCATATGACACACGCTGCGTGTCTCGGCAGGCTGCTGGGAGGTTTTTATATTCCATCCTGGAATTCCGCTCGCTGCACCCCTCCCTCCACCAGATCGGTATGCTAATCCCCCTCTCCACGTGCAGGCTGACGCTGGGAAAGCCCCTTGGGGAAGGCTGCTTTGGGCAAGTGGTCATGGCCGAAGCCATGGGTATCGACAAGGAGAAGCCCAAGGAAGCGGTCACCGTGGCTGTGAAGATGCTGAAAGGTGAGCTGGGGGGAGCCTCCTATCAGGAGCACTGCTCTGTGGCATCTGATCTCCAGCATGGCAGGGGTCAGAGGGCACATAGTTGACCTCAGGGTTGAGAAGTTTTCGGAATCAATCAGCGTCTTGGGCAGACGGGTCATCTTGTGCTTGTACTTAGCGGAGCCAGCTTTGAGAAGGTGGGTTGTGCCCTCTCCCCCTCCTGGTGGGGGAAGCCTGCGGATCTTCCTTCCCGCCATAGCCTGTATGGTTAGGAAGCACCGACTGGCGTCTAGCTGCCTAAGGCAGGTCGGGACTGGCCCGGGGGATTCACTCAGTTCTCTCAGTTGGCAAAGCTGACGTTTAGGGGGAGACCAGGAGGTTTGTAGACTCAGAAGCTACCCAGCCAGGATGTTCCTTAGAAGTGTGAGCAGGACACAGTATATAATTGATCAAGGATTCACGTGGTGGGAAGGTAGAGGAGAGAGGTGGGATAAAAGGAGCTGATACCGGGGGCTCGGGTAGAAAATGTTTTGGAAATGGTGATGGCAACATAAGCACAAATATGCTCGATACATTGATGTATGGACTGTTATAAGAACTGTAAGAGCCCTAATAGAATGGTTTTTTACAAAGAAAAGAGTGATTAAGAAAAGAAGGCGTGTGAGGATAGGCCGGCGCCGTCAGGAAGGGCCTGTGCCCAGAAAGGGTAGCGTGTCTCATCAAGTTGGGGTCAGGAAGAATGAGGAGAAAGCTGGAGGGCCTGCCTGCCACCTCAGAGACGCTGCAGATGCCACGGGCCCGGGCAGGGCTTTGCCGCGTTGTACGGCAGGACACCGAGAATCGGCACTGACCCCGCTTAGCGAACGCCTACTACGAGGAGGCTTGGGGGAGGCTGGCGTGGCGTCTCTTTGCTGGAGGAGCTCCGCCGGTTGACACTGGCCGGGGCGGGTCACGGAGCAGGTCCGAAAGGCCCGAGCAGGATCCGGCCTGGGGCAGCATCTTCTGGAACACGGAAGCTGTCGACCCCTGAGCGTAAATGTCAGGCTGCGTTCTTGGGAGGCTGACTGTTTCTGCACTAACCTTTCCATCCCAGGACCGTGCGGAACTTGTCATCACGAACACTCTCACCTGCGGTACTCCTCTGCCGGGGGGGGGGGGGGGGGGGGGGGGGGGGAGGCCTGCTCCGGGGCCCTGGGCAGAGAGCTAAGCGCTGCACTGGGCTGAGCTGTCCCTGAAGCCCACCCGTGGGAGGTGGGGCGCCCATCGCAGCAAGAGTGCAGGCTTCCTTTCCTCTCCTGGGAGAGTTGTCACAACTCTTCCTGATGGGAAGTCACAGGCGGAATCGTCAAAATGACACTTGCCAACCTAGCAGGGCTCCCTAGGAGCACCAGGGTGGCTGAAGGTGGACCCCGTCTTGGGGTTGGATGTTGGCCACCTCTGGCCCAGATGAGGCAGTTCCCTGCTCTCACCGGCAGGCTTTCAGGCCTCTGCTTCTCTCCGGGCAGAACTTTGGGTTTGGGTTTGGGAGCTCAGCGCTACCTGGAGGGAGGGAAGGCTGGGGGCTCTCTCTGCCCTGTGGTACCAGCGCTGCCTTCTCTTAAGATCAGGGCCTTTTGGGCAGCCAGGGGGTGGCTGAGAGTGGTGAGAGAGGACCATCTTCCGGGAGTCGTGGCCACAGCGAGCCTCCTGCGTGGCTCACCCCCTAAGCTCATCAGTGTCTGCTTTGTAAAGCTGAAAACACTTTTTTCCCACATGGCTCCTGTTTGTGCCCCAGCTTCATTCTTTTTTTTTTTTATAAATGTCAGCCAGACAGAGTCCATATTGAATTAGCCCCGGGGGAGAGGGGGGGGTTGTGGGAAGCGTCTGGCCTTGCCAGGTGACCATGAGCCCCCTTGATGTTGGCATTGCTGGTGGCAAGGAGAAAGCAGAGGGTTAAAGCCCTTTCTTAGGGTGATCAGATGCCCCTTTGAGAAGCCACTGACCCCTCTAAACGCGTGGCACCCCCTCCCTTCTGCCCAGTAGACATCCCGCGTGGCCCTGGGGCCCTCTGAAGGGGCTCTGGGCCTGGGGAAATGGGTCCTGACAGACAGGTTCCCACCACGGTCCTCAGGGTTGCCGTGGGTGGAGCCCTTTCCTGGCAGAGGGAAACTTGCCCACATGAGTGAAGGTCACTGGAAAGAATAGACCCCCCACACACACCCCCAGGGGTCTTAGGCAGAACCCTCTACAGTGGGAGCCCCGCCCCTTTCCTGATAAATGAGGGAGGCAGGACTAGGGGACTAGGAGCGTCTTTTCTGGTGCTAAACGCCAGTCTCACAGTTCCAGCCGAGTTTTCAGCAGCTAACGGAGGTGGCGGGGGTGAGGGCTCTGGTGGCGCAGTGGTTAGGCGCTCTGCTCAGGGCTCGGTGGTTGGCATCTTGAACCAGCCAGGCGCTCCGCGGGAGGAAGCTGCAGCAGCCTGCACGTGTCACAGCCTTGGAAACAGGGTGACTGGGAGCAGGAATGGTTTGATTTGCTTTGTGATGGCCTGGGAGCCGGTAGAGACCCATGTTCGAATCCCGGCCAGATCATCAGTCAGAGGAAGAAAGGCCAGGTGGTCTCTCCAGTGAGAGCCCCGTGGTTCACAGAGGTGGTTGGATCCCATGGCGCATGGGGTCGTCCTGAGCTTGAGAGGGCTCCCAGAATCAGGGACTCCTGCTGAGCTCAAGGGCACGGACCAACTTGTGTCTTCCCCGCGGTTTGTAGATGACGCCACCGAGAAAGACCTTTCCGACCTGGTCTCCGAGATGGAGATGATGAAGATGATCGGCAAACACAAAAACATCATCAATCTCCTCGGCGCCTGCACCCAGGACGGTGAGTGAACCTGCGGTCCTGCAGCCACGCCGAGACCGAGGCTAGATGTGAACGGAAGCCAGCGGGTGCTGGGCGTCTCCCATGCACGCTTTCGGTTCCTTTAGAAACCCCTGGAGGCCTGGCTCCTTGAGGCTTCCTCACCCCCCACGGCCATGACCCCAGTGCGGCTTCTCAATTCAGACTAGTCCGGAACATGTACACAGATATTGAGAAGAGATGGGACCTCGGGACACAGAGTCCAGGAACAGGTGTGGGACTAGCGATACCAGAGGGGGAGAGGAAGGGAGAAAGGGGGAACTGATGGTAACGTTCAACACATAACCATGCACCCCTCTATAGGAGGGAGAACAACAGAAAACATGGGGGAAGGGAGACAGCAGTCAGTGTGAGACTTGAACATAATAACAATTTATAATCTAGCAGGGGGTCATGGGGGAGGGGAAGTGGGGGAAAGGAGCGGATACCCAGGGCTCAATAGAAAGCAAATGTCTAGGAAAGAATGAAGGCATCATAGGTACAAATTCACCTGATACAAGCGATGGGCGGATTGTAACAAGAGTTGTAAGAGTCCCTAATAAAATGATCTTTTAATAAACAAATAAATAAAACGCTGGAGGCGTTTCTGGCCCCGAGCAAAAAGTGGCTGGGCGAGGGCTCTGGGTGAGTGCCCTTTCTAGGCCAGGCCTTCAGCGGGGCTGTAAAGGCCTTTATGGGTGTTGGGAGAGACCCTCAACATCAGGTCCTGTGGTTCGGTTGAAGGGATCCTCCCTGCAAGTGAGGGGCGAGGCGTGGGCATCTTGCTACGGGAAAACTGGCCACGCTCCCAAGAGAAGGTGGTAGGAAGGGCTTGTCATTCCTCCTTAGGGGGAGACCGACCCCAACTTCTCTTGTCCCAGCGCTCACTGGTGCCGAGAAATAGTTTGACAGTCCTTGGAACTTGACACGCTGGTCCTGGGACTTTGATTTCTGTTTCTGCTTCTGAGCTGGCTCCCTTAGAAACAAGGGAAGGCCAACGGGGACGGTCCCCGCTGTTGGTCTTTCACCCCATTTGCATCGCCCACTGAGTCATTTGGGGGCCGTTACAGAGATGTGGGGAGACGAGCCACATTGAGAAATCCCATTTCACCTCCTCTGGCTAGTCCACCGTTAGGTTTAGCAGACCAGAGCACCATGGTCAGAGCTCTTTGCCCCTGCCGATGAAAAAGCAGCCACAGACTGGCCGTGGGTGTGTGATCCCGGCTATGAATTTGTGAGCAAGGGCAGTAGGCTGTGTCAGGCCAGTCACTGTCACCTCCTTGTCCACGTGGTGGAGAAATGATTGCAGATTCTCAGGGGGAAACATGTCCAGGAGTGTCTGCTGGGCACCGCTGGCTGTGACCCCACACCGGGAAGTTTTCGTGAAGAGGGGAATGAACTATCAAGCTTGGTTTCTATTCTCTCTTTCCCGGTAACTTGCGTATGGGAAACAGGCTTGAGCGATTCTGGAGAAACCCTGCACCACGTGCGTTATTTGCTGAAAAGATGCCGATGTTGGATGGCCGGGTTTCTTGTGTCTACCTTGCTATGTTCCCCAAGGATCGTACTCAAACTGCCATCGAGTCAGTGATGGCTCACAGAGACCCTGGAAGATGGGGGAAAACTGCCCCCTTGGTTTTCCAAGACTGAAACTCTGGGCGTAGAAAGCCGCCTCTTTCTCTCATAAAGCAGCTGGTACTTTTGAACTGCCCACCTGGCAGTTAGCTGCCCAAGGAAGCAGCCACTGTGGCATAAGGGCGCCAGGTGGAGGAAACACGTTACAGAGCCACGCCTCTGTTCTGCATGTCTATGACTCAAAAGGCACACGTGTATGTACACTAGCGAGGCCCACCTCGAAGGACGAACTTACTGCTGGCCTCGAGTGGACCGTGGGATTGCTGTTGAGAGGCGTGCTCGGGACAATGGAGTGGACGGCAAGAGAACGCCCGGCCGTGTCCTTTTCTTTTCTAAGCACTTTTGAGGCCGCCGGAGCCCTGGTGCTGTAGTGGTTGTGGGTCAGGCTGCTTGCGGTGGGCAAGGCGGGCAGTTGGAGACCACTCACAGGGCTGTCCCTTCCACCCTTAGAGCTTCGGAAACCCACCAGGGGGCAGGGGGTGGGTCGTGATGATGGGCATCGACTCCATGGTGATGAGTTTTGTTTGTTTGCGTGAGGCAGTCACGGTGTCAATTTGGGGACAGTGCAAGTATGCTGTTCTGCATGCTGTGTGTTTAGAACATGTCTGACCTGTGTCCTCTCCCACAGGGCCACTCTATGTCATAGTAGAGTATGCCTCCAAGGGCAACCTCCGCGAGTACCTCCGCGCCCGCAGGCCGCCCGGGATGGAGTACTCCTACGACATCAACCGGGTGCCCGAGGAGCAGATGACCTTCAAGGACCTGGTGTCGTGCACCTACCAGCTGGCCAGAGGCATGGAGTACCTGGCCTCCCAAAAAGTGAGTGTGATTTGGCCAGGTGCAGCCCAGCTAAGAATGCCTTGGAAGAGCGAAAGGTGGCTAGATCAAGCGCCGGCGTGCCCCGTACCACCTGGAAAATACGTCTTGCTTATCCAGGTGTGGGCTTCATGAACTCTTCGAAAGCCAAGCCACCTCTTCAACCTATGGCCATAATGCCGGGATGACCAGGGTGGGCTGTGGCCTCCTGGGATGGCTCTCCGGAGGTGGGGAGCTGATGGGTGGGGGGCAGGGGGAGCGAGGTCCTCAGCTCTGGTGGTCTTCTGGCATGCTTGTGTTGTAGTTCCTGGGTTTGGGGGACAGGAGCTTGGGGTCTGTGTGGAGGACTTTGAGTCTGACTTGGCATTTGCTCTTCGAAGCCTGCAGAGTTTAGAACAAGGAAGGTTATTTGGCTTCAGTGGCTGGGTGACCCTCCCGAGAAGCCAGCCAAGTCTCCTGGGGTGAATCATGTGCATTCCTGGCATGCTTCTGCAATGGAACTTGGAGCTCGGGAGGTATTCGGAAAGCAGCGCCACAGGTACCCAGGGGGACTAGAGATGCCTCCCTCAGGGTCAGCTACCCTCTGGTCCCCAAAGAGGCGGAAGCCCTGGGAAGGTGTGCCTCCTCCCAGCCGGGGCCTGGGCTGCCGGAATCTGAGAGGGACACAAGCTCGGGTCCTCACCTAGAGGACGACAGGCTCAGGTCCTCTCTGATGAGGCAGCCCTGTGAGATCCTGCAGACTCGGAAAGGGGAAGAACTGGTTTAAAGTCACAGAAATGGATGAGGCCACCTGGCAGAGGAGGAGGAGGCGAGCGGGGTCTGGAAGCCATACTCAAGAAGTTCTAGGTCAGTGCCACGGCCTTTTCATAGTTCCTCATGTGGTGGTGAGCCCCCAACCATAAAATTATTTTCGTTGCTACTTCATCACTGTCATTTTGCTACTGTTATGAATCAGGGGACCCCTGTGAAAGGGTCGGTCTACTCCCAAAGGGGTCACAACCCACAGGTTGAGAACCATTGCAAGGAGTCAGGATGTGGGTCCCTGAGGCCAAGAGCACCCAGAACAGCTGTGAGGTTGGGGTTCTGTCCAGACGGAGGAGAGGCGTATGTACGTTGGATCTGGCACGTGGAAGCCAGGAATGGTCTCACCATCTACCGCCATCCCTGGGCACACAGTGAGCCATCTGGTTTGGAGTCACTGGGTACAGTGATTTTGGCTGAAGGTTGAAAAGTGATGTCAAGGTAATAGCTTCAGGAATGCATTCCCCCCTTCATTGGCTCCAGAAATCTAAAGTACTTGAGGATTTGTAATTCTGCTTTTGAATTTACCCCCCTTTGGTTCAGGATCTGCCTATGGGATCTTTGGTGAAAATGTTCACTCAGGGTAGCCAGCACCATCCCATTCTTCAGGTCTAATGACCAACGAGGCCATTGTTCATGGAGACAATCAGCCATCATTCCACATCCTCCCCTTCCTCCCGTGGACCCAGGTGAATAGAGGCTAGATGATGTGGTGCCTTTAAGACCCCAGGTACCACGCAGCAAACTAGGAGGTAGAACAAAAGCACTCCACATTTTCGCAGGCCATTGATGGATGCCCATGAAACCATGACCTAACCTCAAGGGACCAGATCCCGTCATCAGGGGATGTCTCTGCAGCAATTCTGTTGTCGGAGCTCATTGTTGTAGATGTATCTGTCACACGGTTTTTGCCGGTTTAATTTTTGGCAGATGTGCAACTAACTCAGTGACTTCAGTCCCAAGATTGGTGGTGCAACTCCACCCATTCCTCGTCACTTGTAACCTTCCCTTTTCCCTCCCACGGTATGCCTGCTCTGTGTGTGTGTGTGTGTGTGTGTGTGTGTGTGTGTGTGTGTGTGTGTGTGTGTGTGTAGTGGGTTACGAGTTGGACTGCTGGCTGGGAGGGGGAGAAAGATGAGATTCCCTGCTCCTGTAAAGAGTCCGTCGGTCGCTGTGAGTCTCCATCGGCACCAGGGCAGGCAGTTTGGTTTGGGGTTTGTAAGATGCCTTCAAACTCCGCGCAAGCAGGCATCCCGGCTCTTCTTCCCACTGTCCCGTAGGAGTTCTCCTTCCTCCGCGTGGACACATTTCCCGTGTCCGTTCATCTGCTGTCCAGTGTAGAGATGGCAAACCCCTCCCCCCTTGGGAATTGCAAGTCGTGCTTCAGTGAACATGAGTGTGCACTCTCCGTTTGAGTCTCTGCTGCCGAGTGTTTGGGGTGTTTGGGGAACCCTCAGTTTGTCACAACGACTGTAACACCTCACATGCCTACTAGCAATGGCAACAGGTCCCATTTCTCCCACACCCTCAACAACCTTTTGTTATTTTCTGTTGAACATTTTTTTTCAATAGTTGGAATGAAATGGTATCTCACTATGGTTTTGAATGGCTACCCAAGTGGGACTATTAGACTGCCAATCCCAATTTGGTGGTTCAAACCCACCAGCCGGTCCATGGGAGAAGGATGAGGCTGTCTGCTCCCATTGAGATTTTCGGCCTTGGAAATCCCAACTAGGGTCTCCGTGGGTAAGAAGTGACTCAGCAGCGGTGGTGTGGAGAATAGTGACACAGAACACCTTTTTGTGGATTTGGTGGCCGGTTGGCTGCCCTCTTTGGTGAAATGTCTTTTCCAGTCCTTGGCCCATTTTATGATGGGGTGTGTCTGGTTGTTAAATTGTCCAAATACCGAACCAGTCAGAAATAGCACCAATGAAACATACAACTGTCTTCTAGTTCTTCAATGCTTCCTCCCCACCCCACCCCCCATCATGACCTCAGTCTACCTTACAAATCTGGCTAGACCGGTGCATGTACACTGGTACAGATAGGAACTGGAAACACAGGGAATCCAGGACAGATAAACCTCCAGGAGCAATAATGAGAGTAGTGATACCAGGAGGATAAGGAGAAGGTGGGGGAGAAATGGGGAACTGATCACAATGATCTACATATAACCTCCTCCCAGGGGGGTGGACAACAGAAAAGTGGGTGAAGGGAGACATCGGTCCGTTTAAAACATGAAAAAATATTAATTTTTAAATGATCGAGGGGTCATGGGGGAGGGAGGGGAGCTGACAGCAAGGGCTCAAGTAGAAAGAAAATGTTTTGAAAATGATGATGGCAACAAATGTATGAATGCGGTTGCCACAATGGATGGATGTATAGATTGTGATAAGAGTTGTACAAGCCCCAATAAAATTATTTATAAAGTTGTCTAAATAAACACACACACGCCTTTTTACCAAGGAACTTTGTGGTATAGGGGTTACTCACTAGGCTACTAACTGCAAGACCAGCAGTTTGAAACCACCAGCCGCTCCTCCGGAGAAAGACCAGGCTTTCTCCAGTGAAAGGTGCCAGGGTCGGGATCCCACAGGGCAGTCCCGTTCTGTCCTCAGGAAGTCACTCTGAGTCGGAAGTAAACAATCCATAGCAGTGAGTTGTGGGGTTGATTTTGTGGTTTTGCCTTCTTACATTTTTGCAATATAGACTTGATGAAGCTAACTTGTTCATTGCTATGTTAGGTTGCCGTGTGCTCGTTGGCTTTTGTTATTCGTTAGCCAGTACATAGGACCTGCCCTGTGCTGCTTTCCCTCCCAATCCCTAACCTCCTAGGTGTAAGGTCTCAGCAGGTGTTATTGAGCGCATGTTTGGGTCATCTTGTGCAGTTGCTCATCCCGCCCCCTCGCTGCTGGGAGGGCAGTGAGGTAACTGTGCTAGCACCTAATGTGGGCGGAGTGGGGCCATTACTGCCACTTTGCATAAGAGCCCAGGATGAAGGCTGTGATCAGATGGTGCCCTGAGGGAATTACCTGGTTCAAAGCCTGGCTGAAGGGCAGGTGGGAGCTCCCACCTGGCGCCACTCTACACTGGTCGTGGAGGCGGATCTTAAGAAGGCTCCTCCTGGGCAGAGCCCGTTTGCTTCTGGGGGTGCACTGAAGTAAAGACAGACGCTGGGAGAGACTCAGGGCATAGTTGTCCTGGTCTGTCCCCAGCCCCCACCCCCACACTGGACAGCCTTGAACTTGGCCAAGTCTGGGAGCGGAGAGGCGGGCCTGCAGTATCTGTCCACAACTGCTCCCAACTGCTCTTACCCAGTTCATGCTGGTTCCACCCCTTGCTGAGAATTTGCCCTTCCTCCCCAAACCAAAAAACAAAGCAAAGCAACAAAACCTCACTGCCAGCCAGATGATTTTCCTAGAGACCCCACAGCACAGGGTAGAACTGGGGGTCACTCTTCACAAGAGTAGGAGAGCCTTTTCTTTCACCCCGGAAGCAGCTGGTGGTTTCAAACTGCTGACCTTAAGATGTGCAGCCCAGAGCATAATGCACTCTGCCACCAGGCCTCCTCTGCCCAGACTGGGCAGGCAGACTCCAAATCTACATCTAAGCGCTCGGAAGCTGGCCAGGCGGTTCTTAAGTACCAGTAAACACAAGCCTCTTTGTACACCTCGCCGTCCGTACGCGTGACCCAGGTATCATGTGACCACGAAGACAGGTGAGCCTGTCCTGTCCAAGTTAGAGTTTTGCTATTTAACTTACAACAGCACTGAGTTCCTTTAAAAAACAAAAACAAAACCCCAAAGTCAGACTTGGGCAGGATTTGTTTTTAAGCCAGCCTCGGCTTTCCCGTCTGTAAAATGGGTGTACTATTTCCTCCTCTCATAAAGCTGCCAAGGGGGTTCACTGTGCTCAACTGCGTGAAGAGTCCCGGCCCAAGGTCTGGGTCCAGGGCTGCTGTCTTTAGGGGCCCCAGGGCCTTCAGCTAGTGGGGAGATGGGACGGCACCCACCCGGGCCCCCATCGTGCAAGCAGATTGTTTCTCTGGGCCAGAGAACAGCTCTGGTTTCTGGGGAGGGCAGGAGGCTGTCTTGGCTGTGTTTCTTGGAATTGGTTTCCAAGTTTCTTCTTGTTCAGCCCGGGGGGTGGGTTGTGCCCAGCCCCCTGGGTGGACGGTGGCCATGCTGAACCCAGGAAGATGATGGAGGTGACGTCGGTGGCGCCTGTCTGCTCAGCCTCGATGTGTGGTCGGAGCCCAGCATCCCGGCAGCCAGAGGCTTCCGACCACACAGCTGGCCAGACACAGAGAGCAGGCTGCTGGGAGCACACTGACAGGGTGTCTGGCCTGTATTTGGAAGTTCCATTCAGAGAGGCCTCAGAGTGGGATCCAGCGGTCGGCTGGGGATGCCAGCTTCTGGGGTCTCCTGTTTCCTGCCTGGCCAGAGATGCACGTGAGCACGGCGTCCTCCTAGCCCGGCGTCCAGAGGGGCAGGAGGAAATGATTTGTATGCAGCATGCTGTGCCAGCTCACCGGTCTATGGTGGCTGCTTCGTGGAGTGTCTGTCTGAGACTGTCCTGGCTTCCGCCATGTCAGGTGGGCACCAGAAGGCAGTCCTCAGTAACAGCTACCCTGGTTCAATAACATGTGGACATGTGTCTGACGGGGACATTTGTGTGGTCCTTGAGGTCTTAAGGTCTCCTAAAAGGGGGCGGTGAGTTCAGACTGGAGCTCCAGTAGCACAGTGCTTGCAGGTTGGGCTGCTAACTGCAAGGTCAGCAGTTCAGAACCACCAGCTGCTCCACAGAAGAAAGATGAGGCTTTCTACCCCCAAAAGGGTTATAATCAGAGAATGTTTTATTGTGTATGTTTTTGCCACGATTCAGAAAGAAAAAAATTTACACGAATAACAATGCGTACGGGGCAGAAGAAAATATTCTAGCATTGACTGTGGTGATAATTGTACAAGTCTTCTTGAGAGGACTGAATTGCCGAATTGTGTGACCTTGGATGGAATGCTAATGAAAGTGGTAATGCAGAGTTACGGTCTCGGAAAGTCACCGGGATTTTTCTACGCTGCCCGGCAGGGTCGCAGGAAGTCGGCACTGACTCGGGGGTGGCGAGGGAGTGGTGTTTCAGACCCGAAGTAACAAGTGTTATGACGGATTTGTGTGGAATTAACAGTCAAGGGGCCCTGGGAGGGACCCCAGCCCCACTACCTGAAGGACCGAGGGCGAGAGGGAGGATCAGCTAAAGGCTGATGAAGGGGGCTCAGGCCGGAGAGGGGGCCAGCCTGAGAGATCACGCAAAGGCAGTTTGCAGGAACAAGCAAGGAGCCAGCCGTCCTCTGGGAGCTGGGGGGGGTGGAGCGGAATGAAGATTCAGAAGACTCCCCCAGAGTCGGACAGGGGCTTCTCTGTAATTCCGGTGCCTCCCTGAATGATGGTAATGGTTAGCACGCCTGGCTACTGAGTGGGATGGCCGGAGGTTCCCAGCTGCCCAAAGCCCCTTAGAAGAAAAGCCTGGCAATCTGCCTCCCTGAAAAGTTGGTCACGTCCTGGGGTCGCCCCGAGCCAGAATCGACTCCACAGCCGCGGGGTGGCTTCGTGAACATTTTGAGAGTGAGAGGCAGGAAGCAGGTGAGATTACCTGAGAAGTGACCAGGAGGTGAAAACGAGGGGGCAGTTGAGGTGGGCCAAGTCTTTGAGAGTTTGGAGAGTGGTCGAGGGGCAGGATGGAAAGAAAAGGCTTTAGGGTGCTTTGATGCCCTTGGGGTGCGGCATTGCGGGGGTGTTCTACAGCGGGAGAGCAGCCCAGGGATGGCACCTGCCTTTGCTCCTTGAAGGGATGTGTTCCCTCTGGATTCCTCTGGATTTTATTCATTGGGAACAGAGGCAGGGAGTGGTTTTCTTCTGCCTGGCACCATTAGGCTACTGATAACATCATTTGTGGGCTATGCTGGGAAACACTGCATTAACACCCCCCCCCCAGTGTGAGGGCTGGGACTGCTTCTCTTTGGGGAGGTGTGGGGCCTTAGCTGGTAGGAATGACTTCATCGGTGCTCCCCACTCCTGATTTAGGAAGGAAGTACCTGCTTGCATCTTTGGGTGCATGTTCCGTCTTGCATTGTGCTGACTTGGGCGTGTATTCCCTCCTGGCCCTCGGAGCAGTTTGGAATGAGCTCTTTCTCTCCGTCCCTCCCGATTTCAGTGCATCCATCGAGACCTAGCGGCCAGGAACGTCCTGGTCACAGAGAACAACGTGATGAAAATAGCAGACTTTGGACTGGCTAGAGACATCAACAACATAGACTATTACAAAAAGACCACCAACGTAAGTCTGCTGGGGGCGGGCGGGGGGCCCTGGCTTCCCAGAGCCCTCGTGGCATAGCGGTTATACACTGCCCTATGAACTGCAAGGTTAACAGTTCAAAACCACCAGCCCCTCCTTGGGAGACACACAAGGCTTTCTACTCCTGTTAACAATTACAGCCTTGGAAACCCACAGGCTGTTCTACCCTGTCTCACAGGGTCACTCTGAGTCGGCATCAACTCAAAGGCAGTGAGTTTGGTTTGGAGTTTGGCTTTATTACCCATAGTCATCTCAGTAAGCAGTGTGGGCTACCTGTTTTCATTTGATGCTTTGATGCAAGCCCAGAGTGCTGCCCAGCCCGTGGGCAGCGTCACGACGTGGCTGTGCCCGAGCCCACAGCTGTGAGGTGCTTCCTGGAATCCACACTCTATGAACAATCGCCTCGTGCCCCCACAGGACTTTCCTTGGCTAATTTCTCCAAAATAGATTGGCAGGTCTTTCCCCCTCATCTATCGTAGTCAGGAAGTTCCACTGAAACCAGTCTACCGTGACAACCCTGCTGGTATTCTAAACACCAGTGTATGCCAACATGCCCCCAGCATCCTGCAGTGTACAGGCCACCCCAGGACATCAATCGGGCAGACGGGCGTGGAAGGCTAGAATTTCGGGTACCACAAGTGAAGCATTCTTGCATATGTAACCGTCGGCAGCCTCTGCTTCCCATACAGTTCTTGGCAGGGGGGCTTCCACAGCAAAGACTAAGACCTTGAGGGCTACTTGCCTCCTGTTTTCCCTGAGTAGTGGGTCAGGGTGTGCCTGAACTGCACAGACAAGGCGCCGTGACACCACCGGGCGATGGCTTTTCCTGTCTGTGTGGTGTGGGAGCCTGCGTACCTTGCCCATCGTTTGCAGCTTTGGGAGCTTCTCTCTGCCCTACTGAAGGACCTCTGAAAGCCAGTAATCAAGCCACAGTCCTGTTTGGGAGGTGCCCTGGTGCCAAACAACTGGCAGCCGGCCTCCGTGGAGGTGACAGTCTTGGAAGTCCCCCATCTCCTGGAGTTGCTATGAGTCGTTTCCCACTCTGGCCACGGTTTAGGGGAGCTTCTTCTGCTAAGGAGCCCTGGTAGTGTAGTGGTTCAGTATTGGGCTGCTAAGCACAAGGTGTGCAGTTCTAAACCACCATCTGCTCCTCAGGAGAAAGACGGGGCTTTCTACTCCGTAAAGAGCTATAATCGCAGGGACCCGCTAGATCTACCCAGTCCTGGAGGGTCGGAAGGGACCCAGTGGCCATGGTTTCTTTTTTCCTTCTGCTTGATTGGACCAATAAAACCCATTAGGACGATGGCACTTTGGAGAGTCGGGCCCCAGCTGTGTTCTGCCTGCTGAGTGAGCTCCTTGCTAATGTATTGCCTGTTGCCCGTTTTCCCACACTTTAGGGGCGGCTCCCGGTCAAGTGGATGGCCCCCGAAGCCCTCTTCGACCGAGTCTACACCCATCAGAGTGATGTGTAAGTGACTCTCCTTGCCTGTTTATTCATCAGGCCGAGCCGCGGAAGCCTGGTTCCCACTCGGTCTTCCTTTGGCCTCAGGGACCCCTGGCACAGATCACAGAGGTTCCGGGTAGCCTCAGGAAGGCCGGATTTACTTACTTACTTACTTACTTACTTACTTATTTAAACATTTTATTAGGGGCTCATACAACTCTTATCACAATCCATACATCAATTGTATAAAGAACATCCATACATTCTTTGCCCTAATCATTTTCAAAGCATTTGCTCTCCACTTAAGCCCTTTGCATCAGGTCCTCTTTTTTTTCCCCCTCCCTTCCCGCTCCCCCTTGCCTCATGAGCCCTTGATAATTTATAGATTGTTATTTTGTCATATCTTGCCCTATCCAGAGTCTCCCTTTCCCGCCTTCTCTGCCGTCCGTCTCCCAGGGAAGAGGTCACATGTGGATCCTTGTAATCAGTTCCCCCTTTCCAACCCACTTACCCTCCACTCTCCCAGCATTGCCCCTCACACCCCTGGTCCTGAAGGTGTCATCCACCCTGGATTCCCTGTGCCTCCAGCTCCCATATGCACCAGTGTACAACCTCTGCCCTATCCAGTCCTGCAAGGTAGAATTCGGATCATGGTAGTTGGGGGGAGGAAGCATCCAGTATCTGGGGGAAAGCTGTGTTCTTCATCGGTACTACATCGCACCCTGACTGACCCATCTCCTCTCCTAAACCCCTCTGTGAGGGGATCTCCAGTGGCCGACAAATGGGCTTTGGGTCTCCACTCTGCACTTCCCCCTTCATTCACTATGGTATACATACATACATACATACATACATACATATACATATTTTTTTTTTTCATGATGCCTTATACCTGGTCCCTTTGGCACCTCATGATCTCACAGGCTGGTGTGCTTCTTCCATGTGGACTTTATTGCTTCTGAGCCAGATGGCTGCTTGTTCACCTTCAAGCCTTTAAGACCCCAGACACTATCTCTTTTGATAGCTGGGCACCTTCAGCTTTCTTCACCACATTTGCTTATGCACCCCTTTGTCTTCAGCGATCCTATCATGGAGGTGTGCAGCCAATGATATGATTTTTTGTTCTTTGATGCCTGATAACTGATCCCTTCAGGACCATGTGATCACACAGGCTGGTGTGTTCTTCCATGTGGGCTTTGTTGCTTCTGAGCTAGATGGCAGCTTGTTTATCTTCAAGCCTTTAAGACCCCAGACACTATCTCTTTTGATAGCCGGGCACCATGAGCTTTCTTCACCACATTTACTTTTTCACCCGCTTTGGCTTCAGCAGTTGTGTCGGGAGGGTGAGCATCGTAGAGTGCCAATTTAATAAAAGAAAGTATTCATGCATTGAGGGAGTGCTTGAGTAGAGGAAAGGCTGGATTTTATGGAAGGCTGGCACCCAATGCTCTGTTACTAATCTGCCCGGCTCCAAAGACCACGGGAGGAGGGGCGGCGAGCCTCCTCCTGCCAGAGCGGACGTGCCCCTCCCATCCAGACCCACTCATGGATGTGCGGCTAGAACAGGCTAGTGGCCTGCTCGTCGAGAAGAAATCCTGACACTGGGCCTGGGCTGATGGAAGTCTGTGGTACTTCTCCTCTTTCGGTGGTGTAAGGGTTAGGAGTTGGGCTGCAAACTGAAAGGTCAGCGGGTTGAAACCACCTTAGGAGCAAGGTGAGGCTGTCGACCCCCATGAAGAGTCACAGTCTTGGCAGTGCACAGGGTCACTGTGAGTTGGAATCAAATCGATGGTAGTGACCGAGAGCCTCGGTCTGAATGGCAGGCGTGAACAGACTTATAACATGGTCCACACTGCTGATTTCTACAGGGCCCTCACCCTGTGTTGGCCCTTCTGGCCCCGACTCGGCGTCCTCGACAGCCTTCAGGATATAGAGCTGTGATTCTATCACAGAGCACTGATAGGTTTGCGGCTTCCATTGGACATTGGGGTGAACGATGTCCACATTGGGGGAGGGCCTGCCGGCTCGAGGTGCCTGGCACCCCTCTCTATGCTATGGTGCACAGTTTATAGACAGGACGAAAGAAGGGGCTCAAGAAAATGTTGGTTGAAGAACCATTTTTGATTCAATAGGCCTAGAGCCCTGGTGGCATAGGGAGTGATGAATTGGGCAGCGAACCACAAGGTCAGCAGTTTGAACCCATCAGGTGCTCCGTTGGAGAAAGATGCGGCTTTCTGCTCCTGTCGAGGTTTACTGTATGGGAAACCCAAAGAGGCGATTCTGCTCTGGCTGATCGGGTGGCTATGGGTCAGAATCCACTCATCAGCAGGGAATGAGATGTCAGCTGCCCTTGGAAGACAGTGCTGTGATTCTCGTGATTAGAATAGGTAGACTGAGGCACGGAGGCTATTTTTGCCTGCCTCTTCTGTGGTTTACATGCTGGGCTGCTAACTGCAAGATCAGCAGTTCTAAACCACAGACCTTCCGCTAGAGAAAGACGAGGATTTCTGCTCCCGTAAGAATGCCGGTCTCGGGAACGCCGAGGGGAAGTTCAACCTCGGCCTATAGTTTCACTAGGAGTCAGTTTAACTCGATGGCAATGACTTTGTCTTTTGGTTTTCTCCTGCTGTGTAGAGGATCAGGGACAGCTCTTCTCTCAGTCCCCCAGAGGCTAGGTGCTGTCACGTCGAATTCTGGCACGCAGCAGCTTCAGGTGACAGAATAGAGCTGCTCGGTGGGCTTTTCTTAGACTGGAATCTTTGCGGGAGGGAGTCCTGGGGGAACTGTGGACTGCTAACTGCAAGGTTTGCTGTTCAAACCCACCAGCTGCTCTCAAGGAGAAAGATGAGGCCGTCTTTTTCCTTATAGTCTCAGAAACCCTAGGTAGGCCTGCTGTGCGTTAGAAACAACTGGTGGCAGTAGGGTGGGGTTTTTAAAGAATCTTCATGGGAGCAGATGTTCTGGGAGCCTCTGGGTGGGATGGAATCACCAGCTTTTCCGTGCATAGCCAAGCACTTCACCGTAGCACTGCCTGGGCTCCCTGATAAATAGTGTGGGCTTCCAGGGTGTGGAACTCCATGCCTGCGGTCCCCAAGGGAGTGAATCCCCTTACCAAAGCCCAGGATTGCCCCAGGCTTTTTTCCGGTATATGAGAGTCCTCTGCTGGGGGACACCCATTCTGCCACCCGAGGCCCACCCAACCATGGTCACCGCTCTTGACGTAGCTAGTCCTGCTCACCTTTGTGGGTGGTCACCTGACCCCAAGTGGGGGCTGCACAGGGTGAAGGGAGAATGGGACAGGATCTGGTCCAGCCTTGGAAGCTGGAAACCCAAGCCTCTGAGAAGCAGCCCGCCTTTGCGGAAGTTGGGGCTGGGACTCGCCAATTGGAGCTCTGATGGGATATAGGAGTGGGGGTGGGGGGACAGTATAGAGGTCAACAAGGCTCGCCACATTTGTCTTGCAAGGAGCCAGCAGTGTTTGCTTCCTGAACCGGGATGTCCTCCCTAACACTGGTGTTTTCGCCTCCATGCAGCTGGTCCTTCGGGGTGTTGATGTGGGAGATCTTCACTCTGGGGGGCTCACCCTACCCAGGGATCCCCGTGGAGGAGCTGTTTAAGCTGCTGAAGGAAGGGCACCGCATGGACAAGCCTGCCAACTGCACCAATGAACTGTAAGAACCCCTAGCCCTCTCCGCCCCTTCTATCTCTGCTCCTTGGGGCCCCCTGAGCCCCAACTATCCAGACATGCACCCGGATGAAGGATGGCGGAGGTTTTCTGGGCTTGTTCCCAGCAGGGAGGCAGATATGGACCCAAACAACCATCCCTCTTCTGAAAGAGAGTCGAGCGGAGGCGGAAGGGGCAGCCTTTAACTCATGCAGGGCGTCTGGCTGCCCGTCAGAGGCACCCGGTCCCCCTCCGCACCCTGAGCTGGCCCATCTCCAGACTGTCATCAAGATCTACGTGGCTGACCCTCAGACACGGGTCAGAGCATGCTGGGGGGCGCAGTGCAGTGTGCTCCCTGCTAGGGTGTAGGACCAGTGAGTGACTCCCCCACCCTTGGTGTGGGGCCCAGCCTGGGCATGGCCAGCAGAGAATGGATGTCCCCGGGAGCTCGAGCCTCGTTCCAGCTTGGTCTCAACCACGTATCCTGTGGGAATGAGTTAGTGCCTCCTGGTTAACGTCCCACCTCAGAGACTGAAACTGAGCCCAGCTGCCATGCGCCCAACTCCAGGCTGCCTTCCAGAATAGCGAGACCCCCATGCCAGGCAACGTGCTGGTGTATGTGTGTGTGTGTGTGTGTATGTGTGTGTGTGTCCTGTGTCTTGTGCAGTAGCAGCAGTGCTCTGTGAAGGAGTCTGTCCGCTTTCCTGGGCCCCCACCCCACACCCATTCATTTACACCCACCCCAGGATTAATGAAGAAGAGATTGTCCCCAAGGAGGCAATGCCTATTGTGTGTCTTGGGTCATGGGGATTTTATACCCGTAATCCCGTGGGTGTTTTTGATGTAGAGTGGATGTTGGGTGAATGGCCAAGTTTTATAGTGTGTGACATAAAGGTGCCCTTTGTCTTCCCTGGCATTCCAGTGGCCTCTTCCAGCAGAGAAAGGCTGTCGAAACCCATGCTCAAGATAAGACCGGGAGAGGCGGCTCACCAAAGGGTTAATCCGGAAGTCCCTTGGGGGCCTGGTGATGGGGAATTAACACATCGGAGCCGCACTTTCACGTTGTGCCCTCTAAGCTTCGTTTGGGTGTTGGTTTTGAAAGGAACCAACCAAACCCAGTGTGTCTGACGGATAAGGTGGAAGTGCTTCAATTGACATTGGAGGTGGGGGGGTGGGGGTGTTGACCTGAGGCCAGCCTGCTAAGATCTCCACACCCCACTTTATTGCTATATTTGCTTAATTTTGGTGGTCTGGAGGAAACCCACTCTGTCTGCAAGATAGGCCCATCTTACCTCGAGGATTCCGCTGTGGGACCTATTTATTGGGTCCCTCCTCCCCTTGCCGAATGCTGGGAGGTACACACTGAATGAGGAGGAGGAAGAGCCGGGCAGGTGCGTGGTGTGAATGTTACGGGATACCAGTACCCTCATTGGCAGATGTACAGGACTTGCTCAGATCTTGGCTCTTCCCGTGAGCCCCCCAACTTGCCCAAAAGGTGTGGGTGTATGGATCCCATTGGGAGAGGTCACCCCGTGTCTGAGGTACTGGAAGCTGACCAACACGCCTTGCTTCAAGGGCACAGGGCGCCCCTAAGGCGTTTTGTGTAAAGAGATGTTTTTGTGGATCAGAGTGCTTTTCGGAGGGACTCAGCAGTGAATCTTTAGGGAATCTTGGCTTGGGAAGTTCTGGTACTTTTTGTGGGACTGAGCACGCCCTCCTATGGCTTGTTAAACCTGGCGAGAGTCACCTGCCAGCTCCAGGAAGGGCCCCACCTCCAGGAGGGGACTCACCTGGGCCACCGTCCATCTTGTCCCAGGTACATGATGATGCGAGACTGCTGGCACGCGGCGCCCTCCCAGAGACCCACCTTCAAGCAGTTGGTGGAAGACCTGGATCGGATTCTCACGCTCACCACCACCGAGGTAAGCGAGAACAGGCCTTGGGAGGCCCCCTCCCCGGATTGGGGTCTGTGGTGGGGTTTTCGCATTTCCCCCTGGGGTCAGTTAAACTGCACGTTCCTTTCAATCCCGATGGCTTCAGAACTGTCCTGTGTGGGCTCTGGTGGAGTGTGCGGGGTACACTGCACTGTGGGTAGGGGGTGGGGGCAGAAATGGGGAGGTGGGGGGGGGAGCAGGGTGCCTGCGCCCTGGCCCCAAGTGTGCAAGCTGCTGCAGCTTTGCCAGACTGGGAGCCGGACATTGTAAGCTCGGTCTTCATAAACCATGCAATGCGCCCCCAGGACTTCCGGGTGATAAAGGATGTGGCCTATGGTCCTGTGCTCTGTCTGTCTCTCACTGTCACTCTCTCTCCGATAACACTCCCTGCCGCCAAGTCGATGCAGACTCATGGTGAGTCCGTGGGACAGGGTAGAACGGTCCAGGAGTTTCTGAGCCTGTAACTCTTCATGGGAGTAGAAAGCCTTTACCTTCTGCTGGGACACACCCATTTCCGTGGCTGCACCAGCAAGCCTTTAGGGATAGGGAAAGCTGCCCCGAAGGGGGTCCCCCGGGCATTGTGGCTGCGCACAGGGTGGCTGTGCTTAGCTGCTAACCGGAAGGTGGGAGGTTCAGGCCCACCCAAGGGTGCCCCAGAAGAATGGGCTGGTGTTCTACGTCAGACACCAGCCAGTGAAAGCACTCTGGTTCCTCCGGACTGGTATGGGGCCGGCCCGAGTCAGCATGGACTACCAGTAGCGGTGGCACTCTCAGTGTCGCCTGGACCAGTAAGGGCCCACATGAGCGAGACCCTCACTGGTAAAGGGAACGGTGTTCACGGTGATCAGCCGGCCGTCAAACAAAAAAAAACAACCCCCACCCCCCCACGAAACAAGAGTTGTTACCCTGACAAGAGGCCTGACAGCATGACCCCCCCCACCCCACCCCCAAGATTCGAGAAGAAAAGCGATTGAGAGAAAAGAGAGAGCGCTTAATCTGGCCGGAGGAGACTCAGCCTGGTGAGTCCCGCCGGCTGGTGCGGTCCCAGGGGAGAATGCCTCTGCGACCTTCGGAAGTTGAAAGGGAAGGGACCTTCAAGAGGTGAGGGGAAAGGAAGGGAGCGGGAAACAAAACCCGAAACTTTCTTCTCCTGCCAAAATGCTTCCACAAACAGTTCCTTTAGCACTGGGCTCGGGAGCCCCCGATAGCCTATCAGATTGGAAAGTTGATGGCTCTGTTTGGGAACATTGCCGGTTTTTAAAATAGGATCCCGGGTCCCGTTTGGTGCGGGGGGCCGTTGGTTTCCACGTAAAGTGGGCCCTGGCGCCTGGAATTTCTGCATTCTGGCATCCTTCGGGAGAGAGTGCAGAATGCCACATTGTCTAACGGATATAAAGATCGAAGTTTCTTTCCTTCTGGAAACCATTACCACATGCTGGATTTTAACAACGGCTGCTTTTAGGACAGCCTTTCGTTTTTATCACTGTAAGCAGAATGCGCTCTTTTGATGTGGGCGTGCTGTTCCCAGTCCTGCGGGTCGTGCTGATGCTGCTAGAGCCGACACATCCCCAGCTCGGAAAGGGACTCTGCAGCCAACCCTGGTGCTGCCTAAGAGCGGGCTGGCTTTTGAAATGTCTAGTTCCAATCTCCCGAGGGCTCCTCTGGTAGCCTGGGGCCCTTTGTGCTGTGGTCTACTCTTTCTGCCCCCTTCCCAGCAAAGCCACGCATCTTTGGTTTCCGGCAGGGGGTGGGGTGAGTGGGTGAGCAGCCCCATCCCCAACGTGCCAGCTCAGTTGGGCCCGGGAGACACAGAAGTCCCCCAGCGTAGAAATCTCAGACTCCTGAAGCCGGCATTGCCTGCTTTCCCTGTCGAGCACCCTTGAGTGGCGGGCTTTGCTGTACCCCAATCAGCCCCAGGCAGTGTGTGTGTGTGTGTGTGTGTGTGTGTGTGTGTGTGTGTGTGTGTGTGTCTAAGACTCTCCTTTGGGACTCTGCACTTCGAATTTCAGATCATTGTCTCTGAAGTTCTGTAATTCGATTCCACATGTGGGCCCTGACATGGTCATTTTCTCGATGCTTTCTGGACACTTGAAAATATAAAAAAACATTCCTGGCTCACAGGTGATTCAGACAGCAGGTCAGATATGGTGGTCCTGCTTAAGGACCCCAAGAGCCTTGCCCTTCGTTGGTGGGTGCCAGCACCCTCCCCTCAGGTCCCCACTCCCCTCCAGCAACATCCAGGGATGCAGACTTTCTGAATTTCTGTTCCTCAAAACTTTACACCCTAACCTCCATTTCCCTCAACTACGTCTCCCGGCAGTCCTTTGTGACTTCAACACACGGGGACCCTTTCTCAGGCTGTTTCCATGCTCAGCTCTCGAGAGTTTTTGCGAGGTGCGAATCGTATCCATTCACTTGCCCACTTGGTGAGGACACGTTGCCCTGAGTTAGCCTAGAAACATGGCGCTCAGAGTCTCGGCTCTTTACAGGGGGCCTGGGAACCTCACGTGTTGTGATGTCGGCTTTTGCTGGGGTTTGGATGGGACCCGTGGACCATATGGGTGGGGAGCAGGTTGGGCCAGGTCCAAGTCCGCTGAGTTCAGGGATTCCCCCGGGGCTGGGGTGGGGAGGTGCCAGTGGTTAAGGTGGAGGATCAGGTCCATGCAGAGGCACCTAGGAATAAAGGCCTGGTGATCTACTTCCCAACAATTAACCATTGACTACCCGGTAGGAACCAATTCAACTGTCAGGCAGGGTCGCCTTGAGCTCCCAGCAACGGGTTTACGTGGAGTAACTGCCTGGCACCCACGGCCCAGCGAGGCTCTTTTGCATTTATTCTCCACTGCTTGGTCCAAAGCGGGTTCCAAAACCCACCTGGGTGGATGAGGTTTCGGCCGTGGAGAGGTCTCTGTGAAGCTGAGCTGGGCTGGCTCCCCCTGAAGCTTCCACGGAGCCTCCCTCATTCCCAGCTCTCTCAACCCGCTTCCCAAGAGCCTGAAATAAAACTCTTCTCTCCCCTTTTTCCAGGACTACGTGGAGCTCACGCAGCCTCTCGAACCATACTCACCTTGCTATCCTGACCCGAGATGAAATAAAACATCTCTCTCCCCTCTTTCAGGACTACTTGGACCTCACGCAGCCTCTCGAACAGTATTCTCCTAGCTACCCCGACACAAGGAGCTCTTGTTCGTCAGGAGACGACTCCGTCTTCTCTGCGGACCCCATGCCTTATGATCCCTGCCTGCCTCCGTGCTCGCACGTAAACAGCAGTGTTCAAACATGAGCGGAACTGTCCTCCTGTCCCCACGCGGGCTGGCACCGGGAGCCACCTACACTGAGCAGGGAGGCCTGGCCTCCGCTTGTATATATGGGTCAGAGGAGTAAATCATGGGCACGGTCGCCGCCATTATCCTCCTCCTCCACCTCCTCCTCCTCCTCATCATCATCATCATCGTGCGTGTAAAGAGTTATACAGTCAGTCGGGAACTCTGCCAGGCAACCTCTGCTCGGAAGAGAAGAATGTTCAGGGGACCCTGAACTGCCGTGGGCCCACCGCGTGAGCCCTCTGCCCCGCTGCCCGCAGGCACTGGCCAGGGGCCCGTGGGACTCCAGGCGAACGCCAGTTCTGCCGTCCGTGTTAATTTTGTAAGAATTGGAGAAAATATATGTCAGCACATACTTTCAGAGCACAGATGCAGTATATAGGTGCTGGATGTATGTAAATATATTCAAATTATGTATAAATATATATTATATATTTACAATGAATTATTTTTTGTATTGATTTTAAATGGATGCCCCGATGCACCTAGGAAATTGGTCTCGCGCTTCTGTTTTTTGTTTTTTTTTAAACTAGCTCTTTGCTTAATGCCGTTCTTACACGGAACTTCTAATTTTCACCCAGCAGAGGTGGGAAGGAAAAAAGAAAAACAAAAAAAACCAACTCTTGCTTTCAGGGAAAAATATAACATTAATTTATTAATGAATTGGTAATATACAAAACAATTAATCATTTATAGTGTGGTTGGTGGTTTTTAAAAAATAATGATATTACGTGGCATTCCTATGCAGGCAGTACCAGGGCCTAGGGAATCGTTGCTCACACTGAACTGGTTGCCGGATCCTTTGAAAAGAGAGCTAGTGATAGTGCCTGGCCCTTTTGGCAGGCTCGGGGTCGGGGTGGGGGTGGGGGGTGTAGCTCGGATCTATTTGAGTTTGCCCATCCTGAAAGAGCCCTCATCTGGGGAAGGTACTCCGTTCCCACAAGGGTGGGTCTTCTTGGGACCCAGGGCTCGCTGACCTCTCCTACCAGGACCAATGGGAGCCGCCGAGTCCTCTTCAGAAGATGAGTTGAGATGAGAGTGGGGTGCCCGGTGCTGGCAGCTGGCCCTCTGCCCCAACTTGCACGTTGATCAGATGGGCCCAGGCTCGTAGCAGTGACCAGTGGCGTCCAATCTTCAGTCCCTCGAGAAGCCTTTCAAGGGTCTTTACGACCCACAATTGGAAACAAACCCACCCAGAGTGGTTCTGCTGCCCTCCCCTCTTTTCAAAGGATCGTGTCTGTCAGATTCCTCCAGGGCCTCTTGGAAAGACCAGGCCGGTAATCGATGGCCTCAGGTGAGCCACCGTTGCCACGTTGTTCTGTGTCCATGTACCTACCGTGTGTGGCTTCGAAGCTCTCACTCACCTTGCTGTAGCCGTGCAACGTGAATGCACATACACTGACTTTACGTGTCTCAGAAATTGGAGAAAGTATTTAATAAATCCTGTTAATTTTTATACTGACAATAAAATGTTTCTACCGATATTAATGTTAACAAGACAAAATAAACGTCATGCAGCTTATTTTTCTAATAAGTGTGTCCTACCCACTGGTGTCCTGTGCTTGGAGTTCTGGGATCCCTGCGTGATGGCGTGGAAGCCCCACCTGGGGAGAGGCCCTAGCTTGCTGCAAAGAGGGGAGGTGGACCAGCAGTCTTGGCTGGGGCCAGGTGTACCCGGGGCTGGTTAGTCAGATGGAAAATCAGAGGTTGGTCCGTGCCCTGGCTTGCCTGTCTATTAGAACCTCAGGATGATCACTTTGGTTCTCATCGTTTCCATTCCAGGAAAGAAGAAGAGAGAAGACAGACTTTGGAACCCCAGCTAAGCTCCCAGAACCTTCTGGAGCCCTTGGGGGTTATAAAGAGCTGTCCTTGGGGCCTTTGGTGGGTTTAAGACTGGGAGTGAGGAGCTCATAGGGGCCATCAGGAGGGTGGGCCATCATCCTGGGGGTGCAGTTGTCCACTTGGGCTGACATTTCCTTACCAGGAGAGCAGGGCTGAAAGGAACCCTGTGGCCCAGCAGGCTGCTAACCACAAGGTTGCCGGTTCTAACCCAGCTGCCGCTCTGCCTGTCCCTGTAAAGAGTCATCGTCTCTGAAACTCTAGGGACAGTTCTTGAGGCAGTCTTGACTCAATGGCAATGGTTGAAGAGCAGATCGGCTATAATGCCACCCAAGAGAATGTGACTGGAAACACAGGGGATGTACATGAGGTGAGACCCCTAAGGAAGAATTATGTGTCTCTGCCCCTTGTCGGAAAGAAGAGCAATGAATATCTAAGACACATTGAAACAAAGAGTCCAATGGACTAATAGACCAACATCAGGCTCCATGATCCCGAGACCAGAACTACTAGATGGCACCTGACTACCTCTCCCAAGTACTATGATCTAAAACAGAAGGTACTAGACAGTGTAGGAATAGAGATGTGGGACAAAACTCAAAATCATAAAAGAGACCAAACTTATTGATCAGACAGGAACTAGAGAGACCCCCAAGACTAAGGCCCTTATTCACTCTTAAGATCTGGAACTGAACACACCCCCAAACAACAACCAAATTCACTGCCATCGAGTCAGTGCTGACCCTGTTGGACACAACAGAAGCATCCAGTGAGTTTCCGAGACTGTCTTTTTATGGGAGTAGCAAGTCCCATCTTTCTCCTTCGGTGTGGTTGGCGCCTTTGAACCGCTGACCTTGCAGTTAGCAGCCTGATACACAATCATTATACCACCAAAGCCCCTCTCTTCAAACACACTCCAGTGACTCAAATTTTCTAGAGGGATATGCATTGGACTGCTAAGCTCAAGGTCAACAGTTCAAAAACCACCAGGTGCCCTGTGGGAGAAAGATAGAGTTTTCTACTTCTCAGAAACACATGGGGGGGGGGCAATGGCATTGTTCTCTGCCCTCTAGGACCAGATGAGATCAAAAGGGCAGCATTTCCCCAAGGACAAGGTCAGGAAACACCAGGAAGAAGTGGGGTGCGTGAGATGGGACATGGAGGGGAAGGCCATGGAGGAGACGACTAAAACCTTAAAACATGCTGGATGAAAGAAGACGCAAAAGGAGCTGAGCTCACCCCCAAACAACCACCAAAGTCACTGCACGTTTTACATAATCCCGTGCCCACTAATGTCCTTAGTTGATTTGGGCAGAGATCGGATTAGTGGTCGCCAGGGGGTGGCGTGGTGGCGACTTAAGGGAGAATAGGGAGAGTGCTAAGGGGTATGGGGTTTCCTTTTAGGGGGATGAGAAACATTCTCAGAGTAGTGATGGTTACACAATCTTATGGCTGCACCAAAACCCACTGGGTTTTTTTTTCAATCTCAGCAAGAGAAAAAGGAACCTTTATGGAATACCATCTTCCAGAAGCTGGGCTTATGGCAAGACTCTGAGGCAGGGACAGCCCGCTTTATAGTCGAGAGAAGGAAAATCCAGGCAGGGTTTGTGACTTGCCATCAGCACTTGGCTGTAAGAAAAACAGCAATCTAGCTCTGTCCAATCCCATCGTGTCCTGTTTGCTCAAGACCGTTTCCCAACGTCTACAAACCTCAGGCCAAGCATCAGTTTCCTAATCTACGATAATAGAGTCCTCTGGACCCAGCCCCTCTAGAGCCCTGATTAGCTAGCACAAGCTAGAAGATCCATTTCTCTTACTTTCAGAGTGCTTGTCCTGTTCCGATCCACGGCTGTTTCAAGTAGGCCGGGCCTGCTAACACGTCTTTCAACCCTGGGCTACTGGCAATGAAATGGAAGCCCAAGTGGACAACTGCACCCCCAAGGCCATAGCCCATCCCCCTGGCGGCCCATGAGACCCTCACAAACTGCCTCAAACCAAAACAAGTTCCAAAGACAATCTTTCATAACCATCAAGGACTCTGGAAGGAAGAATCTGAGACTTCCCGGAAGGCATTAGCAGAAGCTACGGCTCAAAGACTTGATGGAATACCAATGAGATGTTCCCCAAAACTGATGCTGTGTTGAAAGCACTCACTAGTGTGAGCCATGAGATGTAGAGGGCAGCTACTTAGTCAGCGGGCTGACAGATACCAGATTTGTGTCCATTCCAAATAAGGTGACCCAACGGAATGTGAAAGTTGTTGAGCGAGATCCTTAGGAGCACATGCAAGTCAAACTTTACATGTGCTCATTTAATTTAAAACTGAACTTAATGAGGATAATTCAAAACTGGTTGCAACAGTACAGTAAGGAGGTCCCAGAAACTCGAGCCAGATTCAGAAGAATATGCGTGGCATGAGGCATATCGTTGCTGATGTCAGAGAGCTTGGCTGAAGCAGAGAATGCCAGATGTTTACTTGTGTTTTACTCACTCTGCACATTGCCACTTCAGTTCTAGTATCATTTTGAGAATTTGTCATCAAAGGGGGGGAGGGGGAGACCCTAAACCATATAGCCCACGAGAAGAAACATACCTTGCTCTCTCTCCCTCCCTCCCTCCCTTTCTTTAAATTCGTTTTTGGCCAGTAGGATTTGATGTGAATCTTGGAACTTTTGGGGTTGACTTGCCCTCTAGGAGCTGAGCCCACTCGATGGCAGTCCGTTTGCTGGGTTGATTGATACCTCCTAGGGAGTTGATGCCAGCTCAAAGACCTTTGTATGAGCATCTTTAACCAAGTACAGATGACATGCAAAGACTGGATGTTCCAGGACACCTCATCGTGCTCATGTGGAACCTGTACACAGACCAAAAGCAGTTGTTTGAACTGCATGATTTAAAATCAGGAGGGTGTGCCCCGGGGTGGTATCCTGTACACTGAGCAAATAATCGAGACGCTGGGATATATGAAGAAAACTTGCCAACAGGATCGAAGGAAGTCTCATTGACAACTTGTGGTATGCAGATGTACAACCAGGCTTGCTGAGCGCCAAGAGGACTTGAAGCATTTTCTGATGAAAACCAAAGAACACAGCCTTCAGCACGGTTACCACTCAGTGTAGAGAAAGAAAAATTCTTACCACTAGACCGCTAGATAACATCAGGATAAACAGAGAAGAGACAGAAGTTGTCAAAGATTTTACTTTACTTGGATCTACAAGCAATGCTTATGGAAACAGCAGTCAGTAAATCAAACACATATTGCATTGGGGAAATCTGCACAAAACCTCCTTAAAATGTTCAAGTGCAAAGACGTTACTTAGAGGCTTACAGTGTGCCTGACCCAAGTCATAATCTTTTCCATTGTCTCATATGTATGAGGCAGCTGGATAATGTCTAAGGAAAGCTACCAAATAATTGATACCTCTGAATTATGATGTTCCCTGCATCCTGCAAAAAAAAAAGAAAAGAAACTATCCTGGACTTCTAGAATAAACCTATCTTGGAGGAAGTGCGGTCAGAGTATTCCTTAGAAATAAGGATGAAGAGACTTTGTCTCACATTTTGGACACGTTGTCAGGAGAAACCAGTCCCTGGAGAAAGACACCATGCTTGGTAAAGTACAGGGCCAACGTAGAACCGGAAGACCCTGCCCGAGATGGACCGACCCAGGGGCTGCAACAATGGGCTCAAACAGAATGACAGTGAGCACAGCGCAGGACCAGGCAGTGTTTTGCTCTTTGGTCCAAGAGGTCACTTTCATACAGTTCCTCGTGATGCGGTGATCCCCCCCAACCAGAAAATTATTTTCCTTGCTTCTTCATCACTGTCATTTTGCTTCTGTTATGAATCAGGCGACCCCTGTGAAAAGGTCATTCAACCCCTCCCCCCCAAAGGGGTTGCGACCCACAGGTTGAGAAGCACTATTGTAAACCATGTGAAACCAGAAGCTCGTAAGGTAGAAATCCATCCGCGAAAGAAAAGGCAAATAGTGTCCGCCAAAGGAGTGACACAAAAGTGGTATGATTGCACCTTCTCTGTCGCAGGCCGAGTCATACAGAGAAGCAAAACCAGTGAAGGTTACTTACATGTCCATCTCTAAAGAAAGTGGTTGTGAAGTGGGCAGCTTCCCGTGAAGGGCTGTTCCAAGTCAGATGCCAGGCTGGAGGCTTCTCCTGACTCCTGTAGCTGCGGGAGCCGATGAACCCAAGATCAGGTCAGAAGGCAGGCTTCTGGCTGCAGAGGCAAACGGATCCAAGGTCAACAGGTAAGATGTCAGGCTGCTGGTGACCTCCAAGGTCAGAGGGCCATCTGGCTAGTCATTGGCGCAAGCCTAAAGAGCCAGAAGTAGAAGCAGGAGCCAGATACAAGATCCAGACCCAGCAAAAGGCAAGTGGGCTTTCCCACAGCATCCATTCATATTGGAAGCAGGCCACACCCCCAAGGAAACATCATTTCGACTGGTTGCTGCTTCTTGTAGATCCCATTATAGAGGTGATTGCATTGTGTTAGAGCTCATCATGGGGGTTTACTAGGTTACCTAGAATCCTGGCCCCGTCAAGTTGACACGAAACTGTCAATGTCAGAAGCAGAAAACTTGCAAGGCTTGGGAAAATCAGGCTGCCTGGTCAAGTTCCGGCTCTCACAGGCTTAAGGGACCCATTGGAGCGTCACTGTAATGGGCCCAGCTACTGCCCTTTGAAAATGCCGTGAGAGCTGAGAGACTTCTGAGGAAGCCTCTGGGGACGGAAGAGTTTAGATGGGATCAGTTTGATCTCTTTCCGCCTGGTGGAAAATAGCAGGAAGCATTCCCACATGATGTAAGAGAGGTTAAAAATGTCCATGGCTGGGACCCCCGAATGCATACCAAAGACCCCCTTCTATGCCAAAGGAAGCCTAGCGAGCTTGCACGCCCCGCCCCCCTCATGTGCTGTTCTGTATGCATGCAGGCCGCTGTTCGTACCCCGCCTGTGTTCTGATGTTATTTATTTTTTGATGTTTTGGAAGATGAAAGCAGAGTTTATCTTCTCTCATATTTCATCCCAGGAAGCTTTGAGATGACTTGGCGGGGCACCACAGGCGGGGACAGCAGATGCTTCCCCATTGTAAGTGACGTCCTGTAAAGGCCTTTCTTAGGCCTCCCTCCCCCACCCCCCTTTGAGGTTTCCGGAGGTTTGGATGGGCTGATCAGAATGGCTTCAGGTCCCATCCCAGGGTTACGGGAAGCAGGTGCCCCCTACAGCTCCAGCTGCCGAGACGTCCTCCCTGGAATAACTACGGCTGGTCCCTGCCCGTCTGCACGGTGGAAGCCCCATGAGTGAGCCCAGGCTGGGGACAGACTAGCTGAAGATACCTACGTGGGAGGTGATTTTCCCTCTGCTAATGGGCTCCTCTGGGTATCAGAGCTTTTGACTCTGCATTTTCCTCATAGCCAGTTGTTCAAGGAAGGGCACTTAGCCACCTGGTACCTGTCAAAATCCGTAGAGCAGCGTGTTTGAGAGAGAGAACCTCGGTGAGTTTCTAAATTAAGAAAAGTAAGGTGGGGCGGGGTGGGGGTTGGCATTTTCTGTAAAATGGTCCCTTCGTCGAATGATTGTGAGGATTACATGGGACTTTATCTGGGGCACCAAGCACTCCCTCCTGCAAGGCTCTCACAGAGTAGCTGATGTCAAGGAGACTGTAGATACAGAGACGGAGGGACACAGAGGCTGCGGCGATCGCCCGCAGAGCAGTGGCATCGATTGCGACTTGTGGTAAGCCCCCGTGGCACAGCAGACCGCCCCATGGGGTTTTCAAAGCTGCCGTCTTTACAGAAGGAGCTCGAATGCCGCAGTAGATACTCTCTTGGCTGAAAGGCTGCCTGGTGGTTTGAGCCTGCTGGCCAGTCCTTGGGAGAAACAGGTGACCGTGAGCTTCCATAAAGATCTACAGCTGTAGACCCTCCTGGGACAGCCTTATTCTGTGCTATGGGGTTGCTGTGAGTTGAACTTGGCGAGGGCAATACGATTTTTTGTTTTCATCTTTGGGGATGCAGATCCGCAGGTCTTTCTCCTCCGAAGCTGCTGCCTGGGTTTGAGCTGCCACCCTTTTGGTGAGCGCCCCCCCCCCCCCCAGTGTTTAACCCTTGATTCCACCAAGGCTCCTTAGAAAGATGGACAGACAGAGATGGAGAGACTGATGTAAGACAAAATAGGATCTATCTGTTCAATGCCGGTGAAGAACCGTTTTGAAATCGCCAAGCCGTTGCAACTTTTACCACAGTTACCTCTCCACCCTCAGACAGTTTTGAACAAAGAAGCATTTGATGCATTTTATTACTATTACTTTTGGCTTTGTTTAACAAGTTTTCTTAGCACTTCATCCACAGGTCATACAACTCAGTAATTTAATCGTATCAAGAAGAGTTTTTATATCGCTGAAGAAAAATGATCGGGAATGTTTAAGATCACAACTTGCACGTACATCCTCTTCAACTGGTCTGAAACAAGCATCAGCACCCTCCAGGCAATGCCCTGTAAGGGCTCAGGCAACAACGACACGTTTTCAGAAGGCTGCAGACCGAGATGCTGAATGGGTGAGGTACCAAGATCCAGGAGGCAGCTTGGAAAGGAAGCAGGAGCTGGTGGGGTGTCTGCAGGGGAAGCAGGCGTGGCCCCCTTCGTGGTGGTGGTACTAGGTCAGCAAATGGGTACCTCGACCAAAGGAAGCACCACAGGGACCAAGTCCCGTCTGCTCCACGAGTTAGGATTGTGCATTGCTCAGGCGCCACCCCGCTGCGGAATCCTCAGGAATTGGGAACGTGGCACAGGAAGCCGGCAGGGCTGGAGAGGCATGTATAAGCCCAGCGTGGTCTGCGAGGGTGTGCACCGGGGTTCCGTGGCTCATGTTTGGAGCCCAGCAGCTCTTCTGGGACAAGGTGGAGGGATCTTTACACTCTTTAATTCAGCAGGAGAGAAAGTCGCAACAGCTGTTTCCCTTCCTGCACCGCCCAGACTCGGCCATGACTCTGCCCTTTGGTGGCCTGGTGCTTAGTTTGTGTTTAACCCCAAATGCAGGAACTTCTGGCTCCTCACTGGCTTCCCCAAGTGACGGCAGGGCTGGAAAAGAGAAAGCTAAATTAAATCTGTTCCCTCGAGGGGGATGGGCTGTGGGTATGGAGAGGGGCTTGCTCTGAGATCACCAGATCAGGGCTCTACTGAATTCATCTCATCACCTGCCTTTGTACTGCCCATCTGCTAGGAAGAGTTTTTACTTTATTGAACCGGTGCAAGTGAAGAATAATTTTTGACATAGGAAGATTACATGAAATTCCAATCTGGTGTCCATCTACAATTCCATCGGACATAGACATACGTATTCCTTTATGTATCGGGGGTGGGGGGGGAGAGAGAGAGAGAGAGAGAGAGAGAGAGAGAGAGAGAGAGAGAGAGAGAGAGAGAGAAACTGTGTTGACTCCTACTCGTGATCTCACCCACACAAACTAAAAGGCTGCCCAGGCTGCTCCATGCTCAACACGGTCCCTGTAGTTTGAGTCTATCATGTGGCTGCAGTGCCGATCCATCTCACTGAGAGTCTCCTTTGTCCTTGTTGACCCTCTAGGCCGCCGAACTTCATGCCCTTCTCCTAGTACGATGTTGTATGCATTGGGCTACTGACCACAAGGTCACAAGTTCAAAATCCACCAGTCACGCCTCAGGAGAAAGATGAGGTTTCTACTCCGGAAAAGAGTTACAGTCTCAGAAACTCACAGGGGTCAAGTCCACCTTGTCCTACAGGGTCTCTGGGAGTCAGTATCGACTCAAGGGCAGTGAGTTTGTTTTGTTTTTGTTTTGGTTGCCGGGTTCAAAGCAATTGAATCAAATGATGCTCTGTTGGGATCGACAGGTTTGTGTGGGCTGTTTTTCAGAAGTAGATGGATGGTCAGCCCGGTTTCTCTGCCTAGTTTGCTGAAGTCTGGGAACTCTGTTGAAATGGGTGACCCTCCTGGTATTTGAAATCCTGGTGAAATCACTCCCAGCATCACAGCAACACCCAAGCACGAATGGACAGACGGACGGACAGACAGATGGACGGACTGACTGACAGGTGGGTGGTAGCATTGGCCTATGATAAATAAATAAGCTATCCTCGGTGACTGCTATTTTAAAAATCATTTTATTGGGGGATCGTACAACTCTTATCACAATCCAGCCAGTGTGTCAAGCACAGTTGCACATCTGTTGGTCTGTGACTGCTTTTGTGCTAAAATGGCAGAGTGGAGTCTTGGTAGAGCTGACAAGATTTAGTCTGATGTCCTTCAGGAGCAAAGTTTGTGGACCGCTGGCTTGAGGTCCCATTCCGATGTCGAGTCCACACAGGTGGCTGGGTTAAGCAGAGCGTCCAACAATGAGGTCCTGGCATTGGGTGGGGCTTTCACAAACGGGGCTATCTTGGAAGAGGCATATGTGGGGTGGGACTGAAAGTCAGGGGAAAGGCCCTTCAGCCCAGTGGGGTGTTTGAAGAGCTGGAGATTGGAAATGGCCAGTGCGATCTGTCTGAACCAGCCTGCTGGCGCCCCGTCTCCCCTGGAGCTCCATGCAGGGACATGCCCGGGGCCCTGTCAGCGCAGGTTGCCACAGAGATCCACAAACCAAAGGCTAAATAAACAACGTGGGGCTTCCAGGAGGAGGGCCATGCGAGGCGAACATTTGGGTGTGAGTGACGGCTGTTTGGCAGGAAGGGGATTGGATCTCTCTGGCACAGGGACACCCCTGTACTGTAACCTTCTGTCTGCAGCCGCCGCAGGGCTGGGACACCAAGGTCAGGGGCAGGGCAGCCTCTTGGCAGTCTGGTTGGCCGGGTTGAATTTTCCATGTGCTGGTGCTTGCAAACACTCATCTTTCCATGGAAGAGATGGGGCACCAGCATCCTTGGCGTTCTGCTCCAAGGACACAGATCACCTCCTCCCCCCCCCCCCCAGGTCGCAACAGCACTGTCAAGGACACATGCGCTGAAAGGCTGGACACTCGAGTAACTGCAATGCCTGTGAGGGGGTTCAAAAAATTCCTGGCAAAGTTCCATCACCTCCTAATTCCATCCCCCACCCCCCAACAGCTTTGTGTAACCTCTTCACAATTGCTTCCAGGCTACTAGCCCCAAGGTCAGTGGTTCAAAACCACCAGCTGCTTGTAGGGAGAAAGATGAGGCTTTCTACTGGTGTAAAGAGTTACAATGATAGAAACCCACAGGGGCAGTTCTACTCTGTCCTTATCAATCGTAATTGACTCAGTGGCACTGAGTTAATGGAGGCTCACTTGTTTGTCTCGTTAATAATCCATCTCATGTTGTGTTGTTGTTGAGAAGGTAACAGAACACGGGCCTCGACCCGTACCCTTCCATGACAGCAATGCCAAGCTTGGAGTTGTGCGACCCTCCACCCACCCTCGCCCTCTTCTGAGTTTTTTCTTCCTCATCTGTAGACGCTCTGCTCCCTGCTGTCCCTGCCCACATTGGCATTGCTGTTGTCAATTTGACCCCCAAGCCAAGGGATCTTAAGAAGCACAGTGCTCAAGGCAGACACTCTTCACTCATTAAGCCAAATTGCTGTTTGGTTTTGAAGCTAAGTCAGGAGCTGCTTTGGGTTTAAGGCTTGAAGGTTGTTGAAGGGCAGGGCTTCCTTGATCCTCCACACCTAACGGCCAAAGCTCTGTGTCCAGTGAAGGCTCTTTCAAAGGGGGGGCGAGTGGGGGGAGGGGTTGCGGAACAGACTTCCAGGAGCTGGGATTTGAAATATTCCTAACCTCATGAGCCCCGGTGGCATAGTAGTTATATGTTGGGCTGCTCACGGCAAAGTCAGCAGTTCAAAGCCACCAGCCACTCCATGGGAGAGAGATGAGACTTTCTACTCCTGTAAAGAGTTGCAGGCTCGGAAACCCATAGGGACAGTTCTACCTTATCCTGTAGGCTCCATGTGAGTTGGAATTTGTTCGATGGCAGTGAGTTACTCTGTTTTGTTTTAACCTCAGTTTAGAACCCCTGGTGGCATAGCGGGTTCCTTGTCGGGCTGTTAACTGTAAGGTCAGCAGTTCAAACCCACCAGCTGCTCCATGGGCAAAAGCTGAGGCTCTCTGCTGCTGTTAAGCCTTGGAATTACAGCCTTGGAAGCCATCTAGATATAGGGTCGCTAGGAGTCAGAATCGGCTTGATGGCATTGAGGTTTTTGTTTTTTCTCATCATTCTCATCTTGGATTCTTGACTATTTCACCATCCATGGAGGCCTTCCTGCCCGACAGGTTTCAGCCAGTTTTCCAGACTAAGACAGACTAGCAAGAAAGGGCTGGTGATCTACTTTTGAAAATCAGCCAATGGAAAACTTACGGATTACAACGGTCGGATCCCCAGCCAGTCATGGGGGCGATGCAGGACCAGGCAGTGGTTCATTGGGTTGTGCTTGGGGTCCCCACGAGCAAGGGCAGACTTGAGGACAGCTAAATGCAAGGACAGCTGTACACCACAACAGGGCGCTTCGGTTCCCGAGGCAACAGAATGGCAGAGCAGCTCAGCCCTCGATTCCACCTACTGCTTCCCCAGGTGAGCGGAGCTGGAGGGGGGCGGGGGGTGGGAGGACATCACACACACAATAAATGCCAGCAGGTCCGAGGGCTGGCAACCAAGTGCCGGGTCTGGTTTCGGCGCCCCCTTGCCTGTTAAAGGAGCTTTCCAGCAAATCAAGCACTAAGCCCTTATTTTTCTGACCTGAAAGCAGGTGAGTTTAGTCAAGTGCAGGAGACGAGCGATGAAGGGAACCCCTGGAAAGGGACACCAGGAGACCCTGGGCGGCTCCCCTGGGGTGAAAGCCTAGACCCTTCTAGGTCTGGGGCGGGCGCGCGCAGGCGGAGGCGAGGATGTAAGTGATGCCCCTTGAAAGGTAGACATTGTTGGCCTGACCTGATTTACACGGCACCTGTGGACCCAGGATAACATGAGAAGGGCGCCGGGCAGGGACAGGCGGGTAGCTGTGGGCGCGTGCAGCGGCGGCAGCTCTCAACACAATGAGCACATTCAGCGGGCCTCTGCTGGCCCACTGGACAGGGCCTTTCGGGCTTTTAGGAGCTCTGAGACATCTCGAGATGCCACATCTGCAGAAGACCTGCTGCTGGTGGGTGGGGATGGGGTATAGATGGTTCCAGAACTTGCCAGAAGACAGCTGAGGCTCTGCAGTCGTCAGAGGAGGGAATTTGAGAAGTTGGCTTGGAGGTGCTTTTGTGCAGTGGAAAGGGGGGGGTGTGTGCTGTTTGCATGTTGGCCCATCAAGGAATCTTGGTGGCTGCATTGTGCAAGAATCGCTGCGGAGCTTGCTCACGTGTCCACTCGGATTCCATGTCTCGGGGGTAAACTCCCCAGCAGGGCGTCCAACCGGAAATTCTGGCCGGGCCTCGGGACATCTTTTTTCCATGCATCTGAAATGAACTCGTATGTCACTGAGACTCCGGATCCAGGTTGTTCTTCCCTTTTTCAGCCACTCGGACCCATGTTTAGATCCGGAGGGTTTGGTTTATTTTATTTACATGTTTGCTTGTTTATTCTCCTATTAAGCCTTCCGTGTGTGTTTTGGTCCCTCCCCTCACCCTGGTCCGTTGTGTGAAGCAAGGGTCAACTCCATGGTCCCTAACAGTAGCACAGTGAGCAGAAGACAGGGCACCTGTCCCCACGGGCAAGGAGCCGTAGTGGTGATGTGTTGGGACTGCTAACTGCCAGGTCAGCAGTTTGAAACCCCCAGCTGCTCTGCGGGAGAAAGATGAGGCTTTCCACTTCTGTCACGAGTTACAGTCTCGGATCTGCAGCGGCAGTTCTACCCCGTCCTATAGGGTTGCTACGAGCCGGCTTCAACTCGATTGTGGTGAGTTTGGTTTTGGCTTGGAGACAAAGGTGCTTTGGGTGTCCTCTGGATGATGGGCCTGTCCCTCAGGTGTAAACAGACGGACAGTGCCGCTTCTCTAACACCTGGGGTGGAAAGAAGACCCCCCCCCCTATCCCCTGCGCCTCCATTTCCATTTCAGAAAAAGGTCTGATGTATTTTCCAATGAGAAGGTTGTCACTTGGCTTCTTCCATGGCCTTCGCACCATTTAAAGCAGGGATGTGGTCCAGAGTTAGGTGGCCCGTGGACATCAGCCTTTGACATGTGATCATAGAGTATCTTCCAGGGGCCCGTGGACGGGGCAGAGGGAACAGACACCGACAATGGCCAGGTCGTTCATGGAGAGGCCGGTTCTTCCTGTGGTATCTGGGATGACCTGGCCCCGAGTCCAGTGGTCTTTCTGCCAGCTTCAGTTTTCCCCAGCCTTCTTGGGGTCTGCTGCTTGCTGTGCGACCTTGGCCAACTTTCTGCAACTTCAAAATGCAGGTCCTGGTGCCTCACCGTGGTCACGCGAGTCTTGCAGCCTTCCGATGACGCCAAGGAGCCAGGAGAGCAGACGTGGAGGACGTAGGCCACAGAGCCCCGACGTGGCCGTGTGACTCCTGTGTTTCCGTTCTCTATCCAGTGGGGGGGGGGGGGGGGAGAGGTGTGTCGGAAGTACTGCCTTCCTGAATTTCTGAATGCATCATTGGGTCAAGTTGCCTCTGTTGTTGTTTGATGCCATCGAGTCGGTTCTGACCCATAGTGGTGACCTTATGCCCAGCAGGACACAACAGGGCCCAGTCCTGTGCCATCCTCACCATGTCCTGTGCCTGAGTTCCTGGCTGCAGCCGCTGGGCTCAATCAAGTTGCCCCTCCTTTCCTCGAAATGCCTCCTCGTGCCTTGGGTCCTGCCTGTCCGTTGAAGGCACTGACACCTAAGCTGTAGGCAGACAAGCCCTTAGTGGTGGTGGTCAAGTTGATTCTGACTCAGCATGACCTTTTGGGTTCCCGAGGAGATCTCTGTTCCAGGGGCTTCTCCATGGCTGATTTCGGGGTTTTTGCAGATCCAAGATCCTCCTCGTAGAAGGAGGCATTGTTGGCGGCACTAACCCACATGCTCACATGGTCACGGTTGATGACAATGAATTAGGGTCTGTCCCCTTTAGACAGGACACACTGTACCACCTGGTCATCCCCCCCCCTCCAGTCAGCTTCACTCCTGGATAGACCTGCTTGAGCTGAGTGGACACCTGAACCTGTGATTTCGGAGTTGTCATCGGCTACCTTTGAGTTGACCTTCAACTCATGGTGATCCATGCACGGGGCCTTGATAGGCTGCCTGGCCCCATGCCATTCCCAGGATAACTTATGGATCAGACCAGGTGATGGCCCAGTCTATGAAGTTCCACGGGTTGATCAGGACTTCCTTTCTGGTCCACCAAACCTGTTCAGCTCCATGGCTACACAAGCCACCCGTAAAGGGCAGGTGGGGGCTGCACCTGAAGTGCAGTGAGTGAGAATCAAACCTGGGTCTCCTGCATGGAAGGCAAGGATTCCAGCACTGATCTCCCACCCCCACTGCCTCCCACACACCGCCCCCAGACTTTCTGAGAAGAGCTTGACTATGCAGGAGCAGCAGACTCTCTGCCACAAGTCAGACGACAGGTCTGGACAACAGGGCCTTGGTTGTCTTAGTGCCTTTGTTCCCCACCAGCTAGCGGGACTCCGTGGAAAGCACAGCTGCCGGATCCACTTGGCAACCCAGATGTTGCAGAAGAAGCGCTGGTGTTCTCTCCCGGTTGACTAGGTGCAGAGGGAAAGGCTTGTTTCCTTCAGCTGAGCCTTGCCTGGTGCGCTGTGTGAAGAGACTGGTCAGCAGTTCCATTTGGAACACTTTCCTGGGCTGGAAAGACGTGTGTTGGATGAAGAATGGGTACGTCCCGGCTGAAACTTGGAGAATCTTAATTTCCAGGGCTCTTTCAAAACCGCGCTCTCTCTTGAAGTGCAAATATGTGTGGTTTGTGGCTCACTGGCCACGTTTGGGGTTTGGGGTTTTGCCGCCTGACATTTTTTTCTCCTAGCCTTTCATTTTGTAGCCCTTGCCTCTGATATTTATTTCCGTGGTTAAAATGGGCGCTTTCCTGCTCTTCTCCCAGAAAAGGGCTGCCAGAGAAGGCGGCTGTTCGCCATTCCCAGTCGGAGTACAGATGGGCCCAGGCAGGATCTGCTTGACCCATCAGACTCCAGTGATGTGCTTTCACCGTGAGCGAAGAGGGGCTTGCCTTCCTCTGTGTGCTGTGTGTGCCGCGCTCGTCCAGACCCGCCTGGCCTTCACAGGGATCTGCGGCCACTCAGATGGGTTCAGCCTGGGCAAATGGAGCTCCGGGCCTGCTACTGCTGTCGGGAAACTCAGAAAAGGCACTCTGGGTCCTCTTTGGGGTTTTTGAGAATGACTAGGCATTTTAAGGGTGAAGGGTCAGCCTACAGAAGATGAGAACGTTGCTCACCCCATATGGCACTTCTTCCACGCAGCCTGGTCTACTCAGGGGTATCCTTCCTGCCCTGGAATCAATCCCTTCCATTGAGTCTCCCAAGCCGACTGGAGAGTTGGCCTTGGACTCTTGCTCCCTCTCGCCCCCTTCCCATATCCAGTTGGACACCACTTCCTGTCCACTTGTTGGGGATCCATCCCATCCATCCCATCTCCGCTCCTGCAGCCTTGGTTTTTATCCTCATTATTTATTGTCTGAGCTCAGCCTTCTGACTTAGCTGCTGTTTCGTCGCTCCCCATGCAGGCCACTCAACCCTGCTGTCGGTTGTAGCCCAGAAAGAGTCACAATGTCATCATAAATAAATAAAAATTAAAAAGGAGAAGAAAAAGTCTGTTGATTCCTGCTGCCTCACAATCAAGTTCAAGCTCAGCTGCCTCAGGTGCCGCCCCACTTTCCAGGCCCCCCATCACTACTTCTTCTATCTTCCCCCTTCCGGGCTTTTTGGTCCTGTCCAGTTGAGCCCGTCCTGCTATGGACGACCAGGCCCTTTCCTAAGCGCTCTGTGATCGGCCTCAGAAAGCTGGCCTCAGACCACTTTCTTTGGCAGACTTCTTTAATCAAAGCCCGAGTCGAGCAACACGTGTCTGGGGAGGGTTTTCTGGTCTCTCCCATTGAAAAAGCACCGTGTTCAGAGCTCAGCAATAACTTCCATCCTTGCAATGCATCAAGGACGGCATCCTTTGGACGCACCCTTAGGAATGACTGTATAGAAGAGGAGGTCATGTTTGAGGTCGAGGTGAGAGAGACCTTCGACGAGATGTTGGACACCATCTGTACCACAAGGTGCTCAGTGTATGCCGCTGCTCATGATCATCAGGGGCGATCACGATGAGGGAGCAGCACTGAGCGAGGTTGGTTCTGTGATACATGCAGTCATCACGAACCACAGCCTGCTCCACGGCCCCTGAGCAGCAGCACACTGTCACCTTCGTGGGCTCTCACCTTCCCTTCAACGATGTCCACTTTGATGGTAAGTTCTGCATCTTTATTGATGATCCCTGAATTTATGTCACCTTGGACAGCGGCTGACATAGATGGTGTTCTCCCAATGTCTTAGGAATTTCATCAACAAAGCCAATACTTACTGTGCCCCAGGCACTGTTTCAAGGTTTTACAACCATCTTTGAGGGCTAAGCCCTGTGAAGATGGACTTGGCCAGTGAGAGAATGCAGTGAGACACTCTCTGGAAGTTGCCCAAGCTCACACAGCCCGAATCCGATTCTGCTGAAGTTCAGAACCTGGTAGCTGAGTTCTTACATTATTTTGTTTTCCACTGCTCTGGTTAACCCCTGGAGATGAAGTCATAGTAGGCCAGGATTCGTTTCTGGCTCTGAGGTCTGCATTTCAGATTTGAGGCCAAAATTGTGTTTGTTCTTTATCGCCTTAGCTGCAGGACCTGGGTGAATCAGAGGGTTCTAAAAGACTTGGGAAGGAAAGTTGATCAATTATGGGCCTGTCTTTGGGAGATAATTACTTAAACCCTACATTCATGGCCTAAACCAATGCCCATGGTAAATGTCGAGGCCTCTTAGGGATAAAGGCAAACGCATGGGCCCCATCATCTCCATACCGTGCTCACCATCTTGATCACCTCCGTCAAAATCATCCTGCTCTTCAACATCACTGCCATTATGACCATCACCATCGCCACCTGGGGTGGTGAGCTATTCTGTCACTCCGACCCTCCTCACTGGGGCTGGCGTTCAACCTGTCAATCAAGTGGTAGCGTGATGACGCCTCCTTGTGGGTGTGACCTTCTTATAAACTCCCCCTCTCACTGCCCCTTGACCTTCCTGCTGGCTGGGACTCTGTCTGCCTCCAGGGGTGGACCTATGTGGGCTGCCTAACCCGGAGAGCTGTCGGTGCCCTGCCATGACTCCACTGACTTTGGATCCACATGACTTTGCACCTACCAGCATGTGATCTTCCTGCTTCCTGTTTCACCTTTCTCTGTCATCAGCCTGCAGCTACCTGAGTCTGAAGAGGCCCCCGCTGGCATGGGAAGATGGACTTGAGTTAGACTGGGCTGGGGTGTCTTCTTGCTATAACATTACTTATTGATATAAAGCTCGTTCTTATACACATATGAATGTCTCTGGATTTGTTTCTCTAGACAACCAGGTCTAACACCTTATCATCATCATCACCATCACCACCATCACCACCATCATCATCATCACCACCACATCATCAGCACTACCATCAAAATCATCATCATCAAAATCATCACACCACTACCACCACCCCATCACCACCACCCCATCACCATCACGGCCTTCTTCAGCATTTTCCTCGTCAGGGAATCTCCTTCAAGTCAGTAAGTGGACTCTATGCAATCCCACACACCTGCGTCCGGGCACGGGTCTACTCAGGGATGATCCAGCAGAAGCACACTGTGCTCAAGAACTTCAGGCAGGAGAGTGGGGAGGATGACATACTTGCCTGAAGGATTTGGATGGAGTGTGTCTTTCTGCCCTGGCTAGTCTTAGGGCCATTCTTCCCTGGATGTAGGGACATGAGCTCTGTACACCCCCAGGAATTGACTTTTGAACTTGAGGGCTGATTTGGGAATGGGAATATGTGGTAGAGAGAGCAGGGACTGAGGGGTACCTCACCTGGTTCAAGTGCTAACTGCCACCCTGGCCCGCTTCTGCTCTTGCTTCCTTGCATAACCCTTGGTCCTTCCAACATCCCCCAGTCTCTGATGTGATGATCTACGTGCTTCTAGGGCGCTAGGCATGGAGTGCCTGGCCTTGGCCAAGCAGCACATTCTAGCCCCTCTGACTGCAGATCTTGGTGAGGAGTGGCCATGGGACCAGAGGCAGCCCCATCAGAGGACTTTGGCTGGAATACAGGTCAATGCAATTCTCATTTCCCTCTAAATACAGATGAGGAATCGTAGAGTCCTGGGGACTTGTCAGATGTGCAAGTTCTTAATCCCCAGAGTAGGCTGTCCTTGGAGGTGCAAACCACCTGAAAGATGGCCAGTTCCAATCTTCCCAGAGAGGCATCGGAAGAAATGCCTGGCCATCTGCGTCTCAAAGTCACGGCCACCCCCAAACTCGCGGAGCACCATGCTACTGTGATGCACGTGGGACCCTGTGAGGTGGACCTCATGCTCTGATTTGGCCTTCGTGAACCCCGGGACCACTTGCACTGAGAGCTCTGAGCTGGGGATCAAGCAAGGAGCCCTCAGATGGGTGGAACAACAGCCCCTCTACTCATGGGACCCCCAGGACTAAAATAAGCACAGGCCCAAGGAAGTGTAACGGGACTTGTCCAAGGCCACACCGCTGGTCGGTAGCCCAGCTGGGACCAGAACTCAGCCTCTCTTGCAGTGGTTTGTTTTCAGTACGTTGTGAAATGATTCCAGTCCCACTTGGGCCCTTCCTTCCCTGTCAGGGTGGGGGTGGGTAAGTATCCTCCCCCTGGAGGTTACTTATCTAAGGTGGAACCTCCATCCTACTTCCAGAGTCACTTGTCGAGTCCCAGAGCATGCTGGGAGGAAGGTGGCTGCCACCATGTCTGGGCCCCCAGTTTGAGTTGGACACCCCAGGGCTCCCTCCCTGCAGATGGGGACCGGGTGGGGGGCCCAGCTGGTTGCTGGCCAGGGCCGTGGCTCCAGTCTGGAGTCTGGGCATACCGAAGTCGTCTCGCGCGGCTCCCCAATGCCATATTAGGCTGCCCCCTCCAAGGCGAGAGCCTGTGACTCATCCGCCCCTCCCCTGCCCCCGCTTGCTTGCCAGTTTGGGCCAAGATTAGAATCCAGTCAGCTCTGTGGGCTCTCAGGTTGGTGTGCTGCTGCAGTCTGGCGAGTGTTCTCTTTGTTTCAAATGAGAAAAAGAGACCTTTCCCTGAAAGGGGCCATCAGGAGGCTTTGCTTGGCAACCATGATTTCGGGGCAACCGCAAAGCAAGCTGGGAGTTTCCATGCACCGGAACCCAAAGGGGCACTGGCTGTGATTCTTAGAAACATCCCAGGGACGGGTTGGTGTCCATAACGACAACAGTAGGGCCATCACATCCCTTCTGTGCTGGAGTGCCCTGCCTGTGCCCCGAAGGGTGTTTCCATAGAAACCCACACCCCAGGCCCCTGAGGTAGGCAAAGGTTCCCATTTATTGCCAAGGAAACGAGGTTGAGAGAGATCTGGCTGAGTGGGTACTCAGGACCTGCCGGGAGCTCACACAGGGTGGTCTGTAATCTCTGGCAGAGGTGGGGATCTAGCTCAGCTACTACTAGGTGATGCAGACCTAGAATTTGGAAGGTGAATGGCTTAGTGGCTCGAGGACCCCAGAATAGGGACTCAGAAGAGAGGGGCAGCTTGAAGTACCCATGAAGCAGGTAGCAGAGCTAAGCCCTGAGGGCTGGAGGTCACTGCCTGGGCGTCCTCCAGAGCAAGTGGGTTAAAGGTCAGCTATCCCAGGGACTGCCGCTGGACCAAGGAGCCTAGACCACGTCCCGACTTGTCCCTTCCGCTTCCTGGGGGAGGTGCGGTCGACCAAGCCAGGTAGCCAACTCTTCCCTTGGAGAAATGGGAAGGGGCCACTTCTCTAAGAAGAACATAGGATGTACTTCTCAAAGGGGGGTGGGTGGGGGGCGGAAAGCTCAGCTGCACAGGCAATGGGCATCTGGTGAGGATCCGGGAAGCTCTGACCCCTGAGGCATTGGGGAAGCTCCTCCCTCTTGTGACCTTTGAGTGTCTGGGACACGCGTGTACATGTGGCAGCTTTGGCTGACCAGTCCCTGAATCAGGGGTTGGAGAAGTGGCCAGTGTGACAGTGAGCTGGAGCAGCAACCTGTGCCTGCCAGGGACCCAGCTGGCCTGGCCTTGCACTCCCAGACCTGAATCTCCCGAGGCTGCTGCCTGCTACCACCAGGGTCTTGCCAGTGACCTTGCCTGGAAGCTCTGGGGCAGGGAAGGCCAGCAGAGGAGGGAGCTGGGCAAAAAGAGTCTCTGCCTCTGCTGCCCAGAACCACAGCTGGGGTGACTTCTCATGGGGCGAGCTGAGCTAGCTGGTAGAGATGAACCATGCCAGCCTTGTTACTTTATGGGCTAGAGAAGGGAAGTCACCCGAAGTGGTCCCATCAACTGATGACTGCACTACTGGGTGCGAGGGGACCCCAGTCAGGCCGCTCCTCTGACTGGCCACTCTGCTCGTCAACCATCAATTGCAGTGGGCAACAGGGGCAGGTCAATAGTCGAGTTCTTGCCTCCCATGCCAGAGGCCCAGGTTCCATTCTCAGCCAATGCACATCACGTTCAGCTAACGCCTGGCTGTCCGTGCAGGCGTGTGCACTGCAGAGTGGCCCAAGGAAGATGGACCCCGGTTGCCTACTGCCCAAACCCGCCAATGAACAGCACAAGCATGTGACTCACAGCAGGAGTCTGGTGCAGGACCAGCGGCCATTAGGTTGTGCTTGGGGAAGACGCCATGGTAGCTAGCGGCAGCTATGTGCTAGGCCCTGGGGCACACTTGGGTGCCGTCGAGGGGGTGGGTTCTGACTCTTAGCGATCCTGGTTGGTCCATCGCTCTCCTCCCTGTTGTTCTTATGTTCGAGCCCCTGGTCGCAGCCACTGTGTCCATCATCTTGTCGGGAGCCTTCCTCTTTTTAGCTGCCCTTCTGCTTTACCAAGCATGGCGTCCTTCTCCAGGGCCTGCTCTCTCCTGACAGCGCGTCCCAAGAACGTGAGTTCTGAGCCTTACCATCCTTGCTTCTAAGGAGCATTCTGGCTTGTCCTTCTTCTGAGACAGAGCAGTTCTCCTCACAGTCCGTGGCTCTTTCTGCCGCCTTCTTGGCCAGCACCCTCATTCTCATGTACCGATTCTTCCCTTTCCTGGACTCCAACACACTGTCATCGAATCTGTGCTGACTCAGAGTGAGCCCTTAGACAGGTAGACCCGCTCCTGTGTGTTTCTAAGGCTCTTAACTCTTTCCAGGAGTGAAAACCTAACCCTACCCGCAGGGAGCATGTAAGCTAATGGGGAAGAAAGAAGACCAGTATATCATAAAGCCTTGCAGGAGAGGGTTATCCCAGGCAACCGGGCAGCTCCCTCCTCTCTGGCCTTCTGCTGGCCCCAAGGACTTGCACCTGCCTCCAGAGAACCAAGGGCAGGGGCGAAAGAGCTCAAGGGAGGAGATTTCCAAAGAGGGCCTCGAGCAAAGGCAGTGGGGTGGGTGGGTGTGCACCTGGGTGGCTGAGCGCTCTCCCAGGCTAGGCCCTGGCTCTTTTTTCCCTGCATGTGCTGCTGGCAGGTGGGTTTATTAGCGGGAGGAGGGCATATTTATGATGCCATCTGGTGTCACGTGCGTTCTCGTGTTCTTGGCCCAAGGTTTTGGGAATTAAGAATTCAAAAATTCCCTGGCAGTGACGTGACCAGCTAGGCCTTGGCTGCCCTCCCGGCGTAGCAGCAAAGGAACTTTCTCGTGCACCCATTGTCACCCTCATCCTAGACCTCCAGCCCCAGCTTTTTCTCCTGGATGCTGCACCTGTGTCCTCAGGAGCCCCCCACACCCCCCTGCAGCTGGAGCTGAAAGGGATTGAGCCAGGGCCTTGCCTCCTCAGTTAGGCCCTGGGCAGGGAGGGAGCAAGGACCCAGCCAGCTCTGGGTCCCTGAAGTCTGACCCCTCTCCCCTGGTGATCACTGGCCCACCATCTAGTTCTTACTCCTCAAAGCACCTGCTCTGACAGGCTTTCCACATGCCCTGGGCGTACCTCCTCCTGAAGTCACAGCTGCATGCACGAAGTCACAGCACAACCTGGAAGGGGCATGGCTTTCACCTGGAGTGGAGGTCAAGCCCAGCCCTGCCACTTCAGGGCTGTGTGACACTGGGCCAGCTCTGGGTTTCTAGTCTAAGGCTTGGTTTGGAAAACAAGCTAGTTTGCTGTTGTGGGTTGCGCATGGACCCGCCGACCACAAGTCCAGTGGTTCAAAACCACCAGCAGCTCCGTTGGAGAAAGATGAAGCCGTCTACTCCCATGAAGAGTCACAGTCTCAGGAGCCCACAGGGGCAGCTCTACCCTGTCCTAGAGGGTCACTGTGAGTTGGCATTGACTCAATGACCATGGGAGGGATGGAGAGAAAGGGAAGGGGGTAGACTGGAGGGTAGGCTTGGGTGAAGGCAGAGACAGAATCATAAAAGAGGGAGATGGGAGTGGGGAAGAGGGGGTGAGATGGGAATAGGGCAAGCCATACGGAGGGTTGTACACTACAAAAGGACGCTCTGCATTGTGAACTCCCATGAATTACAATAAAAAAATTAAAGCCTAGAAAATCAGTGGGTGTGAGCTGTGTGTCATGGTGTGTCGGAGTGAAACTCTACTCCACGGGGCTGGCCCGGGCTGGGTTTCCAGGTGTGAGCCCATCGGCCTTACTTCAAGAGGCCCCTCAGGGTGCACGCACACCCCTCACCTGCTAGCTACCAGCTGCTCACCACCCAAGGACGCCACACCTTACTATACTGCTCTGTGTGGTGGATAGAATGCGGATGCATATCTCATCAGGGCTATCATGATCACTCACTGATAGGACTCACTGGAAAAATAAAGACAAATTGAAATTTTAGTGCCTGGGCCTAATCTTGAGAAACTCTCTTCCTTGTAGTCAATTCTGACTCTTCCAGGCCCTTGATCTGCAGGATAAACAGGAGAAAGAGAAGGGAAGAAAGCTAGAAACCGGTGCTCACTGGTGGGTTCCTCTGGAGCACATAGTTAGAGGCCAAACAGCAAGGCGTGAGCACCTGCCCTGATTAGCTAATCCCCCTGGGGGCTCGCATCCAGGAGAGAGGCTCATCTAGGAGGGTGGGAACACCTTAGCATTCCTATTACAGGTCTCAAACTAGCCGGGGGGGTGGGGGGGGACCTAGGTTATCTTCTGGTTGTGCCTACAGAGGAAAGCTCCGGGTACTGATCCCCCCCCCCCACCCCCGCCCCCAAGAAGTCTCCGCTGGAAATGAGTGGGCACACCCGCATCGGGACTTTGCCTTCCCTTGAAGAAATGCACTCGCTCCCTGAACCACAGGGTTGTTGCTAGGGCGTTTGTTCGAGCCACTGAGCTGGTTTGGACGCAGTGACCCTGTAGACAACCACGGAACCACCTCCCTGTCCTGCACCAGCCACACAATTGTTTGTGTGCTTGAGTCCGTTGTAGCCACTGTGTCCAACCATCGCATGTAGGGTCAGCGCAAGCGACTTTCAAACCCTGTAAAGCAGCGGTTCTCAACCTGTGGGTCACGGCCCTTTTGGGGGTCTGACGACCCTTTCACGGGCGTCGCCCGATTCATCCCAGTAGCAAAATGACAGTGATGAGGTAGCAACAAAGCTCATTTTATGGTTGGGGCTGGGGGTCACCACAACACGAGGAAGTGTATTCAAGGGCCGTGGCATGGGGAGGGTTGAGAGCTACTGCTGTAAAATGTGCCGCTTTCCAAACCCAGAGGGTGAGACCTGTGCGGTGTGGCCAAGCTGCTGGGTCAAGGTGGACTGCAAGGCCATGAACTTGTTTCTTCTGAGTTCTACTCTGAGTTGCAATCCCTACGGAAGGCTGCCGCCTGTGGTTTCTATCAGCCAGCGTTTCAGATTCTCTCTTGCAGCAAGCAAGGCTGGGTCATGGTTCCCTTTGGTCCTGGTGCTGGGCTCTTCTTCGTTGAGTCCAGCTTCTCGGGTTATTGGCCCAGCATTGAATTTAATAAACGACTCCCTGCCATCGAGTCGCTGCCGACTCATAGCGACCCTATAGGAAGGACACTATAGAACTGCCCCTGTGAGTTTCTAAGCCTAATTTTTTTAAAATTGAGAATTAATACATAAATCATTCCATAGTTCAATCACATCACACAGTATTGTACAATTGCTACCACAATCAGTTTCCAAACATTCCTTCCCCTCCTGGACTCCTTGGCTGTCACTCTTTTTTTTTTTTTTAATTTTAACAATTTATTAGGGGCTCATACAATTCTTATCACAGTTCATACATATACATACATCAATTGTATAAATTGGCTGTCACTCTTGATGAGAATAGAAAGCCTCATCTTCTCCCGCAGAATGCCTGGTGGTTTCTGACATTTGATCTCTGGTTGGATCTTCGCCATTCTGAGCCCAGGTTTGCAGCAGATGACACGCTGACAGTGCACACCTAAAACGCATTTGCAGAGATCTCCCAGGGAAAAAGCCGGCCTCGGATCCCCTTGGACCATTGATGAGGGAGGTGGGAAGCCCTCCCCATGGGCAGTGCGTCAGAAGGTGAGTTATAAGGTTAGGTTCAAGACTTACCACCATACCTTTGTTTACCTTGAACTCATCTTCAGTTTGTCCTATTTTGCATTGTGTCCTGCTTTCTTTTGGATTGAAAAATAAAATGTAACCAATGTTATTGACAAATGGATTAGAAATTGCTGAACGGAAGCCTAACCTGCTTGTAAACTTTCACTGAACGCACACTAAAGTTTTGCTTAAAAAACAAAGTGTGATACAGTGGACGGTGTAAGATACAAGATATATATATTTATATAATTACATATACGATATATAATCATACATATTATTATTATTATAGTATATAATTTACTCAGGGTTCAGGAGGATGGGAGGATGGGGGAGGAAGGGAAAAAAGAGGAGCTGATATCAAAGGGCTCAAGTAGAAAGATAATGTTTTGAAAATGATGATGGTATTTCTCACCTGGCAGGGGAGACACCATGATCACGAAGGTGGTTTTCCCAGGGCAAGTCTCACCCTTTGCACTGCGGGTGCGCTGACCCCTGCCATTTCCCCAAATGCAGGAAGCTCCCCTGCATAATTGGTGTTAGTGGGGGACTGAATTTGTGCTCTCCCCTGAAGAAAAAAAGAAAAGAAAATGATGATGGCAGCATATGTACAAGTTTGTTTGATATAATTGATTTGTGGATTGTTATAAGACCTGAAAGAACCTCCAATAAAATGACATAAAAATAATAATAAAGTATAAAAATGTGTTGCAAACATTAACTCCCATACCTGTGGCTATAACCCCATCTGTGGACCAGCTTTACTATTATGCTAATAGACTGCTCCAGTGCCAATCACCTTGGACCTACAACAAGAGCAGATGGATGCGATGTCACCTGAAGATCACCCAAAGTCCACCCCAGAGGGAAAGACGTCCCCCAGAACCGGTGCCTTGAATTCCCCTCTCTGGCCTTCAGGGCTAGAGAGGAAATACCTTTCTGTTAGTGGAAGGTATCCACGGTGGCTCTTTTGTTACAGCAACCTGAGAGAACAGACCTCGTGCCAATAGCTGGCATTTTCTTACTCATGCCAGGGGCACCAGAGGGACAGACGCTGGCTTCTTGACCAGGCTTGGTGGGAACTTGTCAGCTCTGCTTGGTGGCAAGCCAATCACCTGAATGAATCACCACCATTACATTCTCCGAGGCAACAGGAGAGATCTAGCTAGGTCTCTAGTAAACCGGGGTTCATTCAGCACCCCAGCTACCCTGGGCCTTAGTCAGAGGGTCTTTGGTAGTCTGGGGGCTGGAGGGTCCCAGGGGGGTCCCCTTCCCCCTCCGTCTTGGCCCTGTCTATGCTGCCACACTGCACCCATTGGCACATGGCCGCAGACGAGTCTCCTTGGATTCTTCGTCTCACCATCTTCAGCTCCCCAAAGTCTGCAGTAGCTTAAGCCGGGATTTGGAGGGTGTAATTCCAGGGGTGAGACTAGTAATTAGAGGCTTGTTTGAAAGACTCCTGGGTTGTTTAATTACTTGAGAACCATCAGCCCTTCCTCAAAGGGATAATAGGCCTTCTACCGTAATGAAGACACTCTCTCCACCTGAAGAAGGTTCCCAGTGACCTGCTGGTGGGAAGGGGAGCCATGCTCCTGTCCTGGCCGCTCAGGGCAGCCTGCCTGCCTGCCTTTGGTGGGCGCCTCATCAGCTGGAAGGTGCTGGGAGAAGATGGCATAGGTTGGGAGACACGGCAGGCCCCCGGGCGCCACCTCAAGCAGACAAGCTCTGGTTTGTCCAGAGACCCTCCTCCACCAAGTCAGAGCCGAAACACAACCATGCTGGGCGAACAGGGCAGGTGATGGGCACCCCTGGGGCACCCAAGGTCCATAGGGTCAGGCTAGGGTGAGGCCCAAGAGGCACCTAGGGACATCTACAGAAGACTCTCCTTCCCAGCCTCAGCTGCCGCCCCTTGTCTTGCCCCACAGCAGGGCTCTTCCTTGATAGCTATCTGCCTCCCCACTGCGTTACCTGCCCAGCCACACCTGAGCTACACACAGCCTGGGAGAGGGCTGGTCCTGGGCTGCTCCTCCCGGCATGCACCTTACCGCTGCTCTGTCTTTACGGCTTGGCTAGGCGGGCCTCTTCCACAGCCTGGGAGTGCCCAGCCTCTCAGATCAAACCATGCTTAGGGGACAATACACAGTTGTTCTGGGACTGAAAGGGGAGACCTCTCTGACAAGGCCGGGGTGGGGGTGGGGGTGGCTTTTCTCAACTGCTTCCAGAAGGCTGCACTTTTGAGATGGGGGTGGTGGATATGGCTCTCGCGGGCAGGGACCCTCTTGAAGTGTGAGGGAGGAGTTGGGGGAGGGGCGGGTGTTGGGTGGTTCTCTCTTTTCTCAGGCTGAATTGGTAATATTATAACTTTTCACTTAATCATTGACCTAGATGAGGTGTATTTTAACCTCAGCGGGAGCCCTAGCGGGGAGGGGAGGCGACACCGCTTCTGCTCGGAGATAAGCTGGAGACATTTCCAAGCTATGTTTTGAAATCATAAGAAGCGAGTCTCCTGCGATCAGACAGGAGGGGGTCTGGATCACTTGCGGGGAGCAAGTGCGGAGGGATGGAGCGGCTCTGCTGCCATGGCCGCTGGGCCAAGACAAGGAGTCCGTGCGCTTTCTCTGGGAACAGCGTGGCTGCTCAGTAGCCTGCGGAGTGGAGTTGCAGTCCGGTTAACTCGTAAAGGAGACAGAAACTCCCGCAGCTCATTTAAAGCACACACCATCCCTTAGCCCACCAGGCCCGCCTCAAAGACCCAAAGCTGATCCACTTCCCGGCCTAGACTAACCTCGCGGTGTCTGATTGCAAGGCCAAGTTCTCTTGCTCACTCCCACCCTCCAGAATGGATGTCCTAGCCCAAGGTCTGCGGAGCTCAGACTCCTACCAGACGGCAGAGCCCGACCCAGAGGAAACCGCTGCCATCGAGTCCGTTAGAGCCAGGGTTTCGATTCCCGTAAAGAGCTGCAGGCCCTGAAACCCACAGGAGCTGCACTTACCTGGCTCTCCAGGTCGCTCTGCGTTGGAAGCAATCCCATGGTCATGAGCTGGAGGATGTTTCTGCCTTGTTTTTGAAGATCTGGGAGAACCGCCCCACCAGCTCCCCAAGGCTGGGTGTCTTTCCGGAAACAGGCTCTTTGCCACATCTTTCTTCAGCAGAGTGGCTGGTGGGCTCGAACCTCCCACCTCTGTGACGGCAGGGCAGCCCTTGGACCATGGTGTCACCAGGGCTCCTGTTCAATAGAAAAACCCAACCCCACCCGGTGCCACCAAGCTGACTCAGACACATAACCCCAAATCCAGTCTCTGCACTCAAGCCATCTGGGACTCTTGGCGACCCTGCAGGAAGAGGAGAGCTGTTCATTAGAGTTTCCGAGGCTGTAAGACCTTCCAGCAGCAGACAGCTGTCTGTTTCCTCCTGCCGAACAGCTGGTGAGTCCGCAGCTAGACACGGAACCCTCTGTGTCTCTAGGACCCCTGTTCCGATTCTTCTGGGATCCTGTCATCATCGCCTTTTTCATTCTGTTGGAACGCAGGATGGGCCTGTGTGCTGCTACGGCTGAAATACTCCACTGCTCACTGAAAGGTTGGAAGTTCGAACCCACCCAGGAGTCCCTGAATGATCTGCTTCCAGAAGGTCGCAGACCTGAGGCCCCTAAGGCACACAGTCCCTCGCTGCATGCCCGGGGGCCGCTAGAGTTCAGAGTCGACCTAAGGCAAGTGGCCGCTTAGAATCAAGGGCTCCATCTTCACGGAGAGCGTACTGTGTCAGTCACCATGGGTGCGGGCCTGTGGTCTCATCCCTGAAGTCGTCGTCTTTGACAGCCCCCCTTCTTGATGTCTCTGATTTGGAGGGTACGATCGCATTTCCACAGAAGACAGCAGTCACCCCGAGAAAGCACAGAGGTGGACAAATGGGCCCAAGGACCTCCTCATGCCAAATCGAACACATGGATGGATTGTCCCAGGAGCCTTTCTCTCTGATCGCCTCCCTCAGCTGGTCTTTGGACAGGAGGGTCCTGGGACCCTGAGGGAGTTCAGCATCCCCTCTGCTGACCACCCTGATCAAAGGCACCCTCTCTGTGGGTCACAGGGGGTTGGGACATCTTTGCCAGGGTAAGGCGATTCTCTCCCGCTCTGTCCTTTCCCTTCTAAGGCACCCCAAACCCATTGGCTTGGGTCAGCTCCAATGGGCAATTGTCCTGGGGGTCAACATGTGCACCATCAGGTTTTCAGCAGGAGGCTGATGGCCTGTTTCTCTAAGGTGCTCCTGGGTGGGCTTGAACCCCCAACCTTGCAGCCAGCTGTTGAGCAAGCTCACCATGCGCACTACACTGGGGAATGCTTGCAACCACGACTGTCTCGTCTCAGCAATGGTTCCAACGATGAGTTGTTTTCCAGTCTGAACAACACATTCGTCGCCTCTTCCTGCAAAGGATGTTGGCAGTCTCGGATCAAGGAGCATTCACTTTACATTTTGTTGGTTATGCATGTGGGCAGGGTTACACGTTAGTCAGGACACACCCTAGTGAGCTGGGGACGCGTAGGGACAGCTTGGGCGAAGAAGGCACCCATCGGACAAAGGAGAGGAATCCTCCATGACAGTGCCGCCTGGGGACGTTGAAGACAGAGAAAGGACCGGTGAATCTCTATCAGCCGAGCCAGGCGGATGTTCTTTCCCCTTTTTTCAGTTCCCTTCCCATGATAAAAGGAGTGGACAGAGGGAATGCAGTTGGCGTAATTCATCCCAGGCTCGACTAAAGCATATTTTGTGTCGTATGAAATAGCATGGGAAAAAAAAAGTAATTCAAATTGGCTTGGAGATGAGAACTGTCAAATAGATTGAAAGTTGGATTATAAACCAAGACTAATGAGAGCCTGCCGCCGCCGCGCACCAAGTGAGGGACGGAGTCCAGGAGAATGGAGGGAAGGTCTTCCAGGGGAGGCAAATAGACTATTAATTAAGGTAGCAGATGGTAGTAAATGGGGAGATGTTTTGGATTCCAAGGGCAGAAAAAGAAATGAACGCATGGGCTCTGTCGTGGGTAGTTAGAAAGCCCAGCACGAAATCAATGACAGGAGAATAATCAGAACCGCGGGTCGCCTTGGAGGCGAGCAGGAGCAGTATTTCCAACGCCATGGGGTGAGGCCGAGCTGAGAGCTGCCCATGGAGCGCCCGGGGAGCCCCTGGAGAAAGTGATGCCCATGCAAAGGCTCCATTTCAGGGCCCCGGGGAACACACTTCAGGGGGTGTGTAATCGGAAGAGCCCCCCAACTGGGGTATTTGCAAGGAAGGTTTCCTAGCAGCCTCCTTCCAGTTCCAGCCCTGCAGAGAATTTGCATTCTCACCTCACCCCAGCAAGAAAGACTGACGCAGAATCTATTGTTTAACAAAGTCTCTGCATGTGCGTGTGTGAATGCGCGTGTGTGCGCGTGTGTGCGCGTGTGTGTGTGTGTGTGTGTGTGTGTGTGTGTGTGTGTGTGTGTAGGCAGGTCGGTCAGTCGCTCCCCAGGGGCTCTAAGATAAGAATGAACCCAGTTTGAAGATAAGAAGACTGTTAGAGGAGAAGAGACCCGACTGGGTGTGAATTGGAGAAGTAAATTAACACAAGGGCTGGGAAGCAGGTGAGCTGGGTCAGCCTGTGATTGGAAGGAAGCGAGGCACAGCAGGCGGAGCTGGGGCATGGCTGTCCAATCAGGCCCGCTGCGGCCTCTGCCACTTGGCTTGGGTTAACGTCTTAGGTCCTTGTTTTCCCACCAATAGAATGCTTTCTTACTATTTATAGCTATTTTGGAAAGAGCTTCCTTCTGCCTTTAGACAAATAGGGTACAAGGGGCCCTGGTGGGCCCGTGGTGATGCGTTGGGCCGCGAATAGCCAGGTCAGTGGCTGGAAACCACCAGCTGCCCCGAGGGAGGAAGAGGAGGCTCTCTCCTCCTGTGAAGAGGTACAGTCTCGGGAACCCACAGGACCAGTTCTGCTCTGTCCTACGGGGTGGCTGTGAGCTAGAGTTGACTCTCGGCGGGCGATGAGCAAGAGTTGGGATAGAGATGGCAGAAGGGGCTAAGGCTGAGCGTCAGGCTGCTGACCCATGGATTGGCGGTTCCATTAGCACCCAGTCGCTCTCTCCTGTCCTATAGGCATTCTCTGTCCTACAGGGCTGGACTCCAAGGCAGAAGAGTTTGGGGTGATTATCAAGACAGGAGAGTCTCTGGGTGCTTCAAATGGTTGTGCTCGATGGCTAACCCCAAGGTTGGAGTCCATGCAGCAGTGCCTCGGAAGAAAGACCTGGTTACCTGCTTCAGAAACATCAGCCATCGACACCCCTGTGGAGCGCAGATCTGCTGGGCCACACACAGGGCTCTCCAGGAGTCAGGGCTGTCTCCGGGACTACTTTTCTTCCTTTTAAATCAATTGTGTGAATATTAGATTGGATTTATATATGGGTCCCAACACCATGCAACCATCCCCACAGCTAATTCCAGAACGCTTCATCCTCTCCAAGGAGAACCCCATCTGTCCCACTGCAGCCCCTCCTCCGACTGTCTCTGTGGATTTGCCTTCGGTGGACATTTAAGACACTCATACCGTCAGAGCCCACGGCCCAGGGGGTGATGGTGACTGACTCGTAGTGAGCCCATTGGAAAGAGCAAAAAGGATCCAGTGGGTGTCTTGGGGTGCAAGTCTTTACAGAAAGAGACTGCCACGGCCTCCCCCTGTGGAGAGATTGGGGGGCTTGAACTTCGGACTCTGGTGTGTTCCAATCCCAGTGAAGGCCGCTTGGCATCTGGTTTCTTTCCAGTAGCGGATTGCCTTCAAGGTTCACTCAAGCTCGAGCTGTGTCGTCCAGATTTCAGCCCTTTTGATTGGTGGGTAGTAGTCCCCTGTGGAGGTCTGCCACGCTCCATTTACCCGTTCATCCGTGGGTGCAGACTCCGCTTGTCACCACTTTTTGGTAATTATGGATACTGCTGCTACCACACTCAGGTACAGATTATTGGTCGAACGCCTGTTTTCTAGTCTTCTGAAGACATTCATCTATCTGAGTGGGAGATCGAGGCCTCATAGGGAATTCTCTTTGAACTTTTTTGAGGAGCCGCCAAATTATGCTCCACGGTGCGTGTGCTATTTTGTACGCCACTAGCAGTGCATAGGAGCCCTGGGAGCCCAGTGGGTACGAGCTTGGCTCGGAGTCCAAAGGTCAGCAGTTCGAACCCCCCAGTTGCTCGGGAGGAGAAACCTATAGTAGTCTGTTTCTATAAAGATGAAAGCTTTGGAAACGCTATAGGACCCTGTTCTACAGGGTCATTAGCCTAAACTCCCCCCCCAATCCACTCCACAGAGTCAATTCCAGCACAGGACGACTCTGCAGGGTTTCTGAGTCTGTCCATCCTCCTAGGAGTGAATAGCCTCATCTCTGCTGCAGAGCTGCCGGAAGGCCAGCCTTACAACCAAACAGGTCAGCGCCCACCTGAAAGTGCCGCCAGGCATCCTTTTAGGGCCGCTGTGCGTCTGAAGTGACCCGGTGGTAGAGGATTTGGTTGAGAGCAATGCGCGGGAGTTCCAATTTGTCTGCATCCTTGACTGCACTTGGTAGTTTCTATGTGAAAGGGGCCCTGGTGGGACGGTGATTAAAGCACTCAGCTGCTAAGTGAAAGGTTAGTGGTTTGCACTCACCAGCTACCCCACCGTGGGGGAAGCTGAGGCCATCCGCTTCTGCCAATGTTTACAACCTTAGAAACCCCATGGGGGCAGCTCTGCCCTGGCCTTCCTGCAGGGCAGCTAAGAGTTAGACGCAGCCTCCCTGCAGCGGGCTCGTGGTGTGAAGTGGTATGGTGTAGTTTTGATTGCACGTATCTTATGATGGAGGCTGATCATCCCGTCTGTGTTGATTGACCCTGGGTTACTCTCTTCTTAGGATCAATGTCTAATCTCGTCCTCTACCCGTTTTTGTCATCGGATTGTTTGCACTTTGTTGTGGTTGTCGCCCTTATCAGAGACACGATTGACACATTTCCTCCCATCCTGTGGACTGTCCGTCCCCATTGTTGAGTGTGTCCTTGGATGGAGGCCAGCGAATCTGGTCGCTCCTTCTTGTTTGAGCTTCTAGAATCGTACCTAAGAATCCGCTGCGGTCACGGAGAGTTGCTCCGAGGTGTTAATTTTTGCCTGGGATGTGCAGGTCCACCTTCCTTCTTGTGCACGGGGGCCATCCTCCTTTACAGCATTTTGTTCCAGAATGTATTTAGCCACATTCCCGCTCAGACATTTGAGCTGTTTCCAACCTTTCACTGAGAAAACCAAGGTATTCCATCTTTTCATTACTGAGAACAGTGACACGTGAATATTCTTGTACAAAGTCACTCCTTACATATGGATGCAGACAGCTTGTTGGCTAAGTTCCTGACAGTGGTGTAGTGGAGTTCAAGTTCACCTGGTGGCTTCCTCTCCATGGAGCCGGGTGGTGGGCAGGCTGAGGGGTGCTCCTTGTAGCTCCTTCCCATCAGGCAGGCAGTTTGATGTGGAATTCACTTTTAGTGAGCAGGGTTGGACACCTCATCAATTCAAGAGCCGCTTCTATTTTGAAACGTTTATCTTGCTAGAACCTGTTCAGAACCTTTGCCCACATTTTCTCTTGGATTCTGGGTCTTTGCTTCGTTGGAGCGATCTGGGAAGCCGATGAGGCCGGCACGTGCAATGTGCTTGTTATTGACGGTTCAGCCTGACCAGGAACGTTGTTAGCAGGAAAACTCAAATCCACGCAATCAAATGCCTCCGTTTTCTTTGTTAAGACTCTGGGGTTAAGTGTCTACTTAGAATAGCCTTCCCATTCCAGTACAATGACTATTTGTGTGTGTCAGCTACATAATCTCCTTGCGAAGGGTGGAGTCTAGCCTGTCAATCAGGTCCCAGCTTGATGACCCCATTTGGAGGCAGGAAGGAGATAAATTGCTCACTAGAGGCCAGACTCACACACTCTCTCTTTGAGACATTCCTGTTGACAAGCCACTTGGAGACGCACTGATGGAGACAGAGCGCTGGAGCTGGAGGAGCCACATGAAGACCCACGCCAGCACTGAGATGCTTCCACCACTACTGGACCCACAAGACTTTCCACTCAGTGGCCTGTGATCTTCCTGCATTTGGCATCATTGTATAGGTTGTGTGAGTCTGAAGAGGAATTTACAGATTTGTATCAGACATATGGGCTAATATCAGACTTATGGACTTCATCTGGCCTGGGCTGGGATGTTTTCTTAATATACAATTACTCTTTTATATATAGACATGAATGTCTATGAATTTGTTTCTCTAGTCAACCCAGACTAGCACAGCGTGTTTCTGATTTTAATTGTTGAATCTTTGATACACCTGCATTTTTAATTTAAAAACTTAATGTGGGGCAGGGATGTGAGGCAGGGATGACGTTTACTAAGATGTGAGGTAGGGATGACGTTTACTCCTGAGATGATTGAGGTAACTCAACTTCCTGCGAACAATGCTGATTTTCTACGTTTTCTTGCCACATGCCACACCCCTTCCCAAGGTATTTCGTTAAATACTGCTCTGCCGCTTTAATTCACAGGTTGCTGTACAAAAGTTAACGCAATGCTTCTGAGAATATCTCGCGGAGAAGTCGAGCTCTAGCTGAGTGTGAGTGTGGGCATTGCTTTTGGTTGAATGTCTTTCACTTCTCACCGCAACAAATCAGCGATTGTTTAATTCTGACCTAAGGGAAGCCCAAACATGCTTGGTCTAGACTGGGAAGGGCATCTCTGGACAATGGAACCAGAGGGAAACCCATTCTTGGCTTTTCCTGCGTAAGGGTGCACAGGGTAGTGGCTAAGGGCAAGTCTCTGGGAGCAGGCAGATAGGCCAAAAGGCTAGCAACCTCATGATCTACTTGTATGACCCCAGCCAAAATGTTCAACTGCTCTCCGAGGCACATTCTCCTCATCTACCACACGGGAACAGCCTCGGTGAGAGTGGTGGTGAGGAATGAACTGTCCTGGTCAATTCTGTCACCGTGGCTGTCACCAGGACCACCTCACCATCCCACCATCACCATCACATCATCACTATCACCATCACCACCCCAACCCCATCACATCATCACCATTACCATCACCATCACTGTCACCATGACTGTCACCATCCCACCATCACCATCACTATCACCATCACCGTGACTGTCACCATCCCACCATCACCATCACTGTCATCATGACTGTCACCATGACCATCACATCATCACCATCACCATTACCATCACCATCACCGTTACCATCACCGTGATTGTCACCGTGACTGTCACCATCCCACCATCACCATCACCATCACCATCACCACCCCAACCCCATCACATCATTACCATTACCATCACCATCACTGTCACCGTGACTGTCACCATCCCACCATCACCATCACCATCCCCAACCCCATCACCATCACCATCACCATCACCGTCACCGTGACTGTCACCATGACTATCTCACCATCCCTCTATCACCATCACATCATCACCATCACTGTCACCATCTCCATCCCCATCACCATCATTATCACTGTGACTCTCACCATGACTGTCTCACCATCACCATCCACCATCACCATCACCGTGACTGTCACCATCCCACCATCACCATCAGCATCCCCATCCCCAACCTCATCACCATCATCATCACTGTCACCGTGACTGTCACCATGACCATCTCACCATCCCACTATCACCATCACATCATCACCTTTACCATCACTGTCACCATCACCATCCACCATCACCATCACTGTCACCATCCTCATCCCCATCACTATCATTATCACTGTGACTGTCACCATGACCGTCTCACCATCACCATCACCATCCACCATCACCATCACCACCCCCAAACCCATCACACCATCACCATTGTGGTCACCATCACCATCCCACCATCCATCACCATCACTAAATCTGGATACTTGGTACTGGCTCCATTTCCATGCCTGCCCCCTCTGGCCTGGAAAAGCCTAGATTTGGGAAGACACGTCCTCTTTCTCCTCAGGCGAGGGAGCTGGGCTTGGGCTAGTCCTAGTCCATGTGGGTGGGCTCCTATTTCGGCCAGTCTTCTTCTGGGGCAGCAAGTGACCCCTGGGAGTCTGGCCTGGGCCACTCTATGGGAATTCAGGTCTTATTTTGTGTCTCATCCATTTCTCAATTGTTTTAATTAGCTGAAATAATGAAAACATAAATTACGTGAAGCCCCGAGGCAGCTGCGATCTCACCAAGGGCTGGCACTGAGAAGTTCTGGAAAACTAGCACCAAATAGCTCGTCAGTCAAGTTCACCCCTCACTGAGATGCGACGCTAGGGTTTGCAGGATAAGAGGAGCCATCAGTTTCATGACAATGGCAGCCCGAGACACTCAATGGGCGGTTGTACTTGGTCCATCCTAGAGCATCACTGTCAGTCGGCAATCCATTTAACGGCAATGGATTGGGCTTCTGGTTTTGAAACTAAGCTTGTAGGTCTCTGTTAGGGTGCACGGCTCGTGTTGGAGGTGCGAATCCACCGGCAGACGCCCTGAAAGAGAGGCCTGGGGAGTCTCTTCCCAAGTGCCGCCCCTGCGAGCCTTGTGCAGCATAATTGACCTTGGCACGCCTGAGGTTGGCATGAGTTGGAATCAACCAGATGACGAATTCTAATTATGTTGGGTTCCTTCTTAAACGGAAGCTCAGAGAAAGGGAAACCTCCCCAAATCAACAATATAGGAGTCGACCAGGGAGCAAACCACGGATTCTCTAAGCAGGGCCTCTCCAAACAGCCCCAGCCCCCAGTCCCCAGCCCACTGCCCCCCTGGATATGTGTGTTGCCAGGGCCAGGGGACCCGGGCTTGATTTGTTTGTTGAGTAAGGTGACTTACAGCAAGCCCTGCTCCTTCTTATGGGAGGGCCCTCGGTTGGCCCCTGGAGCCACCTCTGAAGAGCTGTACCATCTGGGGAGTGCTGGGGAGTCAACGGAGGCTCCGTTTCCATGATGCATTTCAGATGGGAGCTTGGTGGCCCATTGGAGGGCTTTATTGACTGATTTGGGGGGAGTGGACGGCCAGACCTTTCTTCCGAGTTCATCTTCCTCTGTCTGGAAGTTCCGCTGAAACCTCTTCAACTTCGCAGGCCTTCCTCCATGCAGGACTCGGGAATCCTAGGCCTCCATGACTGGGTGTGATTGGGGTGGGGGTGGGGTGCTCCTGAGACAGCTGTTCTTAGGACATGAGCCAAATTCTTGTCGTTCGTGTCTAAAAGGAGAATGAGATGAGGAGATGGGCAACCCTGCCCAGGGAGGTTCTCAGGATGTGGAGAAGACTCCCGGGAGGGAAGGAAGGAAGGAAGGAAGGAAGGAAGGAAGGAAGGAAGGAAGGAAGGAAGGAAGGAAAAAAAAAAAAAAGGGCCATCAGGGCTCCTGGAATCTTCCAGAAGGGGCCTCTCAGGATCATAAATAAAGTTGCAGGGCCAAGAGTGGCCAAACCAGAAAGACCAGGCGGTTGATGTTGTTGTTTTTTCGGGAGTGGGGTCATGCAGGGAGGTCTGAATTCTAGGTGACCCAGCCCTCTCCCACCCAGGGGAGCTAGTTGGGGATGTTAAGCAGGCCTCCTCCAAGGCAGCTTTGTGGGAGCCTTTGGAACCCAGACGTGGGGTCCTTTGTCAGTTTTGAATGATGTGGAAGCTTACAGGGAAGGCAGACTGGTGGCACAGCTGTTAAGGTGCTCAAGCTCGCCAGCTTCTCCATGGGAGAAAGATGTAACAGTCAGCTTCCATAGAGACAACAAAGTAACCCAAACTGCTGCCACCCAGCCGACCGTGCCAATGCAGACACCCAAGAGCACAGGGCAGAAATACTCCCTGGGACTCTGAGACTGTAAATCTTTAGGGGAGCGAAAAGCCTTCTCTGTCTCCCTCGGAGCTGTTGGTGGGTTCAAACTGCTGACCTTGTGGCCAGCAGCCCAGTGGGTAACCCTCGGGCTCATCCGGTTCCTCAAAGATGGCAGCTGGTAGAGTTGGTAGAGTGCTTTGCCCTGTGGGGTCACTCTGTGCTGGCATTGACTCAGCGGCAGTGGGTTTGGTTTTGATTTGGGGTGTGAAGCATATACAGTTTGGGAATCTTCAGATAAGAGAATCTAAGATGCTGAATCTCAAGGTCGACGGGTGATGCTGATGTTCAGGTGTGTGGCAGTTATATAATCTCCCGTCAACTTGTGAAGGGGTGCAGACTAGCCTGTCCATCAGGACATAGGCAGTGAGGCCTGTGTGGGTATGGCTTGTTCCTGAGGATTCTGGGAACTCCTGTGTTCCTCCCTGGAGGTGGGACAACACACACTCTGTCTGCTTGATTCCTGTTGACAAGTCACATGGAGCTACAATGATGGCTTCAGAACCTGGGAGCTGGAGGAGCCACATGGAGACCCATGCCAGCGCTGAGATGCTGCCACCACCAGTGGATCCACCAGTCTTTCTACCCACTGGCCTGTGATCTTCCTACATTCAGCATCATTGCATGGGTTGCGTGAGTCTGAAGAAGAATTTATTAGATTGGTGTCAGACATATAGGCTAATATCAGACTTATGGACTTGATCTGGACTAGGCTGGGATGTTTTCTCAGTATACAATGGTTCTTTTATGTAAAGCTCTTTCTTATACACACATTAATTTATTTCTCTAGTCTACCCAGACTGACACAAGGTGAGTGGGATGGTTGTTCAACTTGGTGAAGCTACTGAAGCCGGCTGGATTGTCCCTTTCAAAGGGTGAGTGTGATGGGATGTGAATTGTATCTCTCTCTATCTATCTATCTATCTATCTATCTATCTATCTATCTATCTATCTATCTATATATATATATATATATAGCTGCCCCTGTCCAGTCCTGGGGGTTGGAGGTGACACCAGAGTGGAATGGATAGTAGGCCAGGCCGAGGGGGGTTCTTGTCTCTGGATGTGCTGAAATGACCCCTGGCACTGGATTCTGGCTTCGTCCCAGCCCCAGGCTGCCTCCCATCCCTGTGCTAGTGAATCCCGGGACCTGGGGTGTAATTCTGGACACAGTGGAAATCCCACTGGAAATTGTCTAGGATGAAACTTCAGCCTGATGGGGATCAGGAAAAGAAAGATGTCCCATTTCTTACACACCGATGTCGAGGACTGAACTTCACCCTGCTGTGTGTGTAAAAACTCTGGCTTAGAGGCTGCTCACTGAGAGGTTAGAGGTTGCTGTCTACCTGGAGACGCCTCGGAAGAAAGGCCTGGCCATCTACGGCTGCGAAAGCCGCTGGAGAAAACTGGAAGGAACAGTTCTGCATGAGTCAGGGTGGACTGGACGTCGAGGGGCTGTATGGCCAGACCACCAACTCTGCAGGTGAGGACAGTTTCCAGAGCCTTGGTCTGGGGGGGGGGCACAGCGAGTGCTGGAGGGGCCTCCTCCTCCCTCCTCTTGTGCATCCTGAATGGAGTCTGTGGACTGGGCAGACTCCTTGGAGGCCCAGAGCCCGCCATTGTCATATGTATAATCTAACCCTTGTTTATCTTGAACCAGACCCGGCTCGTTGCCTAACCTCTGTCCCCACGTTTTGAAGATTTGAGCCCAAAACACATTTCAGGGAAGAAGGAGAAGGCTCTTGTTTGAAAACGTACCAGCAAAATAAATCATTGTGTTTCTGACATGATGCCGTTGAATGCTTTTCAATTCTTAGCCCTGGCAGCCGCTTCGTAAGGAAAAAGCACACACACAACCTATCACATAATTCTTCCTGAAAGGCTCATTCAGCAGGCCTGGCCCTCTGGGTCCCCTGCCCCATCCCGCCCCCCTTTGCATTCTTCCCCAATTTCTGCTTTCAGCCCAGCCCGTCTGGTGAGAAGGCGAATGTACACACTGCCGTCCATTGTGTTTGTAAAACGGAGCCCCATCTGTTGGGCAGCAACGATAACATTTGTAGTTATGTAAGCGAAGATAGTAGTAATCACCTCCTGCTCTGGGCACCACGGAATGGCCAAAGCCTCACAATTGGCTGGGGCCGGATGCCGCCAGGCGAGGGGGTGTGCTTGTGTTTTTGTTTGTTGCGTTGAAAGGGGAGGCGATGTGGTCGTGTGCTTTATCATAGCACCATGTGGTTTTCCTGCCTGCCAGGATAGCTCCTGGTGAAAGCCCTTTTGAAGTTACCTGCCCAGGCAGAAGGAGCCCTGGTGGCAAAGTGGGTTATGCGGCTGACTGTGGTGTGAAGGGTCCGTGGTTTGAACCCGGTGGTCACTCTCCAGGAGAAAGAAGAGGCTGTGGGTGCTTCGGTGAAGATGGAGAGTCTCAGGAACACACAAGGGCAGTTCTGTTCCGCTCTGTAATCGTTGCCAGGGATGGGGCAGAACAGCCCCCGGGGTTTCTGAGACTGTTTACGGGAGCAGAAAGCCTGGTCTTCCCTAGCTCCGAGGGGTGAGTGTTTTTGAACTACTGACTTTGTGTAGTCTAACACATAATCCCCAAGCCACCAGGCCTCTCTGCTTTAGCTGTCCGAATCGACTCAACGGTGGTGGATTTTGGGACCCAAAACACAGTGGTCCTTGGGTAGCACAAATGGTGACATAAGCCGCAGATAACCCAAAGGTTGGCTATTTGAATCTACCCAGATATGCCTTGAAGAAATACCTGGCATTTCTCCCCCCTCCCACCCCGCTGCATTCTCAGGGAGAGGGGAGGCACAGCCTGGACTCTGAAACATCCGGGGTCCCCCTGCATGGGGATGCACCTGATGATAGCTGATAACCATGCCCCCAAACAGAAATCCCTGTGGGCAGTGTAGTTGGTTCAGTGCTCACAGATGGACCGGGAGACTTGTGGTTCTAATCTACACAGAGGCTCCCCGGCAGAAAGGCCTGGTAATCTGCTTCTCCCCGCACCATATTCTCCTCTGTAACACAGGGGAGGGGTCTCCAGGTGAAATGACTTGAGGGCTGTGGCTTTTGACGCCCCTCCCCCTCCTCGTTCAAACGGTTTCTTCCTGGCCTCCAATGATTTAGGGTTTCCTTTGCGTTCCAGCAGGTAATCTGACCTGTCCCTGCGGCCGGAGGGAGCGGAGGCTCATGCGTTCACTCAAGCACAGGCCGGTGGAAAGATAGCATCGGTTTGCAATACCACTGGGACTTTTTCCAGGAAAGGTGTTATTCAGGACTTGCCCTGTTCTTTCCCAATCTGATTTCCCACCGGGAGTTTCTATGGCATTGTTTTGCCCAAACAACATGCAAATATATGGATACTTGGGGGTTTAAAGAGTGGCAAGAAGCGGAGGCTGTTGCCAAGGCAGGCCAGGCTGCACGGCTTATAGGCAGGTGGAATTTGAAGGCCTGGAGTCGAAGGTCCTCAAAGCGTGATCTCTCCTTGGGGCTCAGCTAGGGACCCCTTACTTAGGTGCTGGATGCCTGGGCGCCTCTGCTAGCTGCTGCGTCACGTTAGGGGTGCCGTCCAGGTCTTTTCTGGGGGCGGAAGTCGTCTTAAATTCTCCAGATGTAGCTAATAAATTTACTAAGCACTGGTAGCGTGGTGGGCTAGGCACTGAACTGCTAACCACAAGGTCAGCGATTCGAACCCCCAGGTGCTGTTCGGGAGGCAGACAAGGCTGTCCACTTGGAATCGACTTGGGGACTTGAGCTTCCGTTTGGAAACCAATCATGCCACAGGGTGGACCGAATACCCCGGCCAGGGACGGCTGTCCACCGAGACATCCGACGTCTTATCTGACCTGGGTGGAAACTTGGATCCGCAGCCACCCTGGCTTGCCATAAGATGGGGACCAAAATGCTTTTGGCGTCTGTTCGAAGCATTTCTCAGTGTGTTTCCAGTGGAATGTAGGTGTTGCCCCTGGCCACCTGAAGACGTGGCCCCAGTTCCTCCGCCGCCGCCTCCTCCTCTCCACTCACTGCTACCTAAACAACAGAAACTGGACAGACGAGTGTGCACCCCGGGCTGCTGCCGATGGGGAGAAACAGCCCCAGGAAAGGCAGCTTAATTCTCTCCTTGCGCGGAACGTCTTCCTGCCTGCGGACAGGAGGCTTGGAATTAAAGGGGAAAAACATCTACTCCGAATGCAGTGCAGATGTTGGCATTTTAAAAACGAAATGCCATTGGTCTGCCGGTTGCTAAGTTGCCTCCGAGACCCCCATCGGCGCCAGTTTGCAGACAGGTCCGGTTGGCAGAGATGAGGAACTGGCGGGCCGGCCCCTGTCTCTGGAAAGTGGGGTGGGGTGGGGCTTGCTTGCTGCAGCGAGCGGTTGCCTTTCTCTGACTTCCCTCGCCCCAACATGCATTTTAATTTCGCGTGTCAGTTCTCATTATCTGTCTGCGTGGAATCCTCTTTTTGGTTTTCAGAAATAATTAAGCCGAAAAGCCCTCCTCCCTCCCCGCATTTTTGGCATCGATAAAGACATTTGAGGCATTTCAGACGAGACGGGAGCCTGTATTGGAGTGGTCTTTGAAGATGTGTTTTTAAAGACGCTTTTGACAAACAGACCAATTAAACACCCCTGCACTTCCCCTCCTCCACAAATCTGAGTTCGGGCGGCTGTAAGCACCCTTCAAGAGAAATGTGCGCGCCCTCTGCTTATGAGGTGGGTGCTGGACCCTCGCAGAGCTCGGGCTCCCGGCAGGCCCAGTGGCTGCTGAGTGAAGCGGCCCACCGGCCCTACCAAAAGAGGAGCCGGGCGCTGCCGTGAGATTTTGGTGGAGCTGCTGCCGGAGAGCTCGAGAAACAAGCTTCCAAACCACACGGAAGTGTAGACTCCAAGTGGGGCAGCACAGGTTTATGAAGAACGCGCTGGTTGCTCCCAGTCTTCTAGAAGATTCCCACTCTCGGTGCCACACAACAGCTCCAGGGAGATTTTGAGAACCAGCCTCAGGCTCAGGGCATGATGGGAAAAGGAATAATCTGGGGCTTGTCCACTGATGCCGGGATCCGTGGACGGAATCAGGCGCCCTGGCGGTCTAGGGGATCAAGTGCTGGGCCGCTAACCGCAAGGTCAGCAGTTCAAAGCCTCCAGCTGCTTCTCGGGAGACAGATGAGGCTTTCTGCTCCCCTAAAAGGTGACAGCCTCAGAAATCCATAGGCTGGTTCTATCCTGCTCTATAGGGTCGCTGTGAGTCAGAGTTGACACGGTGATAGTTTGGGGGTTGGAAACAGGATGGCTTTGAGGGCATGGTGACTCCCCAGAGATGAAGCTTACCGGTTCTGTTCTCGCCGGGGGAGGCTGGGAGCAGAACAGCTGTTCTTCCAGGGATTTCTCTCACATCTGGGGGGAGGAGGGAGGAGCTGGGGGCTCATGGAATGCCCATCCCCACGGCAGCTCTTGGGGTTACTTCGTCCATTTCTACTGCTGGGGGCATTGTGCTTTGATCACAAAATTTGACTCCACATCATTCCAGCTTCCATGGCTGTGCCCGGGCGGCAGGCCTCACTCCTAGCTTCTTTCTCACAAGAGAGAAACACACCTCTGTATCAATGGGACCTCTGAGAAAAGAGACTGCTAAGGTCTGAACTCTGTGAATGCTGGAGTCCTTTATGTAGCTTGGCCACAGTGTGGAACCTGCATCGAACCTGCCCTGCATCTTAAACCGGCTCTAGGATGACTCCCCATACACCCCACACAACACAGAGCTGTGCACACGGCCCTTTGCTCCTCTTAGCCGATGAGGGATTGCTTTAACTGCTGATTGTCCTCCTGCCCTCCTTCCTTCTTTCCATCCATCCTGATGATCGACCAGCCAAGGGTGAGTGAATCCGAGGGTGCAGAAGAGCCCCAGCTGTGTTTTCCTGTTGGCAGGATAGCTGACAGGAAGGGATAGGGGGAGAAGACAGGCCTCTCTCCTCGGTGGCTGGGAGGGCGACGGAGGGGACAGGCTGCTGCGTGGCTTGCTTTGGGCGACCTCAGTCACTCAGCAGGGGCCTGTCTTGGACGAGGCACCCTGCACCTGCAGGCGTAGCATGAGGGCGGCCAGGCCTGGGCCGACACAGACCCGAATTTCAGCTCAAAGTCACGGCAGGGATAATTGGCTTCGATCCTTGTCACTCTCTCCCCAGCAGTGTTCCCGAGGAGAAGCGCGGGATCTGGAGGCAAGTGACTAGCTCAGAATGAGGGGCTCCCCGATTCTCCTGCCCTCATGAGCGCGAGGGGGCACCAGCCGAGGGCTCAACACCCCCAGCTGTGAGGCCTGCTTTGTGGCTGGGCGTTTGGCTCCCTGCCAGGGCGCATTGTTCTCACCCTGGTGTGGCTGTCACTGTGCGTCTCCCCCTGGTTGGTTCCGATGACTCGGGGCCCACGTGTGCAGCGTGAGCTGTGCTCTGTGGGACTTTCATGGCTGGGATCGTTCAGAACATGGCCAGTCCTGGGTTCTGAGGCACCGCTGTGCGCTTGACTCACCCGCTTTTCAGCTTCTGGTAGAGTGCTGGTCCCCCTGGCTGGTGGCCCTGGGGATGGGGTAAGACCCTGGCCATCATGGGGTTGTTAGGCCCTGTTGGGTTGGTTCTGACCCATCGGGACCCTGTGTACAATAGAATGAAACACTGCCTGGTCCTGCCCCGTCCTCGAAATTGTTCTTCTGTTTGAGCCATCAAGCAGGCCTTGATCTAACTCCGTGTTCTCAAGCCCTGCCGCACCTCCCCCAGCGATCGTGCCCCTCCCACAGCTGCCAGCATTTTCTTCGTCCGCCCAGTGAACATGAGCCCTGGTAAGGAATGGACCCTCACAGCTGTGCAGGTATCCCCCCCTGTTGCTTTGAGTGGCTCCTATGTAGTGACTGGGGTTCCCTGGTGGCATAATGGGTTACAAGTTGTGTTGCTAACCATAAAGCCAGCAGTTTGAACCCACCAGCAGCTCCCAGGGAGAAAGACGAAGTTGCCTGTTCTTGTAAAGAATTAAAGCTTTGGAAATCCTAGGGAGCAGGTCTACTCTGTCCTACAGAACCCCCGTGAGTCCAAATCCACTTGGTTGCTGTGAGTTTGGTTTTGGGGGTACAATTTCTGTGGTATGCTCAGGTAGTGTACCCGGTTAACATGCTGGGCTGCTAACCAAAGGGTGAGTCCACACGGAAGTCCTTCTGAAAAGTGGCCTGGTGCTCTAATTCCTGATGAGACCAGCCCCCGCCCTGTGGATTGCGGGTGAGTCAGAATCAGCCCCTCTGCAAGCCCCGCCCCACCCCACCCCGCTTCTCAGTGGTCGTCTAGGAAACCTCTCTTTCTCATTGACCGGGGGCAGCTGAGACATGTTGTCTTCTCACTTGGCTTTCTTCACCTGTTGCCCAGCCTGTTGGGTGGCAGGGGTTAGTTCTCTGGGTAGTGAGTCATCCACTCATGCAGACCCAAGGTGAGTTCCTTCATTGGCCACAGTCGCAGTTTCATGCCAACTTCACGGGGGCCGGAGGTCAAGTTGGAGCCCTGGAGACGTGGTGGTTAAGCTGGGGCTGCTAACCCCAGGAGGAAGATGAGGTGGGTGGCTTCCATAATGATAGCCATCTGGGAAACCCTGCAGGGCAGCTCGTTCAGGAGTGGGAATCGGCCTGCAGGGATGGGTGGGGGGGGGGGCGGGCAGGTGTCACAGGGGATAGCATGCTTGAAAGGCTCCCTAGGACTCTCAAAACCCACTTTCCCCTTTGGAGCGGGAACATCCTTAGAGGGCATCAAGAGCGTCCCTCACAGTCTCCATGTTAGGGCCCAGCTGCAAACCGGAAGGTTGGTGGTTTGGGTCCACTCAGGGGCTCCAGGGGAGAAAGCCCTGGCCCTGCTCTCCCACCAGGGTGGCTAGAAGTTGGAATGGACTTGCCGGCACCGCATAAGAGCGGTCACAGCAACGGGGCCTTCCAGCAATCCTGCAGGGGGTGAACTAGGTGCCCCCATTTTGAAGCCAGGAAATTGAGACACAGAACAAGTCAGACACTTCCCCACAGGCTCAGGCAGGCTGCCAGAGAGGCACCGATGGTCACATGAGGGTCCTCAGCGACCGCTTTGACTCCAGCCTGGGGCTAAGGGATAGCTCACCTGCCCCAACCGGCCAGAGCAGCTCCCTGGAGGCTTTGGAGATTAGTCATCTCTTTGACCTTGGTTTTTCAACTGTAAAGACTACATGTGAGTCCCCAGTGGTGCAAACAGCAGCGGGACTCAGCTGCTAACAGAGCTGGGGGTGGTTGTGTGGTATGGTGTGGTATGGTGTGGTGTGTGTGTGAAGTTTTCACAGAGGTGCCACTGAAGAAAGGCTTGTAGATCTATTTCCAAAAGGTCAGCCACTAAAAACCTTCAGGAGGGTGTGTGTGTGTGTGTGTGTAAAAATCCTCAGGAGCACCGCTCAGCTCTGGCACACGCAGGCCTTCACGGGCGGGAACCCACTCAACAGCAGCTGTTTTCTAAAGGATGAAACTAGCTGGTTAGATAAACGGTCGGTCTAGTTAAGCAGTTACGTAAAGAGAGAGGGTCCCTCTGCTGACTGTGCTGACAAGCTTGGCCGTGGAGCCTTTAGCTTTGAGGGTGTCAAAGGAGCCTTGGTGGCATAGTGGGAATCTCACTGGGTTGCTGAGCTGCAAGGCCAGCAGTTTGAAACTACCAGTTGCTCCCCAGAAGAAAGATGAAGCTCTCTACTCCCATCAAGAATGAAATCACAATAATAATATATAATTGATCAAGGATTCATGAAGGTGGGAGGGGAAGAAAGAGGACCTGATACCAAGAACTCAAGTAGAAAAAAATTGTTTGGGAAATGTTGATGGCAACATATGTACAAGTGTGCTTAATACTATTGAATGATGGATTGTTACAAGATTTGGAAGAGCCCTCCAGTCTGGGGACACAGCAGCAGTTCTACCCTGGCCCGTCAGGTTGCTATCAGTTGCATTGACGCGTTGGCAGCGAGTTTGGAGCTCCGGGTGGAGGTCTCAGTCCCTGGGTCATGCCACTCAGTCTCTCTTGCCAAGTGTAAGCCAAGTCACAGCTGCAGAGAATAGAAGCAACTCAGTTGTTAGTCCCCAAGGATGGTTTATTCATTGTGTCCTGTATTATGTTTTTTTATACTTTAGAGGATGAGGTGGCTTGCCAAATTGTTAGGAGGAGTGGGGTGGGAAGAGGAGAGATGCTGAGTGTTGGAGGGGAAGGCCCAAACCTAGAGGATGCTCAACCGTGACGTGGCGGCCTCGCTGATGGAGAGGTAGCTGCTGGCCCCTGCCCGCTGGAGGCCACCCCAGGGGGCCAGCATGCTTGTATCAGCTCCAGCAGCCAGCCAGGCCTGCTCCATCCACACCAGCAAAACAGATACCCGGCACCTAGCTTCCTGGCACCCTCCACCCGAAACCCCTGACTCACTGCTGTCCAGTTGATTCCGACTCAGCAATCCTACCAGACAGGAGTAGAAAGGATCATCTCCCTTCTGTAGAGTGACTGGTGGTTTCGAACTGCTGACCTTGTGGTTAGTAGCCCAGCGAGTTACCCACTATGTCACCAGGGATCCTTTGGCATCCTCAAAGCCAGGGGCAAACATGGCTACAGAGAGGCTAAAGGGCTCTGTGGCCAAGTTTGTCAGCAGAGGACTGGAGGGATCCCTCTCTGCTATCACTTTAAACCAAATAGCCCCCTAAAACAACAGCAGCACCAACAAATTCATGTGCTTGCATCTGATTGGTGGACACTCCATCACACCCAGAATCTGCCACAGGGGATTCTGGGAAATGTAGTTTTCCAGCATCCTAGTCACTACTCCTCTTGCACTATGAGCTGCTAAACTCAAGGTCAGTGGTTGGAACCGACCCCGACCCCCCAGCTGCAAAACCATCAGCTACGAATCCATCAGCCACCACGTGGGAGAAGGGTGAGGCTTCCTGCTCCCCTGAAGATTTATACTCTCAGAAAACCACAGGGGCTGCTGTGAGTTGGAATCTACTCGATGGCACTTGAGTTGAACCACGGCACCTCACATTTGCACACAGTAAGAGCCGAATGGACATGGAGCACCAGTGTGTCTGGCCCACCTCATGAGAGATGCCCAGGAAAACCATTTGCTGGCAAGTCGATTCTGACTGGTGGTATCCCCACATACCGAACGCTGGTGGAAACATTCCTTGATCTCTGCAGTCTTCTCCTTGGTCTGAGCGAGTTGTGCTCTGCACGGCTGCTGATGGATGGGTTTATTTTCTATTTTTTGGCAAGTAGATCACCAGGCCTTTTCTTCTGAGGTCCCTCTGGGTGGACTTGACCCATCAACCTTTCAGTGTACAATGGAGCGTGCTAACTGTCGCATCCTCCGTGTCCGCCGGGACCCCAGGGCTGCAGAGTAGAGCTTCTAAGCACCAGTCTTCTGCTGTTCTCTGTCACGTTGCTGGGAGCACCGTGTGGAGCAGGGTGTTGGCACAGGCGATGCCAAACTCCTGGGCCATCCTGCGCTTCCCGCTGGACTTGTAAGTGGCTTCTCTGCCAGGCCTCTCCTCCAGAACATCCCGTCTTCTCCACTTCACGCCACACAGCACCCAGGTCTTGGGGCAGCAGGGCCCGGTGCAGGCACCCAGTTCCTGCCCTTTGCCGCCAACAAGGGTGATGTGGGACATGTGTCCTCTCTTGCCCAAGGACGGGGCTGAGTGAAACCCTCATTCCATTCAGCAGCCTCCCTGTTTATAAGAAACAGACTCACATGTGCGCTCTCATTCCAGAGCAATTTTGGAGAAATAACATATTCCTTTTCAATATCAACGTTGTTAAAAACCGCAGTATCTGGGTCGGCATGGTTTCTGGTGAAACAGGGACTATGAAAACGCTGTCAGTGCAGACGTGGATGTCAGTGGGTCATCAATCTCCATCGGTAGGCAAACAGGACGGCTATGTTTGGATCCAACTCTGCTCACCCGTGGGAGATCAAGTTCGGTTGAAGTCTCCGCTCCTCCGACTGGGCAAAGGTTCAGAACTGGAAGGCTGTTGGATTTCACTGCGTAGAAAACAAAGGAGCAGCTATGTCGTGTGTCTTCCTGCGGAGGGTCACCCAACAAGCCGGGTGATACTTGGCTCATCTAGAGTGGACAATTCCACATGGGTTTCACCACACCGTCGAACCATTAGGACCAGGGAGCCCTCCAGACCAGGGCAAGACATTTCTCTAGAGATGGGACAGTTTCTGGATTGTTCCTGATGCTCAGTGTTGCAGTCTCTGAGGTGGGTTAAGAAGATCTGGAGGGGACCAATCCCCCAGGCACTTGGAGAATGAAGCCAGCCCACGAGAGCCCGTGGGGGTGGGGAGGAGAGAGGATTCTGAGGACCGTGTGATTGTCAGTCCGGCGAGCCTCCTCTAGATCACAGTCCGTGTGGCTCAGCTCTTGCTGGACGCTCAGGTCCTCAGAGCCCACGACCCTTCTCACATCGGCGCACCCGAATTTATCTTCGTTCTTTCTCAAGCTGTGCGGTACTGCCCGGCTCTGCTGTCAGCAGGATCCCAAGAAGTCGCCCCCAGCGGTCCCGTGGCTTGGACATTTTCCTCACTTAGCTTGGGGGCTGTCCTGGTAGAATGTACAGCCTGAGTGGCCCCCTACGACCACAGGGGTCAGTCAGTAGACAGCAGAGTCCACTCAAGGAGCCAGTGCACGGTGGGGAAGGCTGAGATCCCAGAGGCCTGGTCTGTGGAAGCCAGGAGAAGGCAGCCCCGTGGGCCCAGGGCCGGCGGGCTTTTCTAGAACAGAGCACTGTGAGCCAAGGTGAGCATGAGTGGCTGGGCTTACAGGCTGAGCTGAGCCAGGAGCGTCCACTGTGATCTTGGCTCCAGAGATGCTCACCATGGGCAGGAGCGGTCACTACCCCGTTTCTCTGAAAGTGTTTTGCAGCAGTGCGTGTTTAGGGTTCTCTCGTGGCTGTCAGAAACTTCTTTTCTTTCACACAGAGTCACGAAACCACAGAGGATGTTCATCAAGTGTCTGTGTGGAGTCAGCACGAGGCCCTGCTGCCTCTGACACATGCACTATATGTCCCAATGAGGTCAGCCAATGGGCTTGGGTTTGGGGATTCTTTGGGGGGCAGGGGGGCATTGCAGCTGGATGCGGTTCCAGAGACAAAGGAGTGCAGGAGATTTTGTTGAAGGCTGACGTCCAGCGAAGCTGAGGCCCCTGCTGGCTTTTGTTACCCTGGCAACACCTGACCAACCTCTGTTGATCACCGATGTGGTGCGAACTTGGGATGGTTTCCTGGGGGATGGGGATCTCCTTTCATCTAGCCATCTTCTCAGCCCCCTGACCTGCCCACACATACTCTGCTTCAGCATTGAAGCATGTCCGCCCGCATGTCTACATGTGTACATGCCTGTACAGGGGTGCACACAGGAGCTCCGCCTGCCTTCAGCACCTCTGCCCTGCCACCCCCCTCTCCCCCCCAACTGACCTGGCTCAGGCCTGGCTGTTGGGAAAATGTGGAAGACCACAACCGTGTGGTCTCCTTCCAGCCCAAACCTCGGGCAGATGGTGGTACACACTCCCCTTTCCCACCTCGATTTGAACATGTCATTGGGGGAGCAGTCCTGGAGAAGGACACCGTGCCCGGTAGAGTCGAGGGGCTGCCCACAGGAGGGAGACCCTCCATGAGATGGAGTGGTGCAGCGGCTGCCACCATGGGCTCAAATGTAACCAGTGTGAGGCTGGAGCTGGACCACACCGTCTTTCAGTGGGCTGCCCACGGGTCGCTATGAGTTGAAGTCCACTCAGCCGCACCTCATAGCTGTCATGATGGAGGATTTAGAGACTGTGTTCTGAGGACACAGCGTCACTACAAGGTGACCACTGGGTTGGATGTGTTGGGGGGTTGCCTGGGCCCTAATTTGTCTCCTGCCCCAGCCTCACTGCCTGCTACAGGGATGGATGTCCACCTGGCAAAAACTATTCCTACGGACTTGCTTTGGAGCCCTGGTAGAGCGGTGCCTGCTGACCCAGAGGCCTTCAGTGTCGGATTATTCGCTAGGTGTGGTAGTTACGTAATCTCTGTCAACTTGAGGATATTAAGAGTGAAGGGGTGGAGTCTAGCCTGTCAATCGGGTCACAGCCTGCTGATGCCTCCTTGTGGACGGGACCTTCTCATCAGGATTCTGGGAACTTTGCTCTTTCTCCCTGGAGGCAGGCCACGCTCTCTCTCTGCTTCACCTTCCTGCTGAGGAGCCACTCTCAGAGAGCAGGAGGAGCCAGCCCCAAGATGCTTCTGTCACCACTGGATCCACAAGACTTTCCACCCACTGGCTTGTGATCTTGCATTCGGCATCATTGTGAGTGACAACGCGAGTCTGAAGAGGAATTTATAGACTGGTATTGGACATATGAGCAACTATCGAACTTATGGACTTGAGCTGGACTGGGCTGGGATGTTTCTTTAATGTGCAGTTACTTTTTGATCTAAAGCTCTCTCTTCCACATATACAAGTATCCCCGGGTTTGTTTCCCCAGTTAACCCAGTCTAACACAGTAAGCAAGGTAAGCGCGGGCTAGCTTGTGCTTACTTGATAACCAGTGGCAAGCACTTTTTTTTTTTAAACCGGCATTAGTAAATAAGCACAGGTAAGCCTGTGCTATTCTTGCTTATCGGGTAATCTGTTCCTAGTGAGAGAGCCAAACCCAATAGCCTCTCTGGTAGAAAAAGACGAGGCTGTCTGCCCTGTTAAGATTCCAATCACACCAAACTCAGTGCCACAGGGTGGCTCCGATGTACTCCCACTCTGCAGGACAAGGTAGAACTGTCCACGTTGACCCTGCAGCACAGGGTGAACTGCCCGATCAGGTTTCCAAGGCTGAAGATCTTTACTGAGGCAGACAGTCGAGCCTTTTCTCCCGGGGAGTGGCTGATGGATTTGAACCACTGAACTTTTAACATTGGCAGCCTAGTGCTTAACTACTGTGCTACCAGAGTTCTTCCAGGACAGTGGTTCTCAACCTTCCTAATGCCTCGGCCATTTAATACAGTTCCTCAGGTTGTGGTGACCCCGTATGTGGGCACATTTGCATGTGGGCGGACACGCCTGGAGATGGATAGAGGAGCGGTGTCTGGGTTCCTAAGACCATCGGAAATATGGTCTCAGGCCACCCCTGTCTGCTCCTATAAAGTCTTACAGCCTCTACATGGACAGTTCTACTCTGTCCTATAGGGTCACTGTGTTGGAATAGACTGGGAGGCAGTGAGTTTGGTTTGGCAGTATTTGAAGTGTCGGATGACCCAAGACCCAACATAAGCATGGGCTGACTCATGCTTACTTATTGTTCTGTAGTGAAACATATCATTTTTTTCCCTCACCACTTCCAAGATTCTGTTTCTAGGTCTGACTGGCATCGGTCTCTCTCCCAACCCCACAGCCCCGTCCTACAGAATCCGAGGCTCCTTTCCAGTATCCAGTCTCTGGCAGAGACAGGAAGAGCCCTGTGGCAGTGCAGTGAGAGTGCTCAGCTGCTAACTGAAAAGTTGGTGGTTCGAGCCCACCGGCCACTCCATAGGAGACAGACGGGGCTGTCTGCTTTCATCAAGATGTTAAGCATGGGTGTCTTATGGGGCTACTCTGGTCTGTCCTGTAGGTTCGCTGTGAGTCAGAATCTACTTGAGGGAGTGTGGACAGACACGGACCACCCAGTAATCCAGGTAAGCATGCATTTACTTGTGCTGACTTACAAGTGATAAGAACAGGTGACCCCGTGAACGTTTCCCTTGTGGCTAAGTTTGAGCTATTCATGTCCTGCCACTGAACAGAGCTGGGAAGCGGCTGACCAATTGGGGTTTCGGGAGCTGCTCCCAGCCAGTCTCAGCGCAGACCCGCTTGGCCAGCCAGGCCAGCTGTCACTGCTTTGACCTTGTTGGGGGGTGGCGGGGAGGAACAGCTGATCTGGTCATCCTTCCTTGGGTGGGTGTTGACAGTGTGCTCCTAATGTCAAACCAGGGTTGAGAGGTGGGCGGGGTGGGGGCAGAGGAGCAGGGGAGTCAGCTCCAGGTTCCTGACATTGTCCCTGAGGCATCTGAAGTGCCTCTGAGAAATTCCAGTAAGTCCAGAGATTCTACAAGACCAAGATGTTCATGGAAACCAGCATGAGGTCTTCAGGGGAAAGTGCCCATTCCTGGAGACTGACCCTTTTAAATGATGTCTGAGGAGTCCTCATGGCGCGGTGGTTATGAGTCGAGCTGCCATCTGAAAGGTCACCAGTTCAAAACCACCAGCTGCTCTGCAGGAGAAAGACTGGGCTTTCTACTCTCGTGAAGAGTTACAGTCTCGGAAACCCACAGGCACAGTTCTACCCTGTCCTGTTACGTCCCTGTGAGTTGTCGAGTCAATGGCAGTGAGTTTGGTGAGAGTTGACCTTGGGGTTCAAGGATCCACAGGGGTCCCCCGTTTGGGAACTCATGAGGATTATTTGGAAAGGAGCAGCCACTCCATCTCTTGGTGCGTATGTGCACTCCACAGGTTCTGGTCCTCAGTGGTGCTCTTGCTTTCCAGACAGCATGGGCTGTCGAGCCCGGGTGGTCTTCCCACAGGACAGGAGGCACTTTTACTTGCGATGTAGCTTTTTAGTTCTTGTCTCCCAAGTACTCCCGAAAGAACTAAGGATCAGGGCAGCCAAATGTTACCTGAGCCCACCCAGTGTGTGACGATGAGGCGTTAGGTCCACTTGGCCGGGCCAGGATTCTCCCGTGAGCGCATCTACCATAGTGTAGTCAGCTCCATGATGGGGTCTTTTGTGAAGTAGCCGGGCAGTTGTGGGAAGAAGAGAGGAGAGGCCCATCTCCTGAATGTGGCCACAGTCTTGACACCATGGAGGGACGTATCACTGGGGCGTGGTCTCCCTTAGTTTAGACGGACAGTGTGCTGAGGGAGGCAAGTGGGCGCCATGGTGATTGTGACGAGGGTGAGGCACCGTCACAGCAGCGCTGAGGAGGCAGCGTTCATCGGACAGTTGGATTGGGAAGAGTGACACCGAGAAGTGTCCCGCTCCTTTCAGGATAGAGGGAATGTATGTCCTGTGGGAGGAGCTCCAGGAGAGGGGAGAGAGCAAGTCAATGGTAAGTGTTCACCTGAAGGGAATTCAAACTGTGGAAGAACCTGTGCGCTCCACACCGACTTGGTGGAAGACTCCTCAGAGGAAGTAGCATCTGAAGGCCAAGTGGATTCCTGATCTGAGAGTGGGAGGACCCCGGGGGTACAGGAGATGCGGAAATGACAGGAGCAAAGGCTCAGATAGATCGTTGATGACTGCGGGGGGAGGAGGAGATCCAGCTGGAGCCCCTTGTGGAGAGCCTTGAACAAGAAGCCAAGCAGAGCCCCAGAGGGTGTCTAAGGAGGAGGAAGAACATGTAATCCATGAAGACTTCCTGTACTTCAAGGAGCCCTGGTGGTACATTGGCCTAAAACTTGACCGCAAACTCAAAGAGTCTGCACTTGGAACCCGTCAACCCCTCTGCGGGCAGTACTTGTCGTCAACGCTTGTTGTTGTTGGGCACCATCGGTTTGGTTCTGGCTCAAGGGAACCCAATGTACAACCGAACCGAGGACTGCTTGGTCCTGTGCCAGCCTCACCACAGTGATCTCTGGCCCCATTGTTGGAGCCACCGTGTCGACTCCGCTCTACCAACCATGATGTCCTCTTCCAGGGACTGGTCTCTCCTGATGACACAGCCAAAGTAGGGAGTCCCAGTCTAGCCGCCCTCACCTCTGAGGAGCATGGCACCTGGGCTTCTTGCAAGAGAGATGTGTTTATTCTTCCCACAACCCTCAACACTCTCAAGATTCTTGGTCAACACCGCGATGCAGAGACGTGGGTTCTTCTCGGGCCCCCTGATCACTGTCCAGCTGCCACAAGCTTCCGAGGCAATTGAAAATACCCTGACTTGGGTCAGGCACACGTCGGTCCTCAAAGACACATCTTTGCTCTTTGACACCGTCAAGAGGCTTCCTGCAGCCCATCTGCTCAATGCGATATGTCCTTTGATTCCCTGACGGATGCTTCCACAGGCAGGTGATGGTGAAATCTCAGGTCCTCCCGAGTGAGGAGAGACTTACTGACGGTGGGTTTTGCTTTACTGTACCTGGGTGTTTAATACACACTCAAGACGAAGACCTGAACTAGATTCCAGGATGGAAATTGGAGGATGGAGAGGGAGGGAGGGAGGGAAGGAGATTTCAGTGTCCTCACCCCATGTCTTTTCTGCTTGTCTGTGAGCTGGCAGTTTCTTATCCCTCATACAACAAGCCTCCTTGGTTGTGGTCTGTGATGTAATGTAACCACTTCAGCCTAGACGATTAGACAGGAGTGTGGGGGTGGGTAGTTGCGGTCTATGCATGAACCACACTGCAGACAAGTCCATTCCACAGCATAGCAATCCATTGCTCCTTTCGGAGGATCTGCAGGGAGGTGATTAACTGGCACCGGGAAGATTGTTTGGAGAGACCCTCTCCAGAGGGGACTCCCACAGGTCTTAATGGTCTCTGTCTCTGATCTCAACCAGAGGGCTTTGTTAGTAGCATAATGGATGAGGGACATTACTTTCCATCCATGTAACACGTGTCCAACGTGTGTGATTGGCTTGCGCGATTATGTGGATATCCTCCCCTCATGGGAGCACATATCAGAATTTAGAGGGCATTTAGCATGAAGAGCCCCAGGTTGGGTTGTGAACTGACTGAAGCGGTACTTTGAGAATCCCGACTGCCTGTGGTTAAATCCTGTCACACTGACCTTGGATGACTTTTTCCTAAAAGGACAGAGTTGGGACTTGTTCAAGTTTATAGAACAGGTTTTGTGACTAGGTTTGTGCCTCTCGGCCTGTTAAGGCACGTCTGTATTGGGGGCAGAAGCCAGTCTGAAAGTAGCGAGCCTTGTCACCTAGGAGGGAGGGTATGGGAAGGAGGCCACGTTCCATCTCCACTGGATGTCAATGATACTTGCCCCCAAGAACCTCATCATTGGCAATGGTCACACCGAGTGGTGTCAGTTTGAAACTCTTGCCTACAGGAAGGTATGTTCATATCTTCATAGTGCAGGTGAGGAAGCAGGCCCAGAGCAGAGGGATTTGGTTTGCCCAAGGCCACACGGCTGGGATACACTAGCTCTAAGATTCAGAATGTCACCTTTACTTGTTCTGCTGAAGCAGAGTGTAGCTGTCATTTCTTTCTCCATCATGAAAAATTAATTTGTAGCAGGGAAGGAGTGGAGATGATATATGTGGAGTTTGCTATTTGAAAAAGAAGCCTGTCAAAGGTCTATATTTTTAGACTTCATTGCTGGGGGCAGATGGAGTTGTGCAGGGGCCAGGCCTAACCCTCCGGCACCCACTCGCCTCTCCCAGCTCCAGGGGATCCAAATATAGTTTTCAACACCGCTGCCTTTCCCTCCGGCTCATTCTGATCTTATTTTAAGGGCAAAGGAGAACATTGAGCCTGGTTTGGGGAAAATTGGAATTCACCTGCCTGGCGTTTTCTCTTCCTGTCAGCCGATGCTAGCCCTGGTTCCAAGTAGGTAGCATAATGGGATCGCCAAAGTGGTCGATGCAGTTTCTGGCCTCTCCAAGCGCGACGCTCTGTTCTTCCGGGGCCTTGTCGTGGAAATCCTAGCCCCTTTTCCTGGTGAACAGTTTAGGGAGACCCTGTAGCATCGTCTAGGGAACCCGAGGTACAGTAGACGGAGTGTTGCACTGCTAACGGAAAGGTTGGTGCCTTGAACCCACCAGCCACTCTGGGAGAAAGAGGAGGCAGTCTGCAAACATTAAAACCTTGGAAGCTATGGATCAGTCCCGCTGTCCTATTAAGTCTCTGTGAGTTGGGATTGGCTAGACGGTATTAGGATTTGGCGTTCGGGCTTCCTTTCTGTTTGGAAAAGATGCATCATGCTAGGGGGGAGGGGGGCTGGGTGGTACAGTTGAGCTGTCCAGCCAGCCTTGGATCTGTCACGCTCCAGCACAATCGTTACAGCAAATGAAAGTTGGAAGTTATTGAATCTGCAAAGACGTGCAACCAGAATGCTCCTTGGAAACAAAGGTAGTGAGATGGGACCTATTATCCGGGGAGAACAGTCCTTGGAGAAGGACACCCTGCTTGGTAAAGTGGGGGGTCAGCGAAAGACGAGGCCCCCCTCGAGGAGCTGGACTGACCCAGCGGCCGTAACGAAGGCAGCGTTTCATTCTTGTGCGCAGGGCTGCTGTGACTTGAAGCTGACTCGGTGGCACCTTAACAGCCAGTGTATGCCGGGTGGATCCTCAGCCAAATCCCTTCCGAGTTCCTTAAGAGACCCGGATGGATACAGAGACGTGCAAGGAGAAGACGGGCCAACCTCAAGGAACACCGGCCCTGGTGGTGCAGTTGCTGGGCTGCTAACCTCAAGGTCAACAGTTTGAAACCACCAGTGGCTCTTTGGGAGTAAGACTCGATTTCTACTCCTGTTAGCAGAGTCTCAGAACCCCCAGGGGCAGATCGCCCTGTCTCACTGGGCTGCTCTGAGTCAGGATCGACCGGCTGGCAGCGAGCGGGAAGGAACGCCAAGTCTTATCAAGGACTTCCCGGCGCCTCTCATGAGGAAGGCCTGCCCCTAGAGCCAGCCCCTCCTGTTTGGATTTCTAACCTCTTCAACTGTGAGAAAATAAATTCTGATTCTTTACAACCACTCGCTTGTGTTATGGTAGCCCGAGGGAACTGAGATGAAAGGAGCTGCTTGTACTAATCAGGGAGATTTTGGTTGCAATTGAAAAACTCTCAAAAGAATTTATCATTGGTTTAATAAGTGAATTATTGAGCAATCAGAAGCGTGCCCCCGAAGTTTCCAGCCAGACGTCATCGTTTTCACGGCTCTTCCTCGTGTAGCTGGGCTGCCCGGGAACAGCTTTCCAAAGTGATTGTACAATGTGCAGAAACACGTCAACTGTCGGCTCTCGAAGCAGGAGCCCTTGGCAAGAAGAGGGGCATGGGCACACAGGTGGAGGTGATGATGGGACAAAGCCCTTGCGGCCTCCTCTTGTCCCTGTTGTGGGGCTGACCATTGGAGGAGGTGGCCTTTGGTGGTCAGAAAGGGCGGGTCAGAGAGCCAAATCAGGGCACCTCTTGATGGTTCCTGGTTCGCTACCTTCTGGAGCTGCCCATGGTGAAGTGCCCCAGTCACAGCTCGCCAGTGTGTGCCAGTGAGATCAGGCAACGGTGGTTTCCTTGGGAAAGTCTGTCGTTCCGCCCAGAGTGGAGGCTTTGGCTTGGGACCAAGATGGGGGAGAGGAGGCGTGGGTGGAGGGAGGTGATGGCTGGCTGTGTCCTGGCAGAGTGCTGGAAGGAGGGGCCGTCTTACCTCTCTCTGACCCCAGGTCCCTCCGCCCCTTTCCTGTGGTCCCTGCCAGGGCTGGCAGGAGCCTGCTGAGCCTGGGGCTCAGGCTCCTAGCTGTGCCCCCTTACCCAGGCCCCTTCCTGTCTCCTCCCGATTCCTGGAGGGCTCCAGGCACCTTGCGTGGTGACATTTAAAACCAAGGAGGGGGGAGAGACACAGACCTCTCCTTGAAGGGAAACCTGGCCTGGCACCACCTGCATGACGGGGGCTGGGCCCTCTGCTCTGGGGGCCCACTGGGGGCTTCCAGCCCCAGTCACCGCCTATGCAGTACAATCAGCAGAACCTGCCCAGCCCTGCTCCGTGGGACCAGGGGGTGTGAACTGGGACACCCATCGGCAGGGACGGACAGAGGCAAAGACCAGCGTTCAAGTTCCGGCTCTGTTATTTCTACCCTCTAAGCGCTTAGCTCACCTGCCCTGGTGGGGATGGGGTGGGGTGGAGTGGGGGTTGTTTAGACGAGCTGGAGAAACTGTGACCCCAAAGTGACAGGATGTTGACAGCTAGCATCTCAAACAGGGTTGGAGGCCAGGGCACCTTGGGTCTTTTAAACAGGATGTCTCAGCGTCATCCCCAAGCACACCTGGCCAAGACCCTCCACGCAGCCTCTCGATCCTAGTTCGTCTGTGATTCAGGGGCTGGGGACAGTCCCTGATGGTGAACCTCGTTACTCTTTTCTGATAGCAAAGTACCGATAAGCAGAAGAAAACCATCTTTAGTTTTTGGGTTTTTGTTTTTTTTTTAAGTAGAAGCATGCCCCTGAAATCTTTGGTACCCACTAGTACTAAACGTACCGTGTTGTTTATCTGGAATTGAAATGAACTGGGCACCCTGTGTTTTCAGCGGCCAGCTCTGGCAGAGCCTCCAGCCCAGCATTATGGGCTACCGCTGTGAAGAGTCCTCTGCTTTCAGCTGTCCAATGGGGCTCTGGTGGCACACTTTGGGCCACTAACTACAAGGTTAGCGGTTCTAAACCTCCAGCCACTCCTCTGGAGAAAGATGTAGTTTTATATTCCCGTAAAGGGTGACAGTCTCGGAAACTCCATGTAAGGGTGCTCTGAGTTGGGCCTGACTCCGTAGCAGTGAGTTGAACACAGGACACCCAGAAGAAGGCTTTGGGGGAAGAGGTGGGAGAGGCCGTTGTCCGTGGAACTAAGAGGGAGGAGTAGTTGCCACAGCAGAGCTCCAATGGAAGCAGATATTTGCAGGCAAGAGGCTGTGGCGGCTGCCGCCATCAGTGAGCTGGGGTCTGAGGTAGCCAGGGCGGGACACGACCTACCGCCCCAGCCTCTTGGAGGCTCACGGGGGAGGAGGGGTTGGAGGGGGCGTCTCCAGTGTCACGCATCGATGGGGAGACAGAGAGGCCGCCTCTTTGAGAAGTGGGATTATGTCTTCTTTCCCTCCTCCATTATTTTCCAGGAGCTTGGAAAGCTTTCAAGACAACCTGAAGGGCAAGCTGGAGGTCCCGTAGTTGTGTTTTCTATTGTGTGGGGGCAGGAACAGGGATTGCGGCCCACAAGACCAAGCTTTTCAGGGTCTGAATCTGAGCAGCCCCACTGGGTTTCCAAGGCCGGCATCTGCGGGCTCCGCTCACTTTTTCTCAGAGCCGCGGGCGGGTTCTGGCCCCAGGCCTTCGGGGAAGCACTGGGACGTCTAGCCACATCCCCGGGCCCTCTTCTTCCGTGTTTCAGCCACTTTAAATTACTCTTCAAAGAAAGTGCCAACATGCGTGAGAATGAAAGTCTTCTTCCCTATTATGTGCTCATGTCTTAAGATCTTAACATGCCGGTGTCAGATGCAAGTAGTTTCTCACTATCATCTTGAAACAGAATCACGAGGCATGTACCCCAGAAAAATGCAGACCATCTTTTCCCTTCTTCCTCGAGTCTAAGTAGAAATAGCACATTATGGCTTACACATGTGCTTTCCCCTTTCATGTGCCCCGTTTCATTAGGTGACCTGTCTCTCCCCGGCTTTGTAGTTGAAAAGGTGAGGCTCTCCCGAGGAACGCAAGCGCCCTGCAGGAAGGCCTGGGACTTCGGGGCCCTGCGAGGCCCCTCCTGCGCGGTGGCCTGGTTGATCATGGCCTGTGGGACCCGGTTTAGGGCACAGCAGGGCTTCCCATTTCAAGGCTGCTCGATTCCGGGCTTGCTACCTCCTGGATTTTTGTTTTCTGAGTTTGGAATTGTTTTCCCCTGGAGTAGAAAAGGTCCCCCGGTAGTGCAGTGGTTATGTGTTGGGCTGCTAACCACAGGGTCAGCAGTTTGAAACCACCAGCCGCTTTGTGGGAGAAAGACGGGGCTTTCTACTCCTGTAAAGAGACAGAGTCTCGTAAACTCACAGGGGCAGTTCTACCCTGTCCTGTAGGGTCACTGTGAGTCCACATTGACTCGATGGGGCTGAGAAAAGCAGAAACTCTCTTTTCTCCAACCAGCTGCTTCGAGCTGCTCCTCAGAGCCTCCCTTCCCATCCTTGGAAGTCAGGGGATGGGTGGCAGCTTGTGCCGTCCTGACGCAGGGAGCCCAGTTTTTCAAATAACAACCAAGTTGCCCACGGCGGACAGGTTTCAGCAGAGCTTCCAAACAGAGACAGCCTCGGAAGAAAGGCCTGGGGATCTCCTCCTGAGAAGGAGCCGGTGGGAAGCCCATTGCATTGCAAGAAGATAGAGTGTCCAGGGGAACGCTGGCAGCTGAGCCAGCATTGTAGGTCTCCCTGCCATCGAGCTGATTCTAACTCAGAGCGACCCTACAGGAGAGGGTAGAACTGGCCCTCTGTGTTTCTGAGACTGTTTACCAGAGTAGAAAGCCTCATCTTTCTGCAGCAGAACAGCTGGGGGGTTTGAACCGCTAGATGGCAGGGCCCTCAGAACCTCAGAAAACACAGTTGTTGTAACAGAGGCCTTGAGCTGACCAGTGTGCCCCACTCAGCACCATGCTGGGACTCAGAATGGAAGTGTGTGTTGACCCCTCCAGGATTTTCTCACAACTTCCACGGATCCCTCTAAGGCTGGGGTGGGGTACTTCTGGCCCTGGAGCCATAGAAGGCCTGCAAAATCATCATTGCCATCTGACATCACACGCCTCACCAGAGAGAGGCAGCTCCAGCCACTCGCCTTCTCCAAACCAAACTCTCCGCCGTCAGGTCGATGCCGACGCACAGCGACCCTGTAGGGCAGGGCAGCACCTCTGGGGGTTTCTGAGACCGTCGCTCCTTATTGGGGCAGGAAGCCCGTCTTTCTCTCACAGGTCGGCTGGTGGTTTTGAACCACGGACCCTGCAGTTAGCAGCCCCACGGGTAACCACTACAGGGGTCCTCAAACTTCAAACAGAGGGCCAGTTCACTGTCCCTCAGACCCGTTGGAGGGCCGGACTACAGTTTTAAAAACAAACTATGAACAAATTCCTATGCACACTGCACATATCTTATTTTGAAGTGAAAAACAAAATGGGGTAAAAACACCCGGCGGGCTGGATAAGTGTCCTCGGCGGGCCGCATGTGGCCCGCGGGCCATAGTTTGAGGACACCTGCACTAGACCACCAGGCTCCTTTGCCATCAGATTATGGGTATGTTCGTTAAATGTCCCATCTCCAAACCTATAAAGAATAAATAACCTGACCAGGATGACCCTTGATTGATGTTATACATCCAGATGCCCCATCCTTCCTCCGAGGAAAGGGCTCAGAAAGTACCCCATAGAGTCCTTGGTCAATGCCGCCACATGCAGCCAGGTGGCAGGGAGCGATGAGGGCGGGCCGATCGTCCCAGCCCTCCAGGCCCTGTTGTCTAGGGCACCAGAGTGGCAGGCACACACGTGGTGATAATCCTCCCTTTGGGGAGTGCTCCCCTGAGAATAGGCTGCCGTGCTGGACACTGAGCCTGCGGCCAGCTCTGCTGGGGGGTGGGGTGGTGGTGCATGGGGAGGGCTCTTGCCGCCTGCTCTCCGGCCTCACCCGCGACAAGTGGCGGGTATTGGCAGGTGCCTCACAGGTTAATCTCCATCCACACCTGCCCCTGGATCCTCATCTGCTCTCTGGTTGGGGCCTTTATCTTTGCTGGATGCTTCTCAGCCGGCTGAATACTACTTAGATCCCCTGCCTCCACTGGATTTCTACACTCATTTTCAAAGACAAAACAAATTGTTTGTGTAACCTCCTCGGGCGTGAGTGGGGCAGAGGTGGCGTGGGAAGGCGAATTTTCCTCCTGCGGCCTGGCCTACCTTGGCATTGCCACATAGACTCCGGGCAGACTCACCTTACTTGATTGTCCCCATTGTGTTTTAAAAAAAAGTCACCTTGCCAATGCTTCCTTATCTACCGCCCCTCTTCCTCTTACCCCACCCCCACCTCCACCCGTACTCATTATAACACGTGGCCAATGTCCTTTTATCCTGAATCTTTTCTCAGGTATTAGAGAAGGGCATGGGACATGGCGGGCACTCAGGGTACTCGGTCCTGGCCCACATGGACGCCATGCAGGGTGAATTGGGTTAGGGGCCCGCGTGGTGAGTCTGGGAAGAAGCAAGCTTTGGGGCAAATCCCTAAGGTCAAATCCTCATCATCAGTCGGCTGGTATCTCCTGGGTGGGCTCACCAGGGGGTGGCACCCATTGTGTGTGTGTAACTCTTAAATCAAGTGCAGGAGGTCTCTCTGTCACCGCCATTGAGCCAATTCTGACTCACCGTGACCCTATAGGACAGGGTAGAACTGGCCCATGGGTTTCTGGTGGTTTCGAACTGCCGGCCTTGGGCTTGGCAGCCCAATGTGTAACCACCCTGCCACCAGGGCCCTTGGAGCAGGTGCAGCGGGACAGTGATTCCTGAGCAGGGGGTGGTGTTCCTGGTACAGCCGGCTGCTCAGCACCTCCCCCTTCCCTGAAACTTCAGGTTCCTGAAGTCCCGTGAGAGGGCTCAGCGCTGGCATTTCTGCGATGCTCTCAGGGACCAGACCCAGACCACAGGCTGTCCCCTGGACCGATGACATCAGCCCCTCTGCCGAGGTCCAGGCACCGGGGGTTAGATTTTTTCAAAGCTGGCCAGGTGGCTCTGATGGCTAGCCAAGTTTGCCAGCTGCGTGCCTGCTCTAGGCTGAGCCGGCGGGCTGTGAGGCACAGTGGTGGGTCCAGATTCAGGCTCCCACGGGGCAGGCTCTGGGTGGGGAATGCACCTTTGTAACAGGTTTCCCAGTGCTGCAGGGTGTCTGAGACCACACTCTGCATGTCGGTCTCAAGCAAGGCCACTGTCCCTTCACCCCTCTCTCTGCCACCCTGAACCCCAGCCCTTCCTCACAAGCACGGGAAGCCCAGCATTCCCTGTGAAACTGCCGGATGATCAAGTGTCTGCCTGTCTGTCTGCAGACCTCTGTGTCGTGGGCTGACGCCAGAGTCCGAGGAAGAAGATGTGGAGACTGTCTTTGCCAGAGGAAGAGGACGGCTTTCTTCAACCATCAACGGGGACAGGTGCATTCTGACTGTGTTGAATCCCCACTCCCGTCCAGAGAGTGGGGCTGGCCTAGGTGTCCCTGGGCCCAGGCACTTGCCTCTTTGTGTAGCTTAGAGGTCACTTTAGGCTGAGCTGGAGCCACACAGGTCGGGGAGGTGGGCACCAAGGGCTGTGACCAGCTGGTGTGCTCCGGGCTGCAAAGGCCACCATCCTGGGACTTGGATCAGGTACACAGGCACCTAGCATCAGTGGATGCCTTACAAGTTCTAAGAGGACATGGACTGGACACTCGGAGAAGGGAGAGCAGCGTGGCCACAGGTGGCCTTGAGCGCACACGGAGGTGTGGTCTCGCTCTGTCTCCCTCGCCCTGGGATTCAGCACAGACCCAGAGCAGATCATCTGCCAGCCAACTCTGTGCCCCAGGAGCCGCTGAGCCGAGAGCCCTGATCTGGCAGCGATCACGCGGGGCTGGCTTCGAGAGGCCAACTCACCTTAGCCTGTGGTCAAAGAGCAGTAAATGTCAGACTGCTCTCTGGAGAACATAAGGCCCTCTTTGTTAGGTGTCGGGTTTATCTGCAAGCAGGGCACGTCTTGAGGCAGCATGCCCATTCTTCCTGACTGTCTGTCTTGGGCCAGGTAAGCCAGAGTCCTGGAGCCCTGCTGCCTGGAGTTGCTAAAGAGATGGGTCAGCCTTGATGGGGGAGGGAGCTGGAGACAGGTGAGGGGGGCTGGAGTGTCTGGAGGCTGCCAGGCCTGGTACCACGAGGGCCCTGCTTTAGGGTTCCCTTGAGAACGTAAAGGAGCCTTGCCTTTGTGTGGGCCTGGACAGGGCATAGGGGTTACTGTGTTGTCCTTAGCTGTCCTTGAGGTGATTCAAGCTCATGGCCGCCTGATGTGTAAATGGGATGAAACGCTCCCTGGTCCTGCTCCGTCTTCATGGGTGTTGGCACCGTTGAGTCCCTGGAGTGATTGTGTCAATCCGTCTCCTTGAGAGAGTCCCTCCTTGCCCCTGGCCCTTGACGCCCAGAGGGCTTGACTGTAGAAGAATCCCTTTGCCCTCAGCAAGCAGTGAAGGAGAACGTTCCAGCAAACGGGCCCAGGGGTTCCAAGAGGGCTGGACTTTGGGGGTTAGCTTCAAGGAGCATCTCTTGCCAGCCAGTGAAGGAAAGCTGATGACCAAAGGACCCCTGGGTCCCGGTCAGTTACAGCTCAGGCCCTTCTGGGAGCTGCCCGTGTGCCCACCACGCACGGAGAGTGCTCGCCAAGGTCACGAGAGAGGGCGTCTCTCCCCTCAGGCCGCAGTTCTCATCATTTTGAGTCTAAGGATCCTTTGTACTCTGAGAAATTGAGCTCCCTGGAGAACTTGCTTACAGGGCTGAATCTACCAATCCATCCATTCTGCGTTCAAAATGGAAACAAAGATAGGCTTAACGCATTCTTTACAGAGAACAACAATCAACAGAACATACTTTTAATGAAACAGTGATAGTTTCTCTTCTCTAAACAGATTTTTTTCTCACCACCACTGACACACAATAAACAGAATTATTTCAAGCGTTCACCAGGTTTGTGCCTGTGAGGACATCAGGATGGCATATCCGCCACCAGGAAGACGACTTGTGCCCCTTCTTGATCTTCTCTGCGCCCTTTCCTGCCACACAACCGACTGCTGCTGCTCTTATAGATTTGTTGTAAGGTTGAATCTAAACGCAATCATATATAAGGAGCCTTCACAAAACTCATGGGAGAATTCTGTTATCTTTTCCACAACTTGCTGGAGGCCAGTCGCGCTGCCACCTCGTCTCATGGGGCGTTCTTCGATGGCTTCTTTCAGGGCGCAGGCTTCTTTTGCGATTTATCCACGTCGTTGAGTGTGTGTGTACCTAAGCCGTTCCTGGGACACCAATTATCCATACGTTAGACCTTTTGCAATTGATACATGCACACACACACTGATTCACTATATTAAAAAAAAGTTTAATTGTTTTATTGGGGCTCATACAGCTCTTTTCAAAATCAATCCATCCATCCATCCATCGTGTCAAGCACATTTGTATATTTGTTGCCATCATCATTCTCAAAACATTTTATTTCTATGTGAGTCGTTGGTATCAGCTCCTTATTTTCCCCTCCCTCCCCCTTACTCCCTCCTTGATAATTTATAAATTATTATTTTTCATATCTTATACTGTCTGATGTCTCCATTCACCCACTTTTCCGTTGTCTGTCCCCCAGGGAGTGGGCTATATGTAGATCATTGTGATCAATTCCCCCTTTCTCCCCCCACCTTTCCCTTCTCTCATTATTGGTCCTGAGGGGTTTATCTGTCCTGGATTCCCCATGTTTCCAGCTCTTATCTGAACCAGTGTACCTTCTCTGGTCTATTGGGATTTGTAAGGTAGAACTGGGATCATGATAATGGGGTAGGGGGAGTTGGGGGGAGGAAGCATTAAAGAACTAGAGGAAAGTTGTATGTTTCATCGGTGCTATACTGCACCCTGGTAGGCTCATCTCTTCCTTGTGACCCTTCTGTAAGGGAATATCCAATTGTCTACGGATAGGCTTTGGTTCCTCACTCTGCACTTCCCCTCATTCACATTGGTATGATTCCTTTTTCTGGGTCTTTGATGCCTGATCCCTGGGTGGGTTTTTTTTTTCTTAAGATTTGATTTTCTGTGTCTATATTTTGGGTCTTTTTCTGTTGCTACCTCCTGTATTATTTCTTCTTCTTCTTCTTCTTCTTCTTCTTCTTCTTCTTCTTCTTCTTCTTCTTCTTCTTCTTCTTCTTCTTCTTCTTCTTCTTCTGTGATGGCTTATCCATTATTAATCTCATCCATGGTATTTTTCATCTATAGAAGTTCGATTTTGGATTAAAAACTATTTTCCTGCTTCTACTTCACTGTATCCCATATGTTTATAAAGTTATAATGAGTAGTTAGTGTCCTTCTCTGGAGGAGCCCTGGTGGTGTAGTGGTTGTGAAGTTGGACTGCAATTCACATGGTCAGCAGTTCAAAACCACCAGCTTCTCTGTGGGAGAAAGACAGGCTTTCTACTCTTGTAAACAGTTGCAGTCTCTGAGAGCCACAGAGGGAGGGGGTTACTCTGACCTGATGGCAGTAAGTGAGTGCGATCCTTCTCTGGAGCTCACTGCGAGGTCAGCAGTATGAGGCCACTGACAGCTTCTCGGGGGAAAGATGAGGCTTTCTATTTCTGTAGATATTTAGAGTGTTGGAAGCCCACAGGGACAGTTTCACTGTGTCCCAAAGGAGATGCCATGAGTCAGAATCAGCTGGATGGTAGTGAGCTGATTTTTTTAAAAAAATCCTTCTCTGCTGGCAACCCAGCTGGCGCCGTGCATTATGCATTGAGCTTCTAACTGCAAGGTGAGCAGTTTGAACCCACCTGGGAGAAAGAGAAGGTCTTCTGCTCTGGCAATCGCCGATTCTTCTTCAGTCTTCTTTACCCGACTTTCACAGGCACATGAGCTAATGGAAAATACCATGGCTTGGGTCAGGTACACCTCAGTCCCCAAAGTACCATCTTTCCTTTTCAATACACCAAAGAGGTCTTGTGCAGCGGATTTCCCTAACTCAGTGCATCTTCCGATCTTTGGTAGCTACTTCCATAATCATTGATTGTAGAACCAAGAAAGGCAAAACCTTCAACATCAACCTTTCCCCCAGTTATCATGATAACATCTATTAGCCCAAACCCCCAAACCCAACTCACTCCCATGGAGTCAATACCGACTCCTAGGGCCCCCTCCCCCATGGGTTTCTGAGACTGTAACTGTTTGCGGGAGCCGAAAGCCCAGTCTTTCTCCCTCAGAGCGGCTTGCGGTTTCAAACTGCTGACCATGCAGTTAGCAGCCCAATGTGTAACCACGAAACCGCCAGAGCGCCTTCTACCTTCTGGCCCAGTCAGGAGAAGTTAGAGCTTCTTTCCATTGGGTTGTAATCCGTTGTGAAGGCTGCGATCCTTGATGTGCCTCAGTTTCCCCCTCACTTGCATAAGCGGGTTTGTGTGCTGGAGAAGGGTGTTGAAAGCATCATGGGCTGCCCGAAGGACACACCGATCTGTCTTGGGAAAAGTAGGGCCAGAGTTCTCCTTTGTGTCAAGGATGGCAAGACTTCGCCATCCATACTTTGGACATGTTCTCAGGGGAGACTGGTCCTTGGAGAAGGACATCATGTTTGGTCAAGTGGAGGGGTGGCAACAAAGAGGCAGGCCCTCCAAGAGATGGACGGACACGGTGGCTGCAACAATGGGCCCAGGTGAGGACGGTGCAGGACCGGGCAGTGCTTTTGTCCTTCTGTACACTAGGGTCACTGTGACTCAGAGCCATCTCTCGGGACCTCACACGACAGCACTCTGCAAAGATGCACACCTCTCTGTCCTGTAGCATCTCCGTTGGTCAGAGTTGACTCAGTGGCAGTGAGAGACTCTCTTGTGAATGTCAACGTCTGTCTCAAGTCTGCATCAGCTTCCACTGAATTCCTCTTCTCACCTGCCCTTGGTTTTCCTGCGTGGGGATCTTGGATCGCTCTCTGTCAGGCGTTGCGACTTCACCTTGATGGTGTTGGGGATTTGCGTGTTGCTAAAAATATTCCTGTGCTTTCTGGGATACGGTTCAGCTCCTTTCACGCGTTTGAGTCGTGTGTTTATCATTTGCTAGGCTGGCTGGGGGCAGTGCTCAGGTGAAGGTTAATTATTCCTCACTACTGAGGCAAGACCTTCGTGAGCCTTTGTCACAAGGCCCATGCAGTACGTGTGCTCTTCAGCCCACTGAGGAAAACAAGCCTCAGCCGGAGGCTTTCCCAGACTCTGCTTTCCTTACACGCTGGCACTGACTGGTCCTCTGTGGAATCCCTGGTGGGGGCTCTGTAGCCCTCTGGGTTTTTTTTGGCACACGTTGCTCTGATTTTGTCCTTAGTCTCTTTGAATTCTTCAACTCTGGCTCCTCAATTCAAGGAGTGCATGAAGATCAGCCTCAGTTTCCCACCTCACATAGCATTCTGCAAACTCTCCTGGCAGCAAGCTGGGACTGTCGCTGGGCTCTGCCCAGGTTCTTCACTGTCTCCATCTTAATAACTTGCCTGCTATTTCATACATCTTCTCTGGTTGTTTCAGGTGAGAGAGTAAGTCCAGTTCCTGCTACTTCATCTTGATTGGAACATCTGTAGAGTTAAATATGCACATTTACCTATTTCATATTATCATAGTATCTATATAGAGATGAATCTACTTATCTATGTATCTATCTATGAGCATGAGTGAGTCCTGGTGTAGTGGGTTACATGTCGGATGAATATCTGCAAGGTCAGCGGTTTGAAACCATCAGCCACTTCTCAGAAAAAAGATGAGGCTTTCCACTCCTGTAAAGAGTTAGTCTCAGAAACCCTCAGGGGCAGTTCTGCCCTGTTCTATAGGGTTGCCACTAATTGGACTTGAGTTTGGTTTGATATATTTCACATGCTCAGACCCCTGCTCTGGGATTCTGATTCACTAATAAGTCTGGGGTGACTAGTGCCCGATTTTAATGCCAGCCCCCATGCCCCCATCTTGGGACTCTTGATAATTACAGGAGACAGATGTCGGCTCTGACTTCAGGGGACTTTGTTCTGTTGGAGAGGTGTGTGTGTGTGTGTGTGTGTGTGTGTGTGTGCACATAGGAAGGATGCATAAGTGCTGGGCCAGCTCCATCCTCACGCTTGCCCTCAGTCTGTCTCACCAAGAGTCCTCCTGGCCCTCACTTGCTTTCTACTGCCCCACAGGCGAAGGCCTCCTTCTCCAGCCAGCAGTCCCTCCTGGTGATGTGCCCAAGCAAGTGTGTCATAAAGTTTTCACTGGCTAATTTTCACAAGTACATAGCTGGGCCTTTCCTCCTTGCCTATCTTTGTCCAAAAATTCCACTGAACCCTGCCCAGCATGGGCGACCTTGCTGGAGGGTGAAATGCCAGCTGCCTGACTTCTGTATTCAATGCAATGAGCAAGCCACCACTGTACAACAAATGGATCAATGGGGGTGGGCGGGGGTGAGGGGTTAACTATAATCATACAATCCTCTGTCATGTTTCCTGTACGCCATGCTGGTTACCTAATTATTTTGCATACTTTATTAAAAAAAACCCCACTGATCAAGTTTTTAAAAAATAGATTATTTTGGTAAGTATCTTACTGAGACTCAAGACAAGGCAAAAAAAAAAAAAAACTCACAACAAAACTGGGCTTTTGTGACCTCAGGTTAGTTTTCTGAGCCTGCTTCAGGGTGGCTACTCAGGCCAGCCTGCGCTGCGGTGCTGGGCGCTCGGCCCGCCCGCGGAGACTCCAGCAGCAGCGGCCTTGGCTTCCAGAGCCGTTCCTATTTGGGACGATGATTTACTGTTTTCACTGCCCATGGCCTCGAGCAGTGACATCACCACGCGGGGATGGCTTTCCCTTTCTTGGCGATGCAGCCTCCTTTGGTGCTCTTTCAGGCCTTTTCAAGAGAAACGGACACACCCAGCATTTCACACAAACAGCAGGGCGTGTACAACCTGCTTGCGGGAGACACAAAGGGTATCTTTGGACCCACAAGCTGGCTCAAGAAGGAGTCAGGTCCCCCTTTAGAGACATTTCAGGTGACACCAAGGGGGTGGGAATCCAGTCGATCCCCATGGAGTCATGGTGCCCCGCCCCCCCATGTGTGTCAGCACAGGCCTGTGCTTCACATGGTTGTATCCCTGCTGTTTTTGCCTGAGGTGGGTCGCCAGGCCTTTCTTCCGTGTTACCGCTGGGTGGACTCAAACCTGCCACCTGTCTGTCCTGCTCAGGTACTCACTCCTCTGGTGAGGCCTCCACCCGCCCCTACCGTGATCGCTGGGGGTTCTCCCCTCCATTCGAAGCACATTCCCCCGCATGGCTGATTGAACAGGGTGGCTCAGGAAAGTGGGAGATGGATTGGCTTGGTGGCTGCAGCAAGGGGCTTAAGCATGGGGACAGCTGTGAGGGGGGTGCAGGACATGATGCATTCCGACCGTCCTGGAGCAAGAAGCCATGTTAGAGAAACCAGAAATCTCGCCAAGCGAAGAGAGGAGTGAGCTTTCCCAGCAGTGGTAACCATCGCTCATTTTTGGTGCCAGAAACTTCTGCAGACCCATCTACACTCTGGTGTCCAGCCGAGACAGCACCCCCTGGACCACCCCGCCCCACCTCCTTCTCACAGAAGGGGGAACACGACATCTGGTGCCTTCCCTGGGCTTGGGTGCCCAATGAATGCCACCTGTGGACACTTGAGTGGAACTTGGGGTGCTAGTTTGAGGCTGACGTCCCCTCCCAAACTCCCGGGGTGAACTTGCATGATGCTGTTCCTTCTTCACCCACCTGGGGAAGGTCAGAGGCCCTGTCGGTGGGGCCCGTGCCATGGGGAGCGTCTTGGAGTTTAGGAAAGAACATGTGGATTTCCAGGTGCAGCAACGCCACGCGTGTCTGTGTGTAGACATACCCGAGGGTAAGTGAAAACAAGCAGGCACCCTGGTGGCGGCATGGTTGCGCATTGGGCTGCAAGGTCGACATTGCAAAGCCTTGGGAGAAGGTCAAGGCTTTTGCTTCCGTAGAGAGTTACGCTTTCGGTTGCTCCCCGGCCGTTCTATCCCTCTCTCTCTCCAGGGTTGCTACGCGTCGGCATCAGCTCGATGGAAATGAAGGCTTTAAGTCACGAAGCCCGGCTACCAGGATTCCGGTTCACCCGGGCATGGCTTGATTCGAAGCAAGAGCTTCATCGTGGCTCTGTAACCAGTGGGTGCGATGCACAGTTTCCCTCGGTGGTACACTTTCCGGAGTCTTGTCGGTGCCCTTAAAGAAAAGGGCCGCCAAAACAGTGGCTTGAAGGCACGGAGGTCGCTCCCAAGGCTGTGGCCACTGTTGTCCGGGACTTTTGTGGACGGCACTTGGTGTCGAGGGGAACTCATCACCAAGACTGCATGGATGATGGGAAGGGTGGGAAAGTGGGGCCAACGAAGCATTTCCCATCTCAACAATGCTCCTGCTCATTCTCTGAGGGTAGCAAGGCTGTCCCCAAGAACTTCATCAGGAAAACATCCCCCATATCTGCCCTGAAGCCCTGATCTCGCCCTTCAGACTACTTTATGTTCCCCAAACACCAAAGAGCATTGCAAACCAGCATGACCTGAGTTCCCCACGGCTCGTCCACGCCGCCATTTTGACAGGGTGTCAATCGAAGCGCTCAACATTCCTGGAGGAAGGTGTGTGCGCGTGTGTGTGTGTGTGAGAGAGAGACAGAGAGAGAGAGAGAGAGAGAGAGAGAGAGAGAGAGAGAGAGAGAGAGAGAGTGTAACACTGCCCTCCGAAGTGTCTAGACCTAGATAGGGGAACATGGGGACGAACAATAGATTCACATTTTGATACTTTTGCTCAGTAAAGATCTCCACAAGTTTGCAGCAATGCTTTTGGCTCACCCTCCTGGATGCATCTCTAGGAACCCGGGCTGGGCAAAACTGTCTGCAGAAAGGCTGCTCATTCCTACCTGCCCCCTGTCCCCACGGCTGGGAGAAGGCCTTTCCTTCTTGGCAAGCAGATTCTGCCAAGGACGAAGTTCAGCAAACCTCAGGGGGCAGTTCTGCTCTGTCACATGAATGTCACTGTGAGTCAGAAGGGACTCAGAGGACCCATGATGAAGGTCTGCACGTGTATACATTTGCATATGTGTGTGTACACATGTGCACTCACATGTTGTAGACCCAGAGCCGTCGAGTCAGTACAAAGTCCAATAGTAACCGGTAGGACAGAGAAGAACTCTGCTGCACAGGACATCTAAGGCTTGGGTTAAAATTAAATAAGAAATCTAAAAACAGTTGATTGTGGATTGAGTGTACATTTCCCAAGAAGATCACCGATCTGACATTGTAGCTCCCTCTGGCACCATCACTTCTCCCCTGGGTCCCCCATCTCCACCCCTCCTCCTTTCCTAACTCTCTGCTTTGTCTCTGGATAAATGTGGCCCTTTGCATCTTCAATGATGGATCACTCTAACTGGGCATGTTCTCTTGCAGACCCGAGGGGTGACTAAGGGCCATGGTCTTGGGGGTTCCGCCAGTGACTGTTCATCAGTCAGCCTCATCTCTTTTATGATTTGGGGTTTTGTTCACCTCTCTCTCACATTCTCTCCAGGACCTACTAATGTGACCGTTTTCAAATCTGTTGGGAGTGGGAGTGGGGTACTATCTAGCTCTTCTGATCTCAGGGTCTATCAGTTCATTAGACTTCATGCTTCCTTATGTCACTCTCTGTCTTGCAGATGGGGATAAACCCATAGCTGTACTTTCAGTGGTTGCCAAGAGCTTTGGAGACCTCAGTTGCTGTTGGCTAAAGCCGGATCTCGAGTATTGCCTTGGCGAGCTATGTGACAGGGCTGAGGTCGTCATGGAAGCAGCTTGTGTGTCTGTCTCACTCTGAGTAGCTCATGGGTTTGAACCACCAACCTTTCCATTAGCAGCCAAGCATTTAACTACTGCACACCACGCCTCCTGCATGGACATAGCAATCCATGTGGTTATCAAAAGAAGAACCCTGGGTGATATGGTCGATGGGCTCATTGCTCACCATCAGGTTGATAATGCAAGTCCACCCAGCACCTGGAAGAAAGGCCTGGCGACCTACTTCCAAAAAACGAGCCTAGGAGAACATTTGGGAGCACGGTTCTTCTCTGACACACGTGGGGCCGTCATGAGTTGAAGTGGACATACATGACAGCTACTCCAATCAAACTCACTGCCATCAAGTAGATTCGGACTCTAGGACAGGGCACAACTGGTCCTGTGGGCTTCTGAGAACTCTTTATGGGAGTAGAAAGCTTCTTCTTTCTCATTGGGAGTGCCTGGTAGTTTTGAATTGCTGACCTCGTGGTTAGCAGCCCACTGTGTACCTCACCCAGCCCCTGGGGCTATAGCTCATAGATATTAAATATGTGTATATGCTGTTAGGAGTCACAGGATAGCATTATTCTGCTTGTGAACCCACAGTAACTTTTTGTCATGCATTAAAAAAATCATTTTACTAGGGGCTCATACAACTCTTATCACAATCCATACATACATCAATTGTGTAAAGCACATTTGTACATTCATTGCCCTCATCATTCTCAAAACATTTGCTCTCCACATAAACCTCTGGCATCAGGTCCTTATTTCCCCCCCCCCTTCTCCGCTCCCCCCTCCCTCATGAACCCTTGATAATTTATAAATTATTATTTTGTCATATCTTGTCCTGTCCGACATCTCCCTTCACCCACTTTTCTGTTGTCCATCCCCCAGGGAGGAGGTCACATGCAGATCCTTGTAATCGGGTCCCTTTTTCCAACCCACCTTCCCTCTACTCTTCCAGTATTGCCACTCACACTGCTGGTCCTGAAGGGATCATCTGCCCTGGATTCCCTGTGTTTCTGGTTCCTAACTGTACCAGTGTACATACTCTGGTCTAGCTAGATTTGCAAGGTAGAATTGGGATCATGATAGTGGGAGGCAGGGAGCGGGAAGAAGCATTTAGGAAGTAGAGGAAAGTTGTATGTTTCATCGTTGCTACATTGCACCCTGTCTGGCTTGTCTCCTCCCCGAGACCCTCTGTAAGGGGATATCCAGTGGCCTACAAATGGACTTTGGGTCTCCACTCCACACCCCTCCCCATTCACTATGGCAAGATTTTTTTGTTCTGATGATGCCGTGATCCCTTCTATACCTCGTGATCGCACAGGCTGGTGTGCTTCTTCCATGTGAGCTTTGTTGCTTCTGAGCTAGATGGCCGCTTGTTTACCTTCAAGCCTTTAAGACCCCAGACACTATCTCTTTTGATAGCCGGGCACCATTAGCTTTCTTCACCACATTTGCTTATGCACCCACTTTGTCTTCAGTGGTTGTGTCATAGAATGCCAATTTAATAGAAGAAAGTATTCTTGCATTGAGGGAGTACTTGAGTGGAGGCCCCATGTCCTTCTGCCACCTTAATAATAAACCTATACATATATGCACATAGATCTAGTTCCCCATCCTCGTATATAAATATATTTGCATGTGTACATGTCTTTATCTAGACCTCTATAAATGCCCTTTGCCTCCCAGCTCTTTACTCTATTTCCCTTGACTTTCCTCCTGTCCCACTATCATGCTCACTACCCACCTGGGTTTCAGCAATTTCTCTTTGTTACAGTACCCTTGATCATGCCCTACCAGGCCTCCTACATGCTCCTCACCACTAATTTGGATCACTTGTTGTTCCCTTGGCCCTGGGTTTGTTAACACCACTTCCTTTCCCCCCACCTCGCCCTATCCCATGTCACCCCGGAACTGTCAGTCCCGTTGTTTTCTCCTTCAGATTGTTCATCCAGCCTATCTTATTTAGACAGACCTGCAGAGATAATAACATGCACAAAAACAAGACAGAGCAAAACCAAGCAACAATATACAATCAAACAACAACAAACCAATGACAAAACAAAACACAAGAAAGAGAAGATAGTAGTTAATTCAAGGATCATTTGTTGGCCTTTAGGAGTGTTTTCCAGTCCAGTCTGTTGGGGCACCATGCCCTGCCCCCAAAGTCTACCTACCTTCAGCATTCCCTGGGGACCTCACCATTCCTTTCCCTTGCTGTTCTATTGAACCCCCTTAGTGTTTTGCCTTGGTGTGGTGGCATCAGATCGAGTGCAATTCCCACACTGTGTCTCCAGTGTTGTCCCCTGTAGGACTATGGCTCAGTGAGGGATGTCATGTCTCATAGTGGGGCCGGCCATGTGGTCCTCTCTGTGGACTGGCTGCTCTAATTGGGGACATCGTCCTCAAGGCCTGGTGGGCCAGGATGTGCTCCACTCTCTCCTCCTCCCCCTTCATCAGCACCCATGTGCCCTTTCTCAGAGCTGCAGATTCATTGCTGTCTTTTGTAATAAATTCTTCTAGGGGGAGGGGCAGGTGTTCACTTAGTACTTGGGATTGGGGCTCGCCCCCCAGAACTCTCCACTGGTTCCCTACTCCACGCCGGCATGTTGCATCCACATTTTGGAGCACTGGGTTGAAGTCACCCATTTTTAAAGTCAGGAGATAAGAATATGTTTATGGAGGGGATTGATGAGGTGTTCTGACATCGAAGGTCATCGAAGGTCAGCTTCTACGTGGCAAACCATTGCATTAGATGGCCTCTCACCCCTCTCTCCGGTGGTTGAGAGATGGGGTCTCAGGCTTGTTTTGAATTTCTCTCATAGTGAGTGAGTTTGAGCATTTTTCCCCTTCACTTGTTGGAGGGTCATTGCTAGAACCTTGTATGGAAATTGTCTGTTCATGTCGTTGCTCTTTTTTAAGTTGGATTTTGGTACTCTCTCCCTCGCAGGATCAGTAGCGTGTCTGCAAAGGTTCATGGCTCATGACAGCGATATTTCTTTCTAATTCCTCAGTTGGTTTTGCGTGAGCAGTAACACCAGGGCCCCAAACAGTTTTTCCTTTCACTTCGATGAACGCAATCTTGCCTCGCCTCTCAAGTCACATCCTGTGCAGGAGCTTCTGCCGCTCCGGGGGTACCCGTGGGACGTCTGTGGTGGTCTCCAAGTTGGACATCAGCGTCTGCGTCGGGCGTCGATGGAGGGGGAGTCTGCAGCACTCCTTGTTACTTGGGGTTCAAGCAATGGTCTGCCTGGCCACGATGCCCCAAGCCAAGGATTCGTAAATCATTTTACACCCACTTCAGACGTTACATCCCATGACTGACTGCACAGGTTCCCCAGGGGCTCACCAAGGAGATCGGAGGCACGGCCCTGGGAGGGGCCCTGGGGAGTGGAATTTAGCGTCAACCCAACCCTGGGAATTAGACCATTCTCTCTGCACAGGTGAGAAGCCGAGGCAAACAGAGAGTGTGGGCCCCAGACGTGCAGAGGTTAAAGTTGTTGTTTTTTAGAAAAAGCCGAACCCAAACCAAACCTGCTCAGTCTCTAGATCTGGCTTTAGAGCCCCAAGAATATACATTAAGCTTTCCTTTCTTAAAAGACAATAAACAAAAGAAAAAAAGGAGGAAGAAGAAAATTTGATCTGCCCTCGAAAGGCAGCTCTCTTGAAAGCACCCTCTCAATCCCATAATCACTTTCCGCTTCCTGTCCCTGAGGGACGCAGGCGGAGTTTCGGTGAGTGCCTGGGACCCGTTGCTCAAGGAGGTTATGCTTCCAATTCACCCAGCAAACACGGATCGGGACGCCTTATCTTCTAGGCACCTATATTTATTTATATTTGGAAACAGAGGCCTACACCCCCCTCAAGTTTAGGTAGACTCGCTCCGGCTGTGGTCCCAGGGGGAAGCGCGCGGGAGAGCCTGCTCTCTGAGCCCCAGGTGTCTTAGTGTGCCAACAAGTCACCAGGCACCCTTGTCAGCATGTGTGACTCAGCAAATGTGAGGAGTGGCCCTGGGGGGCGGGGAGGGTGGGCATGTGGCTAACAGACACTAAGGGATGCTGATGGTCCCGGGCCACACTGTGAGTGTAGCACTGCTGAGAACATTCCAGAAAGTAACTAGGAGACTGTGTTGAGTGGCACCCCAAGTTCGGATGGACTGGACCACGGCCAGGAGGGCTGAAGGACCCTTGCCTGGGGCCAGGATTTCTTTTTCCTTCTTGCGGTTGCCTTGCTCCTGAGACCCGGTGATGGCTGGAAGTGCAATGCTACGCCAGGTGAAGGGTCACTGTGAGTCCCCACGTGGCTGGCGAGATGCTTTACGGGGTGAGGCTGTATCTGGTCCTCCTTGAGTTAGGGCTTGTGTGTTTTGGGACAGGAGGTGGTCTCAGCCACTTTGTGTATTCCCCTGTCTTCGTGGGAAAGATTGGTCTCTCCTCCTCGGACAGGTTCTGGCTTTCCCAGGATTGTTTGTACAAACCGCATCAACTGAGGGTCCAGGAGGACTTTCAAGTTGCCTGTACCACGGAGGAGCGAGAGCCCAGACTTGGGCCTTTACTGAGCCAACCACCCACTCGCCTCCCCCCCCCCCCATCAGTGAAAAAACAATGGAGTGTTTCAGTCAACATGAAACGAATTCGGGGCTGCCCCATCTTGATTTTGAAGGTGCTCCAGGGAAGAATGTTCTAGTTTCGTCCAAGATGTGATTAGTGGTTAATGGGCCTTGAACGACATCTTTATTTATTCTCTTGAAGATCCTGGCTGTCTTGATATTGATCTTTCCCCACTTTGGACTCCGGGCCTTTGAAACTCAGGGGACACAGCAGGGAGCACCTCATGGCCTGCAGCCTACACTGGGGGCAAAACTCATTTCCTTTTGCAATTAAGGCTCCGTGAGTATTTCATTGTGACTGCCCTAGTGAGATGGCCTTTCTTGCAGGGCCTGGGGCTTGAGATAAAGATAACAGGCAGTTTAAAAGGCAGATCAAGAAGAAATGAGCTTAAAAATTAAACCCCAAACCTGGAAGGCAGCAATGATGCCAAGCCTCATCCGTCTGATGTTGGAGAAACTAGTTCCTTATCGATCACCCAGGAAGGAGAGCCAAAATGTCTAGTTTGGGAGTTTCAGAATGCAGGTGTACTAGTGGGATGGGTGAAGACATTGCTGGCCGGATGTATGTCTCCTGCGGTGCTCTGAGGAGCTGTGCATATTCAAATCTACTGGATGGCACACTCAGTTAACAAGCCCTGCTACTAACCCAGAGGTTCGAAGCTCAAGTTCACCGGCACTCAGGCAGAAAGGGCTGGTGATCTGCTTCCGAAAGATCAGCCATTGGCAGCCCAGGGCGGCTCAGGTGTGCAGTTTCATGAAGGTGCTGAGGGATGCCGGCTGCAGCTCAAGGTATCCAAGAGTGGATAGTACAGGCATCATGGGGCCCCTGGGGACCCCAAAGGCCATGGACTACCTACTGAGCGGTCTCCACTCACTCCTGAAGGCAGTGTGACAGTGTAGCTCAGCTGTGCCCATATGTGTTAGCATCCACTCTGCTGGCGTCTGGTCATGATGCTGCTCTCGAAGCATGCCCCTCTGAACTCTAGAAGGCTTCCAGTGAGGGGTGGTTCCCACAGGATGGGGGTGAGGGGATGCTCGTGGGAGTGGCAGGTACAGGTGTGTCCTTGTGTCCACCATGCACTGGCCCTGTGAGAGGGCCAGCAGGAGGCATCCTCTGCACCGTGTGATCACTCTTCTCATGTCTTCATAGGCGTGCCTTCTTGTCCTGTGCTGGGTGGCGTTATTTGACATACGCTGTGACTCCACTGTAGGAAGACAGGCACTGGGCCAGAAGCAGAGGAGCCCTGGCGGTGCAGTGGATACACGTTGGGCTGCTGACCGCAGGGTCAGAGGTTTGAAACCGCCAGCTGCCCCGCAGGAGAAAGACACGGCTTTCTAGTCCCATAAGGAGTTCTCGTCTTGGAAACCCACAGGGGCAGTCCTAGTCTGTTCTACGGGGATGCGATCTGTTGGAATTGACTCGATGCCATTGAGTTTAGGATGTTTGGTTTGAGCTGGAGATGAAGAGTCCTGGTAGCCCAGCAGTTAAGCCTTTGGCAGCTAGAGGAAGGATCGGTGGGTCCTCCTCACCAGACGCCCCGTGGGAGGCTGATTTGCAGTCTTCTTCCCCAAAGAGGGTGGCCTTTCAAGCCCTGCAGCTATGAGCTGGAATCTGCTGGATGACAAAGGGCCGGTTTGGTTGGTTTTCAAATGGAGGCATGGCTGAAGGGGTGGATTCCAACCAGTGGCATTGGGGGAAATCTTTTTGGAACAGCAGAGATGGGAGCTGGACCCTGGGGGAGGGGGGCACTTTGAACATGAGATGACATAAGGAGTGGGAGCCAGGGCGGCTAGTTCTGTGGAAGGTCCTGCTCTAGTTACCCCAGAGCAGAGTGCAGGCACCATGGGGCCCTGTGTATCTGCAAGGCCGTGACTATTGTCTGAGCCATCTCCCTTGCTTCCGTTGGCAGTGGGACAGTGGGGACAGAGAAGTGAGGTCGTTGATGGGAGGGGCCGATGTGGGGGTGATGTGGGTCCTGCAGCAGAGGTGGCCTGGAGACGAGTCCCATAGGGCTAATGATGGAGTAGGAGAGGCAGTCGTGGGGTGGGGAGGGGGTGTGCCTGGAGGTGCAGAAGGAGGACCCTAAACTAGCTGTCAGTAGGGGCCACACTCCCCAGTGGGGAGGGGGCTGAAATCAAATCTCTGAGGAGGTGGCTTTGGGTGTTTTTTTCCCCTGAAGTTCGATATCATGATAATGAGTTGAAAACAAAATCAATGTGTTCAGTTTAATGAGCCAAACAGCCGGACAGAAAAGGCCTCGCTTTGGGTCAGAGTCGGGGAAGGTTTTCCTGTCTGGGGAAGGGGCTTCTGTGGGGGGAGGGCCCTGTGTGAGAGCATGGAAGGCGGCCTGGGGGGAGGGCCCAGTGGAGCCCCAGCAGGCACAGGTGTTGCTTGATGTGGGGACTCATCATCTCGTTTGCTGCCATGGACCCCCTTGGTGGCCTGGTGAAACTGAGGAACCGGGTCTCAGAACAGTGCTCCCAGAGGGAAGGGAGACAGATCACACTTTAAAGAGAGTCGCACTCTGTGTGCCTTTGGTTAAGACACAGTCACAAGAGCTAGAGGCAGGCCCAAAGTTCCTGTCTTTTTCAGTCTGCCAAACACCTCGCCTCGTGCGCCCAGCTGGAGGACACGTCTCGTAGGGATGCAGATGTCATGATGCCACGGTTAGAAAGGAGATAACAGCAACAGCAGCGGCAACAAAGGGCTTACACACTCAAGGTAAAGACTTTGAAGGCTATGACGAAGACGGGGGTCGGGGGAAGGGGAGAAAGAACCACCTACATGGGCGGGGGTGGCCGGCTGGGCTGCTGTCCCTTATCTGCCGAAACCACTGTGCAGCCACACAGAACAGTTTGTCTTGGTCTGTTTTATATTCCACACACAGAAGGGGGAAAGATACGGAAACGAATCAGAGAGAGAGAGAGTCACAATCTGTAAAACCCTCCTGATTCCGACCCGTCGCCTCTAAACACTGGTCTGAGGGGTTGGCAAAGGAAGAATGGTAAATGGAGTCTCATTTACATTCTTCCGTGACACACCAGCTAGTTTCAATCAAATGAACAATAAAAAAAACCAAACAACCAGAGCCCAGCTCTGCGCTGACCCACCTGGGGCCACCGTGGATTGAAGAGACAGTGGCCGCTGGTTTGCATGGGTTTGGGAAAGGGGTTGGAAGAAGAGGGGTCTGCCTGACGAACAGAGACTGGAGTCTGGACCGACGACCAGAGGCTCTGTGAGGCTGTGGGACACGACCTACTCACTTGTGTGCTGTACAGCATGTGTGTTGCTGTCATGAGGTTCCCTGGAGGCCCCGTGCACGACAGAACGAAACAACGCCCGCTCCTCGCCATCCTCGCCATTGTTACAGCCGCTGCGTCAATCCATCTAATGCATGTAGAACATTCCATAAACCCAGCCCAACCCAGCCCAACCCAGCCCAGCCCAGCCCAGCCCAGCCCAGCCCAGCCCAGTGCTATTGACTTGGTTCAGACTCCAATCAACCCTCCAGGACAGAGCAGAGCCGTCCCTCAGGGACCCTGGCCTGTCACCTCTGTGGAAAGATTGCCACAGCTTCCTCCACTGAAACAGCTTTGAACTGTCAACACTGAGGGTGGAAGCACCATGCCACGGAGCTACTAGAACATCCCATAGGTCATATAAATGTAACAGGAGCCATGCAGTCACCCCTGATAGGGAAGACATGGTGTCAGGGAGACGGAGTTACAGCAGTGCATCGCATCCCTGGGTTTGGGGGATGCCCCTGAAATGGTCCTGTTTTAAACCTCACCCCGAACCTATTTGGGCAGCAAAGTCATTGTCTTCAGCTTTGAATGTCATTAAAGAGACTCTCAATCAGTAACCCCTTTCCTCATGAAGGGGGGGCGGGAGGGATGCCAAGGAAACACACCTTTTGCAGATGTGTGCTGCTGTGAGGTGCCATCCAGTCGGTTCCGACCCATAGCAACCTTGTACATGCCAGAACGAGGCCCGGCCCGGTCCTGCCCACCTTCACCATCGTCCCTCTGCTTGCGCCTGTTGTGACGGCCACCGGGTCAGCTCAGGGAAGCTGAGTTCCTCTTTGTCGCTGCCTTTCTGCCTTGCCAAGCTCGATGTCCCCAAGGCTGTTTAAATACGGTGCAGACGATGACAAGGGGAGCTCTGGTGGGAGGACAAGTGACTGCCGAGCCCGAGCCCGGCGACTTGGTGCTCAGGCTGGTCCTGCTCCCGGAGGGTGACGGCTGCCCCAGCATGAGAACCACGGCCAATCGAGGGCGAGCGTGGGCTCCCTGGCACTGCCTTTTATTGGTGCATTTAGAATTGAGGGAAGCATTCCGAACGGGCCCGACGCTCTGGCTGTGGAAACAGGCTCGTCTCCCGACCACTTGGAGCTCAGCACACACACTGACGTTGAACCGTGTGGGCTTACAGGCGTTGTGACCATGACTTGGAGGTGCTGGTAACTGGAGTGAGGAAGCTGATAGAAGGCTTACAAATAAGTGCACCCCCACCCCAGGCCCCTTTTGGTCTGGAGCGTAGTGAACACTAGAGAGAGAGAGCATGTCCTGAGGGTCACGTTGAAGCGTCTCCACAGCGCAGCGGGCCTTGTAAATTCAGCCGTCTTTCTCACGTCGGCTGTCTGGCCCTTGTCGCGCCCAATTTTCTCTCGAAAACAGAGCCCCAGATGACAACTAATTGTACTCCTCTTGTTGCGAAGTTTCCAGCTCTTTGTGCCCGGCGCGGTTCCTGTCGTGGCCCCCGTGCCTCGGAGAGTCAGAAGAGCCACATTATTGGCTTTGTTAGGAACCAGCTGGGACTTAACGGCTGAGCCCGCTGAATCCTCTGCCCGTCGTCGGTTGCCTTTCTTGAGATCTTGTCAGGTCGTGGGCACAGGGGCCCCTGGCCGAGAGGAGGCAACCTTAGTAAATGGTTTCACCCTGAGTACGGCTTTTTTTTTTTTTTTATCACCAATGGTGTGACGATGTTGACCTTCTGGATTTGGCTCTGATTCGGGGAGAGCACCATTGCCTGTCGGTCCGTGGGCCATGCGGTGGCGGCTTGTGTCTTGCTATGATGCTGGAAGCTAAGCCACCACTAACTGGAATCCCAGGCGGGCCATCATCACGGGCAGGGTTCAGCAGGGCTGGCCGACCGAGCAAGTCCTGGAGATGTGCGTCTGCACAGTTGTCTGTGGAAACCTTGTGGCTCACACTGGGAATTGCCCGCCACGGAGCCTCCTAGGTTGGAAGGCCCTTGCCGTACTCCGACACAATACGTTTGAGCCTCTCACCGAAGGTCATATCAAGACAAGCTCGTCAATTGGATGCTGCCCACATTTCCAGCTGTTTGGCCATGGGCCAGGGGTGACCCGTCCCGTGTCTTGGCTCCCCCAATCCTGATAAAGGAAAATGATAGGACCTTTTCTATCGGGTGCGAGGCTCACACGGCTATGAAGATGAAGTGGGGGCGGGGGGCAGTGCCTGACATGGCCAGGTCTCGGCTCCTGGAGGTACTTTGAATATCACACTGTCCCCAGAATTATGATTATTCACGTGTCCTGATCATAGTCTTTGGAGACCATGTTTGCTCCTTGTGGTTTTTAAAAGCCAAACAGAAAGAAAGTCCAGGTCATACCTTTTCCCAAATGCTTTGCCCATGATTCACTTATTTTTTTTTAACTGAGTTGTTTTCAAAAGTGATCACTGGGCTCTCTATGTCAGTATTCAGGTAGAGATGATCCAACAGACAAACAAACAGACATCCCACGGCCGTCAAGTCAATTCTGACTCATAAGTAGGTAAGCTTGGTGATTCATGGAATGTGGGGCTGAGATGACTTGGAAATTAGAAATAGCCGGGAGCATTATTACTGCTTTCTTCCCGGATGGCGAACACTCACAGCCATTAGCTTGAGAAGCTAGACTTTCATGAAGGGCTTGTCAAACACCCCCAAACCTTATTCTTGTAACAGAAGATGAGCGCAGGAAGCAACCAAGCAGGTAGTCGCACGCTCACTTCAGAAGGTGTCATTGTTAGGTTCGTTTCCATCAAAGGGACGTCTTACAAGTGGAGCTCTGCCCTGCCCAACCAGTGTCGCCTGGTCGCAACTTATCCAGATGGCAGTCGTGGTTCCCAGCGGGCTGCGATCTGCAGGGCAGCAGTTTCAACCCGCCCGCCACTCAGTGGGAGAAAGAGGAGGCTTTCTACTCCCGTCACGGGGCACAATCTCAGAAAGCCCCAGGGGCAGTTCTTCCCTGTCCTACAGGGTGGCCGTGAGTTGGCATTGACTCGATGGCAGTGAACTCAGGGATGGCTATTGAGTACCTTCAGCCCATAGTCCTACCTCTTGGACCAGAAGACTCTCCTTCCCATGGTCTGTTTTCCTGTGTTTTTAAGCCAAGTGCGTGTAGATCTACAAACTATAAATCCCCGCACCTTTCTACTGGCGGTGAATCATGTTGCTCTCCGTGAATTTGTCCAGATCACTTTAATTGCTCAGTGGCACATATCATACAGCGAGAACAGTTTAAATCCCACCCTTGAGGGCCAGGCGAGTTGGCTCCACAGGAGCAGAATTGTCATCAACAGCCTTGGGTGCTTGTGAGACGATCCTGAGAGGGGGGATGCTCCGAGCAGCGACTCTTCCACTTGGTGTGGTTCTCAGAACGTTTTCTCTGAAGTAGACTCACGGCGGTGTGTCCTTTAGGCCAGGGGTGTGGTGGCATTCCCAAACAAACCTGAACCGCTCTAGTGAGCTGGCCAGCGTGAGCTGGTGAAGCACACTTTTAGCCAGATTAGAACAGACATTGCAGCACCTGTCATTTTTGACTTCCAAACAGCACCCCGACTTCTGTAACACATTGCCACTGTATTTTCACACCGCAGCCTCACGTCTGCTGGGCCCGTCATGCAAACGCCCCCTTGCTACGCCCTTTGAATATCCTTTCCATATCATGCTCGGATATGGAGTCTCTCACAAAATCAAAACCAAAACACACCCAAGAAAGACCAGAGCACCTCAACAACCTTCGAGTCGATTCTGATCCAAAGGGACCCTAGAGGACAGTCGACCTGCCCCGCTGAGCGTCCCAAACGGCCATTGCCGTGAAAGCACACCTCCACCCTTCTCCCCTGCAGAGTGTCTCGTGGCCTTGAATCTTCAGACCTTCCGGTTGGCAGCCAAGCACGGCACCACGGTGGCTCCAGGACTACTTCACCTCTTCCAGGGTTCGACTTCAAAGAGAGAAATGCTTCCCATCAAGGAGGCAAATCCAGACTCGCCTAGGAGCTTAACCCTTTCCCAGCCAACAGGAGGAAGGGTCTAGACAGATGGGAAGCACATCAAAGGAGGCTGGATGCGGTTTCTCCTTTTAAGGAAAGTATAGTTCGGTTGCGGGTGATAGATTGCTCAGCATGAAATGATTAAGCAACAGCTTCATCGCGGTGTATTAGCAAGTGCATGGAAGACATGTTTTCTATATTTTATGATGGAGGAAATAGGGAATCAGAGGGGCAGAGTAGAACTAAGTTGGGAGACTCTACTAGGAAATTAATAGCTGTGGAAAGAAACTCATATAGCATCATGGGAAATGCCATTTGTCATCCTCAAGCCATGACAGTGAGCGATTCTGAGATAAGGAGGCCATGACGCAAGAGAGGAGCATGTGGCTGGTGTTGGCTACATTCAAGATTAGCTCCAGTCCTCTTCTTTACCAAGTGGAGTCAATGAACTTGGCATGGCTGGGAAGTTCAACTCCCCTTTCAACCCGAGGGACAGACTTCCTGCCCACAAAGTTCTGCCGGGGCATCTGAGCCCACCCTAGAATGAAGTTGTAAACCGAAAGGCTGTCTGCCATTTATACTTCCCACGGTTTTAAGCAACTCAAATGTCCCATAGCAATAGAAAGGGAAGCCACGTTTGCCCAAGGAAGATGCCCAGAGAAGCCAAGGACTGGAGCTCCATCGTGCCGACTGCTGCTCGGGAAGCCAGGTCTATGACGGTGGCTGTGCTGGGACACGTATTCTTTTCGGCAAGTTAACCTCTCAGGCGGTCGATGGTAAGGTTCATATCCTCTTTTGCTTTCCAGAGTTTTCTTTTCGCTGCATCGTGCTACTTCTCTGCTGGAATCTCTCCATTGTTTCCCCACAACAGTTCCAGGGAAGGCTCTGAGCCCTGGTGTTAGGAGCGTTGAGGCTAGACGGTCCTTTGTTGTGGGGGGGGGGGGGCTATTCTGCATGTTGTAGGATGTTGACTGGCTTTCCTGGTCTCTACACACTTGATGCCAGTAGCTCCCCCCGCCAAGTCTCCAGATAATGCTGGGTGTCTTCTGGGAGGCAGCATTTACCCCCCACCTGAGAACCACTGACTCAGGAATATTCAAACTCCTCTCCATGGCATCCTCTTTGGGGGTCTCCTCCTGCTGTCTCCTGGGCTCACTATGCCCGCCCTGCAGTCCTCTCTGTCCTTTGTGACAAGATTCTTGCCCCTCCCCTTTGTGCCTCTGCCTGATACAAACAGCGCTCTTTACTCCTATCTTTGCACGACTGGCCCCTTTTTATTCTTTAGGTTCAAAATAGAAGTCCCCCCTCGGCCTCTTTCTAAAGACACCCGCCTCCTTCACCCCCCGCTGTCATGACCCCAGTCCTGCCTTTCACTGCGGTTAGACGGGGGCATGTACACAGGTACAGATAAGAGATAAAGAGCTCAGGACACACAGAATCCAGGAACAGGAGTGGGAATTGTGATACCAGAGGGTGGGGGGAGGAGGGTAGAAGGGGGAATTGGTTGCATTGATGAACACATAACTACCCCTCCCCGCTCCAGGGGACGAGCAACAGAAACTACAGGGGGAAGGGAGACAGCGGTCCGTGTAAGACATGAAAATGATAACAATTTATAATTCTTCAAGGGGTCATGAGGGTGGGGGGGAGGAAAGGAAAAAAGAGGAGCTGATCCCAAGGGCTCAATAGAAAGTAAATGTCTAGAAAATAATGATGGCAACCTATGTACAAACATGCCTGATTCAACTGATGTATGGATTGTTGTAAGAGCTGTAAGAGTCCCCCAAAAATGATCTTTTAAACAAACAAACAAATAAATAAATAAAGATAGACAGACCCAACTTACTCCCCCTCACCCAGCCCCCCAACATTATGTTTATTCTGCTGCGGTGAGCCAATCCAAGGGAGCTCCAAAAAGCTCATGGAAAAAAGGAATGAAATGGAAATTCTACTTTTCCCATGGATTTTTTGAGACCCCTTTCCCCAACCCCCTTCCCCAATTCCCTTCTTTCTTATTTATCATCCGCCTGCCGCTAAGGGGTAAGCTTCAAGGAACAGAAACCATGCCTATCTTGCTTGCGACTGGGTCATGGAGCCTGGCACCTGGCTGGCACATCAGAAGTCGGAGCTGGATGTTAGCATGGAGAAGGTTGGCTCAAGATGACCCTTTCCCTTGAGCTGCAGCTACTTCTGAGGATGGCTCTGAATGCAGGTCACCCCGGCTGGTGATATTTAACGAGTGACTAAGTTTTACAAACCCCTAGGTTTCAGCAGACCTCTGCTCCTCGCTCTGCCCCTCGAATTTGAAAGCAAAGCCTCACGGGCCCAAGGAAGGTCTCTTTGGTCTTGGCGGTCCTGCCAACAGCTCCAGCAGATGATTGTGCTGTAGGGGTCAGAGGTCAGACATGGACACTTCTTATAAGCTCCACTGGTAATAGATTGGCGTGGGAGCAGTTACGGCCTCTGTGCACTGGGTCTTAACTGCAGCTCTCCAGTCTCCAAACTCACAGAATCCATCAAGTGGATTCAGACTAGTAGTGAGCCTACAGGACAGCATAGAACTGCCCCTGTGGGTTTCTGAGACTGTAACCCGCTATGGGACTACAAAGCCTCATCTTTCTCCCTCTGAACGTCTGGTGGTTTAGAACTGCCGACCTTGTGATTAGCAGCCCAACGCGTCACCACTACACCACCAGGGATCTTTTCCCTTGTGGAGCAGGCGGGGAAGACGGGGCTCAGGCCCAGGAGGAGCAGAGCTGAGCAGGGAGGGAGCCCGCTAGCAAAGGCAGGGCGACTGGATCGGCTGCCGCGCGGGCGGTGAAGGGCCAGCTTTATTTTGCTTTCACACATTAGGTTCTGCGTATAGCAGACAAGTACCAGTGCAAACGGTCTGAAAAGAGGCTTTGTGTCGGAGCTGGACGCTGCTCCATCAGATTTGTCATTTCAGGAATGTTGCCAGATGTATTGACTTACTAGCAACTGCCCTGCTGCCATCTGGCCTCGCGGACGGAGGCCGCGGCTCGGGATGGAAAAAGCTGAACAGAAGAAACGAAATTTGTTCACCAGCCATTGCCCTGGCTGCTTATTTAAAGAAGGGGGGGAAATGTAACTTCTTGGCGGGGGTGGGGTGGGGTGCCATTTGAAAATAAAATATAAGCTTTCCTTTGCAGGAGGGAGGGCAGACCAGGCTCAATGTTTACATAGAGACTTGAAAGCCGCCCTCCCCCAGCCCCCACCCGCTGTCATCTTGTATGTATACGCTGTGTTCTCTGAGACCTTACTGTTCTGTGTGGAGAAGAGTTAACTCTTTGGGGCCTGGTCCTTGCCGTGACCTTCCTTTTAAGACGTCTTGGAATGCCACCAAATAAGCAACCCTGTGGCTTTGGTCTCATGACAGGGATTTCTGCTTGATCCTGGCTTATAATAAAGAGCTCACTTGTCACCTGGTGCACACCGTTTTCCTGTACAAAGGGACCTTCCCAGGAAACTCGGATTCAGACCCCCCCACTGCCGCCCCTGTGGCTCCCCCCCCCACCCCTCTGAGTTAGGGTTTCAAGGCGAAGAAGCGTGACTTCAATCAGCTGATGCTATCTGGCGTGGGCGGCGGCTGGTGGCCGTGGCGCCCAGTCTGTGGAAATGACTCAGATGTTTGAGCTCATGGATGGTTTTGGGGGTAAGTGGAACCAGCACCATGGTACAACCCAGACCAGGGCAGTTGCTGGCAGGCTCCAGGGCCAAGATGACAACACAGGGCCCCTTGTTCAGGAGGAGTCGATTCACGGTGACAACCCCCACCCAAACTCAGCGGCCCCATAGAAGAATGGAGCTGCCCCTGTGGGTTTCTGAGACCGTGGCTCTGTACAGGAGTAGAAAGCCTTATGGTTCTCCCTCGGAGCAGCTGGGGGTTTTGAACTGCCGACCTTGTGATTAGCAGCCCAGTGAGTAAGCCACAGTACTACAATGAGCTCCTCAAGGTGACAACAGCAGCGTGTTACATCAACTGCGAGGCCTTTAGTCCTGAAGGAGTCTCCAGAACCCATCCTTCCCCCCCCCCACACACCCTACGGGGAAGAGGCCCACGGAGTCTTCCAAATGCCCTCCAACTGTGTCGCCGGGGTCATCTGCCTGCACCGTCTTCCTCCCTCTCCTGCACGGCAGATGCAGCCTGCCGTCTGGATCTGTGAGCAGAAGAACGTGCATGAGAGGGAGCTCTGTGCTCCCGTAAAGAGTCAGGGTCTCGGAGACATACAGGGGCAGTGCCACCCCGCCCGAGCGGGTCTCTGTGAGTCAGAATCCACTCGATGGCCTGAGATGGGGCAGCTGCCGGAGACTCAGGTTGTGTTTTTGCCTCCATCCATTTGCTCACTCACCCACTCATTCACTTTCTGCTTTCATTGCGCTCCTACCCGTGACCTCTCCGAGACTCACCCTGTGGGGTGATCTGCCCACAAAAAGCCTGAAGGCAGGCAGGAGCTGCCCTGAGTGATAAATAAGTGGTCGAGAAAACAGGGGAAGCAGGGATACTCTGGGGGTGACCGGTGTTCATGCAGCGAATTTGCTGGATCACCTTAAGTTCCTCTCTTGTCTGTGGCCAGTGGGTGGGGGTGAGGGGGTTGGCGAGTGGGGTGTGGGCTGTTATCACGGACACAGTGAAATGTCAATATTTAATACTTCATTGGCGTTTGAAGGAAAAGTCTTTCCAAATATCCCAAACTCACTGCCAGCAAGTCAATTCATAGTGACCCTATAGGACAGAGTAGAACTGCCCGGTGGGTTTCCAAGACTGTTAGTCTATATTTTTATAAAAAAAGATGATAAAGTTGGTTTATTGTAGAAGCACTTCAAGAAGACCCCGTTGAAGTCTTACCCTGGTGGTACCCAATACGACCAAGAAGCAGTATTTACGTTGGAAACAAGGGCCTGCCACAGAGAAGCTCACAGCAAGGCTTTGGTTCCAGTTCTGAAAGAGGACTCTGGAGTCCTGGGTCTCCTTCAGGGAGAGGCTATGCGAGCTCAGAACTCCCGTTCGACAGACACCACGGTGCTGCGTCACCACTGAGGACGTGTAAAGTTGACGGGAAACAAGGTATGCATCCTCTTGTTGTGTGGGTAAACTTAAGTAATGGAAATTTCAGGAACAGCTGTCATTAAGGACAGCAAGATGAGAGACAAAATCTTTATTGAGATTGTAAATCTTTACAAGAATCGAAAGCCGTATCTTTCACCCATGGACTGGCTGGTGGTTTCAAACTGCTGATCTTGCGATTAGCTGTTCAACCTGTAACCAACTATGCTACCCCAGAAAACAACAGGGACAACACAACTCGAGGCTACCTGCAATTTTGGATGATAGTGTCCCCAAGGACAGAGCAGAACTGCCCCTGCGAGTCTTTACGGGGCAGAATGTGGATCCTCTTTGGAAATCATGATTGGATACCACTACTGCGGGCAAGGTGAGGTTGGTTGGGGGTGGGTGGAGTGTGGTTAGCAATCTGGACCCCATTTAGGAAATGGGTGGATAGTGGACGAGCATCTAAAACCTCAAGCACACTAACTGTCGAGGGGTCAGTTCCGCCGCATAGCAGCCCTCTAGGGCGGAGTAGGTCCGCCCTGGGGGTTTCCTCGGCTGTGGATCTTGAGGGGAGCAGAGAGCCTCATCTATCTCCCATGGAGCTGCTGTTGGGTTCAAACTGCTGACCTCGGTGTAGCTGCCCAATGGGGCCTTGGGATATAAAATGTGCAACATCACAGATGAGGCCCTTTAGGCGGATTCATTCCATTCTCGAGGAGGAGGTATTGGGAAAAGAGTTTCGAATCCTGGGAGTCCTAGTGCACGCAATGGGTGAAGAGCTTACGGGACGAATTGTTGCCGGAGGCCTGACGGACTGAGCGAGCCCCCAGGTAGCCTCGAACGGTGAACTTCATCAGCTACTGGCCAAGTCTTCGTGATTCGTGATGCAGTTTAAACTTCCTTCCGTTCTGTTTCATGCCGACATCTTCTTTGCTTCTCCATAGCTTACCACGAGGTTACCCACATCCTTCTGAATTATCTAGAAAACCAAGAAACAATCAAACCAAACAAAACAAAAGTATCCGCCTATATCCGGCGACTGAAGGGAAATAACCTGCAGAATGCTCAGACAGCGCGTCCTGAATGAGTGCTTGGATTTGTTCGTTAAATTCTTAGTAAAAGCAGTGGGGATCGTAATCCCGACAGATGAGGAAGCCAAGTCTCAGAAGGCGTCTTTCGTTTTAGGTCATAAAACGACTGAAAGACAGAGGCGCGATTCAAAGCGGGTCAGGACTGACTCCTAACCTTCCACTCAGTCGTGTGGTCCAAGCCCTGTGTTCCGAGCAGCTGAAATGGATGGAGGGAAGGAGGTGTCCCAGGTGCAAGGAAGGCAAAAGAGATGCCAGGCACAGGAGATGCTTCTTGTGTCACAGTTGATTCCACCCCAACCCCCACCCCCAATATTAACTCTAGGTCTTGTATCAAGGTGCAGTGGGTTAAGCTAGTGGTGCAGTGGGTTAAGCTTGGGGCTGCTAACCCCAAGGTCCATAGATTGAACCCACCAGCTGCTCCCTCCACAGGAGAAAGAGGATGCATTTGCTTCCTGTGTGGATTTCCAGCCTCAGAAACCCATGGGGGACGGGGTGGGGGTGGGGGACGGGCAGGTATACTCTAACCTACAGGGTCATTGTGATTCGGAATGGGCTTGATGACAGTGGGTTGGGTGTTGATGTGAAGTCTTTGAAGCTTGATGCTTACTGTTCTGTGGAGTGCACTCCGCTCATGGTGGCCTTGTATGTGGCAGAGGCAGACGTCACCTGTCCTCATGCCATCTTGGTAGTCCCTGGGATGCTGGAGGGCCTACTGGGGCCACCTGCCCCCATGCCATCTTGTTACTCGCTGGGGTGTTTGAGGTCGTGCTGGGGCAGTTGTGTCAGCCCATTTCTTGGAGGGTTTCCCTTCTTATATCAAACTCAGAACTCCAACTCACTGCCATCTAGTTGGTTCTGACTCATAGTGACCCTCTAGGACAGGGGTGGACTGCCCCTGTAGGTTTCTGAGGCTGTAACTCTTTAGGGGAGCAGAAAGCCCCATCGTTGTCCTGTCTCTTGTTTTATAAAGAAAACAGATGTGTGCATATGTATGTATATATGCATGTATATTTGTGTGTGTGTGTTTTATTGGTCATATGTCGAAATGATACTATTCTTCTCTCCCTCTCCTTCCCTCCCCGCTGGTTTCCCTGTCGGAAAAGGCCCATTTTAGTGTCCTGCAGCCTGAATACACATCCCAAGTTATTTGGAATAGTTCTACTGCCAACGATTCTCATCACCCAAGTTTACTCATTCTTGGGAGGGGATATAGCTCCTGGTTTTAGTTTGGGAGAGGACGACCACCAAAGGGGCAGTGAGGAAGCTGGCCATCTTGTGTCTGTGGTTGTTAGGTGTCATCGACGCCGTTATGACTCATAGTGACACTGTGTACACGAGAATGAGTCACCGCCCAGTCCTGGGCTAGTCTCATAATTGTTCTTGTTTGAGCCTTCTGCAGCCACTGTGTCCATCTGTCTCATCGAGACCCTTCTCCAGGGACTGGTCTCTCCTGATAACATGTCAAAAGCATGTGTGGTAAAGTCTTGCCATCCCTGCCTCTAAGGAACAGTCTGACGCAGGTGGAATAAGAATGGTGAGAGGATGCAGCCCCGACACACACCTCTCCTGATTTGGAACCACTCAGTCTGCTCTTGTTCTGTCCCACAGCTGCCTCTTGATTCAAGTACAAGTCCTGCATGAGCACAATGAAGCGTTCTGGGATTCCCATTTTCTCACGGCCGTCCACAGTCTGTTACGATCCACACAGTCAAACGCCTTTGTGTAGTCAATGAAATATGATGCATCTGACATCAGCCATGATATCCCTTGGTCCACGTCTTCTGAATTTGGCCTAAACTTCTGGAGATTCCCTGTCAATATACTGTTGCCACCATTATTGAACGATCTTCAACAAAAGTTTGCTCGCATGAGACAGCAACGGTATTGTTCTATACTGCGAGCGTTCTGCTGGGTCACTTTTCTTTGGAATGGGTGCAGATGTAGATCTCTTCCAGTCATTTGGACAAGTAGTTGTCTTCCAAATTTCCTGGCAAGGATGAGTGAATGCTTCCAGTATTTCTTCTGTCTGTTGAAACATTTTATTTGGTATTCCATCAATTCCTGAAGCCTCGTTTCTGACTGATGCTTTCCATGCCGTTTAAGCTTCTTCAGCATCGTGCTTTCTTGCTCATATGCTACTTCTTGAAATGGATGAATGCCAGCTAGTTCTTTTTGCTACAGTGATTCTATTCTTTCCACCTTCGTTTGATGATTCCTGCAGTATTCAACTTTTGCCTATAGAATCTCTCAATATTGCAACTCGAGGCTTGAACTTTTTATCTTGAGTTTTTATAGTTTAAAATATACTGAGCATGCCTTGTCTTTTTGGTTTTCTACTCTAGGTCCTTGCATATTTCTTTCTTTAAAAAATCATTCTATTAGGGGCTCACACAACTCTTATCACAATCCATACACACATCAGTTGTGTAAAGCACATATGGACATTCATTGCCCTCGTCATTCTCAAAGCACATTTCATTATATTTGACTTTGTCTTCTCGAGCTGCCCTTTGACAAGTTCTATTCAGCTCTTTGACTTCATCCTTTCTTCCATTTGCCTTAGCTACTCTCTGATTAGCAGCAATTTTCAGAGTCTCTTTTAACAGCCCCTGTGAGCATTTTTTTTCAGCATGCCTTGTTAATGACCTTTTGGTTTCTTCGTGTACCCACAGCTGTTCAGGTCTTCTGTTATTAGTGTTTAATGCATCAAATCTGTCCTTGAGATGGTCTCAAAGTGCAGGTGGGAGAGACTCAAGGCCGTATGTTGGCTCTCCTAGACTTGCTTTCATTTTCTTCAACTTCAACATGAACTTACATGTGAGCAATTGATGGTCGGTCCCACAGTTGGCCCTGGCCCTGATTTTAGCTGAGCTTCTCCATGCTGTCTTCCCACAGATGGAGTCAATGTGAGTCCTGTGTATTCCATCTGGAGAAATCCACGTTTGTTTTGTGGAAACAATGTATTTGCTATGAACTAGTCATTGGTCTTGCAAAATTGTGTCATGGGATTTCCAGCTTTGCTTCTATCATTAAGACCATATTTCCCAACTACTGTCCCTTCCTCTTTGTTCCCAACTTGTGAATTACAATCAGCAATAATTATCAATGCATTTTGATTAATTTCTGTCTGAGGATGGTACAATTCTTGAATTTCTTTATCACTAGCTTAAGTGGTTGGTGCATAAACTTGAATAACAGTCTACTGATTGGATTTCCTTATATGCAGGTAGAGATTACCTTATCAAAGACATGGAGTACTTCAAGATAGAGCTTGAAATGTCCCTTTTGATGATCAATTTTCTTGATTTGTTATTCCTTGCATAGTAAACCATGTGTTTTCCTGACTCAAAATGGCTAATACCAGTCCATTTCCGCTCACTAGCATCTAGAATATAAATCTCTATTCATCCCATTTCATTTTTAATGACTTCCAATTTTCCTAGATTCACATTGTGGGCATTCAGTGTTCCAATGGTCAATTGCTCTTTACAGCTGGCTCCTCTCATTCTGAGTCACGCTCCATCAGGAAATGGGGGTCAGGAACGTTTGACTCCCCCAGGCTTTGCTCAGTCTGCATCATTCTGGCCAACTCTGCTTTGAGAAGACAGCTCTTCCTCAGTCATATTTTGAAATCCGTCTGACCCGAGGAGGAGAATGATTAGCCAGTCTGCTCTTGTAAAGAGTTACGGCCGTAGAAACCCAGGGGGACAATGTTACTCCGTCCTATAGGGTCACTCTGGATTGCACTCATCTCCGTGGAAGTAGCGTTTTGAGTTTCTGACTTGAGGGACCCGTCATCGGACGGTACCTCTGACAATGGGCGGCTTCTTTCATCAGCTGTTCAGTATCTGACAGTGTTTTGATGTCAATTCCTCTGAAATGGACTGCCTAGTCCTGCCTTGCAGTATGTCTTAGTCTGGCAGTTCTGCTGAGATCTGTTCACTTTGGAGGACCCTGCTGGGAAATACCAGTGACATTGGCTTCCAGCATCCCAAACAGACACCAGCTGCAAGGTAGAAAAAACGGAGAGACAGTGGTGGGGCCATCAGTGATAGATAGGAAAATTTCATACCCTAGGCCATATCACACACAAATCTGGACCGGTCCTATTTTGACTACAGAGTCATGTGAGAGAAAGAAGCAAGCCAGAGGCTAGGCCCCGAGGTTGATTTCTAAGGGAGTCTGTCCTGCAGGATCCTCTCCCTGGGCGATGCCTCGAGGCTTGCTCTTCCAGGGCTCACAGCTCCACATCCGGGAACACCTGATGGCCAAAGAGCTTGGATGGGGGCATATGAGAAGATAAGAGGCTTTATCAGTCCTTTGGGTCTGCTGGTTCCTGCCAGAGATGAGGGCCAGTGATCTCTGGTCGATAAGTGAGATGTTTATTTTCCTCCATTGTTTGCTTGTAAAAGTCTTCTTCCCTCTCTCCCTATGTGAACCAAAGATAACTCCCAAGTGGGCCGACCATACTAGGGAAAACCAAAGACCCAGAGTCACCACTCTGACAAAGGGCCTTGTTTGGGGGGGGGGGGGCAACGGGGGGGGGGCAGAAAGGGAAGTCAGGAGAGGTGAGTGAAAGCTACTAAGAGACCAATAAGAGACCAATTTCAACCCACTACAGGGAGGCGATGTCCCCCAGACAGCGTTTTGGTTAAAAAAGCCCTGGAAACCATTTGTCCATTTGATTCACACCCATGGCGACCCCATGGGTGTCGGAGTAGACCTGTTACCCCAGAGGGTTTCCAAGGGGAAGTAGACCGCCAGGTCTTGCTTATGAGGCAACTCAGAGTCAACTCGAACCTCCGACCTTTGGCTTAGCAGTCAAGTGTGTTAACAGCTGGCAATATGCATTCGGGTGCTTCTAAGTTTTTCCAGTAGAAGCCTACTGCGTATGGACTGTGGTCTTGGTCTGTGTCTGATGTGTGTGGAGACTTGAGTTATCAGGGAAGAGCTAGTTTTAAGGACTCTGAAAACAGGGATTTTATCATTTCGCGGATGATCCTGGGCCGGAAGAGAGTCCTCTCACCTCTGCAATGGAGTTCTAACAGTCTCCATCGTGCCCAAAGGGTTCACAATATGATACACTTCAATAAGCAAGAGCCAGACTCAACCATTGTCATCGAGCCCATAGAAACCTAGGGGACGGAGGAGAAGTCTATAAGTCTTCCTCCGATGGGTTCCAGTGGCCTGTCCATTAGTGGCCTCACACTTAACCTCTGCATCACCACGTCTCCTTTTCCAATAAGCGAAACCCCAACCAAACCAAACACACCACCCCTGAGTTGATTCTGATTGGTAAGTCCTCCGCGAGTTCCCCAGATGTGGGAGAAGACTGACAGCCAAAGATTCTAGGTGGACTGAAAAAGCCCACTGAGTCCAGCAGTTGTTCTTGCTGTCCTCGTCGCAGCCCAGACTGCTTGGTGCGGTCAGTTCCCACATGGGGGCAGTTGGGGAAAAGAGAAGAGAGGTTTCACCTCTTCTGGATCTTTGTCCCGCCCCCTCGCCCACCCCCAGGGTGACCGTTGTCCTTGTTAGCTGGGTGGAGTTGGCTCCCACTCACGGTACCGCATGACATCAGCACTGCCCAATGTGGTAGTTACATCATCTGGTGTCAGTTTGAGACTTGAGAGTGACGGGGTGGAACTTGGCCTGTCGATTAGGTCATAGCTTGATGTCCTCATTTGGAGGCACCAAGGAGATAAATAGCTCGCTGGAGGTGGGACACACACTCACTCCCTGCGAGACATTGCTGCTGACAAGCCACATGGAGCTATGCTGATGGCAGCCAGAGCCTTGGAGCTGGAGGAACCACGTGGAGACCCAGGCCAGTGCTGAGATGCTTCCACCCCCACTGGATCCACAAGACTTCCCACCCACTGGCCTGTGATCTTCCTGCATTCTGTGTCATTGCATGTGTTTTATGAGTCTGAAGAGGACTTTAGTGATTGGTATCAGACATATGGGCTAATATGGACTTATGGACTTGATCTGGACTGGGCTGGGATGTTTTCTTCATGTACAATGACTCTTTATAGAAAGCTCTTTCGTGTACACATACGAGTGTCTATGGACTTGTTTCTCTAGTCCACCCAGACTGCACTCTGCGTCTCGACCATCTTCACCTGCCCTGATACCCAAGGCCATCCCTGCAGCCTCCACCCTGGGTGGCTTACTTTCCAGCACTATTGGCGACAGGGAGAGAACAATACTAGCCTTTTCCCAGGTTGCCCTGCGACTTAAATCAGAGAGTCTGTGTGTAATGCAGTGGGCCCAGAGCAAGGCTCCACCCTCTCCCCATACAAACCATCCTTATTGGCTTGTTGACACTGATGACCCCAAGCCTTCTTTTTCGTGTAGATCAGTGCAAGAGAGGGAGGAGCTTGAGCCATGGGAATTCCAGACCGTTGGGATCTAGAGAGTCAACTTCTAGGTAGTAGTTGTCCTCCATCAGCTGCTGTCCTGCCATTGCCAACCCCTGGTCTCTCCACAGGTGCCAGGCTAGATAGCCCTCAGCTCTATAGGGGTTTCAACGGCTGTGGTCGTACGAGAGTAGATGGCCAGTGTTTCTCTGAGGCTGTCCCGGGTGGACTCCACCAGGGTGCCAACCTTTAGGTAAGCACCTGAGTGCATTAACTTCATATTAAAGACCCAAACAAGGCCAAGCTCACTGCCATCAAGTCAATGTGACTGAATAGGACAGGGTAGAATAGCCCCCCATGAGATTATGAGACTGTCACTCTTTACGGGAGTAGAAAGCCCCATTTTCTCCCTCGGAGTGGCTGGTGGTTTTGAACTGCTGACCTTTCAGTTAGCAGCCTAACCAGACTAAAGACCTCTTGGCCCTGTGAAGGAAATGGGATGTGCCGGAAGGCTCTGGAAGTGGACCTCTCTTTTCTGGCTCAATCTCTCTGGGATGGACTGGCTTACGAGAAGTCCCTCAACTCTGAGGACGTCACAAGACCTTTCTCTGAAGCACTTGAGGATGCAAATGTTGCTCTGATTTCACAAGCAGGCTCCCAGGGACTTCCTGCTTCGGCTGGGGCCTGGCACCGTGAGAACAGGCTCTGTGTGTACTTTGGCAGGACCGGGCCGGAACAGGGAAGCTCAGGGATGTGCGGATCTCAAGAATAATATAAAAAGGGGGAAGTGATACTTTTTTGAATCTCAATTTTTAGTTTTGGCTTAGGTTCATTTCAAATTTGGGGCGAAGGATCGTGGGGATGGGCAGCCTTGAGCACCCAGTGGGGGCTCTTCTGATGACACCCCTGGCCCAAAGGGAAAGAGATAGATATGCATTCAGCTCAGAGGCCGTGCGCCTACTGTGTACCATGAGGTGTGTTTCTTCTTGCTTTTATTTTTCTATTTTTATTTATTTTAAATAGTTTTATGGGTATATACTTCATATACCATAATACTCAACCATGTGATTATATGAAGAAAAGTTATGCAATCACCACCACAATCCATTTTGGAACATTCTTCTTCTCTTACTCATGGTCAGCTCCCCATTTCCCCCCGAGCCTGCCCTGCCGTGCCCCTAGGTAATTATGACCCCAGTTACGGATTTTAAAACGAGTTTCATTTGGGCCTCATCCACATGCCATACCATTCAATAGCTCACTCCTATCGAGACGAGTTATACAACCATTACCCATCAATTCTAGAACATTTTCTTCTTCCTTGTACTCATTGTTAGGAGCTCCCCATACTCCCCCGACCTCCCGTGAAACCTCCTGGAAACCATGAATCTCCACTCACTGTCTCTATCGGTCTAACTATCCTGAGTCTCATGTACAGACACTCATGCACAACACAAACAGGAAGCAAATCAACAGCCACAAAAAATCAACAGCAACGACTAGACAGGACAGAGAAAAACCTCAGTTGAAAAGGAAGCAGAAAATATTGAAAACGGAAACTTGGACATGGATCCAAAGGGATCTCCAATGGGGAGGCATTGCATTTTCACCTAGCTGCATAGACCACGGTTGACTTTACAAGGTTCTCCGTCAACAGCAAGACCATTCACATCCCTGGACTGCAGTCAGAGGGGATTGCCTGAAGTCTTGCCTAATCCAGGAGGGGACCCTGCAAATGGATTCTGGGTTTCCAGTCCATCTCCTCGTTTTCCAGAATGTTCTTTTCTATCTTCTCCATTCAGGTGCTATGGAGGGGGCTGCTAGCGTCAAGGTTGGCAGGTCAAATCCACCAGCTGCTCCAAGGGCAAAAGCTGCAGCTGCCTGCGTCTGTAAGAATGAGCATCTCCACAACCCGGGAAGTCCTGCTCTGACCTTCAGGGGCACTGTGAGCCGGAACGGACTTGCTGGCAGTGGGCTGGTGGGTTTTTGGTTTCTAACCTCTGCGCTACACGGAGATAGCCCGTTCTTTCTCTCCCTGTGTGTTCCTCTGAGGTCAGTCTTGCTTCATCTCCAAGTGCCCGCAGGCTTCTTCATAGCTCAGTGTGTGCCTGTGGTTCCCCTGGATTGAGGTCTCCGACCTCCACCATCATCACACTGACGCCGACTCACAGAGACCCTAGGGGACAAAGCAGGCTGCCCTATGGAGACAGACGGATGCTGCTTTTCCCACAGAGCCGGGGGTGGGGGTTTTTGAACTGCTGATTCTTTGGTTGGCAGCCAGGTGCTTTAACCATGGCACTACCAGGGATTCTTTACAGACTCCTTGCAAAGGAAGTTTATGACTGTGTTGTCCATCTTCACATAGAGCTTGGAAACTGTATGGACTGTCGAGTGATCTGTCAATGAAGGGAGGTCTTAACAAGCAAGGAGACAGGGGTTCCCCGTGGACCCGCGGCCCTGTGGCAGCCTCAGAAGAGCTGCCTTTGTGCGCAGACATCTTGGGTCTGGAGCGGCGGCTTGTCAGCCACAGGGACTGTAGGTGGTCTGCCCACTGGTGCCCTCGGCCTCATTGTGTCTGGGCACGTGTTGAAAGAGTCGGCTGAGTTTATTTTCATATTGGGTGGTCTGCAACACGGATCGCCATAACCCACAGGCCCCACCAACGAGAGCCCCAGCCGTGGGGGCAGTTATGGACCAGCCCCGATGCCGGCCTGTGCTGAGTGCACCCCCTCTCCGGCGAATGACGCCCTCCTTCATCTCAGTCTCATTTCCGTCTGGATCACCGTGCATTCTTAAGCCGGAGTGAAGACGCTTGGCCATCTTCTAGAGCAAGCAAAATCCACAATTAAGGGCTGAGGAGGGGACACAGTCAAAACCCCCAAAGGAAAAGGTGAAGCAGTAGTTGCTAGAGTTTGTCCTTAATTTTTTTTCCACTGAAACGTGTATTTATTCATTTTTCCTTTTGAGAAAGGAGAAGGAAGGGAAGTGTGGCTTCTTTCTTTCTTTAAAAAAAATATTTTAGACCATCATTTTATCGGGGGCTCTTACAGTTCTTATAACAATCCAGACATCAGTAGCTTCTTCTGGGAGTTGTGGCAAACTCCTCTGAGATCAGAGGGCCGCCCCTTCCCATCCCGCCCCCCCCCCCCAATTGATTTTTCTAACTCTGCCAGGAAATTCCTCTGACCCTGTACAAGACAAAGCCTGGTTCCCAGGAAGACTGGCTGGTCCAATCCTCCTCTCAGATGCCCCCAGCGTCCATTGTGACCTCGGGGGCAAGTGTGCAGACACCTGGGAAGCTCTCTCTAGCAGCCAGGTTGGCTCAGAGGCTGACGAGACAGCAGTCAATCCCAGTGGGGTGTGTGGAAATTCCAGAGGGTCAAGAGCACCGCGATAAGTGGCCATTGCTTCAGAATTCTTCCCACTGGACTCAGCTGCTGCATCTCTTGACCGCTGGGCCAGCCCTGTTTCCTCAGCACTTACAGGCTTGAGAGGCAGTGGGGTGGAGGCGCTGGAGGAAACTAGCCCCCTACCTGCACAAGCTTTGTCCGCCTCTGGTGCAGTAGGGTGGAGACTCACCCAGTGTGGTCAAGACCGGTTGCTGCCTAATCGATCCTGACTCATGGTAACCCCGTGACCCCGGTCTCTGAGTAAAACTGAGCTAGATATGGTTTTCCACATGGCTGAGTTTTCCCAAGTAGATGCCATGCTTTCTTCTGAGGCACCTGAAGGTGAGCGCCAGCCTTTAGGTTGATAGCTGGGCTTGTTCATCATTGTGGCGAGGTGACACTCCACAACAGTGTATAGTATGTCTGACTTTAACATAAAGATCTTCATCACACACACACACACACACACACACATTATAAAGTACTTACATGTGTGTGCATATCCATCCCTGGTGTGCCAGTGATTCATAGTGTCGTGGTCTGTGTATGGCTATGATGCTAAGTCCCTAGTATTTAAATACTTGCAGAGTTGCCCAAGAAGCCCTGGTAGTGCAGACATTAAGCACTTGACTGCTAACTGGAGGTTGGCAGTTCAACCCCCCTGCTGCTCTGTGGGAGGAAGATGGTGCGGGCATCTTCCCCAACGTTTAAACCAGAAAACCTCACTGACATCGAGTCTATGCTGCCTCACGGTGACCCTACTGGACAGTGTAGAATCGCCCTTATGGGATTCGGAGGCTGTAAATCTTTTTGGGAGTAGAACGCCCCATCCTTCTTCCATGGATTGGCTGTTGGTTTAGAACTGCTGACCTTGTAGTTAACAGTCCAACGCATTACCACTATGCCATCAGGCCCGGAAAGCCTGTCGGCAGAGCTACTCTGCTCTTTGAGTCATTCTGAGTAGAAATTGACAGTGGATTTGGTTTGATTTAGGGTCACCTGAGGTGGACAGGTTTCAGTGGAACCTCCAGACTAGACAGACTAGGAAAAATGTTGATGTTCCTTTGAATAATTAGCCACTGACGACATGGTGGATGCCCACCAAATGCTGTCCAAAGTGACACTGGAAGATGGGCCCTTTAGACAGGCAGGCCTCCAGGTGGGCAGTGGCTCTAACAGGAGCTCAAGCACCTGGGGAGACCACGAGGATGCCCCGACCGAGCAACGCTCGGGTCCGCAGTACACAGGGTCTCCACGAGGGAGAGTGGGCGAACACAGTAACCACCGGCAACAACTGCGTGCGTACCAGAGGGCTTTAAGAAGTTTATGGAAGAAACCAAAAGAAAAGAACAAAAAGATCATGGAATTTCTCCATGAACTTAAAAAAATTCTTTTTATTTGGACATAGTCCACCTATCACACGATTCCATAGTTGCATCACGTCAAGAAGAGTTACACAGTCACCACAGTCCGTTTCAGAACATTTTCTTCCTTCTTGTGCTGTTGGTTATTGGCTCCCCCCACCCCAACCTCCCCTGCCACACCCTCAAGAAATCATCAATCCAGATTTACCCATCTTGGATTTCATATACAAAAAACACACAAAAGCAAAGCAGCTAACAACAACAGAATAAAATAGAGCAAAACCTTAGTTGAAAGAAAGTGGAAAATATTAAAAGCTGGAGCAGTTTTACAATGTATCAAAGGGGCGAGCAGAAGATAAAGTGTTGCATTTTCACCTTCCTACTCCCGCCATCATGCACTCCCAACGCAGAAGAGCAAGGCTAGTCAGGTTCCTGGTCTATGGGCAGAGGGCATTCACCAGGGGCTTAACTATGGATATCCCCCCCCCCCCATGTTTTAAAAATCAAAACAATTTTAAGTGAGTCAAAAGGGAGATCAAAGGAAATGTTACATTTTAACCTAACTACATATATTACCATCGTCTCTACAATGCTCTCTGGCTGGGAATAAGGTTATTCACACTCCTGGACTCTGCCCGAGGGAATTCACCAGAGATTAAACCCATATGTGGACCAGCAAATGGATTTTGGGCTTCCACGGTCCATAGCTTTCTGCACACTGGGTGTTGGCACAATTTAAGTTCTGATACCATTTCCTCCCTAGGGTTTGGGTTATGTTATTTACATCCCCATGAAATTAAAAAAAAATTATTGAGGGCCCTTACAGCTCTTGTGACAATGCACACATCAATTGTACCAGGCACATTTGTACATCTGTTGCCATCATGATTTTCTAGACATTTATTTTCTATTGAGCCCTTGGTGTGAGCTCCTCTTCCCACCCCCTCTCTCCACCACTCCTCTCATGGCCCCTTGATAAATCATAAATTATTATTTTCATATCTTACACCGACCACTGTCTTCCATCCCCCATGGTTTCTGTTGTTCATCTCCATGGGGAGGGGTGTGGTTCTGTGGTGATCGTTGAGATCAGTTCCCCCTTCCTTCCCTCCTTTCCCCACCTTTCCCTTGCCCTCCTGGTATCACTACTCCCATTCCTGTTCCTGGATTCCAGGTGTCGTGAGCGCTTATGTCTTGTCTGTGCTTGTGCACATGCTCCGGTGTGGCCTGCAGTAAAAGGCAGTACTGGGTCATGATAGTGGGGGTGAGGAAGCCTCAAAGAACCACAGGGTATTGTGTTTCATTGGTGCTTTACTGCACCCCGATTCAGTCATCTCTTCCCTGTGACCCCTCTGTGAGGGAGGTCCCATTGTCTACAGATGGGCTTTAGGTCTCTACTCGGACTCACTTCATTCTCAAAAATATGGTTTGTTTGTTTTGGGTCTTCTGATGCCTGTTACCCGGGCCGGCAACACCTCATGACCGCACACACCGGTGTGCTTTTTCCCTGTGGGCTTGGTGCTTCTATACTAGATGGCTGCTTGTTTAACTTCAAGGTTTTAAGACCCCTGATGCTATACCTTTTGATAGCCAGGCACCATCCACTTTCTTTACCACATTTGCTTATCTACCCATTTTGTCTTCAGCGATTGTGCCAGGAGGGTGTGCATCACAGAATGCCAGGTTGTTAGAACAAAGCGTTTTTGCATTGAGGGAGGGATTGAACAGAGAGGCCTGAAGTCCATCCACAAGGTCAATATATTGCCATATAAATATATGTACATGGGCCAATACCTCTATTTTTATGATTTAATATATTAACACATGTACACACCTATGCTGATACCTGTATCCATATCTTTTCTTCCTAGATCATTCTATTTTCTTTTACCTTCTTCCTGCCCCACCATCATGCTCACCCTACTTTTGCTGCGTAGTCATTCCTCTCAGCTAGATTGTTGTTGCTCCAACACCCCTAGGTCTCTAGGTCCTTGTTGTTGTTGATTTTAATTCCCTAGTTGTCTGTCTATGGTGTTGTTTGCTCAGAAATATGGAACGCTTCACGAATTTGTTTGTCATCCTTGCGCAGGGACCATGCTAATCTTCTCTGTGTTGTTCCCATGTTAGTATATGCTGCCAAAGCAAGCATTCCCCATGACGTTTTTGATACCTGCTCATACATGTGGCTTCTATGATTTCATTTTAAGAAGGCATCCCATGACTTTTAAGAAAAAGAAATTAAAAACCATTGTTATGTTGAAAAGATTATCTGCTTATTTATCCACTCATGTATTTATCCCATCCACCTACCCACCCATCCATCTACATACCCACCTAACTATCCTTCTATCCATCCTTCTATCCATCCATTCATCCATCCATCCATCCATCCATCCATCCATCCATCCATCCATCCATCCTTCCATCCATCCATCCATCAACCTATGCTCCCATCTATTAGTCCACTCACCCACCCATTCACCATCTACCCACTTAACTACCTTCCCATCCATGTCCACAGCACTTACTGAACTCTGTGTTAAGGGCATCACAAGTAGAAGTCAATCCACATAGCCACCCACCAGGAACAAACTGAGGCACGGAGACACCAGTGAGCTGGGACTCCTGAGTAGTCTGACAGGCTGCAGGCTGCACTCCCGCCCCCAGGGTTTACAGCTTCTCCCTGGACAGAAGCTCTCTTCCAGGAGGCTCCCTCTTCAGATACCAAAAGCCTGGGACATGCACCTAGTGCCTGGGACAACGCATCACCGCTCAGTACTCAACCTCCTGGTGGCTCCACATGTGATCTACACTGCCCCATTCAGGACCCACACCTGTGACTCTTGGTCAGATGACAGGTGCTTGACTTGCCGTGGCAGTCGACCCTGTGGCTGCCAGTGAGGGGGTCACAGGCAGGAGTGAGACCCACAGCAGTTGTAGGCATCAGGCCTCAGGCACCCGACACCAGGCAAGCAGCTGTTAGCTGGTAATGAACGTGGCCCATTGTGGACCGTGGGCAATCAGAACCAGATGTGGAATGGCTCTGAGAAGCAGGGGGTGGGCGTTCTATTGCCCGTCCTCTGGGACAAGAGCGGCTCCGCTTCAGCTTCAACACAAGAAGGCTCTGCTTCCATGAACTGATAGTTGCCCTGAGCAGCCCTTAGAAATGAGAGATGATTTACTAGCTGTGAAGTCATCAGTTGTGGTCACAAGCTGTCTCGGATTTTATGAACAATTAGAATAGATTTTATGAATATAATAAACTAGAGAGAACGTAGAGAATCAATAAATGTCTCCACAGTTTTTCCTATCGACGGATCTCTTCTATCGCTACAGTCAGCTGCCTCATGAGGGGGAAAGTGGTCTCTTTGAAAGTCGGGAGAAAAGTGTTTCAGCGGCGGCGTTTCCGAAGGCTCAGAGCAGTGTTCTGTGCCTGAAAGTGACGTCACCGCTCTTGGCGTCTTCAGGCCCGGGTCTGGTGGGGATGAGCAGAGTGCTGCTGTTCTCTGTGACGCCGAGAGAGCTCGAAGTGACAGAGCAGTGGCATTTGGGGATGGAGGATTGCAAGACAGTGTAGAATTGCCTCCGTGGGTTTCTGCGACTGCAATTCTTTATGGGAGTAGAAAAGTCCACGTTTTCCCTGCAGGTCTGCTGGTGGTTTTGAACCGCTATCCTGTGGTCAGCAACCCCATACAGAGCCTGCTACACCCCCAGGGCTCCTGGAACTCAGGAGTTCTGAGAATCCGGAATTGAAACCTGGCGATCCGGGTTAGTAGGAAGGTCTGTCTGTCAAGGTGGAAGTGCAGACCAGATTTTATATAACAGTGTGTCGACTTAATTGATCTTTTCCATACTTCCTTATGGCCATGGTTCTCCTGCTTGGGAGTCTCCATATATCGGAGGCAGTGAGGACTCTGGTCTCAAAAGGGCTGATGAGCACAGTTCTCTGAAAGCAGAGGTAGTCAACCACGAGCGGGAGCACAAGGCAAGTGAATGGAACCCATGTTGTAATCTTCCCCCATCTATCGCTCTCTCGATCCTCTGTCTACCTACTTACCACCTGCCTTTCTCATTTATGTATCTGTCATTGAGCTATCTGATCGGTTTCTCTTCTGGGAAGTTTTCTTCCTGAAGTCTTTTTTTCTTTCTGCAATCTCTACTCTCTCCTTATTTCACTTATCGTGTCACCTTATCTCTTTCCTCTGGGACATTTGTTCTAGGGAATTGTTTGTTGACATTGGGCTAGCTGGCAGAAGCTGCTAGCCATGCTGATGAAGTGTTTCTTGCTTGTTTGTTTTATTTTTCCAAAGGCTTTATTGTGCTTTAGGTGAGAGCGGACATATCAAATTAGTCTCCCTGGCCACAAGCTTTAGACCGTGCTGGCGAGTGGGTAGGATTACTGGATTTCCGAACCCTGTGTCTGAACTATGTCCAATTAGCAAGCAGCTGTGCACTCTCTCCCGTCTCACTTGTGGGCACAAGGCTTGCCTCCCGCTTGCTCCTTGGCTCCGTCCTATTACCCACAGCCTCCCTCTCTGCTCCACTCCAGGGGCCGGCTCCTCGCGGCAGCAGAAGCAACGCGGGGAACTGTGTTTCTGCTGACAGCCTGTTGACCCACGCAGCTTGCTTGGGTGGGAGTTCGTTGTGTGGCGGTGTCCCAGAGGGAGTCCTTGCCAGCTCCAAAGGCGACAGGGGTGTGCAGCCTGTAGAACACACTGCACAGGAAAGTGGCCTTCTGGTATTACGGCACGCCCCGGCAATCTTATCTCAGTCTCAAGTTGGAGCAAAACCCAAAGAGACTGGCTGGCTATTAGTAAAATCAGTGACCATTATGCAATGCTCAGGTTACCCGACCCGGATCTTTCCTTCCCTGAAGTATGCGATAGCTCCGTTTTCAAAGTATGATCTAGGCGAGCAATTTCCAGGTTCTTTCCTGATATCAAAAAGCATCCAACAATCTGCAAGCTCAAGGTTCACGTGGCTCCTTTTGCTCCATCGATGTGTGCGTGTGTGGGTGCTGTGCATGTGGGCAGGCGTGTGTCCTATTATTTTCTTTCCTTGAAATGACTTTTCTTTTTAAATCATTTTATTGGGGCTCTTGCAGCTCGTATCACTGTCCATCTGTCCATCCATCCGTCCGTTGTGTCCAGCACATCCGTACCTATGTTGCCATCATCATTCTCAAAACCGTTTGCTTTCTGCTGGGCCCTTGGTATCAGCTCCTCACTGAAACGGCGTTAGATTCTGGAATTGACTCACGTCTCACCGGTCCAGGTCAGGGCGCTGAGACGTGGAGGAGTGACCAGGCCCTGGACAAAGACACCAGACGTAGCCAAGCGGTGGATCAGGAAAAACGAGGAGGATCCTCAATGATGTATGGATTGACACAGGGGCTGCCACCCCATGCTCACACATCACAACCGGGAGTGAGGGAGGCACAGGATCAGGCAGCGTTTCGATCTGTGATGAGTGGGGTCCCCGAGCTTGGGGCCCTCCACAGCACCCAGAGTTTGTGCGAAGTGGCTAGTGTGACTCTCAAAGACGTGTTTGCTACATCCTGACGTGTGGGACCGCGGCCATCCAGACCCTCCCCCCTTTGCCAGCCAAGTAATTGCTACCACATTTCACTGTGTGAGCGCCGTGCCATTTCACTGCGGCGATGTGGTTTGCTCAGGAGAAAGCCTGAGCCGCGGGACCCCTGGTCTCCATGAGACGTGCGCGCACGTCCCTGAAACCCGAGAGCGGGCCGCTCACAGTGGTATTCTTTCAGAGCACCGCGGTGGTTCCACGCTCCTTGGAAGGGTTCTGAAAAGGCTTTGGCAGTGTTGAAACGTTTTCTTTTGAGGGATGAGGGTACGGATTGAGGAAGGAAAGAGGGGGGTGGAGTGGTATGTGGGTTTTTTTTTTGGTCTTTGGTCAGGAATCTGGCGTTTTCCAGGGAAAGCCATGCTGGCCCATTTTTAGGCCGGGGCCTCGCAGTCTGACCACATTGGAAACGCGTGTTCTCGGAACGTTCCAGTGTTCTGGACAGGCTCCCAAAGGGAGGTCTCCAAAGCAGGGCAACTGCTGACCACTGAGCTCGACGCATCTCTAGCCTGTTGACGTCTGAGCCCTTTCTCAGAGGGCACGTTGCCCTGTCCACAGTCAACGTGAAGGGATTGTTTGCCAGAGCGGGAGGGAAGGAGAGGGGCTTGAATACTCCCGCCCCCCCAGAAAATATCATTCAGTAACTGCCGGTCCCTGCAGTCTGACCTTCCCTGAGGCCGTCATCTTGAAGCTGTAGAGGCCACGGGGCAGTGGGTTGCCTCCGACCTCTTTGCACCTTTGTGCGCATCACCTCCTCCTCCGGCAGGCGCCAGTCGGGCCGGCGTGTCCACAATCCAGTCCCTGCTCACTTGGAGCTTCAAAAGGAGCCACAGCATTTGGGAATTAGCAGACATCATCATTTTCATTGGAAAGCCCGGGAATCACCGCTCAGCTGGGAGGCGAGCCTCAGAGTTTCCCAGAAAGCACGGCCACGGCCGTGCAGCCTCTGCATTAGGTGGGCAAGGCGTCCTCCCCCTGGATGTGCAGACCCACAGGGCCCGAAGCAACTTGCTTGGCTAGGATGTGCGAGAGCAGGCTAGAGGAGAGAGCAGCGTCAGATTGTCCAAAGGCCAGGCTTGGGAGCCTGGCTTTCCTTCTTCTCGCCTATAAACACTGACATGCCAGCCGCGGAGATGAGCAAAGGAGGCAGGCTCCCGGCCCTCAGAGACTGCTCATTCTCTCAGGGCAATAATCCTACAGACCCCTGGTCCCCAGCAGTGTAGCCGTCGTGAAAAGAAGTGCAGGAGCAGGAAGCTGATGGCATGGAACACGGTATAACCCCACTTGATGGGATCGAGCGACAAAAGTGCATGCGAATGGATCGAGTGGATTATGTATGATCTGGAAAAAACTAGTATTGATAAAAAAGGATTACGGGTTCCTGGAGGGGTTAGAGGGGGGGTGGGAAAGGGGGAGGGGACAAAGGGGAGTTGATCTCAAGGAGTTCAAGAAGAAAGAATATGTTTTTTTTCTTTTCTTTTTATTAAAAGATCATTTTATTGGGGGCTCTTAGAGCTCTTCTATAACAATCCACACATCAGTTGTATCGAGTATATTTGTGCATATGTTGCCATTGCTATAAGACAATGTTTCGAAACCGATTGTGGTAGCGATTGTACAATACTGACTGATGTGCCTGAACTATGGAACGCTATGATATCTGAAAGAGCTCCCAGTAAAACGATTAAAAAAAGAACGAAAAGGATGCTCGGGAAGCTCTGAGTGACCACACGTACTTGTCCGTGTTGGGGTGTCCAGGGGGACATCCAACCCGAGTCCATTTCAACTCACAGCAGCCTTCTGGAGCAGCAGTTCTCAACCTTTGGGCGTCGAACGACCCTTTCACAGGGGTCACCGGATTCATCACAGTAGCAAAATGACAGTGAATAATGTTATACTTGGGGCGGGGGGGGGGGGCAGCCACCACCGCATGAGGCACTGTATTCAGGGACCCTGGCGTGAGGAGGGTTGGGAACCGCTGCCAGTCTGAAGGGTTTCCATGGCTGTCAGTCTCCAAAGGAAACAGGCTCATCTTTCTCCCAAGAGGTGACTGGCGTCGTCCGAACCACTCGCTGTGTTGGTAGTAGTCCGGTGTGTACTTGACAGGGCCACCAGGGGTCTTAGCCCCCCTTCTGTGCCCCCAGAGACTGCTATTTAAATGGACGCCTGAAGTGTGCTTGGTCGGGGAGAGAGACAACTCTCTGGGCTTTGAGGAGGGTGTGGGGAGGCCAAGGTGTTGGAAAGCGCGGTACGTGGAAGGTGAGCCTCCAAGGTGGGTGGGGAACCTGGAGCAGAGGGGCCAGGAAGACAGCGGAGAAAGCAGCGGGTCTACCTCGGGAAGGGGCCCGGCTTCCCCGTCCTCTTAAGAAGTTGGATGAAACCATCTCTCACTTCTTTGAAAGCTCTGATTTCCATTTCAGAATAGAAAAACCTCCTGAAGGCAAGTTAATAAACATTCCCCTTTCGCTGTGGGCTTGGAGCCGAGGTTCCAAATCGCTTGCTGACAGAAACCACTTCCGAGGGTGCGTGGGGAGGAATTTCTGCTGGGTGGTCCAGGGCTCCTTTGCTCATGGCTGACTGTAGCTCAGGAGTCCCGGAAGGAACAACTCTGGCTGAAGTGGATCTTCCGGGAAGACTTGCATCTTACCTACCTTTCTTCTTATTTCATTTTGCTTCCTTCCGTCTGTCAGTCTCTTCCAGTATTCCTCAGTTTGTTTGAAATCCAGGGTTTAGGGATCCCCGCCCCCCACCTTCTTGCTCATATCTGAGGGCCAATACCATCCTCGTACTTTCCTGATGGAAGCTTCCATGGGTGCAAGGGCTGAGGAGATCCAAAGTGTGAAACTGGGGCAGAAACACAACTCTGAGTAGACTCCTCTGACCACATGGGCCAGGACCCTGGGAGGGGGCCAGATCGGCCTGGCCGAGAAATCACTGGGAAACAGAGTGCAGCCGCCTGACCCCCGCTGCTGTCTGAGCCCTCCACGATGTGGCGGGATGCAAGGAAAACCTCTCTTTGCCAAGGTTCCTTCCAAACCGATTAAAAAAAGAAAAAAAGCAGCAACAGAAACCCTGGTTTGTGCACGTCTCCTTCTGATTTGTCCACCTGACAAGTCTGAAGCGAATGCTTGCAAAGCAAGGGGGACTATAGGGGACTCTGCACCAAGGGACCCAGCTGTTCCCAGGTGACAGCGGTGGGCGCCCCACTGGGGTCGACACCTGGTCTCACACCCACAGGTAGGGAGAAGTGGATTCGCTCGTTCATTTGGAACGTCTGCTCCTGGTGGGTCCTGACACACAGTGACTTTTGTCACTGGACAGAAGGCCGGTCAGCCCTGGGTCATCTTTGGTCATTGGAGTATTCAGGGTACATGACGGGCTGATGTGCTCTGCCTTCCCACTGTGGTGCCGCCCGGGGCTGAGTGGATCACCAGGACTTTCCTCCTCCTCCTTTGTAAGCTCTGGGGAAATGTGTCCACCCCAGGGGACCCGGCTGGTGCCAGATACACTGGTGGCACAACTTCCGGTGTCCCAGCAGTCCACAAGCACCCCCAGCATGACAGAGCGACAGGTACGGGGTGGCGGTCATGAGTACCTAGTAAGTTCAGATGATGAGTCACTGCGAGAGAGTGGCTTGGTGACGTCGTCCGGCCCACTTGTCTGATGTCACTGGGGTGGGGTGGGAGGGGTCACCAGTGTCAGCCCAGGGCTGACCCTACAGGGTGGAAGTCAGGCAGGCCCCTTCTCCAGAACCTTGTTACCAGTTCTGATACCAGCTGTCCCTCCCAGGGCACTCACCATCCTTCAGCTCTCTGGATGCTTTGTTCAATAGCCACCCAGAACTCGCAGACGATGCTCACCAGGACGGGTTCGTCAGAAAAGGGACTGGGACCAACAGGGTTGGCTCGGGGTCAGAATCGAGCAGCATGTAAGGCGAGTCTTCTTTCAGTTCAGGACAGCTATGGCCAGTGGGGCTCCCCGAGCCCCCTCAGGGTGCATTCCTTTCAGACCCCTCAGAGTTGTCATCTTCTCAAGCCGCTCAGGATAGGCCTTCACTCAGCACCCCGAAAATGTGCTCCTCTCCACAGCCCCTAAAGACAGGGCTTCTTGAGGACAAGCTCCTCTCAGGCCCCTCAGGATAGACCTCCTCCCAGCTCCCTGAGGACAAATGTTACCAAGCTTTTGGATTTTACGTGTAAGCGCCCAGAGGCAGCCCACTTCGTCAGAACACCTCTTGCTTGAAGGCTAAGAGCGCTTTGCTCTGTGTACCAGCATGCCCGCTGTGGCTGCCTTGCTCCCCGGCAGGGGAGCCCACCACCTTGTTTCCCCCCGATGCCCTGTTTCCACTGCAGCTGTTTCTCTGCAGAGCTTCTCATCATGCCATGCAATCGCTGTGCTGTAGCTCTGTCTCCTGGGTCTAAGAGGTTCTCAGCACAAGAACCCCTGGTCCAAGGGACATCTTTCACCCCATCTCTTCTTGAATTAAGCCCCAAAGAATAGAAACAAACAAAAACCAACTCTCTCATCTCTATGGTCACTAGAAGGCAAGTGAAAGACATGCCTTCCTCATCACTGAGGAGGAAAGACTGTGTCATGCATGCACTCAACGATCTTCTACCCTGCAGCGTCTACCTGTCTTGCACCACATTAAGCTTCATTCATACCCAGACCACAGGAGATGGTTTCCGACTTGGCTATGCCCACTGAGTGTTCACAGCACACAGATGAGCGTGCCAGTGCATCCTCACCCTGTGTGGAGGCTGGAAGATCCCCAAACCAGGATCAGGCTGTTGGCTCACAGGGCTTCAGAAGCCAGTGAATCCCAGAAGCTGTAGGTCAGATGACAGGCTGCTGGCTCCAGTCCCAAGAGCTAGAGGTCAGTTGTTAACAAGCTGGATGTAGGGGGAAACTTTTACAGACTATCTGGATGCACATGGGTGCAGGTCACACCCCGAGGCAAACTCCTTTTACCTCAGAGGAAGGCTGTGACTTGAATCAATCTGTGGTCAAGATACGTCCCACACTAATGTGGCCTTGCTGACACATAACGTTTAGGATTTACAGCACATGAAGCAGAGGGTTGTTATATCAGGTCCCAAGATTGTTATATCAGGTCCTAGGATTGTTATATCAGGTCCTAAGATTGTTATATAAGGTCCCAAGATGGAGGCCAACCAAAACTTAATGGGAATCACGGCCAAATCAAGTTGACACATATATTAACCATCCCATGGTGTTCTCAGGTAAGCAGCAGTCTGCGAACTGCAGGGTTGGTGGTTCAAGTGCACCAGCCACTCTGTGGAAGCAAGAGGAGGCTCTCTGTTCCTATGAAGATTATAGACTCGAGAACTTGCTATGAGTGTGAATGAACTCAACAGCAGTGAGTTTGGTCTCGGCTCACTTTCTTTTCCTTAAAATTAAACAAAGTAGTTTTCACTGTATTTGAAGTTGTGATTCTGGGATGAGTTGAAAGTAGTAAACTATTCATTCACAAGAAGTTCCTCTCCAGTATCTGATGATTTAAAGTTAAATAGCAGAGAGCTATGTTGACACCGGGAAACTTATATTTCTAACCCTCTTGTTATGGTTCTGTGTCAATCCAGCTGGGCCCTGATGCTCTGTGAGGTGGCACTTATGATGCATTTTGGCAGTTATGTAGGCATGTGGTCATCTACCACTTTTTGATCTGATATAATGGAATCATGAGGAGACCTGATTTAAGCATCCAGTAAATTGACAGGAAGCTTCCCCAGAAGGTGTGGCCTGCATCCAATATACATGGATGCTCTGACAAAGCTTTCCGGCTTTTTGGCTTGCTTGGTATCTGGTTTGTCATCATGTGGTCTCAGGTTCTTGGGCTGAAGCCATCAGCCTGCAATATCACCTGCTGGTCAGCCTCTGCCGTCTGTGAGTGAGCAGCTTGTAGCTTACCTGCTGATCTTGGGGTTTTCCGTTCCTGCAACAGCATGAGTCAGGAGAAACCTTCAGCCTGATGTCTAACCCATGGATGTAGGACTAGCCAGCTTCTATGACTGCATCGACCATTCTCTTGAGATAAATCTCGTTATCCCTGTATCATTGTCACTGCTTTTGCATCTCAGGAGGACTCATCCTACCACATCCATATTATTCAAACTAGGCAATATGGTGACGATGGGCACAGAATCCGAAAATGGGTCCTGAGTTAAAGGTAAGGGGATGCCTTTAGAGGGGAGTAGAAAAGCGGGCCTGGAAAACTTGCTGCAGGCCACCCCAAAGCCTGGGCTGGGAAGAAGGGTGAGAGAAGAAGGAGCAGGAGGCAGGTCTCTGACAGAGGCAGCTGCAAAACCAGGGAACAGAGCCTCATCTCACTCCCATGGAGTGCCTGGTGGGTATGAACCATTTCCCTTTATTTCCAGAAAGGATTGTGCACGAACCGGGAGCCTTAAGAGTAGAAAGTCAGCGATCAGTACATGAACCCACCGCCTTGGAGTCAGCAGGACCCATTGAGTCCTGTGTAGGGTTCCCAAGACGCTCCCTTGGGAAGCAGACAGCCTCCGTGGCATGGTTGTTGGGTTCACACAACTGACCTTACAGCTAGCCCATGGTGCTACCAGGACTCCCCAATTAGTAAATCACTCGCTCTCACAGCCACTAAATTGATTCCAACTCGTACTGACCCTATAGGACAGAGCTGACCTGCTCCTTTGGGTTTCTGAGGCTGTGAGTCTTTACAGGAGCAGACAGCCTCATCTTTCTCCCAGGGAGCGGCTGATGGGCTTGAATCGTTGACCTTGTAGTTAGCAACCCAAGAGGAACCATTACACCAATAGTAATTAGTATCCGTGATGACCAATGGGTAGCAATGAAGACCCAGATTTACAGTTACTAAGGTGCCTATCCAGTGGGGTTACTGGTAGGTCTAGTTTTTTGAAGCTTCATCCGACCATTGTAATTTGCCACTCATCTTTCCATCCTAAGATGTCTGCATCCCTCCTTCCCTTCACCCGTCCGTTACATACACAGCCTTCCATTTCTCCGTCCACCTAGCCATCTGCCTCTGCACACTGTAGACGAGGGCGCCTTTCGGAAATGGAAGGACAGCATTATCGAACACTTATCTATGGTCTTTATCTACCTTCCCACACGTCCCTTAGGATTACCTTCCATGAGAGCACAATCCCCGCTGTGTTCACCACTAGATCCCTGATTCCTAAGGAACTGCCTGTACGGATGGTCACCCCATAAATATTTGTTAATTAAGTTCATGAACCGTTTTTGTAATTTGCTCACCAGGCAGTTATTCTGCACCAACGGTGGTGCCTCTGTAGGACCAGGTAGTGGTTCACTGTGCTGTGCAGACGGTCGCTGTGTTTCAGAACTGACACAGTGGCCGAGGCCGGACCACCAAGAGCACACTGTGTTTGTCAGATTTAAAAGAGTGTGCCTCAGAGTTGTGTCCATTCTCCATACTGCTTCACTCTGTGTGCTGAGCAGAGAGTCGGAGACGCTGCACTAGACGAAGAACCCGCGTTGGGATTGGAGGAAGAAGGCTCGTGAGCAGTCTGCGATGTACAGACCACACAGCCGTGCTTGCTGAAAGAAGGACACTCTGGTGGGGAAAGCGCAGGCCAGTGACAAAGAGGACGACCCCGACGCGGTGCCCTGACACGGTGGCTGCAACAATGGCTTAAACATAGGAAGGTCTTGCGGAAGGCTCGGGGCCAGGCAGTGTTTCCTTCTGTGGAACAGAGATAGGTTCATGGTCAATCGGAACCAACCGGATAGCACCACACCCACAACGCGACGACAACGTGCATTAGATCGTGTGTTCGGTTTTCCTTGCCTCTCTCCTGTAATGCGTGCTCTCCACTTTACGGACGAGGAAATTGAGGCTTAGGAAGAGTCAGCGCCTATGTTTGGTGATACAAAGCGATTGGAAGGCACAGAGAGTCTGTGGTCATGCTGGTAGAGACAGGGGTTTGAAACTGGTCTTAGAAGGGCTCTGCAAGGAGGTGAGATACATACTGAGATTTGAGGCAGGTAAGCTTGTGCCCCGGAGAGAAGGGAGTGGGTCCTGGGTTCGAGACTTATCCGACAAGACCAAGACCAGCACTAAATAGGGAAACCGGCAGTAACTGTGGATGCAGCTGCCCTGCCTCCCTGGCACTCTCGCCCAACAAACCCAGAAGGCTGACTTTGTCCTTTGGTTTCTATCTATCTATCTATCTATCTATCTATCTATCTATCTATCTATCTATCTATCTATCTATCTGTCATCTATCTGTCTATCTATATAACAGCTTTATTGGCATGTAATTCACTCGCCATACAATTCAATGGTTTAAATACATTGAAGGAGTTGTGAAAGCCTCACCACCATCAATTTTAGAACATTTTCTGCATTCTTGTGCCCATCATTATTAGCTCCCCACTCCCCCAGAACCTCCCCCGTCATCACCCTAAGGACTAATTACCGGGTCTATCCATTACCTCTCCTGGATTTCATACAAGGAGAAATCATACAAAACACCCCCTTGCAGGACAACAAAAGAAAACACAAAGTCTCGATCCAAAAGAAAGCACAAGACAACAGAAACTAGAATGAATTAAAAATGGGTCCAAGGGAAAACAAATGACAAGATAATAATTATAATACCACTGCAGTGATCCACTTGCCCCTGCCCTCTGCCAGAGGGCCAGACTGTTCTCGTCCTTGGTCCAGGAAGGAAATCTCGGAAGCTTGATTCATGTGGGGACTCTGCACAAGGACTTTGGGTTTCACTATCATTCCTTCGCAGCCTTCTGCATCGCCTTCGCCTTTTTTTGTGTGTGCTAGGTATGAAATCCTTTTAATTTTATTTCATTAATATTTAGAGTTTGCAGATAACATCTTACTTTTTAATCATTTTATTCGGGGCTCGTACGATGCTTATCACAATCCATCCATACATCTAGTATGTCAAGCACATTTGCACATTTGCAGCCATCATCATTCTCAAAACATCTGCTTTCTACTTGAGCCCCCGGCATTAGCTCCTCATTTTTCCCCTCTCTCCCCGTTCTCCCTCCCTAATTAACCCTGGATAATTTACAAGTCATTATTATTTTATCATATCTTACACTGTCCAATGTCTCCCTTTACCCACTTTTCTGCTGACCGACCTCCAGAGGGGAGGTTATATGTAGATCTTTGTAATCAGTTTTGCTTTTCTATCCCACCTTCCCTCCACCCGCCTGGTATCACCCCTCTCACCACTGGTCCTGAAGGGATCCTCTGTCCTGTATTCCCTGTGTTTCCAGTTCCTATCTGTACCAGGGTACATCCTCCGGTCCAGCTGGATTTGTAAGGTAGACTTGGTTTCATGATAGTGGGTGGGGAGGAAGCATTTAAGAACAAGAGGAAAGTTGTATGTTTCATAGTTACTACACTGCCCTTGACTGGCTAGTATCCTGCCCGTGACCCTTCTGTAAGGGGATGTCCAATTGCCCACAAGTGGCCTTTGGGTCCCCTCTTTGCACTCCCCCTCATTCAGTGATGGGATCTTTGTTCCTTGCGCACCGGCTTCTTTTTAAGGACAAGAACCATTGTGGGGAAGAGCAGCCCCGTCTATCGTCCTAGAAGCGAGTTAGAAACTTAAAATGAGCAGAAATGGAGCCGACATTCTCAAGTGCTGAGGTCTCCGGTCAACAGATTATACGTTTTCCTGACAGGAAGAGTGATCTGCTCAAATCCAGAGTATGCTCAGAACATTCCTCCTTCATTAGCGTCTGGCCGTTTCAGCCAGCCCGGGGACAGTAGCCTTTGATTGGTATTTCAAATATGTATCCAAACACTCCCCCCACTCGCACCCCACCCCCCTACCCTCCATCTCTCAATTATATGGGTCATTGCCTTGCCCTCAACTCCAATTTGACAGTCCGGCTCTGGTGTGAGCAGAAACTAATGGGATCAGGTTCCTTGATTCAAGCCCTTAATCCATCTCACATGGCGGCAGCTCCTTGCCCGGAAGTGTCTGCCTCGCCAGGGTCAGACCCACTCTCAGGACTGCGGGCTTCAGGTGGTGACCGGTGGCCCCCCTTCCTGCTTCTCCCCGCTGGAAAGCACCCACCGCCCAGGTAATTCAAAAGTAAAACAACGCTGGTTTCAAGCGCTCCCCTTCTGTTATCCAGTCACCTGACTCCCTGGACTGCTGCTACATCAGAAGTCGGGGGCCGGGGGTTGATCAGTGGTTCTCAACCTTCCTAATGCCGCCACCCTTTCATTCAGGTCCTCATGTGGTGGTGACCCCCCAACCATAAAATGATTTTCGTTGCTACTTCATCACTGTTATTTTGCTACTGTGATGAATCGGGCGACCCCTGTGAAAGGGTCGTTTGACCCCGAAAGGGATCGCAACCCACACATTGAGAACCGCTGGTCTAGAAAGGTTGGGAGGAGCTGTCTTGGCTTGGGGATGCCCCCAAATCGAAAAGAGATGAACTGCCATTGGATTCAAAACCAATCCATACACAGATAGTGTTACTGTCTCCCACTGCCAGAAGGGCAGCCCCAGCTTTGCAGGGCCACATTTGGGGTGTCTGCCCTGCAGGTCTGCGGGGACCCTCCGTGGACTCGCCCCTCCTGTCCGCGGCTCAAGTTTTACAAGGGTTTGGCATTAAGTCTTCTTGCTAGAGATGCTTTGGCCTGGCCGTCTCCCTCCGTAACCAATTTACAGCCCTGCGGATTCCGTGTCAGCGCCTGTGTCGGCGGCCCGGCTGCGTGGAGCCGTCTAGGGCGTGCCCTTGGGTTCTGGTTCTCTCTTTGCTGTCTCACCCGCCGTGGGGTCACTGACTGGCCTCCTGGATCATTCACCGGCTGAGCGGGTCACAGCCCCGGGGAGTCCTGAGAAAAGGCCCACTGGCCGTTCTCTTTGCAGGAAACCGTCCAGGGTGGCACCGCGTCTGGTAGCTCTTGGGGTCAGCCCCACCCAACGGGAGAGGGCCAGAGACACCGCAGAACCAAACTTGGACTGAGAAGGCAGGCAGCCCTGTGTCAGCTGACAATGCACTCTTCCTTCTGCCTGCGTTTTGTTCTGGGTAAAAAAGACAAAGTAAATCAACTATTGATTTTTTTTTTTTAAGAATGAGCAAGATCCTTATAACATATAGTTTATCCAAGACTGCTCACCTAGAGCCTGGTGCTTTGAACCCACCCCGCAGCGCTGAGGAAGAAGGCCTGGCTACTTCCTTTTGTAAAAACCTCCGCCTCAAACTCCCCAACTCAGAGAATCCCTTTCGCTCTCTCTCTCTCTCCCTCTCTCCCTCTCTCTCTCTGCCATCAAATCGATGCTGACTCATAGGGACCCTACAGGACATGGTAGAACTAGTTCCGTGGGTTTCTGAGACTGGAACTCTTTATGGGAATGGAAAGCCCCATCTTTCTCCCGTGGAGCGGCTGGTGGTTTTGAACCGCCAACCTTGAGGTTAGTAGCCTAACATGTAACCATTGCACCTCTAGGGCTCCTTAATCACCCTATGACAAGGTAGAACTGCCTTGGTTTACAGCCAAGAAAGTCCCAGGGAGCAGTTCTGTGAAAGAGAGGGGTGGCCCTGCATTGGAATGGGTGTGAAGGCAGCAGGTTTGGGGGTGGTGGTGGTGGTGGTGGTGGTGGTGGGTGTGTATCCCTCTAATAAAGACTTCTTTGCCAGAAGAAAACTTCCTTTGACTCCCCAGTGCCTTCGTTCCTAGGAGACCAGGGGGCTTGGAATGCTTTCAAGACCCAGTGGCTATTTCCATGCTTCAAATTCGTGAAAACCCAGCTGTCAACATCTGTTGCTGACCCAACATTAATCTCCCCAAAGCCCCTCCCAAGATGCCCTGCACCGGGCTCTGTCTTCACCATCTGCACCCAAGAGAAGGTTTTATGGCTTTGTGGGTGGTTGGTCTCCCATTGGCTGGGATTCACCCCTTTCAGATCAGGCTTGGTGGATATCTTAGAGACCCCTGCCCCCTCTGTTGGTTGTCAACTCTGGGAGAGGGAAGGTGCCCCTCCTCTTGCTCCCAGCTTCCCCAGAGGGCAGCACAATGCAGGAATAGAGACCCGGGGATGCTGAGCCCATTCCACGAAACAGACCCAAGGGGCAGTGACACCAGAGGACTTTATTTAAAGCCTGTCTACGGGATGGGTCTTGGGGCGGGCTGGCTCTATTCTTGTTTGATGTTCAGGCCTGGAGAGAGGGCAGGGAGCTGTTTGATCCTTTGTCCCTGGAGCCTAAATATTCCCCCCACTGGCATTATGTGAAGCAGGGCCAGGGGCGGGCCGGGGACATTGGGGACTCACTATTCAGAGGGAGAAGAGACTGAGCCAGCCAGGAGACAATGGACTGTGGCCTCCCTGAACTCTCCCCCTCTGACCTCCCTAAATTGGCCCAAACAATGAGATTGTGGGAATGCCCCAATCCCCCCCACAGCTCAGCTGGGATTGTTGCATTTCTGCTTGGGGTCTTATTTCCAGATGGAGCAAAGTGATAGGAGGGGTAGAGGGGTGTGTGTGGGGAGGAGGAGGGGGTGGTCCTGTAGGAGCATCCACCATAGGCCACTTAAAATGGGTTGTTGGCTTTACCAGTGAGTGGCTATCCTGAGCCTAAAGAGGTCCTGGTTGTCTGGGCAAGACTCAAGAGAGAGCACTGGCCCAGGCCCCATCGCCAGCTTTCCCCAAAGACAGAGCTTTGAAGCCAACAAGCCTGCAGATCAAAAATCCTAGCAGTCATCACCCCACTGGTGGGGAAACGGAAGCAGGCTGCGGAGCCCCATCATTCCCGTTGAAGGGCTGACACTCAGCATTCTCCCCATCAGACCGGGTGCGGGGGAGTGCTGGGGTGGCGTGGGGCCCTCTTGGTTTGATTTTCAGCAAGCCGGGCAATTTTTCCCTTCAATCCATTTCTGATCTCAGAGCCAGGAAGCGCTGATGTTTCCGATGAGCTCCAATAGCTCTAATGGCCGGCGGTGGAGGGGCCGCTGGCGCCCATGCCGGCACTTGAAAGTCCCCAGCCGCAGTGGGGCTCGGGATGAACACACAGTCCCATTGCTGATGTGTTTCCATCCCCTTTTGGTTTGGACAGAAATCTCAGAACAAACAGTCTTTCTGCGGCCTCTGGTTTCTCCTCATTTTCGCTTCCCGCCCTCCAGCCAGAGGACGGCCTGCGATTTCCAACCTCAGAAAGAACCCTCTCATTCAGGCCTGTTTGAGGTTTGCCCCGGGGAGGATGCTACTCTTCTGTGCAAGTGGTTTGCTGCTGCTGGTGATTCTGGGAAGAGCTCCAGTGGCCTCGTGGTCACATGATGGGCTGCAGACACAAGATCAGCAGTTCAAAACCACCAGCCGCCCTGCAAGGGGAAGATGAGGCTTTCTGCTCCGGGAAACAGTTACAGTCTCAGAGACCCACAAGGGCAGTTCTCCCCTGTCCTGGAGTGTCGCTGTGATTCAATAGTGGGTGTTGGCGAGGAGGCCATGGGACTTGATCTTGGTGATCTCCTTGGGACGTGGACCGCGGTGGTATGTTACTGAGAGCAGAATGGCGACTCCATGGGGGTGGTTTTTTTTAACTGCTGGGGGCACCTTCTGGGAGGAATGGGGTGGGGGGGGGCTTTCTTTCCACGGCTGGCTGAAGCCAGGTGGGATGCAGAAAAGCCGTGCTGAAAGAAAAAGCCAGCCATGCCTTCTGTCCTTTCCCACCTCTGCTTTGCTTATTTACTGCATTTTTAATTGTTCACTGGTCCCCCTCCCCAGCGCCCTCAGTTAAAACTTGATGTCGATTTCCAGATGCAGTTTCTAAAGGAATGGAGTTGGGTTTGGGGGGGCATGTTTGGAAGCAAACCCAAGTGGGTTTTGGTTGGGTCACATCTTTGCCCCTGGTAAGACAACGTCATGAAAAACAGCCCCTTCTTCTGCCCCCAGGGCTCCCGAAGCAGGTGGGCTCTGGGCCTAGGGAGGAGAGGACAGTCACCTGTCTGGGGCCGTCAGCCACCATCCGATTTGTCAGGGGCCACCCTGAAGCAGTGAGCCCTGGTGGCGTAGTGGTGACTGATTGGGTTGCTAGCTGAAAGGTCCATAGTTTGAAACCACCAGCCACTCGGGGGAGAAAGACTGGGCTTTCTACTCATGTCAACAGTACCAGTGGCGGACACCCTCTGGGGAAGTTCTACCTTGTCCTGTGCTGTGAGTCAGCGTCATCCACTTGATGGCAGGGAGTGTGGATTTTGGTATCCTGGGAGCTGCGCTGAAAGATGCGTCATGCCCGTTGGAGCTGGCACGCCGATTTCTTGTGTGTGTTTGTGAAGCATGATTTCAGTGTTGCATGGTCTTAGTTGATGGCGGCCTCACCTGCTCACAGAAGCTCACGCTCCTTCCTTTGCCTCACACCCTGGCCTCCTCCGTCATTGACTCCCCTTGCTGGATTCAGAGAGCACTGGTGTTGCCGCCAGCATCACGCCAGGCACTGGGGACACGTGCATGTGCATCAGGCAGACACGTCCTGCCCTCAGGACGCATGAGAGGGGGCTGGAAACTCAACTGCCCAGCAAATCATTTGCAGGACCATTTCCGATGGTTAGGCATGCTCTGGAGACAATGACGGAGGGGTGGGCTAGAGGGGGACTGGAGAGGGACATTGATCAGATGCATTCTGGGGCGTAGCATGCCAGGAACAGGGAATGGCCCGCACTGAGTCAGTGAGCGGGAAGGAGCCCCACGGAGACCCAGGGTGGCTGAGTGGAGAGAGTGCGAGGGGACTGGCAGAGATGGTGGTGGATAGCCACAGTCCTTGCAGCCTGGGGGTGAGGCCAGGGAAACTCCTGGCAGGACCCGGGGGCAGATTCTGTGCAGGGCACCAAGGAGAAGGAGTGGGTGCCCACCAGCCTCCCTCTAGACGCTATTCTGAGTCTGGCTGGTCTCTGCCCAGGCGGTCTGGAGACAAACTCTCTGCCCAGCGCGAGCTCTGATCTTCCAGAGTTCTCTGATCTTCCAGATAGGCGTGTTGTGGCTACAGGGGACGGCTCCAGCCTCCCTGTCCAAACAGGGAACCAAGCGAGGGGCTAGTGAGGTGGAAGGAACCAAACAAAAGCAGTGGGCGGCGGCTGGACGGAAGCCCCTCTCTCTGTGTTCCCTCCTTGGGCTCAAAGTCTGGTATGGGCTTCACCCAGGATTGCCTCACCGACTCCTGGGTGTGGGGTGAAAGTGAGCATTGTTCCAGCACCCATGGGGGGCGGGGCGCAGAGGGCCTGCGCTGGAGAACCACCTTATCACCAGGGTGCAGGAGAGGATGGGTCCAAACGTAACACACTCCCAAGCTTTGCTGACTTTCCAGGCCCGGCAGCTGTGTGAATGGAGCTCCTTATTCCAACCCCTTTCTGAACTGCCTTTTCCTCACTTTCCCTTCGCTGGGAACTTCTAAAGCAAGCGCTCTCTGCAGCCTGCGCTGGGTGGGTGCGCCAGACGGTGGAACAAACACCATTGGCTCCGTTGAGTTCATACTTGCAAACTGGGAACAAAGACCGGCCTCAGGCTAGGAAGGCAGACAAGGGGGTTCCGTGAGTGACTCCGGGCATTCCATGGCATACTTACATTGGCTGAGGCGGGTCATTTAAACTGAGGAAGATGGCTTCCTGTAAATTGACATGTCTGCAATTATAAAGTTAAAAAAAATCAGCTCATGTTGTTGCACTTAGAATCCTGGCGGTGGTCCTATCTGACTTGGCTCCCCTGGATGTGGCATCTCAGTGACAGGTCATTGGTATCCTGGCATTATGGGCACGTTCAGTACCATTCGCATGACCCACTTCCTACCGTTCCACGCAAAACTCACTGCCACGGGGTCGACTCTGGTCGCAGTGACTGTGGGACAGGACAGAGTTGCCCTGTGGGTTTCTGAGACTGCAGCTCCTTACGGGAGTACAGAGCCTCATCTTCCTCCCGCAGAGCGGTTGGTGCTTTCAAACTGCTGACCCTGCCCACCAGGGCTCCTGGCGTCCTCCTGCAGAGTAGGTTCTCTGTCCCACGACGCCGTGGGCACGTTCGGGGAGGTGCGTGCGAAAGGCTGATGCGCTCAGCTGCTACCTGAAAGGTTGGAGGTTGGAGTCCACGCAGAGGGGCCTCGGGAGAAAGGCCTGGTGATCCACGCCCCACAGATCAGCCAGGAAAGACCCTGGGAGCATAGGTCAGCTTCCACACACGGGGGAGGTCCTAGCACCTGTCGGTGGCAACTCAAAGGCGAGTGACAGTGGTGGGTCCTTTCAAGGTGAGCGGTCACCTCAAGCATTGGCCATCCTAACCTGCCCGCGACCCCTTGGGAGAAAGACGAGGCTTTCAGCTCCCGCCAGAAACCCTCTAGAACAGCGGTTCTCAACCTGTGGGTCAGGACCCCTTTGGGGGGTCAAATGACCCTTTCATAGGGGTTGCTTAAGATCATATTCCCCATGGTCTTGGGAACCAAGATACCACCCCTCTGTCTGTCTCCAGGCGGGTCCGCCCACATGCAGATAAGCTGATCTGGTGAGAAAGAAGCTCTTTGGACCTTCACACTGATGACACTGACATTGGCTTTTTACACAGACTGTTGCCAAATGTAGCAATGCAATGTACTGTTGTTCTATTAGGACTGTTGCCCGTGCTACACCGCGCTTCAAGACAACATTTCATTGATGTGTCTTTAGAAAGAAATATTTCACAATATATAATTATAGATTGTTTTGGGATGAATCACTCTGCTTTAATGATGTTCAACGTGTAACAATGAAAACACATCCTGCTTATCAGTTATTTACATCATAACATTAGCATAATGACAGTGATGAAGTAGCAACGAAAGTCATTTTATGGTTGTGGGGGGGTCACTACCACGTGAGGCACTGTATGAAAGGGTCACGGTGTTAGGAAGGTTGAGAACCGCTGCTCTATGGGGTAGCGGTGAGTCAATGTCAGCTTGATGGCAGTGCTTGACTTTTGAATAATCCCATTAAAAGAGCACCTTGAGGATAGATGAACTTTGCACTCAATTGTATGGTTCCATCGATCTGATAAGTGAGATTTGCAGGGCTTACGGGCTATTGGAATAAAGCAAAGCCAATCTCACTGCCATCGAGTTGGTTCTCACTCATTGCAGCCCTGCAGGTCAGGGTCAGACTGCCCCTGTGGGTTTGTGCGACCGCAACCTCTTTAGGAGAGGAGAGACCTTTGTGCTTCTCCCTGGCCTAGCTGGTGGTTCGGAACTGGTGGCCTTGTGCTTCATAGCCCGACCAGAACCAACGCCCCCGCCAGGGTTCTAATCAGTATCGGAATAGTCAACATAAAAAAAGACACATTTCTATAAACATCTGGCTTGCTACCTTCTCTTGAAAAATCAAAAGACCTAGCAGTTCTCCACTTACACGTGCATGAGATGATTGTAGTTGCTGGATTTAGAGGGGCCCTGTTTACTCCTGAACCCACAGACCCCACCACTCCCTACTGCCTCCCCAGCCTGAGATTCAGAGTTGGTTTGTAATTTATCGTAGTGTTTTTCTTACAGAGAGACTTACGTGTCTGCACTCGGGCCTCCGCCCAGCGTGGAAACAGGGGAAATGACCCAAGTGGCCGTGTGGATGATAAAGATAGGAAGCACACCACCCCGAGCTTCCTCTGTGGACACCTGCCTTCATTGTATCTGTCACCCACACTCATGTGTCCCCTCTGCTCGAAGTCACCCTCCCTGTGCCTCTGTGAGTTCTCAGCTTACATGCCTCTGCTCCTGCCCACCCCGCCCTCACCTGGACCCTGGATCTGATGACCTGGTCCTATTCTGTCCAGCCAGAACTTTCCCCATCACAGCACGCCCCCACTTTCTCATAATCACAAAGTTAAACATCTGCCGCAGACACCAAGGAACCCTGGTGGCATAGTGATAGTGAGTTAGCCGCTAGGCTGCAAGGACGGCAGTTTGAAACCATCCACTGCTCCAAGGGCCACAGGAAAGTTTCTACTCCTATAAAGCGTTGCAGGCTCAGAAACCCACGGGAGCAGTTCTGCCCTGGCCTACAGGGTCTCCTTGAGCTGTTATCGATTTGATGGCGATGAGTTTTTTTTTTTTTAATCATTTGATTGGGGGCTTGTACAGCTCTTATGACAATCCATACCTCCATCCATTGTGTCAAGCACATTTGTACATATGCTGCCATCATCATCCTTAAAACATTTCATTTCTACTTGAGCCCTTGGTATCAGCTCATTTTTCTCCCTCCCCCACCCTCCCTCCCTCACGAACCCTTGACAGTTTATAAATTATTTTTTTCCGTGCCTTACACCGACTGATTTTGTTTTTTGTTTTTTGATACTGAGTTCCACAAGGGCAGGTGCCATCTTCTCCTTGCCACGACCTCTGTCCCAGGAGACGTCAGGATGCCATGCGGGTTTTCTGGCTACGGGAACGAATGAACGGTGCCACTCTCTGGATTTGGGGCAAAGATGACGATGGCATGGCATTTCGTTTGGGTCTTGGTGACAACGTTTTAAGGAGCCCTGTGACACGATCATTAAGCTTTAGACCGCCAGCGGGAAGATCAGTAGTTCAAACCCACCCGGTTGCTTTGGGTGAGAAAGCTGGTAATGAGCTTCCGGAGGAGACAGCCTTAAAGCCCTGCTGGGCCAGCTCTGCTCAGTCTCACGGAGCAACCCCACCTGGAGGTGACGCTTCACAACCACCCCCTGAATCCACTTTTTTATAGCCTGGCGGTCTAGCAACTGTTGTAACGAGCAGGTGTCTTCTCTTTAAGATGGAGAGCGGAAATTGGCTTCCGAGGACTCAGGGTGTAGGACCGTTGGTGTTCCAGGGGTCACCCCGGTGCTGGGGATGCATTTGTTGCTGACGGTGCTTTCCCTCCAGAGGGAGGGGAGCTCAGATCTAGACGTGTAGAAACAAATCCGAGCAGCCCAGGGACCAAGCGTGCGGAGAAGAAATGAGAACAGGTACCCGAAGATGGAAACAGAAGCAGGTAGTGGGAAGAAGCTCTCCCATGGCTGATGTGACCGTGTGGAGAACCTGCTATTTGAACCTGGGACTGAATGCTAAGACAGGCCGTGGTTCAGAAGATCTGGGGTCTGGGTGTCCAGGTGTCAGGATGAGCAAGTACAGATGGCCTGAGGTGGGGGAAGTTCTATGTGTGAGGGACAGAGAAGACTGAAGGGATATGGAATGACAGGACTCCAGGCAAGGAAGGGGCAGGGGGAGATGCAGCACTCTGCAGGTGCTCAATGTGACCCTGTATGCCACAGAGAGGGCTGGGGCTGGGGCCAGGGGGGAGGGGGCTTTCACAAACACCCAGGCTCTTGTTTCTCCTGGGAGAGGGAGCTGGAGGCTCAAACTCAGCTTGGTTTGAATCACCTTAGCCTCCTGCCAAGTGTGACCTTAAGCCAGCCTTTCATCTCTGCGGGGGCCCTGAATACCAAAGTTATAACATAGGATCCGGGATTTTAGGGTGACATTTAATTCTTTGCTCATTCATTCTACAAATATTCACTGAGGTTCTACTGGAGAGACCCCTGGTATCAGGGCAGAGGAGGCCCCCTCCCTTCGTGGACATGATCAATCAATGTAATGAATGAAAGGGAGTAAGGTAATGCCAACTAGGGAGGAACGCTAAGCGAGAAGACAGAGTGGATGCATGCAGCTGTCTTTCCCAGTAAGTCAGCTCGTTTTACTCCTAAGGACCCAGAGGGTGGGAGAGGTCAAGGCATTTGCCCACGACCATAGTGCCAGGAGAGGCAGAGCTAGAAGCCAAAGCCCAGCTTTCTCAGCCCCCGGTCCTTGCCTTTCAGGACACCCCACCATTCTTATACATTCTCTTCCCGGTCTGAACGCATGGGGGAAGGCGAGGCCCTCTGGATCCGCAAAGATGACACCATGGAAACTTCAGAGGGCAGCCCTTCTCCCTTTGCTAGGGCCACTATGAGTCACAATCAGCTTGATGGCAGTGGGCTGGCTCTTGGTTTTATTTGGATGATGCAGCAGAGAATTGAACACGAAAGCCTAGACTCTCTCGTGACCTGCTCCCACCACCACCATTACCACCTTCCTTGCCATCATCTCCTTCGCTGTTGTCACCATCATCATCATCATCGCCAGAAGACTGAAGGGATGTGGAATGACAGCATTATCCTGGTAATTTTAACCTAGAGTCACAGTGAGATCCGTTGACGCTCCCCTGCTGCGGCACATAGCTCTTTGGTGATGGTTTCCCAGGAAGCATCTACACTTCGGCTATTCCATGCAGCTTGCGTACCGTTTGTTGGTCTTTAAATTAAAAGCATGCACACATATACATATATGTAAATTGCTTTTGCTTCAGTTCTGAGCATTCCAGTTCTTCAGCTTGCAGGATGGATAAACCGTGTCAAATGGGACCTCACGAATTTCTTTAGCCATTTTTTTAATTGTGTGTCCTGTTTGTAGAGCTGGGGATCCAATGGCCTCAGGGAGCTTACATTGCAGGGCAAAGAGATGGGCAGTGGAGACACACGTCAGACAGAGTTGCCAGGGATAGCAAAGCCAGGATGAAAATCCATGTGTTCACTTTGTAACAGTGATCTCATGGAAGGCCGGGGGCTTTCTAAGAATGGAGACAGTATATTTGCCTTTTGCTTTATAACTAGCAACATTAAAGCCTCAGGAATTTATGGTGAAGAATGGTTGATTTTTTTTTTAATTTCACTTATGGGATTAGCAGGATCAGGTTCCAGGCTACGAGGGGGGTTCCTCATTCTCCTTGGACCAGCAATGATCCGGGTGTGCTCTGCTTACCAGGGATCCTGAGTGCAGCAAGACGGGAAGAACAAATGCACATTAGCTCTTAGGCCCTAAGGGTCTCCGGTTAGAATTGGCCCTTGCCATTTATGTCCCCACACAAAGCGAGTCCCATGGCTGACACCAGAGGGGAGAGGAGGTCACCCAACTGGGGTGTGGGTGTTGACCTACCATCAGAGAACAGAGATTGGAGAACCCTCTGCTGGGCTGCCCACAGGCAAACCCACTGAATCAGAATCATTCAAGCTGAGGTTGGGATGAAGAGAAGGAACCAGCTTTGTGAAGATGCTGAAGCCGAAGCCAGATGTGAGGCAGGAGGACCAGCGGGAGGAGGGCCTGGCGGCAGGGACAGCTTTGGAATATTGGATGGAATGGGAAGGGAACCAGCACAGCCGGAGGGGCGTGAACAAGAGGGAGACCTGGGGAGACAGGGAGGTAACGAAGCAGGGCAGCTTGGGATGACTTTCAACCTGGAAGGACTGAAGGACAGGGTAAGCCCACTTGTGTCCTTTCCATTCCCCCTGCAGCGAGTGCCGATGCTATCACCTGGGCTGCCCCACCCCATGGAAGTCACTGGGCTCATCCTGGAGAGGGGGTGGGGTGGGGCAGGGCGGACCCCAGAGAGCCTCCTAACTTGGAGCAGAAGCCTCAATAAGGAATCACTTAGGGGGAAGGTTGGGCCTCAATTTATTGTTTTTTTCTCTCCTCCTGAAGTTTAAACATTCTCTGCACTTGAGCGGCTGTTGCTTATGCATCTGACTTATTTAGGCAATTTGCTATTGTGTGTGTGGTCCAATTCAGCCTGTTTCAGTAAAGTGTATGTTACGCGCTTGGAAATTATCCAGCAGGCTGTGTGTGTGTGTGTGTGTGTGTAAGAGAAGGGGAAAGAGGAGATGGAGAGAGATGGGGGCTGGAGGAGGGAGAGAAGGAGGGAGCAGGAGAGGGGAGAAATAGAGGAAGGACAGAAGGCGGAGGGCGCGGGAGGGAGCGAATCTTTAACTAGCCACTCAAGCATGATGTTCACAGATGACGAGTGCATTTAATTTGAAGAATGGATTCTTTTAAATGTTGGCTATTGTCTATTGCCAGTCAGATTGCAAGCACACTGACATGGTTTAAATTAGCATCGTGAAGGCAGTACATTGCTGAGGATACGTGACTAAGTTATTAAGCGAGCTCCTTGAGGACCGAGCCGGCAACCATCGCAGCGAGGGGAAAAACTTTCCTTGGTGCCTTCCGGCAGCTGTGTGCCTGGTCATGGAGCACAATGTGGAACAGTTTGCCCAGGCGCTATTTTGGGGGAGGCGGGGGTAGGGGTGGGGGCAGAGTCGTTTCATCAAGAGCGCAGCTTTGGTTTGAAATTTTGTTTGTATTACTTGCCAAGCAGTTTGCGTCCAAGAAATTAAACACGAAGAACGTTCAAAGAGAATTGGAAACCAAGTCAGGGGACGACGCTGCTGACCAGATTTTGATGACGGCTAAGCTCTTAGTGAGCACGGTGGTAGAGGCATCGCCCCGGGCCTCACCGATCACGTGCCCCTGGACCCTGGCTCAGGCGATGCTCACGGGGAAGCAGGAAGGACAGGCGTTTGGTGGCCCAGCGGGCGAAGCTGGACGCCTGGCCTTGTGAAGGGCGAGCCGGGCAAGCTTGGGGAAGTCATTCTACTTCTCTGGGTCCAGCGCATGGGCGTTGGAGAAGATCGCGTGAGCTCATGTTTGCAAAAGGAACTTGTCAGCTCGAGACTCTTTGCTCACATGGAATGATAACTCCAGGATCTGGGGGGGGGGGGTTATGGCAGGGCCTAATCAAAGAAGAAAAGCTGGGGCCAGCGTTTCAGCCTCCTGCTCTTGCGGGGTGTGACCAAAGGAAAAACAAAACAAGAACCAAACAGCAGCAGCTTTAACGCCGCCGCCGCCGCCGCCATTCTGGTTGCCATACGCCAAGGAAGCATGTGGGGACTTCATCTTGTTCTCATTTCCACCGATGATGAGCCTGTCGGCTAGGGATGATAAACAGCTCCTGCCCGCCGATGATGAGGAGCAGCTACAGGGAGGGCCCTGGCGGGCAGCTGCAGGAAGGTGAGCCCGGTGTCTAGGGCAGACACCAGCCTCCAGGGGCCGCAGGTCTCCTGGCATACTGGCTCCCTGAGTCTGTGCGCTAGGTGATGGATAAATAAATCTGAGCCTAGGGGCTTGGGTTCTGCTTCTTTTTCAAGCCCCATCATGTCTCTCGCCCTGTGTGGGCCACCTCGGCGCCCATGCTTGTCCTTTCCGCCCTGGTTCCTGCAGCTTCTGGAGGATGTGCCACAAATAGTCAATGGAATCGGCTGCCAACTGCAAGGCAGGCTTTCAGGCTGACCCAGGGGCCCGTTGGAAGAAAGTTGTGATCTACTCCCCTTACACCCGCCATTCAAAGCCCTACAGCGCTCAGTTCTACTCTGACACACATGGGGTCTTCATGAGTGGAAACTGACTTGAATCCAACTGGCTTCCTCCCTGTGTCTGCCATCGACTCAAGTTCTTGAGCCATTCCGTCATTAAAGCCCAAGTTTTCCTTTCCTTTCGTTCTGGAGTATCTGCTGTCCACCTGGGGCTGCCCCATGCAGAGAGCATCTGTCCTTCACCAAGGAGGAATTCATGGCCTGGAGGGAAGGGCCTCCTGCAGGGAGGAGAAGACTCCAACTCCCCATCTGTGCAGGGATGGCTCCTGGGTGGAAGAGGCAAATGCGCCTCCACTTTCCACTCTTCTTTACCCTGTTCTGACGCTCACCCCCCTTCCCACGGCACTCTCCTTCTCTGCAAGGTGCACTAATGTGTTCCCTGGACACGCAGAACTCAGACCATACGCACCAATCTGGGGTTAAGTTAACAGGTTACATTTCAGAATCAGAAATGTTAAGGATGCAGTTCTTTCGTCTGCAGTATCTCTTCTTAGTTATGCCTGCAGGCATCTCTGTCTCCCTCTGTCCTTCTCTCTGTCTGTCTCTGACATGCTCTCTCTCAACCTCAGCCTCAGCTCTGTCATCTCTTGGCCTCTGCCCTGCGTGGGCAAGTGTTATACAAAGCTCCCCCAGAGCTGACAATCCCTGAGGGCATCCCGCTCCTGCCAGAGGGCATTTAACCTGGCTCTGTGGGCTGAGCAGCTCACCAGCTGTGCTTCTGGTGTCTCTGCTGCCTTGCCACTTCTCCACAGAGGGATCTCCGCCAGAGGCTCTTTCTTGATAGTCATGTCCTTCTTGGTGGTCATGAGATTCTTTGATCCTGCTTCTGAGCTGGCTCACCTAATACCCAGTAGAGTGGCACAACGGACCAATCCCACGTTAGAGTCCTGTACACCCTATTTGCATACTCCTGCCCAGTCCTTTGGTGGGCATTACAAAGCCTGTGGCTAGAAGAACCATTCTAAGTCGTTCACCTGCACCGCATTCCATGACCACTCCGCTGTGAGAGATGGAGACTGGCGCTGCTGCAAGGTGGGAGCAGGAGCCTACGAGGATGGGGTGGGACGGGGTTCTTCAAGGAGGCAGCCTCATCTGTGCAGGATCTTGTGGAAGGGAGCATGCTGCAGCCCAGGTGGAAGAAGCAGCCCAGGTAAGAGTATGGGAGCGTGAAAGACCGGGCCTTCGTTCTGGGTGAGCGTCTTCTTACAAAGCTGGTGAGTGGGCCTGGAAATAGGGTTGTTTTTAAAACGTGAACGGAGATGTATTGAGCTTGTCCCATGTGCCTGGTGTCCCTGCATGTGCAAGGGGCTGAGGCTCCTAGCTTCGAATGGAAAGGCTGGAGGTCTGAGTCCCCCCAGAGGTGCCCCTGAAGAAAGGCCTGCCAACCTTCATCTCAAAACTCAGCCCTGGAAACCGCCACGGAGCCATTCTCCTCGGACCCCATGCCGTCTTCGGGGGTCAGGACGAGCTGGGTGGAAACTGCGGTCCTGCTTGACCTTTGCAGGAGGTGGGCCATCTAGTCCCCCAACAGCCCTATGAGGTCTCTCCTCCTTGCCATCTTATTGGGAAGTCACCTGAGAGTGAGAGACAGGATGCACATAAACTTAAAACAAACAAACAAACAAGCATTTTTGGTGAAAACACACATACACACACACACACACACACACACACACACACACCACCACCACCACCGCCACCACCACCCCCCAATTCGCCCAGCACTGCAGAAAAACTTGCGGACATCGACGACTTTCTGCAGGGTCTGAAACCATCCTCGCTCTCCGGGCCAGAGTGTTTCACCACCTTCCACGTCACCCCCGGGCCCCTGAGCTCCCGAGTCTCGTCTTGTGGAGCCCCATTCAGGAAACGACTTCGAAATGGGCAGGGGGCTCCAGGCAGAGGATGCCTAACGCATACTCCCAGAGCTAGACCACACAACCAACTGTGTCTTCAGGGCCAGCGGCAGACGCCTTCCGTTTAGAACCCATGGGAACCCGGGCTGTTCCTCGTCTCCCACGAGGCGGGCCCTGGAAGACTTCCGAGGGCTTGCGTGGCTTTTTAGGAAAGTGTAAAATAAACAGTTACAGCCAATTCAGAAAAACCTAGACCAGACATTTGTGGGTCACTGGGGTTCCTATCGAGCCCACTTTGAGAACTGACAGCACGGTCCCCAGATGCTGTGGAGCCTTGTCCCATCATGCTGCCATGCCTCTGTGTCAGCCCACATGTACTCGGAGCCCCATCTTCGCACACGACACTGTACTCCTGTGTCTACGGCGTCCACCGTGTGGGGGGAAAGCTATGGGAGGGGTCGCATGAGGTGCTAGGGGAGAGGTGGGGCTGTTGTCACCTGCCTCTGTGAACCAAGAGGCTTGGCCTCTGAGGAGAGAGGAAGTTATTACCTGAATGGCTGCAGGAGCTTGCTCAACACCGTGTTCTGTAGGGGTCTGAGTTTGAGGAGTGTAGCTTGGGTACCTGGGTGAGAAGGGAGCATCATGGAGTACAGACAAGCAGACACACCCTCATTCCTCTTGAGATGCAGTGTGGTCTGGTCCATGTGGCTTCTCCAGGCCAGGTGATATCTCGTTGGCTGAGCAGAAGGAGGGTTGGCTGGGTGGCTCTCCTTCCTCAGTGGGCTTTGGCACCAGCAGGGTGCTTGAGTAGAAAGTTAGGAGAAGGCTTCTCCGACTTCCCAGAAATCATCAAAGAAGACTGAGAGGATAGACAGGTGGAGTATAAGACCCACCATAATCTGAGGCTTAATTTGATACAATCTCCTTCATGTCCAAAGGCTGGTGAAGCTTGGGACAAAGACAGTGATGGGAGAATTTAAGGACAAGTGGGAAGTAAGGACTGGGGACAACAGTTTAACTGCTTTGAAGATCTGTAGGTGTTGGTCGACCAGTCTCAAGGTCAATAGTCAGAACTCACCAGTCCCTCCCGGCAAACGATGAGGCTGTCTGCTCCCAGCACGACCTGTAGCCTCAGGAACCTGAGGAGCTGTTCAACTCTGTCCTATGGGCTCACCCATGAGTTGGGGTCGTCAGAGCCTCAGGACAGTGATTCTTGCTTTGAAACAGAAAGGCTTTCATTTATGATGAAATGTCCATGCGAGTGGGACTACTGAACACTTGACTCAATTCTGACCACATCGGCCTGTAGGACAGGGTAGAAGGGCACTTAGGAGTTTCTGAGACTCTTTATGGGAGTCCAAAGCCTCGTCTTTCTCCCGAGAAGAGTCTGGTGGTTTTGAACTACTGACGCATTAACTGCCCAATGCTTAACCATTATGCCACCAGGGTTATGGCTCCTGAAGGCTTTGTTAAAGCCTGAATCTAGGGTTTCACTGCTGTGGTGAAGCTAAGGCTTAACTCAAAGCAAGAACACGTGTGTGCATGCGTGTGTAGAAACACACAGAGACTTTCCATTTAAATATATCCATGCTCCAGTGTGTCCCAGTGTCCCACTGCTAGCCGTGAAGTTGTCGGTACCTACGGTATTCGTAAGGTTTTCAGTGGCTATTTCCTCCGAGGTGGACCGCCTCTTCCTTCTTAGTCTGGAAGCTCTGCCGAAACCTGTTCACCTTAGGGGATGATCCTGCTGATATTTGAAAGACCAGTGACCCAGCTGCCAGCATCACAGCAACCCACAAGCCACCACAGTCCGGCAGACCGACAGGCACGAGTTGAAGAGGAAGGATGCCACTTTGAGGACTAAGGTGCACCTGAGGCAAAGCCATGGCATTTTCAACGGGCTCGTATACGTGTGAAAGTTGGGCATTGAATAAGGAAGATCAAAGAAGAATCGATACATGTGAACTGTCTGAAGAATATTGAATTATGTGAAAAATATTGAAAGTAACCTGGGCTGCCCAAAGAACAAGCAGATCTGTCTTGGAAGAGGCATAGTCAGAAGGCTCCTTAGAGGCAAGGATGGTGATACTTTGCCTCACGTTCCTTACACATGTTATCAGGGGAGACCAGTCCCTCCCTGGAAAGGGGCATCCTGCTTGGTAAAGCAGAGGGGCAGTGAAGAAGAAGAGGAGCCTTGAAAAGATGGATGAACACAGCGACTGCGACAGGGGGCTCAAACAGAACAGCAATTGTGAGGATGGTACGGGGCCGGGCAGTGTTTCATCGTGTTGTGCATCGGGTCACCATGAGTCAGAACTGACTCAATTGCCCCTAACATCAACACACTACAGTCTCAAAACCACAGTCCCAAGCTCCTGTCACCGAGTCAGCTCCAGCCCCTAGTGAAGCATTTTTGAGACTGCAAGTCTTTGATGGGAGCAGATAGCCTCATCTTTCTTGCACGGAGCAGCAGATGGGCTAAAACCTCCGTGCTTGCTCCTCATTGCCCGAGTCTAACTCACAGCCTCACCAGGGCTCCTTACACTACTGGGTGTGTGAAATGATGCACTGTGGGCCCATCACAGCGTGATTGTTTTATGTGGACCTTCTACGCAGAGCCCTTTATCAATGCGGCGGCTTCAGTAGCAGAGGCTAGACGGACTGTGGCCTGGGGCTTTGGGAGACACAGCTCTGCGCTATTATCAAAGAATGGGGTGGAATTGCTTGTCTTCTGGGAATGGTGAAACATTCCCTTCTCACCCATGGTGTTCCCAAGGATAAAGGCTGGCTTGCGATGATTTGGTGTTCATTCATGCGGTTTACTAATTGCCCATGAGTCAACCACTGTACCCTGTTCTACCAGGAAAAGGTAGCTCACTGAAGTCTAGGGTTTCTTTACGTCGAGGAGGGAGAGTTCAGATACGTGTCTCGGAAGCCATCGACTTCCAGAAAACAGACGGATGGCGTGGCGTGCCCCTAGAACAACCTGCACGATGTGCGGAACAACCCAGAGTTCAAGGTGGGGTAATCGTGGACCTGTGATGGTGGGCAAGGGGTAGCAGGCGAGGCTAGAAGCAGGGGAAGGCATGCCCACACACTCGGCTTGCCCATTGCTTGCTGTGAGTATCGATGGAGTTAGGGAATGACTGTGGGATGGGGAAGGGTGTAATTTGGGCCCTGTGGGCAATGCTTTCCTCAGGTGACTTAGCCAAAGGTGCCCCACGAGTAAGTGAATGAATCAGGAGCAGCTTGCAGCGGAATGAACAGTTTTCAAACAGTTGTAGAGTTTGATCGAACGGAAGGCAGGAGTAGAGAAGAAAGGGTAATAATTAATGGGGCGGGGGAAGGAGAGTGAGAAGGCAGACATGAATCCAAATGTAACAGTAATTACAATAAACTTAAACTCACCAGTCAAGAGACAAAACTGTTTAGATGGAATCCAGAACATATGATCCTACAATATTGTGTCAACGGACATGACACGAGCTGAGCAGACCGAAGGTGGTGAGAGAAGATAGAAAAGATCCCAGTAAGACAATCAGCTAAAAAGCTATAAAGATGTGTGGAATTCTATACCCAACAACAACAACCAAAACAATACATGCTTTCTGAGAGTGACTTTACGAGGCCACAAAGGAGACATCTGTCTCCCAAAGAGTTCTCTTGACTCCAGGACATAGTCCCTAATCCGAATGCAGCAAAACGAGAAGTGGCGGAATACTTAGGACCTAGCAAGAGTGCCACCATCACCTGCGTTTCATTTACACCACCTGACACAGCTAAGGAGGTCTTCAGAGGCCAGTTAGAGCTCTTGGTACATTTGCTTAAAAACAAGAACGTGGAAACAAATGAGCAGAGGGTTCACGTCAAGAAGTTGGGAAAAGAATGACCCACAGAAAGGAGGAGAGGTACAGGACTGTTAAGAAAAGGAAGAAAAAGGAAAGCAAATAGAGAATAAACTCAAAATCTGGTACCTTGAGCATGCCAGGGAGATGGGCAATGTCTGGCAAGACTGATGGGCAAAGGAGACTAAGCAGAGGCAAACCCAGAGGGTGGAAAACAAGAAACGAACAGCCCCCTTGGAAAGACACCATGAAAGATCATTAAGAACAACCAACTATCCATCAGTACAGGAACCTTGGTGGCATAGTGGGTTGTGATTAGGCTGCTAAGGGAAAGGTCAGCCGTTTGAAACCACTAGCAGCTCCAAAGGAGAATGGTGAGGCTTCTACTCCTGAGGCACAGTCTTGGAAACCCAAAAGGGCAGCCCTGCCCTGCCCTACAGGGTTGTTATGATTTGGCAACGACTTGATGGCAGTGAGTTTACTTGTTCTGGTTGGATCCATCATCAGGGGCCTGGTGGCACAGCAGGTTAAGGCTTACTTGCTAACCCCAAGGTTGACAGTTCAAATCCACCAGCCACTCTGCAGGAGAAAGACAAGGCTGTCTTGTCATATAAAGATTTATAATCCTGGAAATCCTAAGGAGTAGTTCTACTGTCTTAGGATCTCTATGTCTACAGGATCTCTATGAATTGAAATCAACTTCACAGCAGAAGGTGGGGTTTACGCAGTAATCAATCAGAAAATGTACAACCAATGGGTTCACTTCTGGAAGAAAAAAAACATACATGGTATGTTTTGGCATAAGAGGAATTAGAATTGGTATAATTGGTAAAAGAGAAAGTGGAAAAAATCAAACAGATAAATAAGTAATAATAAAATTAAAGTGGTCTCCAAACTCTCTTCTCCTACAGATATCCCAGGTGAATTAAGGCATTATTAAGTTCTACCAATGTTTTAAGAAATGGAAAAGTCTGGAATCTGGTCTTTTTGATTCCAACAATGGAAAACCAAATCAAATGAAACTCACTGCCATCAAGCTGATGTCGACTCGTAGGGACCCTACAGGACAGGGTGGAACTGCCCCTGTGAGTTTCTAAGACTGTATACTTCTTCACCGGAGAAAGCCCGTCCTCCCACAGAGCGGCTGGTGGTTTCCAACGATTGCCCCCATGACTAGCAGCCCGACTTGTAACCACTGTGCAACTAGGACTCGTCTTCTAGCGATGGAAGGGGGACCAGAAGGCTCCATCAACACGGACATGGAACTCAAAAGCTGCAGGTGACCACAGCGGGTTTATCCCAGGAAAGCAAAGCTGGTTCAACCCCGGAAAATGCATGACGAAAGCGGGAAAACGACTCGCATGTTCAATGTACACACAAAAAGCATTTTAATATAAAGCGTGGCCATCGTTCATGATAAAACCTCTTAGCAAATGGTGTTTAGAAAAGAACTTCCTTTATGTGATAAAGATTTATACCCCAGGCCTGCAGCAGACAACACTTTGGAGAAACTTTGGACTCATCTCCTGTAAGATTGGGAACATATGTTGCTGCTGTTTAATACAGGATCAAAGGTCCTGGCCAACGGGATGAGATAAACCAAAGCAAAGCCAGCCTGATGAGAAGGACAGGCGGGCACTCAACTGCCATTTGTGCATGCGAAAATGTAAGCGGAAGAAATCTATCAGAATCAATGGGCCACGATTCGAGAGTTCAGGAGGATTTTGAGACGTAGCCCAACCGAGAAACATCACCGTTTCCCTAAGCCAGCAGCAACCAACCGTCAAACCAAAGGGAAAACCCCAAGCTTCAAAATGGCAATAAGAAAATATAGATTCCCCAGGAATTCATAAGAACAATACCATATCTGTGGATGACATTCTAAAAGAGGATGAATAGATGCTTACAAATGGAGTGATTTAGCATCATAAAGACGATTGGCCACTCTCTCCAAACAAATCTACAGTGTCCACGTGATCCCAAACAAAATTCCAGTTGGAGTTTTATTCTTCCAGGAATATGACAGATTTATTCTATGTGCAGAAGAGTGCAGACCCATGAATAACTGGGCTGCTTTTTGAAAAAGTGAGGGCAGACCTCCATTGCTAGCTATCGAAACATATTACAAAGTTCCAGAATTAAAGTGCGGTTTGTATTAGAACAGACAAAGAGAGCAGCTGAATAGAATTCACTCACAGACTGATGGCTGTATATAGGGCAACTTGGTATGCGACAGAGCCAATGAGCTATAGGACAAAGGACTCAATAGAGTGTGTTGGGGAAACTGGTAAACTCACAGGAAAAAGGAGCTGGGCTGGCACCATGGTTAAGCTCTGGGGTGCTAATGGAAAGGCTGCCAGTTCAAACTCACCAGCTGCTTCATGAGCAAACGATGTGGGCATCTTCTTCCTTACAGATGATCCCACCCACTGCTGGGGGGTGGTCAATCCCAACTCACAGCCACCCAATCAGACAGAGGAGAGCTGTGCCCTGTAAATCATTACTTCTCTCCCCTGGATCGGCTGGGGAGCTCAAGCAGAAGGCCTTCTGTTAGCAACCTGCTCTGCAAAGATGGTAGCCTATGACCCGGTGGGGCAGTTCTCCTCTCCTCTATAGGGTCCCTGTGAGTCAGAGCCAACGAGTCCACTGTTTTCCAGAAGAAAGCAAAGCTAGATTCCCTACTTTACACCAAATTAACAAGAGAGAGAGAGAAAACTTGATAGGAAAAACAAAACAAAACAAACCAACCCAAATGGGCAAAGGAGGTGAACAGCAAGCCACAGACGGGGAAACCTGAATGGTGAACAAACAGCTAGATAAAAATGCTCACACTTGTCGTGTTCTGAGAACTGCACGGTAAAACAAGAACAGGGTAACACCTGGCTGTTGCTAAGTGCTGTCGAATTGCTTTCCACTCGTTGTGAGGCTGTATGCAGAATAGATTTGCCCCAGAGGGGCAAGGAATTGCCAGAGGTTGGGTGGAATTGTTATGGAAGCAGCTCACCAGGTCTTCCTGCAGAACTGCTGGGTGGACTCACTCACCTTTGGGCTGGCATTAACATGTTTCACCCGGTGTGTCTCAGCTATGTTGAGTGGCAAACACTCAAGACTTAGATGCTGCACGGTGTGTTGGGCTGGGTTCCCTGGAGAAGCAAGCCCAGTGATGCTTGTCTGTGTTGAATATGGCGAGGTAGTTAGTTTATTGTGCCCACCTGGCCGATAAACACATGTGGGGTTAATTGAAGGACAGAGGGATAAATGGCTCATTGAGCCTCGCCTTTCTAGTTCTCAGGTCTCTTGCTTTCTGATGGTCAGACTAGGGTGCAGCTGCCTTAGCCAGTTCCCTGCCTTAGCTGGCAAGGCTCACTTCCTGCAAGACATCCCTGAGGAGAAGCCTCATGGACCTACCCCGATGCAGCCCTGGGTGCTGGAGCACCCGCGTGGAGACCCCTGCCAGCACTGAGATGCTTACACGTTCACTGACTTGGCTTTCCTCCTGCGGTCGGCATTGTTGCATATGTTTTGTGAGATGGAGGAGGACTTTGTGGATTAGTGTTGGACATATGGTTTAATGGGTTAATGTTGGACTTGTGGGCTTGGGCAACACTGGGTTGGGATGTTTCTTGCTGTGCACTTAACCTTTATATAAAGCTCTCTCTTACACGTGAGTTTCCGTGGATTTGTTTCTCTAAAGTACCCAGACTAATACCTATGGAGAGGGATTCATATCAAGAAAAAGCCCACACAGTGTAGAAATAAGGAAGTCCGGTCTGATTCAAGCCAAGCTTCTCCCGATTCATGGAAACTGATGAATAGGAAACAGGATGAAGCAGTAGAGACAGCAAGGGCGCGGGCTGGTGGATGGAACAGCAATATGAATCCAACAGGGCTGAATGAATCCACCATCGGCAGTCTGCTGCTGGCTCCTGAGACGAGCAGACAACGCACTGGAGGTTGAGGAACCAGGTGGTAGACTCCGCTCCAGCAGAAGGCTGGAGGATTCTCCTCTCTTTGGTCTCCCTCTTTTATACAAAAGGCCACACCCTCAAGGAGCTGTTATCAGGTTGTGATGTGAGTGATAGGTTGGGCTCCGCCCCTACCCTTCCCCAGGAGTGCTTCCTTGACATAATTCCTAACCAGCGCACGCGGGTTGGCAGCAGGTAGGATGGCAGCAACCTCATACTCTCCTGGTGGGAATGTGAACTAGCCAGGCAGCCAAGAGAGCAAGTGGGGCAGGGCTTTCCTTAGGTGGAGTATGTGTTTATGCACAGACGTGGAGTCCCACTCAAAGATCACCTCGGAAAGATGATTTTATTTGCCTGTATCTGGAGGAAGGCCTGAGTGTCGATGCTGGCTACATGCTGCCTGTGTTGTGAGGAAACAGGATCAGCCTGAGTGTCAATCACAGGACACAAAGTCCATGAGATGCGGTGGTTCAGCATCCTGAGGCTATGAGACTGATGTGCTCAGAGCAACAGGGATGGGTCTTACTATTATTTTTATTATTGTGGTGAACGTATATGTAACAAAACATACACCCATTCGACAGCTTATTGTTAGGGGCCGTCCAAGAGGCTCTGACTCAGCGCAACAATGAAACAGCAGCCAGTCCTACGCCATCCTCCCAATTGTTATGTTTGAGCCTATTGTCACAACCACAGGTCCTTCCATCTCATTGAAGGTCATCCTCTGTTTGAGTGACCCTCCACTCTACCAATCGTGATAGCCTGCTCCAGGGACTGGTCCTTCCAAATTCTGCATGTATACGTCAGTGACTGATTGCCTGCTTCAGGCTTTGGGGTCGATCTCTTTTTGAAAGAAGTTCCAGTGCTCAATACCATGTATGTATATGAAAATGTGCATCCCTACAAAGTAGCAGTCTGTTCTGCAGAGATACCTGCACCTTGCAGGGCGTACAGTAAAGGCATTAGAACCATTGCTTGTTGAGAGTAAGGGGAATGGGCATGAGAATGAAAAGAGACGTCAGTAAACAACACAAAAGAAAAAAAAGATAGGGAGAAGCTGTGCTCAGGCTGTTGATGATTATCGGGCACGACGGAGATATGAGATGAACTCAGTTGTCCACCCTTGAGATCCAGCAGACACTGCAAACAAAGGCCCCATTCTGACAGTTCTTCCAAGGGGTGGACTTTATGTTCTTGTTTGCAAACAGGGCCAGGTCACCAGGGTCAGTTTTAAACTTCATTGGAGGGAGGAACTAAATATCCGGTGATTGTGATTTGCAGGAAACGTGTGGTCTCCATCCTCAATTTAGAAAGGGCTACTCGGGGGCTCATCACCTGTTCAGCACACCTGCTTTCACTCGGCCTCCAGTTGTAGCCTCCAGAGAGTTCCATGGAGACCTTCTGTTTTCAGAATCAAGGCTGGAGAGCAGGCATCTCCGCCCCCTCCCCGTCGAGCTGTGATGAATGGCTCCCCTCCCATCTCCCGCATCAATTATGTTAGCAACTTTATAGTCTGGTATTCAATCCCCTGGCAATCCCACCAGGCAAATGGAGGTTGTCACAGGCAACCAGGTCCTCAGACAATGTCCAGGCGTCCCAGACAACAACTTCTGAAGATTTATTTTTTTTCATTAAGAGGTGTCTGGTTCCTTAAATTTTATGTGCAACACGGTATAAAGCAGATTCATTGAATGTCTGAGACACTTGTCGTTTGAGGTGACCATGTCCACGTCCGAAAGTAAAAAAAAAATAATAATAATAATAAATTCTGAGATCCCAGCTAGGCCAACTCATCTAACTTTTAAGCTGAGGTTTTATCTGAGATGCTCCGGTCTTTTGGACCCATTTCCAGAATGCCCTTGGCCATTCCCTTTCCCCTGACTCCACTTGGCTCCCCCATCCGGGAGTTCGCTGTTTATAGCCATTCCACCTCCTCAGCCTACGGGTTTTGGTTTTCATTATTATTTTGTTCCACAAAGACACAAAGCATCTGGCAAATACCCTTTGTTCTTTCGATGCCGATGAATTCAAAGCCTATTCATCATCCTGCAAGCTGGCTTCGTCGATGTCCCTCATCAAGTTCTGTGATAGCCACATGTCTAATGATGAAGCCACTGTGGAAGACCGTGGTTCAGGTTTTTAGCTTGGTTCCTAATGACAGTCTATTTAGCTGTTGTGAGCTCACCTGGGTTTGGCATAGTCAGTAGTTCGTCTGATTAGGTGCTGGGCTGCTAATCTCCAGGTTGGTGGTTCAAACCCACCAGCAAGTCCATAGAAGAGGACGCTATATGTTGCTGTAACGGTGTACAGAAATCCTGTATAGGGTCGCTATGCGTCAGAATTGATCCATGGTCGTGGGTCTCCAGTTCATCTGAGGCACCCAGTGTGTTTCCTATGGGTGCAGTGTGATATGAGCCACAGGCATATAGCAATATTCATAACAACAGATCTTAGATCTCCATTAAGAATCAGTCTCCTGAGGAACAGAAAGATGCCTTTAAAGTAGAATGTTCTGTTAAAGCGGGTGAAAGTTCATTGTTTCTCACTATGGCCACTTTGGGAGCTACATAGGTCAGGCCTTTTGTGAGTCACTGCTGTGTGGAGCTTGGGCAGAGCCGCTGGGAATCGTGAGAGGTTTCTGTCTCCTTTTGTCACAAGCAGATATCTACGTCTAACTATATTTGCAGAGCAATCCCGTCTCTGGAAAGCAACTTGACCTTAAGTTAGTTTTCTCAGCTTGAAACGAAGCTTCTTTCATTGGCGGCCCTGTGGCTTTGGCACTGGACTGCTCACTTCCAGCTGCCTGTTCGAACCCACCAGCCAGCCCAGTGGGAGAAAGACCAGGCCGGCTGTTTGTCCCCATAGAGACTGACCATCTCGTAAGCCCTGCACAGGGTCCGGATGAGGGGAATCGGCTCGATGGTAGTGCAGTTGGTTTTCCTTCACTTAATCAAATAGCTGTCATCCTTTGCCGCCGTCACGTTGGCTCACACTGGGTGACCTCGTGGACAACAAAACCTTCGGGGAGCTTGGTTTTCTTGAGTGCATTGGGACATCGTGTCTCCTGAGTTCCTTCCAACGCAGAGGGCTCATCTCCTAGCGCGCTTCTGGGCAGTGTTCTGTGATGATTCCCTAAGGTTTTCAGCAGCGACGGTTTAGCAGTAGAGCACCATGCTGTTTTCTTTTCTTTTTAATTAAAAAAAAAATTTTTTTTTTCCATGCTGTTTTCTCAAACAGTCTTAGTCTAAGACCCGGCTGGTTTTTGAAATGCCAGTGGTGTAGCTTCCAGTAGCACAGCAACACACCAGCAGCACAGCAACACACCAGCAGCACAGCAACACACCAGCCACCCTGTGGGTGGGGGCGGGGGTGAGGGGCAACAGTTATTAACTACCTACTATATCCTCTCTCTTGGAACTTAAGTCCTGGTGGAGATTTAAAGTCTAAACAAACAAAAAAAATAAAATAGCAATTATATAATGCAATTCTATTTTATGATGATATATATAGATGATAACCACCTCATAGATGATCCCTGAAACGTAACTGATAAAAATATTATAAGGATCAAATTGCACTTGCTTGCTGGAAAGTGAGAAGGACTTGAAGCATCTGCTGGTGGTGATCAAGGACTGCCGCCTTCAGTATGAATTACAACTCACTCTAAAGAAAACCCAAATCCGCACCACCAAACCAGCAGATAACATTGTGACCAGCGGAGACACAATCGAAGTGGTCAGTGATTTCCTTTTGCTTGGATCCACAATCAATGCTCATGGACGCAGCAGTCAAGAGTCAAATGACGCATTGCATTGGGTAAATCGATGGCACAAGACCTCTTTAGAGTGCTAAAAAGGAAGATTTGGTTCCTTGGAGGACTAAGACGCACCTGACCCATACCATGGTATTTTGAATTGCCTCCTGTGCATGTGAAAGTTGGTCATTGAATAAAGAAGACTAAAGAAGCATCGATGCATTTGAATTACGGTGCTGGCAAAGAATATGGAAAGTACCACAGACTGCCAAAAGAACCAACACACCCATCTTGGGAGAAGAACAGGCAGAGTGCTCCTTAGGAGCCAGGATGGCGAGATTCATCTCAGGTTCTTTGGACAAGTAAGCAGGAGAGACCAGTCCCTCCCTGGCAAAGGGCGCTGTACTTGGTCAACTAGAGAGGCAGTGAACAGGAGGAAAGTCCTAGCACGGATGAAGCACAATAGTCCTCTGGTTCCTCGAGGCTTCTACACTCCCACTGTCATGACCCCAGCCTTTCGGTTCTGGCTAGACTGGAGCATGTGCACCGGTACAGACAAACCCCTCAGGAACAGAAATGGGAGTAGCGATCTAGGAGGGTAGGGGGAAAGTAGGATTTGAAGGGGAGAAAGGGGGAACGGATCACTATGATCGATGCATAACCCTCACCCTCACCTGCAGGGGGATGAACAACAGAAACGTGGTGAAGGGAGACAGCGGTTGGTGTAAGATATGAAAACGACAATAATTTATAATTTAGCAAGGGGTCATGAGGGTGGGACAGGGATGGGGGGAGGGAGGGTAAAAAGAGGAGCTGATACCAAGGGCTCAAGTAGAAAGTAAATGTTTAGAAAAGGGAGACTGCTGAAGCCTTGGTGGTGTAGTGAGTTACGAATTGAGCTGTTCACGGCAAGATCAGCAGTTCAAAACCACCAGCTGCTCCACCGGAGAAAGATGAGGCTTTCTATTCCTGTAAAGCGTTACAGTCTAGGACACTCACAAGGGGAGATCTACCCTGTCCCCTAGGGTCTCTGTGGGTTGGAGGTGACCGGATGGCAGGGATTTGGTTTGGTTTGGTGGCATGCCATGGGAAGGCATGCCGCCGAGAGAAACAGAAGTAGCTTGGAGGCACAGGTCAGCAGGAACCAAACTTGCGTTTGGGAACAAGTCAGTGGCCTGCGAGCCAATTCATTGCAAAGAATTCCAAATGACCAAACACATTTTTATATTATCCTTATTTAAATATTTGTTACATCCATTACAGCCCTGGGGCCTCTTGACCCTTTCCTGGGGACGTTGATTTTCGGGTTGTTGGCTTTTGGTTCCCTAAAATAAATACTCACTTGAACTCACTGCCTGTGTTCTTGGCCATCAGCTTTTACAGGCAGATGTGTGTGTGTGTGTGTGTGTGTGTGTGTGCGCGTGTGTGTGTGTGTGGTGGGGCACTAATGCCTTCGCCTGCTGCTGGTTTGTGTCTGAGCCGGCTAAGTCAGAGAGCCGTGAAGATCCAGCAAGCCAACACAAACACGCTGATCCCCCTGAACTCATTACAAGGAGTTCGGGTGGGTTAGAGAAAATTCCGGTGATTGCTCCTGAGAAACAGCGCCAGGCTCCACCGTTCAGAGCTGTCCATACAGGCTGGCCAGCCAGCGGCCCCTTTTTAAAAGCACCGAAACCAGACCCGGGCTTCTCTGTGGACACTCCTGTGCGAGGTAGATGGGAAAGCAGGCCGTGGAAAGGTTCTCCCGTGCGCTCTGCGGGAAGGCGAGGTCATTCACTGGCTTGTTCTTTGTGAGTGAAGAAGAGCGTCCTACGTGAACGGGATCTCACAGCCCCGCCGCCCAGGGCCAGGTGGACGCCTTGGTGCAGCTTTGTCAGATTTCACGTCAAGTTGGGGCACGAATGGCCCCTCAGCAGCTAAGGCAACGTCTGTGCCTTGTATGTTTAGCCTCCCATTTCTAAGAAAACACAATCCCGTCTGCTGACATACCACCTTCATTAAGCTGCCAGAGGCTTTAGATAATAGCAGGAGGCTCTGTGCCGAAAAATCCCAAATGGCAGCCAGGGTAAAAGGGGACCCAGTCAATTAAATCATTAATGGATATTTGAAATGCCTTTATAATGGGGCGTCGGGGGAGTCTGCACATGCACACCGAGGAGGAAAGAACACAAGAAAACATCTTATCTCATTCCATAGCCGTGTTGGGGCCAAGAGATTCTCTCTTGAACTCACTCTGTTTAGAGATGGCAGGGAGCAAGGCTTATTTGAAGTGCTGATGTTCTGAGTTTTGTACGTCTGTCCTCCCGACGGCAGGCTGGATCCTTCGAGATCGTGCGTCTCTGAGCCTGGAGTTGGTTCTTTTTTTCCCTCGGTGGAAGCGAAGGAATTTCTCACCGCTCGCTCCTGGATCATGTCATGTGTAGTTTACAAAGTACTCAGGACGTCCCCTGGAGTTCTGGGCGCCTTCGGGGGACTGGTCCCTGAAATGACTAACAAGAGTAGTTTTTGAAGTTAGTGCTCATAGCTGATGCCATTTATAGGGAAATGTCAACTTCAGTTAAATAAACCTACATCCAACAACTAAAGGGAAAGTTCCCACCGAGACTTGAACTCAGATCCCTGGATTCAGAGTCCAGAGTGCTCAGTCTGACACCATGAGGCCAGCCTTCGTCTGGGCTGAATAAATGGCAAGTATAAAGCCAGTCTGGAGCAGGTCAGGTGGGGAAGGTAGTGATGAGCCATTTCCCTGAGAGTCTACATAGCAACAGGAGCCCTGGAGAGCTAGTGGGTCAGACATCGGGCTGCTAACTACAGGTCAGCGGTTCAAGGCCACAAACTTCTCCGAAGGAGAAAGACAAGTCTCAGAATCCACAGGGCCACCTCTACCCTGCCCTGCAGGGTCGCTGTGAGTCAGCATCGACTTGGTGGCCATGTGTTTTCTAAATGGGAAATATGTGTGTGTCCCTTCCTTGACGGGTTTCCTCTTAGACTGGTTCCGGCTTTCACAGGTTTCCTCGTATGAGGGGGAGCTGGCTTGCTTGGCTTTGTTTTAGCAGGAGTCAGCCTGCAGGTCCGCTCCAGCAGGAGGTGGCCTGCTGGTTCAGTACAGCAGAGCCAGCCTGTAGGTTTGTTACAGGAGAGTCAGCCGGTAGGTTAAGGGCTTGAAAAAAGGAGCCATGAAGTTTCTTTCGCAAACCTCAGAGCCAGTGGGAGGTTTATCACAGGGGGTGAACCAGCCCTGCCCTCCCCAGAGGCTGAGGATAAGACTCTGAAAACAGGCCTTTGTATGACTTCCGGTTCTCAGAACCAACTCGGTGGCAGTGAGTTTGGCTTGTCTGGAGGAAGTTCTCAGACACCGCTGATGCTGTTGGTCCAAGGAGCAGTGTGGGCGTCACTGACTCAGATGAAGGAAAACCCAGCCTGAGGCCCTGGGGTTGAAGGTGACTCAGGGCGTCCCATGTGTTGAATAGAATGGTTTCTTGGCTGAAGTCATGACAGAAGCAGATTGCCAGACCTTTCTGCCCGGTGCTGCTGTGTGGGTTTGAACTGCCAACCTGTAGGCTCATGGACAAGAGCTGACTCCTCATGCCATCCAGGGATCTAGATCCTCAGGGACGGGAGCCCACATTTCAGGTGGACAGAACATTTCAGTGATCTTGTCCCGTGTACAGGGGAGTGAAAATAAAACAAACCACAAACCACAAAAACCAAACTCATTGCATTGAGTCAGGACCTACTCATGGTGACCCTATAGGACAAGGTAGAACTGTGCCTGTGGGTTTCTGAGACTGCAGCCCTTTCTGGAAAGGAGCCCTGGGGAGTGGTTGCTCCTTGGCTTGGGATCCACGTGGTCAGCTGTTCAAAGTCAAACCAGCAGCTCCTTGGACGAAAGACTGAGCATTCGCCTCCCATAAACAGTTACAGTCTTGGAAAGCCACAGGGGGTCATTATGTGACAGCATTGACTCAGTGACAGTGAGTTTGTTGTTTGGTTTTGAACTTGATATGGGAGTAGAAAGTAGGAAGTCCCATCTGTCTCCTGAGGAGGTGGCTGGTGATTTAGAACTGCTGACCTTGTAGATCGCAGCCCAATGAGAAACCATTACACCACAAAGCAGGGAATGTCTTGTTTAAGGGAAGGTCTTGGTTAGACAGACCTCTCTGGGTCTGGCAGAGATGCATTCCAACACAGCCGTCTGTGTGAAACTGGCCCTGTTTGCTGGCTGATCTCCCTTGTGAAGTCAGATGAATTGCCTGAAAATGGAATTCCCCGCCTGGAAGAACTATGGAAGGACGCTTGGACAGGGAAGAGGTTCAAACTATGCCAAAGGCTTTCTCGGGGAGCAAGCTGGGGTGGGAGGACCTCACCATTCTCTGGACACTGGCCCTCCACTTCCTGCCCTCTCTGTCCCTTATCAGTTGGCCTTAAGACATGTCACTTCACCCAATTCATAGAAATTTCTCCTGTCCCTGAAGATTGACTGGCTATCTATGATACGCTCTTAGGACACCCCTCTCCTCTTGCCCCTGATTTTTGGGGTAGCTGACACGCATAGACATTCCACACCTGACTTCGTTAGGAGAACCTGGCCCCCAATTCTTTTGCCATGGCCCTCAAAATGCCTTAGGTACAGGCCCGAGTTTCTAGAAAATCAACCAGAGCCATGTGCTTCAATCTCCCAAATCCAAAGCCACCCCCAGCCCCACAAATAGTCTTGAAGATCAAAGTGAAATCTGTCCTGATAAAAGATGCAGAGGGTTTTTCTGTTCGGTTATCTGTCCAAATCGAAACCGCAGGATGGGGGACAAGTTGAAACAGGACTGATCTGTGTGGCTAAATCAAGGGAAGCTTTAGAGGAATTTGCAGAACGTAAAGGATGCCTTATCTTACAGATTTTACCCCCCTCAGCAAGTGTTGGAAGTATATATCTTATTCTGAGTTTCTGCTTGAAATATTGGACTGAGTGGTAGATAAAATTGTGTGTGCTGCTGTCTGAGACTTAGAGATTGGAAAGGAGGGTTAGATTCAGTTGGGAGTCGTTTTTCCTGAAGGAGTTCTGGTAGCTCAGCGGTTGACGCGTGGAGCTGCTCACCACAAGGTCAGTGGTTCGAACCCACCAGCCACTCTGTGGGATAAAGATGAGGCTGTCTACTCCTTCACACATTGAATGACTCAGAAACCCAAGGGGGTAGTGCTACTCTCTGTACTCTAGAGTCCTCGCTAGGAGTCTGCATAAACTCAGTGCCGGTGAGCTTGGCTTTTGGTGTCTGGGGTCCCTCACGGGATGAGTGGCTCAGCTCTAATCGAGAGGTCGATGGCTGGAGCCCACTGGCTGGTGCCTGGGAGAAAGCTGAGGTGGTGGGCTCCCCAAAAGATAATCACCCTAGCAACCCAGCGGGGCAGTTCTACTCTGTCCTGTAGGGGCCGCTGTGAGTCAGCATGGACCCAATGGCAAAGGGTTGTTTGTTTGGTTTAACTTTTCCTGTGCAAGGCAAAAGAAAGTAACAAAACATCAAAAATAAGCACCTCTTCTATCCTACCCCCACCCCAAATAAAGCAAACCAACAAACACAGGCTCCCCCTTCACTCCAGGGCCCCTCATTGACCTCCCAGTCTCCCCAGTCGCAGAGCCTGGAGGCTGCTGCTGCTGATCCTGTAGTGTGCCTTCCCTGCCCCTAGTTTCCTCCTGAGCCTCTCCCAGGTCACGTCGGCCCCTCTCAATCCATTTTGTTGAGGGGCTTCCTCTTTTTCACTGCCTCTGGCCTCTAATGGGCGCAGTATCTTTTCCCCGGGACTGGTCTCTCCTGACAACATGTCCAAAGCACAGGGAGGAAGTCTTGCCATCCTTGTCTCTAAGGAGCATTCTGGTTGCGCTCCTACCAAGACAGGTTTGTCGGTTTTGGGGCAGTCCCTGGAACGTTCCATCTTCTTCCCAGCACATCGCTCAAACACATCGATGTTTCCTCTGTCTTCCTTAGTCAATGCCCAACATTCACAGGCCAGTTAGGGGAATGGAAATACCCTGGCTTGGATTTTGTCAGTCACCCCATAGACAAGCGAGATAATGCAAAAAGTGAAAGTGCACTTGTCTTTGGGAAGACCCTCCCAAGAAGGATCCCAGAAGGAACGCCTTTCCTGAGTTGGGGGACCCAAGCTTGAGGAACCTAGGCTGTGTGCTACCAAAGGGGTTTCTCTTATCTTCAGAACTCATCGGTCCGGGAGACGGGTTGCCTGCTGGCAGTGGGGTGTGCATTTTGATCAGGGAAATGAGAAGTGGCGGAGCCAGGGCTGGTGGATTAAGGCTACATCAACATCGGCTCGCCAGGTAGCGAGCCTCTGTGCTTTGACAGTTGTGTTTTCTCTGTGGCTTCCCCGGGCTTTGTGTGCAGCGCTCTGGAATCTGTAGACGAAACAGCCCCGAAGGCTGCGCAGACAGCACGGCTCCAGCATGTTCTCACACTCCTCAGTCGGGGAGTCAGATGGCCTCACATGCTCCTCATTCTTGCAGTCATGAAACATACCACGTGTCCAAGACGAGGGGGAGCCGTGAGGATCCAACCCCAGAGGAATGTGCTCCCCGGCATCCTGGCATCGAAGACGGAAGGATGGGCCGGAGAGAGTGGTGACGTCAAGCAGGGAGGGATAAGTGTTCTCCAAGGTGGAAGAGCTTGAGTAGCAGTTTCCTGGAGAAGCTGACCTGGAGCTGTGTCCTGAGAGATGGGCTGTTGTTGACCTGCAGGGAAGGAGTGGCGCTACAGCAGGCAGGGCCAGGCCAAGCAAAAGCATGGAGCCAGGAGGCCGCCTGGTGTGTGCAGGGAACAGCAGGTGTCTCCGGAACTCTGGACTGTGTGCATATTGGGTGGCTGGAGAATCAGCAGACAGTGGCTTGGCCCAGAAACCGCACTTGCGAATGCTTCTTACTACTTTGAGTTGACCAGCTTAAGGTGTGCACCGGGGTGATGATGGGCCCATGGTACAATCCTGGTCATCCATGTAGGAGATCAGGGTTTGATTTCTGGCTCAGTGTACCTCATGCACAGCTTGTGGAAGCTGTGTGTGACGCTGATGTTAAATACATTTGAGCTGAGCTTCCAGACTAAGAAAGACTGCAAGAAGCTCAGCTGAGCTTCCAGACTAAGAGGGACTAGCAAACAGGCCTGCTGACCTTCTGGAAATCAGCCATTGTTAAAAAGATGGCTCACACAGTCCAGTCGACAAGCCGCCTTGGGGATGGCATGGGCCGGGCAGGGGTTTGTTCTGCTGTCCACTGGGTTGCCATGAGTCCAGGACCAATGGAACAGTAGACCACAACCCGCCAGCAAGTCATGCATCCCCTCATGGGCATCTTCTCCCAGTTGCGATTGGTTCTCTCCTTGGCTGGAATGAAGCCTGGGGTCTCTTTTGGGTTATTGTCTAAATCCGAGGAAACACCATCAAAGTCGGGACCCCTTTCATCTTCTGCCCCCCGCCACACACACAGCAGGATTCCAAAAGATATGTCTCAGAAACTCTGCTGGGGGACTCTCTGCGGCTGTTGCCTCCTGCATTGGAGGCTGGGGTGGGGTGAGGTGTGAGGGAGAGCGATATGGGCCTCGTAGACATGGCTGCAGCCAGGATGGAAGCTATCAAATTCTTCATCACGTTGATCTCAACATGCCTCAACAGAGCTCAATCGGCGTGCCTCTTAACACGGGTCCCGCCCCAGTTCCAGTCGATTTAAGAGCATCTCATGTCTTTGTCCCGCTGTCCCCAGCATGCGTCTCAGTCATTGTGCTCCCATCCCATTGCCATTTCCCTGACTCTGACCTGCAGCGAGAAACCAGCGCAGCCACCAGCCACTCTAGCCCATTGTTGGCAGGTGCCGGGAAAAGTTGAATAAGGTTGATACTAGGCAAGTCCATTGAACACCTGTTGTAACAAGCCATTTGATTTTAATGAACTGAGGGGTTTTAATCAGGTTGACGCTATGTTTATCATGAAAGAGTTCCTTTCTAAACTTACCAAAAAAATTAAAAAGGTTGTTCTTGTCCAGGAGAATGACAGAAATACAAAGGGCCAGATTCCTGCCTTGAGAATGTTTTCCTGAAGCCGCATGGCCGGCACCTTATGTGCGGTAGATGGGTCATGAAGCCCAAAGGCTCAAGCTCTCCCCTGCCGAACAAGAGGACCCTCGCTGGTGGTTGATTAACTCGTGGGCAGACCAACTGTGGAACTCAGCAAGGGATGTAGTCAAATGCATGATCAGGCTTGTCAAGTGAGAGAGTTATCTCAAAATTGGTTTGATGGTGGTAACGATGATGACGTCACTAGCTGCCTGGTCAGCCTCAAGTCCTGGCCACCTTCATATACAGCAGAGCAGAATGCTGTCTGCTCCTCACTGTCACTGACATGTTCGCCATCATCCTTAGGGCTGTTGTGTCAATCAACCTACCGTGCATGTCCTCGTCCCCAAACAAGGTGACCCCCTCCAGCAACTGGTCCCTCCTGATGAAATGCTCACAGCGAGTGGGGCTTACGGTGGTCTGGGGTGATCCCTTGAGTGTTCATGGCAGAATGTTCAGAAACCAATCACCGGACCTTTTTTTGAGTCTGTCTCAGATCGAAGGTGCTGTTGAAATCAGGTCACCGTGGGTAACCTTTCTGGCACCATAGCAGCCTGCAAACCACCAGTTTGAGACCCTGACAGACACCATTAACTTTCCCTGATAATAAGAAAAAGGATTGTTCAAAAGTGCCAATTCACAAATTTTCTCTCAAATAAGAGACATGCTCCCTGCAGGTGATGCTGCCCCCCCCCCCCCCGATTGTCCAATTGTTAGCCTTTGGTGGTGATGTTGGTGGGTGACCCCAGCGATGAGACAGACACTCATGCACCGAATCCCACCCAGGGCTGAGTTTGTTGTTGATGTAGGAAGGCCGAGGTTCTGGTGCTGGGGAAGGATTCTGGTCATACTTCCTCTCCAGGTGGATATCTTAGCAGGAGCCACCTCTACTAGCAGGCGGCCATACATCTCTTCCTAGTTTATATGGGGGACAGCATTCCAGGCGAGCAGCCAGGGGAATGGGGGTCTGTGTTATACAAGGCTTTGGCACCCCGAGGAGACCTGTGTGTGGAGATGCCTATTCTGTACACACACGTCCCCCAGGCTTGTCTTATCCTCAGTTCTCCTGGCAGCAGAGCTTCAGACTAAGGCGCTGGGCAGGTGGTTGACTCGAGAGTGGTTCCAGGGTGCGGAGGTGCGGAATGGAAAATGGGGAGTGTGCACGAGGAAAGAAGAGCCAAGGAATATAAGGGTGTGTTAGGGACGGGGCCACTGTGCAGGCGACCGGAGCTCCATCACAAGAAACCTTCTGAGGAGTCTCAGGACACACCGCTCAGAAATGTCTGCACACGTGATGCAGAAGGAGGTGCTTGCACCCAACATCCACCAAGGACTGGCCAAGGCTGGCCTCTAGGCTCTAGGTCACCTACAGCCCTTGGAAGCACCTGGATCTCCTTGGTACCACACCCCAGGGCAGAAAGTGAGAGGTTTGAGCTACAGGGCAGGGGAGGCTGCTCCAGATGAAGCTGGACCAGCAGAGCAGTGTCAGGAGCAGGATGCTGGCACAGAAGATTGCAGGGGTGCACAGGTAGAGTGTGACAATGTAGCCACTCACCAATGTAGCCACTGTAGATTTGTGGGTTGATTGTATGATTTTACCTACATCTTGTCTCGGTCCAGGAAAGCAAGTGGAAAACAACACATGCTGGAGAAGGTGATGAGAGATTGGAACGCTTATGGACTGCGGGAGGGCTTGTCTACGTGTACGTACAACCATCGTGGAAAGCAATAGGGCACTACTGAAAATGGCGTACGACTCAGCAGTCTCAAAGAAATAAGAGACTCAACATGAACAAATGTATGATCGTCTATGTCCATTGCAGCGCAGTTCATAATAGCAAGAAACAGCCCAAATGCCCCTCAGGAGAATGGATAAAGAAATGCTGGTAGATACACATAATGGAATATTATGCGCCCCTAAAAACAAAAACAGGGACAGAACCATGGAATGCCTGATGACACGGAGGGACTTGGAAACCACTATGCGGAGCGCAGTTAGTCCATCGCGAAAGGACAAATATTGCATGAGACCACAACAATGGGATAAACCCCAAGACAAAGGCAGGCTTCTGTTCTGGGTCATGTCATCTTTTCGTCGGGTCTCCAACTCTGAGCTAGTGTGCCTGCCTAGAGCCCACAGACCATGTTATCGCTCCCTTATTTGTGCTTCTTAAAAGCCGCTTTGGCAGGGAAGGCTCACATCAGCTGGAATACGTGTCTCAAGAAAGGGGGGGAAAGGAGAAGACCAATCAGTTCCCATCATACAACATTGTTCTCCACTCACCCCAAATCAAGAGGACTCATACAGAGTGATGAGGGAACTTCAATAGAAATTCGAAGTCAAGAGATGGCATGGGGGTGGGGGACGTGTCTGTCTCAGAGGGAGCAATTACACTCCTGTTGGTGACTAAACCGGGTGGGACAACTTACCTGTGGGAGAAATGTGTAACATTACTTATACCAACCCTCAAGGGAAGACTATGCTTGATATTTTGTTCCTAATTGGACGCTTTTTACCTAGTGTCTATGCAGCCCTTGCTGACCAGGCTGCGTACTCTAGACAACTGGGACTGGACCGTCTTTTTGAGGTGCACAATCTCCTTCATAGGCCACCTTAGAAAGGTCCAATTTAGAAACCTCACTAAGTGACCTGGATTTGACCTTAAACCCAGTTTTGAAGGAACTCCCATGGACTTGAAGGAGAAGGCTGTTATCCAAGGTTCTGGATTTTTTGGTCTTTGGCTCAGATATCTTGCTCGAAGTGCCCGATGAATGGCGACTCAGGATTGCCACATAGTTACAGTGTGCACAGTCTCTGTTTTTTATGGCATGTGGTAGTCTAGCAGGCATGGTTCTGCTTTTGTGAATGAGCTTTACTGAAAGTTTTCCCATCTCCCACCTTCATCGTCTGTGTAGGTCGTGTTCAGTCACTCAACTTCTTCTCTGAACAAATCAACAATGCATGCACTTTGGTCTAAAACCCATCCTATACATGTTTGCTTTCTTTTTCTCCACAGTGTTTTAAATTCCATACTGTTGGCTAAGTTAATGATGTTACCCATGGAGTCACCAGGGAAGAAGCACACCAACATGTGAGATCCAAGGATTGCAAATAATAAAACCCCAATCCAAAGGAGGGAACGGCGTTGGAGCTTAAATTGTGAACACCCAGTTTGCAGAAGGCAGGCTCACGTTTTTGCTAGGAGCTTTGTAGCTTTATGAGATGTACCCTGGATTGTGCTAGATTCTCTAGGCTATCTGTGTAGTACCAAGAGATATTGGTAGTCAGCTCGTTATTTTATCTCATGGTCATACATGGAGACACAATCTCACTGATTGATAACTTTTGGAGACCTGTCAAAGTCCCAACCAAGTCCCCCATGCTCACGTCAGCATCTGCTCGTGGGCTGGTGGGTGGGTGGACCCAGGAGGGGAGCAGGTTAACATGTGCCTGGCATTCCTTTCAGGTGATGCTGCTTAGATAATCTCAGGCCACATGTGCCTCTTGACCTGTATAGGGTCACTGCACTGTTGAGCCCTGACTTATGTTAAATGCCTCTGTTGACACTTCTCTGAAATGAATGGGCTTTTTATTTCCCTGGTGGTTGCTGGCTTTGGGGGGTGGGGGGGGGCTGCCCGGTCATTAAAATGATGTTCACCTGAATGTGGCAGGATGACACACGGGACTCACAGTTAGCTGTTGTTGTTCCCAGGGCTGCTCTCACGGTTTGTCCCCAACAACGTTCTTTTGATTTTATTACGTTGCCCTTTCAAAGAAGAATGGACACCACCGGGGTGTGCGCTAAGTTTCACTGGTGTGTCCTTCTCTCTTCCCTCTCACACCTCCAAGTGAGGGTGGTGGGGAGGCCCTGGGCTTCATGAGCCAGCCAGGCATGGCACTGTCTTCTCTACTGTTGCACCTGAACGGGAGAGGTGAGCAATGGTCATTGGTGTGTGCGTTCAGGAAGCAAGTGCACCTTGGGGCAAGAGCACTGGCGTTGGAGTCATTTTTGTCGTGTTGTTAGGTGCTCGCTCATAGCAACTCCATGCACAGCAGAATGAAACACTGCCCAGTCCTGCGCCATCCTCTCAGATGTCCCTAGGCCTGAGCCCGTGGATGTAGCCCCTGTGTCCATCCATCTCGTTGAAGGCCTTCCTCTAGTTTGCTGCCCTTCCACTTTACCAAGCATGATGTCCTTCTCCAGGGACTGGTCTTTCCTGCCAATATGTCCGAATTATATAAGATGAAGTTTTGCCCTCCTTGCCTCTAAGGAGCCCTCCGACCTTACTTCTTCCAAAGCTGATATTTGTCCTTTGAGCAGTCCATGGTACTTTCAATATTCTTCTCCAGCTCCACAAGTCAAGTGCAAGAATCATTAGGAAGCATCGGAGTTTTCCTTCGATGACAGCTTTTCACATCACACATGTGCTGGCATTTACAGCTTTTACTGTGTTATTATCAAGACATACCTGATGTAGGTATGCTTGTGTGCATCTGTGCACATACATGTCTTTATTACTTTTGCCTCACTTTGAAGTAGACACTGTTGCCCTGACTTGTTTTCAGATCCAACTGGTTGAGAGACCGCTTCTTCATTTTCTATATTTCTGCACCTCGAAGGTGGGATCCGATACCACTCTGTCAGAAGAAGAGCGAAGACATAATGGAAGGAGTGGAGACTTGAAGTATAAACCAGGTGGCCCAGATGCTGCTTGCTGAGAGCCAGGACTACAACTCACCATGAAACAAACAAAAAACCAAAAATCCTGACCATTGAGCCGATAGACAACATCACGATCATTCGAGAAAAGATGGAAGTTCCTGGAATACTCAGTCAATACTCAGGGAAGCAGCGGTCAGGAAATACAACAACAATTGGGCAAATCTGCTGCACAAGACTTTTTGAAGGATTGAAGAGCCTGGATGTCACTTTGAGGACTAACGGTGTGCGTGACTCGAGCCAAGGTCATTTCAATTGGCTCACGTCTGCGTGATAGTCGGACAATGGCTAAGGATTAGGATGTGAGCAAAGATCATTGAAAGTACCCCGGCTGCCGGAAAACCCGACAGATCTTTCTCAGAAGAAGCACAGCCAGAATGCATCTTAGAAGCAGGGCTGGTTAGAGTTTATCCTCACGTACTTTGGACTGTCTGGAGAGACCAATGTCTAAGGAAGGACATCCTGCTTGGTCAAGCAGAGGCTCAGCAGTGAGATGCATGGGCTTCGGTCTCTCACCTTTTGGTTATCGGTGCAGCAGGTACTGACTGTTGGCACCAATGGTAGCAAATGGGAACTAGCTGCTGACCAGTTTTGCTTTGATGTCTGGTGAAACTGCCTTTGATGAAAGCAGCCATCATTTGCATGTCAACTGCGTGCTCGAGCCTTCCCGAGTAGGAGTAGGTGCGCCATGGCTCCCAGGGATCTTGTTTTCATTATTGACTTGCTTAGCAGAACCATTGCTGCGAGAGTACAAAGGCAGGCTTCAATGCAGCCCCAAACAAATTATTATACGTCTGGAATGAGTGGAATCTGAAAGAATGGGGTTTTATTTTACTTTGCCCTCGAGGTTTCTCTGAAGCATTGGGAAAGGAAAAATAAATATTTGCTTTCTTTCACAAACACACCACTTTCATTGTGTTCAAAGTGGATTGAAAAACAAGTCAATAAAAGGGCCCCATGGTACAAGGGGATCCTTTCTGTTGTTAATTTTACTGTTCAAGGCACTTAGCTTCTAAGAGTCCTTCCCCCTCCCACCAATACTTGGCTCATTTATTTCTGAACTCTTCAGCTTATAAACTTAACTGGAAACGCCATTGTCTTTGTTATTAACTTCATGTTTGTTTTCCCAACGCTCTGAGTCATGGGTTTTGTGTGTGGTGTGTGTACTCGAAGTCATCACTGGCGAGGTGATCCACATGTCGAGGATGGCACACGTGGCTGTCATGCAGACACGCATCTATTGCTCCAGTGCAAACAGCTGCTCCTGCTCTCTCCCCCCCTCGTCCCACCGGCCCCCCCATCTGTTAAACAGGTCCCATGTGCTCTCGTGCTTGGCATGCAAGGGGACGTTGGTTCCCTTCCTGCCTGGCATGCCTTTCTCCATCTTTGGTAACGTCTTCCTACCTTCTCTGCAGCCTCAGAGCTACTGCCAGTGGAAGTGCCGGGCCCACTCTTGGCCAAGATTTGGGCGCTCCATCAAGCTTTGCCAGTCAGAGCTCTCTGCCTGGGATCTGCAGATGGGCAAGTGGAATGGGGACAGTTCTAGTTGATTCCGGGTTGGCTTGTTAGTTTGGAGGGTTCGTGAGAATCTCAATAGTGCACTTTTGGTTAGATATACACTCACTTTTATTTTTTAACATGATCATTTATTTGCTTAATAAACACGTTTTCCATGTCTAGAGCCACGTTAGAAATCAAGACCCAATTCAGCAAGTCTCATTCTTCAGAGAACATCATCTCCACGAGGCTGGCCCGAAGACCCGCCGAGTCTACCAGGTGGCTCAGGTGTTCCGCCTTCAAGTAGTGATGGCGCTGTAGTTACTTTCAACCGTTTTCTGAAGTCATGATTTGGATCTTTCTGATCGAGTTTTTCTCCTACTTGGCCATCGATGAACCCACAACCTTCATTAATAAGCTTCAGACTCTCTAGAACAACTAGTAAAGTCAGCTGGCCATCAAGGCACCAGCTTGTCCCTCCTTAGAACTCGCAAAGTGAGCGGAAATGGTCTTCCCAGCGTGCTGCGTTACAGCCTGGTTGAAAGTGGACACATGCACTCACACACAGGGGACCGTCAGGAGAAAGTGCCTTGGACTACCAGAAGGGTCCGCCGCTGACCCACTGGGGGGGGGGGGGACCCACGTGGTCCAGCCGATTCTTCTTGACAGTTGCCTCTCAAGACTTTGTTTCCTGTTGATCTACTTCCTGGAGGCCCTCTGGCTCTTTCCTTTCCCACCCCTGGCATTTCATCCTGGTCTTCAGTTCTCTGTCGCCCTCTAAGTCTCCCCAATGCTTTCTCTGTTTGCTCAACTGAGCTCCTGTTGGCCTCTACCACTTGGGGAGGGCAGCGCTACCTACCTCTGTGTGCTCATTGGCAAGTGCACACATTCGACTCATTAGCATTTCGGTGGGACGGAGCCTTACAGATGAACTCCAGGAGCCTTCTAGTGAGACCTGAAAGGTTGCCGCCGGGCGCTTTCGTGGCATTATAATTGCACACACATTGAAAATGATGAAAAGAACCAGGAGCCAGAGATGGAAGGTGCCCATCCCCACCTCGTTCATACTCACCTGGTTGTAATAGTTAGAGCGAAGAGAGTCTTCTTCCTTGTAGATTTCTAGACTAGGCAACTTGATTAGCATTTCTACGTGCTTATTCCATGGGCATCTCAGGTTCAAAGTGTCCAAAACAAGACTCCTAATTTTCTCCCTGCTTGCTCCCCAGGGAGCCGAACAGAAGAGAGTTCAGAATAAGAAGCAAGTCCTCATTTTCACTTTGCTCCAACTTCTCTCCTGGCATCTTTAGTAGAAAGATGACATGTAACAGAATGATTTAGGAGCATATTTTTCTGGGAGCTTCTACACAGCTTTGATCTATCTATCTATCATCTCTCTCTCTCTCTCTCTCTCTCTCTCTCTCTCTAATCTATCTAATCTGTCATCTTCCTTCCCTCTTCCTTTTCTTTCCATCCATTCGTCCATCCATAGGTCCATCCATCCATCATGTTCTTCATTATGATCACATTATTACATTGGGTAAATAGAGAAGGGAAAAAGTAGTACCTAACACTCTCAAACAAACCCTGCTCATACTTGGGTGTGTTTCCTTTCCTGTAGTTTTACTGTGTTGTTAGTATTAGAGATGCGCGTTTCAGAAGCCCTGGTAGTGCTGTCAGGGAAGTGCTGGACTACTAGCTGCAAGGTCCTTGGTTTGAACCCAGCCACTGCTTCAAGGGAGAAAGCCGAGGTTCTCTGACTTCTTAAAGGTTCACACCCTGGATTACTCTAAAGGGTCCCTATGGGCCTGAACTGACTCAACTGGCGGTGAGTTTGTTGTTTGAGTTTATATGTACCTTTGATCAATAGTAGTTCCGTGTACTTTTAATCTTTCCTGGCCCTTAATCTTATATATTAAGCTGTCTCTGTATGGAATACCAGCTTGATGACCATCTTCCCAAAGGTTGGGTGTCCTCCTCTTAAGTGGCAATCATAGGGTCACCTGCCTGCTCACTCTCTGCACTTGCAGCCAGCTCAAGTACACCAGGAGCAGACGGATGTTAAACCTGCACTTGCCCCGCTAGGGGAAGAATTATCTGCAGCTATGGGAAACAGTGCCCCTATCTCCGAGACCTGCCCGGCGGAGGGTTTACCAGCGTTTGCAGTTCATGTGATTCTTTTGTTCCTAAAGGCAGGCCTGCTCAGATAGAATTGCTTATCACAGCGCAAATATCGCCAGTGTCAGAGCACTGGGAACCTAGTAAAATCTAAATCGGGCGCTCGCTCACCAGCATTTGAAAGGACAATGGGTATTTTTGTCTCTCACGTTGCTCTCCGCCCCCAGGCTCGGTGGGCAGTGAGGCATTTGGACGTGATTTCTCCCTCTGGGTTTCTGTGGGGGGACCTTTTCGGTCTCTGTCCCTGTGGATTCGTTGTCCTCCTTCACCGTCCCCCCATGCCACCCCTTCCAGCAGAAAGCGGTTGTGTTTGGGTTTCCACTCCTGGAGGGCCATCGCTGGCCTGAACTGTTTCCATTTATTTTATTTAGCAAATTACAAAGCCATTTCCAGTTATATTTGGTTTTGCAATTCCGTCTTTCCTCCGTTTCACAGAAACCATAAAACCCACATTGTCTAAAAACGCTGCGTCGAGTGAACTGGATTCAGCCCTCCTTGGAGAGCAGCGGAGGCTGGAGGCAGCCTGTATTATAAACACTTCCTGGGGGACCGTCTCTTTCTCAGAATTGGTTTTTGTCAAAGGCTGCTGGCCGGTTGTGCCACCTCTTCTGGGGTCCGTGACCTGAGCGCCTACTTGGACTGGGCTCTGCACGTGATGCCAGCATTTGTCTACATGCGTCAACGCCCCTCTCCTCTCAGCTCCCCGGCCTCTCCTCCTGCTGGTTCAGGCCTTGCCGTTATTTTTGAAGGACTGAAGCCATCGGGGGAGGCGGGGGCGGGCAGGCAACAACCAAGAATGTGGGTTTCAGAGTGAACATTTCGAATGTTAAACGTGGTGGTTTCCTGTCCCAGGAACACAGGCCAGCGGGACCCACGGTGCTGTGAGACGTGGAACTCTTCTTTCCCGTTAGAGTCAACGTCCCGGTCCCTGTCCGTGCAACTCTGGGTCTTCTCCTCACAGGCTTCATCAATCCTCCCCACGCTTGATTTTCGCTGACCTTTCCTTTTTCAGTGGGAAGAAAACGGAGCGCAAAGGGTGGGTTTTCTGCCAGGTTGTCCTTCCTGCTTGCCCCGCCTTTCACCGCAGACTGGGATAGATGGAGCTCAGAGGGAAGGCTTGCTCATGGCGGCCTGGCTGGGTAGGTGCTCACACTTTCAATCAGTGGTTCTCCACCTTCCTCAGGCTGCCACCCTTTCATACAGCTCCTCGTGTGGTGGGGACCCCCAACCATAAAATTACTTTCACTGCTACTTCATCACCGTCCTTTTGCTATTGTTATGAATCGTCGTGTAAATGTCTGATATGCAGGATGTCTTTTCATTGTTACAAATTGAACATAATGAAAACATAGTGATTCATCACAAAACAATATGTAATTCCAGATTGTGAAATATTTATTTTTAATGACAAATCAGTGAAATGTTGTCTTGAAGCATGATGCGGCATGGGTAACCGTCTTCATGCTGGGTACTCATAAGTGGGCGTATCTGCATGTGGACAGATCCGCCTGGAGGTAGATAGAGGAGCGGTGTCTTGGTTCCTCAGACCATCAGAAATATATGTTTTCTGATGGTCTTAGGTGACCCAGGTGAAAGGGTCGTTCTACCCCCAAAAGGGTCACAACCCGTAGGTTGAGAAGCGCTGCTCTAAATGCCGTTGGAGAAAACCCTACTGTGACCGTGTGGAATGACAGGGGAGTCCCTGGGATACTAACTGAGAGCTTGGAGGCTGATGATGCTCAGTTCGGAGGTGATTCAAAGGACAGACCTGGTGGTCCTCTTCTTACGGGGCCACACCTGGGACGTCCTGTCTGTGGAAGGCTCTGCTGCAAAGTTGAAGTCCCCTCAAGGGCAGGTGGTTTGGTGTTGGTCGGTTGGCCAAACCAAACATCCTTGTAGTCTCGACCCGGGACTTGGGGGAGAAGTAGGGGAGAATCTGAACCTTGCTCCCCCCTACAGAGACCACACACATCGTCATCTGCCATGTCGCCCATCACCCCTCCTGCACTCCCCAGATTCAGGGAGGGAAGGAAGAGAAGACGGAAAAATGTGGAGTGAGCATTCTAGTCACAATGCCGATAGGAGTCAGAAAAGCTGTCCATTTCTACTGGGATTTTATTTCGTGTTTATATGTATTGAACAGGGGATTTACATTTCAGACCATCGACTCTGCGTTGAACAGTTCAAATCACTCATCAACTGTGCCCCTCCCCCTCCCGTATTTGACTCTATGCCCCCCACCCTTTGATGTCTCTTTTCCCTCTTGTGGTCCTCCATCCTCCTTTCACCTAAGTCAACGCCTGTCAGCCCCTAGTCCATTGTTTCATCTCCCCACTCCCCCACGCCCTTGCCTTTCCTCTCTTGGGAGCCTCCGAAGTCAGTTCTCCTGGGTGTTCAGGGTTTAACCTTACAGCAGTGGTCCTCCTACAATATCTGTCCCTCTGCGAGTAATGAACTTCACTCAGCATAACGAACTCCACTTCACTCGGGTCCCCAGGCGCATCCACATCACAGGCTGCTTGGACATTGTTCATCATTGTTGCTTACGGATGCGCAGTCTTCCATTGTGTGTACAGACCAGACTATCTGTCCTTCTACTGGTAGGTATTTGGGCTGTTACCAATTTCTGATTGTTGTGAATAGTGCGACAACGAACATGGGAGTGCACATGTCTGATAGTGCTCTGTCTCTTGTTGCTGGGTCACATGGCATTTTTATGTCCTGTTGTTGGAGATTGCACCATATCACTTTCCAAACGATTGTAGACGTCGACAGTCCCACCAGCAGTGCAGGAGGGTTTCCATCTCTCAGCAGCCTCCCGGCCTTTGTTATCTTCTGCTTGTTGGTTTAATTGGGCTGCCATTGTCGGCATAAGGTGCTATCTCACCGTTACTTTGATTTGCCTCTGCAAGATGACGAATCATGGTGAGCACAGTCCCATGTTGGTTAACCTTTGGATGGCATTTTTGGTGAACTATTTGCTCATGTCTTTTGTCCACTTTTTAATTGGGTTATCGGATTATTATTATTATTTTAACCTTACAGTTTTGTATAGATTTTAGAGATTAGTCCCTTGTCTGTTTTGTCATTGCTAAATATTTTCTTCCCCAGTCATGGATTCTTGTTTCGCTCTTTTGATTTCTTTTTTGATGTACATAAGTGTCTTATCTTTAGTAGGTCCCAGTCTTCTATTTTGTCTTCTACTTAGTGTGCTTCCTTCCTTACACTTGAAAGTATGCTTATGCCCTGAAATAGGGCCCTTAAGTTTGTTGTTATTTTCTCATTGATGATCTTTATGGTCCTGGGAATTCATATTTCAGTCTTTAATCTATCTTGAGTTTGCTTTTGTATATGGGGTGAGGTACGGGTCCTGATCCATGCTTCTGAAATGGAGATCCAGTTTTCCCAGCACCATTTGTTGAAGAGACTATGTCTATCCCATTTCGTGTGTTTGGGTTCTTTGTTGAGGATTAGTTGTCTGTAGGTGGATGAATTTATTTCTGGGTTCGATAGGCTGTTCCATTTGCTTATTCACCAATCACTGTACCAGTGCCAGGCTGTTTGTGTCCAGTGGCTGTGTAAGCAGTTTGGGATCCAGTAGTGAGAGCCCTCTGAGTTTGTTCTTCTTATTAAGGCATTCTGTAGTTGACCTGAGCCTCGTCCCTCTCTCTTGGGATTTCAGATGAGAAATGTGATCACTTTTTGGAGGCAACTTCAGGGTCTGAGTAGTCCACCCCAGGCACGCTTACATTTTTTTTTTCATCACGTCCTCTGTGTTAGTCTGGGTTGACTAGAGAAACAAATTCATGGGCACTCATATATATGTAAGAGAGAACTTTATATAAAAGATCAATGGTACATTAAGATAACACCCCAACCCAGTGCAGATCAAGTCCTTAAGTCTGATATTAGCCCATATGGCGATACTAGTCCATAAATTCCTCTTCAGACTCACGCAGCCATGCAAAGACACTGAATGCAGGAAGATCACGGGCCAGTGGGTGAAAAGTCTTGTGGATCCAGTGAAAGTGGAAGCATCTCAACGCTGGCGTGGGTTGCCATGTGGCTCCTCCAGCTCTAGGGCTCTATCAGTGTAACTTCATGTGGCTTGTCCACAGCACTGTCTCACAGGGAGTGTCTGTGTCCCGTCTCCAGTGAGCTATTTATGTCCTTCATGCCTCCAAATGAGGTCATCAAACTGCGACCCGATTGACAGGTTAGACTCCACCCCTTTGCAAGTTGACAGATTACGTAACTTCCACAGCCTCACTGTACAGCACTCTAACTATTTCTTCACAAGCCTACCTCACCCATGACACCGTGAATGTGTCTGGATCAGTATGTTTAAAATAAAATTGTGGTAAATATATATGTAGTGGAATGGTTGCCATTTCAACATTTTTCATATGTACAATTCAATGATGTTAAGTTTGTTCATCAAATACTTAAACATTTTTTAATTGTGATTGGGTGAGAATTCATAGGGCAACTTGATTTTCTGCTCAACAATGCAGGCACTTTTCGCTCTGTGGCATTCATTGACAACCCCACAGTGTAAATGGATTCTTCCCACTTTCCTTATTCCCACTCACCCATCTTTTATGCTCCTTGCTGCTTTCGGGACTTTGTTCTTGGGCCAGTGCTGCCCCTTTGGTCTTGCATAGACAGCTGAGTGTTCTAAGGTGTACATCCCTCCCTGGTGCTGATCGTTCACCTTCCTGGAGAACAACTGTTTGACTGAATGTGGAGTCATGGGAGAGAGTTCATTTCCAACTTGAAGGGTGTCTAAGAACAATCGTCTCAGGGGTTTACCAGTCTCTATCAGACCTGTAAGTCTGGTCTCCTCCTGCTGTTTTGAGTTGTGTTCCACATATTTTCCCCCATTCTCTCCAGAACTTCCTACTATGATCCCTTTCAGAGCAGTCAGCAGGGGGTGGTCAGGCATCGTCTAGTTCCATCTAGTTCTTAGGGTCATGGAGGCTGGGATTCACTTGTCTTTGGGACTAATTGTTTCCACATGTCTTAAATTTTTTTTTCACTCTTCTATGTCCTGGGTAGGGTGAGGTCAATAGTTTCATCTTGGATTGCCGCTGGCAAGTTTTTAAGATACCAATTGCTACTCAAGCAAAGTAGCCTGTAGAACATTGTCTTACTCTCTCTGTGGATTGCATTGTGCCAGTTGATGCTAGTGTCTCCTGAGACTGGTTCCAACCCCCAAGCCCAGTAGCTCCTTCAGTAAACAAGTCATTGCTAAGAACCTCTCAATGACACTTTACCAAGAGCGGAAGCTGAGGCTCTGAAGTTTGACTTGAGGAGGTTGAGAGATACTTAAGGGCCCCTCTTTCCCAGCACCCCCATTTAGAGTTTCCTGTGCCCATGGTAAATTGCCACACACTGGGGGACTTGAAACAGCAGCGGTTTATTCTTGCACAGTCTGGAGGCCAGAAGTCTGAAAGATATTGGCGGTGATGTTCTCCCTTTCAAGGCTCTAGAGGAGTGTTATGTGTTGAACTGTGTCCTCCGAGATGTGTGTGATTAATCTTAACCTCTGGCCTGCAGTTATCACCTCATTTGGGGGTGAGTTGTCTGTGTTGTGTTAACAAAGCAGGGTTCACACAGGGTGTGTCCTGCGTCAGTCTCTCCTGAGATGGAAAAGGGATTAAGAAGCAAGCTAGGAAGCAGAGATGGGAAGAGAGATGCCATAGGGCATGAAGACACCTTTTCTCCCACTCTATCCAGAATCTCTTCCTATGATCCCTTTCAGAGCAGTCAGCAGGGGTGGTCGGGCACTGTCTAGTCCTTCTGGTGTCAGGGTCATGGAAGTTGGGATTCACTCATCTTTTGGACCATGGAGCCAAATCCCAGAAGAGACAAAGACCTTTCCTGAGAACCAACAGAAAAAGGAGGAGTTTCCCTTGAGCCAGTGCCCTGATTTCCAACTTCTAGCCTCTGAAACTGTGAGAAAATCACATTTCTGTGTGTTAAAAGCCACAAAGCCACCGTATTTGTGGCTTGCGGTTCCAGCTGTCACTAGCCGTGCAGAAGGTGGTGGGTTGAGAGCAGGAGTCTGAATTTCCAAGGTTGACGATTCTACCCTGTTGATGGACAAGGGCCAGCATTGCCTGGTCCTTCCAATTCCACCCTCCCTTCTATGCCTTCCCATCTGCAAAGAGAAGACAATGGCTTTTGTTTCCAATCTACACTGCTCGTTTTAATAAGGAACCTCTTCCCCCAAGGAACAGAGGCAAGCATCCGTGCTAGTTACTAACGATTTGTGAATGTTCATCTGGAAAACACCAACAACAACAACAACAACGACCTTATTCAACAGTTCATTCCTTAATACGGTGCTCGTTGCTGATGTAGTGACACTTTGGACGTGCCAGCTGTTGAACTGAAGCCCACGCCTAAGTGAAGGAAGGGCACGAGATGCTGGTGCTGCTGGTGTTAGTTGGCCCTGCCTCCTGGTGACCTTGCTTCAGGACTCGCCACCATCTTCATGATGGCCGTGGCTGTCAGGAGCCCAGGAGCCGGCTCCAACTGTGAGCTACCCGACGGACCACAGAAGGAAACACTGTCCCGTCTTGCCTCATCCCCGCAGCCAGGGCCTCGATCCATCTCGTCACAGGTCCTCTTTTTCATGTTCCCCCCCTCTTGCCCAGGCACTAGCCTCTCCTGACCACATAACCAAAGACAAGAGAAGTCTTGCCATCCCCACCTCCCAGGGGCATTCTGGCCAGACGGCGTCCAGAACCAATTGTATTGTGAGTGTGTTTGAATCCACTGTTGCCGCATCGGCCTGTTCCTTTGTGTTTGTTGACTCCGTCCTTTCCCAAACACGTCTGTCCGAGTTTAGCTTTTGTCCCTTCTTAACGGTGTGCCTGCATCAGACAGGGTTCTGCTGTGTGAGCCCTAATGTTTTCACTCGTTGATTTTGGCAAGTGAATCATCAGGCGATTCTTTCTAGTCTGCCTTGGTCTGAACGTTCTGCTGAAACCTGCCTGCCATGAATGGCTCTGCTGGTATTGGCAATCCTGGTGATGGAGCTTTCGCATCATAGCAACACACACCGGAGGACACACTGGCAGGGGCGTGGTGGGAAAGGACACCCCCTTTTCTTTCACGAAGACTGTTCTTATTCTTTGTTGAATCCTGGGGCCCTGTTAGCACTGACATCCTCACTGGAGCCAGATGCGAGGAGGAGTGGGGGGCAGGCTAGCTGCTTTGGAGAAGTTATTGCTTTTTGTTTGTTCCCCCATCACGTCTTATTGGCTTTTGTTTGCCTTAAGCCAAGGTCCAGCGGGGCTGAATCAACTGTTAAGTGGGTTCTGAAAGGTTTGGTTCACAAAGAATTCTCTAGAGCCACCTGGAGTCTGCAGTCGAAATGAAGAAACTTAAATCTACCATCTCACCCTCACGTAAGAGACAGGGATGGAAGCTCCTCCGTGTCTGAAGGAGCACGTAGGGCCGATTAGTGTCGGAAGAGGAGGTTCCACGTCTTGGCTCCCCTGCTAACTGGAGAGTGACCTCAGATATGCCACTTCAATTTTGTTGGGCTTCAGTTTCCTTATTTCACAAGGGTTTAAAAAAAACCTGTCAACTCATCTAGTTCTGAAACCCAACGCTTTCTGTGACTCTGATGCTAGTTTCTTGTTCTAAAATCAAGTTCTGGGATCCATATCTTGGCCCTCACTGCTTGTGAAACTAGCTTGGAAGACGGGAATTGATCATCTGCAAGGATACCCATCGTTCACCCTGCATCCACTGCGCTTCCCAGCAGACCAGAAACAGAATTCTCTGAGATTGCAGTTGGGAGTTCCAAGTTGTTTTCCATAGTGAACATTCAGGATATTGTCAGGGTCTTAGCTACCTCCATCTCTCCACCTGGATCTTTCATACCTGAGATGGCTTCCCTCAAGGCAGGAGTGATATAATAGCAAAAAAGATAGAGTTGTATTAACCATGCTGGATGCTGTCCTAGCTGCACTCCCCACCGTGGCTCGAGACAAGAGCGTGGCATTGTTTGTACAAACAAGAACAAGAGTGGGGTTCCCAGTCTAGTGCCTCTACTGGAAAGAGAGCCTCTTCTCCAAGCTGCACCCACGCCTCTTCATCATACGACATCACCTCAGGGTCTATGCTTCTATCCTGGGAGAAGGGGAGGGAGGGAGGGAGGGAGGGAGAGAGAGCGAGAGAGCAAGCTCCAAAGATGGTGCCCAACCCATCTGCAAAGGATGATGGGAAGGCAGCCTTCCAGAGTTGACCAGGAAGAAGAACTAGGTGTGCTGAGCATGTAACATGACCTCTGCCTCCACACATTGAAAAAGCCAAGGTCAAATGAATGCACCTTCCACACTCAACAATGCAGCTGGGCACATTTGAGCAGAAAACGGTCCGAAGACACGGAGGGACGTGTGCCTTGTATCATCCCTGACCACAGAAACGTTTGTTAGCCCAAGGCTCTGGCTCTCCATTTGCATTGCTTTCCGTTCTCCTGGGAATCAATGGGAAATCTTTTAGGTAGCTAATAGATTCTACTTTTCAAGGCCTAGAACCCCCTTTAAAAGGGAACCCAATCCTGTCTTAGGAGAAGATGCTAAGGGTAATAATCGTGAGACCAGACAACATCTATCAAGGTTGGCATGCACTTGGCAACTGTAGGGTAGCCCCGGGGTGGTAGTGGTCCCATGTCGGCCTGCTAACTGCAAGGCCAGTAGCTGGACACCACTCGCTGCTTCTCGGGAGGAAGGTGAGGTTTTCTCTTCCCATAAAGAGTTACTGTCTTAGAGACCCACAGGGGCAGCTCTACCATGTCCCATAGGGTCACTGGCACTGAGTTTGGGTTTTTTTTTAAATAGGCAGGCTTTAAAAAACAGTTGTGTGGTGTTGTTCTGGTGCATGGGAACTCTCTGGCTATGAGAGTTGTTGGTGCCATTGAGTCGCTTCCAATCCATAGCGACCCTATGCACAACGAACCAAACCCCACACGTTCCTGCGCCATCCCCACAATTATTTCCACGCCTGAGCCCGTTGTTGCAGCACTGCATCTCCTTTATGGCCCCCCTTTCTTCACAGCCCCTTTACTGTGCCAAACACGATGCCCTTGTCCAAGGAATGGCCTCTCGTGACAATATGCCCAAAGCATGCCAGATGCAGTCTTGCCATCCTTGCCTCTAAAGAGCACTCTGATCCTACCTCTCCCCAGATAAATTGGTGTGTCTTTTAGCAGTCCATGGTACTGTCAATATTCTTCTCCAGCATCACAATTCAAATGTTTCTATTCTTCTGTGATCTTCCTTATTCAGTGTCCAACTTTCACGAGCATATGAGGCAATGGAAAATACCATGGCTTGGGTGAAGCACAGCTTAGTCCTCAAAGTAACACCCTCGCTCTTCAGTACTCTAGAGAGGCCTTGTGCAGAAGATTCACCTACCGCAACACGTCTTTTGATCTCTTGACTGCTGCTTCCATGAGCATTGAGTGCGGATCCGAGCGAGACAAACTCCTTGACCACTTCAATCTTCTCCCCATTGATCGTGATGTTACCTCTTGGTCCAATTGTGAGGATTTGGGTCTTCTTGACATAGAGTCACAATCCACACTGCCAGCGGCTCAGGCTGGATTCAGAAGATGTTGGACAAGGTGATCAGAGTAGGGCTAGAGTAAAACCATAAGCTCCAATGACTGACATTTCAGAAGCAGATCTTTCTTCCCAAATATCTCAGGTGGCTTCGAACCATCCACCTTTTAATCAGTAGCCTAGAGCTTACTAGTTTGCATTACTCTGTGGCCCGGGCATCTATCCTGGGCTAGACATCCATAGGAAAATCCTCTAGCGTCTCTAAACAATGATACAGTATGTCGGTGAGGTTGTTTGGCTGGTAAGTCTTTTGCTAAATGGCTACATTTCTTGTGGACTGCTGTGAGATAGGGAACTATTGATGTGATTTCTTATCAACAATATCTGTTATCTTTCTGCTGCCTGCCCTCTCTTTAGCACAGTTTCAGTGATGATATTTCCATGGTTAAAATCTCATTAAAGCCCGTGTTTTGCTCAGGGTTCCACAATGCACCGAGAGCTGGCATCTGCCGGCCCAGAGTTCCTTTTGGGAATTTGATTTCATTAATACTTTACGGTGAGTGGCCTTTAATTAATGTTAAATGAAAATGGGATTCTAAAAATGTTCCAGAGGACTTTTTACTCGGATGTCAACATAATTTCCAGTGATTAATAAGCTCTAAATGACCATTGAGAGAGATGTCTCGAGTTCCATTTGGATCATAAGGCATTAACTAGAATGTGTTTATGATTTTAAAAAGGAGAGAGAGAGAGAGAGAGAGAGAGAGAGAGAGAGAGAGAGAGAGAGAGAGAGAGAGAGAGAGACCCTTGGGAGAATAACATAGCTGATCTCATCAGTAAGAAAGTAGCACTTCTGTTGAACAAGTGGTGTTTCCGGAACTTGTGGACACTCGTTCAAGACTGCTGGGGGTCTGCATGGTGGGGTTCAAGGGCTTCCTTTAAGGAGACCTGGAGCCACAGCCAGTGAAGTGTTGGACTGCTAACGGAGAGGTCAAGGGTTCAAACTGACCAGCCAATCCCTGGGAGTAAGCGGAAGCTGTCTGCTTGAGTAAAGATTTACAGCCTGGAAATTCCATGGGGCCCGTAGTTCTACTCTAGGCTCTGGGGGTGCCAGGGACGCCACCAGCGCCATCACAAGACACCTTGAGTGGCTTTTGCATTCATCTCTTTTCACTGCTTCCCACCTGCTCAGTGCACACAGGCACTCACCTCCGTGTGGACTCCACCTCCCTACCTCACCTTGAGCAGGCATCTGGGTAGATCATATGTCTCTAAGGGATCTGAATCTGGTCTCTCGAGGAACCTGGGTATCAGAGGGCCAGACAAGACCCCCCCCCCAACACACATACAAGGACCTTGACTGATGGTCCCTGAGGTGGCTGGGCAGCCTGGGGAGCACTTCCAGTTCATTGCACAGAGGGGTGGAGCAGGGCATGTCAATCCGGAGGAAATAAAACTCTTCCCCCAGCTGTCATTTTGTGTGACGGTGGCATCGGTGATCATCTCCTCTGGGTGGTGTGGGATGTACGGGGCAGGGGCCTTGTCCTCGGGGTATAGGGGACCCCTAGGAGTGGGGCAGGACTGGCTCAGGGCAGGATCTCAGCACCACTCCATGTTGGAGGGAAGGCTTCCTGTGGGTCCTGGCAAATCGGGTCTTAGAAGCTGCTGGTCAGTGGGTGCTGCCCGCTGGCTCTGTCTGGTAGTTTTAAGGTTACTGGGCTACCTGGGGGGGGTGACATTGAAGAGAGGGGCCTTGTTGCCAGGCTGCCCCTCACTTACTTTCACAGAACCCTCTGCAGGGACAGTCCCTGCTCAACCTCAGAGCCAGAGCAGAGAGCATCTCCGTGGCAACGGTGGGCTTAATTGACTGAATTTTCGAATGGGCCCTCCTGGAGTGGCCTTGTGACCATCACTGTGTTCTCTCAGGGCTGAGGGACAGGGGGTCTCTGATTTCCCTACCTTCCTGCGGACCACAGCCTCCACAACCTTTCTTCTCGCTCGTGCACGTGTGTGTGTGAGGGTATGTGCCTCTGGGTGTTTGGGTGTGTGCCTGTGTGCACAGGGCATTCGCACATATGAATGTTTCTTGTATGTGTGGCTGATAATTCTCTGCATGGGCGAGTCTGAAGGTCTATGAGGTTGGGTTTGTGCACGTGAGAGGGACTGTGGGCCCACAGGGGTGTAGCGGTGTGCACGTGGGTGTGTCTGACTATGGGATGTGGATGCCTTTGTGTATACAGGTACAGGTGTGTAAGAATGAGGGTGAGTCTGTGTACCATGAGAATGTGTGTGTGACTGTGTGTCTGTGGAATATTTATCAGTCAGTGGATGGGGATGGGGGTGTGTGTGTGGTTGTGTGCATACGTGTAGGTGTGGACACACTGGTATGTGCCTTGGTGTGAGCGTGTGTCTGTGAGGCTATGTGGCTAAGTGTGAGTGTGTGCCTGTGTATGCAGATATCGATTCCGACTCAAAGCAACCCTGTAGGACAAGGCAGAACTGCCGCTGTGGGTTTCCGAGGCTGCCAGTCTTCCCAGGAGCAGACAGCCCCCTCTTTCTCCCGAGGACCGGCTGGCCTTCTGGAGGCCAGCCAACTCGTTGCTCTGTCCACCCCTAGGACTCTTGTCTATCTGTGTGTGTGATGCGAGTGAAATTGTGTTCTTGTGTGTGAATGGGACTGCACGTCTGCGGCCGGTATGTGTGTGTATGTGTGTGTGTGTGTGTGATTACATGTGTCTTGTGCACATGGATGTGCATGTGTGAGAGACCATGCTTCTGTCTGTGAGTATAATCATGTGTTTGCAGGGCTGAATCGTCCGTAAGGACCAGCCTGCCTCTTCGTGCGCGAGGATGTCTCTGTGTGAGTGTCAGGAGTGTGAGTCGAGTGTGTGCTGGGGCCCCAGCACTGAAGTGGAGCAAGATGGCGGCCCCTCAGGGGTGCGGTACCCTGTGTCTCTGCGCACGCTGATAGCATCACTCTGGCTTCCCAAGTCTGGCAGCAGGAGACACAAAATTAAACACAGACGCTCTGGTGCCAAAACAAAATCGTGGAAAGATTTGAAGCCCCCGTTCCCTCAACGTACAGCCTATCAAACTGGGAACAAGCCCGGCTTTGTTTTCCTCCCTGCACCCAACGGGGGCTGAACAGTCTGGAGCCACGTTGGTTCTGATAGAAGGGCTTGCTCCACGCCAGGGAGCTGACAATTGCTGAAACCCAAAGCTGAGTAGAGACAGCCAGATGGGCCTGGGGGGCAGGGGGCGCGTAGATGATGAGAGGTGAAAAGGACATTCTCACTCCGAGCTAGGACTGGGGGTGGCCTGGTGGTCCCACTCTGGGAAGCAGAGGACGAGCAGGGACAGGGGCTGGGCTGGGAGGTGGTACCTATGACTAAGACGACACAAAGGAATGGGTTTCAGAGGAAAGTGCTGGCGGCCCAAGCCTTAATTTCATGGCCGGGGAGCAAAGGGCCAGTGAAGTGGCTTCCTGTGTGGTGGGGGCCCGGGCAGAGTGGGGGACACGTGGGCCTGACTCCTGGCCCGCGGCCTCTGCAGCCGAGGCCACCCAGGATGGTGAGGGACACTTTCTCCTGGATCGCCATGCGCCAAGGTCACTTCCCGAGAGCCAGCCCTCCTCCTTCCCTGCAGCGCTTCTTTCGCCCTGGTCTCCACCCCAACTTCCACCCAGGCTCCAGTTCTGCTTCCATTCTGCTTTCTGCACAACACCAGCCCAGGAGGCTTACACTGATGGAGACCAGCTCCTCCCGAGGGGTTGACCAGGGAGCCCACACCTGCTGACCCCAAGTCCCTTGTAGGATGGTGGAAAGGTATGAGTCTGTGTGTGTGTGAGTCTGTGTGTGTGAGAGGCTGTGTGTGTGTATGAGTCCGTGTGTTTGTGTGTGAAGGTGTGTCTGTGTGTGATGGTATGTGTCCATGTGTGAGGGTGCGTGTCCATGTGTGAGACTGTAAGTCTGTGTGTGAGGGTGTGAGTCTGTGTGTGAGGATGTGTCTCCATGTGTGAGTGCATGTGTCCGTGTGTCAGGGTGTGAGTCTGAGTGTGAAGGCGTGCATCTGTGTGAGGACATAGGAGGGATTTGTGGGAGGGTTTCACAAGATCTGAAGGAGGAGCAGATGCTGGTGGGCGACTTGGGGGGGTCCCTCAGCTGAGGGCCCCTCATATCTGGGTGAACTCCACTGTCACCCCATGAAGCAGAAGTAACCACGCCTTCACCAGGGCCCACTAAGACTAGATCCTGGGCTCTCGCCCCAGTGAGAATGGCCGTCAGACTAGGCCAATGGCCCACCCCTCATTCTGCTCCAACCCACCGCACCCAAAGGGGCTCCCCCTGTTTGGGCCACCTGCCCTCGGACTTTCCTCGGTCCACAGAGAAATGGCTGTGCCTCACTCAGACAGTGACCACTCAGCCCCTGGCCTGGTCACCATCGAGTCTGGCCCTCAGAGCTACAGCGCCATCTTTGCTGCCGAATGGCTGACGTCTCAGGTTCAAAGGTAACGCTTCTCTCTGTGGCTTTTGGCCCAGAAAGCGTTGGAGTCTGCGTCCTGTGTCTTGGAATCTGAGCCGACATGGGGTGCATTCAGAGAGGGGATGCTCTGCAGCTGTGGACGAGTGGGGCCAAACTGTACCAAGGAGCGATGTCCCGATACTGTCCTTCTGCCGTGAGCCTTGTTGAGTGGAGATGGCCAACTGGAGCGGCACACGGATTGTCTGACCCGTCGTGCCGAGCAAGGAGTGTGTGTGCACCCCATTGTCATGAATGCTCACCCAGGGAGCGTGGGCTTTGGGGACCTGTGAGTCGTACTCTGCGGATCTCTGTTGGGCGTTGGTGGTTTGTCCCTTTCTCTTTCTTTGCCTCTCTCTGCAGTGAGTATGAAAAATTAAACGTTTTAAGACCAAAAATATCTTTTTAAAATGATATAGGTACGTATTGAGTCAGGTCAGGATGTCAGGTCTCTGTGGGGAGGCTTTCATTTGAGTGACTGAGCAGGAAGACAGGTGTTTAGGAGATTTGACTTTGAGATGTGGTTTTTCCCGCCACCCGCGTTTGTACCAGGGACCTCTTTTGGTCATTTCGGTGAAATGTAGAAGTCGCTTCTTGGAACCATGGCTTTCCATGCATAACATAAGACGCACATCCTTACCAAACCCAAACCAAACTCACGGCCATCGAGTTGATTCTGACTCACGGTGACCCTGTAGGACTTAGGAGAACTGCCCCTGTGGGTGTCTGAGGCCGCAACACTGCAGTTTTCTGAGGCTATAACTCTACAGAGCCTCACCCTTCTCCCTTGGAGCTGTTGGCGGTTTTGAACTGTTGATCTTGTGGTTAGCAGCCCAATGGGTCACCACGACCCCACCAGGGCTTCCTCTGGTATTACAGAAATGCAGGACATATTAAAACCTAACTATCAAAGTGTTAAGAAATAATTTGGCGATACAATAATAGATGTGCTTCTCAGAAGGAGGCCCGGTGGCGCCAGGGGATACACACTGGGCTGCCCACTGCAGGGCTGAGTCGGCTCTGACGCCTGGCGAGTCCACGGACCACAGTGAACGTCTGCCCGGGCCTGTGTCGTCCTCACAATCCCTGTGTTATCTGCGTCTATTGTTGTAGCCACTGAGCTCATCCATCTTGTTGAGGATCTTCCTTTGTTGTTGTTGACTTTACCAAGCGTCACGTCCTTCTCCAGGGACCGTTCTTGTTAGGGAGCTAGCTTAGGGACAGGAGATTTCCCTTCCATGCCTGCAAAGGGCCCCATGAAGGAGGTTGGAAAGACATCAGGCAACCATTAGACACCTATGGAGACCCCAAGGTGAGCATGTTCGTACTCAAGCCCCCAGCCAGGTGGAAGGTACACCTGGGAGCCCAAACTAGACCCAGGTTCATGACGTCACATGGGTGGGCTTAACTTATCCAATGGGGTCAACCAATACCATCAATTACACCCCAAGCCAGAAGGCTATCTCCCACCCTGCTCCTGGTCAGAGGCAGGGGAAGGGAGGGTCTCCCTCCACACTCCCCTCCCCATGGGGGCACACATACACCCGCTCCGGGCCTGCTCAGGGCCCACGGCCTCTGGACCCACATGCTCTTAGCCTCTAGGGTTCTTGGGCTTCTGGCCTCCCAGGATGCCCCACCTAAGCCCCAGTTCTGCACACATGGTTGCTCTTCTCCACGTGGTTGTTTGGACCCAGGGGTGAACCCCTTTTAGACTGTAAAACCTGAAACTTGTCCTGTTCTTCATAAAATAAAACAAAACAAACCAAAAAAAACCCTCTTGGATTATAAAATAGGCTTCGACGTGAACTCTTTCATTGCGTGAAGTCAAGAGTGGAGGTACTACCCTCCCCAGAAGCCCAGCAGCCTCTTCTGATAACACGTCTGAGGTTTGGGAGATGAGCTCTCGCCATCCTCTTTGATAAGGAGCATTCTGGCTGCAAGTCCTCCACGACAGAAGGATTTGTTCTGTTGGCCGTCCGTGGGCTTTCAGTCTTCCTCACCCACGTGTCCTTCAAATGCGTCCATCACACTGCGATGCTGCCACCTCCCTTCTAGGTTACGCACCTTCCTTCCCCAAGCACAGGAGGCGTTTGAACATATCATGGCTTGGGCCACGTTCACCTCAATCCTCACACTGACGTCCTTGCTCTTCAATACTTTAAAGAGGTCTTGTGTCACAGATCTGTCCCATACAGTGTATCATTTGATGTCTTGACCGCTGCTAGCTTCCACGAGGGTTGATTCCAGATCCATACGAGGAAATCCTTGCCAACTGGAGGCTTTCCTCCACGCACCACCATGCTGATTGCTGGTCCTGTTGGGAGGTTTCTGTTCCCTTGGCCTGGAGTTGTCGTCCATTCTGAAGGCCGTTGTCTTTGATCTTCATCATTAAGTGCCTCAAAAGTAGTGAAGACGAAGGGGTAAGCGGTTCCCTGTCTAACATCATAGACCCTTGTTTGAATTTCCTAGTGCTTGTAACTAGCTGTGAGACTGAGTCCTAGTGTGCCCTCTCAGCCTCACTCTCCATCCGTAAAACGAGAGGCCCTGAGATGGCAGGCCTGCAGCATCTTCCATGTCAAGCGTGACTGGTAGTGACGTGGGGGCTTAATGAAAGCACTCTGTGAGCTCCGTGCACTCAGTGGGAAAGGATGCCAGGGAGGATTAGCGCTCTCTGCTGTGGGTATGGGGCGGGGGTGAGGAAAGAGAGCCCCGGGCCTTCATTTCCAGTCTTGTGCTTGATGAAAAAGGAGCCCTGGTGGTGTCGTAGGTTCTGAGTGGGGCTGCTGATCAAGAGGTTGACAGTTCAAAACCACCAGCCACCCCATGGGAGAAAGATGAGGCTGTCTACTCCCCTAAAGCACAGTTCCACCCCATCCTCTCGGGTCACTATGAGCTAGAACTGACCAGAGGGCAGTGGGTTGGGTTTGGTTTCCAGCTGTGACATTTTATTTCATTTAACTTTTTTGGTAAATAGGGTAAAGGTTTTCAGAGCATGGCCGTTTCCCATCCAACAGCCCAGCCGCTCGTTTCATCCCAGGATCCCCGAACACAGCATCGCATATGCCACCTCCTCCTGGCGTTGCCTGGTCAACTTTGATTTTTGAATGAGTCTGAAATGAATTACTCTCTTCTGACTCTAAACAGATCTTCTCTCCAACCACAGTTAACAAGAATGCAAGGATATCTGAGCACTTCCTGAGGGTTTGATATGTGTGTGTGTGGGGGGGGGGGGTTGTGGGGGGATGTTGGCGCCCCCAACACTGTAACCCCATGGACCCAGCTACTGGTGGAATTTTATGAAATGAAGTTGTTAGCTTTACCTGGGGCTTCAAGGATAGGATGGTTAGTGGGAACAGATTGTCTAGAAAGAAAATAAGAGTTAGTCAATAGGGCCTTACCAAGGAGCCATCTGGAGGTTTATTTACATAAGAAAGGGGGGACCTTGGTATTTCCATGCTGGGGTTTGTTTCTCTTGCCCGCAGGGGTGGGTTTGTCAGGAACACACATTGAGCTTTTTAGGGAGGAATGCCTAAAGCAAGAAAAAACAATGCTCATTTGGTTGGTTATTTGGGGAATGAAGAGGACAGAAGGAGGGTCTCTCTCTCACACAGTTTCTGAATGAATCTCATCGTGTGGGATTTAAAAGCACTTACAAGGACCTCACACCCTGGCTTTGAAGTTAACTGTTTCCCCAAATCGCCAAATGAGAAAGGCTTTCCCATAACAAGGTCCAATCTGGAGACATTTGACCATCACTAAAGGACAGCAGCAGGAAGGCAGAATCACATGGCAGGGGCCAGACGTTGACCTGGTTGGACTTGCTGTGGAACAGGGACCCTCTGGGCCCCAGAGAGCCCTCTGCAAAACCTCTGATCTCCCTCCTCCAACTTGTGCCCTGTCCTGTTGTCCCCTCTCCAGCTTCCCGCCACAACCAAATCCTGGTGGAGTCTTGGGGACCCATTGGGCTGCTAACCACAAGGTCACAATAGTTGAAGACCTCCAGCTGCCCCACGGGACAAAGCCGGGGTGGGTAGGTGGGCTTTCTGCTCCCTGAACAAGATACAGTCTTGGGAGTCACAAGAGCGGCTCTGCCCTGGTCTTCAGGGTCGCCATGGGCCAGCATCAACTCGAAGGCAATGAGGTAAGAAGCCACCAGCAATATTGGTACCTGGACGACAGGCCACCCAGAGCGGATCAAAGAAGAGCAGGGCTCCCACAGGCCAGTGAGCTCACCTGCAGAGCTCGCCTGCACAGGAGGGTGACACCCGGCGGGCAGACCCGAGCCATCCTGTCTGCTGCAGCCACAAGCGACAACCGCCGTGTCTGCACAGGCATGGCTCAGCCCATAAAACAGAGATGAATGGGCTTCCCTGACAGGAAAGTAGTCCCCTGCTCCCGGCCTGGGCCGGGCTATAAAGTGAGGTGCGTGTTTGTTCTGGAAATTATATAGCTCAAGGCAGCAACATTTTACAAGGGCAAGAAGAGGCAAGATCGAGAAGGCTGCATCGGCCTGCTGCCTGGGGCCCCAGAGTCAGAAACAGCTGCAAAGAGGCCAGGGACTCAGAGCTGGAAGACGCCCAGCAATTCAGCGCCATAGGCATGGAGGATAATTACCTGCTGACAGGTTACTGGTGTGTACCTGCATAGGTGTGTGTGTGTGTACATTCGGGCTTTGGTTAACCCTGTCTTTACAAGGCCTTTGGGGACGGAGTCTCTACCTGAATACCTGGGCAGGAGTAAAGACCAGGACACTTACCACCTGTACCATAAGACCTGCCACTTAGTCCGACAGCATCCACGGTACAGGAAACCACACTTTCAGGGGGAGTAGAGGTACCGAAGCAGGATTCTGGGCCCTCACCTGGCTTGGAGGAGATGTTTCAGGATTGGTCTATGACAGTGGTTCTCAAACTTCTTCATGCCGTGACCCTTTCATACAGGTCCTCATGTGGTGGTGACCCCCTCAACCATAAAATTATTTTTGTTGCTACTTCATCACTGTCATTTTGCCACTGTTATGAGATGGGCGACCCCTGTGAAAGGGTCATTTGACCCCAAAGGGGTCGTGACCCACAGGTTGAGAACCGCTGGTCTATAAAGAGTGAACGAATAGCACAGTGCCTGACCAACCAACTAGAAGAGTCGAAAGCCAAAACTGCCTTCCACTGAGTTGATTCTGACCCCTAGTTAACCCTAAAACTGCCCCCAGAGGGTCTCTGAGACTGTACCTCTCACCAGGAGAGAGCCTCCTCTTTCCCCTGTAGAGTGGTGGGTGGTTTCAAACTGCTGACCTTGTGGTCAATGGCCTGAAGAGTAGCCCACTGTGCCACCAGGGCCCCTCTGACTGGAAGAGGGGGAGGGAAACAGCCAGCCAGGTGGGAGCTCTTGGCTGGGCTTGGGAGCTGAGCTCCTCCTGCCCCCGAGACTCTGAGCGGGCAAGTAACTTTTTTAAGCTACACCACCCCAGGCCAACCCCACGTGGATTCCAACTCAGAGCCCCCCCGGAGAAGCATTACCACAGGGGCTCCAAGGTTGTGACCTCCACAGAAGCAGTCAGCCTCCCCTTTCTCCCGCAGAGCGGCTGGTGGGTTTGAACAGCAGACCTCACGGCAGCCAAGGGCATTAGCCATGGTAGCCCCAGTGCTCCTTAAGACGACCTGGCTAGGGAGAAGAAGAGCTGGCGTTTCAGCATGCTGAGTCTAGTGCCAAGCTTGTCTCCTCATCACATGGGCCAAGGTGAGGGTGATCTTATCCAAGGAAAAACAGAGAACCAAATAGAGGACTGTGTGGTGGACGGAGTAGGAGAAGCACAGGACCGCCACAATGTCAGACTTCACAAAGTGCTCCTGCTGTCATCGTCATCGTCATGCCACCAGTATAATTATTGTGTCCCATCACTTGATCATCACCCATCTATGGAAAAGGAATGAACTGGTTGCACATCTCGGGTCTTGTTCGTCAGCCCTCTTGAATAGGTATTTATGGGGATTTGAAAGTGACTTGTGAAAACCATGGAATTATGGGTGGCCCGTACATGCCACACTACCATGAATGCAGAATGCAGAATCCCACCAACCACCTGTGCAGGTTCCTGCGGGCTGTGGTTGCGTATTTGATATCCGGTATCCAGGGAATCGACTCTGGGGTATTGTGGGTTCAGTTCCAGATCACCACGAGCCACACAAGTTTTGGGGTTCCCCATGTGCATAAAAGTTATGTCTACACTAGACTGCAGTCTATTAAGTCTGCAATAAGAACAGACCAACAAACCCAAACTCACTGCCATCTAGTGACCCTCTGGAACAGGGTAGAACCGCCCCTGTGGGGTTCTGAGACAAGAACCTTTTCTTTAAAAAAATCATTTTGGGGGAGCTCTTACAGATATCATAACATTCCATAGTTCAATCACATTAAACAGTGTTGTACAATTGCTACCACAGTTTCAAAACATTTTCTTTCTCCTTGAACTCCTTGATATCTGCTCCCTTTTATCTCCTTCCTCCCCCACCAGGACCCCCAAGAACCCTTATTTATTTATTTTGTGACATATCTTACTCATCCAATAGATCCATTCACATACAATTCTGCTGTTTGATCCCATCAAGGGTTATACAGTCATCATTGCTGTCAGCTTCTATTCCCACCTCGACCCTCTCTTCCTGTAGCCGCAGGTAACTGTCACCCTGCTGTGATTTCAGAAGGGCTATCGATCTTGGCTTTCATGTATTGAACGATCTTAAATATATAGATGAACCTATGCAAATCTGACATGATTAATGAGGTAAAACAAATAGAAACCACAATAGTAAGCGGGGGAAATCTTAAAGAACGAGTGGATAGTTATGTGGCTCATCAGTGCTCGATGGCACCCTGGCTTTAGCATCCCTTCCGTGTGCCCCGTCGAGAAGGTAAGTCTTTTCTTTCTCCAGCAGAGCGGCTGGTGGATTTGAACTGCTATGTCACTAGCGCTCCGTGCAGCAGCCGGAGGAGAAAGTTTGAGATGTTGGGAGAATTATCAAAATGTGACACCGAGACAGGAAGGGCGCGCATGCTCTGGGGAAGATGGTGTCTGTAGACTTGGTGGCGGCAGGGTCGCTGCACCTCCAGTCCGCGTGCAGTAACACAGAGCGTGGTAAGCCCAGGCCTGGCAGCACGTGCCCAGGATGTCGCTTTTCTGAGAGGTGCTTTGAAATGACTTGTACGTTATCCTTATGACATCACCTATGTCTGTTAGGAAATAGTCACACGTAGGTGGAGCTGATATGATTATCCTGAACACAGACCATGCTTCCTGGGTCTCGGTCCTCCGGAGGTCAGGAACCACCACCTCCAGCCCCCCAGGTATGTTTCAACCGGCACGGAACGAGTAACGGATGCTTTGCAGGTATCAAATACCTCGCTGACTTCTGTATCATCCAGCAGTTCACTCTGCAGCCAGTGTGGCGCGGTCGAGCCTTTAAGTTGAGAGGAAGGAAATGGAGGTCTAACGTGACTATTAAGGATGCCGGACGAAGAGCCGGGGCTCCCAGGTGAAGTAAGGGATCCGACTTGCTTCATCAAAATGATCCCTGAAGACAAGGCAGGCAAGTGAGGACAGAGCTCCGAATCGGAGGCTCCGCTTCCACTTCCTGTACTTGAAAGCTTCCCATCATGTCTCCGTGACAGCAGCCGGGGAAATGGGATCTTTCCCTTCTGCTGCCCCCAGGAGTCAACTTGCTACACTCTCCATCCCTCCTGCCCACCCTCCGAAGCAGACTCGCCTCTGCTTCGCTCAGTAATGGTCTGGGAAACCCACAGAGGCAGTTTTACCCTGTGCCCCGGGGTCCCTCGCTCTTGCTTGTTCTGTGCAGACGGCAGGAGCAGTGGACTCCGCAGGCACTTGGTGGGTTGATGCCCGACCACCCCTCTCAGGGACTGACGGGCACACCTCCCTGCTAGGGAAGTAGAAGTTCACAGATGCCCATACTAGGCTGCTTTCCTGTGGGGCCCAGAAGGCAGGAGTCCTTGCAATCCTGTGGTCTTTGCTCCTTTCTGAAGCCTGCAACACCCAAACCCGTCAGAACAAATCTGTGTGCGCCATCATCCTTCGGGAAGGCCTTGAACCTGCTCCTCGTCCTGGTTTTTCCACCTTCATCTGAGGCTCCCCTTTCATGAGAAATGAGCGAGCCCTCCCACAGGCAGGCCAGGTGACCTCTCCCTTTGCCCCGACACTGGTGGGAAAGCAGGGGTGCTGGTGGAGTTCCTCTCACTCCGGCTGTCACCCTTCCATCTTGGGGACCAGCGCGTCGTGAGTGCCCTCGCAGGCGGCGAGGACGCCACAGGAACCGTGAGCAGCGTCGAGGCGCGTACAGCCCTAACTTGTTTTAGGGCTCGGCTTCTGGAAGACAGCCTAAAAAAATAGCAATTTACAGAAAAGCAGAAGAGGGAAAGAAAAAGGAAAAAAAAAAGCAGGTCCTGAGGCATTTGGTTAGGGCAGAGACATTACTTCCATTTAGGGCTTAGGCCAGCCCACAGTTAATTGGAGGGTTCTTGCATTAGCTTGTAGAAGCAGCAAAGGCATGTAATTCAAGCTAATCTGATGGGCATACGAACTGGGTGCTCGGTGCCAAGTGAGACCGTGAGACAAAAGGACACATGTGTTTTCAGGGAGAACAAAATAGAATGCAACCACACAGCCTCGTTTCAACTGTTACGCACACGGAACTCTGGGGAGTCAGAGAGGAGTCTTTTCATTTTAGGGAAGTTTTTTCAGGGAGCAGGGCATCCCTCTGGGGGCTCTGGGCCTCTAGTTACCAGGGCGACTCAGGGAGTCCCAGGCACTTTTAGAGCAGGACACTAGTCTCCACTAGTTCTCATGTCCTTCTTGGGGACGCCCACCTGGGTCTTGAGGGTCTTAGCAGGTCTTGGGCCTGGCTTTCCATTTGAGTCGGTTGGGCCCCACTCTGGTCCCTTCCAATGTAATGGGTCTCAATAGGGCCCAGGCACCACAGCTTTCTAGACAGGGACTCCCTGCTCTCTGTCCCCTTGGTTTGGGCTCATAGTGACCCTGGAGGGCAGGGACCTTCCTGAGGCTGTGCATTTAGCCTGCTACAGCTTTGTCCTGCGTAGTGGCTGCTGGACTCCAATCACCAACGTTCTGGGTAGTACCATATGCGGAACCGCTGTGCCATCTGGACTCTGAAAAGGTCCACAAAGCATTAAGCAGGGATCCTCAAACTTTTTAAAGACGGGGCCAGTTCACTGTCCCTCAGACCCGGTGGAGAGCCAAACTATAGTTAAAAAAAAAACCCAACTATGAACAAATT